>NC_053454.1:27118736-28354736 GCF_015227805.2 Hirundo rustica
TTGCCCGGACGCCTCAAGAGACAATAAACTCTAAACTGAGCAGGAAGGCCTGAAACAGAGAAATGAGGGTAATCACGCACTGTGGCTAGGAAATCCTGGCTGAAGTTAGACCTGAGTTTATCTGATGCCTCTCTGTTTTCAGTGTTCAAACGTAATTTAAATGGGGAAATGCAGGTACCTAAACATAATGCTTTTGGAGATGGCGGCAGTTGCTGCAGTCATATAATGTGTTGGCAGCTTTGACACAGGATTTATGGCAGGATTTGTGCCCTGCTGGAGCAGCAGCTGCAAGCCAGACGGGCTTCTTGGAGCATCTAAAATGACATTAGACAGCTCTTCTTATATTTAGGCACCTGAATCTCTTTAAATGTTCCTTTCTTGGAAGTAAGTGTTTTAGCATCCATTCAATGCTACGTCTAAGTTACAGGAATGGTACAGTTGTGTAATCAAATACAGAACAGAAAATTACTGAAAGAAGGGGCCTCAGGCAGTCTCAACCTGTCTTCTTGCAAGTACGCATCTTGACACAGTCCGTAGGATATTGGATAATTTTTTCTGTAAAACCCACATTGCATTCAGTTTTCAGAAGGTCGATACTTACGCAAAACTTCTCACCTTTTAATTACTGTGTACCTTTCAGACTCTGAAGTGAATATGAAATTATTAATTTCCTCGTGGCAAACTATTAATGAATACTAATGAACACAACTTTACAGTGCCTTTCCCTGAAGAAAAAATTACCTCAGTTCCCAGTTTACTGCGGTAGATACGATGTCAAAATTTTTAAAGTGAGAAAGGGGACAGGCAGCGTGGGCAAAACACCTTGATGCTCCACCTGTGTTGTGTCCACAAGGGTCTCGCTCAGAATACACTGGGGTTCGTAGATTAATACTGGATTAATACATAGATTAATACTTAATATTAAAGCTTGTCCAGTTCACATGATACACAGTTGTATGCCACATGCTATTACAACTTAATAGTGTTTTCAAAAGATGTGTTATGTCACCTTATCCTAGAGAGGGGCACTGGTGAAAGGGGATGCTAAAATCCAGGTCATTACATTTACACTTGCAGTGTAAGCAAATTAGGAGTGAGAAGACAAAATAGTGTGATGCAGGTGTAAGGAGGAGGAAAAATGATCCAGGAAAAATGAGAGGAGGTGGGTAGGGGAAGGGGAGGACAGCAGATACACTGCTGTGGGAATGCTTACTGCCCATCTCCGCAGCCTGGACACACTGGAGGACTTAGTGGTGACACATACTGAAACGGTACAGAGAGAAGGTTCTTAAGCGTAGAACAGTGTTCTGTTTAACCTCTGATTGGAATCTCTGTTTCCAATATTAAAATAATTAGTCCTAAAAGCCTAGCCTTAGGTCCAAAATTTGTCCTATACTTAATAGGCAGGATGATCCTCAGGGAAACTGGAGACATTGAGGTGAGATCTCACAGCACCAGCAATGAATCAGCAGAGAGGGAACCTGAAGTGTTCATTCCTGGCAGAACAGGAAATCCTGCCTAGGGTGGGTGTTCCTGTGTTGTCTTTCTGCCACCTGCATGAGGCCTGGAGATGCTCTGCAGAGCCCTGAGTGAACCCCGAGATGCGCCATAGAGTCCAAGCTTGACAGACAAGCTTAGTACACACAAGTCTTAAATCCTTTGTAGACTCAGTCCCAGTCCTCTAGGGACACATTCAAGTGTCACAACTATAAGCCTGTCCTGTGTGCCTGTAAACCACTGACTCCTTCATGATTAGGCTGCATAGGAACTCCTCATTTTCCCATTTCTTAATTTCTTCATTTTTTCATAAGGTTGTTGTCCTAAGTTACAATGTAAGATGTGCCCAAAGTATGTATTCTATCACCATCTACATGAGCTGTTGAAGCTAGGTTGGGCAGTGTTTCCCTTGCCCCCTGCCTCCAGACTATATTCTGTTAATGGCCCATCAATGCCCTGCTGCATGACCCAAAGGTAACTCCCTCCAGGAGCTATCTCTGTTTAATGGGCAATCAAGGACCCATTGCAAGACTGATAAAATGATATCAGCCCATTGTGAGCTGCTCTGCCCAGGGGGAGGAGCCAAGCATTCCCACCTGGATATAATCTGGGATTTGGGACAACACAGGCAGCCTTACCCACTGGATTCCCAGAGGACAAGAGCTACCAGACCTTTCTGCAGGAACACTGCTTCAACAAGACCACTTCATCTGGACTGCTGCCACCACAGTCTCAGGCTGTATTCTGACTCTGCAAGTGATCTTTTGTACTATTGCATATGTTTTATTTTATTTTATTTTATTTTATTTTATCTTATTTTATTTATTTTACTTTTTTTTTTTTTTTTTCTCTCCTATTAAATTGTTTTTTCTGACTTGGAGTCTCTCGCTGGTTTTGCCTTCAAGCCAGCACAGTGGTATTTGAAAGAAAAAAAATCCCTGTCCTACTGTCACTCGAAACCAAATCCAGACAAACCACAGCAAAACAAAGCAAAACAAAAATCCATTACGTGACTCAGACTTTACTCTTACCAGTGTGGCTGGGACCTTTTTAGGTCTGTAGCAAGTCCCCTTCTGTTTTTACATTAAGGTGAAGGGTACTGTCTGCCATCTGCACACCTCAGAGGCAGGAGGGCTGGAGGCTTTGCAAGGTGTCAGGGCCATTTGCACCACCAGTAACTGTGCAGACAGAGAGAGACATCACAGATTGGTCCTGGAAATGTTCATGCTGCTTTCTGCTTTAAGAAAAGGATAGTGCTGGAGATGTATTTCCTGATGGGCTTTTATCAGGCTCTTCTTTAGAAGCTTAAAGAGCAAACGAGTTCTTTAAAGCTACTGCGCATAGTGTTTGATACCTGCCTTGGCAATTTTTCACTTGGCCATGTACTTCAGTGACTGCTGAGGACCTCCAGGGCTACTGCCAAGAGGACCTTTGAGCTAAACCACCCCCCAGTGCTTGCCTCAGCATCACAGTATATATGAAATGATAGCTGCAGCTGCAAGGCTTGGCACACATATCCCTGAGCAGTTGTGGAACCCTTGATGTTAGGACCTGAGCCAGCTTCCTCACCAGAGGCTGCAGCCTCACCATGAGGCTGCACATCCCTCTGGATCAAATGACAGTCTTTTTGGTGGAGGAGGCCGAGCAAAGCCTGCTCCAGTCACCCTATGATCATGGTTAGTGTGGAGAGAGGGATGTACATTTCTCAACCAAAATAGGGTGGGGGTTTGAAGATAGAGATTCACTGACCCAGCGGTGCAAATAAAGTTCCATTCCTTGCTGTCAATTATGGATCAATTACATCTAAAAGATAAGGTGGCAGAGGCTCTGTAGAATCTCTTTTTTTGTGCCTTTCCTGTGAACTAGGGTTATAGGCAACTTCTGGCAATTTATACAAGACCAATGGGAAAATTGGCACTGGCAAAAGCTGAATGTGGCTTTTGACATTTAAGCTAGTAGATAAATAGGCAATAAAATCCAGTGGAAGGAAATTTGTGGTCTACTTGGGTCTTGAAATTTGTGGTCTTGAAATGTGGGAATTTTTAAAGGTGAAAGGGATTAATCACTAGAAAACATTGTCAGAGGATTGGTGAAACCAAGCATAAGATTTTAATTTAATTTTTAGTTTTTTACCTGTTTCCTGAAAGGGATTCTCTAGTTCTAAACCAAAAGTTACTTGAGAACATCTGGCAGTTTGCTCTGGTAGGTTCCACACGACACCAGGTCAGGTGATCAGAACTGATCTTTGTTACCCTATGATTATTTCAGGAATGCACACTGCATACTTTAGTATCTCTGCTGGGTTACAGACTAGCTGTTCTTGGCACCTTAAATGTTGCTGTGTGAACTCAGAGAGTGATTTGAATACAAGTATGCAAAACTGTACTTGTGTTTTCCTGGAAATTATTTAAAACTTCCTTTTGAATGTCTTTCCCTTAAGGCAAAGGGCTGTCAGCTGCCACTCAACATGTAAATTCCACTCAGTTCTTGATAGTCAAAGTCCATCTCAGTTAATGACAATAGATGAGGATTTCTTTCTCAAAAGAAAGTCACAAACACCTGATATTGGAGAGCTCATGAGTTTAGGTAAAAAAAGAGCAGACAGATTTCTAAATCTGATATGTTCCCCAACTTTGTAATTCTTCCTTAGATTGCAAAACTGAAATATCTCTGTGAGCAAAGATGAATGTGTAATAGCTAAATTTGCTGCAGATCAACTGATTAGACATCCATGTGTCATCATGTGAAACCATGAGGAACTTCCTGAGTATGAAAGATACTATATCAACCCACATTTATTATTTTGGTGTAAAATAAGTGTGATCTATTTAGATACTGGGGGTTTTTTTTGTTTGTTTGTTTGTTTTTTTTTTTAAATAATGTAGTCCTGAAGTTCATTATATGAAATGTCATTTTTATTTGCAAGTGAACAGATAAATTTTTATTTTCCTTTTCCCTTCCTCCTTTAGTTCAAGTAATGGATTACTGCACATGCACAATCTCTGTTACTTAGCAAAATTGCACTGTATATTTGTAGTTCCGTCTATAAAATTAAAGCAAAATCCCATAACTTTGTGAGACATTTTTCATGGCACTTATGAACAGCACTATACCTGTTAATCTGTTAAATTCCCCAGACCACGCCTTCTCTCACATTAGAAACTGTCCAGCCAGGTTTTCTACACTACATCCAGTACAGTACCAAGCCACGTGATAAATTTCCATTAAGGTTCCATAAAGGCAACATCTTTAGTTTTCTGTAGGACTGCTATTTACTTGAACCAAATGGTTAAAAAACAAATGTAGCACATGTTAAAACACAGTTTAGGAAACAGATGATATCCCCTGGCTAATAACTGGCCATCATGGCTTGTCAAAAGAAAGTGCAAAATCCCAGCAGGCAGTACTAGCACAATCAGGGGATCATACTGGTTCTGTTTGGTGTTGGTGTACACCCCAATGCAGGACACACAATAGGAAGGAATGTCTGAATCATTTGATTAGTTTTCTTGCAGTCATGAAATTGCATTCAGAAATGTACGAAGTTCCATCTTAAAACCACTTTCCTCTCTTGCATCAACTCAGTTGCTGGTAGAGGCTGTTGGAGAACCTGTCTCTGCCAATGATCAGCTTTTCTTACTTCTTTTAGCATCTCCACTGGCCATGTTTGCCTTAGTGGGTTGGTCTGAAGTGGTAGTACAATTCAATGCGAATACTCTGATTTTCCCCATTTACTTTGTGTCACTTTGGTTCCTCGAAGGAACCAAAAGCATGAGGAGGAAGTGATGAGTGAGAAGGAACTTAAACAACAAACTCTGTTACAAATGTATTGTAACACTTATTCATCATTGGTCCAAGGTGCAAATATGAACATACAGCATCATGACATCCTCTAGGAGGTAAGTCTTTGCAAGTTCCTATGACAGCTGATACCACGAAGACCAAGAGCCACAGGCAGTTTACATGCTGCTGACAGCCAGACATCAACTCTTTACTGAAACTGGGCTCTCTCTGTCACATTCCAAACAAACATTGCACCTAAGAGAATATCTGTTCTGCACCATGCCATATTGTTGTGTGGGGTAAAATGGCACATAGGCATATTTAAATCAACAAATTCCAGCTGGCTATCCAGTAATGGGGCCGGCTGTTGCGTATGGTGAGATGTTGTTACCTTTCCCTGCCCTCAGGCCAGCAACACAGCATGGTTGAGATGCACAGCAGATACGAGAGGGATGTTCCTGCTGTGCCTGGAGACTCGATCCACTGCACTGCAGCATGAGAATCAACAGGAGATTCTTGACTTCTTACTAAGTGCAAAAGAAAAGGATCAATATTGCCAAGGAGGCCTCTCTCTATCCTTCCTATGTAGCCTCAGATCTCCTTTCCTGCCTTCCTTGGACAACCCTGAGCAACCCTTCCTTACATATCCCACCCTGAATTCCCTGCCAAACAGAGGAGGTTGCAGAAGAGAATTTGGTCATCATGGTACAGAAAGAATATTTCTCAGTTCCTAGAGAATTGCCCTCTTCATTTGGACTTCCCCCCCAGCAAACAAAAAATGTTTTCCCAGTAATCCTACAGAAAACTCTGTCCTTCACCACGTACAGATACACTGGGGCTGGCCAGGGCATCATACAGGGGCAGGACTGCTGAGTTTGTCTGTCTGTCCATCCTCTACGACGAAGAGCAGGCTGCAAAAACTCTTCCACCTCTCTGAGCAGTCGGCAAAAACTCTTCAGCCCCTCTACCCCCTATGCTGCCGTAGGCATGACACAGGTACATCTAGAAGTCCATCCTGGAGAGAGCACTGCTGAAGTGAGAGGTGTTTTAGAGGAGAAGAAGCTGGAGGAGAGAGGATAGGGCAACTGAGGTAGAAAAGGATCTTGTTTCTGTAGGGCTAACAGCACCTCCTGCCTGCCTGGTGACTGACCAGAAAAAGCCTGGAGAGGGGTGCGGGGAGCAGCTCTTCCCCTGTTTCTTGGTTTATAGCCTATGTTGCCCTCTCAGATGGTCTCCCTGACCTTAGGAACTTTGGACTACAGTGGTGCCCAGGGTACTGAGTTGTTCTGTTTAAGCATTCATGAATGTAGTGAAAATTGGACAAGAAGGCCACTCTCACTTCTCAACGGTCTTCTGTTTTTGCACGCAGGATGGGTGCACAGATTGTGTTCTAGCCAACTTTGAGAAGCTAGTTCTTGATCTTTACTGTTACAGTTTTCTTCCATACATGTTCCTCTTTCTTTCATGCAGCTGGGGAATCTTTTGCTGCGTCTTTTAATATCCTTCGCAAGTCTGACTCAGCTTGACTTTTGGCAATACTCCTTTTATTGAACACAGATTTCTTTGCTGATCAAATACTTTCGCAATACTTCTGAGCTCTCTGCTACTCTTAATGTGGCTTCTGAGATGCTGACTCAGTTTGCTTAGTCTGGAGACCTTTCTGACAGATTTTCTATTTCTGCTTGGGGTATAAGTTGAAGATACTATGGCACTTTTGGCTTTAATACATTTCTTTCCATTCATGTTTTCTATTTCTTCAGCTGCTAGAATGAATTTCATTACACAAAATTACCCTTTAGAAATTGAAAAACTTCAGTCTTCCAGTGAATTAAAGCAGAATCAGGTTGTAATAACAATTTTATAACCAGAGAGTACTCTATTTTTATTTTTTTTTTCTGAGAGCTTCTGTATTATATAAGCAGCTTTCCTGAGCGAAATACTCCAGAGTCCCTTTTCTCCCTTCCTTGTTCCATTGCAAGTGGTCCAGGCTCCCATGTGATACTTTGCTTTTCACAGAAAATCCTGCCTATACACCTGACCACAAATCCTGATAAAAAACCAGCTGTTCTTCCCCTAGCTGTGAACTGTGAGATCTCTCATCTGTCTGATGTCTCTCCATAACACATTTCCCAGGTGCAATCCACACCTGCCTGCAGACCTGAGCCCCTCGGTCCTGGAGCACTGAGCTAGGGGAGCTGCCTTGTTCCTCCCTGCCGGTCTCCAACACAAACATACCCTTAACCTGGCTTTTTCTGCTTGTTTACTGTAGTCCAGTCCAGTATGGCCAGGTACAGCTCTGAGGCAGGACTGGAGCCAGGGCTGGGAAGAATTGAGGACAAGCACTCCAGCTGTAAGACAATGCTGAGGGTTCAGGACATTTTTATCTTATTCCCCGATGCATTTACTAAGTCCCGACGGAAGATTGTGATTCTGAGGATGATGTCTCATCATTAGCAAATTAGATGCTATAATCTGCTTCTAAATGAATCTTCTTAGGGGGTATTACTCAGGGTCAGATTAAAATTAAGTGAGAGAAAGACTGATTAAAATGTAAGGTGAGCTTCCGTTTTCTGCTTCTGGCGGGTGCAACATGAAAACCTTAAAAGGGCAGAAAGGGCAGAAGAATTCTTAAACCTTTTTTTTTTTTTTTTTTTTTTTTTTTTTTTTTTTTTTTTTTTTTTTTTTTTTTTTTTTGTGGCCTACCCTGGATCTGTCTTTAAATCCTGATGGCTCACAGATCCCATGGTGATGTGCATTTCTTTCTCTCTTCTGGATGCCAATAGGGGTCAGACCCCAGGTCTGTAGGAGACCAGATCTTCACTACTGAATGGATACTTTAACAGCTGCAGTAAACTTGTCCTGGAGGTGCAATCAGCAGGACGAGACCTTCCCGTACTTGTCTAGTCACTCTAGCATGCAGGGCTGTGGGAGCTTGGGCTAGGAAAGGGTTGCAGCTGCACTAGCAGTGTTTCCTTCAAAATACATGATCCTAAGTTATATGCTAAGGGAGGAACAGCTTCAAATGTCTTCTTGGCCATTCTTCTTGATCATTTGCTCAGTTGTGCTCTGATTTCTGAGAGGGAAATAACCAAAGCCAGCAAACAAGAGTCTGTGAGAGACCAATTGCACTTTACCAGGGACCCAGACTATCTGGTGGTGTTTCATGGCCTTTTTTTGATCCTTGGTTACATCAACCTTTATTTACCTTTTGTCATCTCAGATTAATTCTGTCCAGATTCAGATGTCACACTGATGCCATTAGGGTAATACGGAGATCTGCAAATGGCCAATATAATGTATTTGGTTTTAATTTTTACTGAAATAAATGACTTAGCGAGATACTATATATCAAAGCTTTGCTATGGCAGATCAAAACTGTCCTGTTAATTAGCTGCCGTGTTAATTAATTGGACGTGTGTGAGCTGATATTAGGTGCAGTCAAATAGCAGCGTATTTATTTTTCTCATGGTGTATAAATGGCATCAGCATTTCTAGTTTCTCGTCTCAGAGCTGCTGCCTAATTTCATGACTGAACATGAAGGCTGTTTATGATGAATAGTGCTTTAAACTTTTCTGACATGCTCTCCTTTCTTGTTACTTTCCATCCAGTGGCACCAGGTGCAAGGGCTTCTTCTGCTCCACAGCCACTGCCTGCTCATGCGGCGCCAGTGCCACTGGATGGCCTCATGGAGTGTACCAAAGGAGAGCATCTCCAAGTGCCTGAATACAGCCTGCTCTGTCCAAGGCATTGACTCCCACCTCCGTGCTAAACTTTGCACTGAACAATTTAATGTCTTGTGTTCCAGCTGCTAAAGCTCCTTGTAGTCTTGGTAACTGCAGGGGACATTGCCTTTCCTCACTGCCGACTGGTCTGCACCGGGCTCTCCCAGCTGGTTACCACTGTCTTATTCAAAGCCATCCTAATCTAATTAGGTGTCTCTTGTGAACATAAAGAAACAAAGGCCACAAATCCAGAACTATTATTTGATGCACAGAACAAAGTCCATTTGGTAATTTTTCTGTCAGGGCTTCTAATAGCCAAGCTCCATGTTTACTGTGTAATATATTTTAGGTTTTCATGCATGAGCCAATTCTTACTGGCATCCATAAAAAGGCCCCTGCTGACATTTGGCTGGAGCTCAAGACCTACATCTTTATCAGAAGGCTTTGCTCTCTGCCAGCATTTTTGAGCCTAATGCACAAATACAGCCAAAAGCAGGGACAGCTGTGAGAACCCTGCTAGTGAAACCAGACAGGTACATCCATAACCCAGCTTCAGTCTTTAAACCCGAATATCTGACACCACAGATTTTAGCCTTTTCTTTGAAATATCTGGAAAACATATTTAAAATCTGGCCAATTTTCATGACAAAATGATAATTTATTTTCAGGCTAGAGACTAATGTTGTTGCATTTAAGAAAATTCTTTAAAAATTTGTGTGATGTTACTTGGTCTGAAGTGAGGTGTTAGAAAATAAAAGCAAGGTCTTACCAAGAAATGGCGATAGGTATTCAGGATGCAATGTTTTCTTCTCAGTTTGGTGGAAGTTATCTCCATTGGGAAGTGCCCAACAGCTTCTGACACTTCTGTTGCCTTCATTTTTGAATCATATCACAAGTTTACTGTATCATAATCATGTACATACATACATAAAGTACCCATAGGATGGGATCAAACATGAAACTAGCAGATGTAGGGTGCGTGTGTGTAAGGGTGGGTGTGCTGTTGTGTGTTGGACATAAATCTCCCTACAGCTCATTTCGAAGTGTGAAAAAACACACCACAGGGATATCTACTATCAGGATAGGATGAGGACAGTTTCAGATGAGCCTGTGCTCATGAAAGTGGAGAATAAACAGAGAGGTACAAGACAGGCTGAACTCAAAAAGTGGAATAGTAGTACTTGTTAATAATTTTAAACACATGAAGACCACGAAAAGCATAGCCACCAAATAAGTGGCTAGGTAATAAGGGCCCCATCTATTGTTAAAAGATAGATAAAAAGGAAAGATAAAAAAACTACTAGGCAGACACATTCAAAATCTTAAGAGGCAGTAGGAAATAAAGACTTTTGAAGGACACGCTTTAGGAGAGAGGCAAATGAAGTCCAGAGCTGGCAGTTATGTCCTGCCAGCTCTATGTAAAATGAATGTAGCTTTGTAAAAAAGTTTGGTTCCGGTATTTTTTTTTTTTTTTTTTTTGATCCTAAGTTTTTGTGAGTATATTGAAGAAGGCATTTGGAGAAAACATGCGTGAATCTTTCATGATCAGGTAATAAATGGTCCAGGATGAATTAATTCTGGTAAATGATAGGAAGAAATTATGGTTCGGCTCATCTCTGGTTTCCACTGTTATGAAGTAAGAATTACTGCACAAATGTCAGTGTGATACATTAGTGAGAAAGGGAGAATTAACACCTCAAAAACGTTTTTCAGTTTCAACATCCTACTATTTCAGCAGTGCTTTGGGATCCAGTGAGATAAAACATGCTGTACAAATGTAGATGTGTCTTATTAAGTGTCTGCTAATTTTATTCAGGGAAATAACCCTTGCTGCTCTGAGTTCAGCAGAGATTTGCATAATCTCAGGTAAGTGAATCAAAAATGTCTTTTAAAAAAGAGACTCAACCCTAAAGAATTTAAAACTAGAAAGGACATTAAACTATTCAAACTCATCTGAATTTCTAGGTGATTTTCTTTATATTTTATCTTTTCAGGGGCATCTAAATCCAGCTGCATGAAAGAAATGGAGGAGAGGGGAAGGTAAAACACATAAACAAAACCCAGAACATTTGAAGGAGAAGTGGCATAAATGAAGATTGAAGAACTACAAAGTAAAAAAAAAAAAACTATGAGAGAAAGCATTGCTCAGTGAGTGTCTTAGTCTGTCACAGAGAAATTACATTTACAGTGTCATGGGTAGAGAGAGAAATTTTTTTAGAGGCTAAAAATATAATCCTTGAGCTCCATTCTAATGCCATCATTTTTGCTTTGGAATTTTTTACATTTTTTAGAGCATAAGTACGCCTTGGCCATCCTTCCAGGTTCTGCCTCTTTCTCTGAGATGTGTTGATTAACAACAATCATGAATGTATAAAAGTTAGAACATTGGGAAAAAACCCTTGAAATCAAGGACAGTACTCACCTTAACTTCTCTGAAGCCAAGATTTCATCCAGAGTACGACTGTTGAACACAGCACAATCTTTCATGTACCCTGGGTGTTTCTGCCATCAACTAATTGCTTTGTATTGGTTTCTGCAAATTTTACAAATGACAAATACAAGCCATGACAAGCCAGAAAAGAACTGGCTTCAAGTTTTTCTTCAATGATCTTTGAGCCAAGAAACCCTCCAGAATTTGGGGTTTAGGTAAAGAAAGGTGTCTTGACGTTCTAAGTAAATAAGGCTGCTCTTTTGGGTTAGTTATTCCATCATTGACAAAGACCTTCTTGTCAACAAAATATTAAGCTTTTCTTTTTGCCTGTATTATCTTAAAAAACAAGTGCAGGATACACTGACGAGCTGACTACTGTCACTTCGTCACAACAAGCTCATTTAAAAAACCTTGGCCAATTTGCTTCCTTACTCTAATCAGATAGGGCATTGGAGGATGAGAACTTACTTTTAATTCCTATTCCAAATTATTCATTGTCACTTTCATCTCGTTTGTTCTCATACTAGTGTTGTCATGTTACTTAAATAACTTTTAATTCTTTAATGACTACCTGGTGATTAGCCATTTAACAGATGTATACAGAGCAATCCTACCTCTGTATTCTAGTCTAAACTAACCACGCTCTTGTTTTTCTGTTCTTGTGAAATAAGAGCTCCACTTCTTTCTTTTTGATGACCCTTTTTTGCCCTTCTTCCACCTGGAATTCACATTTTTGAGTATAAGCTTGTACAGAGTAGATGGGATTCTAACAGTCCCTTTACAATGGCCTGCGCACGTTCCCAACTTCAAGAAATACTGAGATGATGTACCTCACAATTATGTCTTTATTTTCCTGACTGCATTACATTGATTGATTGATTGATTGATTTTCATCCTGCGATTGCCTAAAAACCCAGGACCTTTTTTCTCAGTCTCTTTACCCTGAAAGTTTTGTTTTTCCATGCCCAGCCATTTAATCAGGAGTGGCATGAGGTGTAAGCACAAAGTGTGCAATCAGTGAGTTAGATCCTTTCACACACATCACCCACCAGTAATCTAGTCTTAAGAGCTGAACCCAGCCTCCAGAGAAGCTCACCATGGAATATGATGTTTCCATATTGTGGCTTCATCTCTCACAAAAATCAAACACAGTTCCCATTTCCTGGAGCTGCACATGGAGGAATCACACAACAGAATAAAGTTTCTGTGATGGTTAATCCAGTTCTTCTTCCAGCCGGTGCAGTTGTGTCTCCTGATGATTTTTTTTTTTTTTTTTTTTTCTCCTTTGGATTGCACAGCAAATGTTGTTTGGGGGGCTTTTTGCAAGTGTTCCTTGATTATTAGCTCCTAATGTGCTAAACATGTAGCTCCACCAGAACATCCATCTCCTGCACTTGCAAGCATCCTTCCTCAGTGAAAACCTCCTGTCCATCTGGATTTGAGCAGTCATGTCATTCACCTACGCTTGTGGCTTTAGGTCCTAATGTAACTCCAAGAGGAGTTTCTTTTTAGGACTAAAAAATACCTGTTATGGGAAACTGTAGAGGTCAACCAGGTTTCACTTAACTTTCTCAAGGGGAATTGCAAACTCATGGGAAGAATCGGAATCCCTTTACTCAGAATGCTATCAAGCCACGTGTACCTAGACAGGTTCCAACACAAGACCAGGAAGAACTGAACAGGATGTAGTATCAGGATCTGCAGGTTATTTTAGAAGTTGTGCTGATACTCAACCTGCCATTGTGTATGCCTGTGGGGGACTTTGGAGATGAATTCTGTCCTTAGACTAAGAAACAGGAGGAGGTTCTTGACTGTAAGACACTAGCAATGAGGACACTGTTTGCATGGACTAAGTCCTGCTGCCTGTTCACAGAGGTTGACCAGGCACCTCATTTGCTCTGGGAGTGTTCACATGCATGTAGTGCCTGCATGCTGTGCCTGTTAAAATCCCATGGCAGTGCCCCTGGGGCTGCAAGTGATAGATACTTGGTTGCTCAAATATGTTTGAGAAGATTTCCTGTTATCATCCTCCCTTGCTCCTGCTGTTTTGCTGCCGTGTTCTGAAGAGACAAGATGTTTCAGTTCTTTAAAAATGAAGGAAACCGTTATTAAACTTTGGAAAATGTTCAGCATCTCTTCTATGAATGTTATTTAGAGCAAGCCTCGGGAATCCAGTCCAATCCTAGTGCAAGTCAAGGGAAAGTCAGATCTAGCTGATGTACCAGTGCAAAACAAGAGAGTAACTTGTAGTTAACGGCACACATGGTGAAGGTTGCAAAACACCGATGAAAAAGATAAGCTTGAGTTTCTTTAGAATAAATCTCAGTAAATGACAGCCTAAGCAGCCACAACCCAAAGCACAAATCTCAAAGGAATAGCTGCTGTTTTTACAGTATCTTTTATTTATCCAGCCATTATATAGACACAAATGACCAAACAGAAATTACAATGCCTTCCACCTGAAGCAATGCCAAGCAAGAGTTAATGATAATGAATTTGACAGGAAGGCCATTTTGCAAGGAGCTTATGCATGGAAAGGCCCATCTATGGTGTCTAGAGTACCTTCCAGATCAGAAATGAGTCCACTGGTGAGGATTTTATGTGATCAGATGTAGATGGCTATGATGAAAACACCTGTGGATGCGGTGGTTGTTGGAAGAAAAGAATCACTTCAGGTATACGAATTTTTTTTCATATTTAAGCAGATGTATACAATGTTTCTGGTTAATTCTCCTAAAAATCTCTCGTTTTCCCAGTCAACTCTTAGGGTTCCTAGACTGGTGGCCAGAGGGAACAAACACATCTGTACTGTAGATATAAAAGATACATGAGATCAGCTCACCCTCATGCCTGCACCTCAATAACCTAAAATAGTTATTGCTGTTCTAGAGGTAATCTGCACTGTCTGCTTAGTGAATAGTATGACCACAGGATGTGTGCAAGCTCCTTCCACAGTTTCTGCTTCTCCTGCAAAAGGACTGATGAGCTACAAGTCATCAAATACCATGACCTAATTTATTAGTGCATTGCACCCAACACACTTTTCCATCACTCATTAAGAAAGTAATGTAATTTTTGCATTGTGGCAAAAGGAAAAGGCAATATGGGAAAGGCAAAAATTAGTTTATGCTGCTTGAAATCAAACCAGATCAACAGTATTTCACATTTAAGATGTGGATTTGTCAAAGGATTTCATGCTTTTTAAAAACAGTGTATTAGGTGTAATTTAATTTAAGGAAACTGAGGTTAAAGGTGTGATTCCACAGTATGTCAGGTTGAGTACTGCATGGAGAGAAAGTCCTGCACTTGGGGTCACAGGTTCATGGGCTGTGGTGTCACTGCAGATCTACCATAAAACTTGCAGGGAAAGATCAAGTTACTATCCTGCAGCAGAAATCACAGAAATAGTTACAGTGTTCAGCACTATTACATTGAAGTCCAAAACCACAGGTATCACAGGTATTACAACTGCTTGGGATTTGTAGTGCCTCGCTCCATAAAGTAGCAGAGGAAAAAGAACACACATGTCCTAACAAAAGCAATGTCATTAAGTGCAAGAGAAATCTGTACCAAAAAATACTGGCTACAGCTGAACGGGTCCAAATGGTACCTACACATACATGATTTGGGCACAGGGTAAAGGAAGCTACTATACTGTGAATAAAAATAAGAGAAAACAGGTTTTTTGTTTCTCATTTGTTATAAGTGCAGCAAGTAATGAAAGATACTTGTCTTTGAGCATGTGCTTTCCTTCCCTTCCCTTGTTTACATTTTTTCCGGGATTTCCACCACATTTCAGGGTATATTTCTGCAAAACACAGCGATATTGGAGACGTGCCCTCAGTTTGAAACATTAAGTGCAGAAAGAAAAGTGGGATTTTTTGTACAGGTGGGATGGCACCACCTGAAAGTTCAGATCACCAGTTAGGAAAGAGATGCTGCAAGAACAATATTGTCAGGGAGTCTTGGCAAAACTCACTTCAGATGGTGAACAAACAGGTCTCCTATCAGCTGAACACGACTTACTTACTTGTCTAGAATGAACCAGCAGCAGAAGCAGGTGCTTGCAAACAGTATGGTGTCAAACCTTATTTAAAAAAATAAAACAGTCCACATTCTGAGAGAAAAACAGTTGAGAAAAAGAAAAAAGAAAAAAGAAAAAAGAAAAAAGAAAAAAGAAAAAAGAAAAAAGAAAAAAGAAAAAAGAAAAAAGAAAAAAGAAAAAAGAAAAAAGAAAAAAAGGAAAAAGAAAAAAGGAAAAAGAAAAAAGAAAAAAGAAAAAAGGAAAAAATGAAAAAGAAAAAGGTGTTAAGAGGATGCTGTCTTTGAGTCCTCAGTACCAGCAAAGCAGTGACATGTTTTTGACCAACGGTGTGCTAAGACAAACATTACCCATTCCCAAGTGCTACAGAGACATGAGCACCAAACTGACTCCAGCAGCCTTTGGCCCAGAAGAAGGGGTTCACTCACGTGTCCAGAGGCAGGACTGAGGCCCCACCAGGAGTACTCCTCCAGTTGATCCATCAGCCCCAGAAGGTGAGAACGGCCTCATTTTCTGTGCCGTGCATACTGAGGAAGCAAACCCCAAACAGAGGGATTGCAAATAATCAGCTAAAAAATGACAAGCAAACACTGATCCACCAGGAGCTATAAAATTAGGGCTCCTGTTTGTTATCCTCTTCTTTTCCACTCTTTGAGGATTACTGTATATGCACAGCCCACATCTGAGCTTTTATCTACGACCATTAGGACTGGAACTTTTCTTTTTTAATGAATGCTGAGATTCTCACATAATGACAAGAGCTGCGGAAAGCATCAAATATCATGAGACATCTGAAAAACATCTTAAGTTGGCAGAACTACACATAAAAAGAAACAGCTCCTGTCTTACAGAGCCACAGTCTACACACAAGACAAAGTAGTAGAAAGTAGCACTACCACAATTTTACAGATACAGCAAGATAAAGGAAAAATTTGTTAAAGGGGAAACTGAGGAAAAATCTGACACTGTTGTTTTTTTAGAGCCCTAGTTATAGGGATACATTTCTTCTTCAATATACAGCCTTAATTTTCATGGGGAAAATAAAATACTTTGCACATTGCCAGAGGATTATGTTTTCCTTCCTAAAACAAGCAAATTAGGCTATTGTTGTGACAAATCATACTAACATACTGCTTCACCAGGCCATAAGCTTTGCAAATAGAATTTGCTGTGCTATGGCATATTTGTATTTTCCAATGAAAAGAATGAAAACTATGTTATGGCACCAAGAAAAAGCAATTTCAAAATATATTCAGTGAGGACTTCTCGGATTATTTGTGCAAGTGTATGCATGTGTGCAATAGCAAACAAAATCTCATCCCCTGCAATTCCTCAGAGCATCAGGAAAGTGACAGACTGTGACACCTCTCCTTGCATCGCTTTGGAGAATATTATCACAGCACTGACCACAGAATTTCATATGGTAAACAAATTTTACCCATCAAAGTGACGGCATCAGTTTTACTGCAGGGTTAATTTGCTTCTGTTTGACAGATTATTTTAATCAGAAACCTAGCCAGTTCTCAGCTGTAGCTTATTTTGACAGTCAATGCCAACGGAGTGTTCCTTCAAGTTGTGGGCACACTGATTATGGTTGTTATGAGATGAGCTAAAGCTATATGCACTTGTTCTCTATTATTTAATGAGTCATTGAAATTAATAACTGCCATCTTTTTATCTTGCATCACAGTTGAGAAACACACTGGTTGTAGCCAAAAATAAGTTGAAAAGCTGGTTGTTTTGTTAATGGATCTGCTGCACTTGTGAAGTGTACAGTTGTCACTCAGTTCCCAGAATTTTACCATCTTTGTGTTCCTTAAAAATTTCCCAGTATCCTAAGGCTATTTCAGAAATACTAGATCATACCTTGTTTCAAGTAATGGAAGTGTATGCATCTGTGCTAGTAATAACATAATTCAATTAATCATATTTAAATCTGTTTGCTGGTATTTGCATGAAATAATGAATTAACATGGCAGCATATGCCTTATTCATAAATTATTGACTTAAAAAATAAAACTAATACTGAAGTGAGACTTTGAAGCTTTAATTCAATAAAAATGTCTGAGCGTTTTATTGAATAACCATTTTACAAAAAAAACTATTGAATCAAATACAACCTAACACTAATTATACTGTAGCCCTTCATGACACTTGTCATTCTGGCTTTTGTTGCATTATGACCCTCTTCCACTTAAGCTTTTATTTTAAACATCAGATGATGAGTGAACTAAAACTACATAATAATTACTTTGTGCTGCTTACCTTGTTCACATTGAAAAATTGCCTCTTAGCATATGGGGTGACAGTGTCAGAGCCTCTGCTGTGGTGTATAAAATGCAGGGAATCTCCACTCCACCAGAAGCTTGGCCTGGGTGACACTAAGTCTGCTTTGATGGCTTCATTCAAGGGAATATGATATTTTGAAAGAGTCTATTGCCATATCCTTCCTTCAAGCACTGTCCTGCACAAGCAGGACTCATGGCTCCACTCTAGAGTCTCTGATAAAAGCATGTAGGGAAAGACTTTCAGAAACAATGGAGCACTTCTAAGTCCTTACTGAAGGACTGGCTTACTGGCTTTGTCTTTCTTTTTACATCTACTGGCTAAGTACTTCTGAAAATTGTCTCCTCAGCTGCCATATAAAAGTACCACAAAAAATGCCCCACAGATAAAGTTCATACCAGTGTTCACTTGCCCTCCCAATTTGTGCAGCTCATAGCTATTCCCCCCTCCCTGCCCCCTGCACGCACAGCAATACTCTGGTCAGCCAGGAAATCTCATTGCTACAAGTAGGCCAAAGAACTCGCTTCCCTCAAGTTGTCAATCTGATTGATTTTCCTTTCAGTATCTACTGATAACAAACCTTAAAGAGCATTGCTATGGTCAGAGTTGCTTCAACAAGCAAAGATGTAAGGGAGACGAAATAACAGTCTTCAGATATGTGAAAAGTAGGTGGGAAGAGGACAGAGCAAATTCTTCCTCTCCTCCCAGGTGGACAGAGCAAGAGTTTAGGGCTTAAACAGAAACAAAAGTGATTTATGTTAGGCAACAGGAAAGCTGTTCTCAGTGATGAAGCATTAGAATACATTGCTGAAGGAGGCAAGGGATCCCTAAAAATGCAGTTGGACAAGTTCCATTGGTAAATTGTTTAGAGAAAGCTCTAGTCTTAGCATAGAAGAATGGTCGAAATGACCTTTCAGCTTTCTTCCAAGCACTGGTGTCCAGCGGAAGACAGACCTCACCCTTAGACTCTCCCAAGGTTCCACTACAAGTTTGTGTCAAAATGGACATGACTCACTTTCATCACCTGCGATCAAATTAATTTTGCTGAGGCGCCACTACTGATGGCTACAGCACCCAGCAGCACTGGTGGCAGTCAGAGAGCATGACATGTGGGCAAGAATTTTTACAGGCCTCCCAGCCTCTCCCTTCCTGCGGACAACCTGCTCCTTCCACGGCACCTCTGCACTCTGTGTCCCACCCCCCACACCCCCAAGTGCAGGATTGTGACCACTTGTTCTAGACCTTCAAAGCAGCCACTTTGCTTCCCATTTTGGTGGGCACTCTGGTATTTTGTCACTGACTTCCACAGACACTGGACAAGGAATCTAGTAGAAGTCATTATCTCTGTGGTCTGAAAGACAGAGAAATGTTGCTTTCTGCAGTGGACCATCCTGGCCCTCTGAGGCAGCCAGAACTCATTCTGAATTTTTCACTCCACTTTACAGCTGGGGAGACCTCAGCACTCCTGCGGCTGATGGCATTGGCACAGCCTCATGGACAACATCAGCTGGCAGCCAGGCACCCTCTCCATTCCTGACTGAGTGCGGTGCTTTCCCACACCTGCAGCATCTATGCTAACATTTTTCCGCGTTAGACTGCAGGTTGGATGTTTTCATCTTCCAGGTGTCCTGGTTCTGGCGGTGAAGGTAGCTTAGACTGGGCTGGTGTAGTGGCTGTTGTCAGATGTCTCCACGCTGTGTGCTGAAATGACATCTCATCATCACATGCAGACAGGAAGCAGCAAGCAGGCGAGAAAGAAAATACAACAGAAAGTATCTCTCTGTCTGCCAAGGGAACAGTCCATGCACAAAATCCTGGCTGCTAAAAAGGTAGACAGCAGCGTCAGTAAATGATAGCTTTGGATTTTTAGTGCCATCTTCTCACCTGAATTTTTACTGCATATCTATTAACTAATAACATGTAGTTGAACGCAAATGTCATCTGAATATTTTTTATAGGTTTCCACCAGTTTGTTTTTCTAAACATTATAGTATTTCTTCTTCTATTTATGCACCTAGGTTTTACTCACCTCTGTCACATTGGAAGTACATCATAGCTTTTGTCTGTTTTTCAACAGGTATATTTTTAGAAAACTAGGTACATTAAAAATCACTCATTTTTTACATTACAAGTGAAATAAAAATTCTTCTACATTTATTTTTCACCCCTGGATCTAAATTCACACATTCCTCTTTTGCTCTTAAAAAAAATCCATAAATTTATTTTGTGGCAGTTGTAGTAAACTGTAGCACTTTAGAGAAGACCTTCTGTGTTTTCTTTTAACATGAATCCTGTTCCCAGTAAGATTTATGCAGAGGCTAAAAAGAAAATCATGCTAGATTTTTGGTTAAAATTTTCCTCAGATTTTAAGCACTAAAGTGTTTATAGCCTGGAAACTTATGAAAAATGAAAATCTCAGGAGTTTTATCCAATTTACAGCCTTCCAAAAAATGCTGACATTTTTTTGAAGCAGCCACTTTTGGGAAAAAAAAAAAATAAAAAAACCCCTATGTAAAACTCCATTTTCCTGATGAAGAAGGCTTGGAAGTTATGCTTTCACATGCTTATCTAGCTCCTCAGGCACATTAGAAAATTATTCCCTTTAGAGAGAAACACTGAGGGTTTGGGACAGGAATAAGCAATCCCATTGCAGAACACACTCAATGTGCTGGGGCCCAAGACTTTTCTCTGAGGAACGCTTTATGGTGTTATGTTGCTGTCTTCTCTATCTCTACACTGTACCTCCCTCATTTTATTTCAAGATTTATTTGAAGAGGATGCTTTAGTCCCAAATAGATTATTATTATTATTATTATTATTATTATTATTATTATTATTATTATTATTTTTTAGCTGGAAGACAGAAGATGCCATTTTGTTTAACACAGAGACGTTCAGACATGATGAACGCCCTAAGCTGGTGTTTGGCCAGGGAGTACATCTGCAGCTGCAGCCATGCAACACAGTAAGAGTGAACTGCAAAGCAAACCAGTTCTGGTGCAGAGGACCCAATGCTTGTGATATGCAAGTTTTTGAAGGTTTTACTTCAGACTAGCTGTAGTAGTACCATCCCTTTTGTGGATGGAACAGCAGCTCCGGATCTGCAGTGTCTGGTTTGGGTTAATCCCAGAAGAACCTAGTTTGTGTTTTCCAACAGTGCTTCACAAAGCATGCTAAACTGTGACATGCAGTTGAAAAGGACACTCCTGACACAAATAGAAACACTGGTGAAGATGCCTCCTGAGCTGCCCTGGGTTATACCTCAATGCAGAACTCCTGGGACCACCAGAGGAGTCTGGTGTCTACAATAGATAATTTTATTCATTTGAGTGATCCTGGAAAAAAGCACTCTCTCTTCCAAATTAAGCTGTGCCTCTCTTCAAGAGTTCATTAATACACGTCTTGGATGTATAGTTCCATTAAGTGGCCACTTTCTTATGTAAGGAAAGTTCCTCAGCAGTGGTTTGTCTCCATCTCCATGGGAAGCTGGTATCAGGTAGGTGCCCAGGTACCTTTGTAGCTCTCAGACATGCACCCTTTGGCTGGTGTTAGATGGTGGCAGGCAGTGGTTAGAGAGCTAGAGATGTAACCCTAAACCTGGGCTTTTCAGACCCATGAAAAGTAAAATAAACTCCACATCTTCCACCTTCATGGTGGCAATGCTCAGTCAAGGAAGGAGCAGTGCCTTTTTAGACTGTGATTACTTGATCCTTTGTGGCCATTTGACTGTGGTTGTATTTCATGGAGTCGTCCACAACAGGAAACAAAGGTATCAGCTAGTGAAAACTCTCAGCTGAGACTGAGGGGTGATTGCTACACCCACCAGTGAATTAAATACAAATGCAATAAAACAAATTTCATTCCACATGGGGAAGTCTACACAGGATGAACTAGAATTCATCTACTTTTCTCATTTTACAGGTCTGGTGAGTTTGGATCGATGTAAAACCAATATCTCTATGAATGCATGCACACAGGCTTTCTCCCACCCTCTTCAGTGAGAATGTGATCATGCTAATTTCCTCTGCTTTCTCTGGCAGTGGGGAAATGCAGGCCATTCTGCCACAAATTAAATGAATCCTTCACAGATAAGATAGTCATTGCAGCTTCCTGCATAGAGCCCAAAATTTTCATCCTGTTTAATAATCAGACACTGTAAAATGGCATTTTAAATGTATTCACAGCTTTCAAACATCTGGTGCATACTGCTGGTGTGCAGCAGAGGACTAACTTGTATTTACTTTGGAGCATAATGCCATGAACTATTTAACAGAGAATATATGAGAAAGAACATCCCAAAGAAAGGCTTATTGGTGAACTTACCTGCCACTGCCCTTTACTCATTTGTTGGAACAGTATTTGTATATTTGCATAACTTGGGCTGCTCAGCAGCAATCAAAGCCATCACTATCCTGCTATCATTAGTTTCTGCGTCATTTATGCAAATATCCATTGGCATGGGTGAGCAATATGAGTCTTACCTTTTCCTGTGTTTCAAAATTATTAGCAGAGGAGAGAAGGTTTCGTCAGAAGTGTTTAGTCTTTCTGGCACCCTTTCTATAGTTTTTGGCTAAGCAATTTCAATATTCCTTTAAATTTTACAGCCTCAATCTAAACATAAAATTTCTGATGGTGTAGAGTTTGCGCAAAAGTAGTAGTACCATGTTGTCTCCCTTTACTTTAATGACTTGTCTCCAGCAATGGTCAGTCTCATTACAAAAATACATTTTAGTTTGACAGGACTTGTTTTCCATAAACCAATTTTGATTTGAAACAGCTTTCTTTCTATCCTTAAAATCAAGTCCTAAACTCACAATTCAACACTTTGTTTCGCTTTCAAATAGTTCTGATATGCTTGTAATATCCAAGCTTCCTGCCATGGGGTTTTTAAAATACTGACATGCCATTGACTTTCTTCCAGTCTTCTGGACACTGCTGGAAGTTTTCCGGTACACTGAAAATGACCATTTTTGCACCTTGGTTAGCTGTCTTAAAAATCACAGGTGCAGGTTATCCAGACCTGCTGATTTAAAATGTTTAACTTTTGTAGATGCTGTTTAACATCATCTAGATCCATGCTTGGAATTACAGTCTACACAGGGAGCTGTGATATAATCAGATTTTAAGTAGCACAAATTTGCACACACATTGGCCCAAAAGGTTTTACTAGAGGCAGCCTGGTTTCAAGATAAAGGGCTTAGTGGTACTCCTAAGAGCTTAGACTGGGCTGGTACACTGACTTACAGAATATATATATATATATATATACACACATATATATATATATATATATATATATACACATCTCAAAACCTAGCTGGTCTTTAATTTTTATAAATAAGTAAGGCTTTTGCTGTAAGAGCTGAAAAAAAAATCTTGTGAACACAAAATGGTTGTGTACCTGAAGCTAAAGGAAGCCTTGGATAACTACTTGGAGAAGCTGGAGGTATTTTTTGTCATAAAATGTGAAGTATAATGGTGAAGGACCCTAATCCTTATCTCAGCATGTATAATGAGCTTGCTCTGGAAGAGGAAAGCCTACTTGATTTCTGTCAGTATTATTAAGAACTTTCTCGGCAGTCCTTTCCATGAAGATAATCATGTAAGAATTTTGTCCCCAAGTGTACCTGACACAAAGCCCTGTCTCCCCTGGCACATTCTCCAGCAGCCTACCAGCAAAGCAGTGACTTTGAGCAGACATAGCTGAATTTCAAATGTCTTGATTTGGAGAGGATACCTCACTGTCATAAACTATTTTTGATGGTGGTGTATTTTCACCTTCTCTTCCTGCTTGCCTTGGCAGGTTGTCCTAGTTCTGGCCAGGACAGTGCAAATTTTTGCAGTAGGCAGGAGGGGGCACAGGTAGGATCTGGAGGTTATTCTGTATCACCTCACTCATGTTCTGGGGACAGGGGACAGGGTAGCCTGGTGGAAGGAGCAGTCAGTGATTGTCGGGGGTGAGAACTCACGTGCGAGCCGTTCATTTCTTGTACGCGCTTTTATTAGTATTGTTGCTATAACTTTTTATTTTCTTATCTCATTGCTGTTTCCAGTAAATTTTTCTTATCTCAGCCCAAGATCTTTACCTTTTGTGCCTCCAATTCCCCTTTTCATCCCACCACAGGAGGTGGGGAGAAGGCAGCAAGTGAGCAGTGCATGGTTTGGAGTGTGTCAGTGGGACCACTAAACTGGGGAGTGCCGTTCCTGAATCAGGATGCAGTGTATTTTCCTACAAGAGAATGCAGAAAATTGCACATGGCTCTTTGCCTCTCCAGGGGCCAGACCTCTATCTCCAACATAACACTGGAGTCGGCACATGTCCAGAACAAGACATGTCCAGGTTTCTAGGCTGAGATAAGCACACTAACAATCCAGCATGTCAACAGCTCCACCACAAACACACACACTCTGTTTTATATGCAAGCAACTACAGGGAGTTTAATAAGTATATGTGTTTAAACACTGCTCTAGACAGTCAACACTTTGATGACATCACAGTTTATGATAAGAAAAAAAAAGATGGCTCTGGGTCACAGTTCAGGCAGTGCTAAATCTTACATGCTGTTCATGCTTTTCTAGTTTAATGTGGTTTACCTCAAATACTTAATGCTGGGCATTATGAGCTGTGTACAATCTCCCCCCGCCACCACCCTCCAATGACTCCTTTTAACATTTGAGACAAGACATCTGACTTAGAAATTTCCCAGCATGCAGGTCTTTGGCACAGTGTTTGCCTTTGAAATGAAAGAAAACTGCAGCTGACAGGGAATGCTTTGATGAAACAGTTTCTCATGAGAAAATGTGGATTCATAAACATGGAAAATTTTCATGGAAACACATGAGGCAAGAAGACAGCTTAGAGTGAGGATACATTGTGGGGTACAGGGAGACTCCCACAACAGTTGAACTGTTGGCTGGGATGGGAGGGATGAATGTCTTTCAGGTAGTGTTCTCAAGTGTATCCCAGGCAGTAGATATTCTCAGGCAGTCAGTGCAGGCTCCAAGTCAGTGCTGCACACCCAGGCAGTCAAGGGCTCATTCAGTGCTTGAAAATGGCAGTTGAAGTATCAGATGGAAAGTTTTTCAGCATAAAATTGGCTTTAGATGTTGCTGATCAGCAGAGGGTAAATTTGTGGGTCTCACAGCTGAAGTCTAGTTAGGGTACTACTGAGCCTATCCCATGGATAAGTTGTTGTCCCCATGCTGTCTAGAGAAATTTGCCATGTCAAGGAATGTTTGTCACCTACAACAAAGCAGCAATGCATCCCTTGTCCATGTTTGCAAGTCACTCAATCATACGTCATATCAAAACGGCTGCATATTATTGAGCTGAAAACCATCAGCCAGAATCAGTGGAGTGTGATTAAAATGTTTATGGAAAGACCTACAAATTAACAGCACCAAAGATGTGGAAAGCAAAGTGGCAAGAAGTGTCTTTGGATTTTGTCTTGCACATCGTAACAAGCTTCTCCTCCAGCCAGGCTGCAGTCATACCTGCTGGTTCAGCCCATGAGCTGCTTACTTGTAGCCATAGAGGTGGCTGAGCCCCAGAAGCACACCCAGGACTGCACCAGAGCAAATGAAACTATCTGAAAGTCTAGCAAATGGCTGAATGACCTCTGTAGCTGTTGGGCTCTGTCCTGCCAGCCCTGGGTGCAGAAACAGCTAGTGTGTGACTGCCCCCAGCAAGCCGGCAAGCCCACAGGCATCTCCATAATGAGATCCTTTTGATAAATGCTAGAGGCATGGAAAAGTCCAACTGCAAAGCTCTCCTCCAAGCCCTGTATCAATGGTAATCAAAATAGGAAGCACCCAAGGCTGCACATTTGTGGAACCACGATTAGAACAAGTCTTAGACTTCATAAAACAGGCATAAAGCATGTTGGTTACTCTTCTCATGGTTGGCTTTTATTGACATGAGATCTCACTGCTGGACAAACTTCAAACAGGGCTACTAATAAATGTCTGGCCACATTTGAAAATCCATTGGTCACGGCAAACTCTCATTTCCTGAGACATGACTACTCCCTGAGATGGTCCTGAGCAACATCCCTAATCTAAGCAGACTGAGTGGGCTCACAGTGAGGTTTCCAGGTGGGCAGAGGGGATGAATGCAGCTTCATGTCCAGCCCCACCACATTTGTCCTATATCTAAATGGTGGGCTCTCAGACAAGCTTAAAAAACTGAGCTGCTTCTGGAGGTCAAAAAGTCAGTCCCCAGACTCAGGAAGTGCTGACCCTTTTGCTCTCTGGGCCTTATAACACAAGGGCAAAGGTATTGTCCACCTGACAGCTTCCTTTCCTCTTTATTCTTTTTTTCTAAGAAGAACTTGTCTAAGAACACAGTTTGTTTTCTTGCCTCCCAAGACAAGGCAATTATCCTTCCCAAGGTAAAGCCTCTTTAATTGGAAGCAGTTAATCAATCATTGTAACGCTGTTAGAAGCCACCTGGCCTTTACCTGGCATTGGGAATGTCTGTCCTGTTACAGCCTGTACAAGACTGGAGTGCTCACAATCCATATAACCTCCTGCCTTACTTATTTACATTACAGAAGGGACTGAACAATTCTGAAAACATTTCAAAGATGAGGAATATCCCTTTTATCTGCTTAAGTTGTGACTACTGTGCTGCGATGTATCACTGTCCAAAACAATGACACCTGAAACACATATCTAATTTGATATATGTTCATAATAAAGTGTATTTAATGACAAAAATATATGTGTCTGAGGGTCTATTTGCTAATGGAATAACATCTGAGCCTTATTGCCACAGGCTCTAGAAATGCAGAAAATGCTCAACAGTCCAGTGATATGATATTGATTAATAATAACTCCATTTCTAAAGTACCTTTAGCATACTTTGAAGGGGGTTGCTGCAAAGGCTCTTCCTTTGAAAATTAAGGCTCCTCTTCCATCATGCAGACTGGAATAGAGGGCAGCATGTCTAAACAATTGGCATCTTATGCATAAAACATATTTATTTATACTAATCATAAATGATATCAAAAATAATTCTATGCGGTTAGAACAGGATCAAGCAAAGGAATCTGATGTAGTGGATTTTGAAGCAGCAAGGAAAACTAATGGAAAAAAAAAAAAAAAAAAAAGCTGTGTGTCTGTCAGAGAGCTGAAGACACTCCAAATAACAGAATCCTGGCAAGCCTAGAACTCCCAAGGGGTCAGGCAATATTGAACTGGCCGAATTTCATCATACAGGAAACCTTACTGTGCTGTATGTCTTGAACAGTTACAGAGCCTATAACATTTTCTAAGAAGACTTAAGTTCTCATGTCTGGGCCACAGCTCTACGAACAAAGATTTACTGTGTTTTGGAAAGTTTTTCCCATGGAGGACGAAAGGCTTTTTGGTTGCAAAAACTTTATAGATGTCTGGTTTGGTTATGCTTAAGGCTCACATTTTTCAAATGGCATAGCAATTTTTATGGCCAAGCTATTATAAATTAATTTTAAGAGCAAGTATTTTCAAGGCACTGTATCAAATGTTGTTGCTGTTTTTAATTTAAATTGCCCCTACCATATTTTTTTCAGTTGCTATTTTATCAAAAGAATTAAAGCCAACAAAGAAAAGCTATCAGGTTTCTCAAGCAAGATATGATCTTTATGAGAAAACGCATGCATAAGTTTCATTCCTATTAAACACTTGTGAGCATCCAAAGATAATGAAAATTAGGCTATGTCTTCCTGATTTCAAATGTGTAACTCAGAGGCGAAGGGTGCTTTGAGGATGTATCACAGAGAGACTAGATCTGTGAGCTTGACATTAATCGTATTTTTCATGTCATGCTTCACGCCTGCTGTATTGCTACATTATTTGCATTAAGCAGTAAGCCTCGGTCATAAACAAATATATCTGAAATCAGTATTGTGAAGGTTCAAGAAACGCTTGAAGACACAGTTCATACTGCAACACTTAGGTACTTTGAAAACTGCTGGTAATTGCAGGAAACATTTTGAACTTTTTGGTAATTTCACTTTCCCCCCACCTTCTCCTTGATGATCCATTCTCTTTGATTGAAACTCTTGATATTTTAGAGATGCCTGCAAAAAGCATTCTGAAAAACCATATTATAAAGTTTTCCTATCAGACTAGGTTTGCTGGAGACATACAACATATGCAGAGGGAAAATTAAACATTACAATCTGAATCCAAATACAGCAGATAGTGCCTGAAGGAGCTGTGAGGTGCCAGCAGGATCTCCCCCAGCACGTCCATGCTGGACATGTTTAAATCAGAAGTTCAGTGCCTTTTCCAGACAAGTGGAGAAGAAAGGTAACTTTAAGTTTCTTTAAGAATATTTCTGGAGGAGTTAGATGCGCAGAATCAAGCTGCTCCAGATGTATGATCTCTTAATGGGCAGGAAAATATAGGACAGAAAACTACAGGAAGCTATATAGAAAATATAGGAAGCTAACCAAGCTTTTCTCAGGTCCTGTGTTATGATGGACTTGGGGCTTGCTACCAAGCTGAAAAGACCCAGAGGGCCAGAGGTCAGTTGCACAGCATCACAGGTATCTACCAGAGCTGAAGCTCCAAGAAGGGCCTTTGGAGATAGTTTCTCCCCACTTTTTTCTATCTAGGAATTATGAAAAGGCCAACAAAACATGGCCTTTTTTGGTGCAGGAGTTATTAGAAAAATGAGGGAAGACCCTACATGGTTCACATGTACAAAGTATTGCCACCTTCCCATGTATGCACCTCTACCACTGGCAGCAGCCACTGGCTCGTCTCGTTGAAGAGACACTGTAAAATTTAAATCAATTTGAACAACTGAGATACAAGTAACGTGCCTGCCCACAGGCTCCACTATCACATCTGGAGAAAAAAATGCAATTATTAGCTTCCTTTATTCCAACCTTTCACCAGGGGTATCAAAGGCCAGGACAAATGATCAGCAAGTCATCTACAGGACAGCGCTGCTTTCCAAGCTTGAGTGAGCTTGCAGCAGCTCTTTGCAGGGTCACCAAACCTGGCAGAAGCTCAGCTGTCTATGCTAATATTTGGGGTTGCAGCAGAATTCCCACGGGGAAGCTCCCTCGGCTCTGTCATATGATAGTAACAATGAAACAAAAGCTGCTGCAGTGCATCAGCAAGAATAGCAGCTGCTAGAATAGTGATTTCTATAATCTGACATCAGTTTTAGTAAACTTTGTCTGTCTAATGTGTCCAGTGGGATTTTACAGAGGTTAAACCCTTCTCACACAAAACTGCAGCCTTGGGTTTTGCTTGCAATTAAAAAAAAAGTGGGACTAATGTAGTATTTTTCTAATTAACAGCCTCCTAAATATGTGAGCAGAAATTGCACCAGATACAGGTCTGTATTAGTATGATTGTAATTTATATTATGTTAATAAATTGGTTTGGGTTCTTTTCATCCAATTTGTGTGTTACTGCTTTAAAATGTGAGTTATTAGTATGCAACTTAATCTTTAGCACATTATCCATAAGATTTAAACACAATGCATACTCTCTTAAGTTTGGTTATATCTTCTGTGACATTTATATTTACTTTCTCTTTTTCCTGTGTTGGTAAGTTAAAGATGCCCTCAAGCATTTTTAGTTTATATCTGTGTATTTGTTTCCATGGAATTACACATTTCATGTTGCACAGAAATATGCCTATTTGGAGACTGGGGTTTTGCTTCTTTTTATCTTGCAGATATCAATAAAACCAAATCTCTCTGTTTCTCTTCTAGGTCAATTTAAAAAAAAAAAACAAACGTAATTCCCTTCCTGTTAATGAACATTATTAGTAATGTTTTCAGTTTCCCAATTTAATAGTCACCTCCTGTGTTGACAACTCTTTCTTCACAGAACAAGGGCACAAAACATCTCATATAGGGAGAGCCTATGACAGATTGCCCCTTCACTAATGGGGGCTCCAGATATATGACTGAAACATTTACATCAGAAATGGATTGCCTAGACCTAAATTTTTCCCACTTCAAAGCCTGAGGGTGACCAGATCAATTCACAAATACATCTTTCTTCTTTCATTTCCTTACTGTGTCATCATCATGTGAAAGTCTTAAAGGGTTAGATCAGAAATAATTAGGAAATTTTTATTTATAATGGAGTATAGAAGCCAAAGGGAAAAAAAAAAAAGAAGAAGAAGAAGAAAAAAAGAAAAGATGAAAGAGACCAAAAGGAAACTGGGGAAAGTCCCAGTAAGTCTGCTTAATAGATAGGAAAGAGGTCAAACAAAGAAGGCAATTTGTGTATGTCTGGGAGAGATTTCCTAGGGTTAGCAGAGATGCAGATTTCCTTGGCATATTAGAAAAAGTGGGATTTACTTTCTCCTACTTGGATGTTCACAGTCTGGATGGGGAGAAGTATCTCACATTCAGCTTAGTGTAGCATCCCATCCTGAACACCTGCAGAGATGTTCCTAATTATCAGAAGTTGAAATGACTACTCACCACTTCTAGCCTTCAAAAGTCGTTACTCTCAGTGAGGCCGTGTGACAGGAGAAGGGGCTGGAGAGCTGGATGGGAGGTAGGAATGAGAAACAAAACAAACAAACAAAAAAAAATCACAATAACATGAGGCAGTGGGTGGAGGAGAGGAATTCATAGCTCCTAATCATCAGTGACATGAAAGTCTGAGCTCAGGTCATGCCCCACCATGGAGCATGGCTCTCCAGGACAGATGTGGGAAAAGACATCTTCCTGCAGCAGGAGCTGTGGAGACCCAGTGCAATGCAAGAGAGAGCTGAATGAACTTGTGAGTCTCCCCATGAGTCATGGATAGTATTAAAGGTAGAGATCTAAGACTGTAGTTTTAGGCTTTGAATATTTGACACTTTCTACAGCTAACCAAGCATACTCATATGCCTCTCATATAGCTCAAAGCCATACTTTAATCAACACTGACATCAAAGTTCCAGATACTACAGCCTTCCCCTGGGTCACAGGTAATGCTCCAGTTCTTTATTATCATCTGGGAGAGGAATTTTACACTTAGTCTTCTTGGATGCAGAAGACTAAGCAACATTCTGAAGACAACACATCTCCAGGGACTGCAATTCTGTCCCGAGCCATCAGCGGCTAAAAAACCTGCACAATTTCTTGAGGACTTTAGTTAATGCATTTTAACCTTTCTGTGCCAGCTAGGTGTAAAAACTGCAGTGCTGGTTGCAGCAAGAGCTACTGGTCATATCCTATTTCTATGTCTAGAAAATTTTTTAAAAAATTTTGCTTTAAAAAACTTCATATTCTGCCATGGGCTTTATTCTCAGAGAACAAGGTCATGTTTGAAGGCAAATGTATATATAGCACGTGTATATGCCTATATGCAGTGTGTGTCCCTTCAAAGGTATACTGCAGCAGAATTTAGGCCCAGCATGTAGTTGGATCATTTGTCTATTTACAAACTTAATATTCTATACGGAAACAATACTTGTTACATATTTTCTGCATACTGTTTCCATGTGTAAAACTGAATGTCACTTCTGCGCTAGTTCTCTTGGTTTATGCTAATCTCAGCATTAGCTGGGTCCAAAATTTTTGCTGGAATAATGATGTCAAGGAGGAGTCGATAATACACAGCTCTCAGAAACACAGTCATGTTGGGACAGCAAAATTGTTTTCGGTATTGCTGCTTCTGTTCAGAAAACTGGAACAAGCTCTAGTGGGAAATCACTTTCTTTTGGTGCAAACAGTGATTCTTCATGAGGGTTTGCCAGGATTTCTTTAGAAATAAAAGCCCTTTTCTAGCATTGAAAAATACTTTGTAGTTTATTTTTTTATTTTTTGGCAGAGATGTCTTACAATTCCACGTTGTATTTGCATTTCTTGACTCTAATGACATTCTAGTTAAAAGCAAAAACATTTCTTGTTGCCTGGTTTGATATAGTGCAGAAATTAGATACAGTTTGTTTAAAAAAGAACTTTTAATTGTAGCTCAAAATAGAGTGAAATGGCATAAAAACTGATGTCACGGTCCAAAAATACTATTCTATTTTGAACATCTAAACTATGTCTGGTCTTATAAATGTTCAGATTATCATAAAAGAGAATCAGAAGAAAACTGAAAGTGCTCTTTTATAGATTGGGCAAAATCTATAATTTGCGTAACAAAAAGATGCCCTCTAAAGATACGCTTGCTGTTAAAACTGAGATACTGTTGCATACTTGTCTAAAAAGGAGTTAGCAAACATTCTCCTTTTTATCCAGCTGCAGTCAATCCAATAGTGCAAGCAGGCTATGAAGCAATGTGAATTAAAGTTGTTTGTGTGAAATGTAACATGTAAGTTGAGCATTTTCAGAAACATTATACCTGAGAACGTACCCAGGTCTACCAGCAACTTATACACAAACAGTTTGTTTCCATGGTCCTTTCAACATAGGCACTCTTCTGCCAATGCTGTTCAATGTAGTGCCATCAGTGATGTCACAAACTGGGGGTCCCAGCTTTCTGGTAGTGCCCCTTGCAAAGGGGATCACGTGGATAAGGCACAAGTAGCCCTGATCCTCTGCTCCCAGCCTGCCAGTGAGAGAGCTTTGGGTGTAAGTCAGAGTGCACTCAAGAGCTAGTGCCAGGAGGAAATCCCTTTTTGAAACGTTAAGAGTGCAGAGCTTCCTGAGTTCAGACCCTTGCTGCCACTGCAGGAAAGGTAATTCCACACCATCTCTGCTTGGGGAGCCATCTCCACTCCCTCACCTTCTCCTGCCCCAAAGTGCATACTGCTTGGTGATGCTCCACAACTGCACAGTAGATTCAGTGCAGATGAACTCAGAAGAGCATTCCCTGTCTATCCTTTAGTTTGTCTGTGAAAAAGAAGATGCAATTTATCTCAAATATCTTCTGTAGAAGGAAATTAAATCTTTATGAAACCACAGCCTAGCTAAAGGAACTAAAAACAGAGGCAGTGGCCAGAATTTGCGAGCACTAGGAAACAACAAAGACCTAGAATTCAACTGCTGGGGCTGCAGTCCACAATGTTTCTCATTGACAGTGATATAAATTTAATCAACCTGGTTGTCTACCTCCCTTTTTGTATTACTGTAGTACTTCAGCTCAGCTAGTTCCCTGCCTAAATCCACAGTGTGGCCCCACAGAGCTCTGCCTAGCACAATGGAGGGGAGATAGCCAAGTCACAGACAAGGTAGCAGCAGCTTACCGACACCCAGCTACACCCTGTCCCACTGGGTTACCAGCACTCCTAGAGAACTGTGACAGTGCACCAGTGGAGGAATTTACCTACAAACAGAGTTGCTAGGCTTGCTGCCTCCATCAGGACATTCTATTCAATGCACTGTTAACGGAAGGACCTCTGCTCAGGCAAGGTACAGTGGGATGTTTCAGTGGGAGAGGGCGTCTGCAACCCGCAGTCTTTGTGCTAGGTTGGTTTTGATGCATAGAAAGCAGAGCAGCTTCAGAGAGGAGCATGTATCACCCAGCTGAGGAGGCCCTCCGAAAATGCTACGAGGCGTACTGGAAACGAATGTAGCACACTGGAGATACTCAAAAAATGTTCTGGGAGGCTAACACCTAGCTCTGCATCACCCTCACTAGCCACAGAACACAAATAAGGTCAGTGCTCTTTATAGCTGGACACAGCGTGGCACAGAGAAACTTCACCAAATTTCTCCAGCGGGGCAGGGCAAGGGGAGTCCAAAATCCCACTACCATATGGCAGCTGCAGGTTCCTTTTTTTTCCCGCTGAGCAAGGAGACTTGCAGACCTGTTTAAGGCTGTGCTGGTCACAGCTGAAAACAGAAAGAGATATGAAACATAGCTGGGGGTGATAAAGATCTGTACAGATCTGCACTTGTAACTGAGTCTCCTTGTCCAAATATTTGGTTAGTTTTGCTTTGGATTTATTTACAGGGAAAACTCATTGTATTTGTCCATCTCACTGTTTTTTAGATATTTAAAGGAAATGCCTGTTAACCTCTGAGACTAAAGAGCATATGCAACTTTCACTTCATTTCAGCCACCTAAAACTGAGATACCTGTCTAAACCAGTTGTCTACATTCCCTTTGAGGAGGAGAAAGACATCTCCAGAGGACAGTTCATCCCACCTGCAACAGTGAGTGTCACTCCAGAGGTGCCCGCCTTTCTGCACTAGATATAGACATCAACTAGTTGTCTAGCTTAGACACAGGTGAATCTTAGCCTCAGCTGGCTAATTTCAATAGAGATCCTGTCTTCATTAAGTAACTAAGAGAAGCCAAACTCAATGAGCCTTCAATCAATGACATTTTATCCACTGTAGCTGACCACAGAGCAATATGACATGAATACAAAACAAATGTGATGCCGAATTGATTTTTGCCTTTTTTCTTTTATATATTTTCTATATTTTTTATACATATATACGTATCTCTGTAGTCTATCATAGTATTCACAGCTAACATTTTACCTACTCTGTTAGACAAAATGACATAATAAATTCCCCAGTGGCTCCAAGCTGGGGGTCCAAGGTTAGATTCTCAGGGAACTCAAGGCTGAAACTAGCTCTCCGAGACACATTTTCATTAACAAAAATTAATTCCTATCTAAAAAGAGGGGGAGTTCAAAGAGGAATGAACTGGGGAGGAATTACCTCATCATTTATGTCTTTAACTGGGGATTTTTGTCAGATATGCTAATGTGCATAACATATAAAAATTGTATACGCATGATGCTACGGGTGCATCTTTGGGGTTTACCATCCGGTGAATTGCGCACCCAAGGATCCTTATAAAGGTAACCCCTTTTTATCACCTAACCATGTCTGGCTCATGATTTTAGGACCAGCAAAAAGGCATCAAATGGACAATGATTTGCTGATCCAGGACCGTGTTATTGCTGCGAACATAGGCTGCAGTAATACATATGATACATACTTTGGTTATTCTTGGCTTAGCCAAACTAACCCAAGGACTGTGATGTGTTGCTAGTTCTGGATATACCTAGTGTTTGTTTGCAGGATGTCTGAAGTGATTGGAAAGGAACTTGACATGTTCATGTTCTTCCAGGCTTTTAAGGGTCAAAATGACACATCCTTGATGATATGATTATATTAGAGTAACTGAGAAATCATCTGCTAAAGAAGATGAAAGAAAACTTCTAAATATTGTTTACATTTTGTGCATGTTTCTGCTTATCAGTTGAACAGTAGCTGTGCAGTGAGGATTATTAACATGGCATCAAAGTTCTACAGATAAAAATGGCCCAACACTTAACCGCAGGTTGAGACTGACTCAGATTCAGCTAACAGCACCTCTTAAATTTGCCTTTGAAAGGAGCTACCCTACCGTGTTATTTTGATTTCTTGTCACTGTCATAAATCCAGTGCATGCTGTCATAGACTACTGAGTGGGCATTTGCCACAGCCACACCCTAATTGCTATACTAATTTCATCTCCAAAGCCCCAAACCAAATGATCCACTTCTGACACAGGAAATTGAGCAAAATCTGGGAGGGAATTGCTGCCTGCTCTCTGAGGTGTATCAAGAAAAGCAAGCTGTTCCTGGGCTGACATCTGTGTTAACAATGGGCCATATGCAGGCTGTACAGAGAGAGCTGGTAACACACCCGAGATCATGCATTTCACAGATTGTACCTATTAGTGACATCTTGTATTACATTTGATATAAGGATAAATAGAGCTACTTGGACTGGGCACTAAACAATCAGCCAGCCAACCTGAAGGAAGGGAAACAGCTCCAAGATAACCAAAATAACGGCTCCTAGGAGGAGCTGACTGCTGCCTTCCATCGTATCAACCACCCTGGCAATTTATGAGTGCACCTACAGCGGGGAAATCACCTCACAGTGGGCAAGTACCTTCACACCTGGCTTCAGATAGAGGCATTATGGCATTTACAATGGAATTTTGGCTCCTGTAGAAAAAAAGTGTTTGCTTTACCAAATGCTACCTTTAGCAGCAAGCCAGTGTAATTTCCTTCTCACTGCTTGTTCTCATTGCTTTTCCTCCCTCGGTTTGGCAGTAGACCTGTTCACAAAGCCACACAGTAAACCAGATGACAAATTAGATTAGGGTGAAAAGTAGCCTTTTCTGTGGTTCCTCAAAATATCTGTGACAGCAAAACAAAGAGCTAGCAAGTTAAAGTGCTTTAAAAGGGGACAGAAATAGGGCAAGAAAGGTCAGGAACTTCCTAAGCCCATTTTATGGCCAGTGTCTCACAAACACAGGCCTGAATGACACAGGAGTAGTTTGGGATGGACACAGACACAGAAACCATGACATCAGCTGTGAGAATCCAGTCCCAGCAGAGGCACCTCCCCTCAGCAAGAAAGGCCTGGAGGGGTAATGGGCTCATAGGATGCAAAGCTGACATTTACATCTGCATTATTTCCAACAGGGAGCAGATGGCAAAGGGATGCTCTGTAATTTCCATCTGAACCCTAAAGAATCCATAATCTCCATTTCAGTTGGGCACTTTCAGGTGCAAAATCAGTGCTCCAGTGCTGCCAGGTGACAAGAGCTCCCTCCTCAAAGGCAGCTGCCTTTCAGCAGGGGATGGCTGTACAGGCAGTTAATTAGGGACCCTGACTTTCAGATATAAATGTCTGTAAGATTTATAACAGGCAAAAGCAAAATCATGGCTTTTCCACTGCAGGTACAAAATGCTGGTGAGCTCTGAAAACACAGCTTGGTACAGATGCTGAAGGTCACCTCCGAAGAGGTGAGCGTGGGAACCTGTACACAATTTGTAGCCTGCTATGGTCACCACAACCGGGATCAGGGGCTTTCCAGCAGTGCTCTCAAATTCAGAAGTAGAAACAACACACAAGAGGGAACCAACTTAACGTACCATGACAAAAACAGATATGGTCTTTAAGTTTTTTTTTTACACTAATGCAGTTGTTGATTTTGCATATCAGACAGATTTGTAGGGAAAAATGTTTAGAAACATCTAGATAAATTGCACACCTAAGTAACCAACATTTTAATATCAACTTCCCAATAGAACTGAGATAAAATAGGAAAAGGATCACAGAAAACATAACCTGAAACTCATTTGTCTGAATTTGAGCATACTGAATTGATATAATCTCAGTAAATATCCTTAAACTCAGAAGAGGAGGAGAAAAAATGGTAAGTAGCCATTCTATTTAACAGAATATCCAAATTCACAAATCTTCTAAATCTAGATGGTTTTATTAGTATCAGCAAGCTGTACAATACCTGTCTCACAGGGACAAATACCATTTTTAATGCTGAGCATCTCCACTTACTGTTTTTTTCCTTCTGGTTATCCAGACAAACTAAGTTATCAGGATGAAAATTTATCAGGGCGCAATCTCTTGGTGCAGGCCTTTCCAGCTGCTGGGCAGCAAGCATTCATTGTGAAGGGAAGTGTCTGCAGAAGCTCACTTATGCTACATAACAGGCTGCTGACCGAAATTTCCATCTCATTGCACCATCCCATTTTGAAAACTCTTATCAAAAGGACTGAAAAACCTTCTACAGGTGAAAAAAGAGAGGACTGTATGATCAATGTGATGGGCATGATCTTCCTAATGAGGAGGCATTTTTGACAACCCTTAAGTGTGTATCTACCAACACTGTGGGCATGGAGTATGTAATATATACTGAATTCACAAATACATAGAGCTCAACAAATTAAAGACTTCAAAGCCTCTGGCTGTACAAGATAGCCATAGGAAAATGGGATAAGACTGATAGGAAAATAATCTCTTAGAGACTTTTGGTTACCATGAACTGTGAAGCCAGATAGCAATGAAAGCCTAAATACATGCATACCTGCTGTGTGTATGTATGACCCATACCCCTTGGTAAGAGTCACCTACTCCAGAGAGAGGGGCAACAGCATTTACAGCAGTTGAATTTAATGGGCATTACTCAAAAAGGTTGCAGGGGCAGAAGTGAGAGGTAAAGTTAGCTCTGTGGATACTTCATCCAGCTGTAGCAAGCTGCAAGGCTAATTTTCCCAATGATGGGACTTACCTGCTCAAAGATGGAAATGCTAACTAATAAGTGTCTGGCTGTCTAATTAGTTCAGCTGCCCACAGTCATCCTGGGAATTGAACAAAACTCAGACAAGCTTTGTGGAGAGGCAGCCAAGAAGACCAGGCTTCTGGGTCATTCAATGAGAAACAGTGAATGGGTCACATGTGCAGTCTGTTTACTATTCTCAGAACTGTCTTCTCTCTAATAAATACCAGCTGCTTTTAAGGCCAAACACTGATATCCTTGTTCCAGACAAGGTGGTAGTGTTGTGACAAATCCACCTTGCTTTGCACAAGGAGACAGGCAGAGCGGGCGCTGCAGATGGGATGAGGATAAAGCGGGGGTTCATATGATGCTCTTCTGACAAAGGCGTGTGAGAGCAGCACTAACAGTCAAAACAGGCAGCTTGCCCAGAAAGCACAACCCAAGTTAGTAACAAATTTTAAAGCTGAATATGGGGAAACTGACACATTTCTACAAAAGACACAAAGCAATAAACAAAATGGTACTGAAAGAGCTTTGAAGATACCTTGCAAAGCTAAAAAGGAGCCAAGCAATTTATGATACACCTAAAGAATGCTAAATTAAAATAGGTTAAAGGAAGATACTTAAGAGAGGCGAGGTGACAAACAAGACATAACAAAAAATCCAAGCTTTTTAGTTCATCTACTCAGGGAACACAAGCAAGAGAAACACCCTTTTCTCCACATTATGCTTTTGACATACACTATCTCAATCAAGGCCGTTCCTTTGCTTTTGTTTTAATTTTCTTCTTATTTGATCCACAGATTTACAAGCAAAATAGTGCAATTTAGCAAATATGTCAAAGGAGTCAACTGGATTTCACGTGGCTTTAATCATCTCAGAGGAAAATGCCTGACAAGCCCCTCTCTAGCCATTAATTTAGATCGCAGATATGGCAAAGCACTATAAGAAAACAAAGAAGGACTCTTTATAAACTGCAAAACAAAGTTAGGTCTTGTCACGAGATTCAGAGCCTGGATATGGTTTCAGCAACTGAGGCATGAATATCCTGTGGGGAGCAGGCGGAGAAGGGAAGGACAAGGCTCTCTGGGTCTGCAGCCCAAAGCTGCTGTATATGTGAAGGCCAGGGAAGAATGGGTAGGGCAGCAAGCTGGGAAAGGAGAATGCATTTGAGGAAGCCACATCAGCTGCTTCTCCACAATTATTTTGATGCGCTTAACTAATGAAAAACAACCCAATAACAACCCAGCAACAAAATCAAGGAAGACAAAACAACACTTGAAAAGAGCAAGGTTGCTGCATGGAGTCAATTATCAACAGTGGCCTGTGCAAATAAAGCTGCAAGCGATAAAGGCAAGAACTTCACTTGGCAGTTCATAAAGACAAATCTCTTTTCTCAGTAAGATTGCAGGCTATAAACTAACAAAAAAATGCTATCAAGAAGATTAGAGCCTTTATTTTCCACTTAAGCTTAGGCTGATAAAACAGTTTTTACAATAGCGTGCTGTGCATGTGATAATACAAGATGTCTTCAAAACCAGCATATATTTCAAGCTTCAATGATGAGTATATCTAGGCTCTTGACATTGAATGCTGGAAAAAATCTTTAATTAACTAGGATGGCAATGCTGGTTTAAGATCACAGGCACAATGGGATTTAGTGAGTAATCCACACAATTGAATTGAAAGGGAATAAGACACACCTCTCACTTTAGTAATACTGAATGGATTCAGTCTCAAGATTCACATTCCAGGGGGAATGAGATAAAGGTGTCCACCTTATCTGAATTTATTGTAGTGTTATCCCTCTAAAAACAGCGGACGTTTCATCAGTTAAACTGCGTGAAGACATTATAATCCTGCCATCTACAGATGAAGTCTTAAGACATATGCCTATCAAATGCATCCAGTTTTCTCCACTTACCCCCCTTAACATGTCAGCGTGAAGAATGGAAGACTAGAGACTAATTAAAAAATGCAATGGGATGTCCCAAAATCTCAAGGTTTCTAGAAAACAGGTCCATCTGGATTATACCTTCCTGTACCAACAATTTAGACCAGCAGACTTCACACTCTTAAAAAAAAAAACAAAACAAACAAACAAAAAAAAACCCCAAAAAACAGGAGGCTGACAAAATTCACAGCTACAGTTTTGTCGATTAGGATCAAGGTACAGCAGAGTGCTGAGTATATATTTTTGCACAGTGGTCATATGACATTCGTAACAGCCACTCTTCAGAAATGCTATTTTAGATGAATGCACAAGGCAGAAATGTAACCATTTTTTACTTTTAAAAAGCTTACCAAACTTTTATGTCCGTGATTAGATAGCTTTTACAGCAACATTGGTAAATCAATATGTGTTTCAAACTCATAATTTCTCAAAGCCTTCAGGAATCACAGAGGAGTTAATTCTGGAGCTGTCTGGCTTGCTGGGGCTGTCAGTTTATATGAAAGAGCCACACTCCAGCCTAAAGTCTGTCAATCTGCAATTTAGAAAAAGGAAAGTACAACTTTTTCTATAAAGTTGTTATCATGGGTTATCAGGAGGGATTCTAGCCAGCATTGATTGGCTGTATCAGAACAGTATTCTCCTCTCTTCTCAATAGATACATTTTATCATAGATAAAATAGATTCTAAGATAATTTATGCTGTAAAAAAGGTTTTCATAGCTCTGGCAAATAAATAGTTTGAAACCATCAAACTCGCTAATTTCCAGATGCATTTCCATTTAGATACAGAAATGACATTAGAGCACCATTTTTTTTTCTTTTTTTGACATTAGCTTAATCTTACCAATATTATTGATCTATTGAATGTTTACTTCAGCAAGCAGTCCCATGGATGTCTAAAAGCAATCTTTTGAATTGACTTTTCAAAGGAGCTCGTCCACAAATTTTAAATCACTTTCAGGCTTTCAAGCTGAAGTGAACTTTTCAAATATAATTTCATGTATTTCTCCAAGCTTATCATTCTTATCTCCAAACTGGTACTGTGTCCAAAGTCTGTAGATCTCTCTTGTCTCTCTCTTCATTCTGCACTCCCCCAAATGCCAACCTACTGCAAGTTGTCTCCAGCAGATGATGAGGAGAGATGGCATCACCTGTCCTAACATACTGCCACAGTACCACAGTGACAACTGAAGAGAGGAACACGTGAGGCTGGCTGCAAAGACAAAGAAGAATCTTTCTGGTCTATGCTCACATATTTTGGACAAAGGTAGGAAAAAGACCTAAGAGAAACCTCTACTGCTTAAGAAACTTTCTTTTGATTCCATAATGCAAATATGATATAAACAGAAGAACTTACAGCATTCAATGCACTGGAAAGGGCAATTGCATTTATCATTATAATTATTAAAAATAAATGAAGGGGCAAGGTTAAAAGCAATTCACCTTTGTTTCCCACTTACTGTTGCTATTTATAGTCAGTCAAAGCACGTGGAGAATACTGTTGCCACTTTGATTTTGAGTTCCAGCATTGAGCTAATGCTCATGAAAATGGGGCATATGATGCAGAGCCACGCGGAATTTGGCTTCATGTGATCAGGGATGTGCAGGACCTAAAGGCAGGCCACTAACTGAAAGAGCACTAATCAAGGAGAACAGGGAAAAACCTGCCACAATAACAACATCACATGTTCCTTGATAATGCTTCAGTGAAAACCTCTTATAGTGTACTCTGCCCTGCCTTTGCATCTTTAAGAAATTAAATGCTCCAAGTGCTTACATAAAAAAATTCCAGCTCACTTTTTTTTCTCCTACAGAAACAAAATCCAGAGACACCTGGAAAATCGGGGGGACACGAATAAATTAAGTCTTCCAGTTATTTTGCCCTCCCTAGGATTATTTTGATGAGGCTAGCACCTAGTAAGAAATATGATTTTAAAACATTATTTGATTTAGAAATTGTTGGTGTGCTAACAAAAAAGTATTCCGTTTTGCAGCAGAGGAAGGATTCACCTATCAAAAGAGACTGGCTGTCAGAGATGAAAGAGAGTAAAGAAGTGGAGAGAGCCATTTTAAAAATATAAGACAAGACTTTCATCTCATGCTGGACCATGTGGGACAGTGCTATTAACCTTGGGAAAAAATCTGACAGGAGTGAAAAAGAAAGGAAGATGAAGAAAAATAATTTTTTTTACCTTCAATAATTTTTCTGATCTGTACCGACACATTTCAAGAAGTCTACATTTATGCTTTTCCAGAGGTGAAAGTTTTGCCATGTGTCCTCTACACCTTTCTGTACCTCCAGAAGTGTTGTTACGGGTTTTCTGACAGTCTGTGTGTCCTTCGCTCTCCTGCCTGTTCAGGCGCTGCCTGTGGATACCTTGGGCAGAGCATGGCTGGTGAATGCATGCATGACTCCTTAGCCTGGGTCACCTGAATGCCTTTCTTTCACCTCAGCAGTGTGCGACACTGACTGCCAAAGCAGTATTAAAGCTAGGCATTTGTGCAGTTTGTCTTATGTTTGCCTGCAGAGCAGCTCCGCTCCAGTTCTGCAGCTACCGAAGCGAGTGCCCCCAGATCCTTGTCAGTGGTCTCATCAGTGCATTAAAAACTCCCTGTGTGGGATTCCACAACTCCTTCTCGCAACGCATTCGTAATCTAAATCCCCCTTGCTCTTTGCAATTGCCTTCCTTACATTTAAGCGATTTTTTTTTTTTTTTTTCCGCAGAGAACTAAATGGATAACTTTTTATCTTGCCCTTGAGGGACCCGAAAAACAATCGCTCACAATCCTTTTCTTAAGGACCTTTTCCATGTTTAAGCTCCCTGTCAGTTTTCTCTCTTCCATACCAAACCAACCACTTCTTTCAAGTCCTCCCTTTGTGTACACTTTTAAGTCTAACTCCAGGCGCTCTGGCCTTGAACAGGTGGTGGCCCACAGCGGGCTCAGTCGATCTCAGCAGGGCGAGCCAGGGCGGAGGCGATACCTTTGGTGCCACCAGAGCCTACTCTAACCTACTCAGGAGCGATCAGTGAGGATTTCAAAGCTAGGCAAATGGCTTTGTACCTGCCCTTTAAGGGACGCTCTCTCCGTTTCCAGCTCCCGTGCTCCCCCCCACCTTTCTCCGGTCCAGGTTCCACTCGGGCTTTCGCAGCCCCGCGGCCCCGCTCCCTGGGGCGCTCGGCACGGCAGAACGCTGCCCGAGAGGCGGGCGAGCACGACAGCACTGCGCGCACAGCCAGCCACCGGGCTCCGTCCCTTTTCCTTTAATCATTCCGCTTAGGGGCTTTCTGGCGAGCCCCAACCGAGGCGCCCCGGAGCGCGGCCCTTCCCGGGGGGGGAGCTCCTCACCTGCGCCCATCCCCGCGGCGGCGGGGCGGGGGCGCGGCGCGGCGCGGGGCGGGGCCGCCTCTACTCCGCTCCCTGCCGCGGGGCTCGGGCATCTCCGCGCCGGGCGCTGCGAGCGGCGGCGGCGCCGGGATGGAGGGCGCGATGCTCGCCCGGGAGCTGGCGCACACCGTGCTGCTGCTGCTGCTGCTGAGCCTCTTCCCCGCAGGTGGGAGCCGCGGGAGCGGGCGGGCGCGGAGCTCCGCGGGGCCGGGGTCGGCACGGGCGGCGGCGGGGAAAACTTCGGCGCCGGCGGCCCCTTCCGCGGGGCATCGGCGCGCCCGGGGGTCGGGCGGCAGCCCGCGGTGTTGCCCGGCATCGCCCCGCGCTGCCCTTGTGGGACGCCCCGCCGGGGGAAATAAAGTCCTTTGTTTCCCGTGCGCGACTAGCCGGGGCTGGGAGAGGAAACCCCTGCACCCCCCTCCACCTCCCCGGCCGGGCTGTTTTGACAATAAACTATCCGGGGATCGGTACGAAATGTCCCCGCGGTTAAAGTGCTCGTTAACAATGGGCAGGAACGAGCGGCCGGCGTCAGGTGTCCGGCGCTGTGCGGCGGGGCGCAGCCTCCCGGGGGGCAGGCGGGCTCCGTGCCCCGGGTGCAGGGCTCGCCGCGGGACGGGGCAGCGGGGCTGCCCTGTTCCGGCACTGACGGACCTTCGCGGTGAAGAGAAGGGCGATCGGTGCCTTTCAGGCCTTCGGGGGGTCAGCTGGTTCAAAAACTTCGGTGTCTTGTAGGTTCCCTTCCACTCCTTTTTAAAGAAGGGGTTTACTCGCTTGACCTCACAGCCCCGGAGCACAGGTCTAATGATTTTAGATACTGCATCTGGCTGCAGAGCTGGGCAACTTCGCACATGGCTTTCAGAGCCGTCGTACGTCTCCTTGCGTGGTTTGTAAGGCTTAGGAGGCGTTTGGCGATGTCCGGGGAAAGGTGGTGGAAGGAGGTCGGTGCTGGACTTGGGAAGGAATTTGGCCACGGGCGCTGAAGTCTGATAGGACATAACGGGAAAGGTTCTTTCGCTGCTGGTCTAAGAGCGAGCTGAGGATGCAGGGAAGCGATGCACGGCGATGGGTGTTTGACGTCTGCTGCCACCACCAGAGAGGAGCCTTGCAGAGCACCCTGTGTGACACAGACGGGGGCCGGGGGGTCTGCCAGCCTCTGCCCATGGGAGCAAATGCCACCAAAACACCAGAAACCAACAGGAGTGACAATTTACACTTCTTCATTGTAGAACACCCTACTTCAGGATGCGTTAATGATTTTGTGTAGGTAATTTTTTATGTTTGCTGCCTTTTGCTTCTTGGTAATCTGAGTAAGTGTGGTGTCTGGCAATTTGGCCTTTCCTCTTTAAAGTACCCACATAAGGCTGCAAAATGTTGTGGCCACAGGAGTGGGAAAGTCTCCTACCAATGAGTTATTCCTAGAAAGAAACTTCAAAAATGATTAGTACCTGCCAACTTTTTTTACTTCATGTATTTCTTGCCTGCACTTTAAGGTTATCCTTCATCATATAGTTAGACTCTCCTTAGGGAAAGCTTGGGAAAGAGTTCACACTGGCAGCATGTCCTGGAAGACAGAGGTGCAGTTTCCAGAGTATTGGAGAAGCAAGGAGAGAACCTTTCTCATTATCCTTCTTCTCATTCTGGGTTTGTACACTTACTTCTGGGAGACTTCAGGGACACATCAGCAAAAACTCGTGTGAACAAAAACACACCATGTTGTAAGAAATAACTTGCTACTGCAAAAGACAGCTGTCCTTGGATATGTATGTGCATCATCTGTGTATCACACAGATGTAGGAGTATTCTGGGCTAGTTTTGTGGTGCTGGGGGAGGTATCAGCATGATGGTTCGAGTCCTGGCAGCGGCGTAGGAACATCAGAAGTGGCAGGCAGGACAGAGCTGACGCGCTGTTCTGGATTGCTCTAGAGCTAGTTTGACCCTGTGCTACATTTGGTTTTGCCTCTGCGTAGGCACTTGTCTGGGATGATCTCCCACAGTCCCTGTTGAGACCTATCCTGTTTATCAGTATGCAGATTTATAAGTATCTTTTTTTGGCTGTTGGTCAAGAGCTTCTTCCTTCTGTTGCAAACTGGAAAGGAGGATGTAGAAAACAGCTTAATGTAGCCTCTCAAAGGGTAAACCATTCATCTTTTCTGTTCATAGTCCCTTCCTACTTTTTGTTTTTTCTTGCAAACTAATATGCTTCCATACTTCCTTCCATTTGGGACTTGCCTTGTCCTCATTTTGATGCAATATTCTGGAACAATCTTTTCTCTCTGCTTCTCTGTCCCCCACCATCCAATACTCTGCCAGAGTACTGCATTTCCATCCTGTGGTCATGGAAGACTGGACATAGTTCCTTTCAGCATCCATCCATCAATGCAACCTTTTTTATTTTTTTTTTTTTTTCTTCCAATCAGCTGCAGAGTAATGGGAGATTTTCCCTGTGCCCAGAGGGAAGAATGTCTGTTTTCATGATGCTCCCTGCTACCTGTCAGCCATGAGGGAGGAAGCTTGAAGGAGGAATTTGATGAGGATTCTCATTGCTGTCATTCAGTCACTGCCTTGACCCCCCTCAAGCCATCTGAGTATCCTGCCCTTCCTGCTCCCGTTTCCATCTCTGCTCCCTCCTTCTCCTTTTCCTTCCTCCCCTTTGGCAGTACATAGTCTCCTGTGCAGAAATGTGGCCTAAGGCCACTGCCAGGAGCAGAATGGAAATGTCAAAGATTGCTCAATATTCAACTCTTCTTCCTTGCACTGCCACTGGGAACCCTCTCCCTGCAAGTGCGTAAGTGATTTGTGTTCGGGCTTTATAATAAAGAATGTGACAAATTTGGCAAGAAGTGAGACTCCCATTTACATCCTGTTTAAATACCATTCATAGAGACTGAAGGCATTTCCATATGGTTATTTTGCCAGAGAGAGCCTCTTGTCAACAGATGACTGCAGCTGGTAGTACTGTTGGGTTGTATTGACTCTGTGGGTTTTCCAGCTCGTTTCAGCTCTCCCAGTGATTGTTCAAACAGTAACGCTTCTTTGCAGGTGCCTGCATTAAGCAAAGGATCCTGAGTCACCTCCAGAAGGGACGTGCTGCACCAGGATACAGGTGGAGTTGGAAGGGATATGTCTTTAGCATGTGTAAACATGAGCTAGGACAGGTCTTGGGAGGAACATCTGAGTCATATGCCAGTAGGAGGTTCTCCTAGTGAAGCTTCTCCTTTTCACTCTCTGGTCTGTTCTCAGAGACTAACGGTATCTCTATGGCATTTGGATTTCTGTCTGAACTGTAATTTATTGTTACTGCAAGCTATTAGAAAGATTTTTAAGGCATATCTGGAGCTGCCAAACTAAATACCAAATACTAGGCATTTGTAGTTTGAAGGAAAGCTGCTTTCCAGTCTGAACAGTAAACAGCCTGATGGAATCTGAAGGTAAGGAACAACAAATTCTGGATAGAACAAGAGCCACACAGCATCAAAGAGTTTCAACAACATATATGTTTATCTACAATACACAATGACTGATACAATCTCATAACAGTCTTGTAGAAGAGAGGCAGTAATTGCTCAAGGTTAAGTCACTTTTGAGCTTTTTTTTTTCCCTGTCCACGAAGATGAATGCCATTACAGAGATCAAGTGTTACACATTGTCTTGCTCTATGGATGTGGCACATGATTTTACAGATGTTGTTTTCTTTTTCATCTAGTACAAACATCTTCCAGGATTTTGACTCATTTCCTTAAGTCTCTTTCAGCTGTTCAGAGAATGGCTGGAGGAAATGAGGTCTGATATCCTAATGCATTGCATTTACTGTAAGTACCCTCTCACTTTAAGTACAAAGCTTTACCTTTTTAAAATTTCTGAGTGTCTCTCTGGCTGTTCCCATGCCCAAGAAACAACTTGCCGATGTTTCTGTCCCTTAGAAACTCAGCTTCCCTGATTGGGGCTTCTCAGCTGTAACAGAGTTTAAAGTGTTCATTGTACTTTAGGTGGGAGAGAAGAGCTGATGCTGCAGCATCTAAGGAAAGTGTGTCACATCTTTTGGTCATTTATTTAAAAAAGTCTGAAGAGAATGCATACAGAAATTATGAGACCTTGACATAAAAGGAATTTTTAAATTACTAATATTCTTCTATATTACTATATTCTGTAGTATTGTGTCTGGCTTTTTCAGTGACTTTTTGTAAACTAGAAGTTTGGGTTTTTTTTTTCAATAGGACCTTGTTTGACAATGAATCCTGCAAACAGTCATAAGCGAATGTAATTTTACGTGTGTGAGCAGTCTCCTTGGCTGGCTGCCAAACTTAATGACAACTGAAGTGTATTGTTTGTCCACTCGCCAAGATTGCTGCCGTTGTGATAAAAGCATAAGGAGAGTGTAAACATCTGTGTTTGAGGATAGAATGTGACTCCTGTTTTCTAGGGGATACCAATTAGAAAGCTCAGTAAATGTTATTCTCTCAGTGGATTTCCTCTTGGGGATTATATTGATTTATTCTGAAAACATAGGTTTTCAGATTTAATGGATTTTTAATGATATTTTTCATGTTGCAAAAGACTTTTTTTTTTTTTTTTTTTTTTTTTTTTTTTTTTTTTTTTTTTTTACAGTATGTAAGGCTCTGGACTTTGACAGCAAAGAAGCATGTAAATATCAGAAAAGTTTCTAATGTTGCTACCATGCTAGGCAACTTCTTGGCTGCTCCATAGGGTTCATTTCTGGAAATTGAACTAAAATGATGCATCACTGGGTAGCATTAGGAGCTACAGGGCTTTTTTGTCACTGGGGAGGCTGACTGCATTAAACGTCTATAATTTTAGATGTCATCTTGGCAGTTGAATCTGTAATCGCATAGCGCAATGAAATATCTGATATGGGGAAGAATTCTCTGGTCAACTAGGCACTGGCAGTTGTAAATCTAAGTGATAAAGAGGATGCATGGGCTGATTTAAGTTAAGAAGAGATGGAAACTGTGGCAAGCAAATGTGAAAATCAGAGAGATGCATCTCTTAGAGGTTCTTTGGAGGCATGGCAAGTGCCAGGTTTCTCCTACATCTATTTCCTCCCCTCAGTCACTGTGTTAAGCTAGGCAGTGCTCCTCTGCTCATACTGGGTGACCGTGGTCCTCATGGGGGACCAGAGGGCTGGAGGAAGTCTCCTGTGAAGACAGGCTGAGAGAGCTGAGGTTGTTCAGTCTGGAGAAGAGAAGGCTGGAGTGGATTTGTTTTACAGAAAGGCATTATGCAAAAGCCACACAGGAAAAAGAAATCAAGCTTGTTGGTTATAACCTGTCATTCAGAGCCTGCATGCTTTGAAGGGGCATAAAATGCCAGTGATCTGTGTAATGGAACTGTTTTGGGTGTTCACATACCTAGGCCATTCAGAACTAAATAGATTCCTGCTGACAGGTATCGTGAGATTTAAAACTTGCACCTCTCTCTCTTACTTAATCTGTTTTTTTCTTCAGGAGTTAATGGCTGCACTGGATGTCACATGTTGAGTGTTTTGTGTGCAGCCTCAGGACTAAGAACTTCATTCTTTGCTGAATGAAATCTGACTTTCTCATGCATTCATCTTCTTCCTGCAGCTGGGTCTCTAAGAGACATGTCAAGTCTTAGGAAGCTCCCACAGAACGCTAAGGGTAGGGCTGGAGGAGACCTGCAGGGGTCTGCTCTGCCCCCAGCTCTTCCTTGGAGTGAGATGGAGCAGATCTCCCCACACAGACTTCTGTTCTAACCTGCTCTAAGGCAGATTTGTGCTGCAGACTCTTACCACCTGTTTTTTCTTGTAAATAGTTATTAAAGGTCAAAAGCTGCTTCTGATACCTAATCTCCCTTGCTGGTTGCTTAATTCCATCCTTTTATTCTCGTGGTCTTTTGGATATAATGAACTACTCATCACCGTCCTTTTTATTATAATATTTTACACATCGGCAATATAAACCCTTCAGCTTCTCTTTTCTATGATAAAGCTTTTCCAACATTTTCTTTTGGAGTGTCTTCTGTAACTCCTTCTCCTCCTGCGCTTCTCAGCCCTCTCAGACTTGGTTGCATTTCATCCAGATAGGATGTGTAAAATTTACATCTGACTGCAGATGAGAAATGCAGTGTTTCCAGGTTCAATAAAATAGTTACCTCCCCTGTACTATGTGCTTCAATTTGATTCAAAGCACTCTAAATCTGATTTTAATCATGATTTAAATCAGCCAACAGTAAGCCTCATTTTAACTGTTTTGCATTTGTACTTAATCATTTTGCAAAGAAAGGTTTAACCTCCTTTATTACCATTGAGATAGAGTTTTAATTAAATATAGCCTTTGCAGTTAATGTTATACTTACTTTGATTAATCACTGTGCCTGTATTTAAGCAATTATGTGCCTTGTTATATATACACTGATCCTGATTCTTCATGTGTATGTTTTAGTATGAAAATAGAAAACGTTGACATTTCTTGTATTAGCTAATTGATTTTTATTGAAGATTTGCATCGATTACAATGAAGGAAACAAGAATTCTGAAATGTTCTTCCGTTAGATAAAAAATAGCACCACATAGAAGTCAGCCAATTCAGAAGAAAAAACTCATTGAGAAATGTTTTGAAATAAAGAATTAATGCCTGAAAGGCCTATCTGTAGTCAAAACTGGTGGCTTCTAATCACTGTGCTACAAAAATTTTAGAACAAGTCCATGTCATTCTCTCCTTATTCTTGGAATAGCAATGGAAAGAAACATTCATGGTTTCTTTCAGCTCCAGATCAGTAGCTCCTCTTTGAATGGACTAGTTGCTTAATTGAGTTGTACTGAATGAACTGAGATAAAGAAAATATTTTCTCTGCACCTGCTAGGAAACTCCAGATGCCAAAGGCTGGTTTATTGCTGTAGCACAACCTGCCTAAAGGTGCTCAGGGACTGACTTTGATGAATCCAGCAGTTGTATTATCTTTAAAATGTTGACAGCAAATGTACAGCTTGAATAAATTTTTGCTTTTATTTTTTTAATGATTAGAGGAGCTGTAAGTTTAAATTTACGTTGCATTTTCAGAATCACTGCTGAGTATTTTTACCTTTTCAAAGGAAAATGTGCATTATAAAAATGCTGTGATTGTATTTTTCATGTAATACTAAATTAAATATGCAGCTTAATAGGGTATTTTTACCTGAAATGGTTCTGTTTGTATGCCTTAGGTACAATTCCATGCCAGGACCTGATCTTGAGGCGTTCATTTTCTGCCACTTAGTGGCTGGCTGATTATCTTCTTCACTTTTGTTGCTTGTTTACTATTTTCTGTGTCATGGAAGTGCTTTCTATGCCTGGATGAGCATAACTTTTGTACTTTGAACAGTAATTATGTTATCTTCCTCAAAATAAAAGCTTCCTCCCAGTAGTGTTCAGTTAAACACAAGCTGTTAAAGTTTCCTATTCCATAGCATGTGTGACTTCCAGGTATTATACATACAATTGCTGACTTTGCAGTAATATTAATGTTATCATACCTAGGATTTCAGGTATGCAGCACAATAAAAGAGGTCAAATGAAAGGAGAGGAGTAAGCCCTGTGTTTCTGGTCTCCTGCAAGGTACATATATTCAGAAGAGATGCTGAAATGGAATTCCCTGTTTAAGCAGGCATTCAGGCTGCACTCACATTAAGTAGTCCCCTGTGCATCTCCTGAGCAGGAACAAGGACTGCTTTTCAGTAAGCAGCTACCTCTATATATATATATGTGTGACATACATGCAGTTACTGATAAGGCTTATAAGTATATTAGAAAATAAAGTACAATTTTAAAGCAAAAACGACAAGTTGGACTTCTGTGATATTGGAGATGAAGTTCGACAGCCGAGTTATTTATCTCATTGCCAGAAGACTGAGGAAGCGAAGCTGAATTGTCAGAAATATAGCCAAGCTCTGTATTCAAAGAACTTCTGTCTAAGACACCATCAGTGACAGATATTGCTGGCTGTTGGTGTGATTGTCTGAGGTGAAATTTTTCACCCAGGGATATTCTGAAAAATGTGCCAATGACTCCCCCAGAAACTGCTCTAGTCCTGGTTTGAGAAGGCATATGAAAATACATCTAATCTGCTGGGTACCAGTTATCTAATATACTGGGTACCTCACTAAAAAAACAACATAATAGATTTGTTCTTGTCTGTAAAACAAGGCTTTTACAAGATTTTTTTGCCAACATCTTAATAGAAAAGTTTAAGTGTTGTTTAGACAAGGGAAATCTAACTTCTTGCAGGCTTATCAAAAATCTCTGAAAAGATACACTTAATTGTTATGGACACATGTGGAAATATCCTAAAACCTGCCTCTTAAATGGATCCTGTGCCATGTGCCTGCATGACATGATGCAACGTATCATTGTATTTTGGTAATGCAACTATATAAATAATCCATCTTATTACTAAACCTAGATTTTTTCTCATTAATCTGTCAGTTCTTTCAGTGAAGGAAAAGAATACGAAGTATTATGGACATAAAAGATAGCTGTGTCTTTTCTGCAAAATTTGGTGACCGTGTTAATCCAAAAGTCTTGTTTATTGCTGTAATCTTCTAGGAAAATGTACTGAACTAAATATCTAGAGAAAGAAAAAAGCAATGTTCCTCTTTGTGGTATTTAATGTGGTCCATCATACGAGCAGTGATAACATAATTACGCAATTATTGGTATATTTTCCCTCTGGAGGCCTTGTGTAGATGATTACCAGTGCACCTTTTAATGAAATTGCTACTATTTGATAAAATTACTGCCAAGTCTTGAAATAATTAGAATTCGCATTGCCAAAAGTCTTACATCTCCTTCCTCAGTTGAGCCTTTTCCAAATAGGCATCAATTCAGATTGCAAAACGATTTACTGTTCTCCAGTTTTTTCATTTCTCTTCATTAAAATTACCTTTTCACTGCATTTCAGAAAACATGCTTTTAAGCCTATGTTGCTCATTACAAGGAACATTCGTTCAAAATGGAAGTTGAAAGACACTGCACCTTTTAATGTAAATGTCAGTAAAGAGAAGTGAGAAGAAAGCCATTAAAGGAATAGATGGGATGCATGACAGCTGAATATGAATACACTATGCATTAGTGTGCTTTTTCATTCCTTCTAAATCATTCTCTATGCTTGCTTCATAATTTGTTTATTTATGTGTCTAACAGCTGACAAAACTAACCGTGGGAACAGCTGGTTAATAAGTAATTTTGGAAATTAGAGGGAAGAAGGCAATTATTCAGTAAGAGTAAGGATCAGTCTAAAAGTATAAATCTCAATACTGACAAGTGCTGTGGCATAGTTGCATTTTTTTTTTCCAAATCTGCTTGTATGTGTACATACATGCATATTTAGTTGTACTCTGTATTTCTCTTTGAATAAGAATTATCAGGTAGATGTCGTAAGCACAGATCATTCTAGTTTTAAAAAAAAAAAGCTAAACAACCTGGCAGGTCAGTCATGCATTGGCTTTGGTTTTATTCATTAATACATTGCCTGTAGATTCCTTCCATAGTGGGAAGTTTAGGTATAAGAGACCACAGTGTGTCAATGTAATATAATGAAATTAATTAATCACCTAGTGTAGGTTGTCACACATAGTGCTTCAAGGTAAGTGACTGGGCTACTGTAGTGCACATGGTACTCCTTCAAAAAAACAGACCCTAAAACCACAGAAAAAGCCCCAAAGCCATGACTTCTCAAAAAAGGAGGATTCAGGGAGGTACCATACTCAGCCTTGGAGAGAAACATGGTGTCTGATCCTGCTGTAGCCATTTAGTCTGTGTGCTAAACTAGAATTACATTCAGCTACATGCCTGCCGTTGACAAATGGCTCTATTTGCAGAGTGAAGGATGCCTGTCAGAAGGGGCAAGCTGCTCAGCAGGCAGGAACAGCCTGTTTGCATGGCTGGATTTTCCTCCCCCCAGCAAGGGACATAGAGCCGCTGGGGAGGAGGAAGGTGTGTTTGTGTCTCTGCAAGGTGCAGTTGCTTCCCCCGGCCCCTGGCCTTGAGGGAGTGTTGTGCTTGCATGCATAGGGTGGCTCTCACATGGGTTTGGAGGTCATGTGAGGAATCTGCTCTGCTAAGCTGCTTCTGAAGTACTGAAGCAAAGTGCTGTTAGCTACATCGGTAATTGGTGTGACAAGACCCCCTGCAGGAGGATCTGCTGGCTTCCACCCACAAGCCAGGGATTGTCCCAGATGCTCATGGTTATCCTGCCTGAAGATTCTGTGATTGTTTCTCTTGGAGAGTGGGATGTACGGGGTCTATAGAGCTGGCTGGATTTGTCTTCTTGCTACCTGTGTCTGATACTGGCTCTTCCTGATTTACCACATCTTGTTCTGAGGGGTGCATAACCTCTCTCCAGATGTAGCTGGGTGTCCCCTCAGTCTCCTGAGCTCTTTTCTCTGCAAGTGGTAAGCACCAAGTGCCTCTTACTTGTTCTTTGAAATGCCCTGCCAGGGCATGAGGTATGTCCTGAGGCAGGTCCATGTAGGTGCAACCCCAGACTGTGGAGCTGAAAGGTTACCATGGGCCTTCACTGCTAAGAGGGGTGCCTCACAGCCACAGCCTCTGTAGTTCCCCATGCTCATGCCTCCACAGATGATAAAGACAGCCTTTGTTCTAACCTCCTGCCACTTCCTCTCTTGGGTTTGCCACGGGTGGGAGTCAGCTGGCTGGTTCCACACTCGCTCTTTGTGTGGGAGATCTTCATTTCTCCTTGATGCTGTTTGCAGATGGAGTCAGCTTGGCTGTGCCTTTGAGCGCTGTGCTGGTGAGCTCCCGCCTCCTGCTCTCCACAGTGCCCTTCCTCTGCCCCCTTCCCTTTTGGGGTGAGGGGGCAAGTAGGGCTGGGTGGGAAGACAGGGGTTGCCCTCATGCAGCTGGGTAAAAGTCAAAGCTCTCATTAATCCTCTACGCTGGTCTTCTGCTTCCAAGAATGGAAAACTTCAGAGTGAGCACAAGCTCGTGACATCTTAATTTTTGCTTGGAAAACACGGCATTGAAGAGTCTGTTGGTCAGCAGATAGCACCGACCCTGGGAGATGGGTTAGAAACAAACCGCTTAGTTCTGCAGGGAGGCGTAATCAGCCTAGACTTAAGTATGTGTCCAGTGACAGATAATTTTTCAGTCTCTGAAAAGAAGTTGGGGCAGAGGAGACAGTCAGCAAGGATTTGTCTTTCAGATATGCTGAGAGTCCGTGAAACTTGCAGGGACAGTCATGTGTTGGGTACTTTTTAGTCTATGTCTTCGAGGAGGGTGCTAGTGTGGGTGTTGATGTGGATGGTTTCTTTTGCTAGCCACCTTTTCCCCCACAGCTTGGCTGAAACGAGATCTCATGTAGCTTTCAGATAAAATAATTTAAAACTGACATTTGCCATTGCTAAACTTTCATCTAGCATAAGGGAGAGTGTCTGTTTAGTGAAGGGGAACAAAACAAGTAAGCGTATGATGGCATCTCTCCTTTGAAAAATCTGGGAGAATTTTATACATCAGAGCAAATTCAAGTTGTTCCAGTGCAATTAACATGCAAGTTTGACACTTTATATTTTTCCTTGGGGCATGAAATGGCAGGACAAAGAAAATGTAATTGGAAAGATCTTACATTCATGTCCATCATAGCATATGTGAACTGTCATAGTGGCTTTAACAAATAAGAGACAGAGTTGGAAAGGTGATATTCCTCAATTAGACCTGTGTATAAATACTCTAGAGAAGATTGAGCGGGCTTCTGGCTAGGACCTCTGCACTTGTGTAAAAGAGATAGGTTTGCTTCTGCTTTTCTTTCAGACCTGCAGGGGACTTGTGTGTCTGAAAACATGTTCATTTTTTCCAGCAGTGCTGGGTATGCTGAAAGAGAATATTACTTCCCTGCAAGGCATGTCTTGCTGATATCTCTGGACCATTGCATCTACAACAGTGCCTCTCCTTTAACTGATAAAGCATATCTCTTGTTTCTGCTCTCTTATGTTGTTGTAGATGAAAAACCACGGTGAGTGAGGTCTGTGTGATAGCCTTTGAAATAAAGCCAGTGCCCAGAATGCATAGGCAGTGAAAAAAAAAAATAGTCTCTCCATTTGTATCCAATCCCCACAATCTTACACAAAAGTTGTGGACATTTTGTCATTTGAAGTTTTAGCTCCTCTGTACATTTGTGATAGAAGAACGTTAACTGCTTTAGAAATCATGGTCAGGATCAGGTCATGGTCAGGTCACTGTTTTCGTTGTGCCGTGTTTGTACAGCTTAATGATGATGAGTATGAAGGTTATGGACAACTGCAAGGGGGAAAAGGCAGAAACTGAGAAGAGCCTGCCATGCCCTTTCAATGTGTCCCAGCCCTTGGGGAGGCAGGGCGAGGGATTTGCCTTGCTGAGCAGCAGTGAACCTGGTGGCAGGGCACTGCCGGTCCCGTGGGCTTGGCAGAGAGGCTGGTACTGGATGTGAGCAGGTTGTGACTGCGCTGTGAAGCCACACCGTGCTTCTGCCTTGGAGATATTTGATACAGCTTGAAAGTGGAAGGGCATGGGATAAGGCACAGGGTTTTTTGTTTTACTTTTCTTTGGAAGCAATCTGTTGTGTTATAGAGCTGTCACAAACTTCTTGTTCCTTTTAATGCTTAGATAAGAGTTGAAAGAGGAAGTGGCCACAGAGAGACTAACCTGTCAGCCTAAGGTTGTGCAGGAAATCTGTGGCAGAGCTGGGAATAAAATACACAGTGTCTGACTCTTCATCTTATTCCATGGTGGTCCCATATCCTTTGTTTGCTTGGCAGCTGGAGATGGTTTCCAGTTGCTTGCGAGCTTAATGTGTACTTGCACCTGATGTGCTCTTCCATGCTACAAGAGTGTTGTGCTGAGGCTGAAAAGCTCCAGCTATTTTTTACTATTTTTTACCCAGGATGGTTCACTCCTTCGGCAGACTTTTTGTTGTTTGCACATCCCTTAATTGTTACAGGAACATTCTGCTGTCCTTAATCATATCCCTGCAATTTGACCTGCATTTCCTATCAGTATTATCTACAGCTGTTTGATTTTCTAATTCGTCCAGCCTGATTTTCCCAGATGTTCCTTCTGCATGCAGAATTCACAGCTGCTGTACTCCTCCTCCTTCCTCCCTCTCCCTTCATTTTAATATATTCATATATTCTTTTTTTCAGTTACACTCTCTTGCTCTCAAGTGATTCCAGCATCGTAGTTTTTAACTCAAGTTTGTTATGTTACAAGAAGTTAGCGTTGTGGAAGTGAAGCTTTTCAGCTGTAGGACTCAAATGTAGTATATCCAAAATGGAACTTGGGTTGTCCAACTCTGAGCTTATTAGTTTATTTTAGTTTTTGTTTGTTTGTTTGTTTGTGGGTTTTTTTTTTTTAATTGGGACTTATTTGCCATTATCAGTGTATTTTTGTTAGCATATAATAACTACACCCTCTAGTTGCCTTTGAGGACAACTCTAGAGGGTCATCCAGAATCCCAGTGTGGTACTCTGGCTATGCAGTGTGTGGGGAATGCTGAATGTCATGGTGGGATCCACAATCTGTGATGAGCAGTGGGATCATCTGCCCCACTTGCAACCACAGGGCCCATGTGGGCAGAAGACAGGCTTCCTCTCTTTTCATTGTCCCACGTTGTTCCCATGATCACGTGAGCCTCACTGAGATGGGGATGCTCAACTAAATATTGAAGTAGTACTCCCATCTCCTTTTCAAAGCTGTAAAGAGATGGAGAGAGGGTGGAGGCATGCCCAGGGGTGGGTATGCATCCAAAGTAAGGATGCATATCCACGCTTGGAAAACTTCAGTGGGGACATAGTAGCGGGATCCTCCATCCCATTGCTCAGAAAGTTTACAGTCCTGATAGTGACTGGTAAAGCCATGATCCCATCTGAGCTGAACACAGAGCTCTGGAGGTGACAGCAATCACTGTACCATGGGGTTTGGCACTTGGAGATCGCTCACTATCTCTAGCATATATACTGTCAACACAACTGATTCCTCATTTATGAGAGTCTTGGTGTCATGGCTGTGATTACATAGTTGGTGTTACTGGAGTCCCCAAGAGCAACAGGGGGGCCTGGAAAGAGCCCCTTCAGTTGGGTTCTGTACAAATGGAGCAGTCCTAGACATGAGTCTGAGAAAAGATGAGGAGAGAGCAGATGGACGCATGCTGTGGAGATTAGTGCACCGGATTACAAGTTGATAGTTAAACTCAGATTTCTGTCACTTAATTATTCCTCCAAAAAGAAGATACAGAGTCATTCTCATCTTTCTAAGCAGCATTTTAATTCTGTTTTTAAAGACAGATGATATTTTGGTGTATAATATGAAGCAAATCTAATAGTCACTGTGTTTACAACTGGTTGTCCCTACACTGTCGTGGGTTTTTTGAAGAGGCATTATTTTCAGAAGGCAAAAGAAAAAAAAAAAAACATTTTACACTCTGGGAGTCCTTTGCACAAGGCATTATTCAATTTGTAAATTGTTTTGCTGAGAGCTCATAGACTGCGTAAAAGGAACCATAGCAAAATAATCTTGAAACATGAGTGGTACTTCACCACATTGTGCTAGTTTCCTCTTTTTTCTTTTCCAGTTCTGCTGTGTAATGTATTTCATGTGCCTCTGGACAGGTCAGGCTCTGCTGTGTTGTTTACTACCTTTAAAAATTTTTCAATAACTTGCTAGATAGTCTAGCCAGTATGTGTTGGAAAAACTTGAACTCCTAACCAGAATGGATAGGATGAGATCTAGGGGAAAGAGTAGGTGAAAGTCATAAATCTTCGATAAAAATATGAAATTATGTTTTTCTAATCTTCATGGCAGTTTTTTTTTTTGTGGGATACTTTTTTAACTGTTCAGTCATGTGAGCTTATGTAGGGAATTAGTGGAACTCATGGAAAATTTCTGGTGGTGCTGGTGGACTTGTCTTTTGGGTTTAGCACTTGGTAAATCTTCATATGTGGGAGATGGGGGGAGAACAAAGGCTTCCTCCAAAACCCAGACCACTAACAAAGTAATTAGTCTCTGCAGGTGGTCTGATCATCATTTGCTTCCTACTCTATGGTGGATTTGTCCGGAAGGGAAGCAGTTACCTGACCTGGTCTTAATCCAGCATGTACCTTAAGAACAAGTAAAGCTGTGAGATGAGTGAATTAAGTCTGGAGTGTATAACCTCATCCCAAGTAATTATCCGGTTGTTTTTCCTGAACGTCTGTTGTTATCTGTGTGGGTAGGGAAATTCAGCCTCTGAATTGAGCTGCAGAGTGTGTTCTTGCATACAAGTGGCGTTGCGTTTTGAGAAATGTTCCCCCCAGCTCAGGCATGGCTGTTAGACCTCCAGTCCAGCTGTGCAAAGCTGTGCTGTGCATCAGAGGGACATGGCGGTATTTGTAGGACCATTGAGCTACCTTTCATAAGGGGAAGGGTTTGTTACTGCAGAGCCTGTCAGCATTTATACACAACACAGTGATATGTATGGTTTGACAAATCCGTCCTCAGGTAGCAGGTCAGTTATGAGATTAAGCTTTATGCTTCTACCTCTATGGGTCCATTTTCTTTTGCAATCCTGTTGGTGATACCCTACACTTGACCTTCACACACCCCTGTGCCCCACGGTTGCATGCTTTGGTTTGGGAAGGAGGAGAACTCGCCTGGTGTCTGTCTGCTGGGCTTTACAAGCTGGTTTTGTCGGGGCAGTTTGGAGCCTGCGCTTACCCCGTGTGTCATTATTGGGCCGGGTAAGTACCCAGGGGGGAAGCGGAGGGAGCAGTTGAGCAAGCCAGGCTGGCTTGGCATTTCCTCAGAGGCAAGTAGAAGAGTTTGTTCTCTGTACTGCCCTGGACACTGGGAATGAGGCCACCTCTTGCTGCAGCTGAGGCTGCTGCCGAAAGAGGGGGAGCACGGCTGGGGCCAGCAGGCTGGTGTGCTCATCCCCGCTGCCTGCATCGTGCCAGGGGCTGGGAGCTGAGGCCAGGCCACAGCAGCGCGTCACCTTGTGCCGGTGAAGGAGGGCTGCCCTGTGGCCTGATATGAGGGCACACGCTGGTGTTTGCTCCATGGCAGGGTCTGTGTGACCTGCTCCTTGAGACAGTGGGCAGTGGGAGCCATCCCAGTCCAGCTCCATGTGCACTTCCCTGGCAGGGCCCAAGCTGAGACCTTGCTGGCTGCAGATGGAGTGATGCTGGTGAAGGTTGTCCACATCTTCGGCTTTCTCAATCCTCCCTGACCCGTCTGTTAAGCTAGTGCTAGAATAGCTATACCATGCCACACTTTTCCTGTTTTATGCAGCTCATGTAATTTGTCACTTGAACTGCCCCGTGGTCTGTGGGAAGCAAGCAGAGTAGTCTTCCAAAGAGGTCCCCAGGAAGGACCTGCATGGTTCTTCAGAAGCCCTTCTCAGAGGTCTTCGCCCTCTGTCTTCTCACATGCCAACAGTCCCTGGCTCTGATCTGAGGGGTTTGAAAATCAGAGGTCTTCTTGCCTCAACCATATTATCAGGCACCTCTTTGCTCAGGGCAAGGGAATTTTCCAGCTTTCTGTTTACCATGCCACTGCTGGCTGGGGCTTGTTCTTCTGAGACCTTGGACTTTGACTCTTCTTGTTTGAGTTACTGTACCACAGCTCTGACACACACCTGTACTTTGAGGTAGCAGATTTGAAATTAAAAGTTGGGGTTTTTCTGCCTTTTTCTGGCAATTTTTATTTCTAGGATGGTTGTTTATTCGATCAGTCATGGAAGCATATATGCAGGATTAGTGGACCTCATGTAGAAAATTGCTTGGTGACACTGGAAGAATGAATGCCAGTTGACTTTAGCGCTGGTAAATTCTAATTCCAAGGAGGGTTTCTTTCAGACTACAGAACAAAGTAATTAGTCTCTGCAGGTGGTCTGACCATCCTTTGCTTCTTACTTTATGGTGGATTTGTCAGGAAGGGAAGCAGTTACCTGACCTGGTCTTAATCCAGTATATTCCTTAAGAACAAGTAAAGCTGTGAGATGAGTGAATTAAGTCTGGAGTGTATAACCTCATCCCAAGTAATTATCCGATTGTTTTTCCTGAACGTCTGTTGTTATCTGTGTGGGTAGGGAAATTCAGCCTCTGAATTGAGCTGCAGAGTGTGTTTTTACATGCAAGTAGTATTTTCACTGGCATGACTCTGCTACTACACGTGGATGCTGTAGAGTCTTGTACAGCTGTGTGACAGGAGCAAACAGCAAATAGTTATTGTAATCTAAGGATTACTCATAGCACTGAATAGCTGCTCTGAAAGGGGAAGGGTTTGTTACTGCAAGATCACCTCAGTATTTGAATACGTTCTTCTGACATTCAAGTAGGTTGGAAACAGTGAGAATTTACTTGGATTTTTGACTATGAACTCCGTTTTTGTAGGCTCACTAAGACTTTCAAATCATGGGTATGCTAACTCAGCAACCTCCTGATCGGCTTGCCCTAACAGTATAGACAAGGAAGCCTACAAGGAAGTGGTTGGGAACTGTGAACTGGGGCTGCTAATTTTACAGAGATTTATTTTGTGAGAATGTTTAAAACATGTTCAGTGAAAAAGAAGCCAAATGATCAGTTAGAGCAGCTCTGGTGGCTGGGAGATTGGTTGGTGCCTCAGTGAAACTAATTTGGTAGCATTGGGATGGAAACTTGAAGAATATTTTGCTCTTTTTTTTTTTTTTTTTTTTTTTTTTTTTTTTTTTTTTTTTAATGTAAGAAATGTTGAATTGGCACTTCAGGTAAAGAAACAAGCAAGTATGGAAATCATATACTGATGCCTTCACTGAACTGGACACTTCTAATTCAAGAGTATGCATGAAGCATATGAATACATGAGAGAGCAGTTATAAAAAGATAACTGTTGAGCAAGGAAACTTTAGTTCTTGGCAACATACTGAGTAAATGACAAAGAGTGATTAAAAGTGCTGCCATGTAGGATCAGACTCATATGTTCTTGAATTTAATTTTTAAATAGCTTGGGTCTGTTCCCATTCAAAAACCAAAACATTGCAGAAGGTGGTGCATCTGAAACTTTAAAAGCTTTTTTAGAGGCCAGTTTCCACCTGCACTGGTTATTTTCTCTGTGTGCCAAAGGTCTTACAAGCCAAAAGGTGTCTGTAAAATTGCACAGTGCCGTTGCAGCTTGGTATTTTTAAGAAATAATTCCCAAAATATTAGTTGCACATACACAGCTATAAAGAATAATTTTGTTGCAGAAAAAAAATGTTATATTGACAGATGTTCTATTTTGTGTGTTTTGTTTTTTTTTCCAGGCGGTGCACTGTCCCATGTAGAGTCTTTACATGTTGTGAATAAAGGGGAGGAATTAAGGCTGACGTGCAACAAGGAGGGACCTGTGACCTGGAATTTCCAGAGCTCAGACCCATCGGCAAAAGCAAGGAGTTCCAATGAGAAAGTGTGGTACACCAAAAATGCAACAGTCAGAGACATAGGCAGATATACATGCAGAAGCAAAGGGAGTATTGTCTCCTCTTACTATGTTTTTGTTAAAGGTAAATATCAATGAAGGCATTATTTTTGCTTCCCACCCCTTCCCTTCCCCCCTACCCCCCATCTCCACTCCCAAAATAATAGGATAATAAATGTTGGAGGACAGAATGAATTTGAAGTACAGCGGGAGAATGCAGTCTGGTTTCTTCCAGTAGGAAGAAATCTCATTCTCTCTTTTGCTTGCATTAGGCTTTGTCAGCAGCGCACAGTCCTTGATGAGTTCCTCTTTACATCCCCATTAATTTTCTGGTGAAGTTTATCCAAGTTCCCTTTCTAGATGCTACCTAAGTGACCTGATTCTGTTGTATGAGTCAGTTATACATTGAAGAAGCAAGAAATATGTAGAAATGTCTTTTTAATTCTATGCCATCCATCAGTATAGAGTCATATATTGGTCCTAAGCTTTTAATTTACTGAGGCAGTCAGCCTAAGGGATTTGGTCTTTTGAGACTGTGCTCCCAGGCCTAAGCCAGCAAACAGTGATGATTCCTCTGCCTTCAGCTTCTTATCTACCTTGTGACTGCTCAGAAATGTCTTAGACAGGAAAAATAGTGCTTCTGCTTTGACACATTTCTCAATCCTTTATTACTCTTCTTTGTGCAGTGTTTTCTTCAGATTTCTTCTCTGCTGATGTATGTCTATATCAGCTGCCCCCGAGCTCACAGTTTACCATGCCTGGCATTCAATTTACTGTCTGAGGAAAACGGTTATTTTGCTTCTCCTTCACATAGCTTTGGTGGTCTTCCTAACTTGTTGATGGAAAAATGTTCTATTGCATCCACTTTCTTGAAAGCAGCATTCTTTGACCAATAGGGGTTGTCTCAAAGAGCCTCCTCTGAACCTTGCTAGTCCTTTGAGAAGTACTGCAAGGTTTTTGTCCGAGACAGGGAGATTCCAGCACAGCACAGTGAAGATTATTTTCTCAAGGGAAGATACCTGGCATAGTACATAGATACCTGGCCACACAATTGAGAGTGCTCCTTTAACTGCTCCTGAGTTCTGCAAATAGCCATACAGCTACCATGGATACGTTTTCTTGACTTCTGTTTATCTCTTGAGACTATGACTATGATTACTATGAATCTGACATGCATTTTACCTCTATGTGGTAAACAATCTTGACTTTACCTTGATTTTTTTACTGAAGGTCACGGTAATTATCCCAGACAGCTATGGTCATAGAGATGTTTTTGCCTTCTGTTACATGAGCAGGCAGCTCTCCTGAGCATTCTTACCAAAGCAGCAGGGAAGTTGTGTGGTCCTCATGCAACATGTTGTTATATTCTTTGTCTCAGCTGTGTGAAAAACATGCAGCCTTTACTTCGATAAGTTCCTGGCTGTGAAATAAGTATGTTTGTGAGGCTGACCATCATTTTGCATCAGGCGTGGTTTAATGACATCTTACATCACCTGTAAGATGCTGCCATATGTTCTGCTGCTTCTGGGGTTGCCACAAACACCCCATTATACTTTTCTGCTTGTAAAGATGGGAGTGAAGAGAGAACAGGACCAAGAACCTCGATCCTGCATAGTGACATCTACAATGGTGGCATCTGTTGATATATTTTATTCTTCTGAACCTACTAAATCCCAATTTCTTCTGTTTCTGAGACCAAGAATGAATCAGTGTTGACAGACTGTGGATGTGTACCTGCCTTATCTTTCTGTTTTGGCAGAAAGTACCTGTGTTGTACCTATAAAAACACTTTTTTTCCTGATCCAAGCAAGTCTAGCTCAGACTCCTGCATAAGAGAGAAAAATCTCTTGATTTTGATCTCAAGTCTTTTTATATGGAGGCACTGATAAGCACTACCGTTACTTGTGTTGGAAATCTGTGGTATGGCCAGAAGGCAAGTGCAACCCACGATGTGCATGTGGTGTAAGGCCATGAAAGTAGGAACATGACCATGGGCAGCCTTGTTTGTGTCTGGATTCTCTATAGGAATTCCTTTCATCTCTTCTCACTGTGCTCTTCCCTTCCAGACAGAGATTGAAGATGCAAGGGGAGCACCTCTGCAATTCTGCTTGCTCCAGTCAAGGCCTTCCCTGCAATTTCAGCTATTAGTGAAACAGGTCTTCGTTCCCGCTATTAAAAAAAAAAAAAAAAAAAAAAAAAAAAAAAAAAAAAAAAAAAAAAAAAAAAATTGTATTTGTGGGGAGCCATACTTTCTGCCTAATGAAGATAACTTGGTTCTGTCCATACTGGAGAAAGGGGGACTGAGCAGGAAGCAATCAGTTATACCTGTTAGCAGGGACATTTAGATGAGCACTTTTAAACCATCCTCTTCTGGCTTGGAAGTGACAGCTAGTCATACCATTTCTTTAAAGATTTCTGTGTGAAAAATGTCACATTTTGGTTCTGTTCAGAAATTACTAACTTTTTTCCCCCCATTTCTTTGTAGTCTCCATCCTCTAAATCTAGTCTGATGCTTCAAAATTTATAGCTTGTAGGGGCTTCTTGTGTGGTAATATCAAATTCAGCTAAAGCTACACACTCTCTCTTAAGCTAGAAACCAGCCAGCAACTTCTCTGTTCGGTGATGAGGAACCCCTGATGTAGTGAATTGCTTACATAAACATCCCAGGCTTCATTTTCAGCCTGGTACTTGTCTTAAACCAAATACACATTGTCCATCATCTTAAATTCTCTCAGTTTTCCTTGGTGAGCCATGGTTTATTGATCTCTAATCATTCAAGTTGTAAGCATGTTTGCAAAAAAGAAAGAAAACTTTTCTCTCTGTTTTTTTTTGTTCTAATTCATTCTACTCTGTAGAGAGGGCAGATGGAATCAGAAATAAACTTTTACAGAGTGTTTGTCATCATGCATTCCTCTATTTTTGTGTTTGGTGGCTTCTTTGCATTTCAAGGTCATGACATATCGTGGGCTTCAACTTTCATTGTAGAAGTGTTTAAAGTACTATATGTTTGTGTGCTGTGGTTTGCTGAGATGAAATGCTATAGGAAAGTTACCTTGTGAAAGATTGCATGATGATTTTTCAATCAGTTTTTCTTCTAAGGAGGCTAAAAATAATCTATGCTTTCAGGGAGCGGAGAGAAAGAGAGAAGTTGTTTGCTGCTTCCTCTGGTAGCAATGTGTTTTCATTTAGATTATGTATTTTACAGAAGTGAAAACCATAATTTAGGTGCTTTTCAACTTCCATTTGCTCATAAATTTCTTTCAAATCCTCCCGTGGGCCTGAAACCTTACAGCCCTACCACTAGCTAAAAGCAAATTACTTCTAGTGGTCTGTGAAAATCTATTTACTGGTGTGGGGGTATTTTGGACCTAAACAAGGCAAAAAATGCCCTCCATCTCCAAATAAAAAAGCGGTAATATTATTTTTAGTGCACATGATTCTTTAGTGTATCTGGTATTGAATACTAGTGCACGTCTCATGTCGTGCTGCTCTTTGAGGAGAAAATTTAATGTCTCTTTATAAACATGAATTAAGCAATACTCAGTTTTACTGGGTGAAAGTAAAACTTTCTTTGACAGGTGCCCAATTGTAGAGTTAAGGTAATCAGAAGTTCCTGTGCCAGCTTGTCTGACAGATCTTTGTGTTTCCTCACAGATCCAAATGTGCTCTTCCTTGTTGATTCTCTGATCTATGGAAAAGAAGACAGTGACATCCTGCTAGTATGCCCACTAACAGATCCAAATGTTACGAATTTCACGCTGAAAAAATGTGATGGCAAACGTCTCCCCAAAAATATGACATTCATTCCCAATCCCCAGAAAGGCATTGTTATAAAGAACGTACAGAGGTCTTTCAAGGGCTGCTACCAGTGCTTGGCCAAGCACAATGGAGTTGAGAAGATATCAGAGAAGATTTTCCTGAATGTGATACCAGGTAACACAGGATTTTTTGCCTTCTTGTAGAGAACCTGTTTCCCAGGAGTTGTAGAGAAGGGCTGTGAAGCCTCGCTGCTGTCCAAAGCAAAGTGGTGAGCTTAGAAAGCTTGTTTTGGGCAAGTTGTGTCAGGGCACAGATTGATCTCGTGACATGTAGCTTGTGGCTGTTCTCAGAAGGTTTGGCCATGATGAGCTTTATTTTCTGTTCCTGGTGATTTCCAAGCATTTTTTTCATCCTTATAAGAAATGTGGGTTATGCTGTTAAACTCTGAGGGTAAACCAGCACCCTGAGGTTTGTACAGGTTTGTGCAGGCAAAATTATTTTGGTGCCTGACTCCTGTGTCTGTTACCCACAAGTGACAGCAGAAGGAACTGATTGATGGCATTAAAGAAGAGGATTTGGTGGAGAGGCAGAGCTTGTGGAAGGAGAAGGTCTTCATCTTATTAAGTGAAGATGGTCACAACAGCAGCCATGTGCACAGATGATGATGTTGGGGAATGCATTGTGGCTGAGCTGCTAAATGCAGCACTTCACTTGGCAATCCTGTTGGTGATACCATACGCTTGACCTTCACACACCCCTGTGTCTCAGGGTTGCATGCTTGAGTTTGGGAAGGAGGAGAAGCCTGGTGTCTGTCTGCTGGGCTTTACAAGCTGGTTTTGTCGGGGCAGTTTGGAGCCTGCGCTTACCCCGTGTGTCATTATTGGGCCGGGTAAGTACCCAGGAGGGAAGTGGAGGGAGCAGTTCAGCAAGCCAGGCTGGCTTGGCATTTCCTCAGAGGCAAGTAGAAGAGTTTGTTCTCTGTACTGCCCTGGACACTGGGAATGAGGCCACCTCTTGCTGCAGCTGAGGCTGCTGCCGAAAGAGGGGGAGCACGGCTGGGGCCAGCAGGCTGGTGTGCTCATCCCCGCTGCCTGCATCGTGCCAGGGGCTGGGAGCTGAGGCCAGGCCACAGCAGCGCGTCACCTTATGCCGGTGAAGGAGGGCTGCCCTGTGGCCTGATGAGGGCACACGCTGGTGTTTGCTCCATGGCAGGGTCTGTGTGACCTGCCCATTCTCCTTAGAGGTGGGGCAAGAGGTTGAGGAGTGAGGACCGTCTCAAGTGTAGAGTTTGCTGTGGCAAATTTAATTCTTCTTTTCCTGATGATTAGGAAATTCAGCATTGTCACTCTCAGTATTGTAATTACTGTGCTGTAGTGTTTGGTCTTTACTGAGTTCACCAAGTAAAACTCTCATTTTCTCCTTGGCTCTACATTTAAATGCATTAGAGACCTTTGGTGGGTAATGTTTTTGTAGTTAGAACCATGGCACTCAGACCCTCAGATGTGAGCTTCTGGTGCAGAAAGTCTGAAGAGGCATCTCTGTAACAGGGAGCTATGCAGGAGTACTGCGACACACAACAGCTGTGATAGCACAGGGAGTGTTTATGTACAGCCCTTCTCAAAACAAGGAGGGGCTTTATGGACTCACGGCTTTTTTTTGGATGTCCAGAGATGTTTCTGGCAGATGAGGACACAGAATGCCTTCTGCACTGGCATCCTCCTATCACTTGCGTACCGCTGAATGCTGAGGGGGATTTTTGTGAGAGCCTTTATATGTGAAGAGAGCAAACATGTTTCTTTGTTCTCTTCTTGAGCTTCTAATGGCAACATGAGGAAAACATTATTGTTAAAGTACCAGTGGCTGAGAAGCGTGGGGTTTTCCTAAGTTTTGTACAATTCATATAAGACAACTGCAAAAATTGTGTCAGAGAGAGTCTGAAAGATCTTATCTGATACATGCTGCATTCACAGCTTGTCTTCCTGTGTAAAAGCCCGAATGGGAAGATAACTGGAGTGTAATAAAAGAGGAAAATTTGAAGAAAGGATGAAGGAAATAGAAAAACAAACCACAAAGGGAACAGAGGAAGAGCTGAAGAGCTTTGCAGAAGCAGGAGCCACGTAGTCCACCGATACACCTGAGTGTTGACAAAAGACATTCTGAAGCAGAACAGGGTACAGTACCCCACATCTGCATGTCACCACCTGGTTTTTCGGTGACAAACTACGAGCCATCACTGTTGAGGTTGTGCTGCTTTCAGGCACGGGTGTGCAGAAATCCTTGATCTGTGCCTGTCCTTCCTAGTCTGTCCATCAGGAGCTTTTCAGGGACCTGTCAGACAGTACTTTCTGTTGGCTGTAATGTTTTGTAATTAAAATCTTCAGTTAGTGCTGGGCTGCTGTTCTTCAGTGACTGATCCTCATGGTGTTTTCAGTTCCAGAGTGCTACTTTTTAATCACTGTCAAAAACCGAATCATCTCATTGATGGTTCAACATCATTCAGGTTTCTTCAAGAAAGTTGCTGTGCTCTAACGAGTATTATCTAACTTTTAAGTGTAATTTTCAGTGAGGTTGAAGCAGAAATATGCTTGTTGTAAAAGATCAACTGTGTAATATGTTAAAAAATTTGAAAACATCTCAGAGCCTTGATTTTATTGGAAAGTTAATTAATGGCTGTTGATTTTTATCCCCCCCCGGAAGAGGTGAGACTAATGAAAAGTAATAAACTTCTAAATTGTTTTCCAGTTCACAAAACTCTTCCTGTCATCACCTTATCAAAAAGCTATGAGCTTCTCAAAGAAGGGGAAGAATTTGAAGTCACATGCATAATCACGGATGTGGATAGCAGTGTACAAGCTAGTTGGATTTCTCACAAAAGTGGGGTAAGTTCCTTCAGTTGTATTATGTGTGCCTCAGCAGGGTACACAGACTCTGTAGACATTCACATGCTTGTCTTGGGTACCTGATGCTGTGTTACTTTGGATTTGTTTCATTTACAAAGATTCAGTGTCCCACAGACTGGTGAGAGGGCAGCAACTGTCCTGTGCCCATGAGGATGGCTGGGAGGAAAAACATCTGCATGGGCTTTCTTCACAAAAAGAAATTAAAGTTAGGCTCTTCAATGTTAAGTTTAGGTGACCTCTGTTGAGCTTCCTAAATATGGAAGCGTGGAGTGCCTACACATCACATTGCAATCAATGGGAGCTGCAAATATCAACACATGGACTGCAAATTACATATTCTAGTCGTTATCATTAACAGTAAAATACCTACTAATTAGCATGGGGTTGTGTGTGACAGGAATAGTAGTAAGCATTCGCAGGAATGATTAATTCATTTAAATTACATGGTGTGCCTCACTAACTGGAAAAGCTCTGAAAAATGAACCAGTGAACTGGCTTCTGTCTGCCAGTGATAGGTGATAGTTACTGACTGGAATCACCAAATGAAATTCTTGAGAGGCTCAGTGCTCCAGGAGTTTGATTATGGCAGCACAACTATTCTGCAGAAGGGGGGCAGAGAGATCCCCTTCCCTGGTAAGCCAGTGTGCTGTCAGCTCTGTCTTTGAAATGAACAACAGACATTGGGTTGTTTTTGAGAATGCTTCTTGATCTTCTGAGTGTACCCTGAAATTTAAGTTAATCAAAAGCCCTTGTAAAGACCTTTCAGAAACTCCTACCATATACTCTCCCATGCTAATTGACTGATCTTTTACTGATAATGGTAGTGACCAGAATGCATAATTCTCAGCCCATGTATATGGAAGAAAAGACTCTGTGATATTTGGATAAATCACATCTCCTCAGGCACATAACAAACAGGAGTCCTGTTCCCTGGGGCTGTGCATGTTGTGCTTAGCTAATCCACCTGCTCTGGCAAAGCAATTCTTGCTAAGTGCTCGCTTTTCCAGAAATCCCACCCCACAGCTCTGACCATTGAGAAGGTCTAAGTGACAGGAAAGGGGCTTAGGACATGCAGATCTGCTTTTGTTCCTGTGCAGGATGTCCATCTGAGAATTTAATTTTTTCTCTCATTCCCCTCCCTTTCCTATAGTACAGATTGATGAAATTGAGGCATTCCCTTCATTTTTTTGTGCTTTATAGCCTTTTATTTAATGTGTAAAAGCCACAAGGAAAGTATTTTCCCAATAAGTTTGACTTTTCTGTCCTTTCTAGTAAATAGTAGGAGCTGCTGTTTGGAATACTGACTATCAAATTAAATTTTGTATTGAAAGAGAACACATATATTTAAGTAGATTCAGAATTACATTTTGTCTTGACTATATGAGAGGAAAAAAACCAAAATGCTTTTTCCATGTATGACTGAAGTTACCACCACTTTGGAAAATTAAGAGACTGGCTATTAGCAAGCACATCCATACTAAATATACTTCTCTTGTGATAATTATAAGTCAGGAGGAATCAAAATTGCATTCAGAAGCTTTTATTTGTCTAGAAGCTCTTGGAACATCTAAGAATTACAGTAATTCAATTAGAAAATCATAAGAAGTCCAGGTCTGCATTTGGTTTAGTCAGTGTAAATTTTATCAGTCTTTCCAGCCATACCGAACATTCTCACAGAGACTAATGTCAGCATCTCAAAGCATTTATTTTTCCATGCATATGTGTAGAATCATGACATATTTAAGAGAATGAAGTTTCCAGTTTCCTTTAAGATTAATAAATTTGGATTGCTATGGACCAAGAGTCAGAGAGGGTACCAGAGGGAGTATGTTCTGTATAGCCTGCTGCCAGCAGGGCTCTCTGCAGCATGCCTGCAATCAGGAGATGCTGTGGCCTTGGAACATAGAGTAACGTGGATAAAATGAAGCCCCAGGACCTTAGTTTCTCCCTCGTCATTGCTGGGAAGCATTGCAACCATTAGAGTTTCTGAACTTCAGGCACCATTCTGAGATGCAGTGACTTCATACAATAGCTTCAGCTTCTGAGCATTAGGAAAGTTAGGACCCAGTGGTCATTTTGCATCAAGCCCTACAGTTAGAAATGCTGTTTGTGCAAACAAAACCTTCGATTGGTTACCCACCCTCTCACCAATACTCACCTTAGTATTGGAAATCTAGCCAGAATGAGCGGGGTCTGACCTTGGGCACAACAGCCTTGTCATCAGGTAATGGGATCATTTGAAGAAGCTTGAGGTCTAGTTTTTTGGCTTGGGTTGGTCTCCTCCATTTGGCTCTCTTGGGGCAGATGGGCGCAGCCCCAAATTCCCCCCACTTGATGTCCCTCCACATTCTTGCCTTAGAAGGGAGCTTGAGGAGGGGAAAAAAAAAAAAAAAAAAAAAAAAAAAAAAAAAAAAAAAAAAAAAAAAAAAAGCAGAGGGGAATAGGACTTAGAAGAGGGCATTATCTACCAAAGGCATCTGATCACACACTTGTTTTGCATGGAGAGATTCTAGTGACAGGTTTGTCGTGCTGGCTTACAATTCCGTTTTAAAGTTATGAATATTAATATAGCAAAGTTATAATTACTTCTATTTTTAATTTATCTAGGAACGATGATGCATACACAGTGTTTTAGATGTTAATTGTTTTTTACCGACAGATTGTTACAAGCAAAAGCAGAAATTTGGGTGATTATGGATACGAAAGGAAATTAACATTGAACATCCGTTCAGTGGGAGTTAATGATTCTGGAGAATTCACATGCCAAGCAGAAAACCCGTTCGGAAAAACCAATGCCACAGTAACCTTGAAAGCCCTAGGTAAGTACTTGTAGAAATCTTAACAATTCTAAAAGCAGGAGATGAAAAGTAAGAACACTGGGGAGTCTTCCCTTTCTTCTCTCTCCTTTTCCTCAAACCTCAGCAAGTAAAATTGGTTTTCTGTAAAGGTTATTGTTGACTGGTACCGTATGGGATGGCTCAGGAAGTTGTGGTGTGTATGACTGCTTTAACTTCTATAACCCTTTGCTTGTTATTGGAAAGTGATACTAGAACAACCACCCAACAGTGTTTCTGTCCCTCTGGTTTGTCTCACCCTTCCTGGTTTAATCTAAAATTTAAATTGTGTTTAACAAAGCAACTAATTTACCATCTCCTGGTACTGTCCCTGTGCTTAAGTAATTTGGCAGCACAATTGCAAAGCACATCTCCAATAACTGGCTTCCAAGCATGGGGAATTTCACTGACAGTGTGTCAATGTTTCTTAAGCAGAAGCTGTATTTGTACCTCTTTTTAAAATGATGCTGTGAGCAGCACTGTGGTGCACATGGCATGAAATTGTTCCAGAGGTCACCCCCTTGTTAAACCCACTATCCATCTCTTCTACATGTTATGGATCATGTCCCTAAACAGTGAGCAAACTCCCTTCTTCCTCCTGTTTAATAACAGATGTGTTTAGAGTCTGCTATATATTGGCTTGGGTGACACATAGTGCCTTTTGAATTTTAAAGCTGCTGAAACCTGCTCATTTGATAAATTGAGTACAATTAAGGACATGTTGGTATAGTTAATAAGATCATTCTGGTCTGTGTAGTTGCTACAACCATTTCAATTCCTGGATTATTTTTTTCCTTTTCAAGTCCATTTTTTTGTTGCACAGAGACACACTCTGGCCACACTGCTTGTTTTGCTTTCCCTGGTAACGTAAAGAAGACAGAAGTGTTTGACCTGCGTGGGTCAGATCTTCAGCAAACAGGCAGAGTCTTGAGTGCCCTTAACCTTACTGTGCCAGTCGAGGGGGTAGGGCTCCAGTGCAGGGATGTTTTCCTCATTTTTTTACAGGAGAGACTACATTCATATGTAAAAGAGTGAAACAGTGTGAAGTATGAAAGAAAAACCTCTCCCTAAGGGGATCAATGTGAAAGCTTTTATTGTAAGGGGAGGGAAGTTCTTCATTACAGAAATTCTTAGTACTACTACATATGGAAATGTAGCTTTAAAAAGGATTGACTTTGGAAAGTCTGGGGTTTAAAATAAGGCATGGCATTATAAAAAGTGGGAAATAAAATTTTTGTTTAGTAAAATACAAAGTTTGTATTTAATAAAAATGCCAGAGAAAGGGTGGAATCTTCTCTTTCTGAGATAGTTTTCTCTCTCCAAATTTGAGTTAAATTATCTCCCAACTTTTGGATACCTTTCACCATTTATTGTCAAACTGACTATATTGACTTGAACTGTGCCAGCTCCCAGGGTCCTGGGAAGTAGTGTATGGTGTGCACATAGAGAGATAGATCTGAGATTGCAATAGGTACTAAATCACTGTGCTTTTAACATTAGCCAAAAGTTTTACAAGAAGTAACGTGTGTTTTTTATAAAATTCCTAATTACTTTTTCTATCAGTTAATTTATCTCACTGTAGAAGGTACTGTAACTGCATTACAGGGACCAATAGCATTATAATAAGATTTTATTTGAAGAGAGTTGGGTCTAATTTTGAATATAGCTTGCAAAGGGAATCCTGTGTTTATACAAAATTTCTGCAAAGAAACTGCAAACCTTCGGTTTCCAGATTTGAAATCTTTTCCTCTTTTCTAATGATGGAGACCATTTTAGAGCATACTTGCCTGCTGTGAATTTACTTCATCCTTTCTTCTTCAAAGCGTCTGTCAAGCGCTCTGGCAGATCCATATGCTTTCACCAAGCCCCACTGGCTCTGGTTTTCCCAAGCTTGGGTGCCCAGCTGGCCACAGCAGTTTGATTACTAGAAAGTGGGAAGAAGCAGGGATTTGAGATTGACTTTAGGTCTAAATTCAAGCTCTCAGTAAATGTGTTTCCTTGTAATTGCAATCTGCCTGTCAAACTGATAATTCCCTTATGAATTTCTGTAATTGGACTGAAAAACTTGTCTTTTTGAAGTGAATCCTCAATCTGATGAGTTTATTAATGAAATTAAAACCACTACAGCAAGGATGTTGTTAGACATGATATTTTGGAACGGAACTGTGCAGTGATAAATGGTATCTGCCAAATGAAAGATTAAGTCCCAGCGGCAGATGTACAGAAATGCCTTAGTTTAAGATGATTGGTATCCAGGCCTGTGGACTTAGCACATTTTTCTCTAATTACAGCTTCTAATAGCTTCATTTGTAATGTTGTTTTTAATTACACTTGACAACGAAACATTTAATACTCTAGTATACTGTAATAAATTATTTTAGTTTGCTTTTTTCATAATGTTTCTTTCACACCAGGCAGTTAGCAAGTCAAATTTTTGGAAAAATATAAATACTTGAGTAGAATCAAACACATGCTTGCATTTTCCCAAAAGCATATAAAAGGTATTTGTCACCAGAAGATGGAATTATTTGTGCTGAGGCACTCAAGGCTGCTTTAAGTCCTGTGCCTCATGCTATTATATGTAGCTGGTAGCCTTGGTTTTGGTAGGTAGGGGTTTAAGTTCTGCTTTGCAGATAAGGTTTCCTGTTCCACAGCTGAATGTTTGATCACTGATCTTGAAGGCATCTAAGTGTGGTTAGAGTACTCACAATCTTCTAAAAGGCCCTGAAATTGTGTTTCTTCTCCTCTTATGACCATCAGCTAAAGGATTTGTCCGTTTGTTTGCAACAATGAATACCACAATAGATATAAATGCAGGACAAAATGGAAACTTAACAGTTGAATATGAAGCATATCCAAAGCCAAAGGAAGAAGTCTGGATGTACATGAACGAAACATTACAGAATTCCTCAGACCATGATGTCAAGTTCAAGACTGTGGGCAATAACAGGTAATATGCATGGCTGTAGGTGTCGATTTCACTTTGGAACAGCAGACTAGAGTTGGCTCTGGAAAGAGGAGAGTGGGGATGGTGAGAAAATCGTGACTATAAAAGATATAGTACGTGTGGCTTGCCACAGTAACTGGTGCAAAGTCTGCCGACCTACATTTGGAGTGGCGTCGAGCTAACCACACCATCTGAGGACCAGCATGCTGTTTACTCACGACTCACCTACATTCCTGTCCAATAAGCAAAGAAGAGAATTAAGATCGGTTGTATGCAGAAACTGCTGTCACTGTCACAGCAGACCCCAGTGCTCTGGATAAAAGCTTATGCTTTTGTTTCTGCTGGGCACTGTTCTCTCTTGATCCCTTGTCTTCAAAAATCCAGTGAAGCCCCTAGAACATGTGGCCTAGGTTGTGAATGTGGGTTCCCTCCTCAGTGAAAGGTGGAGCAGGTGGTGGTGCATGCACAGTCTGAGCCTGATGCTCAGCTGCCATCCAGGCACACATGTGGGTGTTAGGAGTGGCAAAACTTAGGGATGTTGGAAGTGCAGTGGCAGCCATAATGTAAGGTAAGAGTGTTTGCATGGATGATACCTGAAGAAAATTCCTTCTTTTCCATGCAGCAATTGCCTGCTCAGAGCAAGTCGTGTGTCTTAGTAATGCTTAAATTTTTTTCTTTACAGTTACACAAGTGAACTTCACCTTACACGATTAAAAGGAACAGAAGGAGGCATTTACACATTTTTTGTGTCCAACTCAGATGCCAGCTCCTCTGTAACATTTAATGTCTATGTGAAAAGTAAGTAAAGTGAACAGTCTGAAATATTTCATTATCACAGTCATTGTATTTTATACAACATAATGTATGCACAAGATGTCACAGTGTGGTTCAGCATATGAGAGGCTTTCTGAAGTGAAGCACATGCTGGAAAACTAAATGTCAAGATATAAAAGTGCAGAGTACTCACACAAATCCACCTACTATCCAGCATGACCTTATATTCTAGCAAATGTATTCCAGAGATTACCAGAGAGCAGCTAGGTTGTTTATACAGAAAAAAACCCTGTAGCACGTGGAAACATGATCTCACAAATAAGTATGTATCATAAACCTTTTATAATTTGAGGTGGAGCAGGATACACAGGGATTATAATTTGCATTTTTGGCAACCAAGTTAATCTTATAATTGTTCTTAATTTGTTTAAGTTGGATGTAGAGTTTGAAAGCTTGTCAGGAGAATTACTCACATTTAGATTCCTTTTGGCATCTAAATACTTCTGTATAATAGTATAAATCACCATTTTTTTAGAGAAATCTGCATAGCTTTACAAATGTGTGGGTTGTCATCTTTGGGACATGCTTCTTAAGAAAGAGCACTGGCCTCAGTTCCAAATACCATTCTTCAAGACAAAAGCTAAACTTCAAAATTAATTTAATGAAACCTTTAGAAAACCCTATCCTTAGCAGAGCCGTCCTCTTAGAGCTTGCACTCAGCAGACAAATACTGGCTGCTGCTAAAGGCTAAACTTAAGGAAAACTAAACCAAGAGGGTCTTTGAGCCCAGTAGGATGAGCTGTATGGAAAGTAAAGGAATGTGATGCAAGTGCAGTTTTGTGTTGCTGCAGTGCTTTAGCAGCAGTGTGTCCTTTTTTAGGCATAGTTTTATGAAGAGGACTGTCAAGACTTCCACAAATGCATCAAGTTCTTGCTGTTAATTTCTGAATTCTTCTCATTTATCATTGAAGATAACATTTACAGCAGCTCTATTAGCGATGACATAGTTTGGATCTAGAAAAGTCTCTTGGGCTCCTTTCAGAACATGGTATTTCTTCCTTCATCTGTGAATGTTGACATTTGCATTGGGCCTTCTGTTTCCTAGCTCTGATTTCTGAGATAAGGGTACCTGTGATCTCAGATGCCCTTTATCTCAGTGAGTGAGTGTGGGTCGCAGTCATGAGGAATAATTCTAGTGTTTTAAAGATTAATGGAGCAAAATGTTGAGCCAGAATTTTATTTCTCTGAAGCGATGGGAAAAATTTCAGGTTGTCTATAGTCTGGGCACAAGAACTGAAAAAACACTCTCTCGCAGTTTTGGCACCATCACATGTCAGATCTCAGTGCAGATCTCCATGTTGCTGCTTTTGAGGCATGTGCTGCTTAATAAAAGCTGAAAATCCCTGTGGATCCTGGTTAGGAAAACAGACCAGGAAGAGACTAGAGAAGCAGAAAGGACAAGGCAGGAGGGAGCATAGACACTTCTGGTCTTCTGAATGGCTTGTCCAGACAACCAGCAGCATTCAGTTCTGTCTCCTTCCTTCTTTCTTCAACTGCTTCTTCTTGTAGGTAGCAAGATCAGTCTTGGGGTGCCATGAGGACAGTTAAGCACTCATAGAGCCCATGTTATCATGCACTGTGGCCCTGGGTGGATTGCAGCCATTGCTGAAGCAATGGGATTTGATGCACTTGACTCAAAAAGTTTCTTTCGGCATTTTGACTAAGCTCCTGTAAATATTTTTTCATTTTGAAAAAGGAGACTAATAGATTGGTCTTTCTAGAAAAGGGGGTTTCTCTGGCTTTTAAAATGCTTATCATTTGGCTGTGAAACACAAACTGTATGACAGCATACCATATTATACGACGTAGCAGAGTAACTGCCATGGGTGAGTCATGTATGGGTGGGTCAGATCCTGATCTAATGGTGTGTCCCCACTTGACATTGTTGTCAGGGATTTTGCATAAATTTCTTGGATGTAGCTTGTGATGTTTATATGTCTAGCTTCGGCATGTAATCAGCAGAAAATAACCAAACAGGTAAAACAGGATTCATAATCAGGAGAATGTCTTCGCGTAAACAAATACCAGTACTGAAGCATTTGCTGAAAGACATGAAAAACCCAGTGCAGTAGTACTTGCCTTGTATTTAAACATATTTAGCAATTGCATATGCTAATCTGAAACAATACTAAATTGCTTTTTAAATAGTGTAGTAATTCATAATAAAAGTATAGAGATAAGCAGCTCTAAAATCAGGAGTCAAAAAGGAAATTAGAGCTTGACGAGCAGCATACAGTTACAATTAAGAAACTGTAGAAATCTCCAGAGTGGCAAGGTATGGTGTATCTAGCAATTAGCAGAGAAACCTTCCAACTAGTAACTGAATTTAGTGCAAAATAATATCTCAGCTTAATTATAGTCAACAAAACATTATCTATGCAGTTGGGGCTCCTGCTGCAAAGAGAAAACTGGTCATGGTATTATAGATCCCATGAAGCCAAACTCAGCTGTTTTCCTGTCATTGAACTACACAGTGGTTCACTCACACAATGAGGAATCACCATGATATTGTAAAAAGATTTGTTCCAATCCAGAAAATGGAGCTCCAGCAGGAAAAAAACTCTCTCTTTGTCTGGGATGACAGACAATACCTGTTAAGTGTTGCTTTTTAGACATTTACTTCGTTAACAATGAAGAAAGGGAAACTGGCAATAGAAAGCAATTAAACACAGAATTTCATTATACAGAACATTGAATTAAAATAGGAATGACCTCTTATAAGTCTTTGTTGATATAGTCAGAGTCAGCATTAATGAAACTGAAAAACAATTAATAAACTTAGTGAAATTAGAAGTTTATGACATTTAATGCCTGATTACAGAAGGAGGTATGTATATATGTATATATATGCTGAACAGTGTTACAAAATGTGAAATATTTAAGGGTTAAAGTCAGAACAGTTAGCAACATCTAGTCATTAAGAGTCTGTCAGGAGGGGTAATTAGGCAGTGCAAGTCATAAAATCTAGCAGAGTAAAATTCCTTTTAAAAAGAAGATGCATGGTGACAGCCTGGCATCTGTTCATGAAAGCCAGTCCATCTTTGCTGCAGCATCCCCTGAAGTACCTACACTGGTAGTTGAGGAAGGTGCTCTGACTGCCAGAAAGGGGTACAGGTGCTGAGGTGTGTGCGTGGCCTGAGCTGGCAGAGGAGCAGCCAGTGGGGGCTGCAGTAGCAGGCGTCTCAGTCCCCTTGGGTACTGGCATGGGGAGCTCTTTGCTGCCTCTAGTGAAATGCATCCCTTAATATCTCGGAGCCAGGGAGGCTTGGGAGCCCCCAGTGCTGCTGGGGAGAGGCTGATCATGCTAATTGCCACATCAAAGTGCTTCACCAGGCACGTGACAGGCAGAGCTCTCTTAGGTCAGCGCTTCTGAGAGGCTGCTGCAGCTTGGTTCCTGTGGCGCCAAGGCTGGACCGCTCTGCCTGGGCTGCATAGCCTGTCATCTCCGTCCAGTCTGGCAGGATGAGTCCATGTGGGCTCATGGCCATGTAGAAATGCTTTTATTTCACTAGGCTTTTACAGTTGAAAGAGGTTAACTCATATGGGCATTTTTGTTTCCCTCACTCGGCTTCAGTTGTTACGTGGCGACCAACTCTGGTACAGTGTTTTTTCCAGGGCTTAATGCACAGATGCCTCTTATATTTGACTTCTTAGTTCTCTAATTTCTTGAGTTACATTTTGCTGTAATGTTGTCTAAAACACAGAATATACCTAAACAAATAGCACATGGGTTATAATTTAGCTAATTACAATTTCACAATCCAGCCATTTTGATTGGAATTTCAGAAATGTGAATTACATGTATTCTCTGAGCATTGAGGCTGGGTGAGATGCTGTGTGCTCTCAGGAAGTTCCTCACCAAATGAGTAATGCTGAAAGCCAGTCTCAACATTTTGCAACAGTGTTTGATTCTTGGTGTTTTGCATAAAATACAACATGCGGATTTAGACATGAAAGAATGTTTCGTTCCTGTAACATGAGTCACGAGGAGGTGGTATGTTATTGAGAATATACGTGTGCTTTGTTAACTCTAATTTAATCAGTGAGTAGAATATTCATTAAAAACTAACGCTTTGCAGCCTTCATATATGGGTTTTATCTGAAATGAATGTGTGTTTTCCCACTGCAGTCTATACAGCTTCACTGCTTTCTAGAATTATGAGTTCATCTTGCATAAAGCTGTATTAACTGATAATGGGCTCTTAACTTGTATCTATCATTATTAGACATTAAACATCATCATTGCAATGTAGTCCCTCATAGTTTCTTTCATTAGCTTCTGTTCAGGTGATTTTGCAAGGAAGTTAATCTTGTTAAGGGAAGTAAGGTAACTAATTCCAATTTCATCAGGAAAAAACCTTGCTGTGTTGGTGGTACTCTTGGCTGAAGCCTATGACATTGGACTGATGACTCTGAAGTCCACCCGACTGCACTGGTTTCCTGCCATTCTTGAAACAGGGGCCCCTAAACCAGCTGCAGGACTAACTCCTGTGCAGGATGTGACTGAAGGCATTGGCTGGATGAATTGCTTTCTAAACTACTAGAGCGATCACAAATTCTCATTTGGAAAGCTAGTATGTTCAGCCAAGAGTTGGCTTCCTCTACCTGCAGCGTTTCAGAGAATCAGGCAGTTGGGCAGTTCAGTGTCTTAGAGGGATGTGTGTCCTCTCTTGGGAGGTCTGCGCTGGCTGCCTTGCATTGTAGTTCCTTTCCTGGCTGCAGTGGTAATATTGAATACACAGGGCAGATGTAAGAGGGATGTGATTTGACAGAATTAGTACACTCTTAACTGGGAAGAAACTGTCCTTTTTGCAGATGGGTAAAGTCATGCTGTGCAGGAATGGGAACTTTACTTTTGTTCCAAGCACACGTTTCTTTGGGTTATTTAAGCTTAGTTTTGCTGATTTAGGATCTTTCATCAAATCAAATCAAATCAAATCAAATCCTCAGGTGAGATGAGATATTCTTCTAAGGTCCAGCCCAAGCATTCAGTGTAAGAACTAGTATTTTCACAGATGTTTGATTTTTGAAGTTCACCAGTTCAGACCCAGGCATCCTTGAGCATAAGAAGGAGCATCCTTGCTCACCTGAGTGATTCCATGGATTATGAGGCACACAGTTTGCTGGTGTGAAGAGCAAATAGCAGTGTAAATTCTGTATTGCAGTAACTGATGACTACATCTTTTTCTTTATTGCAGCAAAGCCTGAGATTCTCACTCTGGATATACTTAGCAATGGTGTTCTCCAGTGCGTGGCAGCTGGATTCCCAGCCCCTACCATATACTGGTATTTTTGCCCAGGGACTGAGCAGAGGTAAGTTAAGTAAACGAGAGTCTCTGAAAGTTATTTTAGGTGCAACACATCCAATTGCTAATTACAAATTAAGAACATGAAGTGACTCAGTAGTAGTTACATTCAAATGTTGCATCATGGTTTTCATCCTTCTTGGCATTGCACTATTTGTAGTAGTCTGTGAGAAGGCAGGGATACATTTAATTTTTTCCTCTGTATTCTGTCCTTGAAAGGGGAATAGCCAACACTTTCTGCTGTGTAAAAGTAAAAGCCAAAGTTTCTGGTGCAAGCTAGCTATGGATTGTATCAGCTTGGCCTCAAATGACATGTTCTGTATGCAATTTCACAGAACGGCAATCACAGAATCACTTAAAAATATGGCTGTTAAAATTTGGTTTTTTGTGTAATGAAGTAATTTTTCCAGACATAATGTAATTAGATTTCTCTTCCCATGAAACATATGACAAATAAACAAGTCCAGTGTTGTTGTGAATAAAGCCGGATGTTTTTAAAACCAGGTGTTTATAAGAAGATTGTGGAGTTTCACTGTGAAGTGAGGGAGCATTTGTGAAGCAAGTTTTAAGGTTTTGCTTGACTTCCTCCATGGTTATAGGTGCCATACTAGCAAGTAACGGTTATAGTTATCATACTAGCTATCAATATCCTTCCTTCCAGTGTAATCTGTTTATGTCTAAAATAATTGTTATTTCCGTAATGGTTTCAAATAGTACCTTTTTTAAAATCTTAAATGTGTGCTCATGTAGTAAATATGTGACATACGAAGGAGAAACAACATCTTGAGAGAAAAGAACTGGCTATTTTCTGATTGCATGTAAGATTAATAGTGTTTATGTATATCATGGACTTCTTTTGTGCTGTAGTAAGATGATGCTTGGGGAGTATTTTCAGAAGAGGGTAATAGACCACAACTGCTTGACAGTGGAATTGAAAATGCATGTCGAATGGTATAAAACCCAGAGAGAAGTTAAAGACCTGTAGGTATGTCTAACCAAAGGCAAATGCAAAGACATCATGGTCTTCAGTTGGGCCAGGCTAGGTGTATGTATGTTTCTCCCACTATGTACAAGACCATGACATGCCATAAGTAGGCTGTTTCAGGGTTAAGATCTTCAGCTGCATCCCTTTGTAGACCAGAGTCATTCAGTTCTCTGTTGGTCTGGCACTTCAGGTAGCAATCCATTGTAGGTAAATGTCAATATTGTTTCTCCAGGTGTTTTGATTCACCAACAATATCCCCCATGGATGTCAAAATTGGTTACACAAATTCATCAGCACCATCATTTGAACGAATCTTAGTTGAAAGCACCATTAACGCCAGCATGTTCGGGAGCACTGGCACCGTGTGCTGTGAGGCCTCCAGCAATGGGGACAGGAGCTCTGCTTTCTTCAACTTTGCTATTAAAGGTAATGTCCTCAAAACATGCATGGTGTTCAGCTCTTTCTGCAAAAGGATTTCAAGTGATTTTGCCATAAGAAAGTTTACTGTACTGTGGCTGAGCACGTGATAACATACTACGTTACATGTTCTGCCTGTCAAAGTCTTGCTTTACTTTTTCAATGACTGTTGGGGTGCTGTCTTTTTATGGCACCTGTTCTGCAGTGCAGTAGGTAGGTGGGCTTCTTCTGCCTGTGCAGCACAGAGAAAAACCACCTACAACATTACCCTGGCTTTCTCCCTCTCTCTCCCTTCTGTTTTCCCATCATTGTCTGTTTTGACTATTTAGGCCATCACTTCTTTCTTCAGAGAAAGATTGCATTTTATTTTAGGTTTTTACAATGTCTCAGGAAAAATGCGGTCCCCAACTTCCCTGGAGCCTAAATGTCCTGCTGCTATAAAAGAAGCAACAACAACAACATTCTGCGAAAGGGCTTATGAGTTTTGTAGTGGTATTTGTAGGTTTGTGGGGGAGAAGAAAAACCCACTAGAACATAGATGATTTGAAATGTGTTTGTAAAGCTGTGCTCCTCTTTGCAAAACCAAATGTTCTGCTTCTTTTTTTTAATGTTACACCCAGATATAACATACAAACAAATATGCCAGATTTGGGGCAGATGGGTTGTAGTAGAATGGTATTTCTTCACTATTTGGTACAACCTCTTCTTGTAAATACTGTGCTGTAGTGATCATAGGTGGGGGGGGCAAAGGGGAAGAGAAGAAATTGGGACTTCAGATAGAAGTTTCTTTAACCTAACTTGACTGAGATCATGCGAACCCCTTGCATTAATTGATCTTAGTGCCAAACCTCCTGAATTAATGAAGCTGAGACTCTGAAGGCATCGAACTGCATGGTTTCTGTGCCAGCTCCATCTCCCACAGCTCATTAGGAAAGACATTCTGATACAACTGGAGCACATCTGGGAAAGTCAAAACCCCAAACTGTATTTCACAAAGAAGAACCAGGGAAAGGTTTCCACCTGTATCTTTTTAATTTAGTTTTTCTTGTTCAGTGTTTTTAGGAGAATTTTCTGTTTCTTTCCAGAGCAAATCCGTACACATACCCTTTTCACCCCTTTACTAACTGCATTTGGAGTTGCTGCAGGACTGATGTGCATTGTAGTCGTGATCCTGGTGTACATATATTTGCAGGTAAAATCAGAAGCCCCTTTGCCCGAATTAAAAAGTGCATGAGCTACTTGTGGAGTCTTCAGAAGTAACAGCCATTCTCTTTCTTTTCCAGAAACCCAAGTATGAAGTTCAGTGGAAAGTTGTTGAAGAAATAAATGGAAACAACTATGTTTACATAGATCCAACACAACTTCCTTATGATCACAAATGGGAATTTCCTAGAAACCGTTTGAGTTTTGGTTAGTTTAGATTTATTTAACTTCATCTGCAAGGTCTCATATGAGACTTCGGTCAAACACAGCAGGGTTTTGTCACAAAGGTGTTGTGCAGTAATACAGATAGTGATACTTGCTCATTCTTGCCTTGGGACAAAAGGCAAGCAGGCGTGTCTGCAATAGCTTCCTAGATACAATAAAATAAAATGTTGAGCCCTACAGGAGGAAGTACTCAAAGTCATTACAGAGTATTTTGTTTGCTTTATTAGGTAAAACCCTTGGCGCTGGAGCTTTTGGGAAAGTTGTTGAAGCCACTGCTTATGGTTTATTTAAGTCTGATGCTGCTATGACAGTAGCCGTAAAGATGTTGAAAAGTAAGTTGCTGTAGTGCGCTGTATAATGTTTCCTCTCTTCCATCTGGTTGGTGTGTTACGTACTGAATGCTGTGCTTTGCCTTGCAGCAAGTGCCCATTTAACGGAGAGAGAAGCCTTGATGTCAGAGCTTAAAGTCCTGAGTTACCTTGGAAACCACATTAATATTGTGAATCTGCTTGGAGCTTGCACTATTGGAGGTGGGGTTATCTGCAGATCGTTTGTTTCTGTTCTTTTTTTATTGCCAGGAAGATGAACTTTGTGAAGAAGAATCCAAGATGCAGATCTAAGTGTAGAAATCATAAATTTCATCTTAAAATCTTAAATTTCATGCTTAGGTTACAGATCATCATGATTATCATTGTAAAAACAGTAATAAGAACACTGTAGCTGCAGCTAAACAGGAAGGTTGCTTTTATTCTCTTTCATGTGAACCATTGGGTGCATTCTTCTTGAGAGATGACAAAAACGTATGGTATAAATTTTTACCTTCACTACACTGTTCCTCATTAATGAGAACTGGTTCCTTGTTGCTATCCAAGGTGAACAGGTTTGTCTTGTCTAGTCTTACAGCCTTCTGTTTAAATTGCAAATATATCTGTTAAGGCACCACTAAAGGTACAAATTCTAAGCAACAGAAAGTTGAGAAAAGTAATTTTTCTAAATAAAGTATTGCTCAACCCTAATGTTTCACATTTCGTATTAACTTCATAAGTTTTTCTTTATAATAAAAGCTACAAAACCTCCTGTAGTGTCAATAGAGAGTGATAGAAACCTGTATTTTTAATTTGTATGCATTTTAGTATGAAAAAGAGTATTGCTTCTTACACATTTTTCAAAGAAAAGGAGCTTGTAAAAATCATGGTTTTAGACAAAGGCAAAACATTTCTCACAATTAATGATTTAAAAATAGGACTAAACAATTTTATTCAAGCAGCCAATTAAGTAGACTCATTGGCCTGAGTGCATGTCTCTCTCAGTGGAAGAAATGTGGTGTCTGTAAGAAAATCACACCACAAACATGTCTTTTGCTATTGTGAAAGCTATAATTTTTAACTGCAGAAAAACGGAAATAAGCCAGTGAGGTTAGGAAAGGATGGTACAGAGTAAACTTAGAATATTAAAATTAAATCAGAAAGGGGAATCAAGTCATCTTCAGCATACATGTTTATAGATCAAGTGTACGTCTTTTGAGTGAATGACTCCAGCTATGGACCTTGAATATGTAATTACACTGCTTGTTATTTCATCTCTAAGACCTTGTGCGATGTAGTTTTCTGTCGCAGCAGGCTGTTCTGTTTGAATGATTTTTCCTATTATACTGCAGAATATAACACTCTACATCATTTCCAAAACATTACTGAAGGAGTGTGAAGCTCTACTGTAAACAGAAGTGAATCAAAAGGATTAATGTTTGAAGCTTGAATTACTCTTAACGTTTGGAACAAATAACTTCCTTCAGGAAGTGAGCAAAATCAAACAGATGTGTCTGGCCAGAAACATTATCACGTGAAGAAAGAGAAGAAGACTTATTTGTTTAATTTTTGTACAATGCAATGCTATTGAGGGGCAGAACATTAATTGGGACGCAGCTTTAGCTGGACTATAGTTGTTCATCTATGAAAGGGAAGATGCTGGGTTACTTTTCTATAACTTTTCAAGTCTAGACAGTGCTAGGCAGTGTGATTTTTTAATAGTCCAGCCTGTGTGCTTCATTGAATGCTAGCTTTATGTAAGGTTTTCTGCTTTAAAAAAAATATTCACCAGCTTTCTAAATCTTACATGCATCTACAGGTCCCACTCTGGTCATTACAGAATATTGCTGTTATGGCGATCTTTTAAATTTTCTGAGACGGAAACGAGATTCATTTATTTGTCCAAAACATGAAGAACATGCAGATGCAGCTGTTTATGAGAACCTTTTGCATCAGTCAGAGCCTGCAGCGTAAGTATGACCTGCTGAAATGTATTTGTGTTTTTAAAAGATTGGGAAGGAGGAGAAATCAAAGTTTATTAGGGGTAAGAGGTGTGGAGAAACATTTAATGCAGCAGGCTTTGAAGATTCTCTGCTGCACAAGAAAACAATTTAATTAAGAGGCTGTTTGTTCAGAGGGTGGTTTATTCTATCAGAGTGTCATTATATACAGAGTGGGTTGTATGCCCTCTTGGTTTTGCTTCTTTATCAAATTTTCTGCAGTTATTTCATGCACCTTCTTGGCTCCAGTCTTTGTACATGTTTGTGTTTATTGTTATTAAACTCTGGTAGTTCTTATTTAGCAGCTTGAATGACAATTTTCCCCAGTGTCAGGCTGTTAGTACCCTGAGTTCTCTCAAATTCCTGCCTTCAGAAATGACTTTTTACAATATCAAACCAGTGTCTTAAAATGTCAGCAGTAGGCTGCCACTGACAGCTCACAGTGTTTTGTGGTGAAACAGCCTGTGTCATGACTCTGAGATTGCTCTTGTACTTAATTCATCTGTATATTTTTAACTGGTGTGTTTTATATACCATCCCAGAGTTCTTTCCAAGGGCGTTTCCAAGCAGATTTCCTTCCATTTGCAAAGTGAGAGGCAGCGTACCAAAGCCTGGGGGCTATTACAATACCTGCCCATTCTAAATTTTAGTCTTCTTATTGCCCCAGTGGGCCCTTTACGTTGTGTTGGCAGTCATGAAAGAACCAGGCAGACCCAAGGAGTTGGAAAAGTACTTTATCCTAGCAAGGCATAGCACTGGTGAAGCTGTTTGTGCCATAGCAATAAATGGGTACCTGGTGATGCCCTAGAGAGGCTGGGACCACTGGGGTGATGAATGTAAGGCTGATTTGCTATTGGAGGTGTGTCCTCTGTTCAGTGAAGGGCTCTTGCTGTTTAAGCATACTGAGTTATTGTAAATTGAGTTTACAAACTACAGATTATAAATTGAGTTGTTAACAGCAGAGTATTTACAAAATTCTCATGTTAGTATTTACTGCTGCTGAATGTGTCAGATGGGTTTCTGGTGGTAGCTAAAGCTATTGGTGATCTCATTGCTCCTTCCCATGTTAGGTCAGTGGCTGCATTTATTGTTCTTCAACTAAGCAGATGTTTCAGGCTAAGGAAGTATATGAATTCTAATGGCAATGAAGTGAAAAATGCCAAAGTACATCCATCATTTCTAAAGGTGCCTAACTGTATATTTATAAACCATATGATATGAAAATATGTACATTTGAATTATATATAGCAATAAGAAAATTTAAACTTAAAAGAATGTAGCAGATGGCTGTCCCAAGCCTTGGCTGATTTTTTTGAAATACATATGAATCCCCTATGGAACTTGGGAATTTCTGAATTTAACATATTTTACTGTTTGTCTTCTGCATTTCAATTGCCAGTTGAGCTGCTGAAATATTCTGGTAGAAGTTGGCCTAAGCAGAAAAAGGAAGCACTAGCAGATCCTGTGAAACATCTGGATGTTAATTTAGAGAGAAAGTAGTCTGTATAAATAGTATTCATGTAAATGGTTTTGTTTGCTCGCCTGAGCCAAACTCCAGACTTGGAGGTGTACCATTAACTGTACCAACAAACCTCTCTCTCTGTACATTTCCTGAGGCATTTCCTCATTTTTTCCCCACACATCCATGAAATTCCAGTCAAGTGATCATTTGTAAAGCAATTATTCAGAAGGTTGGCCTGATACTGGCTTTTTGTTTGGATAGCTTTTGAAACCTTTTTCACTACACTATTTTCTGTTGTTGCCTCTACAGTGATGTTGCCAATGAGTACATGGACATGAAACCAGGAGTGTCATATGCAGTCCCACCAAAGGCTGACAAAAAACGACCTGTGAAGTCTGGTGAGTTCAGTGACAAGGAATTCTGTGTGCTGATGGGAGTACAGGAAGATGGTCTTCATGGATTTGTTCAGTTTTAGCAGATTTTTCTTTTGTGAATGGGGACACTTAAAACTCATTAATTGATGTGAAAAGGCTTGAAAAAACAGTATGCTAAATTAGTGTCTTGCATTTCTTCACACTTAAATGGAGTATCAGGATTATTTTTTACGTTTTGGTGATGGGCTATTTATGTGATTCTAGACTGGTACTTACTAAAACTAGGTTTGTTTAATGTCAAAACAACTCTACATGATTTCTGAGTGATGACACTTGCTTAACTCAAAAGCTGTTGTTGTTTATATTGTGTAGGATCCTACACTGATCAAGATGTTACCCTTTCTATGCCGGAAGATGATGAGCTTGCTTTAGATGTAGAAGATCTGCTAAGTTTTTCTTACCAAGTGGCAAAGGGCATGAGCTTCCTTGCCTCCAAAAATGTAAGTTAAGAATTTTTCAAAGATGGACAGAATTAGTGGACTTTTCGTCACTTTCACTGTCTTAATGATCTGTGTGTTTAAATGCTGAGCATTTCTATGTTCTTTTCAACAAGCACTGCAAACTGATAGGCTTCCTCTCATACCTGGAGCTTTACCTGATGCTGGAGTTGTGTATTGTGCTTATGTGTACTGGCCAAAAGTGATGTCTTATATCCCCTAAAACTGAAGTCAGTATATCCACTGTTGAGGATAGTAGATTCAGTGTGAAGGTATCTATTTGCATGAGTTATAAACAATGCTGCACTTGCTACTTCTCTTATGCCAAATACTGCTTTAAATGGGGGAGATACCACATTTTGTGCTCTTTTTTGTAAGCATGGTTTAATTCACAGGAGATGTCTTGATTTTTAATTTTCTGGAAAGATAAAATCACCTGAGAGACTCACAAAAAATCTTCATTGGCTACACTGAACGTAATAGGCATTCCTCTTGGTTTCATAGGAAAGGTATTGCTTAACAGGAGGGGATTTACCAAGAAGTCTTAAGCATATCATCTTCCTATTAGTACTGTTACTATCTTCCTCTGGTTATTCCTACATTTTATTGCAAAAATGCTATTTAATACGTAAACAGTATAACTAATGTAGCTACTACAGGTGCACCTTAAATAAAGTGCAAAACCAAACTGAGACAATTTAAGGAGAGGAAGACAGTCCTGGTGTCCTGTGTTACTGTTGGGAAATGTGTCTTGAACTCTGCTCTGAGGAAAGTGCACATTAAAACTTCCTTTTACAGTTGTTTTTTTTTTTTTCTCCCATTGTTCCTTACTCCAATCCAAACCGTAAGTTTCCCTTTGGTTTATTTTTCATCTGTCAACACATTCAAAGCAGGCCTGACATGCAAACATATCATATTACAGACGATACACAGATTCACCACATTCCTGCATCATTCACTGTTGAGGACATCCAGTGCTTAGCACACACATTCTGTATTTCTTCTCTTTTCCTAAAGAGTAGCCCTCGGATCCACTATGTATTATTCCTGGTGACGTTTTCTTTATAGTCTTTCAATTTTTGCAGACACAGTGGCAGTAAATAATGTAACATCACCTCACATTGGGGATGGGAAGTAATGCACAGTATTGCTTTGACAGTGCCCAGTTAACACCTGTATCACACAATTAAATGGCAGTGCACTAATATGATACTGGTTCTCTTCAGTTGTTGTATACTTACACTCTTTTGGCTCTGGCTGTTAAATTAATTAATGCATAGGTAGGAGCTTATTCTGGGAGGGCAATTGCCGTAAGTGCTCGGTGCCTTAATCACAAGACAGACCTTCCTCCCTTGGACAAAGTCTCTGTTCAATGCAAACTCCACTGATTCTGGTGGAACAAGGCAGAGTCATACTGACTCTTGCCCTTTCCTTCACCTTACTGCTTCAGTGCTGCACGACAGCTTTACATATGCAATGTGCAGAATGTATTGTATACAGAGGTGTATGAGAGCCTACCAAAACAGTGGAACTATTAAAAATCATTCCTCATGTAAGCATGATAAGTGGACAGACATTGTGCAATCTGTAGTTACTTTCTCAGCTTGATTTTCATAACTTTTGATATTTTAAGTAATTTTTTGGTTAGAAATTCCAAAAGTTCTGTATTTCAAGGAAAAAAGGAAAATTGAACTATGTTATTTTTTATACAGCTGTGGCCTGTGTGCTAAATACCATCAGTAAAGCTGAAGCTTAATACTCTCCTTTCCAGATGAAAAAGAAATCATTTTGTTAGAGAACCACCTCCATTCTCTAACAAACACACATGAGCTCTCAGTTTTATACAAAGAAACATGGGTGCTGGGAAGCTCAAGCACCCTTCTGGAACTGCAGTTACCAACACATGCCCACTTATAAAGAAAAAACTGGAGTATAAGGTGGTTAGGTCACTGAATACTGACTGTTGAAAGTTACTGGCATGTGAGAATTTCCACTGTTTTAAAATACTTAAGTCTGCTTAAGCTCTTATAGGTATAATTCAGATTTTCCAGAGGAGTATTTCTGTTATAGGATTCATTTTCTGTGTTTGTGTGCTTTGAAGTTGTTACCATAATTTCCCGTATTTTCAGATTTTCAGCATTTTTCTATCAACAACAGTAGTTACTTAATAGAGTATTGGAAATGTTTTGGAAACAAACCACATTTTCCCTTTCTTTGTCCTATATTAGGAAACAAGCCAGTGATGATTTTGATAAATCAGATAAAAATAAATTATAGCTGAGAATGTGAAACACTGCAAGATTCAATGACTGCGACTGGCATTTTCTAAAATAAATGCATTGACAACCTTATTAATGTGAATTGATGTAATTATTGTAAAGATACAACATCAGAATGTTTGCTCATCTGGGAAAGCTGTTAGCACATGGCTTCATAGTGATTTATAGCTTGCCTTAAAATGCATAATACAATAAGTTACATAGCTAAGTAAACATGTAACCAAGCAATAGCCTGTTGGGAACATTATTAACTGGTTTTGTTTGTTTGTCTATTATTTAGTGCATACATAGGGATCTGGCTGCAAGAAATATTCTTCTAACTCATGGTCGAATTACAAAGATCTGTGACTTTGGCCTGGCAAGAGATATAAGGAATGACTCAAATTACGTGGTCAAAGGAAATGTAAGTATACATGATACTTTATACATTTGTTTTAAGTTAAGTGAGTTCCTACTGTCTTGACATGCAAAGAAAAGTCTTTCTTAGTTTGATGAAAATCTGGATTTTCCAGTCCTGGTGTATATATATGTGTGTGTGTGTGTGTGTGTGTGTGTGTGTGTGTTGGCTAGGAGGGGGAATTTCTGACATAGATGTATGTGCTGACAAAATCCTTGTTTTATACTGGTTATACTGGAAAACAGGTGCTCATACCTGCATGTATATTGTAGTGGAAAAGATGTTTTTGCTACACCAATATAATGTCCAGTCTTATTATACATGAATGTACTCAAAATTCCTGCTCTGTAAGTAATTGCTAGTTTTGTCATGGAAACACTCTGGTATCCCAGTCCTAAATTTTGGAATTATTTGGAGACTTTTTCCCTAGGTATTCCACAATTTGTCCATTATTGAAATAGTTTATTTTAAAAATATCTAAATAATCAGGGAATTGCAGCTGATCACTGCAGCGATCCTTTTCTGTAAGGGATCACTCAGACAATGAAAACAGAAGTGTGAATTTACTGATTAGAGCATCAATGGGAGGCAAAAACATCTTTGTTTTCTCTGATTCCATATATACAACCTAACCTCGTATGTGTAATAAACACAGCTTTAGCTTGCAGCTGTAGTTCAAACCCTGTAACAGGGTTGGAACAAGACTCTATATTTTGATGAGAAAAGTTTAAAACCACCCATGTAGAAGAGTACCAATCTCACGAGTACCTATTAAACCTCTGGAGGGGTACAAAGGCGCTTTGAAGTGATGCAGATTATCTTGGCAGCACTTGCAGTCCCCTTTAAAGTGCCAGTGCAGTAAAAAGAGCCCTACTACAAAAGAAAACCGAGCTTTTCTGTGGTTAAGCTGGAGAATTGTTTGTGAAGTATAGGTATTTTTCATCTCAAACTGATTTATGCTGCCTGGCTTAGTGTTTTAAGTCTGTGTCAGATAGCTGCAGCCAGCTGCTGCCTTCAGAGTAGGTATGCTTTCACTTGCACTGTTTTTCAAAGGAGAAGATCCTGTTCAGCAAGACAGCCCTTGTCCCCAGTTCAGCTGAGGGCTCCATGATCTTAATGATGAGGGGCTGGTCATTACTTAGGGGCTTGACAACACATGAACTGAAGCTAACCAGTCTTGCCTTTGGCAAGCTGATAAAGAGAGAAAATCCCACACCTGAGAATCTCTCACCGAAGGGGTTTGCCACTCAGTTAACTTCAGTCAACCCATGGTACCTCAAGCATCTGACATAACTCTGCTGCTGTGCTGTCACTCAGCAGGCCTTGGTGTCTCAGGTACCTACAGCATCCTTATTTTAGGCTGTGGGACAGACATGTTTATTGGTTTTCTTCAAACAATGTCAGTACCATCCACTGTTTGTCTAGAAGTTGAGGTTAGGGAGTAATAGGAGTTGAAATAATTCATGGATAACAGCTGTGACAAAATGCTGAGTAGCGTTTAGTGTAACTATGCTGCTTTCAGGCTCAGGGTCAGGCTAAGAGCTGCCTGATCATAAAGGGTCCTGGGAGTTAAGACCAGCAGCTTAGGAGGGAAGTGTGCAATTGAGTTTTATTTGTCTAGGTCATCCTTTAAGTTTCCTGAGTTCATAGAATCACAGAATCATAGAATGGTTTGGATTGGAAGGGACCTCCTAAGATCATCTAGTCCAACCGCCCTGCCATGGGCAAGGACATCTTTCACTAGAGCAGGTTGCTTAGAGCACCGTCCAACCTGACCTTGAACATCTCCAGTGTTGGAAATGTTGCCCAGATGAGGTATCCACAACTTCTCTGGACTACCTGTTCTAGCGTCTCCACACCCTTGTCATAATTTTTTTCCTTGTTTCCAATCTAAATCCATGCCCTTTCAGTTTAAAACCACTGCTCCTTGTTCCATCATCACAGGCCCCAGTAAGAAGTTTCTCTCCATCTTTGTTATAAGTCCTCTCTATATATTGAAAGGCCACAGTGAGGTCTCCCTTCTCTTCTCCAGACTGAATAACCCCAGCTCTCTCAAACTTTCTTCACATGAGATGTGTTCAAGCTCTCTGATCTTTGCAAGAAAGAGGTCTGGCTTCTTCCAAAGCAGGACCAATGTTTAGGACCAAGGCCTGACCAGCTCCTACAATCAGACAGGGAAAGGACAAACCAGAGAGAGGAAGGTAGAAGCAAGTGCAAAGGCTTCCTGTGTCCTTTCTTCTGCTCCCATTAACATTCATAAGGGATGTTTCTATTCCCACACTTACTTACAAAAAATCACCGAATCACAGAACTGTTCAGGTGGTAAAAGACCTCTGAGATCATTCACTCCAGCTGCTAACCCAGCACTACCAAGTCCCCTAAACCATTTCTCTAACCCCCATACTTACATGTCTTTTAAATATATCCATGGATGGTGACTCCATCACTTTCCCAGGCAGCCTGTTCCAATGCTTGACAATCCTTTAGGTAAATAATTTTTCCTAATACCCAATCCAAATCTCCCCTGGCACAATTTGAGGTCATTTTCTGTGGTCCTGTCACTTGTTGTGTAGAAGAGACAGATCCCCAACTTGCTACATCCTCCTTTTGGGTAGTTGCAGAGAGCACTAAGGTCCCTCCCAGCTCCTTTTCTTTGGAATAAGCAATCCCAGCTCCATCAGCTGCTCTCTGTAGGGCTTTATGTTCCAGACTCTTCATTACATTCGTTTCCTTTCTTTGGAAACACTCCAGCATCTCAATGTCCTTCTTGTAGTGAGGGCCCTGAACTGGACACAGGATCTGAGGTGCAGCCTCACCAGTGCCCAGCACAGGGGGACAGTCACTGCCCTGCTCCTGCTGGCCACACCATTGCTGATCCAGGACAGGGTGCCATTGGCCTTCTTGGCCACCTGGGCACAGCTGGCTCATGTTCAGCTTCTGTCACCAGCACCCCCAGGTCCTTTTCCACTGGGCAGCTTTCCAGACATTCTTACTCCAGCCTGTAGCACTGCAGGGGGTTGTTGGGACCCAAGGGCAGGATCCACCACTTGGCCTTATTGAACCTCATACAACTGGCTTGGCTTATCAATCCAGTTTGTCCAGATACCTCTGCAGAGACTTTGTACCCTCCAGCAGATCAACCCTTCTGCCCAAAATATATATATTAATATATATTACTTTTATTTGAATTTAATTTTTTCTACTGATAGACTGAGGAGCTAATGCAGATGTATTGACTAAAGCTTTGAGGCATCTTGACTGTGTGAATCTTAGTTGTCTGCCTGTGCCAGCCAGTCCACCAAAGCAGATTTGCTTACATGCTTAAGGAACTGTGCCATGATCACTTATATTGTTTTCCTCTGACTTCTTGATATCCTTTATTAACTAGACAGAAAGAGTCAAACAGTATTCAGAAAATCAGAGTGCAAGGAACTGTATTAGCTTGATAGACCCACAGAAAGATGGATCAGTAGCAGTGCAGTACCTTGAGACACTAAAATGCTAAAAGTTTCATTTTTGGTTGGATACTTCTTGATTTTAAAAGTATTTAAAGCACATAAAAAAACAGAACAAGCAGTGGTTTTAAACTTCTCAATTCCGTATGCCTTATGTCCATTGTCTTAATTTATTCCCTCTTCCCTGGAAAGGCTCGTCTTCCTGTGAAGTGGATGGCACCTGAAAGTATTTTCAATTGTGTCTACACCTTTGAGAGTGACGTCTGGTCTTACGGGATACTGCTTTGGGAGCTCTTTTCTTTAGGTAAGCTCCTTTGAGATGTGTACTTCATATCTGCTTCATTTTGGGGTTTACTGTAGATGCAGAAATCATGTTGCTCACCTGCTCTCTCAACAGGAAGCAGCCCCTATCCAGGGATACCTGTGGACTCCAAGTTCTATAAAATGATCAAAGAGGGATACAGGATGTTCAGCCCTGAGTGTGCACCGCCCGAAATGTAAGTGAGCCACCAGTACCTCCAATCATTCAAACATCGGTAAAGGTGCAAATGAAGGGAGGTAGAAGCTTCTTGCACTGAGGCTCATTGCACTGCTCCATTGTAATTTTTTGAAGTTCTTTTCATGTTTTAAATAATTCATGTACTCTAACTAGCAGAATACGCGCCTGTGTTGTTACAAGCAATGAAATACGCTCATGCCTTGTGCCATCTGATCACTTTGTCATGGCACCTGCTCTCTGTCAATAAATTATTGACAGATCACATAATTAAACATTTTTACTACAGATAAAGAAGTCAGTGAGATGTATCACCAGACTGTACAGCATCTGCATTTGTGCTGTACTTCGTGACAGTGAGAGGACTGGCTACTAATCTTCTTTATGAGACATTCCTAATTCACCATTTTGTAGGTGGATTGGAATTTAACAAGCTGTCAAAGAACATTGTGTCCAGGGCCTCCCATTAGTAGTGAGTTCTCTGTTGTCACAAACACAGATGTTAGCAGCCTCATTCCTGTTCTTGAAGTTATTTAAAGAAGATGTGACACTTTAGTTTCAAATAATAATGCAAGAGAGGTAAGAACTCTATGGACTTCCTCATGAGCAGTACTTAATTCTGGTATCTTTACAGGTATGACATAATGAAGAGTTGCTGGGATGCTGATCCTTTACAGAGACCCACATTTAAACAAATTGTACAGATGATAGAGCAGCAGCTTTCAGATAACGCCCCCCGGGTAAGTTACGGATTAAGCAGTTTCAAGCAAGACGTTATACTAGAGCTGTGAGAAGCAAAGAGTGCAGGCACTGCTTTTCTAGTATTACGTAGCTTTGCAGCATCAGTCGGGTAGTAGGAATGATGTTTGGACTATTCAATTAGACATAGCTATGGAACCCCCTACCTAAATTTTACTAGCTGCAGAACATTTTTTTGCATTACTGATGTTTCTCACTCAGAATATTCCTGTCACAGTTTTCATGTTACAAAATGCAATGGTACTGCATAAATTCAACTTATCCTAAGCTGTGAAAAATTCTGTTAGTCTGGGTAATAGCTCAGAAATAAAGTATAATTAGTTTTTATTAGGAAAGCTATTGGATGAAGGGGTGGAGCCTTTGGTGCACTTCTTTGTCTTCTCACTTGCCTCCTCTAATACCACTTACATAACTTTGAAGGTACCTTGTGACAAATTGTATGTGCTGCTCTTTCAACCATTCCATAGTGAAAACTTATTTTGAGCAGGCAACTGGCCAAAACAGTCCAAAGAAAAACTGGAGGCACATCTTAAACTTGAATTTTCCCTCTCCATAACTTTGTGTGCTACTAGAGTTTACAAAGGTCCATTTAAACCTGATTTAAAAATAAAACTTCCTTTTACCTTCTGGATGCCTCGTTTGGGCAGAGAGTACATGGCTTCCTGACAATTTGAGAAAAGAGGAAACTGAAAGCTGCTGGTGTTCGATTGCATCCTGTTGTGTATTTTTGGCAGGTGCAGGCATTACTAAAACAAAAGCAAGAATCTGAAGGAATTATTAGTGAGGTTTCTTGGGGAGCTTAGTAATAACCTGAGCCTTTTTTTTTTTTTTTTTTTTTTTGAGCTCAGATGAAATTTGGCATGCAGTTGGAAACATCAAGGTTTTTAGTAACTGAGACTGAACTTCATGATTATTTAAAATAGCAGTTAAGCCCAAGACCTTTTGAAACTGTTTTGATTTGCAAAGAAGCTCCGGAGTTGGAACCCTTTTACAGCAGTGTGTAATACACAGTGAGAAAAGGCTAAGAAAGGAATGCTCCCCAAGAATGTGTGAAGGGAGCAGTCTGCAGAGTATTGACACCAGTTTTTGGCTTCTGCAGGTTTATGCCAACTTCTCAACCCCACCTTCCAGTCAAGGAAATGCTCCAGATCACTCAGTGAGGATTAACTCGGTGGGCAGCAGCGCTTCATCTACTCAGCCTCTCCTGGTACGCGAAGATGTTTGAGTGGCATGTGAAGAAGAGGGGATCAGACATGTTAGCTGTTTGTATTGTGCAGGGGCTGAGAGAGGGACAACTTCAATAATTTCTCTTTCTTTTACTCACTACTACCACTGTGTAGCTGAAATGTGTTGTAATACTGTCCTTTGCCATGCACTGTTACACATAAACTTAATCTGCTGAGCACGGTTACAGGAATCATTGCAGTGTTAATTGAAGCTGTATATATTTCGCTATATTGTGTGTATTTGCAGTAGAGAGCCAGATGTGAAGGAAAAAAAAAAAAAACCACCGACAAAAGAAATCCTAAGCCAGAGTGTGGGATGAGATGTCTGTAGATCAAACCAAATCTGCAGTGATTCTTCTCTGGATCTGTGCCTGGAATGCATACAGTCATTTTCTAGTTAATCTTGTTTTTCTGAATTTATGAAATAAACAAGTATTAAGTTAATAGTTTTGTAAACCCCTTTCCACATCCAGCCAAGCTTGAGAGGCTTTCCCAGGCAGGTATCACAGGTTGAAGGTCAGTAAGGATGCTGTATTTAACTGGGAAAAAGAAATGGAGGAACCAAGACCCTTCCAAAGTTGATCTGCACCGCTGGAAACCCTCCTGGGAGCTCTGGGTTTTAAACCAGAGGAGAAGGGAGGAAGAGCATGGATTCTCATTTTTATTTCCCACCTGCGCTGTCACCCTTGCAGACCAGTTGCACGGTTTCCATGGATATATGCACTGCTTCCCACTAGTGCATTCCCTGCCAGGATGAAGCTGTCCGTTGCTGGGTCTCACTCCACCATGGAGCCTGAACTGCTCCTGTGGCCCTCTGCCTGGGGTGCCTAAAGACTTTGACATTTGTTTTGCTTATAGTTGCAGCTGAAGGTGTTCACTGAAGATAGGTGGGCCCTGCCAAATTGGTCAAAAAAAGGAGGAAGGCTGCTTCCAGTAAACTCTGTGGCTGGAGAGGAGGCCGTTTAACGAGTCATCTTATCTAAGGGAGAGCAGAGGAAAAAAATGCTCCCCTGGGGGCCCTCTCTTTATCTTGTCCTACCCAGGTGAATCTTTCCCACAGGCGGTCTTGGATAGCGCTAACTGGAAAGGGCTATTTTCCTCTACCCCAAGTGGTTTCTGTGGTAGTCCAGAGATGATAATGAAGAAGAGTCTTAACTGAGAAATGCCAAATTTATAAATGGCATAAAGGAAAGAATCCTTTCATTCTTTGACAGACGTGAAACTTTGGAGTCAGCCTTTGTTGAGCCTGGGGTTGTGCTTAAAAGTGTTTTCTAACCCCTTTTCTTCTCACCAGGAACACTTCTGGTTCTTTTCTTCCTTTGTTTTTGACCTCTGAAAATCAGTAAAAGCATTGAGAGAGGCATTTCTCAGAGGCAGAGTCCTATTTGAGTACCTATTTATTTACAATGCACTTAAGCACTCTGTAACTTTTACGTTACCAGGATTTTGGTTGAGTTTACATGCAATTCAAATGTGTTACTAACTGCCCAGATACAAGGTAATTGTAAATACACACACTGGTAGTATATTTTGGGTTACATAGAATACCGCGCTCCTTCTATGACTGTGCATTTGGTTTAATGTTACAGGAATCCGCCTTTCAGAGTTAAATAAAAAATTAGCCATTTGCACTGAACTTACTTAGGCTGTTGCACCTTTCCAAAGTTAGCCATTTGTTTGGATGCACTCTTATGCATACTAGTTGTTGAGCATTTTCAGTTTAATGCTATAAAAGCTCTTTTGTAACGTGTTGGCTTTTGGAGCAACTGTAGACAAACTAGTTGTTATAGATGTCTCGGTACTTTACAGACACTTAGCTGAAAGAGGTTTGGGTTTTTTTCGTTCTTGAAATTTATATTTTTATAATTTGGGGGGGTTTGAAACTTATTTTGCAATGGCTTGGTGTTTTGAATGGGTTTATGCATTGTTTTTGTAAATATGGAAATGTAGCAATAATGTCCTTTTGACTATTCTCAGTCCTTGAGTCTCAAAAATATTTTTATATATATATATATGCAAAAAATATATGTATAAATATGTAAGTGTTTGAAAGTTTATGAAACATTTATGAAACACTTATGGATATGTTGCTCAGTTGTAGAATTGCAGTTAAGAAAAGTTCAAATAAATCTGTAAATATGTATTAAAATGCTACCAAAGTGTATTATGTTAAGATGGAATATTTTAATGTACGTCTTAATAAATTCCTGGGTTGAAGCAAAATCTCAGTGGCTGGCCACACACAGGCCAAGTCTAGCATTCTGAAACACTTTTGCAAATACATCCCAAAAAATTTTGTTTGCTATGTAAGTTCTTTACCTGTGAATATGTGGGACAAATACTTGAAAATTTCAATGCAGCTTTGTTGTGGAAGAAAATTGCAGTTAGAAGATCAATCCTGTACACTGTTGGTGCAGTTTATATATCATGAATAGTTTTTAAAATGAAGATATCTTGATGTTGCTAAGGGTATACTTGCAGAGGCAGTTGGAGCCACTCAAAGGCTGCAGAGATGCTGAATATTCCCCTTTTCTTAAACAAATGTACGTGCTCTTGGCCCCTCTTTCAGGCTGGCACGAGAGCTTGTGCTGGACTAGCCAAGTGCAGCACTTCTGGGAAGCAGCAGGGGATACCTGGGGCTGCTGCGGTGGGAAGGGGGTCATAAAGGGAAAGCTTCCCTTGCTTGAGCAGGTACTGTGTGTCTTCGTGGTAGACCCTCTGATGTAGTTACTCCATGTTTGAAATCTGTGACTCTCCTGCTCACACTTGTTCCTGTGCTGTCCAAGGGTTTGCCTGGTTGCTATGTGGTTTAATAGTAGTTAATATAGACTATAAGTCTCTAGAATTACCCTACTAAAACCCCTGCTAACTTATATGAGGGACAGACCTCAACTGTTTTGGTCCTTAAACATTCCTGTTCTGTCCGTTGGCCACCTTGAAAAACTCCCCTCCTTCAGCTTCCTTTGCACAACAGCCTTTTTTTTTTTCTTTTTTTTTTCTTTTTTTTTTTTTTCTTTTGTGTTTTTTTTTTCCTCCTTCTTCTTTTTTCTTCCACACAGTTCTTCATTTTGCTTGTTAAAACTAATTAAGGAAATTATAACCTAGTTTTGTCAGGAGCCATGAGGTACGAGCTTTGTTACAATTGGCATTGTCATTGTTTTTAATAATGTTCCAGAAGATAACAAGATGGTGTCTGATATGGAACCTTTTTTTTTCTTTCCTATCTTGTCCACCCCCACATTCAAGCAGAGTAGAGTTCATATACTGAGGGATTCCTGCAGCTGAATTGTACAAATAATTTGTGAATTCTCATTTAGCATAGCCGAAGGGACTATTTTATGTATTTATTTGGTTAGCACATCATTAATTTTATTTTCCTGAAATGTTTCCCATTCTGAAACACCCTAGGATATTGCGTCTCTGTTTTCTGAAAAAAAATCTTGCTCCGATTTTCTTATTACAAGGCTTGCAGTGATTACCACCTTCACTCCTGTTCGTGGTCAAACAGCCCATTTCCTTCTGAATTATTTTATTGTGCCAGTTTTAAGTAATAGCTGTCATGGAAAAGCACATATTGGCATTTAATATGTATTTTATCTGCCCTTCAGAGCATTATTGTACCCAGCTATAAAGAGCAACCAGCCCCATGTTATTATCATGGACCATGGGGACCATGGACCATCATGGACCAAGTGTCTGGAGAAGATTAGTTCAGGCTCTTCACAGTGGTGCTCAGTGACAGGACCAGAGGTACTGGGCACAAATGGAAATGTGTAAATGTTCCTCAACATCAGGAAACATTTTTTTTTTTTACTGTAAGGGTGACTAAATTCTAGCACAGATTGTCCCAGAGATTGTGAGGTCTCTGTGCTTGGAGATAATCAAAACCCATGTGGACGTGGTCCTGGTCAATGGGCTTTAGGAATTCCTCCTTAGCAGGGGAGTTGGGCCAGATGACCTGCCTTCCAACCTCAGCCCTTCTGTGATTTTGCAGTCAGCCAAGGGCACTTTGGAGAATCTCAGCTGTAGCATGCGCTTGGTCAGAAGGAAAAAAGAAAATCCCCCCCTTATGCTGAACATTAGAGAGTGACTTGCCCTCTGTTCCCTTTATTAGCTAGAAAAGAAAATACTTGTAGGCTCTGTGGGAGAGAAGAGGAAAGATCATGGAAACACTGGGGTATACATGGAGTTAGTGATCAGTATCACATACATCACCACCACATTTTCTTTGTTTATGGTTCTTTACATCTCTGCATAAGTCTTTGGGAAGGCAAATGGAGACATAATGTTGCTGGGCCAAGTCACCAGGGAATGACCATTCACACCCTGGACCAAAATGTTCACACTGATCGCTGGTGAAGTTGGACAGCAGCATCCTTAATTCTAGTGCGTTGTAGGCTGAAACCCAGAGAGTGAAATGTTTCCCTCTTCTTGTATATGGATTAGGGAACTTCCTACTTGTCCGGTAGGGAGGTCTGAGTCTCCATAGAGGAGAAGGAACAGTTGCACAGACTTCTTGGCTTCTGGTTTAGAACCTAAGTTGTAACAAAAATGTGATAATCTACTCTGCAGTTCAGTCATGGCTTCCAGAAACTTCTGTAACTATGAGTAACGGACCTTCAATTGGCATGTTTCCTGCACACTAATTTCTTAGAAGATTATGCCATAACTCGTAATTTTCTGTCCAGAAATTGCTCTGAAGCTATGTTTCCTGAAAGATTGTCCATATTTCTTAAATTGATTATCATTCACTCTTCTTGGTGAGGATCATTATCTGTCAGTTGCCAGCCCGGCAGCAGAGATTATTTACTAGCAGCAGTAGTTCCAGTCACTTGATTTTTCTGTCTGTGCCCTAGAAATCATTTTAGCTAGGTTGTGACAGGCAGCAGAAACCAGCATACCCCAAAGGGCCCGCTGGGCTTTGAGCGTGTGTTCCCCACTAAGCGCTGCCAGTAACATCAGATAAGGGCTTTGCATGGCACATTTAGCGTTATCCAACCATCAGGTCCCCACACGGGAAGGCACAGCATGTAGCTTCCCTTGTAGATCAGTAAACATCCCCCAGGACTTTCTCTAGCTGCAGAAAGTGCAAAATTTGTGCGTTTTGGGACGTAGGAGTGCCAGTGGCTGGCTGCTCTTCTGCAAACTATACTGCACATACTTCTGACTGATTCAAGTACCATTACTGGGCAGGGGGCCTTGCTCTTAGTGTGTGGTTGTGGGTGGAGCTGGTGTGGCCATCAGAACCCCTTCTCTGTGGCCTAAAGGGTGCCTGCTTAGAGAGAAAGCTTCTCTCCTCCCCTCCAGGGGGGTCACCCGGCAAGAGAGCCTTTCTGTGCATGTGCTACTTGTGCTGTTACTGCCAAGGCATGTGTCCTTCTGGTACTTTTCCATTTGATAATAAAATAGCAGATTCATAACCTACAGTTCAAGAAATAAAACTAAACAATGTTGAAGCATTAATATTTTAAAATTAAATCAATTCCTCACAGCAGTGCAATAAAAAAGGGCAGTGGCAACCTCACAGATGCTGGTTTTGGCATTTTCTCTTTTGAGTTAAAATAGCAAAGCCGATTCAAACATCTTTATGAGATAAAAGCATATTTGTATTTTCCCCTTCAGCCATTTTTCATTCAAAAGCTGTTTGCATTTTTCTCCTCTTGCTGGGACTAAACACCAGCTAGTTACTTCCAGAAATTAGCGCTATTTAAAATTTAGCATATTCCTGTGTAACATGTTTTGGGTTTTTACTCTACTCTGATCTCTGATCTACTCTGATTGATAGGACGTCTCTGAGCCAAAGGACTCAGGGAAGGACTTGTACTAGAAACAGCAGATCTACAAAAAGTGGCAAATGTTGTACCAAAAGCGGTAAGTAGTTGCACAACCCCTGCTGTCTGAGGACAGCCTGGGGTTGCTGCATTGCTAAGAGAACCTGTCAAGCTTCTTAGGCTGGATACCAGGACCTGGGCAAGCCTGGATGCAGCAGAGGAAGAAATATTGGCTTTATCCCTTCAGAAGTCAGGCCTGTAAAGGTTTCTTCTCTAATCCTGGTGTTTGCAAAGCTTTCCTTTTGAGGGAAGAGGGAGAAATTACTGGTATCATACATTTTAGCTGTTCAATCTGAAAACACTGACACTAGAAAGGGAATTAAGTGTATTTTACAATACCTTCTCATTTAATAATGAAAAGAAATGTTTATAGAGGATGTTTGTCAGCATCCTTTGAACTATATTGATAAAATAAATTAAGTAGGATAAAATCAGATAGTTTCACTACAAGTAGTTATCTAAATTTTGAAGTTTTATTTTTTTCCTTTTAGAGCTTCTAGCATTTGGGGGCATTTAGAAAATATAAAAAATGAGCTGTACTTATAACCCCTCCCTTCCAAGGAAATTAATAGAACATAAGGACTATAATTACGTTTCAGAAATTTATTGTTAAACTACTGGAGAGACCTGGGGCAGAACCAGGAATACCTGAGCCTGGTAATGGGGAGAAGCAGGGCACTAGGTTACAGGGAGGTAGCTCCTGCAGCAGCCAGGGGATATGGCTGACCAGTGCCTTGCTGCATCCTGTCTGGCCATTGATTGTCAGCTAGCGTTTCTCAGACTCCCTTAAAAGGCAGCAGTTGTTTTGAGTTTCACATGAAATGTTACAGGAAAAACAACCAAGCTGATTTGATTTTGGTCACTTGAGTAGAAGAAAAACAAAACCCACAATTTTTTTTTTTATCAAAAAAACATTCTTTCAAGATTCCTCCACTGACCACAAGTAGTGTTGCGCTGCCTGCGCTCTGCTGTGTGGTTCCTTCTGGGGGGCACCAGCAGGATCAAGGCAGCAAGAGCAGTGGGATTCCACCATGGGGATGAGCATCCCCACCAATGCTCACCAGGCAGCTTCTCTGTGGAGCCACATATGGCACTTCTAGGGTCAAGAAGAACATCTGCACTGTATCTCATTGGCCCCTCACGAGGAAGCCACCAGCACTTAAGAGGGGGCAGGAATTTCTCTGGCACTGAGAGGAGTTAACCCAGAGGATTTTCTTCCCAGGTAGTCTCTGTAACTCTGACAGTTAATTCCAGCAGGAAGCCTATTACCTGCTTCTTTACAGCCTCTGCCTCAAAGAGCTGGGAAAAAAAAATTAGGATCTTTTATCCTTCTTTGGTTTTGGTGGTTTTCTTTCTTTGTTTTTGTTTGTTTGTTCATGTTTTTTTTGGGGGGGCGTTGTTTGTTTGTTTGTTTGGTTGGTTGGTTGGTTGGTTGGTTTGGTTTGGCTTTTTTCTTGCTCTTTTATAAAGTTGCCTTGCTCCCCTCAGCTCTTGCTGAGTTCAGTATTTTTGATTTTTCTGTGAAGGAGTACAATACTGGAGAAGATCTTGGTTTTAGGCAAACTGCTCAAGGCCTCTCTCTAGCAGGAGGAGGCTCAGCTCTCTCTTTGGGGCGTGTGTGTTGTGTAGGGCTGTAGCTGCAGCAAGCACTGTTCCCCAGGCAGACACACTGCCAGGGCAGACAGCATTGTTTGACTCAAGCCCCTCTGGCCTCTTCTTTGAAACGGCTTTAGGAGCAAATCTTTTAATCATCTTTGTAAGCTATTGTTGCAATTACACAGGCTCCTGTGGCCGTGTGATAGTCATGTGTGCCCATCACCACCCCGGCACTTTTCCAATCACAAGTAATAGATTGATCCACCTCCTTGGGATCACAGCGGTGCTGTCAGCTCTGCCCCAAGCAATGCCTGCGTGAACAACCACGTGACTGTGTTTGGACCTGCTCTTGTCGTTTGTTCAAAGCAAAGAGCTTTCCCCCCTGAAGAGAAGGAGGGGAGGGAAGGAAGAACCATGTTTTTTCATGTTTTTCATGGCAGTAAAATAATTCAGTCTGAAAACATACCTGCTTTGTTACACTTTGCCCTTAGTTCAGAGTTAGAGAGAGAAAAATGAAGGTCTTGATAGAAGGTCAAAGTATTTTGCATCATACATTACAGGATCATTTGTAATGTAGTTATAAATTATGAAGAAAATATCTGTTAACCAGCTGGAAAGTAAGAATTTTAATGCTTTCATTTACCATTGAATAACTGGACAGTCCAAGGCACTACTTATATCACAAGAGAAACATTTTCAGAAGTAAAATCACCAAGGATGTTTTCTGGCCTGATGTCCACACATCTGGTAGAGCAACACACACAGCTGGTGTCGCTAGCCCAGAGAGCGCATGCAAATTCGTCATCTTTTCAAGATTTTTTCTGCTGATATCAAAAGCCTCTCAGAAGCAGAGCCTGATTTATGCCCAAGCCCATGGATATGGACAAATTAAAACTGTGGACAAGTATCTGGACCCCTTGCCTGCCTTCTACCCAAGCCTTCTCTTTCCAGTCAAGAACAGATAGGAAGAAGCTGTCGTTTCATACTTGTGTGCAGCCAGTTCTAGAGCAAAGACGGCACAGAGAACCACAGACCCCACTTGTGCTGTGCTATGAGACCATTGCAGTCATATGATGTCATATGTCTATCATATATCTATATGATGTCATATGATCTAATCATATGATCTAGATTGTACGGCACCCAAATTGTAATCTGTGGTTAAATACAAGCCTAAACACAGCAATACCTGCAAATATGGTTAAAGCTGATCTACAGCATATTAGCTGGAGAAGGAAATGTATCTACTCCTCTCCACAGGAACTTGAACAAAAACTGTTTTGTTTCTCCGCCATGACGAAAAAAGAGCCTCTGGGGCTCAGTGCAGTTTTAGAAAACAAGTTAAACCAGCTTTCCTATACTGAAGCAATATTACTCTCTGGGATGTCTTCTTCCAGTAAAAACTAAAGAGCTTAACCATCAAGTAAATGGTTATTTTAAATTAGAAAGAGTGATTTTTCTGGTGGCTTATTAAACATGAATTGCACACTAGCACACGTATTTCTAGGTTCAAATTCATATCGAAATATGAAATTGCTCAATGCATCAAAAAGTGGGAAGGAGAGGAGGCAGGAAAGCCTGTGATGTGAGAGCTGACTGGCTGGGCTGGGCTGTGCCTCTCAGGGGACAGTTGTACCTGCTATGAAATCCCACGTAGCTGGAGGTCATTCCTTCAGTCGGAAGGCCAGGACAGACTTTTTGCAAATTCACATGCAAAGGGAAGGGAAGACAGCAGCATTTGGCAGCTATGAAGGAGCCCTGCAGTAAGGCTGAGTTGTAAGAGCCATACTGAGAATGTGGTGTCAGACATCCAACAAAGACCCCAAACATGGGGAGATCCAACCTCAAAGGTGATCATCTATAGGGATTCATCTATTTCCCTGAAAAATGATTTCTGGTATTTGGTGTTGCAGTTTGGGACAACAGCCCCATCAGCTGCTTCAGGGGAGGTTGGAAACAAGTGGTCCATCACCTGCAGCTCGGTAGTAGCTGCCTCATGGCAGGGATGTACCTTCTTAACCCAAAGCAGTGACTGATATTTGGTTCTCTGTACCATAAGGCTGGATATTTCTTCTAATTTTCCATCCTGCCCAGTGTCACGGTGAATATTTGTGATTCATCTCTTCCACTAAATTTCTTTTTTAAGAGCCCAAAAGTAAGAGAAACCTTTTTCAAAAGAAAATGAGTCAAGTATTTTCCTACTTCCCTAAGCAGTGCTTTGCAGACTTGATGCAGTTGGTAATGAGGTTCCAGGTCATTTCTTATTTTGGGTACCATCTGCTGCATTGGGAAATAACAACCATGTGTATTTTATAAACACCATATGAATATGGTTCATTTTGTCTAATGATGTCCAAAATCTCCCTCCTGGCTAAGTATATGCTGAACTTGAAAAGGGCATTCCTGAACATCCGTAAAGCTTCAGAAAGTCTATCACTTACAAGCAGACAGACTCAATATAATTCTTTTGAAATAGATGTTAGCATTTTACCCCAAGTGTAGAAAGTGGGCTCTACAGGGCTGTTGTGACAGCCAGTTCTACGTCTATGCATCATGACTTATGCATATTATGCATATTATGACATGACTATGCATGACAGACTAACCATGGAGACTTTACAAGAAGAAGAAATACTTTGGAATTTGCATTATTCTTTCACCTATCCTTTGTGCAGCATTTTTATTCTTGCTGTCAAGAGGCCTTTTGTCATGAAAAAAAATCTGATTATTTTTGACAAGTTTGTCAAGAAAACTATTTTACCAAGTACCTGCAGATGCAATTTGCTAAACTAACTCTTTGTTTCTGAAGATACTCATTGTTACTAGGATTGCTCCTGCCAAGGCATCTTCTTCATTACGTCCTTATCAGTGCTTTCCAGCAGCCACCTGTAGTCCTTGCGCAGCTGCTCTTCTCCTCCGTGTCTACCACAGAAGTATGTGGGAAGAAGTGTATAGAAAGGATAAAAGTAGATAGGCTAAATGTGTGGAAGGCACGGATTCTGTGCCATTTTGTCCACGCAATCTGAACAAGCTCCTGAAACAGCCTGGCGCAGGCAGCACTGTCAGACATACGGCTCCCTTGGGAGGCACTCCACAGGGTTGATGGCACCCAGCTCTACTGCCTGGAGGAGTTCCTCCCAGGACAGGGAGAGAGACCAATTTGGGGTAATTGCACAGCTAATTTTGGCTGGAAGGAAAAAAAATCTTCCTGCCAGAGAAATAGTTTAACTACTGGCAGCAACATGGTATGTACCTTCCAGTTTTGTTTGTTCTTCGGCTGTAATTAATTTACTCCTTTGTAAAATTCTACATCATGAATTATGAAATGTATTAAATAAGCCCATGTCTAATACTGATGCTTGTGCCATTTCATTAAGGGCTTTATTGAAACAGAGGTAGTTCTCATTATATTTTGTTTAAAGAAGGTTTCAGTTCACTCTTAGGGACCGCACAAACCAGCATCTGGTGCTTGAGCAGGTAGGATTTTGTGCTGCATGGTATGAAGAACCAGCTGAAATGAAGAAGTATCACAGCTCTTGCCTCCCAGTTTGCTCCCTAATCTGCATTTGCCTGTTGTTCAGGAAACAGCTACCTGCAGCTGTGATTGGAGGCAGATCATTCAAGGAATTTTTTTAACCATATGAATTGTATTCTAAGACTCAAAATCAGATAGATAATGACTTCGAAATTACCCCTTAAATGAGTTGGTTAATAACCATGTAGATTGTCTCTACCTTTTATTTTATTTAAGCTTATCTCCCAAGATTTGGCATTTTTATTGCAATCTTTCCCATGTCCTCAGTGGACTGGGCAGAGGCAGCACAAGGAGGAGACCATGCTGCCAGGCTGGGACAGATGCCCACAGGAGAAGGGGTGAGAGTGTCCCTGCATTTCTTCCCACACGAAATGTACGGAGCCATTTCTGAGCACTGACCTCTTCTACACTGAGCACAGATTCTCTTTTTGATGCTCTTATCTTTAGTCTGCACGCCATGACCAGCCGTACCTTATGGGACATTTTCTTCTGCTTTTCCAGCCCAAGTTCCTGTTTAGAAACAGATCTTAAGTAGCCTATCACTAACCATATTGGCCACTTCTTTCTTCTGTTTTCCTCTTCAGTGTGACATTGCTGTGCATTTATTTCAATGTCTTATTTACAAAACTAACCATAGAGAAGATCATTCTCCCACTTTTAGTCTCAGACATTACTTCATCTAATTGCAGCACCCTGAATGAGGATCTGATATGCGGGACTGAGTAGCAGGGAGCCCATTTACACTACTGGTCACAGCTCACTTCCCAATTGCCTCCCACCTCACGCCTGGCCATAGTGAAAATGTGAACAAGGGAGAAGACAGTGCCCATATCTGTGAAAAATCACAGAATCACTAGGTTGGAAGAGACCTTCAAGATCATTGAGTCCAACCCATGCCCTAACACTTCAACTAAACCATGGCACCAAATGCCACAGTCTTTTTTTAAACACATCTAGGGATGGTGACTCCACCACCTCTCCGGGCAGATCATTCCAGTACTTTATCACTGTTTCTGTAATTTTTTTTTCCTTATATCCAACCTATATTTCCCTTGGCACAGCTTCAGACTGTGTCCTCTCGTTCTGTCAGTTGCTGCCTGGAGAAAGAGACCAACCCCACCTGACTACAACCACCCTTCAGGAAGTTGTCAAGAGTGAGATAAAGCGCTTTAATGTGTTTAATAAAAAGTATCTGGCAAACAATAAAAAAAATAGCAGTCCATGGTGAGATCTGATTTCCAAATAACCTCCTCCTTGGGGCAGCAATGCCTTTAAGTTCGAGGTTTCACCAGGTGACACACTAGCCATGCTGTGCCTTGGTATGAGAGAGGATGCCCTCTCTGTTCATGTTTTGCCCACCAGCAGCATGCTCTCTTTGATGCTCTTGCTGCATGGCACCACACCAGAGGTGGGAAAGCTCCATCTGCAGAGAGCTTTGCTCTTGAATTTGAAGAGTAAAAGGATACCTATGCCCTTAGTAAGAATGCTGGTCTGCACAGACCTGTGAACTGGGACCTTCACAAAGCCTTGGTCATACTGGTACTGGCGAACGGCAACAAATCACGATGGAAAAGCTTATAGGCTGAGATGTAGAATGGTTACAATTTAGTTTAGTGGTGATCTTGGCAGTGCTGGCTTAATGGTTGGACTAGATAGTCTTGAAGGTCTTTTTCAATCTAAATGATTCTATGAGTCTACGAAGTTGGTGGAAACAGTCAGTTCGAAGTTTCATTTTCTTCATTAGTTTTGCTCTTTTAGTTTGGGGGTTTTTTTACTATTTTTTTTATCCCTAGATGTATTTTGGACTGGTTCTATTTTGGAGGCCAGGTTTTGCATCGTCTGTTACTTTCCAAAGCATTACCCACCCAAACTGGTTTTCAAATGCATTTGAGCCTAGCCAAAATGACAGCTTTTATTTATTAACTTTTATTTAGTTATTTATTTACTTATATGTATTTATTTACCTTTATTTATTTTATGAAATAAGCACATACTTAAAAAAAATACATGAAATAGTGACTCTTATGTTGGGGCATAGAAGCAGAATCAACATTTAAAAACCAGGTTTGAAAGACAGCACGTGTTTTTGCATATGTGTGTGTGTGTGTGTGTGTGTATGTGTATGAATGGGTGCACCCTGGGTGCGTATTTTGTCTGGTTTGGAAGGGTGGGATGCTAATTGCAGTGTGCTGAGTTCTTTGAACATGGGCTTTGTGTGTGGATTTCCCCCTCCTGAATATAAGACTATTTAGGCTGCATGTATTTTTAAAGTAAAATTAGATATCTGTGGAAGGTTTGCAGTAATTCACTTTCAATTTAAGGCTGTTTTTTGAACCAGAACAAATAGCTGAGCATCTGTTACCCTGAAAATGTTACAAAATGCAGTCACCAGGCAAAAATCAAGCATCTCTGAAAATTATTATTTTGGCTACATAATCAAGCAAGCAATTACTGCATTATCTACAAAGTATGATCATACATTATTAATACATTTTCATAGAAAAAGGTTTCAGTAAATGCAGTTTCTCTGGCTTTTATGGTACTCAAGACTCAGACGTAATTCTAGCTGATTGAAAATACTTCATGGCTTTTTCATTTTCCAGTTTAAGGTGCAGTTCGGTTGGACATGAGAGACAGTAAGGAGGGAGCAGGAAGAGCAGAAGGATATGGACATTTGTGTAAGTGATTACAGACATCCTTCCTATGTGTCATGCATACCCAAAGCCAGAGAGCCAATTTTCCAGTGGAAAAGGATTTAATAAATGCAAACAGTATAGTGTGCTGTGCTATATACAGAACTTTGTATTTATATGTTCATGGAAGACATTTTTCACTGAGCTCCAGACTTCCATGTGATACAGAGAGAACATTTTCAGAGCAGGGAGGAGAGCCCAAGAAAAGTGCTCCCTGACCTTTGATGTTCTAGGCTGCCATGACTTTACAAACTAATTCCCATCTTCAAAAGCATATTAAAGTAGGATTATTTTCAGTTAATTTTGGCTGCCTGATTTCTAAGCGTCCTAGCCAAGCTCCCACCCCAATTTATTTCTGCAGCCAGCAGAGGCTGTTTCACCTGTCTTGGATGCTTACCCTGTGACAGGATGAATCACTCAAGCTTACAAAGGAAGCATTTATACTGCTGAGGCTGTGGGAGGTGAATCCGTTAAACATTAACAGTTTCAGCCAGTTTGTAAATGACTTTTGGAAACAGAACTTAGTTTTCCAATTGGCTTGGGGATTACCTCAGCCCTGACATGACCGAGCAGTACGTTCTTCTTATTGAGCTGCGTACCATAACCTAATGTCACCAGCTAGAACAGAAAGATTCACAACCTGGTTTTGGACAGGTTCTCTCTGGATCCTGCTCTAATTCCTTTTCTAAAAGACGCCTGAAAGTGTGTCCTAAAATGGCACCAGGAAATACTTTTTTGCCGTACGGTCAAATAGCTCAAGTTGGTTGGGAACTCATCTGTCGAGACTGCTTTAAGATAAAGAAAACATAAGACCTAGATGGGAAAGATCTGCTCAGAACTTGTGCTAGTGCAAGAAGTCTTCTAGAAGGAAGTTGGTGTAGAGGTAGGGGTGTGTGTGTGTGTGTGTGTGTGTGTGTGTGTGTGAAAACATTGGCAGGCAGGCAGGCATCACAATAATTAGTTATACAAATTACCACTAATGGGTGGCAGCACTGAACGCCATGGGATAAATTTATCCTTGGCATGAAGAGGAGTAATTAATCCTAAATGCACCCTTGTGATATAGGTAAGTATTATTATTACCCCAGTTTGACAGACACAGAGAGGTGATGTTTTGCCCCTCGGCAATTCAGCTTCACAGAAGACTGACTAAGATAATTTATGGTAGAGGATTACGTTATGCTCTTTAAATGACATTTCTTATAACGTTGCAACACTATCTCATAAAGAAGTGCATGGGGTAGTCAGAGATTTTGGAAGCTGATTTACAGCCAGAAAATTCAGCAAGCAGGTTCATGTTGGGGTGAGCTGGAAAACCTCTAAATACACAACACGGTAGTGTTTATGCTGGCACACATGCGTCAGTAAGGAAAGCTTGCTTTTCAGCAATGGAAACTTTCCGAGTGTCTTTTCCTTTGAAAATTCACACTTTAGGTATGTAAACAGCAGCTCTGCTCAGCTTTTGAGGTTTTTCTATAAAACAGTCCCTGATTGGGCAATAGGCTTTTCCCTGCAGCATGTAAATCATAATGCAGTACCTGAGCCTGTTCCCCTCCCCAGTTTATTTGCTGGTAAAGACTCGATGACCATCAGCTCAGAGTTCTGCTGCACATCGGTAAGTCTCCCAAGCAAAGGAATATTTTAAAGTCATACCTTCAGGGACGTGCTATCCATAGCATGAGGAGACTTAAACCATATACCATATGTTTAGCATATAAAGGTTTCAACACATTGCAAGTTACAGCTGGACAGACAGATTGCATGTTGAATTTCCCCCATACTGATCTGTAAAGCCCAAAAGCTATTTGCATTTCCTGTATGTTTTCATTCAGTGCAAATAATTTTGATAATAAAAATCAAAATCTACTAGGACACACAAATCCAGCTTTCTTGACTGAGAATGCAGCTTTGGAGCAAACAACAAGCAATCTAGATTGGCTGGAATTTAAGCAATACTTTTGGTATATGTTTCTAACGCTAGGATGTTGGGGGAAAGAAAAGCATCTTACAAGACAAAAGCACAATCAGACTGAATTATGGCTGCATGATTATTACTTCATTACACAGGAAAAAGACTGAAAACATCTATATTTCTTATGCCTAGTTCAGCTTTTATGCTTCTGAGTCAATGAGTTTATCCCTTAAATTTTGCAGTTCCTTAAATTTTAATAATAAATAACATGTTAAAAATACAAATTTCTGGTTTCTTTTCTCAGAGAACTGCTGCTTGAGATCATTCTGACACTCTCAGAGGAAAATAGTATTTGAATACTTTCCTAATTTTGAAACTCCAGGTACAAGACACCAGTTTTTTTTTTAACTAACATGCATTAGTAGAAAATGTCTTACCAAAACTTGAGAGACCCCAAGAGACAGCTCATCATAACATTCTCGTGGGTACCTTCCCTTCTATGAAGTATATGATTGCCTTCATGTACAATGCAAAAAAAATTTAAGTTAGTCTTTGGAGAAATCGTAAGAGCTGTAAGCGTTTAGATAAGTATTAAAATATATTATAATAAAATGCCCTTTTGAACATATAGGTATCCTAACAACCTAAACGCTGGCATTAAACTTTTGGGCAAATGCCCATATCTAAAACCATCCTCCCTGCCCACTAGGCTCTCCTCTCTTCTCAGAAGGGCAGGGGGCTGAGAGGCACGAGTTCAGGCTGGGGTGGATTAGTGTGACAAACAGGTGCCAGGGACTGTTGAAGATGCCGCCTGCTGGCCCCGTGAAACACTTGGTTGCCAGCAGGAGCGCCTGGGCCGACCACGGTCTACTGTGAGGAGCGAGGCAAGAGCCCAGAGACCACTTCAGGCTTCACAGATAAAGCTATCCCTTAAACTTCTCCTTAAATAAGCTGGAAACGAGGCTTTATGTGCCAGGAATGAGCACCTGACAGAAAGCAGTCAGGCTCTCCCCATCTCCAGCTGGGGTGTCACTGCCATCTTCATTCCAAGGCAAGGTCAAAGAGCCCTGTGTTGAGAGCCTGAGCACCAAAAGGTAACCCAGCTTTGGCTTCTCTGATCCCCTCTCTGAGCTCCCTTAAATCACAGGGAATGGAGCCCATTTCTGTCCCTTTCTAAGTCTCTGTGGTCCATACATGGGACATTTTGCAGCCTTCAATATCAAAGACTCTAAAAATGTTGGCTTTTCATCCATGCTCAGAAAAGGCCAGGATGCAAATCACTCAAATATCTTCAGAAACCCTTGCGAGCAAAATAATGTAGAGTTATTGCTTCTCTCAGGGGGGCAGTGGTTGCCACTCTGGTTACAGTTTGAGCTGTGCTGTGCAGTGAGGAAAGAATAAAGGTCTAAAATGTCTGGTAAAGAGAATTACAAAAGATTTCAAACAGAGAAAAACAGTGTAGAATTTGGACCATCTCTTCTCAAAAATATATCCCACCACTGAGAAAATCACCGCTACGCTGCACTCTTTCGAGTGTATTTGTGTGTATACACACATGTACACCCAAGGGGAGAGGAAGAAGAGAAACCTCCCGAACCAGGCGGTTTCAGTTTAGCCCCATTGCAAAACGTAGGTGGTTTATTATATTTTTGTCTGGGTGGAAAGGAAGCAAACGGCCCTTGTTGGGAAGGCGGTGGGGCTGCCTGTCCCGTGAGCCGCAGATGCTCAGGAAGCCGGAGCGCTGGCGCAGCTCCTGCATAGGAAGCGCTGCGCTCCCCCGGCGCCCCTGGCCAGCGGCCCCACCGCCGCCCGCCAACCCCCGCCGCTTATCTAAGGTACGGCCGCTTCCTCGCACCCCGCCGCCTGTGGGGCAACCTGCTGCTGCTCATTGCACAACAGAGCAGTTGCATAAGAGGATCTTAAGAAAGGATCAAATAATTAACAGCTAATAACTGCCACTGCGTGTTTTGACAATCTGAACCCGGACAATATTTTGGGGCAAAATAAAGAAGGACGAGAGAACCTGTTTCCTGAAATGGTGCACGGCTGATTTAAATCCCATGTCAGTTTTTCCAACTAAAGATTCAGCCTTAATTAGTCTAGACCAAACCAGCTGGGGCTTAATCATTAGCCTCTTTATCCGATGTTGGTCACCTTTCGCAAGCCCGAGGGAAAACACAGATCCTTGCTCTTGTGACCACTTGCACATCTCCTGGGTTCTAGCCCAGCACAGCCCGATGTGTCCCCGTCTCATCCCTTACTACAGGACCAAAGTGATGCTTAGTTGGCCCACTGTGAATTATTGCACTAAAGGTGCCCAACCATGACTTGGTCAAGTACAACTTTTTACTAAGGAAGAGATACAGAAACTCGCCCAGAGATGGGATAAATGGCATCAGGAGGGTCTTCTCCCACTTGAAGTAGCTGCAGAGAACAACTCCCCTGTAGCTGCTAAGAGGATTTATTATCACAGGGAACATGTTGCAGAAAATCTGACTTTGCAAGTAAAGTACCATAGGAGGATGAGCAAGCAAAGATTCTCTGTCAGTCCCCGCCCAGATGACAGAACTGGAGACGATTTTATTTTTATTTTGTTCACTGTTGTATCACCATATCCCAACTTCTGTAAGAGAGAGAAAAATATCCCCAAATTTCTTGAAATTAGGCAGGTGAGTTTGCAGGTAGTCACACGTCAGTTAGAAAGCCTAGAATAGATAACAAGTTGGAAATAAGATAACTCACACACGGGCACTTATAAAAACTTGTCCACTACCACGCTACAGCAACTTTTATTTGCAAACTAAAATAAGATTTCTCACTGAAGAAAGTAATCGAAGTCCTTGGACAAGGAGCTGTAACTCACAGCTCTTGAAAAGCACTGCCAACTTACAACACAAAGGAAAACCACTCTTTTCTGCTGATGAATTCCAAATCTTGAATGGGATGGGATGGGATGGGATGGGATGGGATGGGATGGGATGGGATGGGATGGGATGGGATGGGATGGGATGGGATGGGATGGGATGGGATGGGATGGGATGGTCAATGAAGTCTATTGGCAGGAGCCTGAAATGGCACTACCTAGGAACTCGTAGCAGTCAAGATCCTCCTGACCTGGTAATTGCGTTGCCCATAACATTTAGTCCCTGAAGCTCTGGCAGAGGATAAGCACAGATTTGGGAGCCTTCTTCAGCCTTTTGGCAAGGGTAGGAAGAACTCTATCAAAAACTAATGCAGGATGCTGTCCTTTCCTCAGAGCGAGGTAGCAGATGTGTGCCAAGGTGCTGGGCAGGATGAGTATTCCTTCCTTGGTATCCTAAGGCAGTGCTCAGGCCTATAAAGAAAAACATCTGTTATTATTCATCATCCATAATAAAATGGTATTAAGTCAGAATCTGCTATTAACTCCTTAGCGGCTGGACTTAGATTCTTCCAGTAGGAGTTACACACTAATGCAAAATGCATTATGCTTTTATGGTAAAATCCCACTAACTGCACCAAGAGGTTAATTAAACTGGAGAGAAGAAAATAAAGAGGCTTTTAGAATGAATTATTCAGAAGGTCATTAAGAATCAGGCACACATGGGAAGCATGATACTTAGAAATCCTAAATGTAAACACACATTCCTGGATTAATGCGAGATTAAGAAGATAAAGAGAAGTTGTGTTGCTATTAACTATTATTAAACAGCAGAGTTAGCCTTAAGAATTGAGAGCATTTCTGGTGCAGAGGACTAAGGAGGGTGAGATGGATGCTCTAAGGGGAGCAGAATCAGACCCAAGAAGGCTCCCTCATTCTGTGCTGGCCACTTGGGTCTCCTTTTGTCATGGACTTCCTTGCCCCTGCTTCAGGTAGCACAGGTGGGGTACAGTGACTGAATTACGTGCTAACTCTACTGACACCAAACCACCAAGTGCCATTACCCCGGGCACCACCTGGCAGAGCGGCTGTGGGGTGTAAGCGATCACTGGCTGCCTCTGATGACCGCCGATCCCCTGGATGCGCAGACTCAGATGTTCACCCGCCCGATGGCACTGACTGCTCCTCAGTGGGGAAAATCACAACACGGGGAGCCCAAGTTTTCTTGGCGGAGGCAAAAAAAAGTGGCAATAGCCTTCCTGTTGCCCTGGCCTCAGAGTGGGCATGACTCTTAACAGTGGGGCCATTGTTTTTTCTTCCCACTCATGCCTCTGCTCTCAGAGCTGATTTTGACCAAAGCTGGCCATCTTAACTCTACACCAGCCCCCATCCCACGGTATGTGAGTCACCTCCTGAGCTATCAGATGGATGAGAAGTCTCAAACACAGATGCTTTTTATCTGAAAAGGCTCTCCTTGATGAATGCTGCGGTGATCAGCAGATTCACCAAGACTGGCCCTTGCGGTATTTTCTGAACACTTAATGCTTTCTTTGTCTCCTATTATGAAGCTACAGTGCAGCCACGGGTATTTTCAGCTACACTACTGCCATTTTACACTTTGAAGAAACAACAAATGCATGAATTAATGCGAGCTTTCTGGGCCTGAGTCCCACAGTTACCAAGTCTCCACTGGGGCAATAAAAAGTGAGGCTATAGTATGTATAAATTATACTTATGCTGCATTTGTGGTCCCTTTATACAGTCAGAAAGATATCAAAAGGTAGATGAACATTAGGCTCCCAGTCTAGATTACATCTGTTTAAGTCAAGAAAACCAAAGGAGTCTGCAGTGATAAAACATGATGCTTATCTCTGGCTCTGTGAAACTCTTTGTCTTAAGCTGTCTTGAGGTGCAGTCTGAAGACCATTTTAAGAGCTGTAATAGAGAGGGAATAGGAATAATGCTATATTACCTTTCCAGCCTGGAGATGTGCTCCCGCTCTATGCTTAATAGAAGGATTTGATAATGCAAACTCTCGAATGTAATTTCTTTTCATTATTAACCAGCCAAAACCAATTTATTCCTTTACCTTAAAAGCAACTCCCTCGTATTTCCATTGAGAAATGGCTACTGTGGAGATGATACGATCCTGCTTTCCTCAAGCCAGCTCAAATATTTGAAAATAAATACTGCAAAACATTCTCTTGAGTTCTTCAGAACAGACTGAATTTCAGGTTGAAGAGCAAATAGAGAACAAGGCTTGGGAATGCCATGTCCCAATGTGGTTGTTCAAAACAATGAATGTTCTGCAAGTTCAAGGATGTATGTCAAGTGTCTGCCACAGTGAAGGGGCATCCTTGTAAGGTGAGTTGCTGTCATGAGATGTTTGCTGTGATCCTCCCTCTTAAATGGGTTGACGTGGGCACTTATTCAGCCTGGATTTGGCCTGGACAAAGAGCCAGAGGGATAAATTTCTAGGGGAAGCTTGAACCCAGTGTGTCATGATGTTTCACAAAATATATACTCCACAGAAGAATAATTTCCAACAATCAGAGAAATATCCACTTCTTCATCACGACAGAGACATGACTTTTAAGTTTTGAGGAATTTTTCTTTCTGATCACCTTTGCTGGTTTCATTTTTAACTTGCAAGATGAATGTTGTGTTTGAAACTAGCTAATTCACAGCTCCTGATACCATAACCAACATTGTTACCTGAGAAGCAAACCACGAAGTGCCAAATAACAACCCTGGAAAACACTTTGCTCCTGAGTTCAGTCTACTTTGCTAGTGCTGGCCACACAGGCTGGGCAGCTGCTGCTGTGGAGCTGATGGGCTCCAGTGACTGAGCAACCCGTGCAGGGTCCAGCCACCACAGAAGCCAACTGGGCAGGCTGAGCTGCCCTGGGGGCACGCATGGGCACACAGAGTGATGAGGGAGGGTTTGTGGGAGGCATTTCAGTGGCTGCTGACTGGGCTTCTCCCAGGTGAGTTGGAGGAGGGGCAACACGGCACTGCCAAGCACTTTCTAGATTTGCAAGAGAAAATGGTGGATGAGGCAAAAGGGGGATGAAGTCTGGGTGAGCTCCTCTAAAGCTACCACCTTCCCTGTAGCCCTCACTTTGCATGATCAAAGGGGTTTCTTTGCCCCACCAAGACCTGCCCCTCAGAGCTGTTTCTGAAAAGGAGCCTCTCTCTTCTGCCAGCCTCCCTGTGTGCTGCCCAACCACTCCTCCATCAGCTCTTACTGCCTCCCACCTCACCCCACAGCTTGCCAAATGCATCCCACTTTTACAGAGTTCTCCCCTCAAATTCTCTGGCAGGAAGAATTGCTGATTCACACACACCACCCTGATCCTCAAAAGCATTCCCTCCATGCCATGAACAGCCGGGAAACTCACATAGCCAATTTTAGGAGCATTCTGTCATCTCAGGTACCACTGACTTTTACTCAACTTAGAAAGCTTTTCCTAGTGTGGTTGATACCTTCAGTCTGTGCAATGCTTCTGCATTAATCCTGGTGACCATAATCTTAAGACTTCATGGTCTAGCAAGGGCAGGGCACAAAGCACTCCATGAAAATACACCCAAAGGTTTATTTTTTTGAAGGGCAGAGTCATCTACATACCCTGCTCTTGTGGCTTTAAGTGCAGATGTCTCACAAATGTGCAGAATTTTTTCACTTTTCCTCCCAAAGAAAAAAGAAAGTGACACGACATGTGCTGTGTGCCAGGGTTTGTTTTACAGGAGAGGATAGGATATGTGCCAGGACAAGGTGTCACCATTTAAATTACTTCCCTGAATATTCAGATGAAGCTGGTGGCACATCAGCTCCCTGCTTGCTCTTGGCATCGAGCTGTCCTGCTCGGTAGCTCCCCATCTTCTGCTCGTTGGCTGCCGAGTTGTCTAAGCTCATTTGTCCCCTGAAGACGGTGTGAGCCACACTCTCACTGTTTTTTCTGTTGAGATGTGAAATCTTAAAATGAGATCTTAATAGAGTTAAAAAATCTGTTAGCTATTCTTTTTCACTTGTGTCTACTGCTAGCATGGCACAGTAGTTACACTAAGGCTTCTCTGCCTCCTTACACTACCAGCTATCTCAGTGGTTGTGGGGATGATGGAGTGTGGTGGAAGAGGTGTTGAAATTCAGTTCCTGAAAGAGAGTTTTGGTTGTTCTTATGGGAAGACAACCAGTCCAGTTTGCAGGCAAAGCGAGATGGACTTACCTCACTCTTCCAGAGTGTCTTTCCTGTGCTGGGTCAGTGGTGCCATGCAGAGCAGGGGATGCCGAATGCGCTTGAACACATTTGAGTGTGGTGTAATTGTCTCTGTTTGTGTGTGCCACGTAACAGCCACAGTGGCACAGGTGATGAAGCAGAAAGTTGATCAGGGAGAGCTGGAACTCTTGGGTGAGAGTGTTGATCTGCTGGAGGGCAGGAATGATTTGCAGAAGGATCTGGGCAGGCTGGGTTGATGGACCAAGGCTAATGGTATGAGGTTCACCAAGGCCAAGTGTCAGGCCAGTCTTGGGGCAGAGTGGCTGGAAAGCTGCCTGTCAGAAAAGTACCTGCAGGTGCTGGTCCACAGTGGCTGAACATGAGCCAGTATTGCCCAGGTGTCCAGGAAAGCTCTTCTACCCTCATGTGTGATCTGCTATTCCTAACCTGTTTCTGGGAGGTATTTTCTAACCTGTCCTAAAAGTGTTCCAGAGGATGGCATTTCCACAGCCTCCCACATTAATACTACAGTACTTCACTGCATGGGTAGAAAGTGAAGAAAAAAGTTTCCTGTTTCCTTTGGTACTGCTTCTTGTTCTAATCACAAGGCATCTGGAAAATAGTAGGGTTTTGGTACCTTTTGCAATGAAACTTCATTTGTCTTTTGTTTGCCATTTAACTAAGCTCAGCAAAAAGTCCTCTGTGAAGGAGTGCAATTAAAACCAGCGTGCACATGCAGCCATACAATCCTCACAACCTGGAGGCAGGGGCATGCTGCTTTTCAAAATCTGAGCTCTGCCTCTGAGTGAAGTTCCTGCTATTCCTACTTAACTTGTAGGTTTTGGGTTTGCTATTCAGACTGGTGATCAGTCTGAGACTGCTTTTGGAGAAAAAAACAGGCATGTGACCACTGAACCCATCCTGTGCAGCAGCAATTCTTGCTCAGCTGACAGGTTGGTGGTGTGTTGGGAATGCAGAAGAAGGGGGAGAATATCTGGCCACTGGTTGCAGTGCCTGCTCCTTGTCTAAAGAGGAAAATTGTGGAGAGCACACAAGCCAAAGGACCTCTGAAGCTGTAGGCTTTCAGGATGCCTTGAAGGAGCCTGTAGCCAAGGCTCGTGTCTCCCCAAACTATCACCAATGTGGATCTAGAATAACTTTGAAAAAAATTTTACTTACTTTGCTATGATCCAGGTCTTATAATACTGAATGTCCTTATTGTTGTTAAATGGACATCTGTGATTTCACAATAAATGGAGACACATGAATACTACTGGACACATAATACTACTGGATATTCATAAAAATAATGAAAAGGGGTGTCCAGTGCATCGCAGAAGAAAAGATAGAAGCTTCTCTTCCTCTATTCCAGCATTTATCACTAAATCAGATGTATTTGAGTCGTGTGAAAGAAACTTGCTGGGCAAGATGCAGCATCTACAGAGAAATAGCACATGGTCCTCTACATAGGGTCAACATCATAGCATGCAAAGAACACCCCCCAGAATATATGTTGATATAATTTTGGTATTTCTGACCTTCCACGTGAATGGCGTGAGGCATTGTCAGATACTGTCATCTTTATAATGCCATTTACACATGGCAGGGTTATGTATGTGAAAGTAAGCTGTCATTTCAAAGCATGAAGACAACAGGTTTTATTGAAGGACGTCATCTTTTTGCAGTAAGGAAAGCAAACACTTCCTCTCTTCCTCCAGACTGTTCAGGGAAAGTGACTCCCACACTGGGAAACAGCATTCCCAAACTCATTGAAATTCAACAGTCTTTAAAGCTACTGAAAACAGATATTAAAAATGCAGTTCTTGAATAGCCCCAGTAAAAGCTTATGCTATGATCTCGAATGAATTTAGAGACTAAAATAAAGACTTCAAATTTTGAAAGAGTGGAAAAAAATCACCTTGAAACATAAGTATCATGTTAATTGGTAATTATGGCATGAAGTCAATGCATGTGGAACTGGAAAACCTAAAAATGCACAAGTAAATTCACTAATGAGTTCCTTTTTCCCAGGAGATCCAACACCAAGGAAAAAGAAAAAAGGTACCTCAAGTACTAGGAGATTCACAATAAAGTTGGTGGAATTTTTTACATTACTTATAATGGTGGATATCTGCACTTTAGAGTCCACTACACACCAGAGTAAATTGATTTTTAATAACCATCTCCTGTTTACCCCCCATTCCTTATATACTCCTGTGACAGGAGCAGTAAAACAGCAATATCTTGTTATATTCCAACCTCACACTCTGCTGAAGCAGAGCTTGCAGCTGTAGCTGTTTGGGAACCGCTGCACAAAATTAAGCCTCTGGGCTGTTTGTTGTACACAAGCCTCCCAAATCTGATATAACAGTTCCAAGCTTGAGAGAGAGAGCCAAGAGGGATATGCGGTGCCTTAATGAATATTTCAGTTCATGTTTACATAGTATACAACTTTGCAAATAACACATAAAACATTTTGAAAAATCTTTGAAATAGAAACCTTCAGGTAGTATGCATTGATGTCTTCTTCATGACAACCTCCTCCTCCTCCTTCTCCTCCCCTCTGCTGAGATCACAGATATCAAATACAAGATCTTAATACACTATTTACATTCCTGTTCTTTAGCACAGATTTTTCCAGGCACTGAGTTTCCTAGCTTCTTGAATCTCAGACGTGGTACCAAAAGGTACCAAAAGATGCCCATCCAAGCATCCTGCTTATGCACCTTCCCACAGGACATCCTTCTTACCAGGGGCTGCAGGGCAGGATCTTCCAGGGGAGTTTTTGCTGGAGGCTTGGGAACGCTGAACGAGCCTCCGGGCACAGGTGCCTGCTTTGGGATTTTGCTAGGACAATTTAACTCATTCGGGGTTGGTTTGTTTGTTTGTTTTAGTTAGTTTTTGATTTTGTTTTGGTTTTTTTGCATTCCTGAAAGAAAGGAAAGAGAAAAATGAAGAGTTGCTGTCTTGGCCCATCTTCCGAAGAACCAGCTTCAGGTTCATGTATGCCACAAAACAGGGTGAAGATCTATTAATGACACCATGAGGTAGAAACACAGAAACATCTGCTCACAACCCTTATGAACAGAAATCCTAAGTCCTGTCCTGCATATTTCCACAGATATATATATATATATATTTCATGTTCTCATACTATTAGCTAGAAGAGGAGAAGCCTCATTAATAGGAGTTAGAAAGCTCTGTTCTACTTGGGTCTGGGCCTGTAGCAGAGATGGTGAATAAGCCGTGTACTACAGGAAAGCTACTGAGCATTTTTGATTCCTCCTTTTCCTCTTCAGAGCATGCCTTGCATTTGGCTATTTTTATAAAACCCTGTTTTAAAAATAGCTGGTTTCCTTCCTGACCAGGACACATAAATGACATTTATTGGCAATCCTGTATGCTTTACATTTTGTTTCTCTAGTCACATTATCATCAAGTAGATGTGTATATATAGGGTGGCAGGTCAGTCACTTCCAGAGACAGCATGCTTATGTTTCTAAGAACCCATTTGTTCAGGTGTCAATACAGTCACTTCTCTGGCAACAATACCTACTCATAAATAAAAGACTTTCCACAAATATCTGTACAAAAAATTACATTAAGGTAGATGAAAAAAAATAAAGAGTAAACATGGTTGATTGAATTGTGAATCCCTGGGAAAACAGTTTTCCATCAATCACCCAATCCTATCCACTGAATACGCTGAGAAGCATGTATCGATGGACATGGCAGTGCTACACAACTTGCCCTCCTGTCTCCTGCTGCTGTATCAGCACCCACTGATCACGATTTGCCAGCCTGATTTAGCAGTATCTGTGCAGCAGGCCATGAACAAGCTCTGGTACAATGTTACACCAAGTATTAGCACTGACTGACCTCTGTCCAGGACCATCCAGACTCATTTGTTCCGTGGTCACAGGAGGATGCACTCACTATGCCACTTAGAGTGTGGTCCTCAGCTTTACAGGGCTAGTTTGAAATAGGGGCTGTTCTCTGGTGTGCCAGACTCCCTGTGGTACAACTCAATTCAGCTGCTCAGGGTCACCAGAGTTTTCATGGTTTGATGCCCCTGTGCAGAGCTGGAGCCATCCGTTCAGCATGGTCCCAGCATCACCAGCTGTGGGCCCAATGGGAACAGTCAGGGAAGTCCTGACTGTCCTGTTAGGAAGCTCTGTGTTTTCTCTAGACTGGAAACTTGTTCAGTCTGAGCATATATAAACCCCATTATTTTAATTCCCCATACACTGTTTTCAGACAGAAACTATTATTCAAAACACTCAGCTTGATTGTTTGTCACTGTGGTTGCTTTGCACTTTTTGACCCTCGAATGAAGTGTACAGTATGCTTGTGCTCATACTCAGCTGTTAGTTGTGTTACTTCTGGGATGGTGAGACAGTTGAGAAGGAGGATGAGCTGAATGATAGCATCAAGGTCGCTAGTGAGGTGTCACTTTGGTTTTGATTAACTTGCAAAGCGACACAAGCTTGGTGCCCCGACCCAGAGAGCTTGTAGCCAGTTCAAGTTCAGCCCACACACAAACCATGCTTAAAATTTGAGAGAAGGGGAAACAAGCTTGGCTGTTCCTTAAACTTGTGTGTGTACCTTTGACAGTTTCTAAAGTAAAATTACCGTCGCAGAATAGGCTCTCTGTAACTTAAGATCTGTGAAAAGGCAGCACCTACCCTTGGCAGAGCAGTGCAAATCTGCACCATTCCAACATCAGATTTCTCATTTGAAATCTGACACATGCCATGAAATTTAAGCATCCACAATGTATATTGGTTTACGTGTTTGTAGCATTTTAGGAGCAACAGCGAATTGTGATGGATCCAGTACAATTTGAATTAAAAAGCTAGATGAAGCCTCAAAGGCCTTTCAGACTGATAGCTAATCCCTGTGAAAAGGGCTATGAAATGAAATGATGGTTTCAGGGCTAGTTCCATTTGCTGACTTATCCCAAAAACCTTGTTAAAGCCTATTAAAATGAAATCCAGTGAACAACAGCCTCTCATGTTTATGGGCTGTCAAGTTAATTTCCATAGAGCTGTGCTGTCTTCATTGTCATTGTTGACCAAGGGTTAATTCACTGCAGGAAAGAGTGCGACAAAATACATCATTTTAATCCCTTTTTTCTTCAAAGATGAAGCAGTAGGAAAGGAAAAGTAACAACAGGGAAAATGTTAAGATCCGGAATTTTTTATATAAACTCGTCAGCCATTTCTGACGTCTGCTGTAATAAACACTTGACAATAAACAGGGAGGACTTTTCTTAAATCTCCATAACATAACAACTTTCAGAGGAAAAAAAAAAAAACCTGTTCAAAGACGTTTTCTGAATGTATTTGCATTTCCAGGCTTTGTTGCGTTATCTACGTAAAATGAAGCTGTTGCTCTTTCCCCATTAACTCTTTACGGAATACTCCTCAGCACCAAAGCAGAGTACTGTGCTGAGCATATCAAAATTTGGAAACTGTGGTAAGTAGACTGGTAAAATCCTGACTTTTTGGAAGCTTTGTACTACAATCATCCCAAACTTTGAGAGTCTGCATTTTATTAATTTCTTTCACCCTTGCAGTCTTTTTCACTAACATTCCTGTACGTTTTACAGAACAGATGTTCTCTATAATCCAATATTTGCAAAACTCCTGGCGTTCCTTATCTAGTCCATAGTCCTAACATTACACACCCAGCCATCCTCCCTCATACCAAATCTCATCATACACCATATAGCCTCAGCCACTGAGTGGTTTCTGTTTTCCAAGTCCCTTTCCTACCAAATAAAAGGCAAAGGACCAACATCTACACCAACATTTGCTTTTTTCTATTATTATCCAAGACAGGCTGCTAATGCTCGCCCAGTTTTTGCACCAAATAAACCAAATGAATGAATGAAAGGTTCAGAGGCACAGATGTTTTCAGAATAAGATGGGGCACTTGGTTCACACAATTGTTCTGACTTTTATTTTTTTTTTCGTTTTCCTGCATGGTTGTTTCCTGTGGAGTGTAGGATATATTAACTTGCAGCCGCAGAGTACTTGAAATGCATCTACTGGATCAGCCTAGTGCATCAGTGAAAGATGGCTAACAGTCTTCCTTTTCCTGTGCAGCTGTTGTTTGCAGAAAGGGATAATTTCTAAGTTGATTTATTTACCTTAGCCTTTTTTCCCCCCTTCTTTTCTTAATCAGTGATCATCAGCACACTAATTGTTACTAGTAGCTTTGAAACAATGAGTAAACCTCATTGATACAATTAGGAATTTAATAGAAAAACATCCTTGACATGCAGGTGGAAATCTAAGGACTCTGTCTCCAGAAATGTTGATATCACAGAGTTCCCAGTTAAAAAACAAAACAAAACAAAACAAAACAAAACAAAACAAACAACCCCCCCCCACACACACACAAAAAAACCCACCAAAAAACACAAAGGTCGTCCATGTATTCAGTCAGAAAAAAAAACACCCCAGGAAGTCGTCACCTTGGTCTTTTAATGTAATCTACAAAATTTATGTATGGTTTTCATGGTTTTATCAAATCCCTATTCATTGTAAATTATTCCCACTCTCATTTGAAAGTCCCTTGTGCTAGGACAGAGCGGACAGCAAGGTCCCTTGGTTGCAGAAGGTGGGCTCAGGAATTCCCCGAGCTGTCCAGAGAGGGCACAGAAACCATCAGGATAAGTATCACTGCTGCCCCGGTCCTGAGAACCAGCAGCTGCAAAGACAACGCTGTCGTTTCACACCAGATAAAACTTTTTGCCTTCACAGGTCACGAACGTTCAACCTCGTTACTGTGTGCAAAACACCTCGCTCCAGGGCTGCCTCCACCCGCAGTACGGAGCGCAGGGGTCCCTATTCCCCATTTACTGATGCTTCCTGAAAAGCTCCTCTTTCACATTCACTGCTTTTTTTTTTTTTTTTTTTTTTTTTTTTTTTTTTTTTTTTCCTCCTTTCTTTCTTCTTTCTCTCTGTCTTACTGGTGGAGGCTGCCTCTCTGTGGCAAGAGCTCGCATGGAAGGTGGTTCTGCAAAATCCCCCTGGCTGTAGCTTGTGAAACGTGCAAGGGCATCAGGGCACCCTTGGGACAGCTTTCATGAGCTCCCAACAGAACGCTGAAAAGAACCTAGGAAACTCCTCATTGTGCTTTGAAGGAGCTTTGGGCTTGCACATTTCCTGGTCATTAACTGGATTCCCCTGCAATGTCATAGAAATCAGAGAAGTCAGAGAAATCAGAGAAATCAGAGAAAGTACTGGCTTGGAAGGGACCTTAAAGATCACTTAGTTCCAACCCCCATACCATGGGGAATATAAAAGTGGTAAAAACTTTTTTTGGCAGCCTGAGATCATAAAACACATTTGTGCTCCAGGGAGGGCTGGTCCCTTGTTTCTTCACCCACAGCTGCTCATTTCACCAGCAAAAAAATTCAGAAGTAGACCATCAAAGGGGCAACATTTTGTTATTGCAATAGAAATCCTCTCCTCCAACCAAAGCATTTTTGGCTTCTAACATATGTCTGCCTTAAAGGATTGGATTTGGCCATAAACAGATATGAATCAACTTTCCACTGAAGTGTCTTGCACGGGAAAGTGCCCAGACATCAAGATGAAAGGGCTTCTGAAAAAAGGCACATGGTCTGACATCTTACTCTGGCAGTGCCACGCCACTTCTTGACCACTGGCCTCAGGGGCTTCTGGGGAGAGCAGGGTACCATGACCCATGGCTCCAGACTAGGCCAGTCTCTCTGTCTCTAGAACACTAATTATCCATCTACAGACACTGATAATTAGTGGGGGTGTGAGAGAGAAGGCTCAGATGAGAAAATTGTATTCCTGCTGCTACTTTTTAATGCTGCCAGTTGACCATTATTGGCACAATACAGCAACCCAAAGTGTTATCTTCTCCCACAAGCCAGTTTTTATAATTTCAAAAGGAAAAAAATAAATGGGAAAATAAGTTGATTTTCTTCTAATAATGAGTGGTCACTGCTCTGTGGCCCCTAAAAGGCAGGGCTATCTGCAACACAGCAGGCGCCAGAACTTGGCAGGAGCCACCAGGGCCCTTTATCTGTTTTCCCCTTTCAGAAGAAGGAAAGCTGCTGTTTTTCCTTTTCCTGTTCTTTGCTTGGGGAAATCTGTTACTTCCCTCAAGATTTACATCCTGACCTATGTAAATCTTTGAACTGCTCTCTTTAGCATTTCCCTTAGGGAGGCTCCATGCTGAGAAACAAGGCTTCAGGAACATGGGATAGCATTATTTATACATCTGACATTAGTAACCTATGAGGCAGTATTCACCAAAGAATTAGGTTTGTCCATGCTACAGTCACACAGTGTTGTTCACAATATGGGATGATTTTCCTTAAATTTCTTGCTACTCTTTAAATCAACAGCCTAAATATGCTAATGTTTTCTGTCTGATTCCACTTGTTTTTTAAAATAGGATTCACCCAGAACTGAATATTGTTTTAGGTATACTTCTCATTGTGTGATTTTGTTTGTTTGTTTGTTTGTTTGTTTGTTTTAAAGCAGGGCACAAATTCCCTATATCTAAGAAAAAATGCAAAAAAGAAGCTTTGTTATTAGCCTGTGACCATGGAGCATCTCTACTTTAGGTCTTGTACAGGTCCTGTAATCAACAGCAGTACCAAGAAAAAGAAAGGGACTCCTGAGAAAGGGTGGCAAGGATTCCTGCCTACATCTAAAAGCCCTGTGAAAGGAAGGTGCAAGGAAGGGTGAGATTCAATTAATAAGGAACTAAGATTCCTAATCCTGTCAGTAAGCAGTGGAGAAATAATATCTTTCTGAAAATCTTTTGCTTTGGCACTGTTTTGATTATTTCTAATAGAATCTTCTTAATTACTCTTGTAGCATTTGTACCTGGTCATCTTGGGGAAACGTTATAGATATCTGGACCACATTTATTTTGCCCAACATTAGCTATCCACTGCAGCAGTAGCTGCCTGCATCTGCACTTAATGTTGAGGTGCCCATCCTGCCAGAGATTTTGTCAGCTGAGATGTTGTAATGCATCTAGGCAAATCTAGTCAACTCCTTTAGGCAAGAGTAATTGCTTTCTACATTTCATTAACTCTGATGACTCTTAAGGGTGCTTAGCTGCCAAGTTGGAATGTAGATGTGCCTCAGAGGCACCTAAATTCAGGGTAAGATTCATCTCTCTCTTACTACACCATTGTATACAACAACCATCTGATTGCTGACCCAAGCATTTTAAAATTTGAGCCTCTAGTCTGCTGTATTTACTGAACTTCATTTAAATGCCTGAGGATTGTTTGCTTAAAAAATGCTGCAGGACAGTACAAAATTCACCAAACAGCTTAATCTTGCAATGTGGGAGAGACAGTGGTGTGCAGAGTGGAGGCAGAGCGCCTCACTGCCAGTTTCAACAGTTCTATTTTAGATCTTAAAATATGTTGCAGCATGGAGGAAGGTTGCGAGAGTCTCCTAGGGCTTGTGTTTATCACCTTGCTGCAGAGTGGCCGTCGAAAAGCTCCAGTGCAATGGCAGTGAAACACACTTCCAATAATTCTTTACTAGTTCGGAGAGACTCAGGGCTCTGGTTACCCATGCTTATTCACACACAATCAATTCAGTGTCTTGGTAGAAGGGAACTCCCGCTGTGTGGGGCTGTTGACATTGCTTGAAAGACAAAAGACGGTGTTTCCCATGTGCTGGGCTTTTTACTAAAAATGAGCAATGATCTGTCACCATGTCATCTCTCTTGCTATCAACCCTGAACCGCACAGAGAACAAGGCCACAAGACTATAGTCCAGTCATTGTTCCTTTTCATGGGAAACAGGACTTTTCCATCAGCCAAACAGCATTTGAACATCTCACGTGACCTAATCCAGCTTCCTTGCATCATGTGGCTGTGACCCAACCTTCAGGTGCAGAGAAAAGAGAGCAATCCATACCTCGGGAACACATCCAGAAGAACAAACTGCTGTCCTGGTTATACCAGCTCAGGTGTCTTTGCAGAGTTCAATGACTCTGCAATGAAAATGTGCCTCAGTGAGAAGAGATGAAGAGAGATCACTCACTGCCACTGGTGATTCTCTAGGGACATCATATGGACTAAACATTTTTTGTGTGCAAACCAAATGTGATTCCCAGGAAACTGTGACACCCACCATGGTGAGACCAGGCTCTTAGCACCTGGTAGTAAAAGCAGACAGATCAAACACAGCCTGACCTTTTGCAGAGGTAGGAACTTGGCCCCAGATAGAGTGAATTTATTACCACTATAATTTCATTGTCTTCTTCCAGATACTGCTTATGTTTTGACAGGTATCTTCTCTATTAATTCCTGAATAAATTTCATTCATCTTTTCATCTAACCATTGCTGCTGAAAAGAAAAATGTTATACACACCTCTTTGCTGCACATGAATTGATGGATTAGTCTAGCCAGCAATGGCAGTAAGGATCCTTAATGCTGCCTGCCTCTATTTTATAGACAAATCCTGTCCTCATGTCAAGCTGCGATACTGGTGTAGATTTTTTGTGATGAATCAGTTCCTCTTTATGACCAAAGGTGCTAGTAATTACTAAGGAATATCCCAGATGAAAACCCCTATTGTTTACAAAGGGGTTGATGACTGGTACTGTCCTGGTCTGAATACAGGCATTTTACCCTCCCAAGATCTGCCACTTGGCAGGAGGAAGCTGTAATTCAAGACATGGAGGTAAGCTATTGTGGTGTTTCTTTATGAGACCAGATGACCGCCGATGGCAAAAGGAAAGAGCCTGCTCTCTCACCGGGGGGATATCACAGCTTTATTCTGGAGTCCTTTCCCCATGGACACCGGTGCCAGAGAGAGAGCAATCCCCCTCTTCCCAGGGCTTTTTCCCCGGGGGCAGGGGTTAGAGGCAGGGACAAGCCACTGCCCAGTCAGGGACAAGGTGGGAATGGAACAGAGTTGGGTGACATTCCAGTATGAGGGATGGGAACTGCTGAGCAGGGACAGACCACGTGATACAGTTAAAGGGGAACAGGGAAAAAACATTACAAATCCAATGAAACACAATATAAACCCAATTAATGCATTACACCAAGCTGTGCACAGGGAAAAGGAGGCACAGGCTCATTGAAAGGCAGACAGTGCCACACTAATCCAGCATCTTCCTCTGACAAGACAGATGATGTTCCCAGCAGATTTGCTCTGTCAGGGTTTCAATAAAGTGCCTACCATGGTCCCTTACAAGAAGTATCAATTAAGAGAGGAGCTATATCAGAGCTGTGACCTGCCAAAGATAAAGAGGAACGAGACACTGGCTACCAAGAGAGGGGAAGCACAAGACCACAGGGCAGTTGCTAGAAAGTCTCATCAAGGATTGGTCCCTAATTAGTGGTTGCACACCCCAAAAGTGTGGGAAGACCACTGCCAATGCCATCAAGGACTCCAGACTGGGCTTTGTTAAGATGAGAGGCAGAGAAGGATTTGGAACTGACCAACAATGTGTGCACAAAGACATCTGCTGCGCCACCAGTTCCTGCACCACCTGTACTGGGCAGAGCATTAGTGAGCATAACCTGCACTGCCAGACCACTGCAGACACTCCATATGTTGATCCAAATACGTTTTCCACTTTGGATACTACAACTGCTTCCACCTTCATCAGCATGGGAGGATACCAATGAGCCAAGAGCTGACAGTGCTGCTGGCTGCAGAGGTCTCCCAGCCCCTGGATTGCCCAACAAATGTGTCTTGGAAGACAGAGAAGGACCTGCTGTCTCCTTCTTTGAAAGCTGGGAGTGCTCAGGTGATCACATATGGCATTACATTTTCATGTTATAAATACAGAGAACCAAAGAAGGCCCAAGGGGTTTACATTTGCTTATGCTATATGCAATGTGCAGAAATGAAGGTTTTACACTGATAAATTCCATTTTCCCTCTTGTATGTCGCAGCACTAAGGATAGGAAAGAGTAAGAAGTGAAAAAACACAATGGCTGTGAGGCAAATGATGGGGTTTTTTTTCTTCTTAAAGTAATCTCCAGTTAATATAATTGTTGACTGCTGGATAGCTAACACCAGCAAAAGCTAACAAATATTTTATTTAAACAAATTATATCTTTTTGTAGATTAGCAGAGAAAGAAACAGATGTTTTATACACTGCAGAGGATCTAGTATCTTCCTCTCACCAGCAATAATAAGTGTAGCTCATATTCTATGAGTAAGAGCTCCCCTTTCCAGTGTCACCATCTGTTTCATATTTCCAGTTTTCCCTGGGGACACCCCATTTTGTTCTAGCAGTTGGACACAATAGGGCCCCAAAAGACAGCAGGCAGTGCTCTGCTGTGCCTGGATCTGCAGTGTGTGTGCATGTATTTATTTACAGTCTGCTCAGTATCTACTTACTGGTAGACCAAACTGTACCAAGAACAGATGACTTCATTAGATGCCTTGTTTCTCTACAAAGATACTCATTCAGGTCTCTTTCATCTCCCTATGACTGATTTTCATGGAACATAGAGAAATTTCATATCCTTGAGACTGCTAGTCTTCCATCCAACCTCCCTAGCAGGTTCAGAAATTACTAATGGGAGACAGACTGTGTGATCACACACACTATCTTTCTTAGCAAACCAGCTTAAAAATAAACCATCTCAATGGAAAGCCAAGGTTGCCCATCTTCTGTCAAGTGCTTTTGAAATTCTGTTGGGCTTGTTATTTTCAGATCCTAAACAGAAGCATGGGTGATAAATGCCCCTCGGTATCTTACATGGATATTCACATGTTTAGGTAGCAATATCCCTCCTATCATCAGTCCCTTTCAGGTTGTCATTCATTTACATTTGCCTCTGTTCTTAGATAGCAGATTGTCTGCCATTTATTTCTTCATCACTTCCAAAGCAGATGACTGAAGTCTGCTCTAGCTGGAGTTGAGCATAAAGGGCATCCCTCTGAGATCCTCCTGTCCTGTGTGAGGTAGAGCAGCCTATCTTTTGTGAGTCATATTGGATAACATATAACACCACAAATACAAATGAAACACAGAATCAGCAGCCAAATCTTATACAGTCAAATCTAGTTTTGAAATAAGGAAACTTCTGGCCCCAAAGTTTTATTTCTTTTTTTAATTGTTGATTAATGGACCCAGAACAGACATCTACAAATACACTTCCTGTTGACTTAGAGAAGTATTTTGGTCACTAAGTAAAATTCCACCTACATATAGCTGACCTGTTCTTCAGTATATCTGGTGAATTACACTGTTTTATTCCATCTCTAAAATAGTTGTTATTTTGTATCCATTAACCTAAAACTTTTAGTAGAAAATGTGCATGTTTATACATTATTTGCATATACTACTCCTCCTGACCCAGAGGGTCAGTGCTCATAAGCCAGCTGGAACTGGAGATAATATTTCCCATTAGATCCTCTAGTCCTCTTTTCCTGAGCAACTTGCGCTCAGACATCCCTTTGCTTGCTGTGCTCTGGGTTGTCTTCAGCTCTTCAGGCTGTTTCTGCCCTGCCTGAGGCGGTCACCTAAGCCTGGTCAGCACCAGGTTTATCATTTGTAAGGCACAGACATTCTTTGTGCTGCACTAACAAAGCTTTGGCTGAAACAGTATCCGAGGCTGCCACTTCTCTGGCAGTAAGAGGTTAGATATGGAGATGGTCAGGAGGAAGCAAGAAAGCATGGCAGAGAGGTCCCACAAACACACACAGGAAAGACTGTGAGAAAGACATTTGCTTTGCATGGAGCAAAAGCAGAAGGGGAAGAAAATCCACCAATAGGCAAATGATACAACAAAGACAGCACTGGTCAAGTGCCTCCTTTTTTCCCAATGAAGGACAAAAAGAAGCAACTTAAACCAGTAAGAAACAGACTGAACCTAGACTTGAGAGCAAACTTCGCTAGCGAAAATGAGCAACCACAGGGGAAAAGCTGGGCAGAGGATATGAAAATCCTACCTTTGGAGTAGGGAATGTTCTGGATGTTTTTAGGCATGGGACAGACAAACATCTGCTAGGGCTAGCTGAGGCATAATTGACCCTTGGGTATTGCAGAGCGTTCAATAAAAGACTGTTTGCTGAGATCCATCCCTATATGTCCTCAGTTTGTGTTCCTTCATCTTTATTCTAGGGAAGAAACAAATACAGAAAGTTGGATGTGCCGTAATTTGTGTACAGGTATAGCGTTGTCCTTTCATGCCAGATTTCTAAAGACTGAAAATAAAAGGAAAAGAAAAGAAGGTAGTGCAGGGAACAAAAAAGAGGCCTGAGAAACAGTGATAAAATCTTTAAGATATGGTATGACAGCATATTCGAGGAATTAAGAGTAAATGGAAAGAAATTACGTACGTGAGAACCTTGTTCTTCTGACACTAGATGGCTCTGCAACCCCGAGGAAATCTTGCCTTTCTGGACAGCCTTCCTTTTACTTCGGAGACTAAGGGTAGCAAAGGGAAGCAATGGTGGTGAGAATGCTCCCAGTCTGTCTTTAATAAAGAGGAGCAACGCGGCAGCTGCGGATCTTCTAGATTAAGGAGTTCAGTTATGCTGATCTATTTTGATTATATATGCTTTGTGCTTCGTAACAGCCTTTAAAACACTTTATTTGCCATTATTGGACGCAGTGTATAAAAGTGTCCATTGCATCACTACATAAGCAACATAAACTTGGATTACTAAAAATATGAGAGAAAATATGGTTTAACTACTTGGGCTCCTAACATAAAGATGTGGACCTGCTGAAGCAATCCCAGGGGAGTCCACAAAGACAAACAGAGAACTGGAGCACTTCTCCATTAAGGCAGGCTGAGATAGTTTGGGTTATTCATCCTGGAGAGGAGAAGGCTCCAGAGAGACCCTGTAGTAGCCTTCCAGTACTGAAAGGGAGCCTACAAGAAAAATGGAGAGGGATATCCCAGAATCACAGAATCATTAGGTTGGAAGAGACCTCCAAGATCAGCAAGTCCATCCCAACCCTAACCTCAACTAAGCCGTGGCACCAAGTGCCACATCCAGACTTTTCTTAAACACATCCAGAGATGGTGAATCCACCACCTCTCCAGACAGACAATTTCAATACTTTATCACTCTTTCCATGAAAAACTTTTTCCTAATATCCAACCTATATTTTCCTTGGCACAGCCTGAGACCGTGTCCTCTCATTCTGTCATTTGCTGCCTGAAGAAAGAGACCAACCCCCAGCTGACCACAACCACCCTTCAGGGAGCTGTAGAGAGTGAAAAGGTCACCTCTGAGTCTCCTTTTCTCCAGGTTAAACAACCCCAGCTCCCTCAGTCATTCTTCATACGGCTTGTTTTCCAAGCCCATCACCAGCCTCGTTGCCTCCTCTGGACACGCTCAAGCGTCTCAACGTCCTTCCTAAACTGAGGGGCCCAGAACTGGACACAGCACTCAGGGTGTGGCCTCACCAGTGCAGAGTACAGGGGAAGAATGACCTCCCTGCTCCTGCTGGCCACACCGTTCCTGATCCAGGCCAGGATGCCACTGGCCTTCTATTTGACAAGAACATGGAGGAATAAGGTAAGGGTAATGGCTTCACATAGAAAGAGCATAAGCTTAGATTTGATATTAGAAAGAAATTCACTGTGAGGGTGGTGATTCACTGGCATAGGTTGCCCAGAGAAGATGTGGATGCCCCATCTGTGCAAATGTTCAAGGGCAGGGCAGCCTAATGTAGTAGAAAACATTCCTCCTCATGGCAAAGGGGCTGGAAACAGATGATTTTTAAAGTCCCTTCTAATCCAAACCATTTTGTGATTTTATGATTTTATGACCAGGTGGATCTTGTAGGATGGTTCATTATAGTAGTGGCACATTGAAACATTTTAGTGAGGATCAGTAATTTAACATCAGGTATTGTGATCGTGACACGCAAAGCAATCACACAAGACGAGAGATTTTTGCAGGACAGAGACTTCTCCGATCCAGCTCAAGCTGAGTCAGGGTGGAGAGAGAGCCTCCTTGTTTATTTCTTACTTTTTATACATTTGTGGGTGTGGCCGAAGATTGGCTTCTGGGGTTTTTCACCCTTCAGCCAAGTGACTAGACCAACTGTCAGTTACAATTGTTTTCAGGTTAGAAATATGCAAACAAAGGACAGAGAATGAAAAACAAAGGATTTGTTTATGTTACATCTGTGAGAAAAAGATAGAAACTGCTCCTATTATTGTGCAGTAGCTAAAGGTCTAACTCCATTTTATAAAAATTCAAAAGGCTTTAAAAAACTCAGAAAAACCAGGGTAACAAGGTATGGCAAATTTTACAGAAAGACAATGAGCAAGCAGTGAGTATTACAAGAACACCAGGACATCTGAAGGCAGTTTGGGTTAAGGGAATTTAATAACCCATCTTTGATTCAAAATTTTTAAACAACAAACATGCAAAATAAACACGTTAATTACAAAATAAACGTTAATTACAGAAAATTTATATGCTTTTTCTTTGTAGTCTTTTTACTTATATCAGAGCTGTAGAGGAAGATCCACTAAAGTCAGAGTTTTCTATAATATGTTATAAAGTATCAGTACCCATTAAAAGCATTAGCAGGAAGGTAATTTAGTTTATGAGGTCTTGGTTTCACTTGGCACAGAGTCTGTTCTTATTTTTGCATGCTATATTAAGCTACTAAAAAAATTCCTTAGATTTTTGTCACTTTGCACTTATCTTTCTATATTTTTGTTGGTTTCCTGGTAGGGAATGGCACTTTCATCAACCCATCTAAATCACTGTTGCTAGGAAAGACCACCTTCCCTTTCTTCTATTCTTCCTCTACCAATTCACTCTGAAAGCTGTCACTAGCTTCCTGCCAACTGTACATCATATAGGTTCTTAATTTTCTAGTTTTTAGGGGCTTATCTACTGTTTCCTCTATGCATCGAAGTTATGAAGAGAAATTACACAACCTTGCATAAATGGCTTATTTTTTAGAAGCCCATTAAAGCTCATAATGCAAATATTTTATAATAACATGAATTACATGCATGAGTGGCACCTGAATTTGTTTTTTTACGTTGTGATTTGCAAATCAAAGTTGTTTCATTGCACTCCTTAGACATCTGGTTGAAAAGGAAGCATTTCTTCAGACTGTGAGGTTTGAAATTTCTGTGATAACTATAGCCAAGTGGAGTTTATCTTAGTTTTATTCCTATTACCTGTCACATTCTGCAACATCTATCAGTGATAACTTAATTAAAAAAGACTTTTGATGCTGTGTATCAGAGTGAAGAAATGTGAAATAAAAGACCAGAAGAAATCCCTGTGAAGTAGGTGTTTCTGAGAGGGCAGAGGCACTGCAGGTGAGGCAGGAGATGAGTGTTTGCAATGCTATGAGACTGTTACGGCTTCTCCAGAGCCTCCTTCACATTCTGAATATGAACATTTGAGTATACAAACTCAAAGACTGGAGCCACTGCCTCTTTTCCATGGGTTGGACACAACCTAACACACAAGATGAAGGACAGGCCTTGCTTTACTGCCTTGGGTTCAAATGGTTCAGTATCCTGGAATACCATAGTAATTATTGTGCATGAAAAATAATCCTGATCTGTAGTGACCCCAGAGGTTTAGTGCAAAGTCTGAAGGCATACGCAAGGGAGAAGCCGCAGAGATCATTTTTTCCTTTGCAAGGCAGAGGTAAGGGTAATGTATAGGTCTCTGCTCACATTTTATGAGAGATATTGCAGTTCATGAGAAAAGTGTAGAAGAGGGAAGTAGTAAAAGAGGAAGAATAGAAATAGGAAAGATGTTTTGATTACACTGAATTTACCTTGACAAGGAAAAAAAATTAAGGTCCGGAGACAGAGCAAGAGCTGGCAGCTGGAAGCCAAAGCCATACATGTCTGATCTCAGTGCTTGATCAAGAGCGGTGCTCAGGTGAAGTCTCCGCCTCTTGTTGAATTCATATGAGTGCTGGACCTCTTCCAGAAACTGCTGAGGCAGGAGCACTCTTGGGAGAAGAAGTAGTCATGCAGAAAGACTGGAGGTGAACATGCTTCATGACAGATCCTTGTTGCTCTGGGCTGTCCCAAGGGATGCTGCGGGTGAGAGGGAGAACCCCAGCATCCCCCAGAGGCAGATGGCACATCATATGCCACATACATGGGTGCATAAACCCTCACATTGGTCATCCCCTGACTCCATCCAAACACCACTCAGTGAAGCCTGATGTTCTCATACATGTATCAAATCATTATAGAGAAATAATGACCCTCTCTGGCTGGGTAGTAAAGCCAGGCTGTTCACAAAAGAGTTGTGGAAGGTCCTTGAGGCACCACAGCCATTGCCTCCCACACAGAGAGCCATCTGGATAGAGGCTACATGTCTGACCAAGCACCTGAGCTGCTGTGTGTGGTGGTGGTGGGCTGGCCATCTCCACGCTGCTGGCACAGCACTCCTCACTCCATGCGGTGAAGGAGCCTGCAGCCTAATGGGAAAGGAGCCTCTCCCATAGTCTGGACTAGCCAGTTTAAATTTTCTTCTAAGTATGTAGCAGCTGGTACTAACTGGGTTTTTTCTCCTCTTGGGCTTTTTTTGAATAAAAACTCTCTAGCAACTCTGCATTTGAGAGCTAAGCCAGCTGCAGGTCCAGCTGAAAGCTGAATGGCCAGGAAAAACCTCATTCTGTGCTGAGAGTTGAGGGAGAAGAAATGCAGCAGGTTTATCCCGAGTCAGGCTGTTCAAATAAAGCTGCATGAACTTTCACACTTTATACTATTTGTTATGATGTTTTTCTTTGATGGGTTTCAGATGTTTTACTTTGTTGGGTTTTTTCATCCCTGGTTGAGTCACCTATTATCCAGACCACATCTGGGCAGCTCAAACAGGAGTCTCAACAAAGAAGTCTCAGAAAGAAAGTCAATATTTTATTTGATTTTTAGATAATTCTCTGCACATACCTAAAAACATAATGAAATAAACGTAATTTCTACTAATGATGGTGTAAAATGTTGGGAAGCAATGGATCCTATTCAAACTGCTGGTGTTTCCCATCACTTAAATTGAATCAACAAAGACAAGATAGGATTAAATTTTGTCTACAGCTTGCAGCTTTTCTTTAAATATTCTGCTCTGATCACAACATAGGAGTAGAGGACATTGAAAAGTTTCTGAGAAATCTTAAATCTTAACAGTTTATCTTTGGCTCTCTTGAGCAAATGGGAGCCATTGAAGCAAATCAAACTTGAAATATTATGTAAAATATTAGTATGTTGGCAAATGGCCAAGGACATCTGAAAAATGCCAAATGTCACAACAGGGCATGGAAAAAACCTTACTTCTCTTAAAAAAAAATCATAAATTCTCTAACAAAATATGTCAACAGTTTATGGCAATATCCTTTGGGGTTGATACTGGTGTGCAGGAAAAAAAAAGACAAATTATCTGTCAAGAATTAATGTAACTCTCAGTCAGTAGTCTGCTGAGTCCTTCCTAGAAAGGAGAATAGAGACCTGGCTATAGAGAACAGTTTGAGAATAGTCGATGTCAGTCCATTTGAAACAAATGTTCCCATCCAAACACATCCCCATGATTTTTACTGAGTGCTTCATTTGGTTCATTGTTTTCTAAGAGTTGCGTAATAATACATTCATATCCTCAGAATACGTTATAGTTTTAACAGAACTTTGTCCTTGGAAAGTTTTCAAAGTGATCCTGTATATTTGCAATATCTGTAGTTAGCACACTCAAGTTAGAGTGATTCATTTCCTGCCCAGTGGCCACTTGTTGTTTCACGCTTCTTTTTTTCTTTTTCTTTTCTTTTTCTTTTTCTTTTTTTTTTTCTAATCTGTATCTTCACAAATATAATGGAAAAATCACTACTTGCAGATAATGAAAGTGAAGGAATTAAAAATTAAGATATACAGCAGAGAACGTCAGCCACAGAAACTCATTTGCAAATGCCAGTGCAGAGCAATATTTTGTATTAAATAGCTGTGGTAAGTGCCTACATGTCTGCAGTTAGAGAGTCAGTAGCTTGAAATCTGCTAGAGCCTTGGGTTACTTCTACAGTGTGAGTTCCTGAGTGATGAAAAGAAAAAAAAAAACCCAAGTCCATTTTATTGCTTAATAATTGACAGTTCAGTGTTATTTTTGTTTGGAGTGAATCCGTGTTAATCATGACCCTGAGAGTAGCTCAGTTGGTCAGAGCATGGTGCTAATAACACTGAGGCCATAGGTTTGATCTCGGTACAGGCCATTCACTTAGGAGTTGGACTTGATGATCCCTGTGGGTCCCTTCCAACTCAGAATATTCTGTGATTCTGTGATTAATGCTTTGCATCTCTAGTCGTCAGTAATTTCTCTTTGGAGATGCAGTCTCTCTAGAGATTGTCAGGTGTTATTCAAGTAGGTGAGGTCTGAGGAATAGAGCTTTACTTGTGACATCTTTCTTGGATCACCAAGTCCAGAGTTTGCCAAAACCAGGTTCTTGATAATGAACGAAACCTTGTTGGATTACCTCCCTAATTTTGGTCTATTTTTACTGAAGAAAAACATAAAGAAGCCATTCGACTCCTCTAGTTAGTCAGGTCAAAGCAGCTGCTGGCAGAACAAGAGGTCCAGAGAAGGCTTTAACCAAAGCGTTCATGTATTTCTACGGCTCACATCCCATGTTTGTCCTAGAAAGTGACGTGGCAATTCCAAAGGCCATTGGGAGAAAAGGAGCAGAAAGGCAAGAGGTACTAATTAATACTAAAGATACACTAGCAGTAGACAGTGAAGTGTCACTGCCCTCAGAAGGAGTTAAGTTGACTATAAGAGTCATATATTTGTGGAAAGGCTTTTGGATACACAGTCTGATCTCTTTCCTATTTGAATTCAGGAAAATCCAGGAAAAAGAGGCAATGTATCTCTGAGAGAATCCAAGATTGTATCCGATCCCTAATTCTATCCCCTGATTTTATCTTTCTGGGAAGACCTTATCTTCAAATAGCATGAGCTAGTGTCAAGAACTGTGACTGGTTTAATGTGAAAAGAGAACTTTGTGGTCCTCCTGAAACATGAACTAACAGACAGTAGAAGTTCTCACATCCCTTAAGTTGGTCAATGATGTATGAATTTAAAGAATATGTTTAGCACAGATTCAAATGGAATTTTAAGGCTTCACAAAAATATCATATGAAAAGTATTTTGCCTGGGATGCATTTTTTGTAATCATGAATAAAAAGAACCAATTCCTAGAGAAATGGGAAGTCCACCTTGTAACATCCGAAGCTTGGAAAAACAAGGACAGCAGCATGCCTGACATGGACTAGAAGTGTGAAGGCACTAGGAAGCCTCTGCCCAACTTGGCTCTTGCTAGCAGAAAGGAGGTCCTACAAGGACTCAAGAAACAAACACAAATATTTCCCAAAAGAAACCAGACAGACACTTTGCAGGATATTGTAGAAGTCATCCACAACAATAAAGGGTCAGATCAGGTTTTTTATCATTATGACTGGTTTTTCATCTGTTTCTAGCCATAGAAGGAGGAGAGACTGAATCATCTAGCTTCAGATACTGCAAAGATCAGAGAATCACAGGATGGGCAAGGCTGGCAGGAACCTCTGGAGATCACCCACTCTAACTCTTCTGCTGAGGCTATTTTGTTCACAGCTATACCCAGTCAGGTTTTGAATATCTCCAAAGATGGAGAGTCCATAGCTTTGTGGGCAACCTGTGCAAGTGCGCAGTCACCCTCACAATAAAAAAAGTGTTTCCAGTGTTTCTGTTTGTGTTTTCTCCCCACTGGGTACCACTGAGAAATCCCTGGCTCCCTCTTCTTACTCCTTCTCCTCAGGTATGTACACACATAGCTAAGATCTCCCCAAGACAACTCCAGGCTGAATGAAGAGTCTCAGCTCTCTCAGCCTTTCCTCATTTGAAAGATGTTCCAGTTCCTTAATTATCTTTGTAGCCCTTTGGCAGACACACTCTTGTATGTCCACGTGCTTTTTGAACTGGTGAGCCCAGAACAAGACCTAGCACTCCAGACCTGTCTCACCAATAATGAGTCGAGGGGTAAGATTCAGCCTGCTGGAGATAGTCTTCCTAGTACACTCCAGGAGGTTGTTGAACATCTAGACTGCAAGAGCTCATGCCTATCTCATGTTCAACTTGGTGTCCCCCATGATCTCAAGGCCACCTCTGCCTGATTTCCAGACCTTAAATCCCCAGCCTGTACTGGTGTCTGGGGTTACTCTTCACAAAGTGAAGGACTCTGCATTTCCCCTTGTTGAACTTTATGAAGATCCTGCCAGTCCATTCTTCTGGCCTGTCCATGTCCCACTGCATGGCACAATGATCTGGTATATCAACCACTCCTTCTGATTAGTACTGCCTTCAAACTTGCTAAGTGTGCACTCTGTCCCATGAGCTAGGTCATTACTGAAGTGTTAAACCTGCTATTCTCTAGTTGCTGTTGTTTTGGGGAGATTACCAGAAGCAGGAGTGCCTGTCAATGCCCTTGAATGAATGGTGCCTCCCTCAGTGTTACAGAACAGTCTGAGCCACCTGGCTTGTGGACAGACCATCACTGAGTGGCTTGGAGACAGCCAGCAGTATGAACAGCCCAGGAAAACAGCTGAGAATGAAGACAAGGCATGGCGGCTTAGGGCTGGGAGGGAGATGGATGACTCCACCTGAGCTGCTGGAGGACCACCAAAGTCACGTATTCAAAGCGGATAAGAAAGCTACCAAGGATTTCCAGGATAAACTGGCGGTGAACCAACTCACAGGCCTTCCAGCTGGTCTTCAGTTTGTGGACCAAGGTCAGTGGAGGGATGCCAGATGACTGTGAATGGCTCTGGAATTTGCCATATTACTTACATTTTTTGTTGTTGTAGTGCATCAGAAAAGGAAGCAGGTGCTAGCAGGGAAGATGGCTGCAGAGCATTATGAGCCTAATGACTCCAGCTCTGTGTCTTGCTGAAAGTCAGCAGTTCTGGTGCCACTCATGACAAAGCACAAAGGATCAGAAAACAATTTAACTCAGTTTGCAATGGCAAAAATTCTGTTTCAGAACTGATGAGATGGTCAGACAGAAGAGGGTGGAGCAACACAAATACAAACCACTCTCTGAAGTGGACACTGAGGAAACATCAGAGTGTATGAAAATCAGCTTTATGGTTAAGTCTGGGAGCATAAATAACAATTGTAGGTTTTTCAATATTGAGTACACATTGCATAAGATTAGTGAGCAGTGTAGTCACGAGACAAAACTTCAACAATTTTCTGGAGACTGAGGGATTCTGACTGGAAAAGCAGACATTCCTCAGTGAAGAGGTAAACTCAAACATCCATTTGGACATCATTACAGCTTCTGAATTTGCAGTAAAGAACTGGAGTATATAACATACAGACAAATCCAAACATGATTATTTTTAAAAGTGGTTTCCACAAACTTTCATTTTTCAGCAAAAGCAGTTAACAGCTTTCAGAAAATTATAGGATCCTCTCACTGAGAAAGGTACTTTGCAGAGCAAAATCAGGGAACAATCAAGATGCATCCTGACACCGGCATCTTGACTGGCTTTACTGACTTAAATTCTTGTCAAATTACAAGAAGAAACATGATTTTCTCATAGATATTCACTATCCAGCAAAGGCAATCAGCTCCATTACTGGATTTTCCTTCTAATTTGCAGGACCTCACATGTTGTCTGACCATCTACATGAGTACCTGCTGTACATGCAGCTGTGCATATAGATATCTTTGCTCCCCTGGCACCTCCAGACTGTGCTGCAGGTGCCACAGAGATTGTGTAAAGTTTGCAGAAGTCCCTCTAACACACCTCACTCTGCCTGTTGCAGCAGTCTGGAATTTGAAAAGGATGTTCTTGCTGTATTACAAGTTTCACCACCAGAGCAAACCTGGGCTGTGTTTACTCTGCTTTTTGCTGTGTGAAAAAAACAATGTTTATCACTGATCTCAGTTGGAGCCATTTGATGGTTTCTTTTTGAGCTCACTTTGCTTCCAATTCAATAAGAACTAAAAATAATAACATGGATAATCTAATTGCAGATCAGTAGATATCCTGGCTGCTCCCAGTCTCAGAACATGTATCCCACGTACACTGGATGCACACACAGTGCACAAGCTTTCTAGCAGCAGTAGCTTTTCACCTAGGACAAGGGTGACATTTTTGAGCCATAAAGCCTATCGATGTTACCCTGCCCAGTTGATATAGTGCAGAGGCTTTCTTAAAATAAGTAACAAATGTTGATGTCTCTCCATGATTGCATACCATGGCAAGAGGGAAAAAAAAATGTTTAAACCCTTGAATTTCATACGCTTGGAAGAAATCTTGGATAAAAGAAAACAGGAAATCATTTGTAATATTAAAAATAGATTGCTTCCTGGAAGTAACAACCATGATGTTCTTGTTGACTTTTTTTTCATGCTAAATGCCATATACAGAGGCAGAGCCAGTCAAGTCCTGCTTTTATTTCAAATTTGCCTGAAATACAAAATTTGTATGGTAGATTTTAAACTTTGTTTTGATTTATTTATAATTATTTTTATGCAATACTTTTTTCTTTAAAATCTGTTATTAAAGGCTGTGATGGGAAAAACTGACTTCAGAGCTCCCAGAGAAGCATCTTAACCTTAAATGTCATAAGTAAGCCAGATAAATATTCTGGACTGTTACCTCAGTTTTGGTAGGTGTTGTTGTGGGTAAAAAATAAATGTAAGAGCATAAAAATTGTTACAAAGATAAATATTCTGAATAACATTAAAAATTCTACTAAAATCTTTGTCATAGGCATTCTGAGTTTCAGTGGCAACCTGAAGCACATTGTACCTTGCTGCCCTGTTGATCCCTGAAATACAGACTAATTCCCCATGAAATTAATTGTTTATACACACTTAAGTTGTGTCCCTGTGTTTTGCCTTGGATAAACAATGGCCAAAGTAGTTTATATGTGATGGTTGTTTTCCTTCTGAAAGGTGATTCCTAAAACAACTTCAATCAAAAGACATGCAAAGATGAATGATGATTTTCTTCTTCCAAGGCTCTTTCAACCCTTGTTTTAAGGTGCCTTTCTTCATTCAGGCTCAGGTTTACTATGAATGAATCCCTGGTTTCTTACCATTAATTGTGATTTTTTATTTGTCAAGGATCCTTACTTTTACTGTGTAAATATTACACCTCAAGATTAGGTCATTGCCAGTCATCTTGTTAACCAAATAAACACAATGCCTTATTTTAAAAGCATGCAGCTTAATTCCAGTGCAGATGGGTATTGATGACATCCAAATGACAATAGTAAAATTAGTTTATCCATGTGTGACACTTATCCTATAAGTGCTTGGCCATGGCTTGGTCTTAAAACCTTGTCCCTCCAAGCACGTCCCACTTCACCTCTGTTGGCCCCTGGTAATTCACAAGTGCTGTGTGGAAATAGATAATAAAGGCAAAAGAATTCGAGGCTTCCAACCACCCAAACTCACTGGACAACAGAGAATGAGAAGACACTCTCTCATACTCCATCTTTTCCCCAGCCTGATCTCTTTCCAAGATCTGGCTACAAACATGCAGCTTGGCCAACTCAACAAATCATCCTTCACACTCCTTATTTTTCATTCCTTTTTACTGCACTCTTCCAGTGTCTCTGAGTAGCACAGGCAGTTGGACAGAAACATATCTGCTACCCTACCTAGTCATCTTTACCTGTTCTCACTTCATTCAGGAGGTCAAGGGGATCATTTTCCCAGGCCAGTTTTCTTCATCCCTGAGCCCACAATTGATGACTTTTCACCTTACTCACAAGGGAGAGAAAAGGGAATGCATGAATTCAGACTCCATTATCTCCCTGAAAATGTGAATTGGGTTATTGCAAATCTTCTGTCCTCTTATGCTCCCTTGTAAAATCTTGAAACCTTAATCACAATATATCAAAATTACCCCTAAGAGTAAAAAAACCACAGGAACTTGACTTAGAAAAATGGGAACAAAACCAGCTGATCAGATAAATGCAAGCTAATAGGAGCAGAAGGAGAAGAAATTGTGTTTTACCTACTGAGGAATGCAGTGCTTGGAAATACCTTAAACTGCTTGCAAAGCGCATTATTCCCTTTAAGGATGGATTAATGGAACATCAACAGCTGATGTGAAACAGAAGATCCTATTTCTTTGGAGAAACTCACCAAATGCTTTGAAAAGGGGCTGTAGCATAGCCTCTAAACCATGAAGCAGACAAAGTCACGGGACACCTCATTTTTTTGTAGGTCTTTGTGGAAAGTTCCTGCCAGCCCTTTCCTCCACCATCTCAGGATCTTGCTTGAGATGGCCTGGATTGGTATGTCCTTCCCCAGCACTTCTGTCCAACATATCCCTCTATTATATATCAAATTTCCTGTGACACAACTACATTTGAATGTACTTGTGAATGATGTACCCTGTGATTATTTTCAGGCATGCAGAAACTAGGATGTCTTCCCAAAGTCAAAGCAAAGAAAAATGTTTATCATTAGAACAGAGGCCATCATTATTCAAAGTGATGGTGCTGTCAGGTGTCCCCCTCTCCCTTATACCTTCTTGGAATCATAGCTTTTACATTTTAAGACTGATTTAAGTGCATAATCCTAATTTTTTTTTTTTTTTAAGAAGGGAAATGCTATAATACGTCTTTCAGCATAATTAGCTTGAGATGAAGATGGTGAAATGACAACACTTACATTAACTTCAAGGAGCAGAAGCTTTCTTATCATCCTCATTTGCTATTCATTATGATGGGAAGAAACCTGCTGAACTGATATACTACCTAATGATGAGCAGGAGGTTATAGAAAAGTAAGCAATAGGAATAATGGTTGTAATGGTAGCAATCAGAAGCCAATAAAACACATCTGATGCTGACCTCAATTAACACCAACATGCTCTCTCATTTTAGCAGTAATATCAAGTGACTGCTACAACATTGTTAAAACCCAGAGCTCTGTTTTCAAGGGATGCTGGTGACAGTTCTGTTTTCAAAATAAACAATTAGAGGCCACAAATCAGGATACCAAGTTGAAACGTGGTCTCCTGAGGATCTCATGATCCTGAGCTTGAGCTGTCAGATAAACACAGTACTGCTACAGAGAGAGTCACATAGCTTTTCTCATTCCAGATGATAAACAGGTGTAACCTGCAATTTTAAAATCCTTCCAGGAGTGGAGCAAGCATCTACAGCTGGGATGACACAGGCGTTCTTCCAGTTTATAAAGGCAGATAATATGAGATACTCTCTGAGCAGCAGGCTTAACCTTTGAGGTTAGAAAGTTCAAACCAATTTGTAGAGAAAAGCTAAAGGCTTATATTAACAAGTTGTAGGAAAGGTCTGGAGAAGGAGAGGAACCCGGACTAACAGTGATATGGAAACTCCTACAATCAAGACCAATATTCAGGGTGTACTGACCTTAGCATTTGGTCCTTTTTGAAGGAAAATTTTGGAACCAAATCTTCCACTCCTGCTCATGACTGAATTCTTTGATACCATTATAACATGTGTGAACCAGGATCCCTTCAGATGATGCCAGACAAAAGGGTGAGATCGAGAAACACAAGTGACATGCCCCAGCCACATAAGGGCATTCAGGCTCTGAGCCAGATTAGAAAAGGGTCAAAGCAATCTCCTAGCTCCACATACAGTTTGGTCACTGAGTCCTTGGCACCAGCTCATGAATCATGTTAGAGAGTTACATTGATGCTAATGCTGACATAGTTTTATAGACAATTCCTGTTGGTCAACAAATCCAAGAGTATTTATTTACAAGAATTTACAATGGCAAAAGGTACAAGGTACAATGGCAAAAGCCCAGTAGATATTCTCCAGGATGACAAAAGACTTACCCACCTTCCAATAGATTAAATTTGAGCCTGCACGTTTTTTTATGCTTCACCAGCATTTGCAAGGGAGAATATTCCCCTCACAGCAGAATGTTCGCTAACATGTCTGTCCTTCCAAGGATAATATCTCACATGACTGGAAAAGGCTCAGAAACATCTTGAGCCAAATAAAACCGGGCATGACTTTTCTATGGATCATAACTGCATGTGGAAGCCCTAGCACTTCTGAGGATCCAGGCACTTTTCCTGAACTTTCCAAGGAGCTGCATATGAAATTATATATACTGATCTCCTCCTAGTATCTGAAAGGCAATAGGGTCTGTGTAATGGGATAATGTATGTAAGGATGTAACTGTGACTCTGGCTGGGCTGCCTGCTGCTTTCTACACTGACTGCAGCAGAAAGCTGACAAAGGTCAGTGCAGAGTCCAAACTTTCCAGGCAGAAAATCCAATAATTAAGCATCGTTAGTACGAGTGAGTGATGAATAATCCAGCATTAATTGCTAAAATGTTACAGTCATCTATGGATGGAAAGAACAATTTACCCCCAGGCACATGGTGTGACTCTTAGGGATGGTTCTGCACATGGCCAGAATTTGGACTCGATGATCCTTGTGGGTCCCCTCCAACTTAGCATATTCTGTGATTCTGTGATAGAGACATTTTACACTTGGCTTGTGAATAGATAGACATCTCCTTCCTTAGGACATCCCACTTGTTTTCCAATTATTACTGCTGTAGATATTTAGGCTTATGTAAGCATATTTCCTTTTATGTGGATTGAGACATCTAGCTCTTTTTCAGGTTTTAGTATTGAATGCTCTCTAAATGCAAGGATCATCTCCTTTGAGATGATATCACCTGGACAGGGGCAACAGAAACTTAAGAGTTAACTCAGGTGTCATCTACAGTTTGATCCTTTAAGCTTGCTGTTTGACATCTATTAATCATCATAGCTAGAGCCTTTATTTCCCATCTATATCACATAGACATTTTGAATAGAAAATGCAAGAGATTAGACTCCTGTTGTAGCCCCCAGAAGACCTCACAGTGCTGGGGACCAACTTCCTCAAAATAGTTTCTTAGCTGTCTGGAGTTAAAGGATTGAATTGACTCTGGTCCCTCCAGAAGTTGTAGCTATTGTCCACTGAGATGCAAGGTCCCCTCTGTATGATCTTTGGGAAGTCAGCGAAACTGGGAGAGGCCTCTCTCTAGTGACTGGAGAAAAGCAAATATTGTACACACATGGTCAAACAAACCAAAAAGGACAATCCAGTCTCATTTTGATCCCTGGGAAAATTTTGAAAAAAAGTACTCTTGGAAGGTATTTTTTTGGCATATGAAGGAATGAAGGTGATTGGTATCAGTTAGCATGGATTTAAGAGTAGTAAGTCCTGCCTGATCCACCTGATTGTCTCCTGTGATAAAATAACTGGCTTTGCAGGCACCTTTATTGAGGTTTTTGAGGCTACCACTCACCATGATCTTGTATCCCACGTTAGAGCTCTACAGTCTGGATAAATGGATAAATAGAGGGCTGAAAAATTGCTTGGATAATCAGGCATTGAGGGTTAATGGGTCATCCTCCACCTAGAAACTTGTTATCTAGAAGGTAACAAGTGGGGTACCACAGGTGTCCATCTTGTAAACTCTTGTGTTTAACATCTTTATCAATGTCTCAAAGAGGGTGGTGAAGTCCACTTTCATCTAATCTCAGAGCTGGCCATACTTCAGCAGGAGGCTGGAGGAGAGACCTTCTGTAGTCCCTTCCAACAACCTCAGCTATCCCAAGATCTTGTGAGAAGACATTAAATGCAATCCATGCTGTTTTTTCCGAGAATATTAATGTTTGAAATGTAGCATGCATCATCATTCTTTGCACTTCATCACAGTGTCTGCTGCAAGCAATTGCCTCTTCTGCTCTTCCATGTTGTGGGTATGTCCATCACAGAAGACCATGATGGGTCAAATGATTTTGTTGCTTACCAGTTCACACGCTGAAGCCGTGATTTGGTTTTCTCTCTGTTTTTACTCATACAATGAATTTCAGCACTTGGCTCTCACTTCATATTTTCTAGCTGTCACTATGGTCTCAAATCAATACAAGATTTTCCACTTAAAGAGTTAAAAAGAGAAGCAATATTCCAGCATTAATGAGTCAAATACTATGGCTGAAAAGGGTTGTGTGTCCTGAAATAGATTGGAGAGGATCAGTGCTGTAACCAAGTTTCCGTGTGAACCTCTGGCTTTTATAAATACCAGAGACTCTTTCCTTTCAGATCCCAAGTTTGCCTTCCTCATCTAGCTTGTTGCTTCCTTTAGCTGCATTGGGAGGGGACTGCTGTTTTGTAGGGAGAAGCCTGGGTTATTGTTGTTTAATTGGCCTTGTTGTTTTTTTCCACAGATACTGTCCCAAGGGCTTCAGAAACTGTGAGGCCAGTGAAAGGTGATTTTTCTATGCACAGTTCTTGTCGAGAAAGCAACACTTAAAATATTGTCTGGTTCAAAATCCAATGTGAAACTTCCTTGGGTTTCAATGAGGAGAAAGTTTCACATAGTTCTTTCTGCAGGATGATGTTCCTCACAGGGAGGAGGTTTATGTGAGGGCAAAAATCCTGTGAACTTCAGAGAAAACTGGTTCCCTGGACTCTCTAAAAAATGTATTTGGCCATTATGGTATAGCATCTATGGCATTTAACTTTTTGCATACCACTCTGAAGGTTCTTGCAGACCCTGGGCTGGAAAACACTCCATTATGATCACGCTGTCTGCATGTCCTCCCTTCCTGCCCCCTGCAGTAACTTTTTAGTCAATTAACTACTTGAATCTTTTCATTTCCCACTTTATTATTTTATATATAGTCTAACGCTGAGGAAATAATGCAGATGGAGTTTGTGACTCAATAGGCACTATGAAATCTGACTGCAAGAGCAGGAGCCACAGCTAGTTCAGCTTCACTGATTCTAGGCTTAGAGGGCAGACCTGTCTGCTTTCCCCTTTTATTTCAGTCTCAGGTAGTATTAGCAAATTCTTCCTCTAATGAGTTTTATTTTAACATGCCCTTGTCTGGAGAGAGCTGGGTTGAGAGAAAACCAGACATAATTTGAGTTCTCCCTACTTTCCCTAGCTCCCTGCTTTCCTAGCAGAAGAGCAAAAGTTTGTTCCCAGGGGCTGATTAATTCCTGCTTGGACAATGCCAATCACAGCCTTGCTTGCATCTCCATCTATTCCCAGAAACAACTAAGGAAAGCTATACCAGGTTTCTAGAGTATTGCTCTAAAGATAATTGGGAGGATGATTGAAATGGAAAGGTGTCTGAGTGTATGTGAAACAAGGCAATAAGGAAGAAATAACCTATTTGAATAGTTAACACCTAGGGTCTAACCTTAAAATATTAAGGTAGAATATTTTTAAGGGAGAGTAAAGTTAGTTGTGTCTGAAATTTCCCGTGGTCCCACCCCAGATTTACAATGATATTTGCAGAAGAAACTTGTTTACAAGCTCTTATCATACCTCTCACATGGGAGAAGATTTAAGTGAGGCAGTGACTTGCTGGAAGAGGACTCAGATAGTAGTGAGGTGTCAGCTGAAACAGGGAGCTGGGTTTCCCAGAGGGCAGCTTTATCAGGCTGTCTGTTCTGTTTCTTCAGCCTTATGGGAAAGGCTTGGGAGAAGTCAGACAGGTTAATTGCTGTGTTACAGTCTTGTGAAGGCCTCTTACCTGTACTGCATCACACATGGTCTGCACAACCCCTGGACCCGGATCTCTCACATACCTGCTGTGCATGGGCTGACAGGGCTGTAGCAGCACTGCCAGGTATTTGGTGCTTGTCTGCAGCAAACACCAAGCTGCAAATCTGACAGGGTGTTTCTGCTCAGGGTCATATTCAGGGCAGTTATTCATTTGTTTGCAGAGAGGCTGTGGATGCACGAGTCCCACCAGCTGTAGGACTGAGCTGAGTGTATCTAGCTACAATTTGTCACTGGGGATTTTCCCAAGGCCAGAATATTAACTGTCTTAAAGGTTGATGCCACAGGGCAACATCCAAAGACACCAAAGTAAATAGCCCTTACATGTCATGAGCTTTCAGCAGTTGTTTAGAATTTCCGTGCTTTAGACTCGAGGAAATTTTTTCCTTGTAAAATTACTAACTAGACAGGCATCCCAAAGGTGTCAATGAGCTTTCCCTCTCTGTGCATTGCTGAGCATGGTCTCGTGTTGTGTTTAGTGAACTTTGAGCTAGAAGCATGGAGTGATAAGAAAAATGTGATTTAGTTTTTCCTTTATGAATTACCAATTTACATTCACCTTTTGTTTTTTCCCATCTTAAAATAATTGTAAACAGGTTGACTTCTTCACCAAGATTGTGTGGAAATACAGGATATATATATTTAGCACCAGTCAATCTGTTGACAAGGAGTAGGAAACCCATCAGTTCCTGAGGCTGCAATAGATTTCCTCTGCACAACATGTCAGCAGCCTGATGGAGCTGAGGATATTCTGCCTGTGTACTTGAAATGTCAGGAATGCAGTGTTTATTTGCAGGAAAAAGGCTGAAAATCAGGGCCTAAAGTCTCTCACCCAGAGGTTAAATAACTCTTCAACAAGCTGCTGAGCGAGATACAAGCTGTGCAACTGGTACTTGGTGGCAATGAAGCATCACTGAAATCTAACTGCAGGCTGCAGCCACCCATGTGGGGTGTCTGAGACAGTGTCTGGTCCACTGCTCTTCATCCTTTCTTTGAAGACACACTCATTTTGGAACCACTTAGAGCAATTTTAGCAGAATTTTTTTTACCAATGTATACAGTGTTCTTTGCAGAGCACTTTAAGCGTGTGCTGGAAAACACACATTTATCATCTTTTACATGCTGCCCAAAAACTGTAACTCTTGCAGAGAATTAGTGTCAAGATAATGTTTTAGTTAACAATTAGAGCTTACAAGTTTGCTTATAAAAGCTTCAGGGGGTCGCAGTACACCAAAGCACCCTTCTAGGAGCTCCAGCAGTCGATAGCGGAGTACAGTAAATCAGCAGGAAAAGCACATAGAAAACTTCCCCCCAGCACCCTGTCTCAGTTTCTCATGATTTTCAGCTCAGAGATTTCCTGAATTTGTGATGTGTTTTATATATTTAGTACCTCTGAATGTTTTTTTTTCTTCCATGAACTTGCTCAACAGTTTGATCAACTGATGTAAATTTTTACAACCTGTGGAAAAGAATTTCACAAGTTTATTGAGCAGAGATGAAAACTATATTAATTTATTTTCAGCTGATGCTCACTAGTTCTTAGGCTAGAAACAACAGAAAAATGGGTTTTTTCCCTACAACTCTGTTTCTGTAAGACACAGCCTAAATGAGGAGTGAGCAAAGTATTATCTATTCTCTGTATTATTCTCTGTAACACAAGTAAAAAGAATGCAGAGAACTCTTTTGATGAAGATTTTTACACATCTGAAGGAATATCTCCAAGTTCACTTGAAGTTCCTTCAGCTACTGAAGACAAAACAAGAACATAGTGGACAGAGGAAAATATCTTTCTTACCATTTCAGAAAATGCCCCAGATGGGAGCAGTAGGTGACTTTCCCCATCTGCAGCTCACAGCCACATAGATACACTGTGCTGTATCTGAAAAAGCTTGCAGTGGTTCTAGTTTCACAAGCAGTGTTAGCTGAAGAAAGGACTGTGCCTCTCCACTACTGCCAGCATCCACAGCTTTTCACTGCTGCCATGTCCCTTTTTAAGGCTGTGATGGTCAGTAAACCATGTCCTGGGAGCTGAGTTCAAAATAACCTGAGAAAACCAATCAACCAACCAAATAACCCCACCCCAGTTTGTTTTCAGCCATCTCTGTCCTTTGCTAGCCCAAAACCCCCCACAGAACACAGGGTAAGGGTTAAGCCCAAGAGTCCTAAGCCAAAGTTAGGGAGCGCCTTCTGATGAAGAAACTGCCCAGCTGACACTTAATGGCAGAGTAAGTGTCAGAGAAATTCTGGGCTGAGCTATACTGAAAGCATATATACTGCAAGCACAGCTTATGAAACAAGAGCTGCCTGAGATGTACCTTGCATTTTTTTACCATGACATTTAAGCTGTGATGAATTGTAATATGCCCAAACCTAGGAATATGTTCTTTAAAAAGAAAAGGCATCATATAGTGAAAAATAAAAAGCACTTCATCAATTCAGATGAGAAATCTGTTGCAGACACTTCTGTGGCAAAGAGTTCTTCACCTTAGGCTAGTGAATTTTTGGAGTAACTGACAAATATGTTTATGGCACGATGATTTAAATATACATCTTTATATGAATATATTTATTTGCTTGAAAGCTATGTAGCAGTCAGGAATTTTAATGATGTCTATGAGTCCAAAGAGGGGAGAAAGTTTTAAATATAGAGCAATGATTTTCTACAGTCTACTTGTAAAACAGTTAATTGAATGCAAAGATTTAAGACTGCAGACAGATTTTGCAAACTTTTCTTCCATGTCTAAGACATCTATCTCATCATGCAAAGCCCAGTTTCAGCGGAATTATAAAGATTCCTCCTTATCTGATTTCAAGGCTGGCCCCATAACAGACTCAACAAACTATAGCTATTAAGGGACTCTACATGATACAATATTGATTTCTCTAATAGCTATATAATTATACTGAGAAGCAAATTGCTAATAAAACTCAATAATCCTCCTGAAAAATTAGCAACATTAGCCCGGGAGCAGGCTTGAAATTACTAAAGCCATTGTTCTGATAGCATTACCAAACGTACATTAATAATTGTATTGCTTTAGCTGCGCACTCCCTGCTGTTTTAGTACTTAACTACACTGAAATGCTAAATAGTTGTTGCCAGTTTAAGAAGTTTATCAGACAGTATAAAGATTCCTTTGTGATTGTAATACAAAACTACACATAAGTGCACCAAAAAAATTCTGCTGGCAAAGTTATCTCCTAAGAGCTCCATTTATGGGTATTACCCAGAGTTTAAAGAGAGCTTTTATACCCCTGAGTCTTAACTCAGTAAGTAACTGATAAGATAGGCCTGGTTTCCCCTCTGTTCGGCCGGTTCACGGTGGTAAAAGGTGCTCCTGTTTGTGCTGCATTTCAGTCATCCAGCCCCTGCCTTCTGCCTCTTATCCCTCCCTGCAGCCAGCCAGGAGCCAGCACAAACAGCCTGGGAGCAGGGCGATGCTGCACACAGGAGACAAGTCCAGCCCAGCCCCTGAAAACCTTTCACCGGCCAAAAATAGCAGCGCTGAGAAGATGCCGGCAAAGTCGGGTCTTGACATTGACTGATGTTCGCCAACGCTGCGGTACATCCGTCACGCGAATGGCTCGACAAAACCCCGTCCTCTGCTGACGGTCCCACACCCTCCTTCCTCCCGACGGAAGCTGGGTATCTTGTGGAGACCTGCTTGGGAATCATGCCAGACAGATGTCACCTTCTCACCAAGGGGGCCCCTTTAAAGGTTTGGGGAGATGCAAAGAGATTTTGCAGGAATACTCTAGCTTGAAAGGGAAAGACTGGGGGATAGCTGTCCATAAAATCCTGAATAACACAATGAAAGTGAGTAGGGAAAGCTTGATCAATGTACTGGAAAATAGCTTGAGCCGTCAAGTGAAAATCTGCATGCAAACAGCTCTTGTTGCAGGGTGTTGCAGATGTTAAGTGTTACACACGAGTTCAAAAACTGGAAAATCCATCAGAGGATGTTAAACCTAAGGGTCCATTGCTGGATGCCTTGCCCAACTGATCAGCTCCTAAACCATAGCCTGAACATGGTGAACAGAGAAATAAATGGATCAATTCTATGAGTGAAACCCTAGAAAACTTCAGGAATTATCTGCCCCAGGAATAAAGGGACCCTACTTCTGCATGAAATATGCACTATAAAGCAGCCTCTACATAACTAGCAGCAAGCAGTGCTGGTCTTCCAATCAGACAGTGCAACCTGAAGGTCTCTAATAAGAAAAACCCCTTTGTTCTTCCTCGGTTCCTGGTGCTAAAGCACAATTCTCTGGGACCTGTGCATATTTGAAAAGGATATACACAGTTACTAAAACTTACTTTCAGCCTTTGGCTCCTCTCCCCTGCTCCATGCAATGCAGCACTGCCAAGCCTAGGCAGAGTGTCAGTCCCAAAACCAAGGCCACTGCTGCCTGCTGGCCCCCATGAGCTGCAGAGATCTGGTACACGGGGAATAAGTGGTGGAAAACAACCTGCCACCTTCAGCCTCAAATGGGTCTGAGAGAGGTGAAACGCGACAGACAACCTTTGCTGCTGCAGTGCATGACACAACAGGGGAGTGGAATACACCAAGAAGGGCAAGAAATTCCAGCAACCGGACGAGACTCGCATTCCTCTGGTTATTCCCAAATGGGAAGATGCTGCAGCTGAAGGTGTGACTTCAGTGCATACAGAGGTTACCCTGTGGCTGACTTCCTGCTAGTGAGCTTGGTGCAGCAGCACAGACTTTGCGGTGTGCCCCACTATCATGGGGCCATCACTATAAAAGGCAGAACTCCAGGCTGCCAAACCCTCACTGGTACTGCTGCTTAGCTGGGCAGGATGAAAACTACCTTATGTCTCTGCATTGAGTGACAATCGTGCTTCTGACTGTAGTGTGGAAACAGACCAGGAGAAATAAAACTAAACTCTCTTTGTGAAACCGTTGCTATTCACACCATTTAGCATGACTATACTGAAAGAGTGTGGAGCCTGGGGAAACCACTTTGCAGGATGGTAAACAGATTCAGCTCTCCTTGGAAAAGATAAGTTAATTTCATTTCATATGTTCCACCTTTTAAGAAAGTCTTTTTTATGACCAGGACTTAGGAAACCCCATAGCACTGCCGTTTTACCTGGCACCAGAGGCTGTGTCTGACATCACAGATGGGCCTGGAAACTGAGTCCATTTCCCCCCCACTCCGCCCCAAAACTTACAGAGCAGTAATTGTTCACCATAACAAGTCATCCTAACAAGCTGCAGGGCAGAGATACTCCACATTTGAACCAACTGGTGGCAGCCAGTGAACAATGTCTAGGTAACCAGAACACCCTTCATCATGAATCTGATATGTTTAACAGCTAATTAAACCTGTGTAGGGATTAGGCTTTACATTGTACAGTTTTATGGCCACAAAACCTGAGCTTCCTAAGATTACATTGGGCAGCTCCTTATCTCTGATGCCGAGATGTTTATCAGCACCATATGTTACAAGCTCCTGCTATGTTTCCCAATGACCTTCTGGGACTTAATCAGCCTAAATGTCAGGGGTTGAGGAGCTGAGGACATATATTACAACACAGAATGCAACACTCAGCCAGGCAGAATAAAAATGCAGGGCTGAAATCCAAAGAAAAGGTCTTTGTTGGTTAACTTCTGTCCCTAATAAATTTGTCTATTAGAAAAAACAAACATTAACTTTGTTTTCCTTGCCCTTGCTGTTGCTGTGAGAGGTCCCATACTGCAAGGTAACACAGGGTGTGTACTCAAGTATCACTAATGAGGGGGAAACCTCAGATGATTCATCTTTCGGAATGTTTTGCATAAAAATAGCAAATTCCAGCTTTATATCTGGAGGCTATCCATGCTGCCCAGTTACGTTTTCCAGCCTTGGAACCATAGAAAGAGATGCCATGAAGAGGAAATTTTTGTCCCCAGTGTCAGCAGCTCTGTGACTGTAGTGATTTTACTCACACATTGTGTTTAGAATTAATTAGCACTCTGTACCAAAAGTCTCTAGGCATGGTCTTTCAGGATGACCACATCAGAAAACATGGAGTATTTTAACACTTTTATTCTCATATGAAGTGTGCTTGTTTCCAATTGGAGATGCATTATAAGAAAAGCTTAGGCAAGGACTGGATTTGCCAAGACATTTCCATGCAAATGACGAGACACATTTTACAGTATCTTTTGCAGGGAAAAGGACCCACCTACCATGCTTGAACACCCCTGCATTCTTCAGGTGAGCTGTGTTTACAGTGATAAGAGCTGACATGAGCCATCTCCAAGCCCTGAAAATGCCTATTTCTGACATGGTTGCGCTTGATTTCCCAAACCCTAACCACCAGCAAATACAGTTCACTCTGGCAGTTCCTCTGAACAAAAGGAGTCCATCCCATCACTGCTCCTCACTCCAACCCAGCTGCTCACAGTGATATCTTTGGATACATAATTTCATACCCATCCCGTCTATTTATTGTAGCTCATTGGGCTCAGATCCAGGCTGAACTTCATGGATAAGGATGCTGATCAAAATGTTGACACTTTGCTGCATGGCTGCAGGATAGAGATAAAGCTGGGGCTGGTTTGCAAGGCATTTGCAAATCTGTACATTATATTTCTGTTGTTTCATTGAAAACATCCCTTTCGGAATTTAAAGCATCTCAAAGACAAATTAAGTATGACTAGGATTTAGCTGAATGTGTTGTATTCGGAATACAACAAAAACTCCAGGTGTTTTAAAGGATGTAATGGCCATGGCTTAAGAAAAGAATTGTCTTACTGGATGCCAAATATATGAACACATTTATAGAACCTTTGCTTACTTCTGAGAGTGAATATATGGTTTGGGTTGATTTTTTTTTTTTTTTTTAAAGAAACTAATTTCCTTTCCTATAGCAGATGTGTGCTAGTTGCCACATTTTCCAGGCATATTTAAAGATATTTGGACACAGAAGAGATTTAATTGGCTGACAAGAATTGTAAGTGTGAACTTAGTAACTGACATGGCTATGTCTTAAAACTTCATTGTGGTGCATTGTGGTGGGAGGCTGTTTTAGAGGTACCGTGAACACACAGGAAAGCATCTGACTGTGCATATGTGGCACATATCATGTCCTTCACCAAGCTGGAGAGGGAAAAAAACTCCAAAATGAGATGTCTAAATTGAACATTCCAAACCTTGAGGAATGCAGGTCTAGGGCATTGGATATCAATGACGCATCTCCATCTCCATCTCCACCTCAGTGTCAGGACCCTCTAACATATGGCTCATGAAAGTCCTGCCAGCATTAGTATTTCATGTCAATTGTGTAATAACACATAGAAGAACACTTTCACTAAAGATATTGAGAAATATTGCAGAGGAGGGATGTTAAAGGATGTAGCATCATCTGTTGCATACTCTGCTGGCTAGACTCTTGCCTGGGAAGCAAGACAAATGTCAAATATATACGTGAAAATACAAGCCCTTCCTAGAAGCCCTTGTGCATGATCTAGGAAGCCTCTCCCTTTTTTCCTATCTGATCTCCCTGCTCCTGACTTCCTGGCTGCAAAATGCTTTAGATTTAAGGGGAGCAGTGGAGAAACATTTCCAGCTTGACATCCCATAGCCTTGTATCTGGGTAATGCACGTAACGTGTAGAAGGCGCTAGTACCGTGTTCCGCCTGAGAAGAATTCAGTAGTGAGATCTCCCCCTTCCTAAACAAAGGTTCTCACTATGCAGTAGCCTGTTTCATTTCAAAATACAGTATGAAAGTCTGCAGTTTGTGGCTTAACGTTCCTTGCTCTGTTTCTTAGCAAAAGCTGTTATGTCCCTAGCAGTGGACAGCCTCGCCCTGAGAATCAAGGCCTATGCAGCACAGAAGAGAAAGTCAAAAACTGGACAAAGTGAAAATGTAGGAGCTTTAAGTACAGATTTAAAATAAAGGAAGACTTCATTGCACAAGAGCAGGGACAACATTAAATCTGTGAGAAGTGTGCTAGGAGAAACAAAAGTGGGAAAAGATGAACAAGGCTGTAAGGGAAAATGCCACTCCCCAGGCAAAAGCCACAAAACAATTGGATCAACCATCCCCAAATGAACATAAACTCTTTCAGAGGAGATTCAGCTTGTACAAGCAGTCTCTTCCTCTGGCCATTTCTCTAAAGGTATTTATTGCCAACTGCTAAAAATCACGGAATTTTCTTACTACACATGCTTACTACACATTTGTAAACTTGAAACAAGTAGTACTTTAGAAACTTCCCTGTCAACAGAAAGGATATAACAATAGAAAACAAACCTACTTGTAGCCCCCAGCTCTAAATTTCCAGTCCCTTTTAATAAACTGAAAAGTTTTAGCTATTAAAAAATTCTGTGACCTTTGTAATGCTACAGAACACTGATACAAAATGTGAATAGTACAACATCTGTTATATAATATATATTTATATTTTAATATATTACATTTATTTCTACATAAAGAGGCTATAAATACTGTATATGCCTTATATTCATGGTTCCCAGCATTTGACATTATAGTAAGTACAAACAAAAAAATACTTATAAAAATACAAAAAGAACTCAGTAGAAATAGCTTTACACTTTAAAATCTTGTAGTCCTCATTGTGTCTATCAATAGAGTTCTGGGACTACAAGAGCACAGGTAAGAAGTTGTCCAACAATTAGGCACAAATTCATCACTCGGAGAAGATCGGAGCTGCCATGAAACCAGTCACGAATTCCCAAGGCTACATAAACTGAGATCTCTGCCACTGCAAACAGACTTTGAGTTTTCAAAGTGAAAGAGTCAGACCTAAATCTGAGGGAGGGGGAATGAGATGAGAAGGGAGGGTGTGCTTAGGCTGCCCCACCAGAACCACAGTGCTTCCTGTGGTCCGTAAATTACATTGCCTTTACTACTTGTTGCAGAGGCTGTCCCAAGCGGTATCTGCAGGGAGGGGAGTATTTTCTGCAGCAGTTTCAGGCAACTCAGAGGCAGGTAGGCATCTGGCATGAGTGAGGGTGTTGGGGATGAAAGCGGAGCAGAGCCATCCTCAGAGGTCAGGCATGGCCCTGCTATTTGAGTCCCATCACATCGCTCAATGCTTTGCATTCTCCCTACTAACCAGCTTCACTGAGAAAATGCAACTCACGAGGACTTGTACAGCAGCCTTTTTCCTCTGCCAAGGACAGAGACCATCACCCCCACCTATATTTAGCCCAGCCTATGTTTAGTCTCAGGCCACCAGAGTGCCAGAGCCTTGAGCTGGAGGTTCCTTTTTTTGTTTGTGAAGGTACAAGCAAGGAATAACTCTGAGAAACAAGAAGGCAGTGCTGCGCTGTTTCCTTCCTGGAGTCCAGCCACAAGGGGAAAAACAAACAAACAGAAAAAAACCACAAAAGCAGGGATGTGCCATTTTTTCGTACAAGTAGAGACAGTTAAGTCGAACGCCATGATGCTGCCTGCATGAGGCAGCTGCCCGACATCACCAGGCTCAGCCTCTGCCGTGGGGTTGGCACAGCCCACACACCACGGCCAGGGCTTTGCACCCTCAGCCATCAGCGTCTCTTGGGGAAAGAACCCCAGCCTGGCACGGCGCAGTTCTGCTGCCAGATGCTTCTGCATCGTGTTCAGGAAAAATAAATGTCTTTCCTTAGTCCCGTGGATGCCATCTTTCAATACATCAAATACCACCAGCCCGGGCAATGAAGGCACACCCCAGGGGGAGCTGGAGCTGCCGGCTTCTCCCTAGAGCGGCGCGGGGCTCTCGTAGGGGAGCCCGTGAGCGCGGCACAGCGGGGGAGAAGCCTCCTGGGCGCACAAGAGTTCAGTTTCCTCGCTGGAGTAGACGGTGGTGTCCATGTCATCCGAGTGGTATCCTGACTGGTACCCACTTGTCTGGTTGGAGGCTTCAGACATGACGGATTCGTTACTCTTGCTGGGCACCAGCGTACTGCAAAAAACCAATCAGAAACTGGGCTGAGAGAGCTGTGGAGACTGTCTCCTGGAGGGCAGGTGGGCGACTCCAGGTGGCAGCTGCTTTCCATCACAGCAACAGCCAAAGCAAAAGGCTGTACTCAAACCTGGCTACAAGCCTTTTTAAACATGCATTTGATTATAAGGAGAGACCTTTTCATATGCCCTAACTTCACTAATGCATGAAAAAGATGTTTAATTTTATGACGATACAAGGAGTTAGATTGCGACCGCAGATGAAATGGAGAGAAAGCTTTTAGAGGCTTAACTTCAGCTGTGGTGCAATTGTAACTGCAGTATACCTTCATCTGCACTGAAGCTGCCCTGGAAAAAAAAATCCTGAGAAGCTCGCAAAGAGCATACTTGAGGTTTCAGCTCCATGAATGTCACTGTGCTTCCTGTGAACTGCACAATGAAACCCCTGTACAATGCTCTGAAAATACACCCAGGTACATCCTGAAAACTTGAGTGTGAGCTATTAAAAAAAAAAAAAAATCAAGCAAAAAACCAAGAGATGTTTGTCGGTTCAGACAGGTCGCCACATGCTCAATTTTGCGTACCAGCTCAGAACCTTCGAGAGGTGGTGGATGCTATTGCAGCTGATAAATACAAGTCCTTTCTTGGTGCTGGCTGAGGCTTCCAAAGGCTGCATCACCTCCCCTCTCCTAATAACAAATGCAGATGACCGGGCACATTGGGCACAACTTTGCTTTCTGCTTTTGAAAATACTTTAAGAAAAGATTTTGTCTTGCAATTTTACAAACCAATCGGTCTTCTGACATACTGCAGTAAAAGGTCATATTCAATCCTATGTGCAGCCCGAGCCTTACCTAAAGGGTATTTTCACTTGTTTTTCACTCTCTTCCAATGCCTTCAGCTCTTCAGATGCAAGAACCATCCCACTATCTGTCTGGTTTTCCTGTAAAGGTGTTGGAAATGTATTAAATAAAAAAACATTAAAAACACACATGAAAAAGGATCAACAAAGGGAAAGTTTATATAAATAGACAAACTCACCTCCTGAACAACTTTTACAGTGGTCACCAATGGGACATCTTCAAATGTTTTCACACTTGCAGGGCGGCTTTTTCTCTTGCTACCTTGTCGGTACTGACTGCTAAGAAAACAAAACAAAAAAATTTTGAGTCCACTATCCACAACTTGGCTGCAAACAGAACAATGATATCAGAATCCTTTTATCTCTCTTCAGAGAAGTTAATCCTTTTGTCAAAACATATTATGCAAACTCCAAAATATCTATTTATTGAAAGGGATGAACAGCCTAGAAAGTGGCATATTTCTGACCTTTTGCTCCTGACAATATTGATCTCTGAGCAAATTCTAAGAACTGCTTTGAGAAAACAGCTTCTTTCCTCAGTAACACTGGAGGGTTTCACTTCCTGCAAGCCTTGCTCAGAACTACAATAAACAGAGAAGCCAGGAGCACAGACATGTGTCTTTTCCTTTGGACTGCACTTCTGAGACCCCTGGCTGGACCTAGGACAACAACAGCAGAGTCAGCACACTGCTGCCCTTAAACTGTGGGGATCAGGACAGGGAGTGCTAAATCTCCCTTGAAGGCTCTTCTCCAAAAGAAGCCCTCTGGTTCAGGATAACATCCATAAAAAATATTGGACAAAAAATAAAATTGACTTTCATGGAGATAACTAATACAGCAAACAAAACAGCACCCTGAGCTTTCTGCCTGAGTGAATACAGAATGAAATGGATGGTGTCCCAGTTCAACAGGGCACATTTATGTTCTTAACAGCTAATGAAGGAAAAGCCACGGAATTAGAAGAGTAACCTGCATCCACTTGAAGTGCAAAGCTGGAGACTGTTAAGAGCAGCATTCATTCCTTTTCCCAGCTTTGTGTCTAGCTATGCTGAATCTTGCTTATCTCCAACAGACATTTATTTAAATTGGTGGCGATTTTACAGGTTCCTTGCGTAGCCTGCGCATGTGCTCAATCACACTTAAGAATGTTTTTCAAATATTAAACCTAAGTATTGGCTCAAATAAAATTTGTCCTAATGCTAGGAACACATATTTCACATCCTCTTTGGAGCAAATTTTCATATACTGAAAACTGTTACTGTGTTCCCTCTCCATTTTCTCTTCCTAAACTTAACAAAACCAGTTCTTTCAAGCTCTCTGCACTGGCCATGTGTGTACTTCTGCTCCTCTGCAGTGGTATCTAATTTATTTCCCATCCAACACTTTCAGGACCAAAACCATCAGATGGACAATCTAGTCCACGCACCCTCCTGGACAGCCTGAACCTGTACAACAAGAAGTTCATTCAACAACTTGCCTTCTAAGTTGGGAAGCTCCCTGTGTGCCTGCATTAAACCTCCACAGAGGTATAGAACTGCATGGCCAGGTCTGCAGTAGTCAGCACAGTAGCTGATGACTACTACTCACCAGCCCAGGGTGGTGAGGGCTCAGAGGCTCAGCCTCTTCATCTGAATGACCTCCCAGGTATGGGAGACCCTCCTCTGCTCAGCCCAGACAAGAGCCAGCTTACAAGGGCTGTTATAGATGCATCAAAATGCATCTTCTCTGCTATCATCCAGGTCAATTACTCTCCCTAAAAATGAAACTTAGATTATTTTGACTTGGTTTGCTCTTGACAAATCCATGCTGGCCATTTGTAGTCAAATTGTTTTCCTGTAGGAATTTACCATTATTTGTCTGAATGTTTATTCTAGGATAGTTCCTAAAATTCAAATTAAACTGATTGCAGAATTACACACTTTCTGTTTTTTCTAAGAGTAGGAAATATCTTTACACTTTACACTAACTCTTCTGTACCTCACCTGACTGTTTTTAATGATAATCTTTCAAGGTTCAGAAACTGCATATCTATTTCCTAAGCCAAACATGGCAGATGTTAGGAGGTCCCACGAATTTTAATTTATATCAGCGATCTAAACAATCTTTAATATTCTCCACATTTTCCCTGTGCTTGCTATCCTCCTCCAGCTTTGATTTAGAGATTATATTTTTTCATAGTTAGTACATTTGTGAAGATTGAAAAAAAATCTTTGAACAGATCAATCTTTTCCACTACCTGTATAGCAAGATCCATGCCTAGGATCATTTTCAGCTACCAGAACATAAGAATAAAGCCCCTAAGCATGACTTAACCTTCTCACTTTGCCTCTCCTAGCATGGTTGCCACAAGTACTTCCACAATCCTGTCACAATGCAAGACAAGAGAAAAGAGAAGAGGTTCAAAGTCTCCTTAAAATGTCAACTGAGTGTTTCTGTCATAACAGGAAATGGGGACCAAGAAAAGCCATATAGGAGGTATTAAAAGTGGGAAAATAAATGCTAAATCATGCTTTGTCTTTTAAACATGTATAGTTTGAACTGCCCCACTACTGAAACATGGGGTTGAGAGCTGAACTGCAGGATGATAAGTTAAACTGGAGTGAGAAACACATTGTGCCTATGTAGTCTTTTCTAGAACCACATAAAAATGTTATCCTGCTGTACCCCAAATCACTGGGAGCTCTGTCTGTGGTAGGTATGACACAAGCAGTGAGGCAGAGGGCTCTCCTTCATGGAAACCACGTGAAACCTGCCGACAGAGTCCGTCTCCACCCTGATGGGTGCATCCATCTCTTTCTACCCTCCTTCTTCTGAGGCTGCATTGAACACTCCAGAGCTCCCAGCATCTCAGTGGCTGCACTGGATAAGAAAGTGCCTTTTTCCCTTACATCCAATGCCACAGGTCCTCAAAGGGTCCAACATAAGCCCCTGAAGTGCATTAGTACAAACTCCTTGCTGGAAAGTCACCTTTGCCATGATAGCCAACATCATCTACCATTGTGGATGCCCTAGGAGCCCACCAGAAGTGAAGAGTGGACAAAAACCAGTGACAACACTATTTACATCATGTTCCTCTTGGCCATCAATTCATGAGCTATTTTCCAATGTTTCACTTTAGGAGGAGAAATGCCAGAGAGGTTATTAATGATAGATCTATCATCATTAATATTCTTGGCAGCTGCAACACAAGAGCCCTGCAAACACAACTGAATTGGGCCAGTAAAACTTTCTATATGTTCTGGTTCTTAAAAAACAAATAACAGTTGTTTTCATGGGTTTTGCTTTTTTGTTTGTTTGTTTTTGAATGAGAACACCAATTCTTGAAAGGGTAGCAACATTTAAAATAAATTTAAACGTCACTAACTGGGAAGGTAAGAAACTAGCTTTTGCCTACAAAAGCTTTACAAATTCCTTCTTATCCCTATGGAGAAGGTTAAATATGGACCAGGCAGCTGAAGTCTCTTCCTTTCATTTTCCCTTCCCCCACCGTGAACAAAACCTTCCCATAGGCCCCAGTAGGATGTCCACCATATAATATACCTAATTCCTGCTGTGTTGTCATAATGGAATTTAGGATCACAGACTTCCTCTTCCTCCCTACAGGAAGCAGGTGAAGTTGGGAGAGAGAGACCCGAATCCTCTTCCATATTCAAGGATACTGACAAAGGAAGGACAACGTAGTCTTTACCATCCTGTAGAATGCAGTGAAAAAAACACAAAAATTAAATAGGCTGCAGAGACACAGACATAAATAAAAAGATACATGCACGTACATGGAGAATGCATCAGTCCAACAGTGTGGGTGTTTTATTAAACTATGAGCATTATACCACCTTTGCAGAAGCAGCTACATTAAAAGAAGGAAGATTAATGAAAACTACTTCCAAGTAGTTTTAAATTTTTTTAAAAATAGGTTTTTGTATGATATACTGTAACCTAATGTATAAACTGGACTTTCATTGATGCCTTTGAAAAAATAAAAGTAGCTCTTAGTAATATTTGAATCCCAATGCCACAAAGAAAATTACTCTGATAGTTTAGAAGGGCAGTGTAATTCCCATCCTCACCGAGAGGTTAGAAAGGAAGAGTGTGTCTAATAGGGAGCACACAGCCAAATCCATCCTCCTTCATTCATTGGGCTCACATCTATGGCCCTGGCCTTGCCCACTTCCGTAGTAACTGAACAGGAAGCCACAAGATGGAGAGCTTGGAAGGGAGGCCCATGTCCCCACCTGGTCACAGTGGGCTCTCTCACTGCAATCCCTGCACACAGGTCATGCCTTAATACATTGATTTGTGTGGAGCTGCTCACAGGCAACAAAGTTCTCGTATCCTTGTTTTCCAGGATAGCCATTAAAAGCATTGCAGCCCACGCCCTCACACACACTAAGATAACCATCTTTGGCACAGTAAGATCAACAGGAGCTACCTGCTGGAATGCAGCTGCAGCGTGCAGAGAAATTAGCAGCAGCGCAGGGAACTGACCAAAGACAGCAGTAGTGTCATGGGAAGCTTTGCTGGCAGGAAGAGTGGCCTTTGGTTACCACAACACAGCCTCTAGGATCTTTACACCACAGGTGACTCTCTGCTAGTCAGAGACCCAGCTGCTGGTCAGTAATGGGAGCAGTGGAAGCAGCCCAGGCCCCTTGACAGCTCCAGCAGACAGCACCCAGCTATGGAATGCTGTGATGGCTGGCAGGACAGGACAGATTCAGACAGTGGTTTTAGCTACCAGAGAATACAGTTCACGTACCTGACGGACATTGGCTTGCAGTAAATTCCCCAGGTGCTCCACCAGCTCTGAAAAAGTTGGTCTTTGCTTAGGATCTCCATGCCAGCAATCCAACATTGTTTGGTACCTGAAATGACAAAACCAATTAAAATACCAGTGTAAAGAAAACATCATCTATTGCTTGCTCCTGCACCTGCTAGTAGTGTGGGTAAATGTGGGTGGATGGAAGAACAGTTTCTCACATTTCTGGTGTTGTATAGTCTGGTGCTCTCATTCTCGTTCCTTCTTTCAGTCTTCTGCAAAATTCCTCATCAATTTTCACTCCAGGGTACGGCGATGCGCCTAAAATGAAAGCAATAGTAATTTTTATGCATTAGACTTTTAAATTTAGGGACTAATTTTCAAGCAAGTAACTTGCTATGGTTTGTGTTAATAAGACAGTTTGGTATATTTGGATGTGTAAACAATTTATATGTATGATGGAAACAGCAAATGACTGAGTAAATGAGGCTCATCATCACATACTGAAATTGTACGAAGAAACATTTCAAGCCTATGTTCCTACATTTGCATTTTAAAGAAAATTTAAGTATTTTATTTTGATGGAAAAAATATATAGGAATTTTTCAAGAAGTAAAAAGAAAATGCTACAGAGGATCCAAGAACACTTTGACTGTTTTCTTCAAACCCTTTTGTTTAGAGACGGCTCAGTAAAATTAAAGCGACTCACCTAATGAAAATATTTCCCACAGCAGAACTCCAAAGGACCATACATCACTCTGAATGGTATATACTCTATCAAAAATGGTTTCTGGTGCCATCCATTTTAGGGGTAGTCTGGCCTAAAAAGCATTTTCATAAACAAAATGGTATCACAGTTTAGCAAAACACTGAGTTTCCAAAAATCTCTTTAAGGGAAAAAAAAAATAAAAAAAAAATCCTGATTTCACATTAATTATCTATCAAACAGATAATCTGAAACTTACATCTCCTTTCCTGACGTAATCTGGGTCTTTGTAGATGTCTCGAGCCAAGCCAAAATCACAGATTTTGACCACATTATTGTCTGACAAGAGGATATTACGAGCAGCCAGGTCCCTGTGGATGCACTGCAAAGAGAAGTAAACAACTTCTTATGCTGCCTGTCGTCACAGCTCTGTCCACAGGGCTGATCCCTTTCACATATGTGCTCTCCTACCCTCAAAGGCCAGATAATTCTTAAAACCTTTTAAGAAAAAGAAACCTCAGCATCAACAGTTGCTGATTGTAAGTGCTTTTTTGATGGTCACAACTGATTTGGCTCAAGGAGACTTGTGTTCCCAAGTCCAAACATACATCTGTTTATCCACTGTGCAGAGAGGGCCTTTGAAGTTAGCTAATTAATTATCCTAAGAAGCTGACACAAAACAGGTTAAGATCTGATTACCTTTAGATTTACTTAGGTTCACTCAAATCTGTGTACTCCACTATTTCTCTGAAAAACACCACAGTAAAATGCTGACTTGATTCCAACACAAATGAACCTTTACTACAGAGAAAGAAGCCCACATCTCTACCTATGCAGAACAACAGCTTAGTTAACAACCCAAACACTTCAAAATTCAAGCCTCAATAGCCTAAAGTAAAAAAATCAGGCTCTGAAAGTGGCTACAGATTTGTTTCTACTATGGATTGAAACTGCAGATTCCATAAGCAGGTATTTTTACATTTGCAAATCAATTGGGATGCATATGAAAGGCAGACAAAAGCATGTTTTTTAGAAAGACTCTGAAGTCTGTTCTTGAACATCCAGCCTGCCCTCCAGAGCAGTTGTATTTTCTGCTTCCATTTTCTTTTCCCATTTCTACGTACTTTTTGTTCCTATACAGCTGCAGGCAATTCCTCACTCTTGCTGGAATTGTCATCCTTTGAAATATATGCTCTACATATTTAGGCTCAAACCACAGAAAAATACTTCTAGGCGGCAAAAATGCAGGTGAGGTGCTGTTGACTGCCAGGGTGTCCTCGGCAAGAGATTCTCCAAGGAGTAATCCGTGAAGTTTCATAGCTGAGTATTGTCTCTCCTCACATTGCCCTTCCAATCCCAATGTACAAAGTACAATCAATGTCCTCAGAGAAAAATCCTTTACTCTCGTTTAGCTCCTGTTACCAGGGAGTTGTCCCTAATTCCTTTAATTGTCCTTATAAGTTCCCCTCCTCTAACCATTTAACCATTCCTCTATGAACTGGTGGCCCATAAACCTTACACAGATCACTAACATTTGTGTCAATAAATGCATGGGCTGTTTCACTCTGTGGTATTGAAGATTTGAGTATGTCTTAGAGCAAAAAGAAGATGTTGCGGATGACTGCCAGTCCAAAGATGAACGTGCTGTTTCCTTCCATAGACCTACAGCATTAGTTCCTGCAGTCAAATAAATAACATGCCACTCGTCCTGAGAAGTTCCTTACTTTGCGTGAAGCCAAGAACTCCATTCCTCTGGCCACCTGGAAGCTATAACAGATGAGGTCCTCCATGGTCAAAGGGTTCTTGCAAAGGTCTTCAGGACCAGCTGCAAAGAATCAGGTGACAGTCAAACATGCCCTTTGTCACTGATTTCACCAATAACTGCTTGTTAGGTAAAAGTCCATCTGAACCTTATACCACACTGGACTGGAAGAGCAAATCAAGCACTTTTCACAGCTATATAATTATCACTAACAACCCATTTTACATCAAACTAGTCTTGTGCAAAATAAACTTTGAGATGACGGGTTATACCCTAAGCCTCCTTGCTTATTTCCAGAGGAAAGATTTGCGAGACAATCCCAAAAGAAAAACAACTGAAACTCAGCTCACAAGTTCCCAGCACAGTAAAGCTTTCTGTGGTTTCAGCAGATGAATTTAGAAACCAAGGAAAGGGAGGCCCCACCTAGTCTTTATAAAGAAAGAATATGCAATAGGGAGAAAGACTTTGATTTGGCAAAAAGCCATGCTAATTTAATGTGGAAGAGCCCGAACCTCATCATCTAGTGACCTGGACGAATAATGTACTCAAATATCCAAAGATACCTGGGCATTTAGTTCCTGCTAAAATAGACAACTCTGTGACTTTGTTCAGCTTTTGATTTTAAGCAGACATCTACCAAGAACTACAACACTGGTAGCTAAAACCTTTGCTGTAAGGGCTGCTTCAGGTCTACATATTTCTTGTAACATCCCAGCTCAGAGGGTCAATGTTTACACCAGCGAGTGCAGGAAAGGGACCAAGATGTTGTGGAAGCACATGAAGTGCATGCATGACATTGCCTATTAGATTGCATTGAAACTGCAAGACCATTCCTCCCTCCACGTACTGATGTTTCCTTTGCCCTAAATGATTTTTATTAGCAGTAGAGGTACAGGCAGTAGAGCTATGGCTTTCCTCCCAACTAGTCTGATCCAACCCCTAGGTGAAATTAGCAGTCTCTGAAATGGCAGCACTGAGCATTTTGTGCTGCATCTGCCAAAGAGGAACATGGCAAATGCATCAGTGAAATCACTGCAGAGGATGTGTGCATCCTGGGGAGGCTTTGAATGAGTAGATAATTCAGGCTTCCTGTTCCTGACAGACCACCTGGGCAGAGGGAAGGCAAGGCAAGCTCTCTGCTAATAAGCAGTGAATCAAATAGCATTTCACAGTATTTAACTTCTGGGTAAACATTACAGAAATTCAGTTAACATGCTGGTGCATCCCTCTCTGCCCTGCCTTTGGAGTTCATACTGTGCAGTTTTCCCTGAAAATATTGGAGCAGTAAATAGACATACCTGCAAAAGGCTTCACACTAAAAACAGACCCTTTTCATACAGGACTTTACCTGGGATTGTGCTGAGGGGTTTGGGATGCTGATCTAGATGCTGACCCATCTAATCCATAGGAACCTGAATTCCTCTAATCCTGAGGAACCTTGGTCATCCAGAGAATAACCCGTACACAGTTCTGAGGAAGCTTTGGAAATCACACAGTCCCCAGTGTCCCTCATCAGCCCCACCAATGACACATGCTCCAACATCAGAAGAAGATGTATCCTACCATCCTCCTCTTCCACATCACTCAGGGACCGCTCCTCCACAAAGCCAGAGCTTGCTGAGCTCTGGCTGCTCGTGATGCTGTCCAACCGTTGCTTCAGGTCAGAAGAGACATCACCAACGTAGTTCTCTTTCCCCTGACGAAACCTGGCACATTTGGTCTAGAAATATGAGGGGAGGGTGAGAAAAATCAGAAGCTGAAAGCATGCCAGAAGCTTCTGGTGGAGAGGCAGTGATCCTCCCTATGGTTTGTTCCAAGGTCACCAGGGAAGGCAGCAAGAGCAACCCAGTGAAGGCATGATCAGCTGCTCTGCTCCAAGCCAGCTCTGGTTGCTGCACTGACAGTACCAGCAAAATCCAAGCCATGGCCATGAAAGTTCACCAGCTGGAGCACCCTCTGCCACTCCACAGCACAACTTTCTCCTGCTTTCACAACCCCCCAGACAAACCCTAGCAACACCTCCACACGCCGGGGACTGAAAGCACACTGGTGTCCTCAGCCCCTGGTGCCCCCCACTTGCGAAACACACGGGGATGGATGCTGCCAAACCCTCCCATACACTCCAGCCTCGCTGTAATGCTATGGCTTTACCTTCTGCTGCTGCAAAGGTCCTTCTGCTAAACCTCTACCTTGGCCAAAAACCTAAAAACCATCAAAATCTGACTTATTTCCCTCTTCCCCTAAGCCACTGCATGCCTCTAGGAAGGGATCCAGCCCCACAGGTGTCATCCAAAACATTTCCATTTTCTCCTGCTTTGGTTTGGTGATTTTTTCCCTGGCAGAGCTGTTTTTTTGACACTGCCAAATCCCATTCCCACTGCTTGTGTAAGCAAGGGTCAGCACTCTCATTAAACCTTGTCTCTTCCTTCAAGGCCCCTCAGATATTTGTTTGTCTTTTTACCTCACAAGGAGATGCACTGAGTTACCTTTGCCAATATAAAATAGTAAACAATGTCTCCAAGGATAAAGAAAAATAACCCCCTGGAGAATCAACAAGCAGTGGGAAGAAGCTCTGATCTAAACACAGCAGCTGCAGGAAAACTCAAGTCTACCAACGTGGGAGAGTCCAGCCCAGGGGCCTCACTCTCGGCTGTGGATGGAAAAAGGTAGGGTCCCTAGGGTGACCCTGAGCGCTGGCTACAGCTCCTCATACAGCAATCTGACCCTCAGAAGGCATGGATCCTCCAGATGGATACTCTCCAAATATAAGACTCCTCTCAGAGGTGCCCAGAAATGAGTTTGAAAATGCCAGCCTCCATCTGCCCACTTCTTTCAAATCAGGGTGCAGAAGCGGTGCTGTCATGGAACTCCTTTTTGCAAAGGACTCAGGAGGTGAAAGGCTGAATGTGAACTCATGAGCTACATGAATTTTACAAAACTATTAACAGCAGAAGAAATGTATAGCCTTATTCAGCAATCAGCCAAGGGGACAGTAGAATGGATATACATGTGAAAGATACCTATGGATATCTGACGGATATATACACTAAGCAAGGAGTACAGTTATTTAAGGTGGTCTGGAGCTTAACTAAGAAAGGAAAAAATTCAGGCTGATTATCAGAAAAAACTTCCTGAAAGATACAGCCAAGTGTAGAATAGCCTGCCAAAGGAAATAGTGGAAGCCTAGTTCCTTTGCACATTTTAAGCTAACAATAACAAAACAGCTACATTGCAGGGGCCAGGGGAAAGCCTAAATGACCTCTGATGTCTTTGCCATCTCTCATTCCCATGAGAAGTACTAAGACATCCAGCGTCCCCAGGGATTGCTGCTTCAGTCTGCACTAGAAAAAGAAACACTGTGCGTGGAAAAAAACCCACCAGACCAAACATTTTACTGTTAACCTTGACTCCTTACCTTGTACGGGACAAATTCACTCCTCTTGCTCCGTAGGTAAGCTGACAGATTTCCAAACTTGCAATATTCCACAATCACCATGAGTGGGCCTGTACAACACATAAAGCAATTCATTAGACCATTTATATCCCACCTGATCTCACAGCATAAATTCTGGATAGAAATACATACAGTTCAAAGAGGATTCCAATAGCCAAAGGTTTTTTAAAAATATCAGTATTAAAATTAAAAAATCGAATCAAAGTACTGAAATTATTCATTTTTCTGCTGTTCAAAGGGAAAAAACAAAGCACAAAATCACTGGCTTAATTTCACATGTCAAGAAGTATAGTGGTGTGTTTATATTTGGAGTGCCACTAACAGCCCAAGCTAATTGACACAGTAAGGATGCAACATAAATATTTGAACGAACTTCAGTGCAATTAACCTCTGCAATAAAATACACATGCAATTATCCATGCATTTTTCTACAGGTGGTTAAAGTACTAAAAATTTAAAACAGGAATCTTGTTTTCAGAACAAGACTCAGAATTCAGACATAGATGCCTAAATGCACAATACAAATAGGTTATTTCATGTTCAAATTTACTTCATATAGGCATATGCTATGGTGATAAATTTCCATCCTAGGTTCCAGATACTGGCCATCTCTACTTTATTATGGAATAAACAAGGAAATAAATATTTATGGATTATGTTTCCTTCAACTACTGACTTCTGTCATGGAACTTTACAAATTAAATTTTCATCCCACAGTAAGCCAACAAGTCAGCTTCCTTGAAAAATTATTACTTAGTTACTTTACATTGAATTTCTTCCAAATTAGTTTGTAGTACTGGATTTGCTGAACAAAACATCTGTCTCTGATTATAGAGTGAAATAGGTTCATCCTCCCAGAGCTGGACTCCAAATTGCAATCTCCCCTCCCACACACACACACACAGGCACCAACAGCTCATCCAAAGACAGAGAGGGGAAGTCCTAACTTGCTGTCACCCTTACTGTAGCTGGTGATAAGAGTAAGAGTAACTTGTTAAATCTGGTACTAGAGTCAGCTCTGAAGTCTGTTACACATGGGCTGCCCACTGCAAAGGTGGATCTCAGGTACAGAAAAGCAAAGTGGTAGATCAACTAAGGGATGGAGCCGCATGGCCCCTATTCCACCCTTACTCTGCCTTTATTCCACCTCTGGACCTGCTCACTCTTGCCAGATTTTGTTGTTGTTGTTGTTAGAGAGAACTACTCTTTCCAATCCTTGATTTTGAATTCCAATTGCCTACGCAGGAGAAATTGAAGAAATGGGCTTGTCATTAGCACCTTCTCACCCACTAAGAAGTTACTCACCTCCTGGCTTTGTGCAGGCTCCAAGTAAATTGACAACATTGAGATGATGGCCAATATGAATGAGTATCTTCAGCTCTGACATGAGTGCTCTGTGCTCACTATGGGTTGCCCCTTCTGCAGAGGTAAAGCAACACAGGTCAGGAGCACCACAGAGAGAAAGGTTTCGCCCTCCTCCCCATTCTCTTCTGTTATTTATCCAGCCCATCGAGTGACGAGCCTTGTTGGCTGGTAGGCTGTGTCAGCTATGCCAGTACAGCATGCTGTGGAATACAGCCCCCAGCTGCTGGCAGCCCCATTTTGCTGCCCCATTACGTCTTCTTTAGGAACTATGTGTCTGGGAACCACACATTTCAACTTTCCTGTGGCAAATGTGAGGCCGTATAATATGATTTAAAGTGAGGAGAAAGCTATTCCAAACTACAGCTCAGTCTGGAGCGTGCCTAAGCCATTGTCTTGAGACTTGCAGAAAGCTTCCAACAAGGATGCATAAGGCAAAAAATGGACACGTGCAAATTGATTGCAGGAGCAACTTTACATTGCTGAAACCTAAGTGGAATCATAAAGCAGTGGCTAGGAAACCACAGCTGCATTGCTCCAGTTGTCAATGAAGGAAAGACATGTACATTCTTTAATCATTGCTTCATGACAACAGCCTTTAAGCTAAGCTTTTACAATGATGGGTACAATGGTTATAGTGTTGACAAATATCCCTATATTGTATATTCAAGTGGAAGTTCTAGTCATCGTTTTTACCTTTAAGCATTTTAACTGCCACTGTTTTGCAGGTAGCAGTTTTGTCAATCCCAAATGCATCTGCTTCTATGACCTGGCCAAAAGCCCCACGTCCAAGAGGTTTACCTTGAAGTGAGAACACAAACATATTCGCTTGGCACAGCAGGAAAAAGTTGTAGAATAAAAAAAGCTACTCCAAAATGAGTTCATGAAGCAGAAATTAATAGAGGACTTAAAATGTAGAGAGGACAGGAACACAGAGCCCACCCAGGGATCATGCAGCAGGGCAGTCCCACAGCGAGCCAGGACCCGAAACACCCTCCAGCACAGTGCTGGCTGCAGTATCACTAAATGGCTCATGCATTGAAAACTCACCTAGCTTTAGCCGGTCTCTGGGAAACTCCCACTTGCTGGCATCATATGGGAGCCGCTCACAGTGCTCGTCTATTGGGACCTCATCAGGATCCATGATGATTGACAAGTAGCCAGTCTTCATGTCCCCTCCGTTGGCCTGGAAAATGGTATTAGTTGCAGTTGCACAGGTTTTTGCTGAAAGTGTGCAGGCAAAATGCCATTTTCTTATTTTAGAGTATTTCATCAGTTCCCAGAGATGCCAGGCTACCATTTCGCTACACCATGTCATCATGAGTGTGACCACTGTTAATTACTTGCACTTTTCTGTCTTTTTTTTTTTTTTTTTTTTTTTTTTTTTTTTTTTTTTTTTTTTTTAATAAACAGAGCCAGATGAAACATTTTTCTCCTGCAAGGGCCTGTTCAATTAAAAACAAATTTCTGCACCCTCGGTTCCAGGCAAGAATGTTATGGCATGGAGAGAAAAAATGTGTCTGTTGATTTAAGAACAATGGAAAGAAGCAACACAAAAGGCCTCAAGTCAGCTCTCATTTGTCATGCAAGACCAGTGCTGATAGGACAGTATGAGAATTTTTTCATTACCCGCTTAACGGTCCGGAGGATGATTACAAGAAGCAACCAGAAGAACATGGCAATCACTGCAGTGCCAACGAGGATAATGAGCTCCAGATTTGTTTTCTCTTCAGCGCCTGGGAAGAAATAAATGAATATTTGAGTGATAGTTGGAAGCATATTTGTTTTGTTCATTCATTAAAGTAAAGAATGGACGTCCTTGTTCTGAAGGTTCGTTTTAAAACTGCAACATGGAGCAAGGAAACGAAAGCAAAATAAAACAAAAAGCTTGGGGGTTTATGTTGGAATATTACAGTTGCGTGCTGTTTTACACACCATCCCATTTCTCAGCATCAACTTTGTTCCAAGGACCGTGCTTGGACCTTTGGCAAATATAAAAAAGTAAAATTCACATTTTGGAAATAAATAATAATTGTTTTAGAGTACCAAAAACTAATTACTCTTTCTTTAGAAACCAAAAAACCACCTCCATCATATAGAAAATAAAAAGCTGTGAGAATGATCTAGAGAACAATCTCTCTCTTGTCTCCTGACATCATTCAGCTGGGGCATGAAAAATGTGGTTCTACAAGAACACATGATAATAAGGTCTTATTTAAAATGTTCCTTTTCCCATAAAACAGTGGCCAGCAGATACTGTCTGTACGCCTTTTAGTGCACACACACAGCTCTCTTCCTCTGCCTGTTTGCTACATCATGCTCCTGTATTTCATCCCTTGCACCACAGAGATTTCCCTTCACAGCAGCACCCTCCTTTGCATGACCTCCACCAGCTGCACTATAAATTTCTTGGAGTGAGACAGTATGTCCTACACAGATTTCAAACATCTACAGAAGTAGAATATGCCCCAGCTGTATTTACCACATCAGCTGAAATCTACATTGATGTCATCTGCAGATAATTTCCACCCCATGCAAACATTTTGCCCAACATCTAAATACCCCGAAGAGACCTATGAGGATAACATGATATTGCTTTAATGACCTAATGGTATGGATCAGACAACCATCCCGACTTTAAAGACAGAGGTTTGTGAAGGGCCCAGTGACTAAAGTATGTAAATGTACTAAGATCAAGAGCAAGAAGCTTTTCGTTTGAGGCTTCCTGTTGCAACTCTTAGTGGAAAGTCCATCATGGTCCCAACTACCCACACTGCAGGCTAACCTCTTGCTACCATTTATTGTTTGTCATTGCACCTGTATTTTGGTGTGCCACTGGAACAAGTGAGAGATGAGTCTCACAAATGCTGTTTCAGAGTCTGGTGGCTGGAGTCCCCTAACTCAAAATCACTCCCTGTTTCACTGAAATGGGACAGCAATCACAACAGACTGCAAAAAACCCTTCACTATGTTTTCCTTAGATGCTGTGAAAGCAATGACATAATTTAAAAAGGTGCAATACACTACGCTAAAAAACACAGTATGACAATTGCGTTACCTACACAACAGAGATGCCCCAGGATATCTGCATGTTTATGTACCTCTGTGGTATGAGTTTGCATGTAATATAGATGGACAGAGTTTTCTTTGCAACCACAGGTAAGATAAATCCAGTTTTCGTTGAAAAGCTCTAAGCAGCATAGTGGAGAAGAAAGCATCAACCTCAACAGCTGGAGTATGACAGCTATGACAGCACCCAATTTGAGCCTGATGGGAATGGTCAGGACTTTTCACAAATTTCACAGTATATTTTCAGATCTCCCATCAGGATAGCCAGTAGGTTGTCCTCCAGTTATTCTAAAGATTTTATGCACAATCTGGAAAGAAGCTAACACCAACCTTCCACTGAAAAAAAAGCCACTGCTTTACTGCATCCGAGGACATTGCATGCAAGGCAGGTGTATAGCCCTCCATCTTCCTTCCTCACTCGACGGATGGTTAGTGTTTTGTTCCCATCTTTCAAAACAATACCTGGAAAAAATTATGATTCTTAAATTTGCTATTTTTATGCCTCTTTTTGTTAAGAATTCAAAATGAAATTTTCAGGGTGAAAATCAGCAGTCAGTCCCATGAAAGAAAGCCTTTTAATGATAATAGCAAGGGAGCAATCCTCACCTGAATCTTCTACAAGGGTCTCATTATTTTTAAACCACATGATGCTTGGAGGAGGAATGCCATTCACTGCACATGACACTTCTATAGTTTCACCAATGTTTGTTGTTTGATTTTCCAGATTTCCAACAAGCGTGGGTGCCATGGGTTCTATTAGTTTGAAAATAGAGTAAAATTACTGATTATTAAGAAAATGATCAAATTTTTTCAGTAGTAGCAATGTATGTCCCAGGAACAAAGTCTCAAATCCTTTTATTACACCAAGAGCCACAGTGTTCATGCTAAGGTCATAGTTCAATTTCCACATGACTAAAAATTATAATAGCCAAGAAAATTTCAACAGTATTGACATAACCTGCTTTAGCTGATTTAATTTGTAACTGCTCAGGCTGCTGTGGGAAGAGGGAGTAGTTGCTTCCCTTGCATTTCTGTGTCCAGCGTCCTTACGAGAGGCTTCACACTCTTGGTCCATTAAATGTCCACTCAGGACAGGCTGTGAACGTGTGTAAGTATTTTCCTGAATCTGCCTAATCGACCTAGACATCTAGGTCCCAAAGCAAAGCCATCACTATTTGTGATGTGTGAAAAGCTGACTGATTATCAGCTTGCATTGCTTGTGCCTGAATACCAGTATCACTCATGGCAGTTTTAAACCATAGGCACTACTCCAAACTTGAGAGTCAGTCACACAAAGCAGTATCATTGATGTTATGAATATACACGCTCATATACAGCTACAGAGAAAAATGTGTTCTGAAAAGCAAAGTTGAGAAGTTACTGAGCTAAACACATTACTCCAGCAGAAGTCAAACACATCTCCTTGCACAGTACAGTGGCTCAGTCAGTGTTTCCTCACCAGTAATAATGAAGCCATCCCTTCTGCCTGGACAAGCCCCAGAAGTGTGTGCTACAACAACTGGTTTAAATCTATTTAACAAAGTGAGCACACCGTTAACCAAACACATGCAAAGCCTAACATACCAAAAACTGCCACTACTGCAATTGTTTTCATACACAACCACTCGTTTTGCTTCAGAGTAAGAGATCTGTACCTTGAACAGTGAGGTGCTTCACCAGGCAGTGCTGTGTTTTAGCCTTTTTGTCCTGAGCAATGCAAACATAGTCCCCTCCATCCTGGAGGGAGATGTTACGAAGGTTGAGCTCTAAGGTGACGTTTTCACCATTGGTATTTGAAACTGTCTCATTCAGCTTCTGGAGAGCATTGAGGTTCTTGCAAACAGGCATGGGCAACCCTCCAAAGGGAGTCTGTGCAACATGAGCACTGAGTTTGTACCACGAGAGCTTCTCAAAGGTGAACTTGTCTGCTGTGCATCGCAAAGACATGTTATCCTTCTCTGTCACTTGATTCTGTGGCTGGACATTAATTTCAAGACCCCCTGCAAGTTAAAAAAGTAAAATAAATTCCTACTTGATTGTGCATTTTGTGGCTAACATAAACTTGACAGTCATTTTGGATATACAGATTTTGTCATCCTAGCTGGTTGAAAATAAGGAAAAGAAACACTTAAAAAGATCAATCAAATCAATCAGTCAGTCAGTCAACTAATCAATTATCTAAGGAGTACAATCTCATTAAAAGCAATATATTTCAAATGGATCAAATGAAGGACTGTGTAATGAATAAATTATTCTTCCTTTAGAAACTTACAGCAACCTAAGATGATTCTCAGCACTATCTTATGGTTCATTTTTAGATTTGGATTAAAATAAAATTTTGGCATGTGAATATGGGGACTAATTGTTAAGGAGACAGAAGCTCTTCACCACTGGTTTGGAAAATTTTAGCCTTAGCTCTTACAGTAGAGAGCTCTTTACTCATTTTGTGACGCTACCATATTTCTCTGTTGCTCTTTTAAGTGGCTGCAAAAGCTCAACTGCAGGCACTCTTCGGACAACAGTGCCCATCTTCCATCACTTTCACTGGCCCACCATTCCACTGATGCTGGTAGAACTAATTACTTGACTGAAATTAGTGGCAACTTTAAAGGCTGTCTAAAGAAAACCTTAAGTAAACCTAAAATCTGAAAGAAAGGATTTCATAAAGGACAGGAATCAGGTATCATCACTGAAGTGCCTCTCATTAGCAAACAGACAAAATAACATTAATTTAACATGGCTGCCTTTGGCAGGGTGCACTTACTCGTCACATGGAAGGAGATCACTCTCTCACTTGACCCAGCCCTGTTTGTAGCCATACATCTGTACAAAGCAGATACATTTGCTGCTTGAATCACGAGGGTGCTCACAGTCTAGAAAAAAACAATCAAGCAATTTCATACCACATCAGTGCTAAAGCAACGCCCAACCACCTGAACAGCTCAGCAAAGGGCTCTGCAGATATCTGTACAACCAAAAATCCCTCCAAAGCACAAACCCATGGTGTGGCAGAAGCACAGTCCCCTTCTGAAGTTTACATTTTTGTCCTTAAGTGTGTAAAAATCAGGTAGAAGGAGATGGGAAGAAGCAGAAGGTGAACTTTGGTGTATGTGTTAAAAAGTGCTGCATCCACAATTTTTTCTGCTTTTCAGTCTCTCCAACTTCTATTACTGTTAATTGGCAAGATTAACTCATCTAACTTTAGACCACTAAAGGGCAGTTATCAAAGTCTAAGTCAGTTATATTCCTCAATGGAGATTCACTTTGGATCAGTGTTCAAAGGACCTGAAAGCGTGTATCTCTGCCTCTCGGCTTCAGCACGAGCTTGCCTGTCTAACTGGGAGTAGAACCCCGAGTTTAACAACAGGTGAAGAGTCTCATCTCTAATGATGTATCTCCAGACATGTGCACTGCTGAAGAGGGTTCATCATCCCCAGCCAAGAGAAAAGAAAATGTGCTCACCTTTGTTTTCCCAGCAATAGTAACGACTCGATGCTTAATTTCAACCTGATTCCCTCCCTTTCTCTCTGAGATCACTTTCCATTTCTTGCATGCATATGGATTGGCTCCTGAGCGAACTTTCCTGAAATGTAAGTAGAGACATGTGCATTAGATAAGAGGAATATTTGCCCTCCAAGAGAGGTATTTTGGGTTCTCCTTATAATATGCAGATATTTGTAAGTCAGATGCATCACTGGCCACAGCTTGCATCTGTGAGGGAAGCACGTGCTTCTGGAAATAATTCTATTAACTTTCACCCTATAACCTCCTGAGATCTTCATGCTCTTGAAAGTAAAGGACCCCCAAGCCTAAAGGTAAATTTCCTAATTAATCTGCCTGTGTCAGCTCAGTTGGGATGGTTGGAGGAAAGCAGCTATTCTGGGAACAAACCTCCATTCATAAATGGATGATTCAAGTTGATTTAGTTCAAAGGAAGACAGAGAGACATAAAAATCACTGAACTCCTTACAAGAACTTCTTGAGGACAGTAGCCATTGTGTAGGAAGCAACCAGGCACCAAAGGAAGAAACTAGTGGGATCATTTTAAAAACAACAACAGGAAAGAAGAATGCTATTTTTTTTTTTTTTTTTTTTTTTTATCCTGGCTTTTTTTTTTAAAAAGGAAATCTGGGCTTATGGCAGGCCTAGATAAGGGAAGCTGAGTGAATCTCAGTCAGGCACTCTCTCTATCATTCCCCAACATCAATCAGTGCACTTCCTCTGAGATACACTTTCACACAGATAAAGAGCACCATCACACTCAGCGCTCGAGCACAAGAAAAAAAACACTACAGGGATGCATAATTAGCATAAACAGCAAATTTCCTCTGTTTGGGATGGAGTTTTGGGCCTGCAGCCCACAGGGGGATCTGAGGGAAGGGCATGCAGACAGCTGCATTTGAGACCCCGTGCAAGTCGAGATTCCCTTCAAGAGAGCAGGACAGCAACATGCCAGCACTGCTGGATCCTCTCGGCGGGTGGCCCTCGCCTCTGCCAACAACAATGACCTTGGCAGAGCCTGCCTGCAGCAATCTGCAAATTAAGTACAACAATCTGCTTCTTCATTGGCCGTTGGGTTTGCACTCCGTAACGAGCCTGGATGAGGGAGGCACCAAACAAACCCCAACCCAACACAAATATCCCTCAAGACCTACAAAAGCTGCAGGAGAAAACAAGGACTTGGCACTCACTGGGGGCTGAAAGTGCACTCCTCCTCCAGCTGCCAGTGCCAGAGCACGGTGGTGGGTGGTGGGACGGCGTAGACGGTGCAGGTGAGCGCCTGTGTGGAGCCGTACTTGTAGGAGTCCACAGGGGCCATCAGCGCATTCTCACCGATCTGGGGGGGCACTGCAGGAGAGAGCAGCAGGTCACAGCTCTGCCGAAGGCTCCCCAGCATGCATGCATTAGACCCGTGGTGACCAACTCACACCGTGCCCCGACACGAGTGAAACACAGAGCATCTCCAAGGACACGTGGGGAAGCAGTGAACCCGCCCAACACTTTGAGGATCAGGATACTTAGGATCTCCTACAAAATTCCCCTTCAATATTCTATGGTATAAAATGTAGTTCCTGGACTCTCACCACCATTCCCAGCCATTAAATGCACATTATTCCCCAGGCCTGATCCCAGTGCACGTAGCCTTGTTGCCCTTTCCAAGACCTGCTGTCTTCAAAGCATAGGCTATTTCCTGGGGAGCAGAAAGGAGGAGGTAGGGGAGGAGGAGGAGGAGGGTTGTAGAGGACAGGGCAGAAGAGGAGGGATAGCCTGTGTGGGGCAGGAAGGATGGGTGAGGCGGGACAGGGCCAGGATGGAGCAGGGTGGAGGAGGACTCCAGCAGCACAGTCAGCAAGAAGGGCAGGAAAAGAGCAGGACACAGAGGCAAAGAATAATATACAGAAAAAAACCAAAACAAAACAAAAAAAAACCCACCCCACACAAAACATCATCACAACACCAACACCCAGAGTCTGTAGCCTCTTGACTGATACATCCTAGAGCCAGGAGGGACCGGTCACCTCTGCTCTCCCAGGGCTGAGGTTCAAGGGCTGTTCAGTACTTAAATCTTCATTGGCGTGGGACAAATTAAGCCTAAAGAAGGTAATATACCACATCCACACATGTAAGAAAGGCACCTCTGTTACCCCACTTACCATTTACCAGCAGGGTAAATGTATGTCTTTTCTGTATCCTGTTGATGGGGTTTGTAAGGACAACTGTGTAATTCCCTGTGTCCTTTTCAGTTGCTTCAGTGATCACTAATGCATAGCCAAGTTTAACGGTATGATTTGCGTTGATGGCTTTTCCGTTTTTATACCTAAAGAAAGTACAGAGCACTTTGAATATTCAATTATTTGCTTTAACTAAGAATAGCTCATTTTTTTCAAACACATTATATCCCAGCTCTTACCATTTAGCTTCCGGTGGAGGATATCCTTTAAACTTGACAGGAATTTTGACTGTGTCACCTAGCCTTGTCTCAACTACATTCTCCATTTTCTCCAGGTGAATAAAAGGACTTTCTGGGGGGAGAAGAAAGGAAGTAAACTAAATGGTCTTTTCTCATGGACCAAAGCAACCATTTGGGTTGGCACCTAACAAGATGACAAACTGAAGTTAGTAACAGGACTATGGGTCATTGGTAAAGCACAGCTGGCTCCAAATTGAGCTCTGGAGAGATGCCACCATGAAAACCTGATCCTTTCCTTCACACAGAGGAACAGACCAGTTCCCTCACCGAGGAGCTCTGGAAAGCAGAGACAAGACTCAGCTCTCAGGATAGTGTGCCAACTGTCAGATCTGTATATACATACATATATATATATATATACACATATCATAAAACCCTCTCAATATACTCATTTCAGGAAATTAGACTATTCAAAACTACAGTATGATGAAGTTAAATACTCTCAGACTATTCTCAAATATGTATTTGAACCACTGCAGTCACAGAGTACTTTGGAATTATTTACGTTACTTGTTTTAAGTTATAAACTTGCATTCAGACGTAAGACAGAGAATAGCCTTTTGACTAAATTAGCCTTTTGACTAAGATTTAGGGTGGTTTAGACTTAGTATCTGGTACACTCAGTATAGCACATGATTTAATTTTGGCTCCTGAAGAGCAGAACAGAAAGAACACAGGAGAAAATTCAGTATATCTTGAATCACTATGTCCACAGTAAGTCTGAAAGATTTTTGTTTCATTTTAAAAATGCCATTAATATTCTGGCCCCTGAAATCAGACCTCAGGAAAAACAGTCTCCTTCAAAATATAAACCTCTTTGTCTGACTTGGTGATTAAAAATGAGCCATTCTCATGCTGTTAATTTTTTTCTATAAGTTGGTGGAGCTGGGGCTGTGCCCAAGAGAGGGTTGAGAAAAGGCTGTAGGATGTGGCCTCGTACTTGTCTATTCACTAGCCAAAGCTGTTTCCCGTGCATCATTTCCGTACAACCGAAACTCCATTTGATTCATCTATTCATAATGCGAAAGCTAAAAGTTTTATTTTCTTAGCTTCATTCATGCTGACCCCAGACTCTTGTGTCACAGAGCCACCAAGATCTAGCTTAAGTTCACCAACAGTGAGAACAGGCAACCCTTGTACAAAGCCACCTACACAAATTGAGTTTTACAGGACCTTAAGGAAGTCAATGCAGAAGAGGGTCAGAGGCTTATATCAGTTTATTTTACTGCCCACTTTCCGGTGGGATTCTACAGCTTTCAGTAAAATACAGCATCCCTTAAAATCTTATTATTAACTAAGGCTGTGGTATAAAAATAATCCCATACTAGTTGTAAGAGAAATACTGTAGCTGCTGTAGTTTGGTTCATTTCTGTCATTTGATTCATCATCGAGATGCCTTCTGCATCCCAGGAATTAATCCCAAATCTGAAACAACTAAAGTGGAAAATGTCATACCATGGATAACGAAGTAACTGCTGTTTTTCATGTTCATACGACCACTGGATGCTGCACAAGTGTACCGGCCTCTGTCGCTTAGGGACACGCTGTCAATGGTAAGGGTGCTCACAAACTTCTTTATTTCTCCTGCAGTGGTTTTTACATCCCTAATAGTGGCACGCTTTTCCTGTAATAGACAAAAGACAGAGATGTTTGGAAATGACATTGTTATTCCTTCTGTCACCCTTGGCACACTTGTATATGCCAGAAATTTCATTGTGTATTAACATCTTCTTTCTCAATGTTTTAAAGGGGGAGGTGACATTATACCTAAATAAATCAAATTGCTTTGTGATGAAGGCACCTATAAGTTCATATGGCTTTACCTTGATGGAAGGGTAGTCCCATTTAAAATCGATTCCCACATTCAGCTCTGTCCTAACAGTGCAATTGAGAACAAGTTTTTCTCCCACTGCCAGCTCTACTTCATCATGTGGGTTCATTGTCAGGTCATAAATTCGGTACCCTAGAGAAACACAAAGGTGCACACAAAACATGGGGGTAAGAAGAGTTTGTTAAAGTACTCAGCACCAAATTTCCCAGGTGAATTCACCAAAACCCCAGCTACAAAAAAGCCCCTCGATGCCCCAGTGCAGCATGATAATGGGTGTAGAAAGGAGCCTGGAGAGAAGCGATGTGCCTGCCCTGAGCACTTCCCAGCTGAGACCCCTGTCAGACAGTGACACAGCAGGATATATGCACTTGATCAGAGCCCCACCAGCAGTGGGAGCAAGCAAGAGACTGTGACTCACACACTTCCTCTGCCTTAGGCACCTTCTTCTTATCCTTATGAGACCTAAAACTAAGGGAGATGTATACCCATTCCCAGCAGTGGGCAGGAACTTTATAGGGAATAACAGTGAGGCATTAGCAAAATTATCCAAAGTTTACTTTGTATAGAAAAATATTTCAAAACAGAATATTCTGAATGCAGAAATTCTACAGATGAGTTGAAATTCCTCCAGATCAGAGTGAGGATTTGTGAATTTTGTGGAGAAGTAAAAGCCTTCTGCACAGAGTAAAGAGGAAAGGGCTGCTATGCCTTCCTGACAAGCCAGGAGAGACTGCCTTGGTGCCATTTGGATACTTGAAATGGTCACTTGTGTCCTCAGCTGAAAGAGAAATAGCTGCTGAATTTCAGCTCAGGCTTAAGCCTCCACAGAATTATCACATTATTTCTGGGGTTTGATGAATATCTGACAAAATATACCAGGAAAGCATAAAACCCTGCGAGAGTGGAGACACAGGTCTTTAGGGAGGCAAGACAACCCAGCTTGTAGCGAGACATTCAGATCCACCCTTCCCTTGGTACACCCTCAGTGCAATTTCTTTTCATCTGCTGCTGAGGGATGCTTGCCTCTCATTTCCTTCAACTGTAACTGACAGTGTGGATAAGTGATTTTAGGAAAAGGGTTTGCATTGTCAGAAAAAAAGAAAAATTAAAGCCCCTGGCATCAATGTAAAGCACTAAAAATAGAAGCACTTATCCCAGAGATCAACCAGAAAGAACACAATACATTGCATTTAAAAGAAAAGTGATATAAATCGCAACATCCATTTTGCATTAGCTGTATTGTCAGTATTGAATAACCTAGTGTCCAACCAAATGTAATTGGTTCAGTACGCTGTAGAAAGCAAAAGAACATTGGTTATAGAGAAATAAAAACTTTCGGCTTACCTACAACTGCAACTATGTATATCACAGACTGGTAGCTTTCATCATCTATTTTAGCTTCGCAGAAGACCATGCCTGCATAGTTGATTAAATGACTGGGTATAGTGAAGCCTTTTTTATTATTCCATGAAATGGATTTACCATCAGGAACAAATATTTTTTCTGGATACTTCTGTTTGGAATATTGATAAAACACATAGTCAGATTTCAAAAATCAAACAACCCAGCATCTTCCACAACTGCAGGGCCCCCATTTTAACAGCCTATCTTAGGGAATTAGTACATGCTTTGAGAGTGCAATGCCATAGATGAGTACAGGTACAGCACTCATCTTGTAATCGCAGTCTATAAAACTCACAGGGATGGAAAGAAGTTTTTAAGAAATGTATTTATACTTCAAACAACATATTTACGCCACAGTGATTTCAACTAACTCCCGAGAAAGTAGCTGGCTTTTTCCTTACCGCATGTAGAGATACATTGAGATTTGATACGGTTCCAAGGCACGGCACTACCACAGTTTTATTCTTAGTGATGTATACAATGCCAAGCTGATCACTAACTGAAGTCACAAATGGCGATCTGTAATCTAGAATGATATTCAATTGATAAGTGGGTGTTATTCATCACATCATTATAGAGAAAACTTTTCCAGTTTTCTTCTCTCCCTGTCTATTCTTTCACAAATCAGTTTTATGATTTTCCATGTCATAAAGCACTGAAATAATGATACTAGATAGGGGAGATATGTGTTTTTATACACATCTTAACCCCCCAGATTCAGAATATCATTATTCTCAAAGCAGTTATTAGCAGCAGAGTGCACTTTGGAGAATGGCCTCCTGCTACAGCAGTCCTTTCGCTGACAAAAACTGATTTACCCTGGTGTGACTTTCCTTGTGTAAGTATTACAGGAAATATCAGTTAAAAGTTGTAACATGTTACACTGACTTCCCTGATGGCAGCATCCTTTTCAAAGTCAGACAAAAATATTAAAAAATAGGTCTGTGATATTATAAAACAAGCTAAGTTATGTACTTAATTATATCTCATTTCTCAAAATGGTAACTACAAGTTAACAATAAAGAGGAAACAGGATGCATATGGAAACGAGGATGAAGCCATCAGTGCAAAAAGGCAGATGCCTCAATGGATGCACTCATTGAAGCTGAGTGCACAACTGGAGGCTTTGCAGTGTCTGTGACACTCAGCTGCACTGCTGCCAACACAGCTGACAGCCCAGCTTTGAAAACAGCTCTTACAGAGTACATAAATTTTACCACCAGAGTCAGCAAATGTATGGAACTTCATGTGTTGGGGTTTGGGTGGTTTTTGGGGTTTTGTTAATGGTTAATCAGTATAAATGTTAATCAGTACAAATCGTACCTGGGATCGGATCTGTAATTTTTAACAAATATAAAATCTCTGTAATCCTCTCTCATACGAAACTCCTCCTGAGGTCAGTAATAGCTCTGCATTCATGAGGACAGGCTCAGAGCTCAGCAGAGGTATGTATGCTAAATTCTGGGTGGAGAACAGCAGACCATGTACTGCATTTGGCAGGTCAGTTACGAATTATAGGTACAAAGGCTTTTGGGTTGATGGCAACTAGCATACCTGAATTTAATTAGTCAACATGAAAACATGAAAAATGTTTTGTAGGATCAAAAATTCTAGGATTAATAAATTTTAGCATCCAAACACTTGATATTCCTTTTTTCTCTTGATGCTAGAGAATGCTTACACACCTGAGAGCTGTGTAAGCACTTACCTTGAACATAAACATAAATGGTTGTAGCTGCCTGGTTGTCCCTGTAAAGGCACTTGTAGTCCCCTGTGTCATTGCCAATGACTTTACTCAGAGTAAGTGCCTTGCAGTAGGGGCCATCACTGCAGTCTGTCACGGAGATACGCCTCTCAGAGCTGCTCTGCTTGCTTGGCCACGACCACTCCAGTGGTCTCTGACCGCTGGGAAAGCAAATGTTAGAGGAGCAGACACTCGTGATATGAACCCCAGCCCCACCAGCCCCTGTGGCTATGGACAGGGATGGGCTTTGCCCCGCCACAGAGAGAGAGAGAGAGTCAGACCATGCAGGACAAATTCACACATACACACACACACACACATAAAACCTACTGGTAACAGATACAAGGAAGCTACTTGAGATTTACATTCTGCTGAATCAAAGTGACAAAACACCCAAAAGAGAGCGTTGAGAGTATGGATCCACAAGGATCCACAAGGACACAGCCAACGCTTCCTCCTCCCAGCCACCTTACACTCCCTTGCCCTCTCTTGCTCCAGCCCTCCCACATAATTTCTAAAAGTTGTCAGGGAAAAGTGAAGCAGAAGGCACAAAGGGAGTGGAGAGAAAACAGGAGATATGACAGGAGAGAGATCACATCATGTGTGATTCTGTAGAAAAGCTCACTACATAAATTACCAATCATCAAAATCATGCTGAACCGGCTTGTCCTTACCTGCAAGTAATATTTAGTGTGTTGTTTGCCATTATTGTGAGGACATCTTTTTGGATGCTAAGGGTTGGCTGATCCAGAGAAATAGATAAACCTGCAAAAACATGTATGAAACCCCTCAAATAAACACAATAAACAAAGCAAACACTACTCAATCAGAAAAGTATTAGATACAATAATACACAGCAGGTTTTAAGTGGACACTTTCACATCACCCATTTAGCAGCGAAGGCTAAATCACGATTTTTCACACATCCCAAAAAGTTAAAAAATTCTGTCATAACAGGAAGCAAAGGCAGATGGTCAGGAGCTAGCTGCAGAGCACTACAATTCAGCCAGCCAGGGTGGAGTTCCTGTTTTCTTGCATTGCCAACTTCAAGGTCTAACAAGAGGATGTGGGACATTGAAATGAAGGGAACCTTCATCTGGTGATCTCACTCCCTCGGGGATTATGAACTTTTCTTATAATAAATTGAATATACTTCTTTGAGACTACTGATCAATGAATTATGCAAAGAAACTATTTTACAGTTTGTCACAAATTTGAGATCCCATGAACTTATTTTGTGCCACGATTTTCCAAGTTTGTCTCTCTCCTCCTAAGCAGTTAGGCAAAATCCTATTACTCCCGGACTATCCGTACAACGGCTTCCGTCGCACCCACCCGGGGCCACTGCCGCTTGCGATCTGGGTGCCAGTGCTTGCTCTGAGGCACCGGCCCAGCTTGTGCAACATTTGGGAGTACCACAGGGAGAGATTTTCAGTCCGCCCGAGCTGCTGCCATCACCTTCAGGAATCCCGCCTCACCGGCCCGAGCCGCAGCCGTGACGGCTCGGCCGGCTTCAACGGGCCACAAGAAAGCGTGGCCGGGCCGGGACATTCCCTATTTCGCTAGCATTTCCCGGTGCTTTCATCACTTGCATTCCGAGCAGGTTCCTCGCTGATGACAGGTTTCCCGCCGTTGGCTCTAGGGACATTTTGCTCTCGGAAACGGCGGCTGATGCTGGAGCCAAGCGTGCGGGGCACTATGCCACGGCAGGCAGCCCTCTCCGACGGGCCAGCACCAGCCGGCCCGACAGGAGAGGCCAAGAGCACAGGACGGGAGGGCTCAGCAAGCCCGCAGCCACGGGCGTCCCGTCCCACCCGGGGACTCGCGCCGTCTCATCCGCTCAAGCCTCCCCGACTAACCCATGGGAAAGCCGCACCCGCGCCCTTCGGGCACCCGCGCATCCCCGCGCCCCCTCTCCCCGGGTCCCGCGGGGCGGCCGGGCCCCGGCGGCCCCCCGACAGACCGGACCCGGGCATGCGGGGCTCCCCGAGCGCTTACCGGGAGCCAGGCACAGCAGGACCGCCAGCAGCCGCGCCGCGCCGAGCTCCATCCCGCGGCCGCCGGGGCTGCGGGGCGCGGAGCGAACCCTCTGCCCGACGGCAGCCGCGCCTCGTCCAGCCGAGCGGAGTCAAGCCGAGCCGAACCGAGCCAGGCCGAGCCGAGCCAGGCCGGGCCGAGCCGAGCCGAGCCGAGCCGAGCCGAGCCGAGCCGAGCCGAGCCGCTCCGCACGCCCCGCACCGCCCGGGGGGATGCGGGACCCCGGCGAGCGGCACCGCCCCTCCGGTGCCCGGGGCGGGACCCGGGGCCGAGCCCCCGCCCACCCCAGCGCCATCCCGCCCCCGGCCCGGCCCCGGGGCCCCCGCGCACCCCGCCGGGATGCTCCGCATCGGAGGGGCAGCGGGAGCTCTCCCTCTCCCCTGCTCAGCGGCAGGAGGGTCTCGGCAGTAAAGTTCAGCGTCGCTTGGTGCTTCATCGTGCTTTTATGGGGTCTCTTAAAATCTCCCCAACAGCAAACATCCCAAAGTCCAGCCATACGAGGTACTGTCAGTGAGACACGGCCGTGTTCCTGCTGGCAGCGACTGTACCCCCGGGTTTGAAGTGTCTGGCAGCATCAGTGCTGACTTCACAACGTGGAGTCCCCTAAGAAAACATGTGGCATGTACCCAACCACCTCAGCTAATGGGATCCAACAAGTGCCTGCCGCAGCTGCTCTTCCCACCCAACAGCAGTCGCATCCTGCTCTCTGTGGAATGCTCCCCATGGCAGTAGCCATTGCCCTCTCACACCAAGTGTTGAGTTTTCTTAACAAAAATGAACCCCCCAATCGGAACTATACCTTTGAATCAAAATTATTAACTAGTGACTGCTGAAGAGAAATCTGTGAGGTAGTCCTCTGGGAAAAATAAACAGACAGTGGTCATTAATGTGTTATCCATACGCACAATATAAAGCCTCCGGTGGAGATAGATCAGTAAAGAGAGGTCCGTAGATAAACAGGTAGATAATCAGGTGGACAGAAACACACAGCTGTGTATGGAACTACGTGTGCATATACATAGGTGTGCCTCTACATGCTGCCTTCTCCTCTTTCCCTGCAAATCTGCATGGGAGCTTGTCCACAAATGACTAAGTTAATGAAGCAACGATTTTATCTTGCATGTAATGCAATTCCAGCTGTTTTACTGTACTGGGGAAAGAGTGTAATTTCCTTTGAAATTACACCCCTGTTGCTCACAGAAAGATACAGGGAATGGCAGAAGCCAAAGTTTTCCTACAGATCAAATGAAATCCATGAAAAGTCAAATAAGGCTCGCAATCAAGTGGCAGCAAGTCAGCATCATGCAAATAAAAATTGCACTTGCTATTCTTGTGAATATTGGCAGCCCTCGTTAATACCCCCACCTCCATCATACTGTGGGTCATTGGTATTGCTGAGTGATTTGGGGAACTCCGGCAGTGAGTTCAGCTACTGATCTTGCTGAAACTAGGCTGCATGTAAGGTTTCTGTGCTAGTGACAGATACTTAGTGAAAACCAAAGGCATCCAATGCTAAAAAAACCCAGTTTTGGTAACTTTATTTGTGGCAATGTTGGCTGTGTTGGGTTTGACTACAAAGAGAAAGAAAATTGATAAGGGTTGGATGACCTGCAAGTGGCCTCAAAACCTGCCTCAAAAGCAGTTTACGTAGTCAACAACGAAAATTAAATTATAGGGGTAAGTTAAAAACTGTTTATATGGAATTGTTATAGGATCCACATAAAACAGTAAACTCACTGGGAGCTCACTTTAATGCTTTCTGCATTCCCATGTGAGCTTCCAAAATGCAGCTGTAGAAAATATGCCCCTATATTGATTTTAACAAGTAACTTTTCTAAAATTTAGTCAGATGATGTGCAGCTACAGCTGACTGCAATACCACTTGGGCTCTGTTTTCGTGAACAGTCATTGCTATTAAGTGAGTGGTTTGGAAGGCTGCTTTCATTGTTGAAAATTATTGTGGTGCCTGAGCTTTATGGAAACAAATACCTACTGTTTGCCCTAAGCACATCTAAGCCAAGACAGATGAATGCTAGCCCTCTACAGGCCCTTTGGCTTTTGCCACGTTCCCTGCCTCCTTCTCCTCTACAGTGTCCTGAGGAAGGGAAGTAAAGAGAGGGGCTGACCCTGTGAACGCACAAACCTGGCGAGTGCACACATCGAACTGAGCAGCTGGCAGCAAGGAGCCTGCACGTTGTGACTGTAGTTTAACCACAGGGAACTCTACATTTCAAAAGCACAAATTGGTTTTTATCTCCCTGAGTGATCACAGTGAGATCTCAGTTTTTACACTGTGCTTCCTAAATGGGACACAATCCTTCAGCACTTTGCCTGGCTGTCAGTATAATCTTGGTCTATAATAAACTAGACTAATTCTGCAGGAACTGCTTCTTCATGAACTGCCATTCCTGTAGTACCAGGGACATTTGTAGTACCAATGAGAACAAGAAGGCAACTTCTTTGCATGGAGCCCTAATCCTGTAAATATTTAAGCACAAAAGTAACTTTATTCTGAAGAGTCATTCAACAGATGTAGGACCTTTCATCTGATTCAAATTACTTATTGTGAGATTAATCCTCCAGGATAAGCAAATAAAAACTAGACCCAAGTATCACTGACAATGGTAGATGTTTGGAGAAAGTGAGAACTGGCAAAGGTGTGAGATGACTTTACCAATACATGATGTATGATGTCATATGTACTTTGCAAAACTGAGTTTTCTATTCTGAGCAAGTGGACTTTCATTGGAAGATGCCATGGGGAATCTCTGAGAGAAAAATCAACCAGAGCACAGAAGAAAGACTGTCACCTAAAATCCAAGTGAAAGATTCATGTAACTATAATGCTGCTGTGATAGCTATGGGACACAGATGTCTGGCTACAAAATCAAAACCCCTGTGGTTTAAGGGATAGCAGTTTTCTCATCCAGCCTTTTAGGCTGTGAGCCTTGCACAGCCTTTGTGTCATCCTTCAGATTTGTAGAGTGTCTTGCATAGTCCAGATTGCCCCAGAGACTATCTGTGCTGAACCACAGGGATCTAGTGAGAGAAGAAAACATATTAACGTAGTTCAGTGAGTACAGGATGGGATTTCCTCCTTCTCCAGTACAGTGTGAATGGGGAAAACTTCCTGGGATCTAAATCCAGCCTGCAATGGCTTCTAAAGATACTCTCCCCTCTGTCTCAGTATTCTCACCAGCCTCGAATAACAGGAAAGCCTATCAAGACTTCTTAAATCTCACTTCTAAAAGTGCCTCTGCCTTGGCCAGACAATAACAGTAAAGAAACGTGGGGCTAGAAGGAGCTCCATGAAGTTTCAGCCTTCCTGGCACACTGAGCAGATCTCATCTCAGCATGAGACCAGACCTAGGGAGCTGTGGAAGAACTGGTGGCTGACAGACAGAATGCAATCAAACCCTGTGCATCACTCCACGCTTCATCAGATTAACTCCCAGTTCACACAGCATCTCCAGAGCCCCATTCTGAAATCAGCGCCTTCCCAGACCTGGGCTCATCTCCCTCCTTCCCTGCAGCCTCTTCCTGCTGCAGCCTGCGCCCAGGGGCGGCTCCGTCCCTGAGCGGTCCCTGGGAATGGTCTGTGCGATGGGAGGGGGCACCAAGCCTTGCCTCGGCCAAACAGGGCGGGCGAGCCTTTGTTTGTGCATCTGCTGCCCTGATCGCCAAAAGCTCATTAAAAACAAGACACAAAGAAGCAGCAGAGGAAGCGGACGAGCCCCCTCCCGTCTCCTCCCCGAGCTGTCACGACTCCTCCAGGCTCTCTGGCTCTGTCAGGGCTCCCCGGGCAGCCCTGCCGAGGAGCCCGACCAGAGACCAGAGCAGCGGCGGCCAAGCGGCCCTTTGTTGCCTTAATTATTCAAATGACAACCTGGGGGGAGATAAGGGCTGGCCCTGGCAACACTGGTTATGCGCTTTCCTGCTCCTGTAGCTCAACAAGTTTGCAAGGGGTCAGCATCCCACGCAGAATACATCTGGGATGCGGCAGCCTGCGCTGTGCCGCCTCCCGCTCACACCTCCGTGCCGCAGCCGCGGCTGCAAGCACCTCAGCATCTAATGCAGGAGTGCGTGCTCCCTTCGGCTCTGTCTGCATTGCAGACTGCACCACTCCTCAGCATCTAATGCAGGAGTGCGTGCTCCCTTCGGCTCTGTCTGCATTGCAGACTGCACCACTGCAGCATCTAATGCAGGAGTGCGTGCTCCCTTCGGCTCTGTCTGCATTGCAGACTGCACCACTCCTCAGCATCTAATGCAGGCGTGCGTGCTCCCTTCGGCTCTGTCTGCATTGCAGACTGCACCACTCCTCAGCATCTAATGCAGGAGTGCGTGCTCCCTTCGGCTCTGTCTGCATTGCAGACTGCACCACTCCTCAGCATCTAATGCAGGAGTGCGTGCTCCCTTCGGCTCTGTCTGCATTGCAGACTGCACCACTCCTCAGCATCTAATGCAGGAGTGCGTGCTCCCTTCGGCTCTGTCTGCATTGCAGACTGCACCACTCCTCAGCATCTAATGCAGGAGTGCGTGCTCCCTTCGGCTCTGTCTGCATTGCAGACTGCACCACTCCTCAGCATCTAATGCAGGAGTGCGTGCTCCCTTCGGCTCTGTCTGCATTGCAGACTGCACCACTCCTCAGCATCTAATGCAGGAGTGCGTGCTCCCTTCGGCTCTGTCTGCATTGCAGACTGCACCACTGCAGCAGCCTGCAGCCTTGGCCCCAGTGTGGCTCTCACCAGGCGTGCATCCCCAGCACACTGATAAACTTTGACGAGGCAGATGTGGAAGTACGTGCAAGATGCCGCCTCAAGAAAATGAGATGGCATTCATGTAAATGGCATGCAAGATCAGAACGTACGTTTACCAGAGCATACACTTCGTGTGTAGACCCCACAAAGAATGTTGGTTTGCAAGAGGCATTGAAACGAAACAATTGTCTCAGGTGAGAACAGATATGAAAGTAGGAATAAACCCACTAATTTTCAGACAGAGTTGCCTAAAGGTAGAGGTTTGAATGCTTCTGTTTTCAGAGTATGTCAAAATCATTGATACCTTTGTTGGAATCTAGGGTTATGTGCTTTGTATTTGGCTTTGTCCATCTATGAACAGGAGGTGCAAGTTCGGTGTGCATGGACATCCCCAAAGCAGCTTTATTCTAGCTTGGCTGGATGCTGATGGTAACTAAACCAGAGGAGCAGGTTCATTGCTGTCAAGCTCCAGACTAGTCTAAAGTCACTTGGATATGTCTCTCCACTCCTAGGCATGTAATTATGGTTTGAGGCATGTGGAATTTTAGGGAACCACCTTTGAAAAACTCATTTTATTTCACTGATTATTTAATTGTCCCTGTAGTGTCCTACAACTCTGCATAATTACTCCTGCCAGGACAACAGGGTCCTACACACCCTTCATTCAAGGAGTTGTTCCTTTTCTTACCCTATCTAGTTGTTTTTTCCCACCAAACTCTTTGTGAGTCAAGGGCTTTGTGGAGAAGGGACAAATGCCTTTGTTGTTTCTGTGCCTGAAATCTACGGATTCTCTGTTGCTTGCAGCAGGAAGCAGATCTGAAGCATCACTTTCTGAGCAGGAAGCAGGGGGTGTCTGGGGCCCCCAGTCAGTTTGGCTAATGGATGGGCAACTGATGACAGGGACAAGCTACAGATTCTTACACAGAAGTGGCATGCAATATTTTTTCCCCTTGTTTTTGTTTGGGCTTGGTTTTTTTGTTTGTTTGGGTTTTGTTGTTGTTTTGTGGTTTTTTGTTTGTTTGTTTGTTTGTTTTTTGGGTTTTTGTTTTGTTTTGGTTTGGTTTGGTTTAGTTTCGTTTGGTTTGGTTTTGGTTTTGGGTTTGGGTTTCTTGGGGTTTTTTTGGTTTTTTCCCCCCTTGAATTTTCTTTTTCCTTTTTGAGGCTTAAAGTTAAAAGTCTCTGAAAAAAGGTCTCAAAGCCTAGGTTGAAAAAACTACTGGAGAAGGACAAAATCCTTTTTTCTATTAGTTGCCTAGTGCAGCATATTTTCACTGCATCCCCTCCTGTGAAAAGATTTGCATTCACAAGAATATTCTCACCTCCATGCTGTAGAAATAGAAAGCAGCATCCTTAGGCACTTTGTTGAAATGGCTGGGTTTTTACATGAATTCCCTTAATATTCACTGAAGGAAAACAAGGGAACAAGTATCACACTACTCACAGAGAAGGTCCTGGAGCAAAGACCTGGATTCTGGATGATGTACCTGCAAATATGGAAGGAGTTCGTTTGATGTGGAACAGCACCATCAGGAAACCTGAAATGGCCACCTGTTATGGCACGGTGTCTGAGACTTTCTACTGACACAAAGCCAGGCCTCCCACAGCTGAAATTTCCATGGTAGTAGAAGCCTAACTTTGGGAAACAGCATGCCACAGATATTTGTTACTATTTTTTTTATGAAATAGAGAAAAATTATGAATGTATCTGACAGGGAGCCAGCCAATCCAGCATATTCTTACAAGTCATCATTGTGTTAGGTGTACAAGCAATGCACCCCAGCTCTCAGGGTGTTTCTGTGTCCCACACTGCAAAAGGAAAAATCTGAAGGGTTTTGTGGTGTTTTTAGCACTTTTCTGCTATGGAGGTGCCTCAGTGTCTGCTAAGGATTTTGTTGGGTTGCAGCCTTTCACTGGTGAGCACTGTAATCAGATGTCTCCTTCGTCTTAACACTTCTTAAATGAAATAAATAGGGACCTAATAACTTTGAGACATTTAACTACTGTCACATTTGCTTGAAACTGGAAGAAGAGTTAAAAAATAGGAGTCAAGTAGATAGAAAAGTAAACAGAGAGATATAAAATCTTATTAGTAAGTCCTATTTCCCTAGGGAACCAGCCCAAAATTTACTGGTCACAACAACTGCACAAGCACTTCACAGAACAGCATTGAGAGTTGAAACTGGAGGAAGCTCAAAGGAGAGAAAAAGGCTGCTAGGAACTGTGAATACTCAGCCTGCAAGGAAAGGCTGACAGGTCTGAGACTGTTCAGTCTTGAAGAAGAGGAGATCAGACAGGCAGGTGTGATAACAGCTTTCCAGTGGGGACAGGCTGGAGGTCCCTGATCAATTATCCTTATAGTCACCAAAGGTAAAAGAGGAAATAATCAGTCTAATTTTCTGGACAGGAGATTTATCTCAGATAATGGGGTATATTTTCTGATCTTCAGGGCAGTTAGGCACTGAATAAAGTTTTCTGGAGATTCTGGAACCGGCATCAGTTGAGGTATTTCAGATCAGGTCTGTCAAATCTTTTTAAGGGATGATATTTAATTCTGATTTACCATAGAAGTCAGTATTGGAGAGTCTTCTTAGGTTTATTCAAGTCACATGTATCCATAATTAATAGTAATACAATTTGTGGTTTTCCATTATTTAATAAAACAACCCCAAATTAAGTACTTCTTTATTGAGTCAAGTGTAATATTTCATCCAGCCTACAACAACATTTTAGCATTCCTTTTCAGCTAGAAGAACTAACGTGGTCAGTTTGAGTTGATACCTCTTCTACACTTTTTTTTGGTATCTTAAGGACACCAAGAATGTATCTTGAAGTGACTGGATTTCCTGCCATTTTTTGGGTGTTCGGCAACACAACTGAAAAAAAAAATCCCAAACCACTCAACCTCCAAACCACCGCCCAACCTCCAAACCGTTATTCACATCTCCCTGCTTCCAGCCAATAGCTCCTGGGAGATGCCTGAAGGCAACTTTCGCAAATCAGAGCAAATGGCACAGAGGGTGTCATGTCTTTCCCAGCTAATGCTTGCTAATACACTTAAACTGCATTTGGGAAAACTTCCAAATTGGTTCCTTCCAGGTAATTATTTTTCTTCCCAAATATTTTCACAGCCAGGATAACTAAATAGTAACTGTATTATGGGACATAATGTAGGGACTTTGGAAGACCAAGAACTTCGAGATCCACACAAGACACAGTAAGGGCTCCTACTTGAGTGATAAGAAGGATCTCCATCACTCTACCATTCTACTAAAGACTTTTTCAGGTACTAGCACACCTGGCTCTCGCAGTCCCTCTGAAGAACTATTTTTATCTCAACAGTGAGGAACCCATGTTTTTACGGTCAAAATTTACTCATACAGCAGATATTTAAAATGTGTTTAAACCCTTTGAAGTGGTAATACAGGAGTTGATTTTTAACACCTGTGTCTCAAAAGCCTTTTCTTACAAAGTGTAAAAGTTCATCACAACTAATTGTGTCTTTTCACGTCAGTATTTTTCTTTGTTTTACTTCATACCCATTTTCATGAGAAAATGGCCATCATTTGTTCCAAAGAAAAGAACTGTTCCACTGAGAGCAAGTTCAGCTTCTGTTCAGGCTTCCCTTTCAGGACACAAATCAGTCAGGTTTGAAAACGAGCAGGGAGAATATCACAACTTCTTTGTTGTTCAAAGTGGTCTCTTTACAGGGGTACGAATCATTTTTCAACAGTCTGGGGAAGCAGACTATCTCAATTCTCACATTAATTTGTTAATTAATTAATTTGGGTTAAATTCTTTAACCCAAAGCCAAAAACCCTAACCCAAAGTTCTGCTTTCTATGTATTTTACCTTTGTGAACAAGTTGACTGATTGATTACACTATTTTTAATCATCTGACTATTTTCTCACATCTCTCATCCAAGAAGAAAAATCATAACAAATGTTGTACCACCTTCTCATTGTTTTCTGCTGTGGCTGTAGCTAAATGAACCTTCTGAACATTTAGTAGCTGATGTGTGGTAATGTGGGACCAGAAGAAAAGCATCAACAGGAAAGGAAAGGAAGTGACCAGGCACTGACTGTATTCTTCACTGGGTTTGTCTCACCAAAGGTTGTCACCAACCAAAGGTTAAAAAATACATTCCACATTGTTTTCTGGAGGGGGACGCCCAAACAAGCCATGCAAAAATTCACAGAATAATCACTAAGGACGAAAGGAAATATTAGGACATGTATTCTGACCTTTGAAAACCACAGGCAGCAAAGGGAGCCCACTGGGACGCAGTGCTTCATTATTGAGGTACAAATTCTACTAGAAGAGAAGAGGAATATTTACTAGAAGCTTGAGCCTGGCTGAAGCTAGAGCCAGACAATTTAAAGCAGATGAAGGGCTCAGAGCCTGCAAATTATTCAGGAGGATTTTAGCATCATATATAATAGCAACCTTAGCACTGTGATGAGATTATTCTAAAAGACAAACTATATAATCATATATATGGGGGCTATAATACATAAATTTATATTTATATATGTACTTTGTGAGAGGTCAGGAATATTTCCAGAATTCTACTAGTATAGCATTTATTAACTACATAGTGAATATAGCTGATGAGCATTTTGAAATTATTTCTTTTCACTGAATTGCTGATTCAGTGCTTGTAATACCTTACCATTCCCACCCTTTCAGCTGTGGGAGTCACCAAGGTGACCCTTCCTTGTAACACTCATAGCAAGAAATGAGGACACTTTTTTTCCTTCCCAGACTCAGAAGGAGCTGATTAAGGCTAACAATGCCAAGAAAACAATAAGGAAAGGAAAGAACCTTGGGAAGGGCTGGAGGGTTTCCTAGAGAACCATCCTGAAGCTGAGAGAACAGTCAGGGAAGGAGCCCAGCTGTGTTCCTTTCCACAGTCAAGATCACATTTTCCAGGCAAGCCCTGGATACAGAGCGCTGCAGGCTGGGAGAACTGATCCAGTGGGACTGCATGGTGGAGGCTTCCAGACTGTCCTCTGGGGCATTGCTTTCTCTGCAGAGGTTATAATTCAGTGGTGGCATTTTCAGCTGAGACCAGAAGCGAAATGCCAGGCAATAGAGAAGGGGTGATGTGGGAATTGTGAGTCCAAGAACGACATGGTGCAAATTACATGGGTGCAGGTGTAGATAAGGGATACCAAATCTCCAGGCTTAAACTGGTAGGAAGGACTCTCTATCTCCATTAGAAAAGAGTGGTAAAAGCAACCATTTGGGTGAAAAGGGTGAAAACCTTATGAAAGTGACATGGATCTCAGTTTTTCTGGTTTTGGACTTTTGTCCGTAAAATGCCACAGGATATGAGTCAGCAGGAATTCTCCATAAGCCTGAAATTAGACCTTTATTGCAGGAAATACTATGCCAACACTGAAGTGTTGGCACCACACATGACACACCTCCTTATTCTTTGACATCTACAGACTGTCGTGTGCCAAGAAAAAGGTAACTGAGCAGTTCAAGGAAGGAAGACATTGAGATCAAGGTCACTGATACTGCCAAGAAGACTTTTTATTTCAGACCTGGAAATACAGGAATATTTGATTTATAAAGCGTGAGAATCTAAGCATAAAATTATAATTTCTAAATTCTTAAAAATCACAATTATTTTAACCCCAAAAATACAGCAACAGGTGTCAGTGAAGAACAGATCTGTCTAATGTCCACAGATCCATGAACAGTCACTATGTAGAATAAGCCTGTCTCTTCATTCCTTTCCCTCTGCCTCACTTATAATCTTCTTTACTATCTTCACACAGTTTAACTGTGAATTTTCTATCCTCTTGTTATCATTTCAGCCATTAGATTTTTGTGTGTGTGTCAGCCTGTGAAAATATTTTGATTGAACTGGTGCAAAAATATTTCAGGCAAATCCAAGGTATGGATGTCAAAACATGCTAGGAGAATAAAACACCTACTGGTATACAATAACATTATCCAGTTATTAAAGGAAGAAAGTGGCAAAATATAGGTATATGGTTTCTAGCTAGTAGGAGGAAAAAAAAAAAAAAGAAAAAGACAAAGACAGATGCTGATTAAAAGTTGTTAAATGACTCTGAATATTGCTTCCCTTCTTTAACCCATTTGGCCTACAAAGCACGGCCCCAGCTGGCCAGGAGAACACACAGAAGTGGGCAGCTTTACCACGCTTGCCTGGTGCAGTCAGCGAAAGTCCCTTTCCGTAGCCTCCAGCCTTCCTCTTGGATATGCGTGTCATCAGGAAAACTAAGTCCAGGCTCCCTACTTTCTCTTCCGCCCCTTTAGCTCCACATGTTTCCTGACCCCTGGCTCCTCTGCTGCGAGGGTTTGCCACCTGCACGCCGGCTCTGCTAGCACAACCACATCCTGTACCTTCCCGTGGCCAGGGTTCATTATTTCCATCGGCCCATAGGATAGCTGTGCGATGGGAACGTATTTGGCTTCAAACGACCCTCGTGAATGAAAACAAAGCGGTGTCTCCATTGCAGGCTGCAGAAGGGAGAGCTGAGTAGTAAAAAAGGGACCAAAGACTGTGTAGCATCAGGCTGGCTGCCTCTTTGGGTAGGATGATGAATGCCTCCTGGGGATGGGGACCTGGGTCTTTGCAAAACGGCATGCAGAGTTTACACTGCGTGTGAAAAAGCTGAGCTCCTTCTCTCCAAATATGTCTGTCCTCTTCTCCCAAAGGAGATGCTGCTATGAGTGACAGGGGAAAAAAAGTAATTTGCACTTTCTCCTACATTCCCAATCCCATTTCTGGCCCACACACCCCTATTTTTTTCTCTGGTAATTTTCCCAGGATAAGAATCTCTCCGTATGAGATGCTGTTCCTGAGGAAACAAGAGAATAGCCATATCTGGAGGGTGAGCAGGAGACACCATCAAGGAGGTAACTTAACTGAGAAAAAAACAAGCCTAAAAAGGCATAGCCAGGAGGAGAAACATATCTGTCTCCAAATGTTTTGGCATGGAACATAAAAACTCTCTTCATTCCAGTTAGAGTTCAGCATGGACTTTTTCTTACCTTTATTGACCCACCTCCCCAGATGGCTGCTATTCTGGTGCTATAACACATGAAATTACCGCCCACCTGCAGTTATCAGGCTGTATCATTGAAGGACAGTGACTGGGCAGTGGAAACAGATCATCCCATCTGAGTCCCCAGTGCTGTGCTCTCCAAGAGGACAAGGCAGGCCAAGGAGCAGCACAACACTCTCTGCCTGTGTGGTGACTTTGGAAAGCCGTGGAACTCCAGAGCATGCTAAGCAGAGCTACATCAAAATCCAGCGTGCTAATGTTCAAATGTACTTCAGGTGCCAAATGCCGAAGTGCCTTGGATGTATTAACTCCAAATCGTAGAAAAATTAAAGACCAGTGCCTTCCGTAAAGAAACCACAGTACTTCCAAAGGAAGTCCAGTTCTGACCTCCTGTGCACTGATGCAGACCAGAAAACTCTGCATGAACATCCTTTACTGGTTAATGCAAGGTATCTAAAATGTCACTTAAACTAACTCACCCTGAGAGTGCCAAAAGACAGAGAAAAAAATCCCCACATTTTTTGATAGGATTATTCAACTTTAATAATCCTTTTGACAGTAACCCAAATTCAATAACCCCATATTTCTCTGAAGCTGATAATGACTTTGGCTCAGTGTGATGGAAGAATAAATGATGGGTAGTTCTTCATCTGAAATGTGATCTTCTGATTGCAGTGTAAAGAGTCCTCATGCAGGACCATAACTTCTACCAACAAGTAAAAAAATATGTATTTTTTTACTCATATTTCATCCATGAGCTGATATCAGATCTATTTTCTTGAAAACAATGGTCAGTGTTCCATACAAGAAAGAACCTAAACAAAGAAGAAAACCAACTTTCACTTATCAGGAAGTGCTTGCACAGCCTGTAGTAATCTGTTGGTTTTTTAAAAAACCCACAACTGCAAAAGTTATGTACTGGGGGCAGGAACACATCTTTGGAATTCAGCTACAATTTGTTTGAATAAGTGGTAAGGCTATTCCCACTAGTAAAGTTTAATCTAGATGTCTTCAGTATGGACACCTTAGATTTAATTCTTAATGGCTGGATTTTACCAATTACCTACCTGAAGTCATTACTTTTAAAACTGTAATAGAGAAAGATATAATCCTCTGCTGTGAATGTGGTGGGACTTTTTATGCAGTAGGAACAGAGACATAATTTTCTTCAAAAGGAGCATCAACACAGAGTGCTGGGTGATGAATTCCAATACAAGGACAAACTCATGTCAAATTTTGGAGGTGATATCTGGGGATAGCCTTAATCTGGATGATATTTACTTTGGGAGACAACACAACAACAAATCTCCCCACTTTATCCATCGCACTGAAGGGTTTGTACATTGCCCTCTTCCAGAGATGAATGAAACTGCCCCTTATCTTTGGATCAACTTTAGGAATAGCTGTATAGCACTTTGGAATTGCAGCCTTTATACCCTGGAGGACTTGTAATGGACTGGATAAAGAAAAACTTCCATTTGATGTGAAATGCCAGGAAAGGCTCTGCAAAAGGAATTTTTATGAAGGCTGGAAGTGTCTGGGTTTGGCATGTTTAATGATTAAAAAAAGGCTCTAGTTTTGAGAGAGGATGTTATAGTGAGGAAATAAAAAAAATAGTGTCTGAAGAGACAATCTTCTGAACATGTAAGTGAGAAAAGTATCTCAAGAGCTCTCACCCAGTTGATAAAGGTCTTATAGGCACAGAAATTCTCCTTCTATGAAATACTTTTCAAAACGAACATTGTCAATCCAGAAGTCTGTAAATATTTAGGTTTTTCTTAGGTTTTGTTAGCGCCTGACAGTATTAACCCAGTATTAACTACAATTTTGAGTTACCATTGACAAGAATGGGCATGAAACCCACCCTTTCTTGGCTATACAAGTTGACTACTGTGTTGTATAACAAGTGGGCTGCCATGGTAGACTTTCCTAAAATAAAGGCCCTATAGTCATATTATAGCCCAGCGAAGCCAGCATAGGAACAGAAGCCACTTTGCCTAGTTCCGGGATCACAGTGCAGGAGAGGGAGCTGCTGCAGCCAGCATCACTCTGGCTATGGAGGCAGCACAGCAAGCAGATACAATTTCTGGGCCAACAGGGACATCCAGACCAGCTCAGAGGCTAGGCTGGAGTGGTTGATCAATGGGAGCACTTTTAAATCTTTGGATGGAGAGTCCATGTAAAACCTGTTTGAGGTAAGTCCTTTTTGTGCTCCCGGTCCTTTGATGCACAGAGGATTTGAAGACCAGCAGTGTATTTATTTTACAACGCATTCAGCATGTATACTTCTGAATGATAAGAGGGTTTATCTGTTGTTTGCTTAATCTTTTCCTGTCATTCATGGAGATTAAGCACCATTTTCATCGTAAACATTCTCTCTGCTCCCCTCATAATTCCCTAAGGATGTACTACTTCAGATATCCCTTCAAATAATGAGCAGGCAAAGACTAATAAATGTTTCACACATAAAAGGAATCTTGTCGCAAAAGGCTCTAATAGTCCTCTTCATTATGGAGGATATTTCCATCTGATTTTTACTCCTTGAATCTTTTCTTATAACCCAGACACAAGTATGGATTTCCAGTGAAAGTGGCAAGCACACCCAGACCTAGATAAAATAAAATGATGGAAAATTAACCGCCCGGAAGCAGAACATTTTTTGTGTGCCCATCCCACTTCCTATAAAGCATTTTAAAGCAGGGGCTGTTCTATATCCCAGCCCAATTGAAGTTTACTATACATTTCTCCACTGTCATCTAAAGCACACTGTGCTTTTAAGACTAAAGAGTAAGTAAGGGAAAATTGAGAACATAATGCATGGTGAAATTTCTGTACTTATCAAATCTGAGAAAAAAAAAAAAGAAAAAGAAAAAAAAAGGAAAATACCAGAAGGCTCATACAGTTTTCCCTCAGCTGGTTTTCAAATAAGACTTGTCAGTTTATTCCATTTCTAGTCATCAGAGAGTAATTAATTAGTAAAGCATAAGGCATTTCATTTTCGTGGTTCTGATAAATTCCTAATTATGAGTCTAGGCAGAAATCATGCCATCTTTGGTGTTTATTCACACATCTTGAAGGTATTGCTTCCTTCATTTTGTTTACTGCCCAAGTACTCATTCTCTGAGAAAAAAATCCCAAACAACAAAACAATAGAGGAAGCTGTGTGTGTGTCTAAACATCTAATTCCCTTTTACCAAGAATCAGTAACTTTACCTGGTGGAAGTAAGTTCGCAGGACCCAAATTTTATTCATAGTTGCTTGTTTTAAAAGAAATGTCAGTGGTCAAGAAAACAGAAGTTGTGGGTTTTCTTCGAAAAAAAATCTGATTTATGAGCTGGAAAAACTCGTGGCGATTTCTGTCATCCATTTCTCAGAAGCTGTTACTTTTGCTGTAGGACATCTCACTGGCCTCTGTGAATCCATGGGGTTTACAGTCCAGCAAAATCTCAGAATGAGTGCCTATTTTGTGAAAAGATTATCAGCTGCAATGGCTCAGTAAGGGCAATATCCTTTAGGAAAGAAGAAGACTGAAGAGATAGGGACCTGGACAACTAAATCCATCACATCTTCCTAGGTATGTAACCTGCTTCTGAGGTCTTCCACAACAGTGATGTAGCTGGTCATGTAATTCTTAGCCAGTCCTATGATACCTGAGTCCAGACACCTAAATGAAGGGGATGGTGGAGCATCACTCAACACAGAAGTGGCTTTGGAGCTCCCCTTCCACTTTCTTACCAAATCATGCCTACTTTTTGCAACAAAAAATACTCAGCAATCTGTCACTGCCAACATGGGCACAAGACCTCTGTCTTCACTCAGAGATGTGCTGTTGATGCCATGGCTTGATCCCTCATCTTCCTTTCATGTTGTGAGTGCCATTGTGCTCCCTGCCATGGTAAATGAAACTGCACAAGGAGGAAATTCTTTCTTCTGGCAGCCAAACAGATTTTGACTACATAGTTGTAGCAATAGCCAAAGCTGCTGGATAGTCAGCTTTCAAAATCTTGAGCTTGAATCATTCATTGTGACACACATCTACTTATATTAGTGAAAAACTTTGGTTCGAGACTTGTGTTTTACTAATAGTATTCACCTCAGCCAGAGACAGAAAATTTAACTAATATTACCCATAAACACAGCAGGTCCAGGTCCTGATGTTGTGCTTCATATGTGCCTGTGCTGAGACTGCTTCTGAGAAAGATGGTCCCAGCCTCTGCCCCAGACCTCCCTGTGGGTTTCTTAGGGCCAGCATTAGTGCTACAGTCCTAGAGGATACACAGATCCTTCCCACCCTTTAAGAGAGTATAGGTTTTAGGGCTAATCTGAATATTGCTGGCCAGCTGGTGCCTCAGACGTGGCATCTGAAAATGAACCTGAATATTTCACTTTTTCCAGCCTGATCCAGGGGCACTGGAAGGGATCCCATGCTACACCTCCGGGCATAATTTGTCACTTCTCTTTATTGACATAATCATACAGTGAGTTGGTCAATTGAGTCATCTGGCAGAAGACAGACCCATTTCCAAGAAACAGCTTTCCACCAGCTCAGATCAACAGACCGACACAACCCATAACCATGCAATCATTAGAGAGTAGGGAACTTATAGTAAAAGCTGGGAAGCATAGATCAACTCCTTGTTGGCAGTGAGCAGTGAGGTCTGATTTGGTAAATACTGAAATTGTACCAGAATGCCGCCGCCTCAACTGAGTCTAGTGGATGGTGCTCTCTGCAAAGCTTCCTGTTTTCCAAAAATTCATCTTCAGAACTGGCATAAGCAGCAGTGTCACTTGCCTTTGCAGACTGAATCACACTCGTGATTCCCTCTTCGTACTCTCCTGTTCCTTCATGGGAGCACAGAGTCTGGAGGATTGCCCCGGAGTTTTCACCAACCTGAACTTCATACAAATTTTGCTTTTCTTTCTCCCTTTTGGAAGTGGTTAATTCAAAAAAGCTCAGACCCAAAGCCCTGATCTGATACAATCACATTTCAAGACTATGTTGAGTTTTGTCTGCTTGTGAGCACTTTGCTACAGTGACTTGGTTCACAATGCCAGCAGGCTTTCAAATGGAGAGGAAACATTTCCAGCAAGCTCTCAGCGAGGTGTGCAGAGATGGCAACAGCAAATGGGGAAAGAAACAGCTATGGGGCTCTGGCCTGTTTCATGGAAATGAAAAAACATCAGCAAATTTGTAAGAGCTGACTGAGGCCTTTTTCAAAGAAGCACAACAGCTGCAGGGCTGACTTTGAGGCTGTCATCCTGTGCTGTGCGGTGCACTTTGACCACACTCTCACAAACACCATCTTTCAATTACAGGCTGGCTCAGTCACTTTCCTGGAGAAAATGTGGAGTGAAATGATACACCAGCACTGCAAGGCATATAGCAGTGAGCAACAAGCAGATCCACAGTAAAAGTAAAAATGAGGATGTTCATAATTAATAAAATCAACAACACCACAGCTCAGGAGAAGGGGTGGGAGGATCATAAAATTTAAAAAGGTTCATTGACAAAACCCTATTTTTCAATATGCAACTTTCTTTGCTGAAGCAGGTAATTTGATTTGGACATCACCTCTAACAACACTTGTGATTTGACCTCACACAGAGCCAGTTGCTTATGGTTTGTTTTAGTTCAGTCTTGCAAGGTTCTGCCCTTGCTATTCCTGAAGAGGTTCCAGCGTGTGTCCTCAGTTTTAAGCATATTTGTATCTCCCATGGCTTTCACAAACAGGAAGAGTGTTTTGAGGCTGACATGCACTATGGGACTGGAGCTTGGACACTCATCTGCAGCATGTTGTGAGATCAAGCCTTGCACGATTTGAAGCTGTCACTCAGCATGTTGTCCTTTAATACGGTCTCACTGGACTCGAGGAACTGGCCCTAAGCTGTGTGTCATTTGGAGAAAAGCAACTTTTGCAGTGAGAGCAGGAATATGTCTTAAGGAGTGAGTAATTTTGCTGCGTGCTGCAGTTTCCACCACAGTGCTTTACTTCAAGTGCTGCTTCTTGCCTCAGGGAGTACTTTCCCACTCTCTGGTGTTTATAATAATGAAAAGGCTGGTCTTGATTTGGAAAGAGCAATGTGCACAGATAAGATAAAATTGCTGCTGGGGAACTAAGAGCAGCCCTTTCTTTGCATTACCGTTTGCCAAAGGCCAGCCTCTCATACCCAGCCTCCCTCTATCTCAGGAGCAAGCAGCAGAGCCCAGAGCTGTATATGCTGTTCAGCCAGTTTCCCAGACATCAGGAAATGAACGTTTTGACAACTTAGCCAAAATAACAAAATAGCTAAAGTTAACAGGATAGCAGCTGTGAGGACTTATTTCTCACATGGGGCTTACTGACAACTGTTATTGCATGCTGAGGTGGAAGGATGGGACACCCAACTCCCTCTTAATTTTACATATTTATTAATAGAAATAGCTTTTGTAGCAGGGCATAGGCTCACACTCTCAGAGTCTGATTGAAGCCCTCTGATTGCTTACAGAGGCAGTCTTTCTCCATTGCAACGCTAGCATTCTGTCATCATCCAGGTGAACACATTTGGAAAGGGGAGATTAACTTTTCTACAGTTTTAAGTCAGCCCTAAGTCTGAAGGTTTTAGCAACAGGTATTTTGTTTGCTGTTGGATTTTCTTTAGAGAAGGGGACAAACAGGAAATGGGGATCTCTGCTGCACGAAGCTGTGCTCCTGCTGAGCTGTTCAGCCCCACTGCACCAGGCAGGAGCAGGGCAGTCGCCGATCCCCATCTCCCTCTGGCAGCATGATGAATTATGAGGTCCCAAGGCTGCAGCTCAAAAGGCAGAGACCAGGAGAATCCTGCGTTCCTGTGAATAATGAAGACAAGATAGGAGTGCAAAGCCTTCTACCGAAGGGCTGGGAAAGTTCCCGTACATGAGGACTACACCAATACAGGACATCTGCTCTCCCAGACTTAGACAAAATGGGCCAACGTGGTCTCTTACTACACCAGTAATCATAGCAGGATGCGTGGCCATCCATGCTGCTGTAACAGAAAGCAGATCCATGAACACATGGCATCACAAGTGACTGTCATTCCCACACAAAATGGCTGGAGAATTGCACTGGAGCAATGAGTTTTGCCCAGGAGCAGAAATTTAAATTGCTAGAAAATTGTGCAAGTGTTTAGCCAAGAGCTCTGGAATTAGGAGCTGCAGTGGCAGTTAGGGAGGACTCTGCATCTTGAGGCTGTACGATGGAAGTAGGATGCAAAATGCTCCATGTTACCTCCAGATGAGCAGGTCTGCATGCACTGCCACTGGAGAGGGCTTCGAGTGGCACTTGAGACATGCTCATTCCCAGGCTGGTCTCACCTAGCCTGCTGTTTCTGTACTGGGCTCCAGAGCACAACATGCTCCATTAAGATTTTATGTCTGTTATAAAAAAATCAAGACAGGTGCCTTCCTGAGATAATAAGTTTTACAAAGGGACAAATTTTCACTTATAATGGAGGAAAAGAAGTGTCATGGGATAAAGCTGGACCTGGTATAAACTGGTGTTATTTATTCAGAGTCACTGAAACCATCTCCATTTGTACCAACTGATTCAGCCTTCAGGATATGAGAGAAGAATTTAGCCAGTGTGAAGTGCAGTTAGAAGAACTGATAAGTGGAAGGCAGAGTACAAAGCTGTTTATGGGACGGCCTTTATGAAATTCTCCCAGCAGTTCTCAGACATTAATGAGAAACATATCATGAGGTGACACGGTTGACAAGCATTATCCTTGGTCCCAGTCATGCTATAATGCAGGGAGCAGAAGCAAAGGCGGTGTTTGTGATGCTACAGGACTCTTGTAAAGCAAGAGGCATTTATGAAAGGTATGGCTTGTTCATTCTAGACTTGCAGAAGCTCTCACTGAGGTTTTGTAATTAGTTGGCATCGATGACCCTGGTCTTTTCTGTGCCTTGTACCTTAGGCTTTTCATAATGCCATTGTCCTTAAGACAAACCACAGCTCCCTTCAGAACAGATTGTTGCTCTGGTAATTTTTTCTGCCAGCTCCAGAAAAGAAAGTTGTATTTCATTCTATGAAGAAATAGCTGCGGTGTGGAATGATCCTGCACCATGAGAAGAGAAATCCCTGGAAAAGGTTTTTACAAACAGAGGTCTTTTATCACCATGGTGTGCGCTTTCCTTCAACTTGGTATAAGGATGAAATTGTATCTCAAAGATCTCAGAACTGTTCTGCTTAGAACCAACCAGGAGGGTGCTTGTCCCATACTGACAGGGGGTGGGAATGGGGTGCAGTGTTTTGGGAGTGATGGAGAAGGTGAAGAGACCTCAGGGCTTGGGGAGAACAGCCCCCCCAGAGCCACTGGGGTTTTGCTGCTGAGCGGGAAACTGGGGCAGGGGTTGGCTGAGCAGGGGTAGAGGTGCCACAGGCATGGTCAGGAGCAAGACCAGCACTGGCTTCATTTTAAGGACCAAGAAAGGACGCCCATTTTTTCTTGATCATATAATCTTAAAACAACTTTTATTGCTTTTTTTCTCTTATATATGCTCAAATTAATTTTGACTTGGCTTTTGGGGAACTAATCTTGTCCTTAAAGTTAAGCACAGGTAGAAGTGTTTTTTCTGGAGCAGACAGTGTACAATGCCCCCGGAAGGATCAACCACGCACGAAAAAGAATCTGCAGAATCCTTTTATACACTCAAGAATCTGGAGAAAGTAAATATGCATTTTATGCACACAAGAATTTCTACAAGAAACCTGATTCTAGGAATTATATTCATTTAGCTAAGAGTGCAGAAATTTCTCATGTAGCCTGAAGCAAATCATCTCAAATGTCCAGTATTAATTGCAAACTATTTACAAATGGTCTGCATCCAAAACTCATGTGCAGAAATTACACAGCTAAAAATTTATGACAAATAAATCTGTTTACCAGTCATTTCTCTGGGAAATAATGAACCAAGTTCAACAAGTCTCTCAAATTATTTCATATAACTTTATTTCTAAACAAATGTGCTTGCTGTCATGCTGAGAATGTCAGAGCAATGCCCAAACCAGGTGTGCAAGCAGGACTACAAGCATAAGCGTGTATGGACATCATCAGTGTGTGAGGAAAGATTTACTCATAATTAAAATCATCAAGAACTGAGAAAAGTTGTAATGAGAAGGCTGAAATAAATTTGAGCTTGGATGGCTGAAATAAATTTGAGCTTTCTTATTTTAACTACCCATCCTTTGTGGTATCAAAATGTATTTTATTTAATTGATCTTGACTGATGTAACTGTATTTAATCTAATTAGGCTCCTACTCTAATGCATATTCTATGAATATTCTCTCCAGCAGTGCGCAAACACAGGTTTGCACCAAATTCACCTCTGGTTGCCCTTGAGAAACAACAGCTGCCCCGCAGAGCCCATAGGTCCTTTCCTTCTTGTGTCAGCTGGATCCTGGCTGAGAACCTCCTGTGGCCTTCAGACTTGCTTTATGCACTGCAGACAGGATGCTGCTGTCTGTCCCACGGTAACAGCCCATATCTGCTCCTGCCTAGAAAGCCCTTCAAGAGTCAGCTGGGGCCCATCAGGCATTTTACAGGATGACATTCTCTGCTTGTAGTCCTAGAGAAACTTGTACTCATTTTACTGGTGAAAGCAACTGATGTTTTTGCACTCATGGTGCAGCTCATCCCTGGTAGGGTGACCATCACGGGGTCCCTGAAGCCTGGGATGAGGGTATGGCTGAGAGGATGACATGAGGAGGTGAACTGATGGCCAAGGAAGGGTCTGGGTGAGCCAGAAAAGCCTTTTCTCCAGCAGTCCACACAGGCCATGCAGAAGGCAACAGTTGTTTTTCCTGAACATAATTTGAAATGCAGGTGTGACACAGCTGCATGAGAGGCTTGGACCATATAGAGGTACGTTTTATTACCCAATGACCTTGACACCCTTTACGGTTACAGCAGTTACCGTCTGGTGTTGGCTTATTAGTCACTTTTCCCTTCTTGGAATATGGCAAGAAGTGTTAATGAAGAGGGTCTAATTTCACCATCTTTCTCAGCAGCCATCCTAATTCCAGTGCATGCCCACTGGAGATAGCCTTGCTTACTGTCTGCCTATTGAGTGCCTGTTTAGTCACCACTTTGCTGATACTTACAGGAAAGAGCCATTGTTCCTGGGCTTCCTCGTCGATAGCACGAGTTCCTGAATTTCTACTTGTAAATTAAAGAAAACACCTCTGAAGAAAGCCTTGGTTCTGATTCATAACTGTCAGCATTTTCTGACTATAATCTGCTTGAATTGGTTTGATTTTTTTAATTCATAGCCACTAAAGCAGCAAGGGGGATTTAAGCAAACTTCTTTGGGCAAGATTATGGTGCAGCTCACAAGACTTGAAATGCCAAAACAATAACAACCAGCAAGCCTACATGACTGCCTGGAAGATCCTTGAGTTTTGAAAGCTGCTCAGCCCTGCACTGCTGTTTGGAAGAGGAAAGTAAGGTGCTCCTCAAGGGGTATTTTCAATATAGACAATGTATTTATCAGGTTAGATCACAGGAAAGGAACATGGGTAAAAAGAAATAATTTTAATTAATTGAGTTGATAAGCACAATCGCTGCCTGGTTCAACATAATAAGGGACACAAATTATTCAGTTATTTGCCAGTAACCATCTGGTACATCTGGTACATAATGTTAATAGTATTGCTGTTCAGCTAGGAAGGGAAAGAAATTACATCTTCTGGAAATTGAGAAGAGAAACAAAGCATAGAAAATAGAAAGCTGGGGAGGCATCAGTGTGTCTAAAAAAATCACTAGGAGAGATGGGAATCTGAAAAAGTTGGGTAAGAATTAGACTTTTTTAGTAAAGCAGAGACCCATATGGGCACATTGCTTTTTCTGTAGGCTGTGTCCTGAATATGCAGTAACCTTCTTTATCTAGCCAACATTGTAGGGAGATATGGAATTTACCTAGTTAAATGTGCTTAGATAATAAGAGTTTTTCATGTATGTGCTGCTCTGTAATAGACATGGCCTTTGCTGAGATAGTGAGTGATTTAGATAAAAGATGGGCATACTGTATTAACTTTGAAGATGTAATCTTCACTAGGAAATTCTGAAAACGGAAACTAAATTAGCATTCTAGTAATTGTACATGTCCAGGAAATTTTCAGTAGGTAAGTGCAACAACAGCAGCTGAAAGCTGTTAAACTCTTTGCTAAAAATGTGATCTATATGACATCTACATAAAATTACAGACTCATGTCACTCATGCCAAGTGAAAAAAAAAAACAAAACAACAAAAGCAGTAATATTGTAAAACATTTTGACATTGCTTTGGGTGTTTGCATTAATAAAGCTTAGGAGTTAAAGCTTTTATAGACTCAAGTCATGTTTCTGAGTGTGTTTTCCTCTCAGACAGACACAATTGCATCTGTGCAGCCCTATGCACACCCAGATGAGTAGCACAGCATGTAAGGCTGGTACATGCAGTGTGATTTATCTGTAGGTGTGCGATAAACATTTTTCCTGACAGCTTCCAGCTGGCACTCCCAAGCCTCTGGAACAGTGGGACTGCAAAAATACAGGAAAAGACATATCCCGTATGCTTGTCATGGTGCATGGGAACTGGCCAGGCAGTACGGGAAATCCAATGCAATATGAGCAGTGCAGCAACCCTGGCACCACCTAACGTGCCTTGGGAGCTTGTATGTAGGGCAGGGGGTGGCTGAACCTGGGTTGCAAAAAACCCATGAGCTCATACTTTGGGGTGCTACTGTCTCTGCCTCCTCGGGGTCCAGCGGCACCAGTGCCTAAGCGCCCTTCTCACAGAGCCAGCAGCTCGCTCTGCTGCTCTCACTGCCTTGGAGGAGGTTTAGAGTTGGCCCTGGAGCAGGGCCAGACTTCTCAGCACATTATGGGACAGAACTGTTGACAGACGATCTTAACTCTCTCGCTTGTGGGAAGTTTGTACACACTCTCAGCGGAGCTGCAGGACCGAGGTCTTGGCCTCACATTCTTGCTGAAAAGCCCATGGTGCTTTTCCTGAGAATTAAGATACCAGGATCATCAGTCTGACTAGATCGGATGCTGATGCCAGTAAAACCCCCCTGCCCTATTCTCCCTGGGTATCTGAAAGCATCTGTGGTGAACCAGTCTGCCGTACCCCAGCCCCAAACAGTGAGAATTTGAAACAGTTTGGTATTAATTTGACTTTAATACTGAAAAATATTAACCAAGAAAGGAAATACTCAGAGACTGATATTCCTAACTGCTATTTGTGTTCACATGTTCTGTGTTTGTACAGAGACAAATCAGGGAGCTCAGCTGAGGCATTCACAAAAAGCAAGGTGTTTATGTGGTGGGACTATGCCAGCAAGCAAGCAGATGAATACAAAAATTAAACTGGAGTAATATTCCATTGGGTGGCTTGGCAGATTTTTCTTCTGCTACTAGTTTGGAGAGAATAATCTGGCAAGGATGCTCTGGTTAAGAAAGAAGACCGAAGGAATGAAGACAAAATGCTTGGCCCCAACAGGACAGCAGACTTTTGTCTTGCTGACCTTTATAGTACTGATGTTACAATGCGGTGGCAAGGCAGAAGTGCCATGTGAGGCAGCCCCTGATCACAACTACAACAACAAAAGACTGTCTGAATTAGCAGTATGGAGCATGTTTATTTCCTGGGCATCTTCTTTTCTTTATCTTACTCAGGTTTTTGATCTATGGATGAGTGAGTCAGGAAGTGGCCTGAAAACACTCCTTTAGCCTCATGCATGGAAATTTTGTAATTATAGGCTAGATCGAAAGGCTCCCACTCCTGTCATGACACTTGGCATGGTTTATGTGGTTTAAACAAGAGAGGGAAAGAACTCACCTCCCCAAACCAGTGAAATAATGAGGAACAAAATGCACTCTTTTATCTTTTTGTCAAGTCTATTATCTGCCCAAGCCAGTCTGCCCCAGAGCAGCCTTTTACAGGCTGATTAGTGCACAGCTTCCTGCAGTAAACTTCCTGCAGGGAGCAGAACACAGGAGGGGAAAGAGAAATTCAGGGATGAGGTTTAAGCTCCAGCCCTAGTTTTTGTTGCCTATTCTGTATGTCAATACATATTTAACTGATAATTCATCGACGTTATACGACATTCACATACAAACAAGCATGCAAGCACAAAATAGCCTACACCAACCCCAGGAATCACCGCTGAGTCTGAACCCAGAACAATGCTAAGTCAGGAAGGAGTGAACCATCTCTCTTTGGAAAAAGACACCTCTGGAGCAGGTTGGTAATGCCAGACAAGTTTGTAGGACAGTGCTGGAGTTCTGTAGAGTCATGGCCTTCAGACTGGAAAAGACCCAGAGTCAATGCAGTTGAAAAGAGTTTCTGCTACACTGAAAAACTAATAGCTCTTTATATTTTATATTCTTGGAAAGTAATTATGCTATGTTGAATTTGTAAAGGATTTCCTTGCATAATCTTATTTTTCAGTTAGAGATGCCTCTTAAAAATGGCTAAAAATGTATAGATACAAGCAGATAAATGTATTTGTGACAACACGAAGAACCAACTACTTGTTAGGGGTCTAATTTGTACGGCAAAGTAGTGATATGACAGTAAATTTCTTACACCTCCAAACTGCTAATGACTTATTGCATTGTGCAAAGCAGGACAAAGCTGGAAAGTCATCAGGATCTTTTGGGTTTAGTGACTAAGAGTCTTTGAAAGACTTGGAAGTGGTATTTGCTGTCAGAGTGTAGGACTGTATGGAGTCCACTGGAACAAGAACTGGCACAAATAATAAGCAAGAAAGTGGCATTATTCCTAAAAAAGCTTTCTGAAGGGGTCTGCAATGGAAAGAGGAGACTGGAAGGCTAACAGGGAGCTTGTAGCACGTTTCTTTGTATGAGCCAATGCACAGCACACTCAAATCAGCTCTGGTACTGCGGAGGCAGCTGCACTGCAGGGTTAGCAGGAGGAGTTTCTCTTCACTGAAAACAGTAAGATAATCAGCTTTTAGATCCCGGATGTGATTTGGTTAGGTGCATTGATCTTGATTTGGAGATACACTTCAAATGAGCCTTTGTAATAGAATTTAAAGAGCCCAGAATCCTGCTGCTTTTTATTTATTTGTTATTAGCAACATTATCCAGTTTATTTGATTAGATGTAAATATTTATTCCAGGTAAATGGGATAACCTTGGAAAACCATGGTAATGATACTGTGTGCATTAACTCTGTGCATTGTGCAAATCTGATTTACTTCAAATATTTCTGTATCATCTTTGCTGAGATTGTCACAAAAACGAAGTGCTTTGGTTTCCTGGATGAAGGTGAGTTAACATAACTCCCACTATCCAGCTAAATGCAGTGGGCTACCAGGATCATAGAGGAGACAGCTGGGGTGCAGACCCTGATCTCTCAGCTCCCTGGGAGGTAAATGAAAAAAAGAGAAGAAAGATAATGGGAAAGATAAAATTGCACAAACCTTCTCCCTCATCCTCTCAAGGAGCCTTAACATCCATTGAACTTGAGCTAGTCAGGCATGCACATCCAGAAAGGAATTATAAAATCACAGGAATTACAATCAGCTGTTGTGAGGAAGAGAAGCTGTCCTAGGTCAACTATTCCATTTTTTTTCCACAAGGAGGAACGGTTGCAGATATTGCAGCTCTGGCAGGTAGCTGGACTGGGCATCTCCTTTGTGTTCAGTCATTTGGTACTAGTTCTAAGTTGCCATTAGTATTTTTCACAAAGAACAAGTGTCTTTTTAAGCATATCATTTTCACCAGTAGATTTTTCCCAATCCAGAGAATTCTCTAGAATCAGACTACTGTCAGAACCGTACTGAGGGGATTTGCACGCTCCCAAGCAAGGTGAGATACAAAGAAAGCAAATTTAACTTTAAAAGTCTGCCAAGGCAGGGTATTGACGTACCTCACCAGAGGATTGTGTTCTCTCCCTGTGTCAGCTCCAAACATTACCCTGCAGAGGCACAGCATGAGCGCCAGCAGAGCCTGCAGAGCAGCCAGCATGCTGCTGTCATTGAGATAACCTGCCTGTGGTCGGCCCTCACTCATCTTAAACCAGAGAGAGCAGGCACAAGGAGAACAGTACATCCATTTTTTTTTTCCTTTTCATTTCCCTGAGGCAGGGCAAGCTAGCTTCTAGCAGGATGGGGCACCATGAGCAGTCAGGGCACAGGACTGCAGCCCAGGGATCTCACCTCCACCCATGCTTGGACACACAGTCACCGCCTCACATTCCCTGGCTGCAAAACAGGAGCCGTGGTGCACACCCAGCACCTCTGTGAAAAAGGACCTTCAGATCTACACACCTGAATGGTAGCAGAAGTGCTGTGAGCTATTTGATAATATTAACTTTTCTTAATTCAATATGAGATGGGATTTTTTTAAAAAAATAACTGCTGAGCAAGTACAGAAGCTGATGAGTGAAGTCACAAAGATCCCTTCAACACAGCTGAAATGAGAGCTGAATGATACACTTGGCACAGGAAAGGTTTGTGGCAGTACAAAAAGCACTCCAAAGAATACTCAAAAGGTGTCAGCTCAGAAGAGGATAAAAGCCCAATTTTATCTGAGCAGAGAAAAGGGAAAACATCACTTTTTTATCCTCTCTCACATATGAAACAGAACAGGAAAGAAGTTAAAAATTAGACACATCAGTTTTGAAATATAACTTCATTTGCAAACTAAGTATATGAACTGAAACTGCATCTGTTGTTCCTTTTTTTCCAATGGACTGAAGAAGTTATTGATGATTTGACTGACAATGCAATGGAGACTTTCCAAAAATGAAGAAAACCTTTACCAACTCATCAATCCTGCACTTGCTACAGTACAGGACTAGAAAAAAGCATGTGGACAAAACTTGTCTGAACCCATCAGAATGTGATCCTAAGAAACCATTTTTAGCAACCCCCTATTCAATTGGTTCCTCCCTAATCATAAAGTTCCTTATTGCCTCCTTGTTCTGCACGTGGCCAGTAAAGGATCAGGGATTTACAGCTCTTCGGGATACATCCCTGAATCACCCCCTTCTTCATAGAAAAGACACGTTTATGCTAATTGTGTAATTTTTTCATCTGTACAGTACAGCAGAATCAGATCCCACTCCAACCTAGTGAGTAGAAGAGATTTATTTCAAGTTATACTTGAAAAAACACTTTCATTTGCAAATGATCAAAAATACAACTGATTATAAGACTTTTCTTACCTAGCTCCTCCTAAAGTGAAATGGGGCGGCACCAAAGCTAGAAAGAGTTCTTTCAGTTCACAAAACCTCTCTGTGTCTTCAGATTTAAGCATTTAAGTCATAGCATAGCATTGGGAGGGAGAAGACAGAAGTAGTAGGAAGCTTTGTTCAGTTAGATTCATTTGTCATGGATCTGGTAAAATGAAGAGCCCATAGGAGATAAGTCAGTTTATATCTGGCACATGAAAAAGGGCAGCACTCACTGTGCTAAGTTGTAGTGGATAGTTACACTCTGAAATGAAGGCTTTGTGCCATTTTTATTTGAGGAACGATTTACAGACATAACTAACTGGTTCCATGCTTACTGTGGAGATCAAAAGAACATATTTTTTGTTTTGTGAGCACTTGGTGCCAGAGCCCAGTGATGGGGGAGTATCCCATGAGGGCCACTGAGCCCACCACAGTAACTGAGGCTGTGCCAGACTCCACACCTCGGCACAGGGACAAGAGGCATTGTGTTTCAGATAGTGCTATATGATGAATAACAAAAACAACAAACAAACAAACAAACAACAACAAAAAAGACCCCTAAAAAAAAAAAAAAAAGAAAAAGAAAAAAAAAGAAAAAAAAAGAGGAGAAGAGAGTTAAAAATTAAGGAGAAATTTTGTTTCCCCTGGTACCTGCAACTGCAACCCAGCATCTTCCTCCCTCATCTCCACATGCTGGCTGCTACCTCATAAGGCTTTATGAAGTATTTGCCTGCCAGCATTTTGCAGCTTGCAATATAGAGTTTGATGTCAAATCCACATTCAGAAATGCCTATTTTTTTCTACTCAGGTGCTTACATTGGCAACCAGGAAGGTTGCTCTTAAGTGATACTGGCTGCTTAACAATAGAGTTTAATCTGTGTGATACTCAATTTGAATTAGAAACTGACAGTGTTATCCCAAGAAAATGTTTCAATCTCCTTCGGGATTTCTGCTCTTTTGCATTTTATGTAAACTGCACTTATGCTTGGATCTGGTGATGGGAAGTGCACAGGATCCTTCTCTTTTTAAAACAAAATTAATTTAAGTCCAGCAGGAAGACCTTAACTATGGAAGAGTCTATATTTAGATTATTTTCCTTTTGTGTACAGCTGAGTGTATTTCCAGATCCCTTGAGTGTCCCTCATGCTGTGGACAACTACAAAACATATTCCACCCTTGAAAGTCATTCCAAAGGCAGAAGGAAGACAATAAAAGAGTAACTAGTTGCACTGATCACAAAACTTAGGTAAAAGTCTCTTCCATCCTAAGAACACAAATTTACCTTATTTGATAACACTGTTGTTGATTTTCAATAATTTGTCATAAGTGTTAAAACTCACAGATAAAAGCACAAAATCATTGAATAATTTAAGTTAGAAAGGATCTCTGGAGATCATCTAGTTCCCCACTCAGAGCAGCTCCTGGATTAGACCTAACATAAAAATTAGATCAGGGTCTCATGGCCTTGTCTAGTCCAGTTTTTAATATCTTTGACAACAGAAATTGCATGGCCTTTCTGGAAAATTAATTCAAGTGCCTGGTAATCCACATAGTGAAAAACTGAAAACTTTCTTAGACAAAGTCTAATGAAGAAGGACTGATTTAAACATAAATAAACCACTTGGTGCTGTGTGAATACTTAGAGGCTTTAACTCCTCAAGAATGTATCAGTTCCAAAGGTCTCAAATGAGAAATTTAGCATTGTCAGCAGTATAGAGTCATAACTTTCATAAATGAAGAAAAAGTTAATTCAGCACATACTTATGTTTCTGTTCCTACTTACTAGTCTTTCTTTTGATCCACTAAAATACTTCTAGAGAAGAAAATTTTGTTTCCTGTAGTAACATTTTAGTAATTTTTAGTAATATTTTAGTAATAATTTAATGGCCAAAGGCACACACATTAACTTCCATAATATCTCCCTCTCTTAAACAGAACTGTTTAAATAAAACCAGTTTTTTGCTAAACTGAAATTAGTTTGGCTTTAATTTCTTATTTTCATTCTAGTTTTTTTGATTATAATTTTTAGATGGATTTTCCTTGTATTTGTTGTACAATATTTATCAGCGTTGTGTTGAATAATACAAACTATATTTGCATGTGCAACAAAAGACACAGCAGAATAAAGGGAATCTTTAGACATACTTCTTTCAGACTTTCAAAGACTTTCAAAATCTGTCAAGCATAGAGAGAAAGATAGTCAAAAAAGGTGTGAAAATGTGAAATTTGGAGGTAAAAATATAATCACACACTGTATTTAGATGGGTCATGAGTAGCCTCATTTAGAAACTCAAACAATCTTACAATGGAGGTGATGTAAAACTTGAGGTCATATCCACTTCAAAGGGATCTCATTGAGAGGTTAAACATCATCTTTCACACAATTTTATATTTGAACCAGTGTTCTATCACTATTTTGGAGTTACTTTTATTTGCACTCACATAACACTCTGGTTTTTATATATCACAACACAAGTTTGACCCTCAAGCTGCCTACAGTTTTTGGAGTCTTGTAGAAAAGAATTAAGTGTATCCTTTCCAAGAAGATGAGGATCATGGTACAGCTGAACAGGATCACAGAATCTTATCTCCATTGTTATGACAAAATAAACAGTCATTACTAGCTGCAAAGAAAATAAGCTCTTCTGTAAGCAGAGCAGATCCCTAGTCTACCAATTCACAAATATAAAAACAATACTTTGTGAAGGAAAAGTGTCATGAAAACCAGTCGAACATTAATTGGTGAGGAAAGAAAAATCTTCACGTAGTAGAGACACATTGCAGGCTCTTGGTGGACCACTAGCATTGCTCACACAAAGGTGGTTTTGACTTGTTTCTAAAGCTCAGGATTTCAAGCCAACACCTGGTGGGCACACAGCTGTACATGGTGTAGGGGGACACTGGCAACCACAGGTGATGTGCCGATGGCTGTCAGTGGTGAACAAACAGCCCCATGCTTTGTGCCCAGCAAGGTATGCACTGCTAGATGGAAAAGTAGCTGACCTTGGCATTGCCACAGTTTTGTCAAGGAAGCCCACATGTTAATTCAATACACACTTACTGGCTGTAGTTAAAAACACTCGACAATGTCTGACAATTTGCACAAACTCAGGCCGAGAAAGCAATGGAACCACTGCTTCTAGTATGTGATAGTGCATAAAGGGTCCAAGCAGGGATTAAATCCTCCTTCAGCTAGGTACTGTACAAACAAATAGAAAGAGAATCCCCACACCGAGTTCACCACCTTAAGCAGTGCATTACCAATAGCAGTATCACTTACAGCTTGGCCACATTTTCTGAGTTAATGAGCAGGGAAGCACTATTTGGTATTAGATTGATTTTGTGAGAAATCTGGAATCTGGCACTTAAGAGAGAAATACTGGCAAGGAAAATGTAAAGAAACATCTTATAATTTAAAATATAGCCATCACTTAAAAAGGACAAAAAATCATGTAGTTTATTGTACTAACAACTGATAGTCCAGGGGAGAACAAGTAATGCAAAAATAATCATGGAGGACACGCAATGTGGAGACAGGGTGTTTCTTTCAGAACAAAGACAGCAAAACTATTTTTTCTTCCATTAAACCCTTAAATATTACTGCAGAAAGCTGTGACAAGAGGAGGAAAAAAAACCAAAAATTTTTTTCAGCGGACACCTGCCTGTATCACGAGAGAGGAAAGAAAAGGAGTCCAGTAGCACCCAGTCCTCCCAGCACTGCAGGGCCTTTCTCCTTGCTCATCCCCACTCGCTCCTCACCCTGCTGCCTCCCCAGGCGTCACAGGTCTCCCCCTTCTCCTCAGGACATGGCCCCATGCTGGCAAGTCCCTTTGCCTGAACTAGAGCTGCTGGGGCTTCCTACAGAGAAGTCACTGCAACTATGGCCAGTACTGCTCCATCTGTGTCGTAGGTGATGCCATGCCTTGAGTAAAAAGCTGCAGAGGGACTAGAATAAAGCTAGATAATTAAACTTCAAGTAAATGGTGATGCATTTGCTTTGTTTTCCTGTCATACAGTTACCCCTGCTCAGACCTTCTGCTCCATCTTCTCTTCCTCATTTTAAAGAGGTAACTAGACAGATCCTGAAGTCAGTACTGCCAACCCCTAAAGCAGCTTTTCCTTTGGACCTGTGTGACTTATGTTGTTGCATCCCCAGCAGTCCCACCACAGAGAGCTGTCCCAGCCACTGAACACCCAGCTCCATGCTCCATATTCAGAATGGTGTTTGCTGCCAGATGTCTTAGCAGTACTGCAATTAAGTCATAAAGCAGATTCCAGTGAAGGTGAGCTGGGGTACTGGCACTTAAGTTCAATCGGAAAAAGGATGTGAGGGATCTCCCTCTTAGTCCTGGTAAATGATATAAGCCCCATGAAATCAAGGCATTTGAGATGCATCTTTATCCTAAACAGCAGATTTGCTCATTCCTGTAGTCCTACATCACATTCACTCTTCTCTCATTATTTAACATTTTACAAAATATCTCCTGGTATGCAACCCATCAAATATGGGCAGAACATTATCCTCTAGCACCACAAACCCCTTCAGCTAAACCCTTCAGAGCCACTGAGGTCCATGGAGCAGAGGCTTTGCCTTGCAGCTCAGACACACAGGTTGCGTCTGCAGGGAGGTGATGTAGGGATGATTAAGTTACAAAAGTTCCGTGTGAAAACCACAAAGCGTCACAAGTTGTCTGGAGAGTGATTTTACACTTATCAGCTTAATGGCAAGCAAAGGCCATTAGATGCACTCTAAAAATTCCTCCCTGCTATTTGCAGGTCCCCACAGCGTGCCGTGGACACGCGCCGAGGCCTCGCGTCGTGAAATCCTGCCGTTCTGGGAAGGTGGAATCAATTAGCATGTAAGATGTGTGCTTAGGGGAATGAGCCTTGTTGTGAACACCCCACAAGAGCTATCAGCTGGGCTGTTTGCTCACATGGAGCCTGTTAGTTACACAAACATAGGAAAGAAGATAGTATTACAGGTGAAATCCTGCAGTTCTCCTAATGAAAGTGAATTTGTTTCTCTTCCTGTTTTTCTGACTTATCCTTATTATTTGACCATTATTAGAGTGTGGCTTGTATGCTGGTTGAATGATGGTTTTCTTCCTCCCATTCAACATTTTCTCTCTCTCTCAATGATTTTAACTCAAAGAAATTGCAAAAGAAGTACCTAGACTTTTCTTGGGAGCAACACCAAGGAAGATGTCACTGATCAGGAAGGCTGTTTCAAAATACAACTGGGAAAAATAAACTCAGAAATAGATTATAAGTGGCAATTTCAGAAAGAAAAGCATGCTTTTTCAATTTTCATGTTCCAATGATCTTTGACCTTCCCATTACATTTATCTTCTTCAGTTCAAGAAGGAAGCAGAGCTACCAGTATGAAAAAGTAAAGCCCCAAGAACAGCAACTGCTGAGAAGAAATGCTTTATCAGAAATAGCATAACCAGTACATTGATCACTCATCTTAATGCAAAACCAAGGACTGAAATTCTCTTTTCTGCCAGAGGATCTTGGGACGAACAAACGTTAATTCCTTCTTGCTGATCTAGCTGTCTTGCTGTCTAGTGACACCCCTAAGCACTACTCAATCCATGTGAGTAGAGGGATATCAAGTCAGTGTTAAATTCCATTTCTTATTCTGAAAGATGGACTCCATGGACAAGGAGAAATAATCCTGGCCTTAATGAGGTTTTCCACTTCTTCTGGCTGCTGTCTCACTCCCTAAAATCTGGGGACTGAGAGTCAATAATATACTGGGTACAATCTGCCCCGGTTGGCTGCTGCCAGGTAACGCGTGCGCTGAGCGCAGGCGGTCCATGGCAAGAGCTGAAGCAGAGGTAGTTCAGCAAGATAAGACTCTTCTGAGATCTTGGCAATAACGCCTAGATCAAATGTTCAGATCACGGCTTCTTTTCAAAAGATTTGCAATTTGAAAATAAAAAAGGCAGATTTTTTTTTTTTCAGGACCAATACATACCTTAAATTTAATTCTCTATGTAAAAAGTCATAGTTTTCCAGACAAATCCCACCATTTTAAGACTGGAAAGCAGATGATGATGATGATTACTATTACTGAAGCAGACCACCAGCATGGGCGGTATCAATTCAAAGGTCTGACATGTGCAAGAAGTAAAAACATGTAACATTAATAATAGCCACTACTACCAAGCAAAAAAAAACCCTGTATTCTTCTTACTTTTAGAAGTCTGGGAGCAAGTAAGGTGGAGAATCCTGAAATGCTTCTCTCACCATAAAAATACAAAAACTAGTAGTTTTCTTGCATCTTTTTATTCTGCAAAATTATGCAAAGCCTGTCATTATTTTTTTCCTTATCAGCCTAGTGACATTTACTTCAATATCAATTCATATAAGCTTAATTTTCAGGCAGCAAGAGGGAAGAGTGGGAGTATCCTGAACAGAAAGCAAGAATTGAAGAATTCAGAGCAAAGTATGAATACAATGAAGAACACATTAAACAGGGAATTTATAACACAAATGCTTTTTATTCCTTCAGGTCTGTAACACACAGATACACTGAGACTCAGGTGAAATCAAACTGAAGATGGGTGGCATAAGATGCTCTCTTCTTTGTACAGAGTAAATGTATAAAACATTTAGGGTCTTGAAGAAACAGGATGGATTAAAATTAGAAATCAGCTCTTAAAATAGGAGTTACCTGTAAGGATTGAGCTTGAGCTGTATGGTTACAGAGTTGGACCAGGAGCTGAAAAGGCAGCAGAAAATGCTGAAATGTTTTTTTTATTCTGTTTTGCTTGGGATAGTAGTGATGAGCTGCTTATGGTTAAAATGTAATTTTAAAAAAGTGATAGAAAGGAGAGACAAACTGAAAAGACAACACAGAGTCAGGAGAGGTATCCTTAATTATCATGTTTTTCCCTGAAACGATGAACATGTTCTGCCAATCTGAAAGCTCTTGCCACTCTGCAGGATATGGACCTGAAAGAAAGAGTTACCGAAGTCCATGTTTCTGCAGTAAATAAAATTTCAACTAATTACTCTATTATAAACATATTTGCTTTTACTGACAGATCATAGGTTTTGAAAAGTTTGGAAGTTTCCCCTTCCTCCCAGAGTGTTGAATTTGTATTGTCTGTTTGATGAAAATATGAAGTCATGTTCTTCACATGACAAGGCAGGAGGGAAAAAAAGGGAAATGAAAAAAGAAAAAAAATCAACACAGCACCATAATTTCAGAACATTTTGGCATATTTTATTGCTTCCTCTTTACTGCCCCCTCCTTCTTATCTCACATATGGGCCCATCTACAGTAATGTTTTAAATGAAAAGCCTTTTAGTGAGCCAACTGCACCTTTCTCTAGGGAGTTCCCACTGAAATTCCTGATAACACCAAACAATGGGACTTTTTTCAGAGTTACAAAGCACAATGAAAATGACATAAATTATAATTTAGAAATTTCATCCCTTTGAATACATTTTTCCTTTATTATTCAGAGCATTTTTTTCTAGAAAAACAAACCATGATGAATCTTTCCACAGAGTAACTTAATTAAGCCAGAATATTAGCAGCAGGAGTGGGCTCCCTCAATTATTGCCATTTTGTATTTCTATTTTAGAATGCTTTTTATAAATCAAGCAGTTAGAGAGCTGGGGAACTCAGGACCCAAAGTTTTCCAAATATTTACAGCAACCAATTAAAACCATAGCAGAGGGGACACAGGATTTTTGCAGGCTTGACTCAGCTATTTTTGCATTTAGATAGATTTGGATTTATGGATACATGGAAATGTATGTCAATAACAAACTGACCTCCAAAAAAAGAAATCCTGAGCCTTGCTCATGCAGCTAAATCAATGTGTTGAGCAAACTTGTGCTACCTTTCTTCATATAGGTACATAGGAGCTGGAGAAGTGTAGGTGCTTGAGCCTGTTTCTAGTGTTCCCTCAAAAGACATGCTGTCAGGGATGAGAATGGAAGGGGGAGACGGGGGTCACCTACAGAAGTCAAGGCACTCTGTGTGGAACATCTTCACCTGGTGGAAAATACAGAGTCATTTCACGTTTTAGCTTATTGATTGTCCAGTTTAGATGCCTAATTTACCTACACGCTGGTAGAGTTAAGTTCTCCAAATGTGGATAGTTATTTCAACTGTACATAAGAAGAAGAAGGGGATGAGTTAGTCCTCTGAAAGTAAGCTCTTAAATACTCCAAAGGCCCTGGCAGGAGGAAGCTGCCTCTGTCAACCCGCAGAAGCAGATCCCATCCAGGGAATTGGACTTCTCACCCGCACGGGGAGAGCATGCCTGCCCAAAGGGGGATCTGCTCAGGCCAGGTTTGGTGCTCAGGCCTCTCCTGGGTGCCCCTAGGAGGGGAAGAAAGACCCCTGCCCAGAGGAAGGACATCCAGCCCTGAAGGGCTGCTGCAGGCGGCGTTTGCCACGGCTGCTCAGCAAGTGGGTGAATGGATGCTTATCCAGTTGAGTGCATGTAGGGGGAACCTTCAGACCGGGGCAGAGAGGGACTCTGGTCTCTAGCAATTTGATTATTGCCTAAAAGTCTGGGTGTGGGTTGCTAACACTATGCTTATAATTTCTGGCATCAGTAGAGATTAGCCAGTCCAAGAAAGTAGGATCAGTGTGGGGTTTAGGCAGACTAATTCCTATCCCAGGTTTTACGCCATTTCAATTTCTTTAGTCTTCTGCCAGACCAATACACAGATCTGCAGGAATCGCTCTCCTTCCAGCTTCAAACAGGCTTACAAATGCCAAAATTAACAAATCAAGATTGCATTTAATTCCAGATGAGCACATCTGAATTTCTCCATCTTATGATAATATTTTGCATTTTACTCGGAAGAAATGCTTACATACTTAAACAACTAAGCAAAACACTTCAAAAATCAACTTTTAGCTCACATCTCTGTTCATGAGTCCAAGACTATGTATGAGTCTTCTCACTTTTCCCAGTCAGTGTTGTCTGGTGTGAGGGAGAATTAAGGAATTGGGCTCCAGCAGTGTCAGGCAATGAAAGAGTGATTGCAGGCCCCTCATGAGTGAGACGCAGGCATCATGGCACTGCCAGGACGGGGATCCATCCAGACACTTCCAGCTGTGGAAGCCAGTTTCCAGCTGTGCGAACTGTAGAAATGCAGTGGTGAGAGCTGGGGTGCTGAGCACGACACTCCTGAGTGCTGGGGCTGGTGATCCCATCAAATCATAGCATGTCCTGTCGTTTACAAACTGCAGTCCCAGGGGCTTGGCCACAGCTGCACAGGAGGATTGCAGCAGGAAAGTTTATTGCACATGCAGAGCTTGTGCTCAAGGATAATTTCCTAACCATTGTAGCCTCCTTTATTGTTTTCAGTGCTCCTTCACCATGCAGATGTTCTATTGGCAAAGGCAGGTGCAGAATGGCAGGGGAGTATGTCTCCCTAGGGGTAACACAGGACAACTCTTGCTGAAGTTCAGACCTGACCTGCACCAGCTTTAAAATATTTCAGGTGAATCTGAGAAGAAGGCTTGGCAACTATTCAAGAGGTTTGAGTTCTGGATTGTGTAGTCTATAAAACCATCCCTGAACATTTTGTTTAAACATCTGTTGCCCACGCCAGTCTTCTCTTTCCAACCATTATAAAGGAACAGCAAAGCCTAAACTGTGGAATTTCTTAAAAATATTTTCCTTGTGTAGAAGACCTAAATCCTTAAGACTTTATACATATGGATTAAAAAGAATGGTTTGAATATCAAAATAAATAAATATAAAGCTGATTTCACACTACAGGGTTATGTTTGGGAGGGAAGGTTTTCCTCCTGACTTACACAACCAAACTTCAAAAGAAAACTCCCTGTTAAACAATACTGGGTTTCTGCAGTCATGTGGATGACTTGGTTGGGCAGGACAAAGCTCTTTTTTTTTTTTTTTTTTTTTTTTTTTTTTTTTTTTTTTTTTTTTTTTTTTTAGGGAAAAGCTCCATTTAGAAGGTTTGGAAAACAATTTCTGCTCTCAGTTTGCAAAGTGCAAATCAGGACAGTTTGTAACAACATAGAGCTATTGAGATGCAGAGAACTATTTACATAAGTAAGGTAAGCAGGATTTGACCCAGCTCCATGAGCTCTGCAGATAGCATTGTCCTGTCAATTTTCACTCCCTACAGCAATGAAGCCAGATAAATGGCTTCCTGCCATATGGCATCACCTTTTTACAAGAGATCATGAGGGCATTGCCACTGGCTCATAGATGCTTTGGAGGGAAAATCCCACTTTGCTTCATACAATTTCCAGAATATTTTCCAAATCTGCCATGTACTATGAGTTCTCTGCTGAAATATATAAGGATGTCCTGGGTGATGGTACCAGTAAAAGTGAGACTGGTGTGTGAGGTTTGATCTTTTCAGCCCTCACCACTTGGCAGGTCAGAGATCTGCCCATGAATTATGTGATAGTTCAGGGTCACTACTGCCTATTTTTGTTAGGCATGACTCTGTATGAACCCCCATTGGCCATTCATTTAAGAGTTGGACTCCATGACCCTTGTGGTCCCTTCCAACTCAGAATACTCTGTGATTCTATATTTTGATCCATTTCTGATGCCTTCAGGAAGAGCAGATACCAGCCTGAGTTTTGAACACAGCTTTTCAGCAGAAAGCTTAGACTGTCATGTGAACAAAGTTTAATAGAAAAGTTTAGCCTGTTAGTTAGAGATCTTCCTCAGTATTTTCAGGCTGTGCTTTATCCATAGGTGCTGCCTTTCATTCTCTACTGTCTGTCTACTATAGACTAGCTAGTTGTGATGTGTCTCATGATTGTGTTACACCAGAGAAAACCAGAGAAAATAAATTATGTTATTCAAATCTGACTTCAGAAAAGAGAAAATCTCTCAGGAAAGCACTCCTGCCCTCTTATTTATGATATAAAACTCCAGAGTCTCACAACTCAGGAAGGGTTTGCTTTATACTCTCACTCTATGTAAAATTTAGCCTGCCAAGAAGCAGCTGATAAACTCAAATCTCTTCTCACAGCTTGAGTTTCTTAGTGCCTCTGCCTCATTTGTTCATCAGCACTTTATGAGAAAATAAACAAAAACACTGTCTGTTTGCCCATAGTCATCAAGGGCATCTGAACACTTCCTGCCGGGAGAGGTGGTTGTACCACCCTTGGAGCAGAGGGGATCACATCTTTCTTCTGCCTCTGCATTTACAATGGCCCATCTACAAAGCTGGAATCCCAGAGAGCTTAATCAAAAGCCTGAAGACACCCCAGGGTACATGTTATTGTCTAATAAGAGCAAGCAGTGCACGCTGTTAGCACCAGCATCAGGCTAGTGTCAGCATCTCTGCATACTTGGGCATCCCTTGGAGGAATCCTACTTCTGTTCTTATGGAGCAGAAATTGTTACAGATGTAAAAAGCAGACCATGGCAGTTACACACTGATTTTTGATAAGGCAAAAAATAAAAATAGATCCTCAGTGTTGCCCTCTGGAAACAGTTTTCTTTCTCACATCAGTTTGGAAAGGACATTTCTGCTTTTTTTTTCAGTTCATCCTATCAGCTACCATAGTAAAGCAGTGCATCAGTGCCCCAAAATATCCCAGGATCACAGGTTTGGGTTAAAATTTACAGATTTCCATCACAAGTCCACTGGCTAACATTTTAATGTTTTTTACAAGGCAGTTCTGTGAGAAGCTCAATGCAGTTCTTACTTCATTGGATGCATCCATCCCTCAAACCAGTCAGCGGTGAATGTGCAATTTCCAAATGATTTTTTCTCCAAGAGAATTTTCTTCTTGTCTTCTTTTTGCAAAACATTCCCCCTCAAATCCATTTTTCCCCTCCACAATCCCTTCTAACAGTATTTTTCTTGTTTTTAGCTTAACGGGATAGATGTGATTATTTGACCCCACTCCTGCACCCCCGTGTTCTCCTTTCAGAGAAGTGAGGGGCAGTAGATGTGCAGTTGGGAGGGACGCTGCTCATGTGGGCTTTGCTCATCCGGCATCTCTCTGAAGAGGGGGAGGAAACTGGTTTTTATGAAAGACACCCAATAGCACTCATTTGCCTCCAACCTTCATGTGAGGTGCAGCATGGAAAAGGTGTAGGGGATGGGATTCACAGTCTAAAGGGAGGCTCCTGTGGCCAAAGGCAGAGACAAGACAAGGGCCTGCTTCTACCCTGCCCACTGTACCCTGAAAGTGAGAGAGAGGCTGTACATGTGTGACTGTAAGTGCTACGATGAGGAAGGAATACTCTGTTAAGTTCTATTTATAGCCTTCTTAGGCAAAGGGAGACCCGAAGACCTTTGCATCTTTCCACTTCATGAATGAAATGGTTAACAAGGGGAAGAGGCACCGAGCAGAAGTGTCCTGGGCAGTCCTACGGCAGTGCTGCCGTTGCAAACAGAGCCCAGTCACACGTGCTGTCCCACGAGTCGGTCCCCGCAGCCCCCCGTGTGCCCCACAGCCACGGAGGGGCAGGATGGATCTCCAGCCCACGCGCTGCCCTCCGCCTCCGCGCCCGCACGCCGGCTTGTGTGCAGCTACCAGGGTGAATGGGACAGCCTCTCAAGCTGCTGGAAAACCTGATGCAGAGAGCACTCTTCCCAGCAGAATTACATCCTGTAAAAATGGTCTTTTTGTTTGAAGACAATTCCGAAGTGATTTTTGAAGGGTTCTGCACTCTGCTTCGGTGGGGAACTGGGACTCCTAGACAGACTTCAAATGCCCCTCTTTTAAAGTGCTCATAATCTGCTACCAAGTGTTTTTTCACATGGGAGTTTCATGTTTTAGCATTACAATATTGCAAAATATACCCAGAGACATACACACACAAACAAACAGATATATTAAAAAAGTAAAATAAAATAGAACACTAAGAAAATTAACCAAAGCCAGGAATATCTCAGCAATTCACATTGAATTAGTTTCTTGTACTGCCAGAGAATCATTTTAGAAGTCAAATTCTCATCAGATATTGGGGAGGGAGGGAGGAAAGGGAAGGAAATTCGTGACAGATTGTGCTGTGAATTCCTAAGCCTGGAGTTTTGTTTGTGATTTATCATTGCTAAGCCTTATCAACCACTGATTGAGTCTTTCCTCTCTCAGCCCTTGAGGGTGCAGTCTGTGGTCTCCTGCGGTTCCCTCCCAGATGACCAGCTTCTCTAAATGCTAATCAGATGATATGGACCCTTCTGTGATCTTGTGAAGGGCTCTATCAGCAGTTTGGTAGAAACACCGTCATGTAAAAATGATACTCCCTTGTCATCTCTGAGAGGCGTCTGCCAGGAAGCAGGATAGAAACACAACATCAAATGGTTTGTATATTGTCAGCTCCTGCAGCTCGCCCTCTGATGTGTTGAATTGTGGACAAATACTTACCTGATGTGGCTTGTGACAGAACTTCGGCTTTTGTGAAAAAAATAGATGTTTTATAACTCATTTATTTGCTTCTTTGTTCGCTAAACTGAATTAAATTCAAACAAAACAACTACACTGTTCCAGATAGAATAAACTTGGGGCCAAGTCTCTAGAAGCTTTAGTTTTCTCATGGAATATATCATGACCATCTATAGGCAACAAGGCCAGCAATCTCCTAACATATAAGCAAGCAATGAAGTAGTGTCTCCCAACACGTAAGAAGGCAGCTGTCCCACCAAACCACTATTCCTTGGTGCTGCCATGCTAAGGGCAGAGGAGGAATTCTGCTTTTCCTCTTTGAGGGATCTGGCTGGTGCAACGTGTATGTGATCCTTCCATTGCCAGCTGCTGGCTGAGTGGTCCTTGCATCAGAGGGGGCCAAGAGGCTGCTTCAAGAACTCCATGTCTGCCCAGCAGCCCCACTGTGTTACATCCACCAAGGGCCACCTCTGTGGTGGATTATGGACAGACTTGTCCAGGCACTGGGATGCAGGCTCTCCAAGGACTTCTTGTACAGAGCTTGTGGGGTACTTCTCAGGTGCTTCTTCAAGCTCACAGGGTTGCAGCTCCCAGTCATGGGCAAAGTCACCACCCGACCATATCAACGTAACCCCATTTAACCAATAACCAAAATGTAATATAATAGATAAGATAATAAAATGCTGGGTACTGCCTATCCTTCCCTTTTATATGCCTTTCCCTGTTCCACAAGTTGCCCAACCTTAGCAGACAGGACAATGGTCTACTCCTTTCCTGACTCAGGAGGGTCTGGATTGCCTTGTGTGGACAATTGGGCTCCTGGGATAGTCCAGGGAGAGAGGAAGGCACCTTTTCAGTTCTGGATTTCCCTCCAGAAACATGCAGAGGCACCCACTTAGAATATGCCTAAGGAGCTACAGGGGAAATCCACTCCACCTGTGCAATGTTATTCCACTATCCAAACACAAAAACCATGCAAAATTTAATTGATTTCTTTTATCTACTATTGAGGTTAAAGCTAATTCAGCATGTGCCATTAACTCTGTCCAAAAGTTTCAATCCGGAATCAGTCAACAATCATTTATTGATTTCAGTTTGCTAAGATAGCAAATAAGAACTACCTCACCCTACAGCCAAAAGTACCATGACAGCCTCCAAGGAAAAAGCCAACCACCTGAGTCACAATGTGTTAGAAATCCCCTTCAACCAAGCCTGCTGAATTGAAGCAATCTTCTAAAAATGGCTAATAAAGTGCGTCTTGGGAACACAGCAGCATCCCCAAACCTAAGGCCATGAGGAACTCATTCCCCAGCCCAAGAATTTCTTATGTGACAATTATGGGAGCAGATCTACTACCTGGATCTGACACACTACCCACCCACAGACCACGCACAGATCCACAGGTCATTTCTTCTCCTTCAGCTCTCCGCCCCTGAAGCTACAGCCCCAGGTGAGAAAGCCAGTGGGGTTTCAGGGGCGGCACAATGGCCCCACGCTACCCACAATCACCACACATTATTGGAGTGGGGGGGTTGAACTCACTGCAGGGCTGTTTTGCTTAATTAGTGACAAAGCCATTTCAGATATTAATTACTGCTGGCACTGCAGGGCCAAGTTCAGTTCCCCAAGCTCTATCCAGAAGTGTAGGAGACTATGGAGATACAACCTGATATGTTTATCTTTGTGAAGCACGCTCTCTGCCGCAGTCGTGTGCCAGATGTAGCCACAGCTGCAGGAAGTTGTTTATCTGCCCCCGTGACCTTGCAGAAGTGTCGGGTGATGGTAAAATCATGTTTTTATTGAGCATCTCTTCTCTTCAACTGGAAATTCTTCACCATCAGTTAAAATGTACTTTAAATTCTATAAGGAAGCCAAGCACTGATACTGCAGAGGTCTGTAATCCAAATAAATCCTTTACAGTGTGCTCACTGAAAGAGTTCATTTTGGTGAGATAGCTTGAAAACATTCACCTTAGGAAAAAAAAAATTGGAATGTTTGCACACCTGTGGTAGCTACTGTTATTAGCACCCTTTCTAAATCTCATAAATCTGTACATTTATTGCTCTTTACATTTTCACATTTTCTAGAAATTTCATCTATCCCATTAGTTGTACTGTGACATTATTCTGGAGCATAAGGAGACTTTGGTTGCATTGTCCAGGACTACTGGGGCACACAGGCACTTGGAACCCCTAGGATTTCACTAAGAGTTGGAAACCAAATTATACTAGGGCCCTCTGAAAATTTTATTCTTTACAGTTCTCCAAAGGAGAAAAAGGATATTGCGTGTCAGATAATTCTGTCAAAATAAATTTACAGCTGAAAACAACAGAGCAAGAGCATTTGTCTGCGGAGCTAGATACTAATATACAGTGATTGATCAACACTATGGTGTAAGTGATAGTCCTGAGCATGGGAGAAAAAGGATTAAGCAAAATACAAATGGTATGTATCCATCAACCTTATCACTCAGGAGAAAAAATAACAGTGTCATTAGCTAAGTTTCCAAAATAGCCCAGTTTCCTGCTTGAAAGTCAATCCTTCAGAAACAGGTTAAGCCTTCATTTTGTTATGACATGCTGGTAAAGTCACAAGGGTGCCTTTGGTCTTTTTCTGTCAACATTAATGTGTTAAGTGAAAATAATTGTTGCAATAGAAAATACTCGCTTGGTGCATAATACGTTAAAATTATCAATATTTCTTTTTAGTTGAACAGAAAGATCTTGTTTACCAAAAAAAATGAGTAAAAGGATTTGGTAATGCTTTGTTTTCATTTTTCCCTCTACCTTTAATCCCTTCATTTGAGTCAAATTAACATAGTAATTTTAGTAATTCTTTACCTTTTTCATTTGCAGAATAAGCAATGCAATTGATAATAATATAGTCACTTGAATATTAAATCTTCCACATAACATTAAAATCAAGGCACATTCATTATGCCTGCTGGTGCTGTATTTAATTAGCTGCTTCTGCCTCTGCTGGTAACTTCCAGACATTCACAGTAGCTATGTTTGGACACATTTACTATGTGCTCATGACAAAACCAGAGCCATGGATGCTTTAAAGCTTGGAGTAGATCCCCATAAAGACGAGGCTGCTCTTGAAGGTTTGCATTGACTGGAGGTCAAATTTGAGAATTACATAATTCTTTGCTGCAATCTCATTTGTTAGGGCCCAGAAATAATCTGTTTACATTTGGATACAGACCTGATTTTTTTTTTAAAGTTAATTTAGTGTTCTTGAAAGAGCTGGGAGCAAATATCTTACTGAGCCACAGAGGAATGACATCTCGGCTAGCAGCAGTGTAAATTCCCCACCTGTTCCTGAGGAGGTGCCTTATTTCTTTTTCTGATAGACATCCTGATGGGGCTGAATGGGTAGGTCTGTCTCTACAGTCATTTTGGCCCTGGAATATTAACTTAGTCCTTGGGAAAAGTGCCTGCTAAGAGCAACTGTGGTGGCAGTACCATAGTGTGGCTGCTTGTGGTTATAAGGCTCAATAGTTCCTTTCACACAGGACACCCAGGAAGCATTGAAGACCAGTAACTCTCACCAGTGACACGAGGGCAGACTAAACCTACAGGTAAGCTCCTCATCCCAGATCTTCTAGCTTCACGGTGGAAAGTAAATCTTAATTTGTTTATCTGGGCAATAAATACTGAAATACATAGACTTGGAGCACCCATTTTTTCATGTTTGCTTGAGTCTGTGTATTATATGAATCTTTACTCCTAAGAGTAATCCCCTTTTCCAAAGGAAAAGAGCTCCACTCTAGGTAAAATAACCCTCAAAGGGGTCCTAGAACATCATATGGTTATATGTGAACACAGTAGAAACCTGCTGACTTCACAAAATCATCCTCATGCATTTTCAGTGCCATATGATTTTGACATGCAAAATCTCTGAGGTTTCAAAACAGACAATTAGGTGGACCAAATGAACACACTGTCATTCAAACTAAACTGCATTCAGGTATTTATGGAGTACTGATTGGACTCCTCTTGCAATAGGATGCCCTGTGTAATTCTTGGTAATATAATATATACTGCCTAGGAAGGTTAGATTTCTTCTTTATGTGTCATGGAGTAAATTGCTGCCAGAGCAGGGGGATTCATTCTGGTGCTTGCAGTCAAGGAGTGACTCCGCTCAATTGAAAGAGATTCAAAGAACAGCCATAAAGGACATACGTCTTTAACAGACAGATGCCAGTGGCAGTTCTTATTTAAATTAACAAATCAGAATAGAGATTATTTGATCATAGTTGCGTGCACTTGTGTTGAGCCTACAAGCTGGATATTTTAATCCGTAGGAGACCAGGGTATAATAAGTCCATAGACTGAGAGGTTGAAGCCACGTAAATTCAGTTTAGAAATATAGTGCAAGCTCTTTGGCTGTAAGGATAACTAATCACTGGAAAAATTTACCAGAATTTGTGTGAATTCTCTACCACTGAAAATTTGTAAGTCAAGAGTAAATGTCTCTCTTTTTTTTTTTTCTAAAAGATGTTCTAGGTCAAACTTTCATGGAAGCCTCATGTCTCTGCTGGGGAGGAAAGCACCCTGTATATCCACAGAGGCTTTGGAATTTATGCCACTGTCAAAACTGAAGTCACAAAGACTCATGTTGTTTAGAATTATTTAAAATACCATATACAGGAGAAATAAAAAATAAACAGAAATTACCAATTTATTATTTTCTCAGTTAAATATCATGGCAATATACACATTTTCACAAAACATTCCATTTGAAATAAATAAAAAACATTATCCTAAATGCATCATTGGGAAATTTTGGCCAGCTCTTGTTTAAAAATACCCCATTAGCTTTCTGTGCTTGCTGGTGCTTTTTCTTTAAAAACCTCCAGTTGAGAGCAATACAAACTGTGGTGATATGAGAAACTCAGGGCTGCACTCTATAGGTTATTTCAACTCAAGCATAAAACAATAGAGGTGATATTTTATACATGGCATCAGTAATGTCCAGTAACTTCCTTAAACACAAACATTTTAAAAATTAGTGTTCTAATTTTCTGTTTTTCTGTTATTCTGTTTCATTAAGAGTTCTAAAAGAGTTCTAAAAGTTGAACAAACTCTTTATGTCTCCTGCAGTGAGGAGACATGTCTCTACTGTCTATATTCCTTTTGTTCAGACCATAAATCAAGGTTCCAAGCCAGATATTTGTAATAAGTCTATAAAGAAAACAGAAAGAGGTGTGGTGAGTTTATCAGCTTGAACCACACATTTAAGTTTCTGGTGTACATAAAAATTCCAGACTTAAGTCACTTGACTCTCCCTTCCAAAACATTTCCTGTATAGTTGGGAGAAGGGAAGGAAAAAAAAAAAAAAAAAAAAAAAAAAAAAAGAGAGAGAGAGAGAGAGAGAGAGATAGGGAGAGAGAAAGAGAGAGAGGGAGATTTCTGGAAGGACATACATGAAAACGCTATTAGTAGCAGACTTTATTAGATCCTCAGCAGCAGCATGGCATGCTCAGACTAGTGCAGTGCGCTCCCATGCAGGCCAGGCTGGGAACACGTTCTTCATTTCCATCACAAAATGAAGAAAGAATTCTCCTTTGTTTTCCTGGGAGCCCACGGGAGTTTTGGTAGGGGCCAGAGTGGAGCTCCTGCAAGGTGAGAGCCAGCCCCCGCCATGGGCAAGGGCTCCGGGCGGCTGGCAGACAGCAGCGGGATAGCTCCCTGTCAGCCCCGCAAACAGGAATCCAAAACCCCAGGGTGGAAAACTTCGTGCTGCACAGAAATCCCTTTGTTTTTCCATCCCTGGCATCTCAAAAATCCTGTACAATAACAGCTTAGTACTAGTCACAGAAAAGCTTGAGGAAGCAACAGAGAGCTGCGTAGATTTATTTTCATTTCCTCCTAAGTAGTGTCTTCTAATTCATCAGATCACTTTCCAAGTCTCTTCAGATCTAAGTGGAAACAAATGCCACATGCAAAAGAAAGGAACGGAGCAGAGAGAACAGTCCACTGTCATTGCATTTTTAGGTGTGACAAACACTGAAACTGCCACTCCAGTACATCGCTCCAGCATGGCTCACTGGGAATTAATCTATGCTTTTCTTAAGTCCACAAGCCAAGTGGAAGCTGTTGATTCAATTTGGAGGTGAACTACGGAATTTAGCAGGCTAAAACTGTCTGTATTGGGATGAAATGAAAAACTATGTTTCCTCAGCCAGGATGAATTTTCAGGGAGCTTATGAGCAGATCAGGAGTTGAATTCAACCACATGCAACCTTGATAGTAAGTGTTGAGTCCAAAAGTTTCCAACAGGCCCTCTGAATACTAAGAACTAGGAGAGAGATGAGATACTGCTAAAACTGATTTTTGCAGTGCTGGGGAGGAAGCAAATGCTGCCATCCACAGACACCTGGTCAGGCAGGGGTTGAGGGCAAGCAGAGAGACTCTGCGCGACCATTGCACAGGTGGTCCCAAGAAAATGCAGGAGTGACAGGCAGCAGGCTGGCCATCCAGTGGGCATTCACAGCTCTTACATACACTGTTCATGACAGTCAGACTTCTGACTACTGTGCTAATAAATATCAGGAAGGTCCTGAGCTTAACTCTATCCCTGTTCAGCAAAGCCAATGAAGCTTGTGTTTAATCCTTTGCTGAATAGGGAGGGACTCCTGAAATAAGGCCAAAGTTACCTGCAAGATGACTGAATTTAAAGGAATCAGGGAGAGTCTCTCTGGCCCAGTTAGAGCTCTGACAGGCCACGGTCTGTCCTCTTGGCCAGCAGCATTTGCACACCTTCTCAGGCCAGCCCACTGAGCCTGGACCCACCATGCAGGATGCCCAGTGCTTACATCCCTACATCCCTGCCAATGACAGCAGAGACAGGCTTGTACCCCTCTGACACGGTGTAAATGAGTAGCAGTTAAGGAGAGCTGTTTATCACTTACTGTCCTGTGTCCTGTCTATGCTGAGCACTGGCTCAGACAAGCTAGCCTAGAAGATTTAATGATCTGGCTGCATTTCTCCTCACACCCATGGGCTGCACAGTTGGAAAGGGAAACCTAAATTGTTTACATAGTGGTACAAATTGCTGCGGTTTTCACCTCTCTCTCCCCCTTCTCTAACTGCTCCAGGAGTGATTTCAGCAGGAATTGTAGTCTTTATGTAAAGCTCAGCAGAGATATGGGTAAAGCACATTGCTCTGAGTTCCTGGCACACTGCTGTGTTCCTGGCACAAAGACCAGAAGCACATGCAAAATAACACATCCCTATTGCTGTGACAGTCATCTTGTTACTCTCAGTCCAAGAGGTTTGAAACCTGTCAGGATAAGATTTCATTAAAACAGCCAAGAAAACAGCAGTCTGGAGAGCACAGCCTGCATCTCCTCCTAGGTAACAGTGCCAGCCCCATGTGACCTCAGCTTTGTTTTGAGTGCGGACAATAAGAATGTTTATTAACTGTTGTCTCGGCTGCTGAACCGAGATGAATCACACAATGAATGTGGCAAGCAAGTGGTGACGTTAGCCAAAGCTGCTTGCAGCATCTGAACGCAGGGGCTGCGATTATTTATTACCAGAGACCCCCCATGCCTCAATCATATCTACCTGCTCATAACTGTTTATTTCTCTAGCCCTCAGTTCAGAGAGCAGCAGAGCAGCATGTGTCAGTGCAAATACACAGGTAAGGCACTATAAGTAATTAACTTGTGGACAACCTTTCATTTGCTTTAACACTTCCAGGGTTCATTTAGAACTTTTTTTCTCCAGCCATATGCCCTGATGCCAATGAAGTGGACACCAACATGCTTGTCTAGCTGTATCACAAGAAACCCCTCTGCCTTCCCACATATCTATCAAATCCAGATGACTGTTTCCACTGGGAGAAGATGCAGCGTATTTTCAAAAGTTCTTTAAAACCGGTCCCAGCCCCCAGCTCCTCTAGTTTGCTGCTGCCATTTTAAATTATTTGCCTCTTAATTCTGTGCCCCCAGCTCAGAAGCTAATCCTGTGCCGTCATGTCTACGACAGACCTGGTAGGTAAAGAAATCTCAGCTCTCCTACCTAAAAATCACCAGATATTTGTCACTGATTGGCTGCATCTGAACATGCTTGCAGCATGCAGTGCTCTTCAGGCACTGTTTCTCTCTCAGCTGAAGCCAGTATTTATCATAATTGTACTGGCATTTGTAATGTTAAGTCTCTAATAAATATTTATTGAGAAAATTACTAATATAGCATTTTCTTGATGAATATTTACCAGAGATTTTCAGTCAGTAAGCACACCAAGGAAAAAAAAATCCTTTAAAAATCTGCTACTGCAAAAAAATAATTAGAAAAGCAAGACAAGATAAAAATCAATCAAACAGCTGACAAAAAGCACACTTAAGCACATACCAGCAATGAAAGACGTACACAGCAAAGGGTTTGAGAGAATAAAAGGAGATGCATGAGCTGAAGTGGAACTGATTCCCTTCTCACTCCAGATTTCATTCAGAACTAGACTGGGATTTATAACAAAAGCTACAGATTGATTGATTGATTTCCTTTGAATAAAATCTCATTCTCTTGCATCTTCTCTTGAAAATACTGCAAAGCCAGAACAAGTTTGTCTCATTTACCACATCAGACTCAAAGGCTGAGCTCAGATGTATTTAGGAACAATCCTGCTAAGGCAACTTAGCAGTTTGAAGTACAAACCATACACTGTTAGCACAGACCTTTCATCTTTTTTGCCCTTTGTAGCAATGTGGCATTAATAAGAAAGTGAAGATGTTAAATTGTCTTTGCGATATTACACTAAATTAGTTAATCAGTTAAATCAGGAAAAGTTAATTTGCCCAGATTATATTTATACAATAAGGATAAATGAAAAAAAAAAATTGAATATTCATCAACAGCTTTCATTTCCCTTGTGACATGTTTACCTTTAGCAACACAAATTATTTTCTACAGCTGTTTTTACAGCTGTTAACTGTACTTAGTAGTTGAAAACCTGAATTTCTTTCTAGTCACAGGTCACAGACAGTAAGGGTTCTTTGAGTGCCTGCATCTTTCCCAAGGCAGGATCACCAGTAAGTATGAGCAGATACATGAATTTAGCCTATGACTTCATGTTATGGTAGAACACTGATAACATAGGGAAAAAGAATACATCTGCATTCTGGAACAGAGCAGTAGCCTGGCATTTTCAAACCTAATGTTTGCCTTTTTACAGCTGGTGGTATCCCTGGGACACAGGCACTTTCTTTAGCTCCTATACAAAAGGAGATAGTGCCACTCCAGATAATGCCCAGTTGAGAAGGTGCTTCTGCTACTCAGCAATATCATTCTCATAGTCCATGACAAATGTGGGTCCTGCTCCTATCTATGATTTCATGTATAGACTGGAACATCTGTCACCACGGAGAGCAGGCCCTTTGTCCTGGAATTCCTTCTGTTTCTGAGATTATTCTTATTAAATAGGTACCAGCATTAAAATACTTTATATTCACAGTCCCAGAGGGTGTAGGAAAAGCGCACTTATGTCATCCATTTCCATGGAGTGTATAAAACAGCATAGAAATGGTCTGTGTTTCCTTGAGGAAATTTTGATTCTTCCAAATTGTGAGCTACATATGTTGTTATTACCTTTCTCATTGCCTGCCAAGTTTATTTAGAGCTTTCCCTTCTTCAGCTGATATCCCTGAGAAAGCTAACTGCCCCCCATTACTTTTATCAGCCTTGGTCTTTCTCCTTTGGCAGGCAGTTACTGAACTCTCAAATCTCGTACTTGAGTCTGAAAGTTTCGAAAGGAATCTCAGGGAGAAACTTTTACTTTTGAACCCATGCCTGAATGCAATCTGCCTATTCCAGGAAAATCACGGTCATTTTGCAAGCAAATATGTTCTGGCAGATTTCTAAAAAGAATTTTATATACATACATACATACATGAGGGTGCCCACTCAGGGACGTCAGTTGTCGGGTTTGTTCCCCGGCATTCAGGTGGTTTTAGAGTCCTTTGCCCTCTGCACAGCTCTGTGCCAAACCGAAGGAAGAGACAGAGCCTTCAGGTTTAGATTTTTCAAGGTTGCATACTTCGTTTATTGTTTCTTATCTTACAGTTTTCTCAGTGTCCAACAAGATGTTTGCCACGGCTTGGACTTCTGACGACTCCCCGACTCCCCCCGAACTGGGCTGTCGTTATCTTTCATACTCATTGCTACGTATTCTTTATTTACTATTTCTTACCAATGTCTATCACTAATACGAAAAAGGTCATCTCTACTCCGACCCAATCCTCACAAAGTACTTTGTGCCCACATCACTGGAGTGAGGGAAGAAGGATGAAGAAGCAGGAGACAACGCCCCAAATTCTCCATCTTGCCCCTATTCACTTCAATGCTAGAAATATAAATTTACTGTTTTTTCACCCTGTGATATACTAAACTACAATCTCTCACACTCTTGTGGCCTGCAATGCTTCCTGCAGTGCAGGAAGTCTTTCCCATGGACTGAGATCAAAGCCAGTGTCTCTCTGAGCTCTGGGCCGGGGTCCCAGACCCCCCTGCCCAGGTCCCTCACCCTCCAGGGCAACCAAAGGAATGCCCTGGACTCCAACACATACATACATACATACATACACACACACACACACACATATATATATATATATATATATATATATAAAAATACAGAAACAGGTATGTCCTTTGAGGATTTTTATTTGCTACTCTTAGGGCCTGAATTCTGCCTCTGCCAAGTCCTGTGGTTGTAGCACAGACCAGTGCCCTTTGACAAAGAAACTATTAATGACCCATTCCTGAGAATTTTAAGTTATCTTCCCTGCTCTCATTTTGACCATAAATTACTTATAATCTTAAGTAAATGTGTATTTACTTTTCATTAAGCTATATTGAAAATCAAAATAATCCAAGTGATAATTATGAGCTTTAGGTAATTTTCTCCCTTAAAAAATTTCCTTTGGTAATGATAGTTTCTCAAAAATCAAATGCCAGTTCATATAGCGAACAACAACTTGCCCAGACATCACAGGACATTACCAATCTGAGATCAATGCCATGTCATACAATCTGAATAAAGCTGCTTTTATTCCCAGGGTGAAAATCCAAACTGTCTCAGATTTCAAGCTGACTACGCTGGCAAGATACTGGCTTGCTGTGTTTGGTGAAAAATCAGCAAATAATACAGCTGAATGGTGAATAAATTATGTATCTTAGTATCATGGCTCTAAGACATGTAGAAGTCACACCTTGAAGTCTATGGATTCCTGTGCATGAATTATGAATGAAGATCTATGCAAATATAACAGTGTTTATCCCAGGAGCACAGCACCAATCCTGAACAGCATGACCTCATCTTATCAGAGACGGATTCCTGCTTTCTGTAAGCAAGTGGAAACACTCACATTTTATAGTTTGAAGGCCAAGGACATATAGTCATCCCTTAAATGGTGGGAAGTGAATTTCAGTATAAGTTTCTCACATCTCTAAACGTGGGGGGTTTTGTGCTCTGCAATTTAAGTTTTCTTGGCCATAGCACCTCAGCATATTCTGCCAGTGATCAAAACTAGTAGAGCATAGGCTAGCATTTTAAAATTCAAAATGGAGCAATCTGATGGGTTTCTTGGTTAACTGCCCACAAATTACAGAAACGTTTGATTTTACCCCATTGTGTTAATTAGCTGAATCAAAGAATGCTTTGACAGCTAAGGTTTCTAGATCCACTAGTACCAACTAAACACAGATCATTACATCCTACAAACAAGTGTCTAGATTTCAAAATCCTTACTCATACTGGCTTTAAGCATTTTGATATAAGTCCAAAAGACTGTGGCCTCTAATTCTACTTTCTGGGTTGTCTTTCTGCTAAATTCACATTGAATCCTGTCTCAGAGATTACCAAGAAACCTAACTGTAGCTATTTTGTTCACAAAGTTTTCGGGCTTCATTAGCAACTAAAAATATTTGTTGGAAAGAAAAGTCTGAACAAAGCAACCAGCAAAAACTATCTGAATAAGTGAATAATTTCACTACTCCCCCTTATAAATGAAAATAAACAAACAAAAAGAACAACAAAAAAAATCACCATATAATATAGGTGGGTAAGTCTATTAAGTCTGGAGTTGCAGTGAAATCTGCTGTGGGCTGGCCAGTAAATGATGTTGATTTTTGTCTCTCATGCAGAAAAATTCCTTTGAATAATATGATGGCTTGTGTTGAGCATCTCCAAGCAGAGCTTTCCTGTCCCACACCTTACAAGAATTTCATGAAGCTCTATCAGACATTATGGTCCACTGTAGCCCACACAAGTCCAGCTTTGTGACACAGAAATTTGAGCTCTTGTCTGACCTCTCCAGCTTTTCCTATATGGTTCAGCCAAGCCTTGATCCTCCTCAGCTTTTGCACAACATCTTTCCAGGCTCTCTCTCCATTCTCCATATACTAAAATCTAAGAAGTTTTGTTATAAGTCAAGTCTCAAAGAAGCCTATAAAGTGTCTGGGTAACTCTCCTTTAACAGGCAGGAAACACAAAGCAGTTACATTTACACATAACTCTCTTGCATGACCCAGACTTTTGTAAAAAAGTATATATTTTTTAACTTAGTGGAAACCTCTTTGCATGACACTCATCAAATCAACCCTAGTTCTGGGAGCATAAATAATTTATACCCACTTTTATTCTGGATCCTCTAAGATTCTCTTTCTCTCAAGCAGATCTTCAGCAGGCAGGACAATGAAGCTCAACAGCCGAGACATCCATGCTCAGGAAGAAAGAAATTGGACTCTGGAGATACTTGTCTACATCAGTAGTATCAGGAACCCACCCAAATAGTTTCATCTATTTACCTAATCTACAGATGGATAACGTTAGGTAAGTTGAACTCCATTCCTCAAGATGGAATAAGTGTCACGGAGCTGAGAACAAGTATTAGCCACAGAAAGCCAACAGGCAACCACAAACGTCTGCAATTGTCGAAGTTCAAAGCCTACAAATGCAAATATCAGCTGTTCCAGACAGCTAACTGCTGCTGGGAGAATGCTGGGAGGATGCTGCAGGGATGCTCGGGGCACTCCCGGGCAGCAGGAGCCGGATCCCAGCGCAGGGCGGGCGCGTTCCGGGAAACCGAAGAGCGCCGGTGCCACCTAGAGGGAATTACTCGCCTCAAAAGTGGGGAAATCGCCACCGCACACGGTGTGACACTATTTGCTACGATTGTAGAGCACTGGGAAAAAAAAAAAAAAAAAAAAAAAAAAAAAAAAAAAAAAAAAAAAAAAAAAAAAAAAACACCTAGAAAGAAGGGCTCTCTCTTACTGCTGTGCAAACAATTTTCACAATATGAGCAGCAGCAGTGTAAAACTTACATCTTCATCTCAGTTTAGCTTGAAATTATAAATGCAGACAGTATATTTAAGACAACCAAATACTGATTCCTCTTCAAACAATTTCCCAGCCACAAAGCTGTATTCCTTCCCTTCTTCCTCCAATTATCTGAACTCTGAGGAAATAGCCAACAAGCTGACCACATTGGAGGCTGGGCTCTGCTTTCCTGTAGCATCAGCCATGGCTGGAGCCAGCCGGCATTGAGGGTGCCCCGGGCATTGAGGAAGCACTGACTATGTGGTCAAGAAAGCCTCAGGGATGCAACTCCACAGCCCTCTGCAGACAACCAAATGAACTGTCTGGAGTCTAGCATCTTCCTGTGTAACTTAAATCTGCTCCGCAGGATTCAAGCACAAACATAAATCGTCGTAATTCTTTCATCATTAAATCTGCCACCTACATTCTGTAGGTTTCACCATGATTACAGCAGTGACAATAACTTGCAGGGACAATATGGAGCTTGGGGAAGTGTTGCTGTTGGGTGGACTCTGCAACCCTTTCATTGTAGGTTAAAGTAATTTCTGAATAAGTGTTGACCAAACATTGTGCACCACAGCACTTTCCCTTAAGATTGCACACATGATCACTGCCATGGGCTGGTCCATGGGCACAGCATTTATGCTGTGGCTCTTATTTGCCCCATGGGAAATCCCACATCAGCTGTGCTGAAGCTGATTGTTATGATATTAAAAGAGACCTGTTCTACCTGTTACGGCTACAGTTTTCTCAAGCACTAATTCTTCCCCTTCCCACCTTTGTGTCCCAGTAGAGTGCAGAACAAGCGCTGGGCCATGCCTACTAAATCCCTCCTTGCCTGGCTTGCTTCTAGTAACACTGCAGTCAACACACCATGGCTGCCAACACACCTTGCCATGTAGAATTAGTGCCTCATACACTCCTAACCACACACAGAAGATTCCTGGTCTTCATTCCTTAAAACTTAGTTCCTGAAAGAGTTATTTGGTATGAAATATTTGGTAGTTCACTGACCTCCATGAGAGCTATACCTCCAAGGAGCTGGGTTGGATAAATTTGGAATATTACTGAAGCGCCAAAAACTTGAGTACCTGTCACCACTAAACAGGAATATGGCAAGATGCACGGCATGTCTTTGGGTATGTGGGACTGTCCTGCTGGAGTCCTGCTGTCATACACCAGATCTATTCCCCAGCAGCACACCTGTAGGCACTCTGGCCTTCCCTGTCTCATGAGCACTGGAACAGCCACATTCCTTACCCTTCACTCTATAAACATCCTCAAAGCCAAAACTCTACAGAAAAATGTATCAGGAGTGTCGTGGAAGCCAAGGATCCACTTGGACTCTTGCAGAGTCATGCCATACACCCAGCCAGGAGTCTCTGGACCATGATTTCATGAAAATGGCAACTGCACTGGCCACCAAAATTGCTGAGCAAACCTATTTCAAGTTTTAGAAGGTTGCTGCTCAGACAAAGGAAGGACTTGCTTTATAGGCCAGAACCATTTCTGCCCCTTGTTCTATCTGTCTTGTGGGAGCCGTAAAAGGAGCAGAGTGCAGAGACAAGGCTGTAACGTGTCTCCTTTTTGTTTCAGAAAGGAGATGAGGCTGAAAAGGGGTACATACATGTGCTGTGTTTCAGAGAGACACACTGCAAGAGGGACAATGCCCAGCTGAGGGGAATGTGCAGCACAAGAGGACACGGTGCCTCAAGTCACGACCTGCAGAAGCACATTGCAGCTGTGACTTGCAGGCTGTCACAGACAGCCCCTGTGGCATCACTGCTTGCAAAGCAGGCATGGCTGCTCCCTGCTTACACACAGCCTGCTCTGCTGGAGCCAGTCACCACAGCAGCACTTTGGACACGTGGCTGTGCGGAACGCAGAGATAAGCACAGCAAGGCAGCTGCTGACTGAGCTCCCCAGCTGCAGGGCTGGGAAGCAGGGATGGTGACACCCCTACCTCCTGCCCAGCAAAGCCTGGACATGCTCTCCTTCCCTCTGCTCTCACCAGCTCAGGGATTACCTACACATAGCCAGCTCCTTCCTCCCAGTCCCCAAAGATTTATACCCTGATATATTTATCTCCTGCTAATTACCAAAACCATTTGGCCATGAAATCCTTGAACCAGATTTAGGTTTCAGTTATACAGAATTGACAAGAAAATTAGACTGAGCACCAAGCACTGACACAAATGATATTGAATTAAACATATTTATTATAACCTGTCATGCAGTTAAAACCAGAGAGCTACTGACACATTTTAGCAGAAAATGTGAACTTCAATGATTTTTTTCCCAAAGCAATGTTACTGATGTATGAGTGCTTCAGCAGTGCATATTCTGCTTTGAAGGATTCACTGACAGGATTGATTAATGTAGTCAAATCTCAAAATAATCTAGACAGGGTTTACACTTCTGCTTAGTAGAGTACATTGGTAAAATATAAAATTTACACCTCAGTGTCCTTATTGTAGTGAAGGGCCCAGAACTAAACACAGCACTTGAGGTGCAGCCTCACCAGTGCCCAGCACAGGGGGACAGTCACTGCCCTGCTCCTGCTGGCCACACCATTGCTGATCCAGGGCAGGGTGCCATTGGCCTTCTTGGCCACCTGGGCACAGCTGGCTCATGTTCAGCTGCTGTCACCAGCACCCCCAGGTCCTTTTCCACTGGGCAGCTTTCCAGACATTCTTACCCCAGCCTGTAGCACTGCAGGGGGTTGTTGGGACCCCAACTGCTGAACGCAGAACTTGGCCTTGTTGAACCTCACACTGCTGGTCTTAGCCCACGGATTCAGCCTGTCCAGATCCCTCTGTAGGGCCTTCCTGCCTTCCAGCAGAGCAGCTCTATCACCCACTTCTCGTTATCCATGAATTTACTGAGGATACTCTCTCATACAGATCAACAACAATGATATTAAACAGGATTGTGCTCAATACAGAGCCGTGGGGAACACCACTGGAGACCAGCTACCAGCTGTCTGCAGCACCATCCACCACCACTCTCTGGGCCCGGTCACCCAGCCGGTTCTTAACCCGGCGAAGGGGTTAAGACACCTGTCCAAGCCGCGGGCTGCCAGCTTTTCCAGGAGAGTACGGCGGGGAGCGGCATCAAGAGCTTTCCTGAAGCCCGGGCAGACAGCATGGCCCGGCCGTGCTCTGGGCGCAGCTGCAGGCACAGCGCGCAGCGGCCGCGGCCCGCAGAGCGCGCTCGGGCCCGAGAACGGGGCGCCGCTCTCCCCGAGCACGGGAAGCGGAAGGGACCGCGCCGCTGCCGGGGCGGGGCGGAACGGGCCGGCGCAGGGACCGGGGCGGAGCGAAGCGGGGTCGGGGACGGGGCAGGGAGCGGGGCGATGCTGGCGGCGCTGGCCGCCGCCTGGTCCCTGCTGGCTGCCGCCTTCCTGGCGGCGCTGCTGCTGTTCCGGCGGGCCCCGGCGCCGCGGGTCGGTGGCGTTGGCCTGGTGATCTCCGGCCTCTTCCAGGACCTCATTCGCTACGGAAAGACGAAGCGCGGGTGCGGGCAGCTCCCGGGCTGGCTGCAGCTCCTGCAGGTGCCCAAGAGGTGAGGCGCGGGCAGCGATGGCCGAGCGTGTCTCGGTTACCGCGGCCGGAGGTGGAGGCAGTGAACAGCACACGCAGAGAGCACGGCGGAGTTTATTATAGAGTTGGGCTCAGCTTTGTTGCAAAGTGTTACCCTGGTTCTGCAGATGGGGAACCGAGGAGCGCAGAGACTGCGAGCGATCATACCGAGTCCGTGTGTTCCAAATCGGAATAAAAACCTAATTGAATCCCAGTCGCATGCGAGGTCTCCAAAACAAACCTCCTTGCAAGACTCGGGTCAGGCTCCTAGGGACGTGGAATCCTGAGTAACTGTGACTGTGCAAATATGCTGCAGGTTGACTGTCTTACTCCAATCTCAGTCGTTGCCTTCTGCCTGCAAGGTTTCTTTTTGAAATGTACCTAATAACAGCATGGAGACACAGCAATCCAGACCCTGCATGAACAGTATCTGATAAGGCAAAAGAACCACTGCGTTATCCAAATCCATCTTAACAGATGTTTGATGAAATGAAGTTAAATATATGTATATGTTTAGCTGCTTAATGAAATGAAATAATGAAATAGATGTTTAGTGAAATCATGAGACACACACACCCCCCTTACAGATTTTTATATGTTTCTGGGTTTATGTATGATGGGATTTCTTATTTTTTAATCAGCTGAGATTCATGACTAGAATTAGTCTTTGACTTGAACGTAGGCCCCTTGCAAGGCCAGCAGGAGAGGACTGGGAGGCTATTTAGCCTGAAGATCTGATCGCCCTTCTTGTAACAATAGCTGACACATTTTGTATACAAGGCTTTTAAACCAAATGTTTAAAAAAAAAAAAAAAAAAAAAGTTTTGTGACACAACGTCTTATTTATGGAAAGGTTGTAATGTAGTATCTTAGTTATCAGGCTTCTTGATACAGAAAATACCTAGGGATGTGTTTAAAATGTGCAGTACCCTGAGTGAAAATAAGGATTCATAAATTAGGCTTTGTCTTGATCACTGTGTACTGCAGGTTCTTGTCTGAGTTGACCTTTCTCCAACAGAAGTTTCCCAACACCCCTTCTTAGGGAGATTGGTGTCTGAATAATGTGCTTTTTCAGGGAATTGGTCTCAAGGTCTCAACATCTACAAAGCAATTCTGTTGCTTAATCAGTGAGTCCATAATATTTCTACCTGAAAGAATAGAGAAGATCTTGAAGGTAGCCATTGAGGTGTTTTCTATTCTTTTCATCCGTGTCTTGTTTCCAGACAAGCATTGTGTTTTCACTAGCCTGGACCTGTTTTTAACTTTGCCATTCTGTCTTGTAAAATGTTGTGTTGCATTTCAGGTTGGTTTGGCAAATAGTGAAAATTCCTCTCATTGAGGAGGGATGGCACATGTACTTACTTCAGTGCTGGTTTGATCTGTAGGTCAGATATACCCCCAGTGTAACTGGGATTGCTGCAAGCTCGAAGGGTGTGTCTCTTTTAAGTTGCCAGGGCTTGTTTGTGTGCTGGTAGCAAAAATCAATGTGGATAAAGTTCCCTGGCAAGTGACAAGATATGAGTCGACTGAGTAACATGACTGTGGGGAAGGAGTTTGAAACTTGGAGGTGATGGTGAGTTTTTATCCATATACAAGTTCAGTTTGTCATATAAACAGAAAGTGAGGGAGAGGGGTTAAATTTTAGTTCTGCTGTTGCAAATGAGCAGACAGAATGTTGCAGTTTCTGCTTGGTAGGAGAAGGAAGTGAGGAGAAGTCATAATCTATAGGGGAAGCCAGCTGCTCATGGTCAAGGTGCTCTGGGGTACTCAGGGATGCTCGCTGCTGCTGTGATTCTGACTTGATCTTTTTTGTGCTCTTGAGAGATACCTGAGCTCCTCTGGGGATACCTGAGCAAGGGTGTTGTACCCCTTCACTGCCCCAAGAGAAGAGTTTGCATGTTCAACAGAAATAGGATCTTCCCTTGACTATACAGTTATATCCTAATTTTGTACCTATAGTTAACATTGTCAAGTCAAAGCCATCAGCGTCTTCCCATGGGACATATTTTATTTCTTTGCAGATGTTTCCAGAAGTCCTGATTTTTCTTCACTGCCAGAAGGACTTTTAATTTTAAAGGCAAAAGGAAATACTGGATCACCTAGTTTGAGATGGATTTTGTAAACAGAGGGATGTTGTAAACAGCTGTAGGCTGTTTAACTCAGCCCAGTTACCTACCTTGACTGTAATGTCTTGCACTTTGGTAATGCACAGTATGCTTTTACAAGTGCATGACAGGGTTGGGAGATTCTTTGTGTTCTTAAAAAAACCACACGTGTGGTCTTGCCTTGTAATCACCCATCAGTGTTGATGGTCACTTCTTTTTTTTCTATGTGATTGTTGCAGACCTTGAATTTGCAGAAGGACAAGATATTTTAAAGTAGAGCAGAGTAATTACTTCTGGGTTCCTTTGATGAACTTTAACATGTCACGTAATGGACCTACTGGAACTGAGGAAAGTGGGAGTGCTCTGAGGTGCAGCAGCTTGGAAATAAGCAGAAAACTAATCTGGATGTGCTTTGAGTGGTGTAAACTATAAAGAAAATGTTATGTACATCACAATTATTTGTAAGCCTTGAGGAATACTTTTGCAATGTGTGGATTACACTGTCTCCTCTTTAGTGCACCTATGGTTAGTAAGGTAAGCTAAAATTAGAGGTTATTCCAGGCAGCCTTTCACTGGGGTAAAATGTCTCAAGGTTATTCCTGCTTGGTACCACTGAAGTCCTGAGTTCTCTACTTGGACATTTGATGTGGGCACCAAAATGGAATGTACTCAACCATCAGACAAGCATGTCCTGCAGCTACATTTCCAAGGAATGACGAGAACATTAATGAAAGCCCTTTTTTGTTCCCACAGATGGTTTACACACTTTTATGTGGTTTCTGTGCTTTGGAATGGTTTTCTGCTGCTCTGTCTTTTCCGAGCTGAGTTCCTTGGAGAGTCACTCCCGTCATGGATTCAGGACATGCACCATGCTCTTGGCAGAGATTCTCAGAGCAAGGACATGGGCAAGTATTCCAGATATTATAATGTTGCCATATAAATATTAAAAAACTGTATTACCAACAGCGTGTTGAATTTGTATTCAAATGCTACTTCATTGGTTGCTCTTCAACTTATGCTTCAAATGGCTTTCCTGGTGCACCAAGTACCTTTGTCATTATTGAAGATAGAAATATTTCTGATATATGGATATGATGGCTTTTAGCACTCCTTTTAAACAGAAGGGGCCATTAGTACCTTTTGGAAGAAATCTTGCTCTTGTCAGCAGTGCCTCACCAGTACGAATATTTTTCCCAGTTAATTTAAAATGAGGGTAAAATTCTGCTGTGGGAAGAGGGAACAACAGTCTTTTTGAAGCGCTGTCAGGGTTAAATTGTTCCTGTCTGTTTCAAAGTTGCTGGTTTTTATCTGTAAGCAGATAGTGAGCACTTCTCAGCGCTCCTGGTTCTCTTGCTCCTTTGGCTGCACAGCTGTCGAAGACTTGCAGAATGCCTCTGGACCAGTGTGTTTTCCAGTGGTGTCATTCACATCGTGCAGTATTGCTTTGGACTTGGTTACTACATTGCTGTTGGCTCAACTGTGCTGTGTCAAGTGCCTACTAATGCCAGGAATGGTAAGTGCCCGCTTAGTTATCATCAAAGGTGCAGTTTTGCTCTCATTTGTTTCCATTGTGGCAAATGGTTTTGTAGAGGGCTGCTTGTTTGAGAAGTGTGTTGACTGATGACACATAAAATTACTTCCTGTCATAGTTCAAAGTAATGACATTACAGTATATCATACATTATACACAAGCCAGCATTATATGCAAACACAGACAGGGGCATACTTTCATGTTAACCATCACAGTTATTTGCTGAAAGGATACAGATCATATGCTTTGTGAAGGACAGTAATAGGTACCAGTTCTCAAACTTCAGTTCTCAAACTGCAGAGGAGTTTTTTTGTTGAAAGCTTTTCTGCAAGCTGAGTCTGCAAGGCTGTCTTGGCCACCCCCTTTTTCTTCTATGGAGAACTTGCCACTGCTCTGCCTTGACTCAGGCAGTGTCTTCTTTACCTTGGTACTGTAATGTTTCCATTAATACATGAGAAATTTGTATTATATGACTTGTTTCTGCCCACACATTCCATTGGGTCTCACAATTGAGCTGCTAAATCCCCTGCAGAGACGAACCATCAGCTGGCTGTAGCACTCCTCCTGTGATTAATTTTTGTGAGGCAGTCATTAGCAAGTTTGGTGAAGTTTTTAAGCCCTTTGAACCGTGTTGGCAGGGGATGGTTTGTAGGTGTGTGTATATATGTGTATCGCTGTGAGGAAGACAACTGTGTGCGTGCATGTTGACCTGGGCCATGACAACATGTTTAATTAAGATAATAACAGTTACAAACAGTGTTTAATATTGAGGTCTTAGACTACAGATTATGTATCGCTGAGCACACTGTATTTCAAGCCACTGGATTAATAACTAGGTATTTTAGTATAGAGCAGTCAAGGGAAATGAGCTAGGGCACTTAAATGATACAGGATTTAAAAGCATCTTTCAAGGAATTAGAGGCTCACTGCTAGAATTTTATAAGACAGTAACATTTGAGACCAAGTATATAGTGTTTTGGAGTGATGCTTGGGAAGTTACTTCATGGCTGTATATTAATAAAACATGTTTCATTCAGGAAAGAAGCTTTCTGTGCAGATCTGCTGGTATCACATTATAGGAGTAATGATGTACGTTTGGGCCTCTCTTCACCAACACAGATGCCTTGCAATTCTAGCTAATCTTAGAAAAAGCAGATCAGGTAAGATGTTTCATTTCTGTCAACTGTTTACTGAGGTATTTTTTTCTGATTGTTTCAATAAGCTTCTATAGCTTCTAATACCTTAAACATGAGTGTTTCCCAGTTCCCGTAGTGTGTAGATTAAATTTGGCTATTTGGATGGCTGCTTTGGGGAGAGGGTGTGGTATGTCTGTATCTACAGTTCTGTGAAACTTAAAATGCAGCTCTGTCTTCTAACATCTTAAGGATTGACATGGTTTCTGTACTCTGTGTTTGCACAGCCAGAGGTGGCATCTTATTTCATTAAGTGGAAAGCTGCCAGATCAGATGGAGGTGGATGATGATTAATAAGCATATTGTTCTGTAATTGTGAGAAGAGTGTTTAATTCATCTTCCCAATTAATTTCTTTCTGCTTCCTTGCAGGAAAGGTTGTAAGTCTGAGCCACAGTGTACCTTTTGGAGACTGGTTTGAGAGCATTTCTTGCCCTCACTATTTTGCCGAGCTCCTCATATATGTTTCTATGGCCATCACACTTGGAATTCACAATGTGACGTGGTGGTGTGTAGTGATGTATGTTCTTTTTAACCAGGCACTGGCTGCTGTTTTGTCTCATGAGTTTTATCAGAAAAACTTTAGCTCCTACCCAAAACATCGAAAAGCATTTATACCACTTCTTTTTTAGAGAATTTTTTCTACAGTATCTTCATGCAAACATGACACATTAGACATTCGTAAAACATTAATGGTTTATTCAAACCAAGGTAAAGTTGCACAGTTTCTCTGATTCTACCTCAAAAGCTCATAATTTTAATGACAATCTCATCCATGTCACCAATTTGTGAGGAAATGTAAGGTCTCTGTATATCATGCAAGCTAAAAAATGTTTACTGAAGACCTTAATTCAAAGCAGAGAGATGCTATTTGTGTCTTTCCTCTTTTATAATTATATCTTATGCATAAAACACTTGCTGTTGTGCAGCAAGTCCAAATTTATATATGTGAAAACTAATGAAAGGAGGGAATCATTTGAACTACTGTATTTCATGTCTTGACTAATATTTAAGCATATTTCTTTCCAAGTCTCTTTTCTTTGAATCACTTCAGAGGGAGGCAAATTGTGTATCTTTCTGTGCTCCTCTGGTGACAATGAAAACCAGCCACTGCTTTACAACTGTAAGCACAAAAAGCAATGGAGAAAGCTGGGTGGAGGAGTGACTCATGCTCAGCAGTGGAGATAAACAGACCCATTTGCTGCATTATCTCTTCTGCACCAGAGCGGTTTTGTTCATTGATGAAGACTGCTTTATGCCTAAACTGGGAAAATAGTGGAAGGTTCCCTGACTAAAAAGACAGTAGAAGAGAATTTGCAGAAAATTAATGTTCTTTCTTGTGGTTCTGTTGTCTTTATAGTGGGTTATTGGAGTCCCTCGTGTGTTAGAGGAGACAGCTGTGCAGGATGACCATGACCATAACTACACTGTTTTTTAAAATAGTTATAAGGAACTGCCAAGGCAGAGCACACACAGAAAGCAGTACCTGACAAGCATTGCAAAGAAAACCTTTACTGGGGAGATGATGTCATGCAGCACAGGGACCTTTTTTGCACTTAACTATTGAATATTTTGGTCCTTCTCATGATACTGGTGTGAATCTTAAGTTTGTGTGATGAAGGTATACAGTGCTGGTGTTTCAGTCTACTTACATGCATGTGTTATTTTGTATATAAAAAGTATTTTTATACACTAAAGTGTATCTTATGAATTGCCTAATTAAAAGCTTATTACACTCTTTTTCCATTTTGTATGGTTTTTCAAAACTGAACTTACATATTTGAAAAACATGAGCAATCACTTTACACAAAATCTTGTGCCTCTCTTGGCTGTCGCATCCCTCTCTCCATCAACACTCCCATAGTTTCCGTTCACCATGGGACATCAGCAGCCATGTCTTGGAACTGCATCTATCTGTATAACTTTTTAAAGTGGTTCTCGAGAGGCTCCTTGAGCCTGTATCCAAATGTCTTCTGTTCAAATGGTGTTCCTGTTCTATTTCCTAAATTGCTCCTCAGGAAGCACATTCCTGTCCTTGCTCTGGGGAGAGCATCAGGGCACGTGGTTATCCTGGGGTCCCAGGGGGAGCATCATCTGGAGTGCTGTGTCAGGTTCTGGGCTCCTCAATGCAGGAGAGACATAGAGCTTCTGGAGCAGGTCCAGCAAGGGCAACAGAAATGATTTAGGGATTGGAGCATCTCTTACACAAGGAAAGGTGGAAGAAGCTGAGCCTGTTCTGCCTCGAAGAGACTGAGAGGGGAATTCATCAATGTCTACAAGTATCTAAAGAGAGGGCTGGTGCCAAGAGGATGGATTCAGGCTCTTCTTGGCGGTGCCAACCGACGGGACAATAGGCAACGGGCAGAAACTGACGCACAGGAAGTTCCCCTGAATACGAGGAAGAACTTCTTTACTGTGCAGATGGCTGAGCACTGGAACCCATTTCCCAGAGTGGCTGTGGAGTCTCCCTCACTGGAGATATTCAGGAGCTGCCGGACACAACCCTGCGCCGTGTGCTCTGGGATGGCCCTGCTGGTGCCGGGAGGCTGGACGGGCGACCCGTTCTGCTATTCCGTGCTCGGAATTCCCTGCCGGGGTCACGCATACGCAAAGCGCTGCCGCGCACTTGGCCATCAACGAAACCGAGACGCGTCCGGGCCGTTCCTTCGCGGATTTTTTTGCCGCCCTACGCAGCCGCTCCCCGTCCCTCCCGCTGCGCCCTTTCCCTGCCCGTAAGCAACTCCGAACGGAGAAGGGACGCGCTTGGACTCGCCCGCTCCCCGGGAACGCCGCACTGCCACCTCCGCCCGTTCCCTCGCGACGTCGGGAGCCGGAGGAGGGGACGGCAACCCCGGCCGGGCTCTGGCCCCGGGCGCGGCGGGCCCGGCCGTGAGGGAGCGGCGGGCGCCGCTGGCGGGGGCCGGCGGGGCGGGGCGGGGCGGGGCGGGGCGGGGCGGGGCCTCGGCGCGCGGCAGGAAGCGGGCGCGGGCGGGGCGGCGGGGCCGCGGCGCGGGCGGTGACGCGAGCTCGGAGCCGGGGCTCGCGCCGCCCCCCAGCTCCGCGCTCGGCCGCCATGGGGTCCCCGCCGCCGCCGCTCCCGCGGGCCGCCGCGCTGCTGCTGGCGGCCGCGCTGCTGCTGGCCGCCCCGGCGCCGCTCCGCGCCGCTCCCGAGGAAGAGCCCGGCAGGAAGAAGGAGCCGCCGCCGCCGCCGGCGGCGCAGGGAGCGGAGCCGCGGGCTGAGGTGAGGCGGGGACGGGCCGCGCCGGCTGCCCGCGCCGTGCCCCCCGCGGCAGCGCTCGGCCGGCGCCGCGCTGCGCCTTCCGGAGGCCGTCGGGCTCCCAATTTCCCCGCTTTTAGCGGAAGAAAGGAGAGCTTCAGGGCCACCGCATCCTCCCCTTTTTCTGCTGAAAGAGGGACATCTATGTCCGACGTGGGAAAGGGGTCAGTGCTCTCTTTCCCCCGTAGAAGCGGCTGAAAGCAGGCTTTGTTGCTACTCCAAAGCTGCCAGGGTTTTTGTTTTGTTTTGGGTTTTTTTCTTTTTTTTTTTTTTTTTTTTTTTTCTTTTTTTTTTCGGTCAGCAGTTAATATCGATTCCTTTGCGTTGAAACTTATTAAACAGTGTTCTCGGTGAGGGAACTCTAGTTCCACTGATCACACAGAGGGATCGAAAAATTACTGACATGTGGCTTGGTGTAGCACATCGAGCGCGCCAGGTGTCATATACCCAAATCGGAAAACACAGTGCTGCAAAAGGTGAAGGAGCTCTGGGCAGTCACAGTGTGTCACAGAGCATGGGAGCTAAATATCAGCACCAGGAAACTTGGAGCACGGCTGCAAGTGGAATGCTGGGAAGCCGTCATGTCAAAACACGCTGCAGGCTGTCTCTGCTCGTGGATGTGCTGGAACAAGCTTTCTCAGCCGTTCCTGGTCACGGATGTGAACGTCGGTATAGAGATCTTGGGCCTTGCTTTTGATCATAGATTCCTTACTGTGTGTAGAAGTAAACACTTCGGTGAGTGAGTGGGAGCTGGAGAGTCTTAAAGTTTGTTTTCAACAAACATAGAGCGAGTGCAGAAGAAGCTGTTGAAAACTGGCACTGGCACTGAAAATTTGGCTTGGGCTCAAACGGAAAAAGGAGAAATGTAGCCTAGATTTTAGGAAGGAATTCTTTCCTTTGAGAAGGGTTAGGCACTGGTACTAGTTGCTCAGAGAAATTAGGGGTGCCCTATCCCTGGAAGTGTTCAAGGCCAGGTTGGATGGAGCTCTCAGCGATCTGGTCTAGTGAAAAATGTTCCTGCCCGTTGCAGGGGTCTTAAAACTATGTGATTGCTAAGGTCCCATCCAACCCAACCCATTCTATGAAATCCATAAAATTTTAGTGCGTCTGACATGCAGAGATTTTGCGAGGGAAGAAAATGATCCTGACCATTTTTGAATGGGCTTCTTTTTTTTTTTCTAAGGTATCATAGTAACCCAGTTTTATTTTGAAGCACTTACTAATATTTATATCAGAAAACTGTTCAAGGTTATGGTCATAAAATTGGTAGGTATTTTAAAGGCGGCAGTATTAGACCTGAGCTGACCACGTTTTGTTGTAATGGTGGTTCTTGTGTTCTGGTAATAGCGTGCATGGTGAAGTAATGTTTTAATAATCAGCAAGATCTGATCCTCTTGCCAAGTTCCTAACTGGCAATTTGAGGTGGGTGGCAGCCAGGAACTAGTTACCGATCATTAATGAGCATGAGAGATGTGTCTGCTTAAAATGTCACTGCACAGGATGGTATGACAGGAGAAATATATGAGGCATTCAAGCCTAACTGACGAGTGTTCAGGATTTGTTTTGTCTTTTTCTCTCCCCCCCTTCTTACAGAAAGGCTCCTCACTAGTTGCTCCAGTCCACATTGTCAGTGAAGAGTCAGCTGACAAGACTAACTTGGGCTTTATTCATGCCTTTGTGGCTGCTATATCGGTCATCATCGTGTCGGAACTGGGAGACAAGACCTTCTTCATCGCGGCCATTATGGCCATGCGCTACAACCGTCTGACTGTCCTGGCTGGTGCTATGCTTGCCCTGGGACTGATGACGTGTTTATCAGGTTAGCACTCTGGTTTTTTCCATTTTATTTCTTAAGAAATGGTGGGTATATATTTGCCAATAAACCTGAATTGCAATGCAGGTAGTACATATATGCAGTTTTCTGTCTTGAGGAGAGTGTGAAGCTTTTCCTGCGGAGCACGGAATCTCAGATCAAGTATTTAGGCTTTTTCCTCTATTGAAGTCTTTGTGTTCCCTAGGCTTCAATTGGAAATTAAGGAAGGGGAATGAGATGGAGAGCCTAAGCACTTCCTTTGATTTTTGGACTTTTTTTTTTTTTTTTACTTTTTTACTTTTTTTTCCCCGCTATTAAATTAATGTGCCTAAAGGGAATGTGGGAGTGGCTTCTGTTTTTCCTCCTGAGGCAAACAATTCTTTATATGGTGACACATTTTCCTCATCTGACTTACATTCCTGCACACATGGCTGTTTGGATTTGTGCTGGAAACTGCATAAGTGGAAGTTGGAGAGGAGGGAGCGGGAAGTAAGGTATCAGGTGGCACTTGAAGAACCTGTAGCCATGAGCACTTACGTAGCTTTGATTGTAAAATGGAGCAGCCTTCAGGTACATCAGGTGCAGCACAGAGTTTGCCTGTATGCTCATTTCTAACCATGCCTATTTCAGAAATACTGGAAATAGTGGTGATTGGTTTATTTATACACGATGGAGACAGCCAATTCACTGGCACAGGGTGCTTAGCAAGTGTTTCTGTGAATGATTTTTGGGTGTGTAACTTTTGCTGTGTACATTGCTGCAGTTATTGCAGTTTTAGTTAGAGCAGTTTCCGCTTGCATTATGTGTAATTTCTCTTGCCCATTATGGCTCTCTTTTTCTATACAAATTTTTTCTTCAAATCTTTCTTAAAGCTTTCTCATAAAAGCTTCCTTTCCTGCTTTTATCCCCCAGTTTAGAGGTTCCCAATTATTTTGTCCCTTTTCAGAAAGGAACTTGTTTTATTGTTGGGTTCTTCCTCCCCCACACCATTTCCTTCTTCTATCTCTTGCCCTTGTTTTATACAAGCTGAGTTTTGCCCACCTTGATTTCATGAAGACATGCTCATTTAAACCCATTAGTTCTAAGTAATCTTCTTGGGATATTTTATCAAACTGTGCTTGACAAAATAAGCTGTCCAACAGTTCTGATTATTTCACTGTGTCTATGCTTATATATGTAAGAAATGCTAAGAAAAGATAGCTCTTTTGTCTAGCTTTTTTGCATTGTTTTACTGCAGTATTTTCAGTCTTTTTAAAGTTTAGTGCAACTCCTGATTTATTTAACTTTGCAAATAGCACTGCTATTTGTGTATGTATGTGCTGTGTTTAAGAGTAATAAGGCTGATGAATTCTGTTCTCATTCTTACTTCTAGTAGTGGCAGTGCAGAATTATTTCTAGATCATGTAGTAACTTCTGAGGGCATTTTTCAACTAAAAAGGTGTGTACACAAAAGCACAAGTGGTAATAGGTTTCCTTTTAGCTAATTGCATGTGGAATAAAGTAGCAGAAACACTTGCGAGTGCATTGCCTAAGCTACCTTGTATATAAGGTGTTGACTTTTTATTTCTTCCCATTTATATAGGCCCTTTTCTATCAAAAAATGCTAAATGGTCTTACTTTGTGAAAATTAAGTATTTTGTCCTGGGTACATATTCATGAACTAGTTTTGGCTAAGTTTGATCACCCTCAATACCTCTAAAAGACATGCTGTGAAAGTTGCTTTTCAGTCTGTAAGTGGGATCTGTCTTTGAAATATAGAAAGATCAAAGTTGGTCACATTGTGTGTATGTGGGGAATATGGAGGACAAGGGAATAGTGATGTGCACTTGGCAAAGGAAGACAGACATGGATTCACCCAGCTGGATGATTTGTAGATATGCCTGGTTGATTTACCTTGTTGAAAATCTCATTTTAATTTTATCTGATAAATTAAAGTATTAGAAAGAGATGCTATCCAACATGTAAATGGAATTAACTGGGGTACACTATGACTAATCTGACACAATAACAGATGGTAGTTTCATGGTGTGCATGGAGAAAGGCAGGACTTGCACAGACCTTGATGGGAAAGATAATGATGTTTGGACTGGCTCTCAGGAACAGCAGCACCTCAACTTTGGCTGGAGTGTACTGTCTCTGTCTTAGTGGACTTCAGTCTCTGGCATGACCAGTAATGGTCAAGCGTGTTATCTTCCAAAAACTTAGAAAATTATACAAAACTAACAATAGATGCAATATTTATTTATCAGTGGATATTTGCATTGCAGACTTGCTAGCAAGCATTTCTTAGATGTGGGAAAAACAATCATGATCCTCATGCTTATTTTTTTAAATGACACATTTGTTTTCTTTTCAGTTTTGTTTGGCTATGCCACCACGGTTATTCCTCGTGTGTACACATACTATGTGTCAACAGCACTGTTTGCAATCTTTGGCATCCGAATGCTTCGAGAAGGCTTGAAAATGAGTCCAGATGAGGGTCAGGAAGAGCTGGAGGAAGTTCAAGCAGAAATTAAAAAAAAAGATGAGGAAGTAAGTCATAAAATTGTGTTAGTTACTGCTGGTGGAAGAGTTACAGCTTGTGAAGCTGAAGAGCAGCACTGTCATGTTTGGAGTGTTCACTTGTGTCTCTGACTGATAAACTGACACTGAAAATGTGTGGTAGATGGAAGTGGCCTCTGGAGGCTTTCAGCAGGTGATTCCAGTCCTGTGGCAAGCCTGGTCTCTTAGGAAGAGAAGGGACCTTCTTTTAGCGTGGGAGTTCTTGATGTGTTTTCAATACATGTTGGCAGAGAGGACACCAACAGTTTATTCTTGGCACTACTTTTATTTCTCTTTATGGTCACACACTTTATTTGGAAGCAAAACAAGATGAACAATAATCAGCAGTTAGAGTTGATTACAAATACTTATATGTATATATATTTCCACACACATACATGTGTGCTATTTTTTTTGTAATGGTGACTGTAAAAATATGTTGATAATGCAGCAGGCAGTGGCTAATAACATTCTAGAAACTAAAGGTCTAGCTTTATTGTTGAGTGTTTCATTAGGGTTGTTTAGATGACATTTTTAATTTGATGGTTATTTCTTGTTTTTTCTCCCTTGACCTCCACAGCTTCAGAGAACTAAACTGTTAAATGGGCCAGGAGATGTGGAATCTGGGCCAGGCACTACTATACCTCAGAAGAAGTGGCTACACTTTATTTCACCAATCTTTGTTCAAGCTTTTACTTTAACATTTTTAGCAGAATGGGGAGATCGTTCCCAATTAACAACCATCGTCTTGGCTGCCAGAGAGGTGAGTGTTGCAGAATCCCTGCTGCTCTTTTGCCTCCTTTGCCCATAGAGAGGTAAGAGACCAAATACTCTTGCAGGAGTTACCAGATTCACACCTGCTGCCTTGATGTACTTTATGTAGTTTGTGTCAAGACCTGACAGTAAATGTGCTGCTGTGTGTAGTGTTTAAACTACTGTTACACGACTGGGACTGCGCTGGCATTTCTGCTTTATGTCTTGCAGCTGAAATCAATTGGGTTTTGTTACAGTGATTTTGTTACACTGTTTGTAACAGATGTTGCAGAAGATGTTACTCTTTGTGGTCATTCTGTTTTAACTGGGTAACTTTAAAAGATACTTCCATTCCATCAAGCTTTAAACTGTTAGAAAGATACCTCCTCAGATACCTCTTACTAAAATTTGAGTTAATATGATACAGTGTATAGAAGGACAATAAAACTCTAAACTGCTGGGCACTAAGTGATGCTGAAAATTAAATTATATTCCTTGTGGTGATTAGAGTGTATATAACTGTATTACTAAAGGAAGATGAAGGCTTGTAGTCAAGCTTTTAATAAACATAAGTAGCTTGCTTGTGCTCTTTGATGCATTGAGATAATTTACATTTTTTTTCCCTAGAACTCATGCTTCTTTCAGGTACACTTTCAGATGTTCCCTAGGGATAAATCAGGGCTGTGTAATGAAGGAGAGTGTAACCTGCAGGAGCCTCTTGTCTATTACAGTGTAGGGAAGATGTTTAGAGCTAGCAGCAGGAGAGGATGATCTCATTGTTCTTGGAAAAAAAAGGAAGCACTAAAAGCCTCTGCCCAATTTGCTAGGCAAGTTGCTTAAGCCCATCTTTCACAGGGGATTGTTGTCTTCTGGTCTGCATTTCCTAAGTGTCCCCTTAGGAAGTGTCTTTAATCTGGTTTGTGAAGTGCTGAGCATTGTAGTTAAAGCCTGTGGGCTCTACCTGCAGAATATGAAATGTTCATAAGAGTGCTAACAAATAAAAAATGAATTGAAGTTATCTTGATACTGGCTTTCAAAATCAGTGAATAACTATGATGGAATTGGAGGATGAGATCCACCTTCTGCCAGTGAGGGCTGTATAAGTAATTGCTGGCTGTAGGGATATCCAGAGACTCTGGCTCCTGCTCCTGGGGGTCTGTTTATTCTGCTGGCCCAGCCCTGCTGCTTCCTGCACTTCTTGGTGCTTTCCAACCTGCCAACTGCTTGGTGCTCGCCACCTTCTCTTACTGGCTTGTGGTTTTGGTTCTTTTGAGCCAGTGAGAAATGTCTTCAAACCACAGAATTTCTTTAACAGTTTTACTGTTTGCCTCTTTGAGATTTCATGCATTCCTCAGGTGATGGCAGCAGCTTTTTTTTTTTTCCTATTGGAACTAAAAGTGTCACATTGAGATGAGCAGAGGACATACACTGTCTTTAACTGTGTAATTTTTATGGAGATGTAAGAAACCTCTTTATGTAGTAGGTGTTCACTCATTGAGGAGCTGCTTGTTACTCAGTGGTGTGAAAAGCTGTTGTTGACAGTAAATTATAAAATAATTTATTATCCTCTGGACTTCAGGTCTTTCATGCTTCCCTCTTTGGATGACAGAGTGGGGCAGAGTGTAGAGCACAAGTGGGTGAAGCAGGGCAAAGAACTCGGAATGTTGTAGCTGCTGAAAACTTTCATTTGCAGTTGAAGTACTTACTTCTCTCTTTCTTTATAGATAGCTCAGTGTTCTTCTGGCTGATGCATATTGTGTTTCTCAACAGCTGCCATCTTCCCTCTAGAGGTTGCTTATTGGTTTAACTACAGCAGAGCGATTTCTGGATCTCTAAATAACAACCTAAAGATGCTGCTTGGCTGAAACATGCTGTAAGCTCCTGTCTTAGGCTGTCTCACCAGCTGATGTTCACTATTTAATACAGTGCTGAACAGCAGAGCAGAGGAATCACGGGACAGTATCCTCCAAGCTTGGCAGTCTGTAACCAGGGAACCAAAGCACTGCTCCGAGGTTCTTGTAGGACTAGTGGGTTTTCAGCAGCACTGATTTATCCTTTTGTGCTTTTCTTTTTCCCCCTTAGGACCCCTATGGTGTGGCAGTAGGAGGAACAGTGGGACATTGCCTATGCACTGGTTTAGCAGTTATTGGAGGGAGAATGATAGCACAAAAAATTTCTGTTAGGACTGGTAAGTGAAGACTCACTCCAACCAAAAAAACGTAGAGCTGAAAATGTTTGTGGTGTAAAGAGCTGCATGCTTGGGAACAGTGTTTCTCAAAACTTTTGGGAAACCCAAAAAAACCGGTGGTTTGTTTTGGATTATTTGGGGATTTTTTTTGAGTCTGTTTTACATCCCACCTCGTTTTGCTTCACTATTAGCTGCTCCTTTTAGGAGACAGAGGAAGGAAATACACTATTTTAAATGGTCAGTATTTATTGTTTGACAGTGGGTAGTAGAAATTCTGTTGCAATCCTGAGTCTAGACTATCAGGTGAGAAAGTAAACTGCATCTTAATAACTTACACCAACCATTTAAAAGCCATAAAAGCTACTCTGTGTGGCATAAATGTTTTTTTTAAATCAGATCTGATAACTGCAACAGGCAGGACCAGTAAGGTTACATTGGGTTGTTTGTTTTTCTTTAACTTAGATTGCAGCTTGCTTCTGCTGTCAGTCTAATGATGTGGTGAGATTTCCTGCTCCCAAGAATAATCCTGTGAAGCTGTTTCTTATATATGTTCATTCATAATATCTGTTCTGTAGTTGCAGAGGTGGTAAAAAACCAACTTCACTGCTAAAAGTGAAACATGCACTCTGTTGTGTTTGTTTGCCAAGGAAATTGGTGACAAAATGCTAAGTAACAACGGTTCCATATGCTCCAAGCACAGTGTGGATCTTGAGCCACAGGAAGAGCCTTAGATTAAACCAAAGATCCTTCTAGCATGTTCGTTTGTTTAAAGAGTCGGGGAACATATACAGTGGTGCTTTCCCAGAATTCTGTCCCAGCCTCTAGCAGATTGTGGCCATTGCAAGCAGTTAATGTTTTTGATACTTTTTCTTTCAATGCAGTTGCCTAAAATGTGCAAAAAATGCTAATTATATGTCAGTACCAATTGATGGCTTGCTCTGGCATGAGAATATTCTATCCTGTTTTGTGCCATACAGCCAAATACTCAGCAGGTGTTAACCTAGTTTTATACTGTCTCAAGTAATGAGTAAAACAAAGCTTCCTTCTGTGGGCCAGAATATATTCTTGGAGATGCAGTTAGACAGTGGGTTGGCATATGGGCATCCCAATACTGAGATAGAAACAACATCCACTGCTTGTAGCATGAATTTTTAAGTAACGTTATGTGGGAATCAGACATTTAAAAAATAAAGTCTGTAATGTGTCATGGAAGATAATTACTTTTTAATATCTAATTTCTTGTTTTTTTTTTGTTTTCTTTTCAGTGACAATCATAGGAGGCATTGTCTTCTTAGCATTTGCATTTTCTGCACTATTTATAAGTCCAGACTCTGGTTTTTAAAATTTTTCATTGCTGTAAAAGAACAAGGATTGGAAGCATCAAGCAGATGTCCTTGTGCATTTTTGTATATAATGTACAGAATTCTAGTTAAACAAGTGCTGAAGATGAGACACTGAACTTTTTATAGCGGATGATTCATGGGACCGATGCATTTATGGACAGCTTCTGCAGTGGAGATCTGCTTATTGTCTGGTTTGTTTGTGCTGTGGTGCCTGCTCCTATGGTGGGATTTGAGTGGTTTTCTCACTTGCTGGACCTGGCTCAGCTGAGTTCAAGGATCTACCCTCCAAAGTATTGAGAATTCCTTGTTTCTTCCTCCGCTACACACAACCACCTTTCCTGTTTCCAAGAGCTGATTCTTCAGGCCTCTTGGAGCAGACTGTGTTAAGGAGAAAACTGCTGGCTCCCACCTCCAAAGATGGTGGTTCCACGGTGCACCAGAGGCTGGATAATCTAAGCAACAAGAAACCTGGGAGCAGTTCCTATGCCATCCAGTGGCTGAGCCAACCAACAGAGAATGTTATAAACCTAATTTAGAGGGAAAACTTCTTAATCAGGGATTTTTATCAGGAAATTGATGTGGGGTGATTAACAACCTACTGTGTTCAATATGCAATCTGGCTGGAGCTAGTACTATTTGACTTTTTTTTTTTCTTTTTATAAATATTAAGGTATACAGAAAGTAATGAAGTGGTCTCCAATTTAACCGTGTTCTATTCCCAGGACTGAGCAGTAATGGAATTCTTAGGTTTAGATGTATTCCTGATTTTTCTTTTTAGGAATAGAAATGTAATCTGGAAGAGTATTAATAAAACATAGTGTCTCCATTTGTGTTATTTTCAGTTTGGTTTTGATGGCTGCCATAATTCTTGCCACTAAGGTTTACCTAGTGATTATGTACTTCAAGTAAGGAAAGTTTACTAAATTTATTTTGGTTACTGATAAATGCCAGTGTTAGAAAGTCTTTGAAAATGTCGAACACTGAAGATACATGGGTTGCAGAAATACATGTTTATCTCTGTTCTCCAGTGGTGATTTAGATTCTGAGCCTGTATAACCCAGTAAGATCTACCTTATAGCAGTCTTGGAAGATAGAAGACATGGTTTCTAATATTATGAATTTGCCTTTTTTTGAAGCTGAAGTACTATGAAGCATTACAGATTTGACCATTCCATTTGTAGATCAGAAACAGAGCAGACCCTAATCCTTCTCTTAGGTTTCTCTTTCCAGAAAACCCCTTAATGCCACATTTCTCAAACTCTTAAGACCATAGCAGTGCAAGGCCAGGCACGCACAGTGGTATGAAAACAGGCTGCCATTTCAGGCTCCAGGTCTACGTTCATGTCTTAGCCCAAAGGAACTGTATGGTTTGGTGGTTTGCGGGTTTTTTGGGGTGGTTGTTTTAACGGGTTTTGTTTGGGGTTTTTTTGTTGCTAAAACCTGTAGCGTCTTTCCCACAGTCTGAAGACCCACACTGTCCATAATGAGTTTCAGCTCCTGTAGGGAGCGCATTTGTAGCGGAGGTCATGTTAAAACAGGGCAGGAACAGGGATCTGCAGGCAAGAGCCTAAATTTCTGCCAGTTTGTGGGATAACTGCTTGTTTGAATCAGAAGTGGTGCTGCTGGACGTTCATAGAGAGCTGTCCCAGGCAGGGTAACTGTGGTGCCACCCGATTTTGCTTTTTAGGAACAGAAATGTAATTGGGAAAAGACATGGAAATTTTTTTCTCAAAATCCAAAAAGCTAACCTGGTTTGCCACTATCTAATTGTAGAAACTTCCCAAAGTTTGTGGGTGCTGCTTAATGCTATTTTTGATACGAAAAGTTAGGATCAGGATCAACAGAAGAATGAAGCTCTTCCAAGAGGTTTATAGAGGTGAGCATTATACCACATCTATGTTTTATTATTACAAACTTACACAGATGCCAAGTACTGCTTTTGCCCAGTCATAGCAATGTATTTGGCTGCTTTCAAAGGCCAGCTGGCAGGTTAATTTGAATAATGTTGTTAGAGTAGCTTTCTAATGGTTTTTTGATTGTTTTTTCTCAAAGCACCAGCACTGACTTGTTGGAAGTCTAGCATGAAATTAGATGGCTCGTGAAATTTTAGTAAAAGCTTTGAAAGGTGCTTTAGTAGTTGCTACTAGTTACAGTGATTTAACATTGGTGAGTGCCTGTTGGAATTCTTCAGTTTAAAGAATCAAGTTGGGACATAAGGAAAGCCTGTTGAAGATGATGGAGGGATCCAGTGGCATATTCTTAGTAGTGCTGTGTCTGCTGTGCAGTTTCCAGCACAGACTTCGCCTTGTCCCTCCAGTGTGTCCAAGGACTTCCACCCTGCCAGCTCTCCTGGTTTGGGGGCTGGGATTTCAGCCGTGTTTGTAAGACTTCTTGTCTTGTGCTGTTCTGTCTCAAAATACCTGAGATACAGGCAATATAGAGTGTAAGGGCATTTGTATATGTGGTAACCAGCCTTGATTACCACAATCCTGTGCGCTGTCTTGTTCTTTTGTAACTGTGAAATGCAGTGAGTGAGAGCTCAGCCAACCACTGTGTCTGCAACGTGGGAAATGGGCAACTGTCCACCACAGGTTTCCTTCCATCCTGCACCTCTCCTTGCTGGAATGAGATGCAGCTGATTTCAGCTGCTGCCAAAGGAACCTCGAAAGCAGCATCTAAAGCAGGAATTTACAGCTCTGACTGCACATCGCACACAGCAGCGGTTTGCAAGTGCACACTGCAATTCCTCACTTCCAGGCAATGGAAGTAAAATGGAGATGATGGTCAGTTCTACCAGGATGGAAAATTCTGAAATGTTTACAATGAGAAAAGCTTGTGATATTTTCAAAGGTCCCTTATTCCCAATCTTTAGGTAAAGCTTGTCTCATTACTCTGTATATGGCAAAGTGCAATTAGGCAAGACTAAGGTAAAACCCGTTGAACCAAAACACAGGACCAGGTCCCCAGCAAGCCTGCTCTTCCCAGGGTAATGCCAGCAGGTGTGTGTGTGCTAGGCTGGTGCCTGGGCTTGCTGTTTTGAGATCTATGAGTCAGACACCAAGCTGGAAAACCTGGAAGTGAGAGAGGGGCTGTGTTCCCCTGCTGCCACACAGGCTGTCCCTCACCTCAGCTGCCCCTGGAACACTGCCACCCAATCAATGCGAGCGTACTTCCATGTTTGTCCTGGATACTGTGCATTTAAAAAACATCAGATCTTGAATCAAGAAGATCAGACTGTTTCATCCTAATGTAATCCGAGCTATCCTTAATTTCTAGAGGCATGGAAATAATGATGTAATGGCACTTGCCGTAGTGACGTGGCATTTTTCCAGAGATGACCTTGTCTGGCCCCTGAAGTCAGCACCCTTGGCAAGTTGCAGCTACAGGCTTCTGCTAATGGAGATGCAGGGTTCCTTTCCGTGCCATTTCCCAGTGACGTGGGCATCTACGATAGCTGTGCCTTTCTTTGGGTTACTTCCGCTGACTTCCCAAGGGAGAATGTATTTGCCAAAGGGCCTGACAGTGATAGAGACTGTGTGCTACAAAGAATGCTAGTAAGGCTCTTGCCATTCATTGTATGTTATCCTCAAACAGCTGAAATCTGGAATTTATATCACTAATGCCTGAGAGTCAGAAGTGCAACTAACCTTTGGATTGCTAATCTTTACAAGTTACGTAACAGCTTCATTCTCATATAAACATGGGTTTTGTTTTCAAGCTTGCATGACAGCAAAATGCTGTTTAACAGAATTGCTTCAGGTGTGGCAGCAGTTATAATTACCACTCTTCTTCTTGATAAGTTTATGAAAAATATACTGCTATTTCCAAAGTTCAGTTTTAGAAAAACTGACAATCTTGCTTGCTACATGCTCTCAGTCTTATCACTGATGGGTGGTGACAGTTCTTAACCACAGCTACAGCACTTCTACAGCTGATTTTGTTTTTCTCCAGGGGCACAGGGGCCTCACGGCATACAGAAGTAATATACAGCTTGCACAAGTATTATTTAATTCTCAAAGGCAAAAGATCAGTATCTTCCTCTAGGCATCTGATGTGATATTACAGGAAAAGTACTGCAGACTGTAAAAATGGTTAAGTGTATTTATCATTTTCTCCAGGCATTCAGTTTCAATTACCCAATTTTCTTCCCGCCCTCCTTTCCCTGAACATTTAATTAATTTGAAATTATTAATGTTTACACTTTGATCAGTGAAGAGAGGATCAGCCACCCTGACAGGTTACATATTATCACACAGCTCTTCCAGACAGGAGCTATACGCTCTCAACAAACCATGCTTGCAGCTAAAGGCAAGTCTCTGCTTCCTTGCTCAGTGGCACAGCCAACATTTCGGACCTCTACTCCTTTAAAAATACGATTCTTTGACATTTCACCAGCAGAAGAAATACCCAGTGGCACCAAATTAAAGAGAGGGGTGTTTTGCCCATGACAGAAAGTGAGGGAAGGGCTCTGCCCATCCAAACCCAGCAGCGTGCTGCTCCATCCTTTGGCAAGAACAGGGACTGTAGACATGAAGGTATGAAAGCAGTTTTAAGTTGTGCACACTCAGTCAAGTACCATGTGAGTAAATTCCAAAGCAGTAATGTAAATACACAAATCAGAGGTCTCTACACTTTAGAGTGGGGCATCAGTTTATAAAGAGATACAGAGAGAAGACAAGGAAAAAATACAGTATGCATTTTTACTGAAATCTCACAAGTCATTTGTCTGGGTAGGGGAGAGAAGATAAAAGTGACATCGAGCAACTTCTCACAAGTCAGTTCTGTGGGTGGGGGAGAGAGAGTGCCTTTGGTACAGTCGTGGGAAGGGTAAGAGCGCTTCACTGTGAAACTTGGATAAAACTGACATCAAGCAACTCAGAAAAAAACCTCTAGAACCTTAGAAGCTACAGAAAGCAAAATTTTAAATGAGTTACATTTATTCAGTTAAAAAATTGACAGTTAGTAATGGTCACATGAACACCAGGGAACTGTATCTACATTTCCTGACGTCAATATGAACGGCACTAGGGTTTTTCTGTTTGTTTTCTTTTACGTATATAAATCTAATGCCAGTTAAAAAAATACAAAACAAAACTGAAACCCAAGACACTGTGAAATCAACACTGCTTAAAAACTCAAAATTCCATCTGATATATTTGAAAATAAATATTTTTTACCTTTCTTGTTAGAAAAAGACAACCCACCAACTGCTTTCAAAGCAGTTACATCTTTAAGACCATTCCCAAAAGTGTTTCATAAATAACTACCCACTGATTGATTGTCTATTAATGCAGCATCTCTCAGTCATAGCTGGGGTCTCTTATTAGGCCATAAAGTATTTTTTTCAGACACAGTGTTCTGTTTCCCCCCCCTTCCTTTTTATTTAGGTATACTCTATTTGAATATAGCATATCATGCTGGCAAAATTCATGCAGATGGCATAAGCATGAAATATCGCAGAGTTTAAAATCACCTGTTTAAAAAAAGAAAAAAAAGAAAAAGACAAGGAATGTAGTGTTAAAAATCATGGTAGTGAAAAAGCAACTACCCAGTCTCATGGACAACCAAGGCAATTTCAAATGTTCTCACACAGTTGTCTCATCTACTATGATTTAAGTATGTCTTTTTTAATCCAAATTAATTTCATTTTCTTCATTTTTTTCCACCAGGGATAAGTAAAAAAATAAAAGGTTAATTATTAAAACTAGTCTCTTTTCCCTTTTAATCAAAATAACCATTTTCCAGCCCTCTGACTGTACATCTAATTTTAATAATTATTTCAAATAGAGAAGCTTATGAATCTGACAAGTTTGACATCTCCTGATGCCGTGACATTTAAAACACTCATAACAATACCTGGGTTAAATCTCTGAAAATATAAATGATTCTTGAATTGACTTTAACATTTGAAAAAGGCCACATCTTTAAACCTTCAGAAAATTTTCACACAATGTATAATCCTAAGGGACACTTAGAATTACTGAGCAGGCAAATAAGCCTCCAGATGATTCTCTCTCATAGGCAACTGTGCAACCTAAAAAGCCTCCTTCCAAGGAAGCTATCATCCCTAATCCCTTCCCCTGGCCATATAAAACACAAAGGCAACTAGCTTTAGAAGCCTTTTTAATCCTGCACTTTAAACCTCAAAGGATCACCATAATAAAGAAACATTTTCCAGAAATGTCTCTCTTGACAGTTTTATCTGTTATTCTTTGATGCGCCCCCTTTTTAACAGTTTCACTGACTAAAGAAATAAACTGTTTTTCAAATAGTCTTTTCAGTAAAGTGCTTGTTATTACTCAAAAAAAAAAAAAAAAAAAAAAAAGAGAAAGTGCTATTTAAGTCTTAAGATAATTTCTTTTTCCTGTGAAAAACTGCCTGATATATCTTTACTTTAGTCATTTTTACATAAAGCTGAAATGAAACCTATTTCTTGTAAGGATGCTGGGTTACTAATTTTGGTGTTTGGCAGTAGGCAAGATGCCCACAGAAGGTGGTGACACACTGGAACTGTAGTGCAGAAGGTAAACCTTCTAGATGAAGTGGAAGGCATATGGAGAGCTCCTACTAGAATCATTTCATATTTATATACAAATATAATATATATTAAATATAATATAAAAATAGCTATATTCTTTTTTCTCTCTGAAGTTATCCCAGACACTTTTCTTCAAAGCCTCACCCATTGCAGACAATGTCTGTCTCCTAAACTCTGTGCAAATGCCATCCTTTTCACTCCATTATGCATCACCAGCTCATTTCTTCACGGACACTATCCTCCCCTTAACAGACTCCTTCCCTTCTGTCAGAGTTGTTCTGCAATATTTCTGCTCCAGATGATGCTTCTGCAGCATCACTGCATTCACTGTCGTGCTATTTATCAGGATGTTGCAAGTCAGTCTGCAGTAAATGAGTCAGGCAGAAGCAAAAGGCTGATTAAGAGAGAGGCAACTCTTCTCACTAAAACTCAAGGACAGTTCAGCTATTGATTCAGCAACAGGGGAAGCTGCAGACCTGTTAAATATAGGCTTTTTTGTCACTACTTGTGAACAAAGCATCTCCATACTTGCACAAAATCTGGACCAAGTTCTACACGCTTGCCTTTGTAAAGTTTGCTTGATTCACATCAGGAATTTTTCAAACGTGCGCTGTAGTTTTCCAGTTCCTTAGAATTTCCCCATCTTCTATGCTTTCTCTACTAGCTGGTAGTTCTGTAATTGAATGACCTCTCTCTGAGACTACAAAAAGCTTCTTGATCAAAGCGTATGTTTCTACGTTCTCTTTCAGCAACCACGTTATCCCTCCATCTAATTTCTCTCTCCTAGTTTAGCCTTTTTACTGACAGAACCATAGCAGCACACCAAAGTATTCGGGGAGGGGAGAATGGGAAGAGAAGTTGAAATAAGCTTTATATAAAAAGCTGCATCATTAACTGTCTGGCTGGTATCTCTGATTTCTGTAATTCTCAGTATATTAGCTTAATACACCTATTTTACTATTCAGTAGTTCTAACAGCACTATTAAAGCTCTCCCAGTTTTCTATTTAGTGCCACATTTTTATTGTAATTGGTTAAAGAAATTTGTATCTAACTTATTTTCCATTATGCAAAGAAGTGATAGCACAGACCTCTAGTCAATGCAGCTTCGTATAGGAACAGGCGGAATGGAGTGGTAGGGATATCAGAGCAAGGCAGGATTTCTTTACATAGAACTTTACAGAAACAGGTCTCTGACAATTATCCCAGTCTGAAGAATGCCAGAAATCCCTTTAAGGAAGGGAAAGTGTTTCTTGCTATGTTTGGTATTGGCATCTGTTCCTTGCTCCACGTTGCAATAAGCTTTGTGGAGCAGAAAGCAATCTGATTCTCTTTGGTACTTTCTCACACTCTCCTTCCTTGTTCACTGCTCAGCTTTTTGGTGCCAACATTTGCTTTATGACTGGGAAATAACAAAGGTCTAATGCTGGGACACGTGCAGAGGCGGAGGCTTGCCCCAAAACGTAACCAACGGCATCAAAGGCTTGGCTAAACTGGTATTACCTCCTGCGGGTTTGGTTCATCCAGCAATACAATCAAACTGTTCCACAGTACAAAACAGACCATCACCATTTGGTTACATTCATTCAACTCCTCCTTAGTATTCAAGATTAATCCAGATTTCTCTCCCTAGCACTAGTTTTAACTGCTTTTACTCTTTTTTGTTATTAATTATCAGATCTATCAGCATTTATTAATTTTCCTCTGAAATTCTGGTTTCCACAAACTAGTACCATAAAAACCTACCAACATTTACTTAAATAGCACATATCTGTTGGAACTTTTTATTTTCTTTATAAAGTAAAGTTGCCTTCTGAAGTCTTAGTTCAGTGATAGCTCTTAAATCAATACCTGGTAGTGTTAAATGCAATCATGATCTCCCCCAAAACGCACTTTAAATGCTTCCAAAAATGATCTTAAAAAAACCCCAAAACAAACAGCTTATTACTCTTCCTTCTGCAAAAGGAATCTTGTCTCTGAAGGTGTGCTTTTTTTTTTTTTTTAAAGTGTATTACCCTAAAGATCTGAGATTTTTGAGACTCCTGTATTTCTGGCTGCTGTCTGAGGGGGAGTACCAGTCAAAAATATTCATGGTCTCAACTCAGACCACTGTTAAAATTAACACAATACAGAAATATCTATGAAGTAGATAGACAAGTTTGGTTGACAATGTGCTAAGACTTCAAAATTGAAAATGGTTACAGATTCAAGACATTGTAATTCAAGATGTTCAACATTATCACCTGAATTAAAATCAAGGCACTATGGGTTTTGTTGTTGTTGTTAAAATGACCCTGAATTAGTTCTGACTAATTTTTGAAGGAGAAAAAAAAGATTCCAACATGGTTTAACAAGTTACAATTCTCACCACAGAGAAAGTGGTTAAAAAGTGCCCAAAAGGTTATTAAATGTAAATATATTTTTGTGCAAATTACTCCTATAACTGAAACATTCTTGAAAATTACTGTCATTTTTTTTAAACCTTTTACATAAATATTTCCAACTATGAACTATATCAAAAGATAGCTTTGGGGAATAAAATTCCAAACCATCCGCAAGAAAGCAGTGCAAATTCCTATTTTTCAAATAAAATTATGAATTCATTATGAAATGATGGATGATATTTATGAATCTGAATGTCCTGAACCCTGATGCATGATCACCAGTTCAAACAGCTTCATCAATAATTTAACTTCAAGCAGTCAACTAACCAACACACTATACCTCACCGAACAAACCCTGACATCACGGACAAAGCACAAACAAGAGACTTGTGCCCACATTAAGGGTGAAAATAATGATGCATCATGTTGTAAACAAAAGGGTAGAACAGAGGAAAACATTAGTCTGAGTATGGCATGAGAATTTGGGGAAACATATTCAAACCTACAAATAACAGATTACATTTTCATGCATCATATAAAATATTTTGCTCTTTCTCCTTTTATGCAGACATATACACAATATTTTACAGCATCTGTACAACAGAGAACTGGATTTCACACAACATTTTCAAAATATTTACTGTCCTGTAATCATCTGAAAAAAAAAAATTAGATGGTTTTTGGACTATATTTCTGGCATTTTTTCCTGCTAATTCAAAACAATTGCTCCATGTCCATTTTAATACTTTAAAAATGTACAGGATTGATAAAAATACCAATATTTTCAGCATCACTCATTTCAGTCACATTTGGAGATTTCACCTGGACAAATTACAACATGGCAGCAAATCCTTTAGAACAAAGAAACTGGGGCAACACTCAAAGTTGGCCATGTCCCAACCATCATCTTGTGGCTTTTCTTAACAGATTCCAGAAGTTAGAAGTAGATCTCAACACCATGGTGCTAGAAACCTTCGTACTGTTATCTCTGTAGCTTCAGTGCAACTGTTTTTGGCGCAGCCCCTCCTGGAAGTTTGCTTCAAAAAGAGGCAGCACCCACACTACTGTGGTTGAACTTTGGAAGGATCAGTCATCTTGTCAGTTCTGTGTCGTGACAGCTGCTGCTGCTGGGACTGATGCTGCTGGTGGTGGGACTGAGTGAAAGTGCTTTGTTGTAGTGGGAAAGCAGCAGAGAGAATAAGCTGAGCTGACTGATTTCCATGAAGTAACCTGGATGTCTAAAACATGAAAATAGAAGAAAATTATTTTTCCTGCTGAACTGAGACACATGGCCCTAGCTGCCTTTTAACTTTTTGTAAAGGTTCAGTCAAAATAAACTTCGGATTTGGCCAGTTAAACTGAGCAAACAATGCAAAGATTTGTTCATACTAATACATTTAAGCAGTGCATCTGACCAATTAATAAAGCAGCTGTAATTGGTCTTTGGAATTTCTGTGGTGATAGGTAGGAACACCTGGCAATTTGTCTGCATTTCAAACCACAAAAGCATAGGGCGTAAGGAATCTATTTGAGTAAGTGTAAGTAGCTGTCATTGCAGTCAAGTGAAAAAATAGTGCATGATTTGGCACAGATCACATTTATTCCCCACAGACAAAATGCACAGTCAAAGAAAATGGTGCATTTGCAGACCCAAACATCCCCTTTGAAGGAGACATATCACTACTGGGATTGGTACTTAGTTTTAACAGTATTCTTCTTAGAACAACAACAAAAATTGATTACTGAAGGAAAACAATGAAGGATGGTACAAATGCACTAGGACATCTCAATCCTGAAATATTCTGCAGCAAAAAGTAAAGTACATCAACCACTCCACCTACAGAATCAGACTGTAAGATGCTCCAGTGAACAGAAGCAGAAAAAGCACTTTTGTCCATTTTAAAGAGTATTTGTTTCACTTCAAATTCTAGTGCATTAATAGTTTGTATTAAAAATACTAGACTTTTTCTTAGAACAAAATGCTTAAGTAGGAACAGAGCTTTTGAGTTCTTCATATGTCACATATCTGTTTCACCACAATTAAATCAAAATTGTATAAACTTTTAAATTTAGAAACAGAGATACACACTCTACAGCCTCTCTAGGCTTCTAGCCACCACTACATCTCCTTCACCAACTCTAGATGCTGGATGACCCATGTGCCAGTAATCAACTGGAATCAACAAATGGCAACAGATTTCCCCATCAATTTCTCCTACCTTCTGATTCTTTTAGAGATTTCCTGTTTATAAACTCCTTGGGTTTTGTCTGCCTTCTCTTTTGACTCAATCTCTCTTCTTTCTCCACGAAAACAAGGTTATTCCCTACACTCTGCTTACAAAGTTAGTTGCTGCTCAGCCTCCCCTGTAGCCTAGGCAGAATTTCATGCCTCGTGTTACTGGGACATGTCTTGCTTTGGGCTGTGTGCTGCTTTCCAGACCAACCATCATCTCTCATACCTTACTGCATTAACACATAAGGTTAATGAGAGAAATGTAAACAGTTTTAAAGGAAACATCTCTTATTTCATCCCACAATTAAGAGCAGCAATTCAAAGGGAAAAAGATGTAACAAAGGACAATGCATGGAGCAACACTGTAGGAAATACCAGCTCTCCTTTAAGGAATACAATTTTAGAGAACAGCTACAGAACAAACTTACCTCATGCATTGGGCTTTTTCACGGGTTACTACTTTAAGGGCTTTGTTTCCAGGTAAAGCACCCCTGGATAACCTAGCAATGCTGAAAGTGCCAGGACTTGGAAAAATTTGTAGACAGCTCTACATTCATTACCTGTAGGAACTGCTGGGGGTGCTGGGTCAGCTGTGACTGAGCTGGTTGTTGCACTGTGGTGAGCTGCTGCTGATGGTCCTGCTGACTTTGCTGCTGCTGCTGCTGTTGTGTTATTGACAAAGTCTGTGTCTGCTGCTGTTGGGCAGCAAAAGTGGGATAAGCTGTCACCACCTGTCCCATAAACATAGTACTTGGTACCATTACTGCTCCACATGCTACTGGGGCCGTGACAAGTTTTGTTACAAGTTGCTGACCTTGAGAAAATCTGTTAATAGAAAAAGACATTTGGAGTCCCTTCAGGAAAAAAAAAAACACATGAAGCATCACATATACTTGAGAAAGGCAGACTTCTCAAAGTCATAGTTTGCTATAACTACACGGGTTTCAATAAGCTTGCAAACATGTTACTTTGGGCAGATTAGTTTCAAGGGTTGTATCCATACAGTCGAAACACAAATCACACTATCTTTTTAACGCTGCTTTAGTACCTTTTGTATATGTTGCAGCTGCATAGGCATATCATTATAAGAAAGTCATCTTAAATATAGGTCTTGAAGATTTACCTGATTTGTCTGTCCTGTGTAAAAGTGGTTACTGCGGCAGCATTCTGGTTGTTGTTCTGCGGTAAGCTAGAGGGAACCTGCACCACATTTCCTGCTGTTGGCTGAGAAATCACCATAGTGTTGTACAAAGGTGCCGAGACTGTGTTCTGTGACTGACTGGCAAGAGAAGACTGTTGATTGTGTCCACTAAGTACATTTTGTTGATTATGCTGAAAAGAAATTTTGAGATAGTAAGTTGAAAATAGCCAAGTGCTACAGCTGTTCTCCACACTGTCACTGCCCACAGTTCAAAACTGCCAGTGTTTTTTTTCTATTCAAATGTATTCTTAATTCAAACTACCCAGGTGTTTCTACTGACTGAGGATTTAGAGGTGGGACTGGACCTTGGACATCCAAGTCTCTTATGTTTAACTTCTTTTCCTGTTCAGGGAAATTTTTTTCCCTGAATTTTTCAGCTACTTGCATACTGTTTGTTCAAAATTATCTTTTTACTCCTCTAGCATCTCTGTGCCCAACTTAGACTAAAATGTGCACATAATGTCAAGAATTTCTTACTTGAAAGTTTGGAACTAGCCTACTGCAGAGATGGTAAAATGCATCACTAGTCTGCCTCTTCACAAATCTCAAAAACAATGTATGGAATACGGAAAAGGGCACAGAGGAGGGAGATCACAGAGATCAGATGTATATGGAGTCTCCATACACATAATGGTCAAATGAATTAGAAGTGCTCAGCATGAAGAAGCAGATTCTGTGGGGATACATGCTGTTGAGTGCTATTCCTCTGCTAAATTGTTAAGGTTAAATTTATGGTATAAGTTAAGAGCTGTTACATTATTAGGTTTGATGTATAAGTTTAGTGCTGTTAAGCTTTCAGGCCACGTTCCTTTTTATCTTTGCCCTCACTGTCCTTTTGTCACATGCACGGAAACACACACACACACACACACACTCTCCCCTAGATAGTTCTCAGTTCACTTCTGTTTTGATTGCCTGGATTTTGTTTGGTTTTGCTGCTGCTTGTTTTACCCTTGTTGTGCTTTAATTGTCCTTTAAGTAGTAGAGTGAATCTTGCCAACAAACTTTGTCGTGCTGCCACTTAACATTAAATCAGGCTTTTGCTGATACCCTTGATTTTTTAAGCAGTCTCAAACACTTGTTCATAACAGGGGAATGTCAGGGAAGCTGTTGTGTTTCAGCTGTGGTTTTGAGCAAATATTCTACCCAGCAAAATCAGTAATAGAATTTTACCTGTGTTGCAGTACTCTGCAAAGGCTGCTGCTGTATCATGTGTGGAGTACTTATATGGCCTGTGTTCATCCCACTTTGAGTCTGATTACTCTGAACAACTTGACCTTGCATGTTTACTGGCGTAAGCTGCTGAACGGTTGAAGAATTTCCAGAAGGAAGCTGCACAGAACCAAAGTTGAGTCCAGACGCTGACTGCTGCAAGAACATCTTAAAAAATTCCACAAGTTATAGGGTCAGTATTCAGAGACTCAACTCTAACTGATAAGAATCAAGAATCCTGACTTCTAGAGTTCTAAACATTAACATTCAATTTTGTTCTTAAAGAAAAAGCGCCATTTAGAGACTAAGCAGTAATGAAGTCTACAATTATCTAAAGACAAAACATATTTGAGATGACACTTCTATCTGTAGGACCTTCCATAGCAATACTAAATCAGATGAAGAAAATCTCTGAATTAGTAGATCCAGGCATAGTACCAAGAATGTAATCTTCCCTGACAATCAGGAAATCGTAATGATTATACTGAACTTTCCAACACTGTTGTAATAAACAGAATTCAGCACTAAAGTATTAAGTTCCTTACAAAAAGTTAGGCCCAGATCTTCAGCCAGGCAGAATGTGCAGCACTGAAGTATTTTCTCTAGTTTTCACATGCCTGAACAAAGTCTCTCCACACTGCATGGGAAGGAGAGCTGTGAATCTCTCCTTTTGAGACACAGATAAGGCAGTCTTACTGCTGGAATATTTACACTAGACTTCACACAACACTGAAAATGGCACACACCAGAAACTCCTACTTTTCCAACAGAATTTAAGCAACATACTCAATACTTCCAAGAAGTATTTTTTTCTACTCTTTAGTCACAATCCAGACTGACAATATTAAATTATTTCCTTAAAGTGTATCTTAGTTTGAGGTGATCAGCTTTTTTTTGGGGGGGGGTCTTTTAAATAGAAAAACCCAACAGGATAATTCTTTTCTTCCAAATATACCTGCTGAAAAGACAATGACAAAAATAGAAAAATAAATACTGGTTGAAAAAAAAAAATCAGAAATCAGGTAGCCAGCTGCTAGACTGAGCAATGCACCCTCTAGACTTCTTGTCTTTCTGGCTCAGTAACTCCTTCAAGTTTACCATGCAAAGTAGAGCCATTCAGCTTGATAGGAAAGTCTAAGAAACAAAGAAACCTGAATTTAACATCCTCAGAGCTAGAAGAAGAAAACAGATGCTCATCTTGCAGATTTTGGATGAATATTCTATTGCCTGCAAAACTTTGCAAGAATTAACAACCATTCCATCCTTTCACATTTAATTATGTTAAGTCATAAGGTAGGCTTGACCTGCTCAACACTGGGGCATTTCCAGATACACCTGGCAGCAAAACATGAGGTACACCTCTGCAACGGCAGCTTCAGATACTATGGATATTACACATATTAGGCCCAGAGGGCAGCTGACAGGGAATATGGAGGATCATGCTGTGGAATTAGGTGCACAAGATGTATTTCACATACCTAAATTCTCTACAGATGAAACCTGTGATACACTAACTCACCTGGAGTCCTTGACCATGAACGATTTGAAGCTGCTCTTGAATCTTACGCAACTCTTCCTGCTGCCGATGAATATTTGCCTCTATCATGCGTGTTCTTTGCTCCAGCTGGTCCTTTAGATGTTGCATAGCTCCTAATTGAGCTGAAAACTGAAACACAGGCTGTAGTGCAATTAATAAATTAAAAGCTGAGCAAAAATGACATTTTATTACAAGAGATAAGTACAGTCCTCCACAGAAGCAAAAAAATCAAGCCCTGCTCTTTACTAATAAACCATAATCTGAGGACCAATTCATGAGTATGAAAACATCATTGAATCAACATTTAATTGATGCATGAGAATTGGTGAACTAAAAAAATCCATAGCACAAGAAACTGACTGGTGTCCAAATCACATACATACATACATATAGCCTTAGTAATTTACAAGGTACTGTGGATGTTAAAGCTCTCTCATGTTCAAAATTACAACTGTGCCAGTTTAGAAAAAAAGATTTACCAAGAGCTAAAACATACAAGTAACATGGGAATACCATCAGTCACAAAAAGCTGAAGGCTGAGCCCATAGAGAAACTATTTGCCACTTCTGTTCTTCCTCAGACATCTGCTACAGGCCCCAAGTCAATATGACCTTTTGATACTTATATCCTGTTCTTATTACACAGAAGCATTTCACAGACCAAGCAACCTTGTGTTATAACCAAATGCCTTGAAAGCTGCCAGCAGAGTTGATGGATTTTTAAATTCATGCCCTATATATTTTAGCTTTAACTGTTTTTATATCTACGCTGCTAATGTGCAAGGCTGAAGACTATATCCACACAAATAACAGGAAGGAAAAAAAATAAAGGAAAAGTGTCAAATTACAGAATTTGTTCATTTCAAGAGAATATTTGGCACCAAAGGACTCAATTTCTAAAAAAGAAATTAACATTATATTCAGAATACAGAAGCAGAGAATTGTTTAAGATGGCAAAGATCTTTAAAATCATCAAGGATAACCACTAACCTAGCACTGCCAAGTCCAACTCTAAACCATGTCTCTAAATGCCATATCTACATAGCTTTTAAACACCCTCAGGGATGGTGACTCCACCAATTCCCTGGTCAGCCTGTGCCTATGACTATGACTTGAAGCCTGTTCCAATAACAGGCAACCCTTCATATAAAGAAATTTTTCCTAATATACAATCTAAACTTTCCCTGGTGCAACTCAAGACCATTTCCTGTCACTCCGTCCCAGTTAGCTGAGAGAAGAGACAAACACTCGCCCGCTCCAACCTCCTTTCAGGAGGTCTCCCCGGAGCCTTTTCTCCAGCCCAGCTCCTGCAGCCACTCCTTGTCTGGTTCATGTTCCAGACCCTTCACCAACTCCCTTGCCCTTCTCTGACCTTGCTCCAGCACCTCAACGTCTTTCTTGCACTGAGGGGTTTAAAACTGAGCACAGCACTCCAGACACCGCCTCACCCGTGCCCAGCACAGGGGGACAGTCACTGCCCTGCTCCTGCTGGCCACACCATTGCTGATCCAGGGCAGGGTGCCATTGGCCTTCTTGGCCACCTGGGCACAGCTGGCTCATGTTCAGCTGCTGTCACCAGCACCCCCAGGTCCTTTTCCACTGGGCAGCTTTCCAGCCACTCTGCCCCCAGCTTGTAGCGCCGCAGGGGGTTGGTGATTGGTGTGACCCAAGTGCACAACCTGACACTTGGCCTTGTTGAACCTCAGTCTATCAATCCAGTTTGTTCAGATCCCTCTGCAGAGCCTTCCTGCCCTCCAGCAGATCAACACTTTCATCCAACTGGGTGTCATCTGCAAACTCAATCCCTTTGTCTGTATCATCAATAAATATATTAAACAGGACTGGCCCCACTACTGAATGCTGTGAAACCCCACTAGTGACCAGCTGCCAGCTGGATGTAACTCCATTCACCGCCATTCTCTGGGCCTGACCATCCAAACTGTTTTTCACTCAGTGAACATTGCACCCACCCAAGCCACAGGCAGCCCATTCCTCCAGGAGAATGCTGTTCTCTAGGAGAGCAAGACTGTTTAAAAAATAATAAACAATAAATCTAGAAAATCCATACCTGAGTCATTCCAGACTGGAGCTGTAAAGTTGCAGGCTGAGATATTGCTGGCTGTGTTACTGGTTGTCCAAGAGACTGTGAGCTTAAAGACTAGGATTAAAAAACAAAAGTTCCATAATCATAAGAGAATTAACTTCCTACTTGACATGAAGTATTTCTTTTAAGTGTCAAATCCAAAACAGCATCATATGAACATATAATAGAAACCAAGAAATTGTTTCCTGAAATATCTAACCTTAATTATTAGGGAATTAATCTACATTTTATATATATATATATATATATAATTTACTATTATTATTTATATATTAGATATATCTACATAATATATACATGATTTTTCCACTGCTAAAAATATCTATATAACCAGTAGGTATAAAACAGAAATTACAACTACAAGTATTTAAAAGTCTTAATTAAGGGAAAGATTTTTTCAACAAGTTTGCAAGTTGACACCTTTGATCTATGCGTAAACTAATGATTTTTAACATATTTTAATAAGCAGTCTGCTTATGAAGCGAATGTATTAGTTCAACGGGAAAACAAGCACCAAGTACATGAAGCATGACAATTTCTCATACTACAAAGATTTGAGAAAGGATATGGAAGTATTCACTAACATTCTTAGCCATAAATTTGTATGAATTCTCTACAGGGACACACACAGCATTACACTGGCAATTTTACATATATGTATTTGTGTGTGTGTATATATTAAAAATCCAGAATCACAGAAAGAAGTTCTGTTTGAGTGAAAGCAGAAACTCATTCTCATTCTTGCAATTCCGAAGGACAAAACCTAAATACATATATGCTTAATTATTGTGTTCCTTTAATATCTAGTATAACAAAGTTGCATACTGACAATGCAGTTCTAAGAGCCGTATTCCAAGAGAAACTCTTACAGTTTAAAATGTGCTTTTAGAAGAAATAAAACAAAGCTTATATGGATTTAATAACAGCCTTTAAAAGTGAATTCCCCTGTTTAAGTACAACATTTTTCTCAGAAGTTACCTGACTGCTCAGAGATGATCTTCTTTGCGTAGTCTTTTCATGACCAGATAAGCCTTGCCTTGGAGGAGTGCTAGTGTCCACTGTCATTTTAGTTGGTGTTGCTGACAATGTTGAGAGTAAGAACAGAAAGAACTATTTTGTCATTTCAATTCCGTAATGCAATAATCTAACTACAGGAAGCTTTTAATGAATAAAACCCCATTAAGGCTTGGTTTTCCCCGGCTATCCGCCAATAGTGCAATCTGATGGATTGAAATAGGGTGTACTAGCGTCCAATATTGTACTCCTAGAAGTAGAAGTCTTTTTCAGAGTAGTCTACAGACCTCTGAAACATCAAAAAGGGTATTTTCACTTGCACACTTCTCATAAAATGATTAACTGCCAGTTATGCATTTAATTAAATTAGGTAGAGAAAGCCTTCCTTAGGACGGCAATTATATTTTCAACAGTTGGTGCTTACATGAATGATCCGATACTGCAGTATGTGAAGATTTTCTTGAACTCCTGGAGGAAGCAGAAGGTGTGGGGCTGGTATCAAACCTTTCCAGCGCTTCTTTGAGACTCACTGTATTTATGTGATTGTCAGACCCAGAGTCCTGACTCTGAAGAGATACACATAAACAACATTTATCTAACTCAGCACACAATGTGTATTTCTGTTAGAAACTATCTCAGACCTTTTTGTTTCTAATCAACCCCCTTACACAGGTGACCATGCAGAAGTGTTGACCTGTTTGATGGCTGTAAGCTCTGTTTCCATTTGAGGCTTTTGTCCTTGGAAACCAAAGCTATATAAGCCTAGAAATCAAAATGCATGCAGACTTAGGCCACAAACTGGCTACTGAGCCGACCTCCTTCTGTAGCCACTCAATTCACTCAGAACAACAGTGTAATGAATGAACTGCTTTTTCTTTTGAGAAAGGATGAGTTTATTCCACCAGGAGCACCGACAGATGAAATTTGTGAAACTGCCAAAGGAAAACATTTCTGAACTGTCAGACTAAAATGCATCAGATCATCTCCACAAGCTGATAAGACCCAATGAGCTTCCAAACACATTAATTCAATTTTTTTTTTTTTATACTTTTAAGAAGTGGTACAGAGTCACACAATTAAATAGCTCCTACTTTCCTATTGTGAATTCCTTCTTGGTGTGTTGACCCTGGTTTTTCAGATTATGGGTACTTCCAGTAAGGGAGACCATTTATATAGAAATCTAATGGTGCAGAAATCAGATCTTAATAAAAACTTATGGGTGCTACCATGTTATAACTACATGCACATTAATTCCTGAAAAGAGAAGGGTGTTATAGGCAGAGTACAGTTAAACACTCTTTCTAAACTTTTTAGATCATTCTCAATAGTCATATTATTTAGAGATCAAATAATTACTTTATTTCAGGACAAATGGGATAAAACATTTTTTGCTGCTGTGTATTTGCTCCTGTATTATTTTTAGTATGTGAAGATGTAAAATAAAATTATATAAAATACTCACTTTATCTGCTGTTATCTCTGGAAGAGATTCCTCAATACCAAGTTCTCGTCGTCTTTCTGCTCTGACTTCTGCATAGCTAGAGGAATAAACCAAAGATGACCACTGTATCGTGGGTTGATTTAAAAAGTACACCTCAAAGACAAACTCCTCAAACCCATCTTGCTTATTAAGTTTCCCAGGAAGCTTTCCAGTAATTCTTCATACTGCTATAATTTCTCTACCTCCAAAATACCATCAAGATAGCTCCCATGCCAGAAGGATTACTTTAAAAAGTAACCTACCTTACAACAGTGTGCGTACAGACAATAAACTCCGGCCTGGAATTCCACTGGTGATACGTGATATAGTAATGAGTTTGCAGCCAAATCCACTGTTGTCCCTTTGTAAGGAATCTGTAGTAACATGACTTCCCTTTCCCATATTGCATTACTATAAAGATGAAGAATAAAATTCACCATGTTGTCAGGTTGTCAATACTCTGATTACATACAAAAGAACATTATTTCCCAGGTTCATATAGTTCAAATTCATGTCTAAATCCAGTATTAAGACAATGACTAAGAACACGTTTGAAAATTTTCCACCAATTTTTGCACTTATTAAACATTCTAAAGACTTTTAAATGCTATTGGAAGAACTGGAAAAGTATTAATCATAGAGCTGTGCACTCCAATTTACCACAATGAAACCCCAGAACTGTAAGATAAAGTTAAATCTGTTCTGTAGTTCTGTATTACAAGAAAAAAATATTTAGAACAGCAGTATAATAATGTCAAGCGAATGGGACTACAGACACTTCACTCAAAATATAAAAAAATTTCACCAGAACAGTTGTACAATTTAAAAAACTTGCTCATTTTAGTGACTTAGTTGTACTTACAATGCTCATGACATTTTGCCAGATTATCTAGATCATCCACATGATAATAGTCATAGCCTGATGTTCCCAAAACTTCAAATGGAAGATAACCTATTATCGGAGGTGCCCTAATTAATAAAAAAATCAATGTCATTTTATTTTCACACACATGAAACAATCTTAAACAAACCAGAATTATATAAGGTTATTTACAGTATGTGCTCCAATAAAAAAATTAAAAAATTAAATCCAACACAAGCCATAAGTAGTTGATGCATATTAGTGAACTTCAAATACTACAGCCACCACTGATGCAGCTGCTATTGCTACTACACAGAAGGAAATGCACCTGTGATCCAAGAACAGGAACTTCCATTCTAAGCTGTGTCTAGATGTGAACTCTTCATTGGGTTCTTCAACAGTGCACATTTCCTAAAAAGGGAAAAAAAAAATCTCTTAAAACTGCTCTATTCTAGTACCTAAGCTCTTTCAAAATTCAGACACCTAAAGTTAGTAGATAATTCCACAATAGTTATAATGTTATTTTTAGACAGCTTCATTGGTTTTGCTTGTTTAGACTCACGGTACTGAGGTAGAATCTAATCTAAACTGTGTCAAGCTGATGCTTGGTTGATTTAAATGGACTAACCATGTCATGAGATAAACTCAAACTCAGTATCTACAAACACAGTAGTACCAGCAGAAATCCATAGTTCCTGGATTTAAAAGCAGCTATGCTTTTAAATGGTAACATGAAAAGAGATGAAACATTCCTGCCAGACAGTCTGATTATAGTCTGTATTTATAATGGGTAAAAACCAACATTAGTAAGATGTTCACATTACCCTGGGTTTAGGAATACAATTCTTCCCTTTAGTGAACACAAAGTACTCCACGTCTCTTTGAGTGCACAGACACGTGCGACAAATAACACACCATTCTTACAGTTAGAACTCATGAGAAATAAGAGAATGGCTGTACTTCCATTACAACAAAACCTTAAGGTATTCTGCACATAATTTTAAATGTTTTCTGCTCCAATGTATTCAGAGCATGTCAGTCAACTTCTACTGTCCCCTTCAAGAAAGGTAAAGACGCCCCACTGAGTATTGTGCCTCATGCAGAGACAGTCACAACACCACATACCCCAAGTCGGCCAATTCTTTTGCAAACTCCTCTAGTACTGCCTCACAAGAAGGAAGATGGATGATGGAATACATGCATACAAATACACCCCTCAAAGAACGACATTAAAATTAGAGATAAGTAAATCTTTCTTTTTTGGACAGCTGCACACATTTGTCATTTGTAGGAGCTTGCAATGGCATTCCCAGTGCCAGGAACACACTGGAATCTATTGATGATGGGGTACAAGAGTTTCCTAAAGACTGCAATGTGGAAGCTGCTGCTACACTGACAGAATACTCTCAAGTGTGGACAGATGAGCACACTGCTGCCCTGCAAACATCTCTAACTAAAGTAGTCCTGCAGAAAAATACAGCAGAAGACCAACAGAGGGACCACCTTTCTTTTCATTCTTTCTGGTTATAATCCAAAGAGGATTGGATACTTTTGGATACTTTGCAGTTTTTTAAATACATCTAAGTTTTCTTTCTATGAAAGGAAAAAGTGACCATACCTACACTACGTTTTTTTTCCTCACCTTCATCATTGTAAAATCTAAAGACAATGACTTAGAAAACAATGGAATGATGGATGAATTAGATGGAGGCAATGAACTAAACAACTCTGGGCACAAATTTATGACTCTTGATGTGAACTCCAGTCAGCAAGATTTAAGCTTCAAACCTGAAACTGCCCCTAGAACCCAAAGCTCATCTACTTTTCTAAAATTATAGCATTTAATAAAGCACCACTCAAAGTAAGAGAAATGACAGAACAAGAGCATATCCTCGAGATACACTTTTGATTTGTTGTTTCTTTTGATCTAATTATTTTGGCACAAGTCAAAATGAAAAGTAAAAATCACTGAGGTGCAGGCAATAAAACCAAAGTAAAAACATCATGGTTAGAGAGGAAATGGCAGCAGGTTAGTATCCAATTACTCAATGCATTTATATTAATGATTTGCAGATATTCCACTGTAAAATACCCCTGGGCAGAAGCCAGCTTGTTCAACAAGGCGTCTTGTTGAAGTTGTCAACAAGGCATCTAGAAAAGAAAGGACTTTCATTTGTAACAAAAAGTATTCTGGTAGAATCCTTTTGGCTGGATTAATCCTGCCTTCTTGAGAGGATGCAATCCTCAACTAGCCAAAATGCAAGACAAATGTTTTAAAGAATGTCTACAACCAAATGTCTTCACTAGGGAGCAAATTTGTGACATGTTTTGTTGCAAAAGTGTTAAGGTCATATGCATAAAATAAAAATATGAACTTTAAAGGTAAAAAAAGCATTGCATATCCTGAGAAATTACATTTGAGAGGAAAAAAATTCAGAACTGTATACCAACTGAAAGAAAGAGAGTAAGTGACAGATGAACAGGAAGGTTCTACCTTAAATAAGGCAAGTACTGAAACACACATCTCCTTACTGGCTGCATCACACACTTGTTAGTGAAGTTACTGGGACGGTAAAATTCCTGACATACACTCATTTGCTAAAGTCTAGTCAATGCTAGCCTCAGTAAGAACAGAAGGTACCACAAGTATAAACATGAATTGCCAGATTAAGCATTTACTCAAACGTAAGTCTTCTTCAAAAGATTGTCCAAATAAACAGCATCAGTCAAAAGTCTCATGAGGATAGTAAAACTTTTGTAACATGGAAGCTCTTTTCAGCACTAAGGGCTCAAAGGTTCAGATAAAGGAATGAAACTTCGGCCAGAGTATAATCTGTAAGGCTTCAGCCTGCAGGAGACTGAGACACTTGGAGATCATAAATGGATGTTCCTCAGCTTGCAGAAGTAGGAAACATAGAAGTTTTCTATGAACTATCAGACTTTAAAAGACAAAAGCAATTGCAAATGTCAGGTTGGCCTTTTTTTCCACAACCATTTCATGAAGCAAAAATCCCACATACAAGACCTCTACCAAGTGTAGTCATAACAGGAAGAATATCTTTAGACCTGCATGGGAAGAAAAGTGGCAGATAAAGATTTCCATAGTTTCAGAAAAAATTTTCTCTGCCATCGAACCTGGAGAGACAAAATTCCTATTCAGCCTGGTGGACTGAAGAAGTTTATATGATTTCTCCACAGGCTCCCTGCTATGCTTTTGGAAGTGCAAAGTGTACAAACCATGTCTTCAGAAGCTACCACCAACAGTCTTCAGCTTAAGACATCAGTGCTTTAAACTTAAGAGGCAGAATGTTTGAACGTTCAGACAATAACTTAACACCGGGCCACACGCATTTCATGGCATTACTTTACAGCTGAATTGCAAAAACAAGTGTTACATAGCAGACTATCCTGAACCTTGATTCATACATTTGTATGAAACATATAACTGGAATCACAATCACAGACTATACTGTACTGTATCCTGAGTATTTATTTTGACCAGTGTTGGAGAGAAACAGGATTATACTTACTGAACTATAAGTATCACATGCATTTGATTCTAAACTTGGAAAGGCAGCTTTGTGTTGTACATAAGCAGCTAAGCAAAATGCTATGTTTCAGTCACTGAGTTACTGAATAACTGCATTGAAACAAAAGATTTCTATTACCTCAAACCCAACTCTTCATTACTGACATGTGTCAAACTGCAGAAAGACCACCACCAACAAAAAATTCACATCCAAATTTCAACTAAAATCAATCATTTGTCCAGTGAAAGTGGAATCTCAATGCAATCTTTCATATTGTTTAAGTTCATCTTGCTAAATTATATTCCTGTAGACTTCTTTGAAATTTATTTCTAGCATATTTCTCTTTTATATTACCATTGAAAATTAGTGTTCACCATAACTTTGTTTGATACTTTGCATCAAGGTTCTTATTTGAAGTAAGAAACAGTCACTTCCAGTCTCATATGATAAAATTCTTTATGGTTTTCATCAATATTTTAAATGTTGTGTGCATTCTCTGAAGTTTTCCCATTTGGAGTCCATTTAAGAATGATATAATAGTGATTTCATTTGTACATACCTTGATAAATTGAGGTGTAGCTAATCTAACTGTGGCTACAAAGCAAACTTTCTCTTCATATGAAGGCCGGTGTGATCTCTGAATAGTTCCTTCAAAACCATTGTGCGCTGAGTTGGGAACTGAAGGCAGACAGAGATGACAACACAGATGACAATATAAATTTGGAAGAAAATGGCAATAATATCTGAAGACAAGTGGCATAGTATTTCTCTGTGGTTTGCTTGTAATTTAATAGCCGTTAAGAAAAATGCTACATATCTACACTTACATGCACAGGAATAGTACCACAGTAATAGGAGCAGTTACATAGTAGTAATGGGAACACGACCACTAAGTGATTTTCTCAAAGAACTAAAACTACAGTTAATATGATATTATTACTGATGAAGCATTTTTAAGAAACTAGTAACAGTTCTAATCCTTGCTAACAGGTAAAAATGACTGAATTAGACTTTATTCAGAAATATCATTGAATTTTATCTTTTGTATCAGGTTTTGTTAATTTTTTCTTTTGAACTCTGAGAAAAAATATTTATTCTCTAGACTTCCATCACATTTAAGCAATACATGCTGAAGACATGCTGAGTGACAGAAGAATCAACGGCACAATTATGGAAGTGAAAGAATCAGAATGCTGAGCTAAGAACAAATTCCACTGGTTGAATCACACAGTGGAATCAAAAGGAGACAAAGGATGGACTAGACCTCAAAACAGATTAATCTTATCTTTCATTTCTAGCAGTTACCAAATTAGTTTATATTTACTAAGGTATAGAGATGGTGATTTCAAAACACTGTGAGGCTAAGTGGTTTTAATTCAGATCTAGATTAGAACTCATACTGAAGTTTCTTCATGCCATTTCATCTTACAGCTCTTTACTCCTTTCATCAGAAAGAAAATAGGCAGTTTCTTTAATATTTATCTTAGCCCTTGTCCTTCGTTCTTCAGCGTTTATCTTGCCTTGTAAGTTAGATTTATAAACTATTTTGTGCTCTCGTTGCTGTACTCTGAACTCTCCAACTTCTTTACTTCTGATAAGTATCAAAAACTGGATGAGGACATGCAAGTGCTAAGAAGTGCAGCAAGATTATTTAATGTGATTTAGACTGTATTTTAGAAAAGCTTTTGCATTTCCCAGCTTGGTGGCTGGTCAAGGTGATTTGGTCTCGTTCAGTTTACATTCCACAGTAACTCCTTTTCTTAAAGGACTGCTATGTAGCTGGCTGGAACCACCCCTGTTCATACAGTTTGATATTCCTAAATGTAGTAACTTGCATTTTTTCTTAGTCAATTTTTCTGGGGTTTTAGCCCAAAATAATTTCTTTTTTAAATTTGGGGATGAATTCTACTCTTGTTTATACTGGATTATTTCATAACTGCAAACTATGTTCCATTGCTCATAACATTAATGAAAATATTGATCAAATCCAGAAGTTGTCAATTAAAATTGTACTTTGATGGTGAGCAACTTTTCCTATTAGTTTCTGCCTCTACTCTCCAGCAATTTAAATTAACATGTGCTTCCCTTACACGTTTGTGAGAACAGAATATAAGAACAAAAACATTACAAGTCCATAATTTATTTGTGCTTTATCCTCTTATCCACACAGTGTGTTATTTTTTGGTAGAGGAAGCTGAACTGATTTTATGCTATTTCCCCCTGAAAAATCCACAATTCAATTCCCTGCTAGCTTCCTGAAACTCATACATAGTTTAATTATTTGTTCCAGACTATTTCCAAATATTGAATTGCAACCAATAGGTCGGCAGTTTCCCAGCTCCTCATTCCAAGACTAGCACAATATTTGGCCTTTTCAAGATTGTTTCTTTTCTTTCGTATAATATTACATAACTGCATTTGCATTAAGACTCAACCTCTTCCCATTCTGTGAGAGAAATACTGGTATCAGATAAAAATAATGCACAGATTTATTTACAGCATACTGTTTTTTTCATAATATTTTTGGGTGAGCTTTCTAAGAGTCTACTTACTGATCACACTGCAGAACCCACTTGGACAAATAAACACAGCCTGGCCAAAGAGATTAGAGATGCAGTACAGAGGAAGAATCCTACACATAGCTAATAAAAATAATTTCAATGGAAGGGAGTAGGAACTCAGTGTGGAAAACTGTATGGCCTAAGCGCTCATCTGAATGGTAACTCCTATCAAATGAAACTGAACTGAAATGGGGAGAAAACCTACATTTTCCTTCCCAGTTGCCTGTGTAATGAGAACTGCAGGTACTCAGTACCAGTGATCTTCAAGTTAGTCACCTGCTTAAATATGGCTTATGCCGAACTAAATTCAGACTCTAAAATAAAACAATTGTTTAAATTTCTCTTACAATCTTTTAAACAATGTTTTACAAAATACTACTTTTCTTTAATTGAAAGCATTAAGTATAATCACTACATTTTGAATTTAAATACACAGACCTGTAATACCTGATAGGCAGTTTTTCTTCTTTTCCATTACACTGAGATAGAAGTGATAAAACTGCTTCCAGATCTTCTTTCGAAAGCCTGATTTTAATTCACCTGCATTTTGCACCATGATTTCAAGCCAGTTCAGCTATGGAGCTGCCTACATATTCCATTCCAATGCTGCTGAAATTACTTACCGTGATTCAAACACTTGAAATTTCCTATAAATTTTACATATTCATATGTAGGTTGCTCTTTTGGATCTATTGTTCCTCGCAGCATATGGCAACAGAATTCTAGCTGATTTTTTGCTGCAAAAAAAACCCACAAACAAAGTAAGAGGCTATATGCTTGATGAAGCACACAGGCAACATGAAATGGAAAGAAGGAATAATTAAGCTGAATACATATTGAGGTACTGTAAGTGTAGTGATTACAGCTGGCTACAGTGATACCTTGGAGAGGCTACACAAGGATTAGGAGAATAAAGTAGGTGTTTATTAAAGGCTTCAAACAGGCACACCTTGGGCTGTCAGGAGCCTTCCAGAGGATACCCCCAAGATGGATGAGGCTTATGATTTTTTCAGACAGATATAAGTTTGGTCTATTTAATCCTCCAATTACAGCTTCAGGTAATGAAGTCATATACCCCAGTTAGCTCTTCCCCCAATTGACTTTTATTTATACTTTTTGGGACCTGAGGCTGTAGGGTGTCCTTGAATCTCAGGCCTAGAGGGACTGTTTTGTCTGACCAAAATGTTGAGACAGTCAACTTTATGTGGAGTTTAGAGTTATACACTAATGCAGTGTAAGATTTGAAAAATATAAAGGCTAAAATCTTAAAGCATCAACAGCGTCTGCTTTTAGCCAGCATGACAATAACTAATCTAAAGAACTCCTTTAGATTTTGTGCATGAAGGGCTTGCATATTAGTGACATGAAAACCTCTGAGAACTAGAGCTGCATTAAAGAAAATGCCCTGAACTTAAGCTCGCTAAAGCACATGCTCCTAAACTCCATTAGGCTGCTATGTATTTATACCTGCCAACTGCTAAAACTGTTTAATAGAAGCTCTATAAACAATAGGAACATTTCTAATACACAGGAAAGTTATAGACTGAAAAGCAATGTAACTTTGAAAATTCTCCTCTAGAGTAGGGGCAACACAAAGTAACACTTCTGTTCTTCAGGGCTGAAGTATATGTCTCTGTTTAAGTAACACTAGAAAAACTGATCATGTGGAATTCCAAGTAGACAGTTTTAACACAACTACTATATTGGTTTTATCTGGGATAGGGTTAATTTTCTCCATAGCAGCTCACATGGCGTTGTTTTGGATTTTGACTAGAACAGTGCTGCTAACACAGGGATGCAGCACTTACACAGTGCAAAGGCCTTCTCTTCATCTCACTCTGCTCCGCTGGTGGGGAGGCTGCGGGTGCACAAGCAGCTGGGAGGGGACACAGCAGGGAGACCTGAACTAAGGGATATCCCTGCATGGCACTGTGCTCAGCAACAAAAGCTGGGGAAAGGAAGGGGGAGACATCTGGGTTTACGGCATTTGTCTTCCCAAGTAACCACCATACATGACAGCCCTGCTTTCCTAGAGATGGCTGAATAACTGCCTACCAACCAGACGCTGTTGCTTTGCTTTGTTTGTGCAGACAGCTTTTCCTTCACCTGTTAATCTGCCTTTATCACAACCCACAAGTTTGCTCACTTTTACTCTTCTGATTCTTTGCCCATCCAACTGAGAGGAGTGAGTGAGTGGCTGTGTGGGCCTGAGCTGCCTATAAGGGTTAGCCCAAAATAACTACTTACATTTTAAGTATTCCGGTGTCAAGGAATCACTTTCCAGCAGATGAGAAGACAATATTTTATAAATTTCTGAATGCTCCCCCTCTGGGATAAAATTAAATACACTCTGATCCACAAGATCAGACTGAAAGAAAAAGATTTAATAAACATTAATTCAAGATGCACAATGTCACAAAGTCTACTATTTTAATGTAAAACAATTCCGTAGTTCTTTACTGACTCAACAAAGCCACCTGCTGGAATACATATTAATATTCTGCAAGGAAAAAAACTCACTCTGATATGCCTGCCCCATGGGGAGCGGTAAATGAATTCCTTGCTTTGATTCGTTTGCATACATGGCTTTTGCTTTACCTATTAAACTGTCTTTATCTCAACCCATGAGTTTTCTCACTTTTACCCCTCCAATTGCCTCCCACTGAGGGGTGATGAGTGGGCTGCTGGGTGAGGATGAGTTGCCAGTTACCATATCTTATAATCAGTTCTATAGCTATGTACACAAAACTGCAAACAACAGAGACTGATGCAGCAAAACTGAGCAACTGATTATATGCATAAATACATTTGGTTAAGTATTCAAAAAAGAGGAATCATAAAAAGTAGGTTTAGAATGCATAAATCACACCTAAAAGCCAAGAACAAATATGCCTCTGAGAACCTGGCAAATTCTAATAAAAGAAAAAATAAAAATCACAATTACCTGCATATTTTTAAAATTTCTCAGTCTGTTATCATACATACCTTAGGAGAATTTATTTTTTCTCTTACCACAGTACGACAACTAGCCTTCATAGAATCTGTCCTTCTCTTCTACAATAGGACTCAATTTAACTCATCAATTGTTCCCACTAATTAATTTGCCTCACTTCAGAGTAACGTTATTCAAAGGTAACTTTAAAAACTAGAATGCAACATGTACCAGTGAGCAAAATCACTCAGATTAAAGATAAGCGAATATGATAAAACCAAAAGTATGTACTGAATTTAAAAAGTAGAACCAGCAGCAATGTATTTATCAGAGTGGTTTGTCAAGAAAGAAGTAAAAAACTAGTCAAAAAAATTTTCGATTTAGATATTTCATAATTCTCTTCTGACTCACGTAGAGGCTGTGAACTCTAGTCTCCTGCAATCAACTGTGTTACTTCAGTAACATTGAAACTGATGCTAGGCACTTCATAATCCTTTCTAACAGTGCTGACTTCATTTTGCATTTCCAAAGGAATTTTTTTACTATAGAAGACAGACCAGTAGGAAGCAGTTGTGCTGAAGAAAATACAGAAACATTAAAACAAAGCATACATCTGTCCTACAATGCCAGAAAGGCCAACAATTAATTAGCATTCATATCAGAACACCAATCAACCACAGACAAAACGATATATTACTGAAAGCAATTTGTTACTTACAGGCAAATGTTCAAGTAAGGGAGTTATACTTTCAGACACATATATTATATTTCCATCTGTCATAATTGCTAAAAAAAAACCATCAAGAGCCTGAAATTAAACATAATGGGCAGTTAAATAAAAAAGAAAGAGCATACTAAAAATTTTACGCTATATTCAATGCAGAAAATAATACAGGCCAATTTTAGTTTAGTTCATTACAAAAATGGGAATGCCTTTCCTTACTAAAAATCCCTAATTTTGTTTCTACACTAAAAGCATTACAATTTCCATGCTGTTCTGTTGTTAAATAATCTGTGGTTTCAGAAGCAAGTACATATATAGACAGACACTGTTTCCCCGACTCCCACTCTGCCTGTCTGTTATTTTTAATTCTGTCATTTTATACCTCAGAAAGCTCATAAAAACTATCTAGAGACAAAAGCAAGAAGCTGTGGGAAAACTATGAGAAAAACAAGTAAAAGAGCCAGCCAAATCAATGAATTTTAGTATTCCAAAAATCTCAATATCCCCAATCTCAAAGAAAGAAGCTTGCTGTGAGATTTGAGACTTGAAACCTGTGAGATACAGTTCTGACTGCCTTATTTTCCACTGAATTCAAATTTCTTTCCTGTGAATACAACAAAATGTTTCAGTTGAAAGCTACCAACAAAAGCATGACAGAATTGTATTTCTAAACAGGAAATTTTAAAGCCCACATCTTCAAAAAACCCTCTTATATCAGAGGATATTTAAAACTTTTTAAATATCAAAACCCAGAACTTTTTTATTTTATCTGTGCATCAAAGCAAAGGTTTAACTATGAAATGAAAAAGAGTTTGCTAATTTGTAATATTTTACATTTAACTATTATTTTAAATTGTTGCATTAATAGGATATAAATTACTTCTGCTCATTGTCAATGAAATAACAGCTTATACTTAAAGTTTCTTTCTGGTAGTTTTGAAACTATCATGTAATCTTCAGCAACACAATGCTCTCACACCAGTTTTGGAAAGCATAGCAAGTAAAGAAATTAAACACGTACTTATTGCTCACAAGTTACATGGATATGTTATGCCTTTTTTATAATCAGGATTTTAATTTATACACAGTAATTCTTTCTCTAGTACGTTCCTTACGTTGATAATTTAAAATATCCACTTGGACAGTAAACACGATCATTTACAGACTTGCTCTGTTACTATGTTTATTTAATTGAAAATGTAGTTCAAAGAAAATCTGCTTTTTTGAATAAAAATTCTGAAACTGAATACATAGGTATTTTCATGGTTTATCTTTGTGAAAACATATAGTTACAACCCAAATATGAGGAAAAAAAAAAATATATGTCATCAAACTGAAAAATTTCATAATGAAATGACTCCTGGTGAGGAATTATTCTACTCCCAGAAAAACAGAAATAATATACCTCTAACATTAACTGTGTGAACTCTTCATTACTAAGGAATGTCGGTTTCCAGTCCTGTCGAATTTCACTGGCATCTGATTGTGCAGTAATTTCTACAATCAAACACATACACAGTATAAGGATTAATACCTCCAAAAGCCACTTTTTCCCCCTAAGCTACATGTACTCAGTTAAAAAACAGCAGAAAGTTCTCCAGTCTCCTCTGCTGTTCATTCATTACATAAAGATATTGCTCCTTAAAAAGAAAATAAATGTCTTATCCCATGTAATAATTAAATTTGTCCTCTCTTTCCTTCAACCAGTTTGTGCTACAGCCCTGCCACACTTCAAGGTAATACTGAAGTACTGGATTTTGATAATGAAAAAATACTACTCTTTCCTCTGAGACTATAATAAAATGTTTTATTAAGAGTGTTGTTTATAAAGACTTAGAAGCCAAAATTCCTGATCTGTTTATGTCATTGAAACGGCTAATGCTCAAGTATCTTGGCAAATCCTTGTCATTCTAACCCTTGCACAAAAAATTGTCATTGTCCTTTGTCTTATTCCTGCTTTTTCCTGGTTACACTCAAAGAAGAGTAGTTTTTAAAAAAAGACTTAAGTGCTGCATGTCAAACTCTATTCTAGAATTCCTCCCTGGTACACACAGATGAATTTGGATGTAGACAAATCTTAAGTAGAGATTTCTGCAGGAGTTGAGAAATACACAGATTAACTTCCATATACAGGTGAGAGAATCAACAGCTGCTAAGCAAAGCCTGACCCTGGGTTCTGAAAGCGATGCTTCCTTATCAACTTGTTGATGAAACAACAAGAAGCAAGACCTTGTGAGGGTTAAGTTTTGATTAATAACAAAGGCATCACAGAAGTGCTGGTTTTAAGAAAAATATTGGACAAGCAATCAAGTATTTAGACAAACCAAAAGAACCAAACCAATTCTTTACGGCTTTTGATTTTTAAATCTGTACAAAGATCCTACGATAAATCTTAGTTCAGATGGCTTAAAGAGCCAGAAAACCTGGAATTGAGTTAAATATGCAAAGGGCTGGAGCAGTTCGCAATTTTGTTCACCACAGTGAAGAGGGATAACTTTACAAAAGAGCTTTAGACTTAAATAAAAGAAGAGCAAACAACAGCAACATCATGCAAGAAACTGGCCAGAAGTGGAAAGCTACAAGAAGAGGTGAAAAAGCAACAATAAATAAGACTTTTCAATTACCATATCTCACAAATCATATAAATTCATCAGGCTCTTCCAATCTGTTTTGAAATGGTAGCACAAAGCAGAAAGAGTAGGCTGGAGAATAAAGAAACCCTAAGTATAACCCAAATTTTAGCTTTTCAATCACCACAAAGATACTGAACACCGAGGAGCAAGTCAAAGGACACGAAAACAAAAAGCTCTGCCACCAAAGTGGAGGCAAAATTCCAGGAACTTACTGCATTCATTCCACAGAACACAGATAATCTTCAGTTAATATTGGCTAAGTCTGATTCATTTGCTCATTCTGGCCCTTATAACCATCCTACTTCAGAATTAAAAAGACTGTCTCTTGCATTAGAATGGATTTATGCTAAATAAAAACTAAAATTCATGCCTTTAACAAACCATTCCGAAATGCCACAAGTACAGGCATTCTGTCACATTTTCCATTAGAGCAAGTATGACACAGGCAAACAGTACCTTCAGAGAAATGCCTAGTTCTGTCAGAAGGCTGCACTCATAGATAAATGGCAGTAAGGTCACATTCCTGAGCTAGATAACAGCAAGAGGAGCATAACCAAACTTGCTAATTAAACTTCAGTCTTCAAGTTCTGTATGTGAAGTAACTCTATACCAGCACTGAGAATTCTCAATAGAAATTGCTAGCCAAGCCAAGATCTGTACAATTGCTCTGTGGGTTATAGGACAATCAGTCTACTACCTGCAATTATTGTACCTGCAACTAAATTCCTCAGTATTTACTAATTTAAAAAAAATTTACTGTTTACAAATTCAAAGAAAAATGACAGGCAGTATTAGTCAAGAAGCTCCCAGTGATACAACTTCAGTGTGTTTAACCCGTATTTTCCCCATGAGAAATGGAATCCATGTTGGCCAATAACCAACTCAGCTCCTCCGGAGCTGGTGCCAGAGTACCAAGCTTAGTTAATGTGGAAATAGTCCAGAAAGAGCCAGAAGCAACACAGTTAAATCCTGGTGGCTGAACACAGTAGGATTTCAAACATAAAGCAGCTACTCAGTGCTGAACAATCCATTTATTGCTAGGTAATTTGGCTTTATAGTAACATATCCAAGCACTTCAGGACATAAGATATTCTTCTGAACTTTGCTAAAATTTTGTCCCAAAAAATTTTAATGTAAAACACTGCACAGCAATGCTAGCATGCACTGGCAGCCAGAACTTTAGGGAACTTAATATGATATGTGCAGTCACACAGAGCTGCATTCTGGCACACCAAGTGAAGGACAAAAGTGCCATGCCCTAAAAGGCAACCATCTTCAGAGCTGCTTTTTTGCCCCTTTATTTAGAAAAATAAAAGAAAGCACTTTGAAGAAAAAAGTATAACTGGCCAATATGCTGCTTGCTGGCACACATGTTCTGTATTCTATATTTTATGTCAGGAATCACCTATACAAAACAAAATAATTTTGAAACTGAACCGATTTTCACAAAGGCCTTATAACCTACAGAACTGAATTTTACAGAAGAGCCTTCATACCACTTTTCTTTTTGTTATGAGACACACGTATCTCAGAAAATTAAAATAGCATAATCAATATTTAATTGGACAAAAACAAACCCAAACCTATGAATTCTCATATGAATTACATCCCTCTGCTTTTTCATTTAAGTTATGCTTACAATTTTAATAGCAATATTCAGTACACATTTGGTGTTACTGGAAACATAACACTAATGGAAAAGACTAGGGCATGGAAAAACATTTCTCATACCTTAAATTGACACACATTCGATAATTACATAACTATTCATCCACTTAACAGCTTTACTTATTTTATAACTTTTTAGTGACTTCTTTTGACCCTACTGCTTTCTAGTTAGTATGTATTCCAAGAAATTACCCAAGGAAATTACTTAACTAGCAAAAGAGTCCATTTTCTTCAGTTTCCTTCTTATTTTTGGTAGTGTGAACCACAAGGTGCTGTATTAAGAACAAGTGTAGGAGCAGGAACAGGGACTCTTCATATATATTTTATATATCTAACAGCCATAAACAAGTGTACACTTGGTGGAAGACTATTTTTTCACTACAGAAATAACAACCTGTAACAAACTTCAGTACAACATATCTGGGTATATCCCACCATCAGCTGATGCCATCAGCCAGAGCAACAAAGCATAGCAAGGATGTTCAAGGATATTGATCTTTTTGACATTTCACATGACCTTTAAAGAACAACGTACACACACACATACACTCAGCGGCATATACATCCATGGGCACATTTTAAAACTTTAGAAGTTTAGCTGAAGTTTAGCTTACAGATTTTTCTGGCAATTTTTCCTAGCTAAAAGGATTAAAAAAAAGCCAAAATGCCCATACTCCTGGCCTCTATGCCCTTGTATTTCACTTTCTCTTGTCAAGCAACCAACCCAGAAACATTGCTGGAAACCACAATGCCCTACTGCCTTATCACCTCTGCTTAAGCAGCCAGTTGTGTAGACACTTGACATGACAAGAACTAACTTCTCTTGGACTAGCTTTTCAGTGATTTATCTTGCTTCATGTAGAACCTGGAGAGACAAACCAACTGTTCAATCCCGGCTTATCTAAATAATCAAATAAGTATTCCCACTGAAATGGATCAGCAGTTTTCTTGTGAAGCAAAACTAATGACTTGCACCAATGTGTGTCCAGAACAAAAAACTTTTGAGGTTTCTTCAAAAATAAATCTCCTCTTTGTGGAACAGTTTTCGTTGACAACTTGGGACAAAACAAATAGTACTGGTTTTTATTAAGTATTAGCAGAAACACAGTTAGATCTCTGCTACCTAGATGATTTTAAGAATATCTTTCTCCAGGAGCGCTTCACATTTTTTTGACAAATTCCTTAAATAAGCTGCAAAATTTTTAATATTTTATGTAATAATTGAGTATGACTTGAAAAATTAAGAATTTATAAATAACATTTATTGTTACCTTTGTGCTTCCGTAAAAAGTCAATGCTCTTCTGCAGTACAGTGGATTTATCCATCTTCCGAGCATTACCTGGAAGCATGGAACCCAACTCTTTGATAAGGACATTAAACTGATCTCGACGTTTCTTTTCGGACTTGTTTCTAGACACTCTGAAAAGCAAATCAGAAAAGGTTTTATAAAAACTATGAGACTTCCTTGTGAACTGCATACTACTGCCAGGCTCCTGACAGCCCCTTAAGTATTTCTGCTGTGATAACTGTCACAAAAACACCTACTCTGTATCTCAAACACCATTTTTGAAGAATGGCTTCCACCTCAAGGAACAGTGCAGCAAAGACTTTGGAATAAAGTGTCACTTTACAAAACACAAATAACTGAACCACGATTATAAATATACAATATATCTGAAAAATCACAGTAGAAGAAATGCCGTTGAGTAATACATTTATTTGAAGAGTAACCTTTTTATTGTTCAGAAATCACACTGGTAAGTTAAAGCATACAAGAACAGGACATTTCTTAGCTTTAAATAACTTTGCAATTTACCTTTTTGCTTTATCTTTGTCATCTTCTTCCACCAGCCCATCAAAAATGCTTCCATCATTTCTGAAAGAATCAAAAAGAAATAAATGTTGGAGTGGAAATTCCTCCCCTCTGAAGTCCAATCACAAAGAAGGAGGAAGGGGAAAGAGCTGACTATTCACCATCATCACCTCTGTTACATCAAGAAAGCAAGGAACTTTTACTGTGATGTCTCACAAGGACCATCATCAGTGACCTGAAGCTAAGTCTTTTATGTTCTGCTTGCATTTGCTAAAGAAAAAGCAAAAAATCTTGTATTTCTGACACAACTCAAAGGATTCTTGGACTGTTTCTTAAAAGAACTTACAGCCCTATACAAACACTTAACTGAACAACACTTAAATTTGGTTTTCTATCCTCTTTATTACTTGCAGGACCTTACCCTTTTGAAAACATGAGTGAGGACATATGTAATTTATTTTTACTTACTGGCAATTTCTATTCCAATTACTGAAAATGTATTTTTCAGAAACTCTGAAATATTATTAGTGGAAGAGACCTAAGGAATATGCTATACTTCATCCACATATGTAATTTCATAAATACACAATATCAATGTTTAACAATAAGTATTCATTTTATTTGCTTCCTCCATAAGTATCATAAAATTTTTTAGCTTGACAACTGTCCATCTACTGCTAAAGAGGTGTTAAAATACCAAAATAAGAATGTGCTTTCTTTCTAAGATGCCTCAGTATTCTTCATACGATTACTTTGTTTCACTTCCTTTTGCTTTGAAAGTCAAGTCAAAACTGTTCTTCTGTTTTCCAAAACTGCTGTCTAATGGACTTTCACGTGATATTTCTCTAACTTCTCCCTGCTTTTAGTCTACTTAGTGCTGTCCACACTGACCTCTGTGGTCTGTCCTGAAACATCTTATGCTAGTGTTTCCTTCCCTTAAGCCAAGTAACCCTTCTAAAATGCTTACGTCATCTCTCTGATTTATAAACCATCAGGCAATTGTACTGTACATTATGATAAGCAGTGATGTTAAGAAGTTACTACTTTGTATGCTACTACATAAACATCAAGCTTTTAGAAGCAATTCATGTATTAAAAGGCTGAAGTTTCAGTGAGATGCCACAAAATTTCCCTAGAAGAACTGACAAGTTAGGGTTTATGGAAGTTTTGGAATTATGGAAGTTTTACTCTTTGCTTTTATTCTTATTTTTTTTAATTGTGTTTAACTTGACATAAATTAGATGCAAGTTTCATCTCCCAAAGTCTCAAAAATGGTAATATACAGGATATTAAGTACAGCTGTTCACCTAAGCTGCTAAGAGAGCGCAGCTCAAGGAATCAAGTAGAAAACAGACCACAGCTATTACTTTTCCCTTGAAATAGGTTAGCAGGTCACTTTGCTATCATCTACAGCAACACTAATCATTTAAATGTATTTGCTTTTCTTAATCAAAAACTGAAGTACTAAAAAAATTAAAAGTTAAGTAAATGTTAAAAATCAGCTCAACTTGCACAGATGTTGTTCCATAGCTGAAAACAAGTAATGCATTTTAAGACTAACCTCAAGCAATTGAAATCACTATTTCCAGTGACTAAAGAATGACACATCTAACAACTACCAAATTAACTTCGTCAAAAATAACCAAAACCTCACACTTTGATTTTTGCATAAGTTAAAATCTAAATGTATTAACCATACAAAAAAGACTATTAAAGAAAGAACTGACCAGTAATTTTCCTAAAACTCTCCATATTTATTAACATACCTGTCTGCAATGGAGCTCATTTTATGGGTGCTTATGGTAAAAAACATAACATATCACACTTTAGTCTTGTGGTAGACATTTGTACGCTTGCCTATAAGAGAAGAAAATATACCAAAATGTGACTGAGCAGAAAAAACGTGTTCTTCATTAGAGCATACTGACATTTTCATTTGCTCCTACTCCGCCCCTCTCTTCCAACCTTCTGCTCTGCCCTCCTACCTTCTCTAAAGCAGTCTCCATTACCAGCATAAACTGGGCCTTAACATTTCATTTTACATGACAGAGTTCAAGGGAACATTATAAAGGCTACAGTAAATATGTCTGCACTAAACCAATACAAACCTTTTTATGACTCTGAATTCAGATACAGCTTTTAATTTTTTTTTAAACTTTTTTTCCTAAATAACCCTCATAAGTTTGAAGGCTGAACAGATGTTAAATACACTTAGCAGTACATTCTGTTTAGAAACAGTGCAAACAAAAAGAATTTGGGATACAGTACAACTATACTTTATTCTTACTGTACTTTTTCTTGAGCACATTGTTATCATAGATACGTGAAAAGATAACAAGATACCAATTAGAATGTGATCTCTGTACTGTGAGAAATTTAATCTGACCATTTTTTAAAGCAGTCACTTACTCATGACAGGAAGTTTTTGGTTTTCCAGATGTGCATTTGACTTTGAGTTAAGAATGTGAACAAAATATTAATAGTGAGAGAAGGAATATAACACAGATTATGAAAAGGCTAAATTCAAACATAAAACAATAAAATTAAACCTGTTCCTTTCATATGGAAAATTTAGTTACCAGAGGCTGCTCAAAAAGAGCAGCAAGATAGTAACATTGGCAGTGATTAGGAAACTGCATGCAGCAAGTTTTATATAAGCTGAACTTGCTGATCTTCAGGACTTTTTAGTAGGCTACAAACTTAATAGTAAAAAGGCTATTTATTTCAAAGAAGATGATCTTAGTCCATTTAGCGACTCAATATTCTCCAAGATTTGTTTCTGAGAGTTCTAAAACCTGAACTTGCAGTGCCAATACCAGAAGAAATACGGCAGCAAATGCATGATGAGGAAACTGAGGAAGAAAGCTTGTAGTTCAACCAAAGCGTCTCTGCATCTACAACAGCCACATATTGCGTGGGTTTCCTCCACAAGAACAGCATTTTTCACCACAAAGTTTCATAACTTGAGTGGAGCAGGAAAGTAAATGGGAGAGCTGTGCTGCAGGAGAATCTTTCATGGCACATCTCAAGGCGTGCTGGTGTTTCTGCCCAAATGCCCCACTTCTTCAACCAGTATGGACCACTTTTGTCTTGCCTTCACCCTCCAAAATCTAGTGCTATGAAAACACACCAGCACCAAACCACTTCTTTCCTCCAACTCTTCAAACTAACAATTGCACTGGCCAGACTGAGAAATTAAATTCCCCAAATTAGTTGGCCAAGTAACAGAATTGTGCCATTCGAAAGCCAGCCATAAATGGCACGAGAAAAGTAAATTATGAAGAAGTGTCTGTTTGAATTGTTGTCAAAAGTGCACAAGAGACAGTTTGCTCAGCAGTAAAAGCTAACTATCATGACTGGCATGGAATTAAGTTTACAATCAAAACAAAAGCTATAAACTTGTATTTATTTAGCTAACATGGTAAGCACTAATACAGTTATGCACTAATTACACTTCTAGCCCTGTGTTAATTTTTATACAAAAATGGTACCTAAATTTTATGGATCAAGAGCAATATGAAATTCTCTTAAGACAAATTACATACATTCTCTAATCTGCAAAAGAAAAACACCTGTATAGATAAATACAGAAAACTTACTTGTGACATAACTGACATATTCATTATGCAGAATCAAAATTTAAAAGTCAGTATTTTTCCCTTTAACAGAGCACCCAATCCCCAGAATTCAACAAAATCATTCATTACAATATACAGATCCTACACCAGAACTGGCAACCTAGATCTGGTATCCAAGACAAATAGTTTGAAGTACTGCAAAGTACAGGAAATGCACTTGTAGCATACCAGTTTCTCATCTTTCAAGGCCTGACTCTTCTGTCTTTGCATCCAAATTTGCAACACACTGAACATTCTCAGTGTTACTGCATGCCAAGGATAAGACTGCAGAGACAATGCCACCAAAGCCAGTCAAGTTTAAAGTAAACGCTAGGTAAATACATGACTATGTCTACTTCTAAGATTCAGTCATGTTCTGGAGAACAAAAAACACTACTTAAACACTGCTATTCAGCCCATCAGCGTTGGTAACTGAAAGCCATGGGAATCTCATTAATCATAAGAACACAGTTTTACCTTTTACACTTTGGGACTTGTTAAAGTATGAGGTTTGGGGATGAAATCTTGTTCCTGTGAAGAACGATGTGGAGTTAGATGTATCCTCTTCTGCAGAAAATAAATTCCAAACTGTCAAAAAATAACAATGGAGAGCTTTAAAATTAGTGAGTTTAAAAATTATCTACTTCTTCATTTTTTAATAAAGACAAGTAATTGTTTTAACAAGAGTAATCTCTAAATGTAATGTTCTGCTTATCAAAAATATTTCAAGTATTCCACTATCTGAATTGACATTGCTTTAAAGTTCCTCTTGATGAGCAGGATATTCTGACACAGTTTTATCTTGGCTTTAAGCTATCACTTTCTGCCTATCTGTACTCTTGATGGCCTTTTCACTTTCAAATTTGGTATTACTTGTATCATCTACATCTTCATGTCCACTTACTACCTTCAAAGTGTATTTATACACCATTATTAAAACATCTTCTCACTGAAGTTCTTATTAGGGTCTCTTCTGGCTTTCTCTGTTACATCCTCTCCACCCCCAGTCTCCTGACTTGTTATTGTCAGGACTCCAGCATGTGCAGAATGCTGCTGCTAGTGACAACTAGCAAAGTTGCCCAGTTGCATTATTGCTTCTCCCTCAAACACAGCCACATAACTCTTTGTTTCAAAGCCCACTTCAAAACCAATTCCTAAAAGGTACCACAAATTTGTTTCATAACTGCACTTCTTCCAAACAAAAACTCAGCACTGACATAATGATTGCCTACTTCCAGTCTCTTTTCATTACCACTACATTTCATTTATAGTTACTTCCCTTGAACTATGCCACTTTCCACATTTTTATACTACATGAAATCAGGTTTTTTCCCCCATTCCTGTTTCCATGTGCCTCTCTGGTTTTAAAACAAAACAAATCCACTATAACATGTACTTCTTCCATTTCTGAAAGATTTTATTTTAAAGTATATTAAATTCGAAAAAGGAAGCTGGAATATATAAACTAAGGTTATGCTACTCATCCATTCATTGATGACTTTTATGGAAACATCAGAACTATCACTTATTTGGTTTGAAAAGTTAAGTCCCTTCTCTTGCACCAAACAGAGGTTCTCAAGTGGTTAAAATACAAATGCAAATATTAACATAGGAAGTTAAAGCATAGCAGAATAATCTGCCAACAGGAGAAAAATAATTGCAGTATGATTCAGTGAAGCCACTCGTTCTTGTCTGGCCAAATAACCTGCTGGCCCATTGACCTACTTTTTTAGGTGCTTACAGCCTCCTCTCCTATTCTGTTTTGTTCCATTTGACAAGTACAAACATTAATAGTGACAAAGAGTCCACAGATGTCTGCAACACAAAACCAGTGTTTTTAAACTGCTTGGAGTGAAACAACTCTGGCAACTCTCACCCAGTGCCTAACAGAGTTCTAATGATGAAAATTTTAGACCTCCTCTCTGCAGGATGTAGAGGTACATTTCTTTTAAATCACAATTAAACTCTTAAGATAAACAGGTCTTAATCACAGAACTATCCTCTATAATGTCAAAAAAGGGAGCTCTTACACATATTTAAAAAAAAGATTTTAAGAAGAGCAGGAGAGGAATATGCTTATACAATAAAGGAACACAAGCAAATCAGACCAAAAGAGAAGCTAATCACAGTGGAAAAGCTTTTGTTGCCAAAACCACATAGATCTCTAACTCAGTAGAAATGGCATGCATGTGAAAGCCAGCAGAAAGGTTAAAACGCCTACATGCCAGCACTGGCAGCCACAAGTGTTCAAAGGTCATTGTCCTGTCCCCACAACTCATTAGTTTTTTTAGAAAAATAAATTGTCTGTCGCTTGATACTATGTGTTTTGAACACATTCAGGCATGTTTTCCAACTTTTCTGTAACCAAGGCGGCAAGAAATTTGCTATCTTAAAGGAAGCTGAGATCCTCAATCAAAAATCTTAGCTGCTGCTGTGGATGTGCAAACCATTACTACACAAAATTGCTCAATCTGTAAAAAAATTACAAAAACTAGCAATACTGCAAATTCTGCACTATGCTGACATTATCACTCACGAAGAGGCAATAAGTTATTGGGTCCCAAGTCATTGCTTGGTCAAATAAAAAAAGGTTCTGAGTAAGTTACAGGTTAAAATGTGATAATCCAACCTAAGGTAATAAAGTTCACACCATCTGATAAAAAATTCCATTTTTTTAGACTGAAAGAATTTCAGTACCTTCAGTCCAATTTTATTACCAATATTGGAATTTGCAATATTTGCAGATTTGCAATATTAAATATTGGAAACAAATTCAGAGATTGAACAACTGTGAAATTACAGTACAGTCTTGCTAATGACAGATGTTCTGTCAGGACTGGACTAAAAAATGAGTGGGAAAATAGTGAATGCATTGCCTGTATTTCATTTTGTACAGAGCCAGTAACTGAAATCCCTGCGTCTCCAGCACTTTAATGTAATGGTAACACTGATAAATATTTTTGAGGAAGATAAGTATTGTCCTTATACTGCAAAAATATTTTTATAGAAAAGCCTTGATTTATGTAAAATTTAAGTCATGGCATACAAATAATTCTTACATGATTTTGCAGATTACAGCCCTCAGAAATAATGTGAGGTGGACTGTATTGTTAAGACAAATAATTTCATACCAGGAATATAACAGGAAAAACATGAAGCAATACAGTTTTCCAACCCTACCGTTTCTTCAAACAGAAATAGATTAACTTCTTTAATACAACCTGATTTCTGTGCTATAATCCAATTTTGCCAGGGAAGAAAACTAGTTTTTAAAATCATTGAGGATTAGCTGTAGAGAAGATCTTGTTTAAAGAATCAAAGCCACAGCACCTCGTGCCCTGCAGAGCTCTAACACTAGTCACCCACCAGGGTAAGAAAGACCAAGAGCAGAAACAACACACTGAGTAAACAGCTGAGCAGAACCTGACTCCCAATGTAAGCACAGTGTCAGAAGCCCTGTTCATCACTGAGATTCTGAAGATAATTATAAACCTTCCTGATACTCCTTTCCATGAGCTTCTGATCATTTGGATTATGAATTTCTGGGGTTTTACTCTACTAGGACATTATACCATAATTAGGGCAAGCAGAGATCCAGCCATTATCTCCTGCCCAGAAAAGCACATCACTATCACTCGTATTTTCCATTTTGCTTCATTGGATTACCTCCAGCCCAACCATTTTTCTCTTTACCTTTCTCTTTTTTGGAGATTGGGTAGAAGGGAGGAGAAGAGGAAGAATTTGCTCTGGTTTAGTTTCTCTCCAAGAACCATAGTATTTTGTAGAACAAGGGATTTTAGACAGGCAAACCATAACCACCTACTGTCTAATCACACATTGTTTGGTCTAATAGAACAAGCAAGCAGGTTTCAAGGTAATTGCTTCTTTGTTTGCAATTGTATACACACCAACAGAAAGCAAATTAGGGTAATGACTGATTAGTATTTTCTTGCTTATCAAAGGCTGTCTGTGAAAACACTTTTTTAAACAGACATGTTTCCTTTTTTACCTCAAAAAGGAGGACAATTGGAAAAAAAAAATCAAAAGATAGGGCTTCAAGGAACATTGCTCAAACTTGGCAGTGAACAGGTTATTCCAGCAGCTGGGAATAGTCACATATTGCAAGCTTTCCTCTACCACATCAACAAGTGAGTTTTTGGTCTGTGCTTGTGCAGAAGAGATGACACATCCTAGAAATGTCATCTTCTGAGATAAAACACACTATAGCAGCAGGTGTTCATCTTCCAGTGCTTCTCAGGAGAGCCGATGAGAGGGCTGCTTCTAGCATGGATGGATCCCAGATGGCTTTTAATAGGAAAATTTTTGAGTGAATAGTCTGCTGTGGATGAGCAGCTTCCTCAGGTCCATCATCTTTTCAGGGAGTACTCATATCTATTGGAGAAAGTGCAGTAGAACAGAAGACTGGTGGTGTGGGTTGCCATTACCTAAATGGCAGTCTCATGTCTGCTACTGAAGGACTTTTGGGAAGAGGGTAATTCCAAGCAGTCTACAGGAGAGATTAAATGCCTGTTAGAAGGCCTGTTGTGGTAGTAGTCAGTATATCACCATTTAGCTCAGTTATAATGACATTTGAGAGAGTGCATACTATTTGTGTACCATCATACACAGACCACAGCAGCTAGAAGAGGCTATAGATCACCTTAAGCAGCAAAAAGCATGACTGCAGAGGTAAAGGGAGGTTAAGTTCTTAGAAACGGTTTGTCACACAGATGTGCCCTGGTCCACCTGTCTCCCTGACAAGGCAAAGGACCTAAACAAACTGCTCAAACATTTGCTCCAAAGTCACTGCAAATAATATCTTCATAGAAACATGAATTATGAGGATTAAAGCAAAAAGCAATTCTTTCCTGCATGCTTCATGTATTAGACAGTCCCACCATCAGGAGAGAGATTTCTCTAGGACTTGGGACTAACCACAGTTTGCGATTTCCACCTCTCCAGTTCACAGAACAAGAAAACACCCCTGCCCATCATTCCTTTGCTCCAGATCATTTGGGCTGATCTCTGCTTGACTAGCTGTTCTGCGGCCACTCTTCTACCCTTCTTTACAGTCTGTATCTCCTCCCCTTACTCACCAAGGAGATGGCCCCATAGCTCCCTCCCTGATACAGTGCAGCTCCCCAATCTTGGTCCAGGCTGCAGTGAAGATACATGCAAGAAAGCTCTAATGAGCCTCAGGCCGTTAACTGGGCTACAGTGATTACACACTGGTGGAGTTTGCAGTCCTGAGGGATGAGCTGTAATGTTAGGCCCCTGGAACTATCCGATATGAACCCCAGGGACAAGGGAGATCAACAGAGCTGGCAGATCTGTTAGGATGTCCTCCATATGACACAAAAGCTAATGATCTCCAGGCAAAAGAAATCAGGCACGGAAGGCAAGAGTCTAGCAAGGATGAGAAAGGACTGCTGGTCAAACTAAAAGGCAGGACATAAATGCATCCCTCTACTTTGTCCCAGGACAGGTATCCTAGGAAGATGAGAGGGATGCAGTCCAGTTAAGAGGGAATGGCATGAGGAAGGCCATGGTGAAGCTGGAGCCAAACTTGACAAGGGATGCAAAGAATAACAACATCCATAGGTATATTAACCAGAAAAGGAAGGTCAAAGAAGGTGTACACACTCACTAAACAAGGCTGGTAAACTGGTAACAACAGATGAGGAGAAGGCTAAGGTACAAAACTTCTTTCCCCTCAGTCTTGGCTTGCAACCGCTCTTCCCACACTTCTGGAATGGATGGACTGCAAGACAGAAACTAGAGGAACAAAGTCCCTTCCACTGTAAGGGAAGATCAGATTCATGATCACCTGAGGAACGCAATTGTATGTAAGTCCATGATAAGATGCATCCAGGAATCCTGAGGGAACTCGTTGATGTATTTGCACAGCCATTCTCCATAATATTTGAAAAGTCATGGCAATCAAGCTAAGTTCCAGGCGACTGGAAAAAGGGAAACATTGAAACGAGATGATCTTTATGGTGCCTTCCAACCCAAACTATTTTATGATACATTCGAACCTGGCCCACACTTGCCCATGTACCCCACTGATCAGGTCTCTGACTCACCAAACTGACTTCTCAAAACATCCTCAGACATGCCACCTCACCAGGAATTTGCTAGCAATCTGGGCTCTTTGCCTGAGCCTGGCTTCCCTCCAGCTCCCTGGGGATGACCAGGAAAGCACTCAGCAGGCTGCCAGGTGTCTAATAATTGGTCCTTGGCTGTGGGATGCTGCAGCACTTACTAGGCTTTTTTTCCTAGTCCACCCCTCTCCAGGCTGCCTGTATTATCTTCGCTCTCTATGATTCCAACTAACTACACTTATAAACACCTGAGGTGTTGTTTATGTGCCTACATCAAATTACTAACAAAGAAAGTGATACAATACAAATTTTTGGAGTCATCAAGTGAACAAGCTCCCCAAATCAGAAAAACAAAAAGGACAAGAAAAAGTAGTAGAAACCCAAATCTATAAGATAAATCTGAAAGGCAGCATTTAATAACCTAGCCATCAGAAACAGCTGCTATTCTTCTGTAGTATCACTTAAAATATTTTCTCAGTCATTTGTATACACAGTTCCCTACGAGAGATTCCTTTCCTTCAATAACAAAGCTGTAAGAGTGAGTGGTAGATATAATGTTTGCAAATCATATTCAACTAGTCTGCACAAAAAAAGAGTGGCTACATGTTATGACCCTTCCTTGCTCCCATTTTTTTAAGGTTCCACCCCTTCTTGGCTCTCACTGGAGGTGTGCACCCCTTTAGCTCCGGCCACATACTGAAGCAGATTTGTGAAATTATGTGTTTAAAAGAATGCACATATCACACAGCTTTAATAAGAAAAAAATAATAAAGATTGTATTTTAAAATTGTGGCTCCATCTACTTTTGAAAACTGGCACAGCTAAGAAACAGTACCCCTCTACAAAGAGCAGGAAGCTCTTAGCTACATCTCCCACTCCTGGTCCTATAACAGGGTACCCTGAGTTATACTTCAGTACATGTTGTGTTTGCACATATAAAATATAGTATGTATTTCATAATCTAGTCTGGCTTAAAAGTACATCTACTGTCCCTCTTTAAATGGCGCTTAACATAACACCAGTACTTCACTACAGGAGTTTAGGTCACAGGAAGCTAATTACTACCCTGTTAGTGTTACAATTCAAAACTCAAAACTCACATCTCTGCGTAAATCTCCATTTCCTTTAATGGAATTCTAGGAAGATAAAACCTGCAGTCAGCTAGCCAGCTGAAGAACAGATCCTAAATTTAAGCTCACTGTGCTGAGAAAAAAAGTGCTATGTATGGTATAAAATCTGCAGTCTGCTATTCTCTAACAGGACCCATCTAAACTTGGTACATCTCACAATGAACAAATAAAACAAAGCTTCCTTCTTCCAGGCTATCAGATGGAACTGAGAAGGCAGACAACTGACAGGGGTTTTTTTCAGAAATCCAAAAGGTGAAAAAATTCTACTTATACATTCTAAAGTTCAAATTCTTACTGAATATTGTAACTATCCCATAAAACTATTTACTACACACAAATCATTTTTCTACAGAATAAAGTCACCAGACAATAAAAAATTTAGAAAATGAGACTCTATCATTGTTATTATTACTGCAACAACGCTCAGCTATCCACCTCAATTACTCTTCCTAAAGAGTACATGAACCTACACATTGCATGAGCACTTCAACTGCCAGACTTTTAGCACGCAGATATGTCTTAAAAGGTGGGAAAGGAAGCTAAAGAGAGATGATGAAATTCACACAAATGAATCTTTCTAAAATTCTATCCTGGACCAGAAAAACAACACCCAATGAAGATTTATTAGCTTTTACATACAAATGAACATTTACACATTTTACTTAAAGAATTCTTACTAATCAAGAGAAAACTTCAGTCAAAATTTCCTGCTCTGTTCTCATTATGCCATTCTAAAACTTCCAGAAATCACGAAAGTCACCAGTTGGCCAAAAGGGTCTGTAAGAAATTATGCAAATTATTTCTGCACCCAGTGCCTTTATCACAGAATGGGTCAGGCTGGGAGGGACCACACTGGGTCATCCCATCCAACCCCCCTGCTCCAGTAGGGTCATGTCCAGACAGTTCCCAAGTACTTCCAGTGAGGGAGACTCCACAGACTATGGAAATCTCATCCTGTGCTCATTCACCTGCATAGTAAAGAAGTGCATCCTGTTCAGGTGGAACTTCCTGTATGATCCTGCAGTTTCTGCCCATTGCCTCTTGTGCTATTGCTTGGCTACATTGAGAAGAGCCTGGATCCACCCGCTCCACATTCTCCCTGCTGATACTTACCTACATTCATAAGGTCTCCTCTCAATTGTCTCTTCTCCAAGCTGAACAGGCCCAGCTCCCTCGGCCTTTCCTCACAAGGGAGATGCTCCAATCCTTAATCCCTTCATTGCCCTCCACTGGACCTGCTCCAGGAGCTCCATGTCTCTCTTGTCCTGAGGAGCCCAGAGCTGGACACAGCACTCCTGATGTGGCCCCACCAGGGCTGAGTAGAGGGGCAGGATCATCTCCCTCAGCCTGCTGGCAATGCTCTTCCTAATGCACCCCAGGACACCATCGGCCTTCTCATCCACATGGGCACATTGCTGGCTCATGGACAGCTTCTTGTCCACCAGAACCCCAAAGTCCTTCCCTGTACAGCTGCTTTCCAGCAGGCCAATCCCCAGCCTGTGCCGGTCCATGTGGTTACTCCTCCCCAGGTGCAGGACCCGGCACTTGCCTTCACTGAATTTCCTTTCTGTCCATCTCTCCAGCCTGTCAAAGCCCTTCTGAAGGGCTGCACAGCACTCTGGGGTACTGGCTGCTCCTCCCAGCTTTCTGTTATCAGCAAACTTGCTGAGGATGTCTCGGTCCCTTCATCAAGTCATTAATGAATAAGTTAAACAATTCCCAATATGTACCCAATATGGGTACACCACTAGTGTCAGGCCTCCAAACAGACCCCATATCACTGATAGCAACTCTCTGGGATCAGCCAGTTCTCAATCCATCTCACTGTCCACTCATCTTGACCAAGTTTCCTGAGTTTGCCTAAAAGGATGTTGTGAGAGACAGTGTCGAAAGCCTTGCTTAAGTTGAAGTTAAAAAATATCCCCTGCCCTCCCCTCATCCCTGCAGGGAGTTGTTTCATCATAAAAGGCAATCAGGCTGGCCAAGCATGACTTGCGCTTAGTGAATCCATGCTCCTGATCACCTTCTTGCCACCCATGTGGATAGAGATGGCCTCCAGAATCAGACATTCGATCACCTTTCCAGGGGGTTGACTGGCCAACAGTTCTCTGGGTTCTCCTTTTTGTCATTTCTGAAGACCACTGTGACATCTGCTTTCTTCCAGTCCTCAGGTACTTCTTCTGATTGCCCTGATCTCTCATGAGCAGCCTCATTATGCTGTCCACGAGCTCTCTCAGCACTTGTTGATGCAATCCATCAGGGCCTTCTGAATGTTCAGTTTACCTGAGTGCTCTCTAACCCAATCCTTCTTGATGGAAAGTCTTCCTTCCAACATTCACATACCCTGGTCTTCTGAGTCAGATATTCCAGAAAGCTGGCATTGTCAGTGAAGACCAATGAAAAGAAGGCATTCAGCATCTCCAACTTCTCTGCATCCTCTGTCACTGGGGCCCCTTCCATTTAGTAAGAGGTCCTCATTATCTTAGGTTTTTCTTTTGTTATTTATGTATTTGAAGAAGCTCTTCTTGTTATCCTGGACATCCCCAATCAGATTTAATTCTGGGTGGATCTTGGCCCTTCCTGTCTTGTTTCTACTTTGACAAGCACTCTATATTGATTCCAAGCAGTCTGCTACTGCTTCCATCTCCTGTGTATTTCCTGATTACACTTGAAAAACGACCGCAGTTTTTCATTCATTCATGCAGGTCTCCTGCCCTTTTTGTCCAACTTCATGCTCATTGTTCTTGAGCCTTAAAGGAGTCATGCTTAAGTATCAACCAGCTCACTTGGACTCCTGTTCCCATGGGATTCTTTCAAGAAGACCCATGAAGAGGCAAAAGTTAGCTCTCCTAAGTCCATGGTTGTAATCTTACTTGCTGCCCTGCTTCATCCTTGCCCTTTACAGTCCATAGAGGATTTAGCTGATGAGTCTCAAATCAGTTTTAAGAGACATCAAATTACTTTGTATCATCAAGTTATTCTTTTAAGATACAATTATCTAGCACGTCCAGAAGCATCTTACTGATTCTCAGTTATGCGCACAGGAAAAAGTGATGGAGGGGTCAGAGGAGATCTGGCACACCATGCCAGACAACTAAACAAAATTAACTCAATAGATTTTTGTAGGTGGTTTTGTTTCGTTGGGAGATTTTTGCTTGTTTTGCCCTTTCTTTTTTGGTCGGTTGGTTTTCTCTAACTAGGAGACAAAGACTTATTCCTAACTCGTGGTTAGGGTGTTTACCTAGCATGTGGGAGAAGTAAAACTAAATACTTCCTCTGAATCTGTCCACAGATGAAGAATTACCATATGAAAGATAGTCAGAGCAATACACACCGACCACACCAGTAACTACATGGCTACAGAGACCAGGCACTTCATGTCCTAACAGCTACTTATGTTTGTAAGCACTTTTACCAATCTCCTTGATCAAGCCAAAAGTTTGTGTAATGTTAACCTTTGATCATTACTCCTCATTTCCATGGCCACATTAAATTCCCTCTCTTCAGCTAGCATTAATATGTGATCAGTCAACAGAGCCTAAAACTGGTCAAGCCCCAAAACTAACCCAAATGGTGTTTCATTCCGCTAAATCAACTACATTTTTTTCACTGTAAGAGTGATCAAAAGCTATGTTGGCACAGGGGAAGGGGAAGCAGCAAATCACCAGGTTAGACATCTTTTGACAACAGTGGCATTTCATTTCATGCTGACCTATACCATGCATTAAATCACAGTCAGAGAGCAAAATTAGGAAAAACAAGATGCAAATTTGTGCTCAAAGAAACGAGCATTGTAGTTACTACATGAGAAGCCTGCATCATATTTAAATGAAACATCTTTATTCTCCCATGAGCTGTTGTCTCTCACATGATAATCCATGGCAAATTAAACTTCTGGGCAGAATGCGATTTATTCTTTATATACTGATCCAGACTCATGGATCCGCTTCTCGATAGGAAAACAAACGCAGAACTCAGCCATAGAGTCAATGGGAATCTCAAGCAAAATGTAAATATAAATACCTTATGTGTTGCTTAGTTATCAACCTATTTATCAAACAGCATGTTAATTAGCATCACCTTGGACCATTTTTGGATGACCCTCAGTACAGATACAAGGATATTCCTCTAAATTAATAATCTGAAACTAAGAAAATTTGATGAATGATTTATACCAACAGCATCTATTTGTAACACTTACAATTGTACAGGTACACGAAGTGGACATAATTTTTAAAAATTACAAGTTACCAACAGCAACATCCAAGAACTTATGACAGGTGTTTCAGAAAGTTAATATTTTATCTGAAACATAATTATCTATATCACACAGAAATGCATACATGTAAGTAAAACACTTCTAAAAATATTTATTTCTAGTCACCATTTTATTTTTACAAGTTGATTGCACAATCCATGATTTGTGCAGCTGTGGAAGTGCTTCTGATGCCTAAATTTCCCAGCATGAGTGACTCATACACAGCTAAATTATTCTGTAAGGCTTTTGTGAAGAATGGACTGTTTGCCTGCCTAAAAAATGGAGTAGGCAGTATACTTCACTGGAAAGCATCTTCAAAAAGAAAGAAGTGATAGTTCACATTTCCATAAAATGAGACAGTTGGAAAATTTTAAGCTACAACACTGAAGTGCAATCCAAGTCAAAAATTACCAAAGAAGAAGCTCCTCCTCCCTACCTCTACCCACGACTTTCCCCAGAAGTTCTGCATATCATTTTGGAGACCACAAAGTGCTAACAAAAGGAAAACGAATGAGGTAACTGAAAAAAGAACAAAACATAACATGGGAAACACTATAGATGGCCATTTCAGTGTATTTCCACTGTAAGAGAAGAACAGGTTTGGGACCACTTGATGAAACTGAATAGCCACAAATCTATGGGACCTGATGAGATGATGTTGCAATGCCACTCCCCATCGTATTTGAAAATCCATGACAGTCAGATGAAAACCCTGTTGACTGGAAAAACATAAACATCAGTCCTACATTTAAAAACAGGGAGAAATGAAGATCCAGGGAATCACAGAACAATGAGCCACACCTCTGTGTCTGGGAAGATCATGGAAGCAATTTTAAGGCACATACAACACAAGGAGGTGATTAGAGACAGCCAACACAGCTTTACCAAGGGCAAATCGCGCCTGACCAATCTGGTGGCCTTCTACGATGGAGCAACAGCTGACAAGTTTAAGACCAACCAATGTCATCTAAGTAGACTTCTGTAAGGCCTTTGACATGGTACCACACAACAACCTTTTTGCCAAATTGGAGAGATATAGATTTAAACAGTGGACTATTGGAGAGAAAACTAACTGGATGGATGGACATAGCCAGAGAGTTGTGGTCAATGACTCCATGTCCAGATGAAAGCCAGTGACAAGGGGTGACTGCATCCAGCTCTCAGATCCTCCACACAACACAGACATTGGACCTGTTAGAGCAGGCACAGAGGAGGCCACAAAGATGGCCTCCAGAAGACTGGAGCACCTCTCCTGTTGAAAACAGGCTGAAGCAGAGAAGGCTCCACAGAAACCTCATTGCAGCCTTCCAGTACTTGAAGGGGGCTTTTAAAAAAAGAGGGAGAGCAGCTCTTTTCACAAGCAGGTAATTACAGAACAAGAAGGAATAGTTTAAAACTAAAAGAGCAAAGATTTAGATTAGATGTTAGGAAGAAATTCTTTACTCAGAGGGTGCTGAGGCACTGGAACAGGTTTTCCAGAGAAGCTGTGGATGGCCCATTTCTGGAAGTGTTTGAAGCCAGGTTGGATGTGACCCTGAGCAATCTGATCTAGTGAATGGCATTCCCTACTCTTGGCGGAGGGGGATTGGAACTAGATGATCTTTAAGGTCTTTTCCAAACCAAGCCTATGATTTCATCCAAAAAATATGTGGCAAAACACACTTCTGTATTAGCATGCTTACTATTATATTCCTATGGTTAACAAGATTTAACAGCAGTAAAGAACTTAATTTTCTAGAACTCTAATGTCTGCCAGATTCTTCAGTTTATCCCTCAATACAAGTACCTGTTATTGACAAAACAAGCTTATACTGTAAATAAAAATTCAACACTATACTGAAGAAAACACTGGAATTACTTTTTTGTCAGAACTTTAAACAGAAGAATCTGGGCTCAAATGAAATTACAGTGATTGCAAGACTTGTACAAGTCAAAGGTCAAGTACTTCATAATTTAAAGGCAAGAAATGCCTCAACAAGGAGAAGGGACAGCCCCCCCCCCACCCCCCCCCAAGAAAAAACAAATTAATAAACCAACCCAAAAGAGGAATACAACACTAAAAAAGCAACAAAACAGAAGAGTTTTGCAATTGATACACAGAGGAAATACAGTAACTTTGGGTACAGATGCTATCCTTTTGCCACAAGCAAGAATCTGAAGGAAATGGCATCAGCCAACATTTAGTCAGTCACTGGATTTGTTCAGGTAGAAAAGATGATACATTATTGCAACAAAAGAGATATTGCTACATGAACTAAACAGAAACAGCAATGCAGCAACAGGAAAAAGTATATAAAATCAACTCCAATTTTAATTTAACTTTACTGTAATCACTCTGCATATATTCTTACATGGGAATAAAGGAAGAGTATCTTTACTTAATTCAAACATTAGAGCACTGAACACAAACTGAAGTTCTGAATGTTCAGGAAACAAAGCTCAAAGAAAAATTATGGTTTAAAATAACACTGTAACATTTAAGAGTTTTTAACATTCTGTGCTTCTAAAATATTATCTATTTATGTAGATACCAAATTTTCTCACTTTTTCTTTATTCTCCTGAGCAGTAGAAGCATGCACTCACTTTTGAAACTTTCAGAGCTTGTCTAAGCTAAGTCCAGAATACCTACTGAAATCACCTTCTGAGGGTCACCAGAGAACAGCAAAAGACAAACAACAGATTCCTTCTTCTCATATATCAGTATCATCTTCAAAATATTGGCTCCAGTCAATTTAATTGTAAATTAAGTTGATTAATTATGATGAGAGTATTACTTTTCAGGCACTGGGAATTTTTATAATGGCAGCTTTCAATACCTTGCAGACTAATTCTATGCTCATAGCATAATTCTGTCATGTGCCTCCCATTCTTTCAAAAATATTTTAAGATCATGATATTGACTGAAAGACAAAATATATCAGGAAATTCTACACCAAGCTCTTATAAAGTTTGCAGGTACAACATTTAAGATAAGAATTTTCGAGGTTAGATTAAGGGTGGGGAACAGATGACAAATTCAGCTCCTTTTTGTATTTTTGTAATTCAGATTCTATCCTGATACCTCATATAAACTCTACAAAGTTTCAAATAAGTCCTCAAAGTTATTTCTGTGAGAACTTTTAGTCCTTTTTACCATCTACAATACTAAACAAAAATATCGTATCAACTACTTAGGACCACACTTGCTACATTTGTTTGACTTTAAACTCCCTCAGTTTTTTTAATTTTTATCTTCTACAATTCTCATGTTTTTCTTTCACAGAACCATCAGACCACATTATTTCTATGTACCAAGACACATGTTTCTGAGTGCTTATTTCCTGCCCCTCAAAGTCTCCTCTGAATTCTTGAGATGGCAATGTTAAGGGATGTTCCCTGCCTGACCATCCAGGAGCCACTCTGGCATCTGGTACTCTCCCACCATCAGAGACTTTCACTGCTGGGACTGAGGCCCCTTCACAGTGGGTGGTTCTACCCCTCACAGGGTCTTTTTCCACTTAATTAACAAACCTGACTTAGATAATCCAGCACTTAAGTCCCTAAAAGCAACACCTAGAAATATTTATAAAAGTATTATAGCTATTTCAATTTACAATTAATATATTATCAAAAACCCAAATTATAATCAGGTTTTATTTAATTGTCTTCTGCTCATCACTTTGCGAGAATGGGATCTTGCTAGTGGCCTATGAAACACCGGTATTGAGGCATGGGGTACCAAAAGTTATCAATATTCACAGGAAATCCTCAAACTAATACAAATTTTACGTTCAGGCCATATGCTAACAGGGTAATGAAAACAGCTGTATTGTATTTAAGCACACATTAAAGCTTGAAACAGTTTACTTACACCAAACACATTAAAAAATACAGAAGCAGAGCACTTCAACTTAACAGTGAAATATTCTAAAGGCAAGATTACTTAAAATAATGAGGAGTTTACAAAACTTACTGGCTTGCAACTCACATTTTGACTCTCAACATTTTTCTTCATTTAAATTGAGATTTATATCTCAATTTTGAACAAATTAAATAATATTGCAAATAATTTTATTGTTTTTATTAAAGCCAGTGATTTTTTGCAAACTGTTTCAAAATGCTGCTGCTACTTACGCTGTTACAAGCTTAATAGTTTTGGGTGAAGTTTAATGATTTGTCTCGGGTTACGTAACCAAAAAATGTGTATTCTAGTTCATCTGCTGAAAGCTGTTGGGGAGATGTTTTTTCCTTATCTCTTGTGACTCCAGGGGGTGGGGGGGGCGGCTGCCTTCTGTTAGGGCCCAGCCATTAAAACCAGGTGGGGCAGTGTTTCTTATCTCTTTCACCACCCCTCCATCTTCCAGGGGGATACCTTCTGATAATGGGCCATTAGGGCCCACCAATGACATGACACACTCCATCATCCCATTGGGAGACAGTCCACCCAGTGGGGGAGGAGCCAGCTGTTCCCAGCTAGATAAAAACTGGGACTGAAGAACACAAGGGATCCAATTTTTCCACTGGATTCCTGGAGGAAGACCAGACCCATCTTGCCACCACTGGACTTTCTACAGGACCATCTCTACTCCACAGAACCACATCTATTACTCCAGGACTTCTTTGGACTGCTTCCAACACCCTGACTACCAGGGTGCCAGGTCATATCCCTGACTCAGCCAGGGTTTTTTCCAGGATTTTTGTTTGCTTCCTTGCTTGTTTTTTTGTACTACTACAATCTTCTTTGAATCTTCTTTTTTTGTTTTAATATACCTCGTAAAGAACTGTTACTCCTATTCCCATATCTTTGCCTGAAAGCCCCTAATTGCAAAATTATAATAATTTGGAGGGAAGGGGGTTTACAACTCTCGATTCCAAGGGAAGTTCTAGCTTTCCTTGGCAGACAACTTTCAAAACCAAGACATGATTATATTAAAAGACTGTAGGTTTAAACCTCCCTATCAACAGAAATCTTAATTGAATGTTGGAAATTTTCTAGAAAAAAAGCTGAAAGCCAAGGTCAAGATTCTGCAAAAATCTAATAAAACAGGAAACATTGCTGAATTCAGTCCTTATTACTGGCTTATATATGTGGGCTAGTATGCTACAGTTAAGCATGCAAAATTCTTGGGAAACTCTGAACTTAAAATTAAACAGGGCAAATGGAGAGTACTCTTTCAACTGCTATTTCAAGATAAAATGAATGATTTAACACCAGCACCTAAATATTACTTAGATTTTCAACACCTTAACAACTGAGGAATTCATTCCAGGCAAAAAAAAAAAAAAAAAAAAAAAAAAAAAAAAAAAAAAAAAGGCAAGCCTATCGTGATTCATGACAGCTAAAGCACAAAGAAGGGTAATAACTGCAAAAACCTGTGAAGACCATCTCTTTTTTCATTTTTTGTCTTGCTTTTACTTAATGACTGCCATAAAACATTTGCCTTGGGGTTTTATCAATGCAGATGAGCAGCTGAAGCAAAACATTTGGGGTGGGAAGCATAGATATTTTCAAACTCTATACAAAAATCATAAAATGGAAGACATCAGATGACTCCTCTATTTAACAATGAAATCCCAAACTAATCCTTCAGAATTACAAAAGGCAGTTACAATTTAGTTATTTGAATCACCGTCATTTATAGTATATATGTGCTTCATTGACAGTTTATATTACCAAAATTGAAAAAAAGTATTCCTGGCACTTTAAAATTTTTCAAAATCAGCACCCAAACTTATGGCTGGACTTGTAGCATAGATACAGATCTTAAGTGTTCACTGCCCTCATCTACTGACCTATAACCAAAGCGAACAACTACGGCTCTGTCCCCATTAGAAAGTAATCTGAGACCGTAGAAATGGACCAGTAGATCAAAGCAGCTGGTGCTGACACTCCTACGCTAGCTGTTCAAGAGGGTTTATTTTGGATTAGATTTCATCTGGTCTCCAGAAGCAAGCATCACTATCACATGGACCATTCAAATTTCTCCATGAATTTCATGATTGATGCAGAACTCTATGTCCCCAGTAGACAGAAGAGCATTCTGCACGAGAAGTCACAGACTAGTTTTCTGAGAAAGGAATGTAGTTCAAACACACTGAGCCAAACAAGTGGTAAGGGAAGACAACAGTGAGATTTTCTCCAAAGCAGTTTTAATCATCCAAATCACAACTGTAAGCATACATGGGAGTTAAACTCTGCCTTTTCAAACCACACAGAGATGTTATGCCATAAACAGAATACTTGATCACACTAAAAGACTTCAGAAAAACTCTGTAAGCATTCCTCATAATGCCTCACAATTGAAAAACAAAATAATTATAAAAGACCATCTACTGGCTTCCACAAAAAATCATTTCCTCTGAGCCAGAATTCAGCAGAAGACGTAAATCAAGATACCCCTATTCCTTAGGCTTAGTTTCTCTTTTCTTTGCTCATTTACTTCATCTTTTATGTCCTGTCTTCTCACTTCAAGTATTTTACTTCTCTTCTTATTTCTACATTATTTCTTTCACCTTTTCTCTCGTTCATTTCCTCCTATTACCTCTGCTATTAAATACACTAGGGGAAAAGTAAATATTCTTGCATCTCTGAACTTTCAGACATAGATGTCAGTTATTGTTTTTTTCCCTGGAAAATCAGATAGTACAGTCTGAGACAGGTTTTTAAGTACTGCTACTGTGATTTAACTTGCCTTAACTAAAACAAAATTTAAAAGGGGTAAAGATGATCATATGTTTACTGCAATGACTCAAATCAATCTTTAAATCCCATGCTAACCAACTATGGGAATTGATAAAAATCAGATTAATGACACAGGAATATTAGTCTACAGTAATGCTGAAATTAGCCTGGTTCTAAACATCATCTCGGAGAACAGCCACAGGAACAAAGAAATACTAAGGGAAGCTAATCAAGCAATTTATGGAATGCAAGAACTTCATTAAAGAAACACTAGATAAAACACGTTTGGTGTAGCCTTTTACCTTTGATGTAAAGCCAGGAATATATTGCTTAATCTCTGCCCTTTTTTCCTAGGCTATGTAATTTATATAATAATTTAGATTATATGCCAGAGTTTCTCCTAGAATTGTAAGTTACAAATACAATTTTTAAATCTTTTTTTCACATACAATTAATTCATTAGTTGCTTAGAATAACCAAACTATTCACTCACCCAGTGTTACTGACGCTCAGTATACAACATCCAAATAAATTTCCAGAAGATTTTGCAAATGAGAGAATAGGCTTCTCTCTACATTTGCTAAATTTAGATTTAAAAAAAAAAATCAGATCTCTTTAGAGCAATTCCTAAAGAAAAATTATCTTTTAAGAAAAACAACACTATTCAAATTTTCACACGTACATAATCTGAAAATTTTAAGTATACTGCCATTCCATTTCAGAAGAAATATGGTCTTCTAAAATTGTTCTAAAATATTACTTGAAAAGCAACATCAAAGATGCACAGCACACAGAGGTTTTCAGGATGCTAAAAAAGAAGTATTTCATAACTTTTAACCACACACAGCCTGCACTGTCCAAAAAGATCACTTTTATTACAATCTCTTGTGAACATTAGAGTAGCAATAAAGAGAAAAAACAAAGAATATAGAAAAAATGAATGAAAAAATGGACAACAGTTATGGATATATACTGCTGAAGAAGAATTTGAAGGACCAAATCAACAGCAGATGGGTGATAAGAAAAAGCACAAAGTGTACAGAAGAAAATCTTGCTCAGTGTTTGTACCTGACACTACAATGGAGTCAAGGAGATTAGACCTGTTTACCTCTCACAGTCCAGCTAGAACATGCTCAGTAGCTCTGTCTGCTTATGACTAAAAGGATTTGGAATATATCTACTTCATCTGATTTGGACAGATGAAATGGATTTAGGAAATTCACTGAACTGGTACAAAACATATTTTCAGAAATCTATCATGCTGCCTAATATAAGTGGGATAGCAGAAAAAAATACTGCAGCATAACAATTTGTTTCTCCTAAAACCTTGAGTGCTTGCCCCAGCATATGCAGCTTTATTTTTCCAGTGGCAAGATTTTTGTTGCATTTTGCATCAAGAAAACAGTATGTTCTTCCCTCTCAGCTCATTCTCAGACACAAGCTGATGTTTGGTCCAATTTTAGGTGAAGGAGACATACAACAGAGATTTAAGTCCTACTAAATTATAGGCAACTAAACCCAGGGTTCTGGAACAGAAAGTGTCAAGCACCATTAACTACAAGCACTGCTACCTGTAATTCCATTCATGACCAAACTTCATGCATGACCAAGCACCTCAAATGCATTATAAGCCACTAGGAATACAGGAAGGCTTTCTGCCAGCAAGACAATATAATCCCGTTTCAGCAAGATTGGCACAATGTCTGGTCCATGTAAATAAATCAATTTCTTGGTTTGTTTTTTTTTTTACTCAGTATAAAAGTGTGTGTTTTGACCCAGTCAAAAAAAAACCCAAAAAACAACCAAAAAAACCCCAGAATGTCTGAAAAAGAACACCTATTTAGAAAGACAAATCATAAAAACACCTACATGAAGTCTACAGAGGTCCATGGCCATGATCCTCACGATACACTGAATCAAAATCCCTCTGTTGCTCAGAAGATGAACCATAAATAAACCACCCTGTGTTCTGTGCCTCTGTGTGATACACAAAGCAATCAGCAACCTTACTGCAAGATACAACATGGACAAATCTTGCAAAGAGGAAAATCTGCACCTCCTGGCCCATCCTCAGCTGGGCAGTACAGTGTCCAATCAAGAAAGCAGGGAGAAACAACCTTTTCATAAATAAAGTGATATTTGAACAGAGATAATGGTACTTGAACCCATTAAGATGCATTCTTCTGCTATATCCTTACATGAATGGGATATTGAGTGATCTCAACTAGAGCATCTGCCAAAAAAACCCCAACCCCCCCTCCCCCACCCCTTCCCCCAGGAAAAACCTCACAACATACAAAATCCCCAAAGAAAGAAAAAAAGCACTCGGAAAAGCAGTGAGCATAGCTCACTCACTGCAATGCATCCCTGGGAGAGATAGTAGTTTAGTTTCCAGAAACCACAGGGCCACTTCAGCATGCTGCATTGCTGGGGACAGTGCCTTCATAAGGTCTGGATTTTTTCTTCCTCCTAGTTTCCAAGGCAGCACAGGTACAGTTCAGTTGTTTCATTCCATGCTTCAGTGTACAGGATGAAAGCTTATAAAAAACTTATTTGAAGTTTATTCTTGCCCACACACACCATTAATTTGAATCTCAAATTGAAGTGGAATGTCTACCTTGCCTGAGGTTGAAAAAGAGATGTTTCTGTTTAAAGCACTACTGTTCTAGTAGCAATAAAATCTACATACTTACTTAAATTATCTAGAAATATATTGTGCCTTGTAGAGTGGGTGGGTAGCATTAGTAGTCCAAATGTGATGTCATCTGACTAAAAGTCTTCTTTGGCACAGTCTTCTGAAAAACAACAAAAACCCCATAGTTTAATGAAAATTAATCTGTTCAAAAAAATTTTGGGGGATGAACCCTTGATAATTTCTGTTTTATCTCCTGCCATTTCAGTCATTTTACTTCCCTAAATTGTCCACAATTTCACTTTCCAATTTTTCTCTTCAATAGAATGATGTAAATGCTCATGCCAGAGAACTTACAACATTGCACATCACCTTTTTACATAGCTCTGGCACTGTCTGAAATCCAGACCTGTGAGACAAATGGAATAGCCCAATGGTAGCATAAAATTTACAGAGGTAACAATGTCTACAAAACATTAATATTACAATTATTGTATTACAATTGCTTTGGATTGTATTATGACCTTGCAGAACAGCAATAATACACTACGCAAACTTCTGGAAAGAAAATGCATCAATAAAATCTTAACTGTGGGTACTAAGGTTCAAACAGGACACAAGAACACAACTTGAAACTCTCAGAGAACACGGCATGCAACAGCACAAGACTCCCCATACTAATCAAACTCTCTTGACTAATAAAAAACCAATTTCAATAAGATGTGCCGAGCAAAAGCTAACTATACAACAGAGATTTTTATACACAGATACTCTACTTATTCAACGAAGAAATAGCTCCCCACTCGCTACAGATCATAAATTCTGTATCCTACACACTATGCTGTGTTTTAAATTCACATGCACCAACTTGGTAGTATCATCTAACTGTTGATAATCCTGCTGGAAAAAAATCTACTCCTAGTTACCCACTGTTGATACTTTCCATTCAGCACTCCCATGTGGCAAAGCATATCCTTTAAGGCATAAATCTATTCTCTTCCATTGTATGCAAAGACAGGCGGATTTCCTTTGACATAAAATAACCCAAACAAAGTAACTTCTAAACCCTTGTTCTTTACCACCTTGTCCCCCAATACACAGAACACAGAAAGAAGCAGCTGTCAGCCTGGGGAAGAACAGTGCCAATGTTTGAGGAAGATCTATTGCCAAGTCTAATGGAATAAGAAATGCAGACCGTAATCACCTACATATCTATTTTTCTAAGTGGTCAAATGAAATATTCTAATATTAGAAATCAATGATTTGAATCAAATACCAGCATGTAGATAAGAAATGGCAAACTATATTCTACAGGGCAGGAAGTTTAGGTGCATTTCTAAAAAAAAAAAAATCTATGCCAGTTTATGAAAGATTATTTTTCATTTCTGTTGTTGGCAACAGAAGTTTAATGTAACTCAATCTAAACCAACCATAAATCTAATTGTCTATATAAAGGCAGTACAAATTTAACTAAAGTAATTTGGAAAAGCAATTTCACTTATTTTAGTGAAAAAGGTTTGTGATCCTTTTGACTCAGATAAAATGGTAGTATGTCACTCACCACTGATATTAAAAACTTCTATAGTCCCACCCTGAATTGTACTGAAATTCATTTGAAGTCCTCCAACTTGTAGAAAAAAACGTGTGTAATAGAAGATAGCGACAGAGCAACAGGAATGCCTGGGATGAAATTTTCAGGCACAGCTGCCTGTTGTTTTGCCATTCACTTTAAAAGCAAGTTTGAGTGGCAGTTAATTTTTTCAAGGGTTAAAAAAAACCTCTTAGTACTAGAATTTGTGTCCTAAACTCTCCGCCAAACTGATCAAAACAGCATATTCTCAAATCCTTTTCCTGTCTCATCTTCTTCAGAAGAGCTAAACCCATCAACATAATTTTTAAGTTTCTATAGATCTTTTTCCTGCCCTATTTCATAAAACCTTCTAGTTACTCTTTCTCTTGATTCAGTCTACTTTTCTGATTTCATTATGCTTTCCAGATCCTGCAAAATATTTTGCTTCTTTTCCTCCAATTCTGTATATTATTTGGACTTGGTTTATGCTGTCTTTTGCCTCTATATTCTCACATTACTTGTTGCTGATCTATCTTATCATGTTCTTAGAAATGAGAACTTTAATTCACTCACTATGACTTGCTTATTAATTTGAATCCTTGTCCCCCTTTCTGAGGTCATTGTCATCATTTTCTGTGTCAGTGAAATTCAGATCACAAGCTTCTCAAGGCTGAAACTCTACCTTATTATCTATGAAACATCATGAAAAGTTCTAGGGCAGCACAAAATGTTTTAGCTAAAGCTTCTGAGCTAGAAAAAAAGACTATATTAAAAATGAAGTGGAACATTTTAACAACAAAAACACTTTGAGAAAAATATATTATATGAAAAATTGCTGAGATGTTAAGGAATTATCAGTGAAACTACCATACTAGCTCTGAACTGTAGTTCTCAAACACACAACTGCTAGTAGTAGCTTGATTACACATAATGGATGTTGCTGCAGTGGATGGTAAGAAAACTTCATTAAATCACATTATTACATTAAAACTGACAGGAAAGTGCATGTGTGTGTGTGAGAGGGAGAGAGAATCCGCATTCCTATTCTGACAGTTCTTGGAAGCTGTGATTCACGCTACTACTTGCTTTTCTACTCACAGTAGAGAAAAACCCTGTTTCCTTTAGAGTATTTGTTGTTACTATGAAAACTACTTTAAAATAAGCACAAATCAAAACCACCTATTTTGCAGTCTGCTATGATATTTTAAAAATTAACTATTTTAATACTTGAAATCAGTAAATTAAAATTCGTGAAGATTATGTCAGTTACTAAAAGCTTGACAATTTCATGTATTTCATACAGCAGAGAATTCTCTAGAAATGAAAGCAGCACAAGCTAATAAAGTTTTCTTCACTTTTACCATGACTAAGTTTTTCAGTTCGTCTAAACCAAGCAGCAGGACACTCCACTTTTCTCTATTGAAATAAAAATCTTCAAGTTGAACAAAGTGAGGTAGATTTCAGTCTGCTGTTTATTATGATAGACAGGTAATGCAAATACAGGCCAGACAGTAAAGAAGCTGAGAAATGCTATTCTAGACATAAATTCAGCTCCTGCTTTTCAGTAAGCAATTCCATGTTAAAAGACAGAGGAGTGGGTTTAATGGAAATCTGATTTGGGAAATACTGTCTTTTGTTCTTATGCTGACAGAAAAATATTATTTTTATTATTCTGCTATAGTGTCACACTAAAATATTGTTGGTCCCCATCCCTTTCCAGAACAGCCCAATATTCTTCCTGTCTCCTCAAGCCCTGATGACACATTCAACCCCTGTTCTCCCATCCAACACAGACCCAGTGCATGCTGAAAAAAACAGGTCAGCACCAAATTCCCATTGCATTATCTCTCTCTCAAGAGAGGGCAGTGACACATTTCTCTCTACCCAGCTTGCCCATTTTCCCAAAACCTGTGGTTACATTCATCCCTCCTACAAACATGGCTACAATTGATCAACGACTTCAAAAGCTACTGGTGAATATGTAAGGAAAGAATGAGAGAAAATAAGGAAAAAGTATAAATCACATTTTCTTAGGAAATCAGGCTTAAAAAAAGGCAACTCCCTACAGCTTCCACTCAAAGAAAATCTCCTAGTTGTTTACTAAGCCAAGGAAATAAGCAGGTTTTGGCAAAATATTTTTTATCTTTTTACGATTTCACACGTAGGTTTCAAATTAAGCTTTGGGGAACTAGGGTCTGGGAAAGTTACCACATGAAACAAGACAGGTTTTTTTCTCCCAATGTATCTTGATGCTTTTGGATGACTGGTGAAAATCCAAGCATTTAACATTTCTCTAGCAAGAGTAATCTAAAAAATTCCATACCTGCTACCTGAGCACAGCAGCAGGAGTCTACCATCTCTGTACTCACAACTATCTTCTCAACAGCAACCTCTAAACTCCTGGAACGTTGTTCTGCCAGGGTGCATGCCAATAATAGCCAAAACTCAAGGCAGTCACTGACATTGCATTTAACATGCAATGAAATAACCACCAGACACTTCAAATGCCCTTAAATGCCAGAAACCATTATTAACTACTTCATTAAAATTTTTACTCAAGCATATAAATGGAGACTTATGTTTTATTTATAACAGCAACAGGATTCTCAGAATCTGAAATATTAAATTAGCTGTATTAATGTATTTTGAAGTATCTTCTTTCATTAAGCAGCTTAGTATCTTTTACTCTCATTAAGATCATCACTTAAGATGTAAAAATATATATTTCCTCAGTTCCTAATGTACATTAGGAAACTCACACATTAACCTCCCACAAGAGCCACTTCTAACAGGCCAGCCGGCTCCTCCATGTTCACAAATACTTGCCCCCAAATGAAGAAAATGCTGAAACTTCTGGAGATCTAACAGTTTAGCAATTAATGGCATGCTTATGGGATCTGGGATCATTCTTCTGCAAGCAATGGAGATACAGTCACAAACTTGTGGTGCTGCAAGCTAAAAACTGTTGTAGGTGAGGTCACCAGCAAAACTACTCCCTGCTATAAAGCACACAAAATTCTGACAGCATGCTGGATGATCAGCCCATTCCCAGGCACTCCTCCTTTTCTAAGTGTCCCACAGCAAGACCACTACTATGCAAACACGGTTAATAAGTTCTGTGGCCTGCTGTGGCTGTAATAGGCAGCACAACCCCAAAGCAGCACAGTCTTCACTAAAACAGGGCCAAAAAAAAGGGGACTGCATACAAAAGGATCTACAATTCTTAAGTACCAAAGCCAGGGAGAGTTGCATAATTCAGCAAGACCTTTTCAAAAGTGACTAGAGATGAAAACTACATAAGTAAACAGTGAACACAGTATTTTGCCTTCACATTTTCTGAAGGCCTAGGACATAGGTAAGGTTACTACTCACAATCCTGGCCCCTGTCACTGTCATACATGTAGCTAAGCTTCTCCCATCAAAGCAGGAATAATATACTATTTTAACATGCCAGAAGGGATAAAATGACGTGTTCTTATTTTGTCCAGCAGCACAGGGTTACAGTACAGTAACCTGGAACACAGAAAGTGGAAAGCCATTCTCTGGTCTGCCAAACAGGGCTCAAACCATAATCTCTCAGCAGGCTATGCATTGCAATGGGAAGATGCATCAACTCCTAACTTTTCATTTCAGCGGCAATTTTCAGAATATGGAAGCAAAAATAAAAAGTCAAGCTTTACTGGACAGAGGAGCGCCAGAGGTATGCATGCCTCTCTAGGCAGAAGGGCAGCAAACAAGAGACATAAGCCATGGGTTCCAGTTCATAATGGCATTCAAAATTTTAAATGGAACACAGGCCAGAATATAGGTGTATATCTATTATCTCCTTTTCCTCCAAGAAAACAACTGGCCCAGTATATCTCTTTAGACCAATTAGACTTTAATCATCTTGTCTGCAAGGAAAAGTGAGGTTCTAGGCTTTGGAGTTTTGTTGGTTTGTTGTTTATTTTGGGCATTTCTTTTTTTTTAAAGGAGACATGAACAAAACCTCTTCCTCCTTACTCCTTTGTGCTTCTGAACAAAAGGGAGAGTCACCACAAGGTTTTGGTCCAAGTCCAATTCCATAGGTGTGCCTGAGGTGTGGTTTGAACATGCCTTGGAACAAGTGAAGGCCTAATTTACAGATTGCCTAATTTATGAATAGTAAACAGATTTAGATGCCAAGATGCTCAGATGCGATAAGATTCTGGAAGATGTGAATGAGAACAAAATTCCAGTGTTCACCTTTGGAAAACTTCACTAGTGAAAACCTAGAAACCTCTAACAAGGATACAAATTTTATTTGGGGCTGGACAGGCAGAATGCGTCTAAATCAATTTTGACTCCTCCATACTGTTTCATGGATCTGGCCATATACCAAAATAACATACATCAAATACCATACATCTCAGAGGTACCTGCAAACATCCTTTTCAGTGGAACTCTAGAAGGACCTCTATAGAAGAATGATGTTACATATATTAATTTTAAAAATCCACTTTAATTGGATCTGTCTTGCTCCAATAAGTGTTTTCTTCTGTTTTAACAAAAGGATAATAGTCTAACGCCATTTATCTTGCGCTACCAGGCTGTCATTATCAATAAAATGACATTAGCTTCAAAGCTGAAGCCTTCTCACATACTTTGAGATTATCAAAAACACAGTTTTAAGAACAAAGCACTGAAGTAGCCACCTTTATGCCCAATTTGGCTACATTTTTATCATGAATATGAGGAATGCCCATAGTATCTACTAAGCTTCAAAAGCATCACACTCTAAATGTAAGTCATTATCAGTCTTGAATCTCATATATATAACTAATTTTTAAGGATCTAGACTTAATAAATTATTTATACTACTAATTACTATTTCGTAATATACTCAGAACATCAGTATAGAACAAGGAAACTTATTCACTATTTTAATGACAAAATGTAACACTTGGAAAGAGTCCAAAGTGCACAACTCTAAACTGTTGAAAGAATCTGTGAAGCCTTGTTATTTCCACATAATACTAGATATATGACAACCACGAACATTTTATTTATATGATTATATATTTTAAAAGTGGCTTTAATAAAGAATTTATAATACACACAAAAAGTATGGTAAGAGAACACCCGGACTATAAATTTAAACACTTAGGGGTGAGGTATGCCAAAATTAAAGTGGCTTTTACATGACAAAGGAATTTTGTGGCAGCATTAGGGATAAAGAATTCAATCCTTCAGGGCAGCTGCATTAACCCTGAGTCTCCTTTCTCTTCCATGATTTTGCATTTCACATCTTTTCAGTCCTACAACAAATAAAGAGTGTAATGTCTGTCAGAGTTTCAAATTATGACAGACTCCCACTTAGTTAACAAAATAACCAATTATACTATTAAGTCCCTCTCCCCAGGTGGGCCACCCACAGCAGTGAATGAGGGACCTTCTTAACGGATACAGCCAAATTTGCTTGCGCCACTTTCAGAGAGACACTGAGAGATTTCATTTCAGATTCTGCAAAGGGACTGAAGGTGTGCTTCCAACACGTCTTCTTATCCTGAAAGACCACTAAATCCAAAATAATAATACCAATGCTACTAACAATAATTCAGTATTAGCTTAAGATGAGAGAAACAGTTGAATGGTTTGGTCACTATCTGTAGTCTCATACTTTTTTTCTCCTCTAGAGATAAAGCTACTGTAAAACAGCTACCGTTCTCCCAACAGCCTGGTGACTCTCCTGGTCTTGTGCCACCCCACCAGTGGTGAACCAGTTCATTAACACTGAAAGGTTAAAAATAATCTGCCAAGTAAATAAACAGAAAGTAAGAATGGCAGGAACAATCACTAATGACTTTGCTATGCCACTACCTACTAATATCACAAATCGTCACAATCCTACATCTACTTTCTCATCTGGCCTTCACAGTCTGCAGTGTTCATAGGGAAGCTAGTACTTTAAAAGGGCTGAAACATGAAAAGGAATTTTTATTTACTTCAGAGATCTACCAAAGTCTTTGCCTCAAGAAAAACTAACTCATTACAATGTGATAAAAAGGCACCTTTCAGCTGTAATTCCACTTCTTCTCAATTATACTTTGTATTTAAAACTATATCAGGATATTAGTTTTCTATTCTAAGAGGAGAGCTATCCATAGTCTTCATGTATAAAACTAAGCTGAAACCATGAGGCACTGACAATAAATTACATATATCTCCTGAAGGAAAGCATAGATAAAAAAGAAGCTGCTTTCATATGAGGAAATCACCTATTGAAGAAAACTGAGCTTTTGATTCACAACTATTTTAAGCACAAGTGTATTAGTTTTAATAAAAAATTCACAACTTTCCAAGTTGCTATAAAGAACACGTGGAGAAGGTGGGGAGCAATACCTCTACTACTATTTTACATCTTCGACTTTTTGAAGACATTTAAAAGAGAGGGAAAAAAAAGAGGCAAAAGCTCAAAGCTCTTAAAGGCAGCAATTTCTTTTGCAAGACCAATCCAACCACAAAGATTCACGACTTCTGTTGAATTCTATACTAAGGAGCAATTAGCCAACACTACAAATTACATTTAAGGTAATCACCACTCAGTTTTTAAATTACTCAGTACAAAGAAAGTAAAGTTACCTAGAGCAGAGGTTTTGGGGTCCTTAGAAGAGCATTAGTAATGAAAACAGGCTGCTTTCCTCACATTCTTTTGTTTTGCCTAAATGTGTTAAACTTTTCCATGTTAAGAACATGAAGCGGAAGAAATAAAAAACAAGACATGGCTGAATGGCACCTTAAACTATTAAATATCAACCCGGAAGTTTAGAGGTTTTTTCCCTGTTTGAATTGCTTGTTAAGAAACAGTAACCCTTGCCTTACCAACAAAATTCTCAGACAAAGTTGCCATATTCTACAAAAAGAACCTAAACCAAATACATTATGCCTGGTAATCTGAAAATAGTGTCTGTAACGAGTTTGAGGAAGTATCTTAAGTGGATACATATTGAAAATTAACCAGAAAATTAAAAAAAAATTAAAAAGCAGATTTACTTTCAAGTAGAATCCCTCTATTACAACAATCAAATGCTGTCCAATTTTAAATAACAGGCCCAAACCCCACAGACATTTATAAACAAAGTCAGTATTATTTCTGTAAAACTGAATATTGTGAAACAACTGCAACTGTTCATACTGAACTTTGCCAGGACTACCACAGTCGAGGTGTATTTCTCAAGTACTTCTTTCACTAGGGTATTTGCTTAAACAATCCTCTTGCCTCCTGACACACCTGTTAGCCAGAGAAATTATACAGGTTAAATATAACCACATTAAAAAGAAAAAACAAAAACACAAAACCAAGGCAGTTAATTTTAACCTGGATCATTTCCTCAAGCTAGTTACGGGACACAATTCCACGAACTGTTGTGCTGGTCCAGCTGGAGCAAGGAAAAGGCAGGCCAGGTCAAGTCAATACTGCCACCAAAAGCACTGTATGTCAATCAGTCATTTAGGGAGTCACTTACGAAAAAATATCTACTTTAAGGACTTAGAGGATCAGGTTCTATGATCAGCCACTCAGCCTCTACATGCAATTTCATATTCCAGCCAAAACCATACCTGACTTTCCCTGTAGCTCTTGGTAGGTTAACTCTTACCAGCAAATGAAAACAACGGCCTTACAAAAGTCTCACTGCAAATATGTTTGATTAGTTCAAAGCACTCCTCCTCATGGAAAAAAAATAACATATTTCCAACTCATATCGAGGCCTAAAGTAGCTGGAATTGGAAAGTGAAACCAACCAGAAATCCTGATCCACCTTAACCCAAACACAAAACTGAAGTAGCATGGATTTCCAGTCCCTCGCTGGTCGCATTTCATACCTGCATGCACAGAGTATTTACCACACTGACTTTAAGGCCGCAGTAACTCGAAAAATGACCGGGGGCTAATGAGAAACGCTCAGCTTTTACGACCGTGAACACGCTGCAGTTATCGCAATAAAGTTATCGGAACCAAAGTTTAAAAAAAAAAAAAAAAAAAAAAAAAAAAAAAAAAAAGGCGGGGGGGTGTGGGGAAGCCTATTAAGTGCATACGCAACCCCGCAGCTCCAGCCCACCTGCCGCAGGGAGAGCGCGGGGCACGCTCTCGCCACCGCCCGGAGCCCGAGGCCCCGCAGAGCTGTCCCGACGCGGGGAGGGCCCGGGGCCGTGCGGGCACCGACCGCCGCCCACTGGCCGTATAAACACCCGCGCTCCGCAGGGCCGCCGCGGAAACCTCCCCCGTGCGTGCGGCGGCGGGGCCGGGCGCGTTCCCCCGGCGCCCGCGGGACGAGCTGCCCCGCGGAGCGGCGGCGGAGGGGCCGCGGGACGAGGTGCCGCCCGCGGCTCTGCTCGATCCGGCGCGGCCCGGCCCGGGGGATGCCGGGGAGTCCCGCGCCCGCCCTGCCCGGTTCGCGGGCGCGGGGCCAGGCGGGCAGCGCTCCCGACGCGCCCGGGAGTTGTGACAGGAGCAAAGTGGGTCACCGGGCCTAGCGGGTGCCCCGCGAGCGCCCCCCGCCCCCGGCCGCGGCCGTGCCCGCCCAAGGGCAGCCGCTGCACTCCCGCCCCTCGGTTCGCGGCGGGAGACACGCCGGCGCTGTCAAACTTCCACCGTTCCCCTCCGCGCGGTGCCCTCGCCTTCCCCTCGCCACCGCACGGCGGGGCCCGGCGGGTCCGCCCGCACGGCCGGGCTCGCTGCTCACCTGGCCCCGCGCTGCCGCCGCCCGCCCGCGTTGCTCCGGCGAGCGTCGCTCCCCGCGCGCAGTCCCGCGCCCGCCGCCCGCCGGCAGTGCCCGGCTGAACCTCCTCCTCCTCCTCCTGCTCCTCCGGCGGCGGCAGAGCAGCACCCGGGCCCGGGAGTCCCCCCGACGCCACCGCGCCTGCGCCGCCGAGCCCCCCACCGCCGCCGGCCGCCGCGGCGCCTCGCGCCACCGCGCGTGCGCCGGCGCGCACTGCAACCCGCGGCACCCCGGGGCCGCCGCCGCCGCCGCCGCCGCGCGTGCGCAGGAACGGCGCACCGGGGAGGTGAAACCCGCGCTGCGCGCGCGCCTCGCCACGCCTGCGCACACGGCCGGGTGAGGGGGGCGCGCGCTGCGCAGGCGCGGTGGGCGCGCGGCTCCCTGACCTCGGCTCGCCTCGCCTCGGCTCACCCCGCGGCCGCGGGAAATGGCGGCGGCGGCGCGGAGCCGCGGGGGCCGCAGGGCTGCGGGCGCAGAGCCTCCAGCCGAGCCCGCGGAACGGGCTCCGCGGGACGGAGGCGCTTCCCCACCGGCGCGGTGAACCGGCACGGAACGCGGGCACGCGCGCCTTCCAAAGCGGAACAAGCGACATGCCGGGTCTTCGCTGGGAAATGCGTTCCGAAGTATTCAGGGCTTCAACCAACCCGTCCCAGCGGAGGTCTTTCTTCTTTCCTTTCATAAACCGGTGAAATTCCCAGAACGGTACAGACCAGATGTGTTTGCCTCAACCCTCTTGTGTGTACGAGGTTTTGAATACCATTCAATAAATATGTGGTAACTATTTAGATGTAAACCTGTTAGGTGTGCAGCAGAACATTGCGGCAAACCATTTTCTGTAAAATAAAACGCTTGGGAGTAATCTTGCGTAAGCAATTCCAATCTTTTCTCTCAGTTAAAAGGATTTTAACTGAGATCAATTGATACCTGAATAATGATGTATCTAAAAGTATCTACAGAAGTTTAATTCTTTTTTGTGTCTACAACAAAATAAACAACTCGGCTGCAAATTGTCATGGATTTCCTTTCTGGGTTACTTTTCACGTAGTTCAGTTTCCCCATTTGAGTCACACTTGTGACCAAAGTCGTATGCAAAGATACCATAGGGGCAGGAGCTTCTTTAATGGCAATGCTCCCAAAGAGCTAACCATGAGCTTTTCCACTGGAAGAATTCTGAAAAGCATTAGTAAAAACACTTCTTTTTCTTACTGATTCATAATACTCTTGATTCTAGCTTTCACTTGAGGAAAATGAGACATAAGGAAAATTAATAATATTATCATTTGCACAAAGGATAACACTTTGATGATGAAATATAGTAGAGATAATAGGGTACAGCAGGAATGGAACATCCAAGAAAAACTGCAGGAATATTTTCAACAAAAATGTGTAATTATCAGAACTAGAATATGGCAAAGAAACCAGGAGGCTACAGATAACATCAGGCTCTATCTATAGAATCTGCCTGTAGATCTTTAGTAACCAGTGATAACTTTTCAGAAAAGGTAGGGACGCTGCACTGTCTCTTCACACCTTCCTTAATGCATCACACATCAATGGGAGCATAACACCTACTTACTGCAGTGTTGCCATAAGAAATTATTTTTTCCAAGATCAAAACAAGTAACACAGCTGTGGAGATGAGGCACATTTGCATTTTCTGCCAAAGCAAGGTCATGTTTTTGTAGCTGGTTCTGTCTCCACACCGGGCGGGCGCCAGCCTCCGGCTAGCTCAGTTCTGCACGGCTACAAGATGTTCCCAGTTCGGTTGGGCACGCAGGTTATCTTTACCTGCTGGCTCGGCTTCTCAGCAGCAGCTGGACTAAATAGTGTCATGACAGCAGCGGCAGCAGAAGAAAAGGCTGGCTCTCAGCTTTGCAGGTTAAAAGATGTTTATTCAGGCCGAGCTGTGGGAGTCCCACAGCTGGTCCAAACCTCAGGCCCGAGAGGCCAGAGCAGAGAGCAGAGAGAGCAGAGCAGAGAGGGTTTGAATCTCCCTCCTCCACCTTATATCTGGGAGAGGGGTTCAAGGGGGTGGCGGTTACAACAAGACAACAAATCAGGGGATTCAGGGGGTAACAAGGTGTGCCCACCCCCAAGCCTCGGACCATTGACATCAAGGGCAAAGGAATCCGCCCCAAGGCAACCTATCACTTGATGCTCTCCATCTCAGATTTCCCAATCTTGGGAGGGGTCCCGAAGTGATAGACAGGCTGCCCCAGAGGCTGGGGGTGGGGGCAGAGGGGATGGTCCAGGTCAGGTGAGGGGTGGGAGGACTGACACAAAACACCTTGTTATACAGAAAGCTCAAAAAGGGATGGACTGGTACAAAACTGGGGATACAGTGAACTGAACCATAATATAAAACTTCTTATAAAAACCTAATAAAACAATTCTCGCACCGCCACATTTTTTTTAATGCTACTTTTGTTTTTAGCAGGATTTTGCAGGATCCCAAGGAAACAATTCAGAGATGGTGTGGTTTTATAGAACTATTCTCCTAGAAATACCATGGCTCTGCTCTTGTCATCAGTGTGACTTTGCTGTTTAATAATAGTTCTGATTCACTCACATGGGCTATGTGAGAGCTAACATAACTTTTAAACCATGCCAGATTAGGAGCAGCAGATCTTTTGTGAATTGGTGAATGATGGGACTGCATTGGGCTGTAAATGCAGAAATTTCCAGTGTACTTCTCCTAACTATAGCCATATTTCCTAGGGAAATGCCATTGCCATCCCGCATGATGTACTTCAGAGCCACAGAAGGACCATCTGCTTAGTATGTTCCTTTTTGATCCATGCTGGCCTGTTCAAAAGAGGATCTGTTTGAGGAAACTGGCCTTGAAAGTAAATTTCACATCACTTCAGAATATTAAAATGAGTGGATGTTGACTTGAATGCCTGTCATAGTCCACATAATCCTTGTAAAGCAAGGTTGGCTAATGTTCCTGGATCCTTTTCTTCCAAACAGTGTAACTGACTCAGCACCAGAAACATCTGGTTTTATAACCTGCAGATTACCTTGGATTTTGCTGCTGATTTGTCACATCTGATGGCTTTAATTAAAACCCTGTGGTCCCTTTGCTTGGACAAAGACAGGGTCACCAAAGAGGAGGTTTGGCTCTTGTCCTGTCACATCTGCGTCCAGTGTCACACAGCAGCCACAGTAGTGGGAGGGAGGCTCGCTGCTGAGAGAAAGCAATGCTACTTTTATAGCAGCCAGCTTTGATACTTGAAGGGGCTGTGCAGTCATATCTAAAGTCCCTGATGACCTACTTACATTTAAAACTACTAGCTAACGTTCTAGTTTGAAGTGGCAGATAAGCCACTGTCTCTGAAATGCATCTACTAGTTATCTCTTTGAATCTGCAAAATAAAACCTTCCAGCAGTGATATCTGCTAGTAGGTATCTACCAATAAGCTTACCAAAGGGGTAGAAAACCATATTTGAACTAACTTATGTCAGAACACATGATCTTAATTAAAATTTTTTCAAGCAATACATTTTTATCACATTGCTGGCTTTTGTATTGTCCAATTTCTACTGTAATAACAGGTAACAATTTATTCTGATATTGCAATAAACTCTCACAAGAGAAAAAGGAACTGACTTTTAATGAAGATCAAGTTATGTATCAAGAACAAAAATTAGAGCCAACCCAGCTTTATCTCAGTAAGATATCTAACCGTGAAATTGCAAAATATCCATGCTTAGGCAATATTCTTACCACAGAATTACAGAAATTCTGTACAATTTCTTTGCTTTTTTCAGATCTTTTTTTCACTTCAAAAATAATCAAATACCTTTTCAAATACCTTTTTTTTAAGAAGTGGCATTTAGATCTAATTATTGCAAACAACAAAAAAATTTTCCATAATGTGAATTACTTAGAAATATTTCTAGTACCTTCTGCTTTCAGATCTATTCCCCCATGTTTAGCTAGTCCAATGAACCTGCCTTGTATTTCATCAGTTTATATGCAAGTGTTGTCGGTAAACACCTGCCCTGGTAATCTTGAATGCAACAGTTTACAATGGCTTGGAGAAACTTGCCTTCTGGAAGCTTTCAGGTCAGCAGGTTGAGGTGTTCATTAACCAGTAAACACATTGGGATACCAGAAAAGAGTAAGGAAATATAATGACACTTCTGATGTAAATGATTTGTAAAATAACTGAAGTTATTAAAGCATTTGAAGAATATATGTACCTTTTCCTATAATCTGCTTCTACTTTAATTTAAGAATTGCAGAACAAATTTTTAGCATCTTCCAAGATCATTGTGATTTAAAGAGCTCTTGAAGTAAAAATACATAGCAGGCACAATCTACAAAATATATTAGTAAAACTACCAGACACTTCAAGCACTGTGCCTTAGTTTCATTCCTCACTAAGTTTTTAAAACTGATTTTGTCCATTGTGGAGTCAAAATGAGATATTTAAATCTGTAACGTATATTTTACTTCCATTTATTTAAGCTAGATTTCAGTTTTAACATTTACATACCTCTCCATTCCTTAAGTAACATCAGGGAAACCTTTGTATATTTTTACCATGCCTTACCATGTTAATTATTTTCATAGTTACTATTTAAAATATAATCACTATATAAACCCCAAAAACCAACCTACCAATGAAGAAAACACAGACACAGAAAACACCACAAGCAACAGGGTATTTCTCGTTTCCCTCCAGCCCATTAATCTTTGAGCGATTGGGATCCTTTGTATCTGACAGAAGTTAAATCAGCTGGTGTGGCCTGTGGACCTTGGAGGTCAAAGGCAGGTGAGGCACTTTTGTTAAAATCAATGAGAGACTTTGGGGATACTCACTCCTGAGGGATTACAAGTTTCCTCAGAGGTTCTTATTTATGCAATGGTTAATTGCAGAATTGGTTCTGCATTTTACATATCACATGAAAATCGAGAAAGGCCGCTATTTTCTTTCTTCAGATCTTGAAATTTAAATTACTATATTCTAACAATTTCATTTGGTTGTCCTATTCCTTTTGCTCATGGCAAGAAATATTTGATTCCTGACAATTGAGAAGAAACTCCCTCCCAAAACACTTAAAAAGAAGGAAAAGAGAAAACTGGTCTGAATCTAAAAAATGATTAAACATTCTGTACTAATTGTCAGTGCATTTCAAAAACCTCTAATACAGTTGCTAACATACACAGAACTAATCATGGGAGTCTCTTGACATTTCTGCTGCATCCTGTCACAACCTCTGCTACCATTAGAGAATTTACAGGGCAATTGATAAACTAACATGTCCCCCCAGCTTTCCTCGGTTTGCATAACAGACTTTTCCTGATGGGCTTTTGATTTGTTCAGGTCAAAGGTGAAATAAAGGTAGAATAATCCTGTTAGACCACTCCCACTGAGAAAAGAAACTGCAAACAGTGGATGCCACTTTCTTAGTGAAACTCAGAGATCTCAGTAAGGTTACATACAAAGTGATAAACATGCCCAGTAAAATAAATCTTTCATGTATTTGAACAAAAGTGAACGATTAACTCTCACAAACTGAATTAGCAAATTGAGTAGGTCAGATTCAGATCTATGACTCCACTGCTTCCAAAAAAATGCTATTTCATTAGCTTCTTGCATTTAGTTTTTCTAGATTTTTTTTTTTAATTACCAGTTCAATTCTTTGTATTGAAGTATTGTACATCTTATGCAAGGAAGTAATTACCTTGACCCATAAAGATGAAATACAATTCAAACATTGCCTGGAGCATTTGTAAACTTCTTTTGCATACTGTTTTCCACAACTTTCTCTTAGCTTCACATGCGTTTGCCTCCTCTGAAGACATTTCCATTCCTGCAAGTGTTGCTGCCTGATGAGAAAGTAAAAATAATAAAATGCGTCTTTGGAACATTTTACGTGCATTTTAAAATAGTATCTAGTGCATCTCAATTACTTACATTATTTGAGGAACTCTTGAGCTTGCGGTCTCAAAATTTTAGTGCTAGAAAGGCTTCTATGCCAATCTTTATTCAATAGTATAACATTAAAATTAATTTTCTTAATTAATCAGTATCACATACGGGAAACTTGGGTAACAAAAAAATTTCACAAGGATTTATCATTTGAGGTGAAGTGAGAAAACATTAGAGCAGGTACTAAATATTTGTGTGATTCTGAATATGAGATTAGTTTAAGAAGAATAACAGTACTTATACTAGTATTTACCAGACAGTTTTAAAACAATTAATGAAAACTGAAATTTAAAAAATCAGTAGATGGCAGTCTTCATCTATAAAAATACTTGCAAAGTAAAAAAGGAAAATGTTTTACTGAAATGTGTTGAACTAAAAGCAGCTATTAATTACACTAACTGAAAGCCACTGTGGAATTGCTTTTCACACACACGAAAAGAAATAATGAATGTACAAAGTTTTTATACTTTAGCAACTATACAATACAGTTTTGGTTTACAGCGTCCACATATTTATGTGAATTATTTTCTTTCTCTGAGAGTACATTACTAGATACACTGTGCTAGTCCTAGAATTATTTTAGTCGTTTTAACAATTCAACAGCAGCAAGTACAGGTAGAATCTAGACAGAGGAAATGTGTTGCATTGTGCTCTGTATTATTTATTTTATTATTGTATTTTATGTTATTTATTTTCATTGTAATGGTTTGTTCTGCACTCCCCTGTTCTCCTGAAGAGATGTTATATTGCAAGGTTTGTCCCTGCCCCTCGATTGTTCCTCCCAGCTTCTGGAGAGTTCGGGTAAGGGCATCGAGTGATAGGGCAGGAGCCCAGGAGGTTCCTCCCTTTATGTTCTCATTGGTTTCTTTAAATGTCCCTCCAACCCTGTTCCACTCCCACCTTTTCCCTCACTGGATGTTGGTTTGTCCCCTCCCTTAGTCCCTCCCCTGTATTTAATCCCGGAGCTCACCGCCCCAGCCGTCTCAGCTGGAGATACCCCCTACTGTTAAAATGTCCCCGTGTGGGACATTTTAATAAACACCTTGGACTTTTCCCTCCAACGGAGTCTGACTCCTCCCTCTGTTTTCAGCGAGGTCTCTCCGGTGATAAGGGGAAAACCCCCTTAGCTGCTCCTCTGGTTCCCAAAATCCAGAGGAGTGTTCCCCGACTGATCGCAGTGTCAGAGCTCGCCTGGGTGGGAGGAGCCGCTGCTCCGGGAAAGGCACCGCGACAGGAACGTTTTGATCACATTGGCATTTTTATTTTGTGTCAACTGCATGCCTCATTTTTCTTAGTTACAATGCAGTGCTGAGCAGAACTCAAAAGAGTACCTTGTAAAATACGTACAAAAATATACATGTGAATGTCTGGTATAGCAACAATTGCTGAAGTCAATACAAGTTGCCAAGGTTTTCTGAACCCAAATTCAGAAACACATTGACTCTGTATGGTACTGTAAGTAAAATGATTGGTGTAGTCCTATTAAATAGTGGAATAAGGTTGATTGTGTCGCAGTTAAGCCTAAGAACAGTGCTCTGTGTATCACAGAATTCCAGAATTGTAGTGTGGCTGGGCTTGAAAGGGAGATCACCTGATTCAACCCTTCAGCTTAAATAGCATCAGCCTTGGGCAGGACATCCCGAGCCATGTCCAGACAGCTCCTGAGCATCACCAAGGGAGAAGACTAGGCAACATTTCAACTGGTTACTCTCACAGTAAAAAAAGTGTTTCCTGATATTCAGAGGGAACCTCCAGTGTTTCAGTTTTTGCCCACATCCTCTCGTCCTGTCATGGGGCACCACTGGAAACACTTTGGCTGTTTGCTTTGTACCCTCCATTTATAGACATTGATTTGGTCTCTCCCGAGCCTCCTCCAATACAAACTTCAAATGAACATTTTCCTGAAGTAAGAAATAGAAAAGCCATTAAAATCTACCTTGAATAAGAGGCAAACCAAACACAAGAGCTGTTTATTGGGGATCCGCAGCCGGGTTTTAAAACCACACAAGTTTATTGACTGGAGCATCTCTCTTATGAGGAAAGGGTGAGGGAATGGGCCAGTTCAGCCTCAAGAGGAGAAAACTGAGAGGGGACCCGTTGACAGGACCCCAACAATGTCTATAACTATCTGCAGGGAGGGTGTCAGAGGATGGAGTCAAGTCAAGCTCTTCTCAGGGTGCCAAGCAATAGCAGAAGAGACCATGGGCCGAAACTGATGCAGGAAGTTCCACTTGAACATGAGGAAGAGGTTTCTTACTGTACACTGGAACAGGTTGTCCGGAGATGTTGTGGAGTCTTCCTCAGTGGAGATAGTCAAGATCTGTCTGGATGCAATCCTGTGCCATGTGCCCTGGAATGGCCCTGCTGGAGCAGGGGTGTTGGATCTGATGACCCACTGCAGTACCTCCCAGCCTGACCTGTTCTGTGATTCTGTGGTTCTGCAGCTACCACCATTAAAGCACAGAAATGTTAATGTATGATCTAATGAAACTGTAGTAATTACTACTGTAATTCATAATAAATTGCATTTTTATTACAGTAATATATTTAGAAACCATATTGTACCAGAAATCAGTGCTATGCTAAAAGAAGAAATATATTTTGCTCATAATAGTCAAATTAATTACTTAAACAATTAAAAAAACTGAACAGTTTGATTCCAGCACTAAAATACACTTTTCTTCTTTAGTGGCATGCCATCCTCATATATAGGTGGCGCCGTACCTTTATCTATCACAAAACTGGAGCCATGTATGATGAGATCTTCTTTTTCCTATTTTTCTTGTGCACATGAGAGAAAAGGGATATCCACAACCGATTGTCCACTCTTTCTGGCTTGAAATGCACAGAAAACTCTATCCAAAACAGAAGAGAGAAAATGGGATGCAGAACTTCTTTCTTTGAACATTTATCATCATTGCATGAAGTCCTAAAGACTAGCAGAAAGTATCTTTGGTGTGGCAGTGAGGGGTACCCTTTAATAAGGCAGACAGAATGAGCCCTGCTTGTGTAGCTTGGACAAATGTTGAGACTATTAACACTTCAAACATAGAACCCCTCCAAACACTTGGCGGCCCAAAGCATCTTCAGCACAACTGAGGATGTATAACAGTGGTTTCCACTGTGGCCTGTTCAACACTTTATTTTAAATATCCAGCTTTCAGAGTGAATAATTTTGTTCTAACAGAACATCAAAGCAAAATATGGTGTAAACTGTTTCTCTGTGCCGCTGGCTATCAGGAAGAAGTAGGACAGTAATGTGGGTGCTATCTGATGTCAAAAGAGTAGAAAGCGGAAAAAGGCAGTTGTGTCAGTCAGCAGACATTACTATTCAAAAGATTCTGAGTTTGTATTTTAGGAGCATGTACTTGTACAATAGTGACATGTGCAGTAATTATCTGGATAGATATCTCTCACTACACCTGTACATATCAATACCTTTCCTATCAGTCTCATCAGAGCCACCTTCAGCTTCCTTTAGTTCTTCAAGATTCATTCATCACATGGTTTCACTGGAAACACAAAAAACCCAAACCAAAATAAAAAACCCAAAATAAGTCCATCTTTTGTTCTCCAGAGTCACCAAACATTTTAAATGTATGAAAAGTAATAAGCAGATGTAGAACTAATGAAAGAAAAATATGTATTTATTTCAGAAATTACTTTGCCATAACTCTGGGCAAGAGAAAGGCGGGGGGGGGGGGGGGGTGGGAAGTACTTTATTTAATTATAACTATACAGGAAAATAGAGAAATAGAGGAGTGGATTGCTACCAAAAATTCAGAATGGTAATCTTCCTTATACTGACTGGCTCCTTTATGAAACTATGAAAATTAATTATCTGTGAATGTTAGATGTCATACTAGTTGTCACTACCTGTATTGCATGTTTAATTCAGAATCCTTTTTAAAATAACCAAGTGAAAATAATTAAAATTAAACCATAAATAGTGAACAAATTTTGTTATAAGAAGTGTTAATTATTAAAATGCTGAGCAAAAACAAGTGGGCAAGAAGAGGAAAAGGTCATCTCAGTTTGGCTTCCTCTGAGGCCATAATTTTTCCAGCTACCTTCTGAGGTTTCATTGCTCATTCAAAAGTGCAGAAGCAGGAGTAGCAGTGCTGAGGCCAATTCAAACCGTGACCAGCCAATATAATGTTAAAAACTCCAGTCCACTTCTAAACTGAATCACAGAAGCACAGAAGAGTTTGGGTTGGAAGGGACTTAAAGGTCATCTAGTTCCAAGTGATCACTTTCAATATAATTACAACCTCAACAACAGGATTTAACACAATTTTGGTGCAAAAATAAACTTGGAGAGAACAGCTGGGAAGATTGTAAGGCTAACTTGTGCTTCTGAGTAGCGTTTCTTTCAGTCTCCATGGAAAGCACTTGAGTTTGCAAGTGAATTGTGATCCCAGTTACAATGAAGCCCTCTAAATGAGAACCATAGTGCATCTGTGTTTTTAATAGCTAAAAAAGGATGCCATTATATTTTAGTTGAACTAAAGTCACGATATTTCTTCAAAACATGCAGCTTGTTCAGGTTCCTTTTATTAAGGGAAAAGGGATTCTCTCTTTTTTTTTTTTTTTTTTTCAGACAGTGAAACACACAAATCACAAAGTATTCTGGAAAAAAAAAAAAACAGTAATTTTGATTGCAAACATTCTCATTAAACAACTCTCTGGCTGAGGGCCTTTATTTAGAAGGGAAAATTTGCTTAACAGGGTTATTAGAGGCCATGTCTGTTGCATGCAAACACTGACTCTTTTACAGTTGAATTGTATGTGGTTGTAAACATCGTAACGCTAGGAAACAAATAATTTTAATATGCTTTTAATATAATCAAGATAGTAAAGACCTTCTTAACAGAAGCTGGTTTGAGAATATTTACATTCAAGTCATTTCTAATTGTACATTAATAAGGAATAATTATTGTAAGGAAAACAGTATGTCCATGTACTCAGAATTCCTGCAGTTTTGGTTCTAAGTCAGGAATCTATAATCCTGCAAAATAAGATAGAGCATCAGCTGTTGATACAACACTAAGTTGGATACAACATTTTTAAAAAATGGCAGTATAAAATACATTAGATAAGAGAGTGTTGTATTTTTGGTGTACATTTTACATCTCTCCAAATAGTTGCAGGCACTGAAATGAAATCCTGAAGTTTCCACTCAGTTTCAGTGTGAGTTCCTTATCTTCATAAGATTAGGGAATTACCTCCAAGATGTGGGTTTACTTCTCAGCATTCATTTGACAGGTAGTTGACTCAGTTCTTTCTTAGATTTACTTATCATCAGTACTGACCAAATTGTTTACAAATGTGGAATATTTTCCATTTGCTGCCTGAAACACCTCTGTGTTCTCTCTTCTGGGAACAGAATACCTACAGCTTCACTTCATCTGAACAGAAGTGTATTTAACACATCTGGGAGAAGTTTGAAGGTGGAAATCTAAGCCAATTACACAGTTAAAGGCTTTTTGAGACAAGTTCTCAACAAAAATATTGTGGTCTATTTGGCTAAAAATGAAGTAGTTTACACATAGATCATGATTAAAAGCATTAAATAAATACCTCCTTAGCGAAAATCCACTGATCTCCTTCCATTACGTGGCTGAAAGACAAATATTCAGTTAGTTATATATTCTGTAAAATGGACAGAATTTACTAACAAAGTCCCTAACAACTTGGTGAGTATAGAAATTGGTGAATTTCTCAGTAGTGTCATTGTGATTATTATCAAAGATACACCTAAGATAAGTCATTGTTTAATCTATAGCTACTTCTGGAGGAGAATTATACTCTAAAATTTACTGCATATTGATTGAAGAAAGGTTTATCTTGTATGATTTTATAAAGAGGAGAAAACTAAGAAGTCACTTTAAGAAATAGTTAATCCTTATTATTTTTGCATTTTCTTAAAATGTGCTTGCTGATTGTTGTTATTATTGCATTATTAGTGTTTGTTGCTATTAACAAACAAATACACGCCACTCAATGACTTTCTTTTTAGATTGTTTGTTTCTTTTTAGATTCTTTGATATTGTCAAGGACTTTCTCTCTTTTCACCACGGTGTTTTTCAGAAATATTTTGCACTAATGAGGGACTTGATACAACTTCTACTAAAGCAGATAAAAAGTTTCTTCCTGGGCTTCGTACAGATTTGTCTTTTACTCTGGAAGCATGAATGCACCAATGCTAATATTACCCATAACTTTGGCCGTCATAACAACTCTAAAGATCCAAGCCTGACACATAAGAATTCAACTATACAAATCTGTGGTCTTCTCATTAGAATTATAGAATATAAATAAATTATATTATAATTTAGGTTGCAAAAAGACCTTCAAGATCATTGAGTACAACCCTAGCCTCATTTTTATTTAAAGCCATTAGGCAGTTCCTTATTTAAGTGGAAATACTAAGCAAAATCAAGAGGACTATTCGAATGTCTGACTTGCCACCTTCTCAATACTGCTAAAGTGAACAAAAAAGGTTCTGTGGCATAAAAGCTGAGCACAGTAGATTCAGTCTCATGAGAATTTCTGTATCTAGTTTCTTACCATACTGGTCAAAACAGAAAGAAAATGGTGAGGTCAGATCTAGCACCATTTTTAAACATGGAATCATATTTATTTCATGTGCAAACATACCCTGTTGAACAATGTTTTACAAAGATTTGCCAAGATGCCATATTTTCTAGAACTTTCTCTGACAAACAGATACAAAATAACCAATGACTTCTTAAGGCATAGAATGGTATCATGTATACACAAGCCTAGGAATACGATTTTAAAAAATTCCTACAATGCCTTTATTTTAATACAAGGAAATGTCGGGAACAGACCTGGAGATGTCCTGTAGGGTGGAATGCTCTTACTGAAAAAAGTGTCCTCAATCACAGTAATTCTTTCTGTAATTCAGTTATTTATCTGCTTTGTTTTGTTTTGGTTTGTTTTGTGGGCTTTTTTGGTAACTCTCGCCACAAAACAAAAAGAAAAAAAAAAAAAGAAGAAAAAAAAAATCAAACCCAAACATACCCTGTAGAAAAAGTAACCTCTGCTTTGAATTGCTCCAGGTCCCTGAAGTTCTTCCTGAAAAATAAATAGATAAATAGATAAATAAATAAATAAATAAATAAATAAATAAATAAATAAATAAATATTTTAAATTATATCTACAGCTGTAAATTAATTCATACAGAGAGGTTGTTTATGTATATATTAAACATTTTTTTCCAGTACTATGTACAGTCTTACTCCTTAAATGCTTTATGTCATTTCTCCATGTCAGTAACACAAAGTTTACGTTGTCATGTAGAAATAGCAGAGAACATATGAATAGAGCTGAATTCCACCTGAAGTTTTAGATCAGCTCAGATTGCTTTTGAATGGTACCAGAGGTGATGAACAGCCTTTGCCTCTGATTTTCCAGGGTTCATTACCCAGGTATAGCAAGAGCGTCTTCACAATAGCAGAGTCTCTGCAGATAGAGTTGCTTTTTGCATCTTGTGGAGGACAAAAATACAAAGTTTAAGGATCAGAAATACTTGGGCTGCTCCCAGGAATGAGACCCCACACTGCTCCCAAAGATGTACCATACACACCCCTCTCACATTAATTCCCAAAGGGCAGTGCTTATGATAGTCTGTCCTGTGCATGCCACACACAGGGTGAAACAGCTGCCTGGTGATCCATATAGCAAGGAGGGTAACGAATCATGAAGAAAACAGAAATTCCCTTTAAATGTAACAATTACAAAGCATGAAGTATCCAGTTGCTTTACTGAGACCTTCATGATTAGAGAACACATAAGCTTAATCACAGTGTTTTATTTGCTGAAGTTGGTATCAGAGTGATGTGTCTGTCCTGCAGGTGGGGAGACAGTAAATTTGAGAAACAAGATAGTCTCAGTGTTCTCACCAGAGCTTACAATGAAGATGGCTTTTATTAAGCAATGAGGGCATTTCTTAACTAAAATCTGGGGTGCTGTGACCTCTTGGGTAAATACCATTAGGTGAAGTGTCAAAGAAAGGAATCACACCATGCTCTATTCTAATGCTGTGAGAATTGTGCAAAACAGGGTGATTCACATCAATCATGGGAACTGATTTCCCATGATTCCCATGCAGTTCTTTCCAAACTACTGAAGTAGATTCAATCCAGGGAAGCTTTCAAAGGAAGTAGAGTTTAAAACATATATAATTTTTGAGTCTTGATTTTAATTCTGACTTCAGTTCATCACATATAGCATTATATTCAGTTTCTTGCTGTACATAAAACATCTGCGTGATTTTTATTTCTCTTGTTCTTCTCATTCTAGCATTATCTACACCCATCTTGTATTTATAATCTGATCACTACTATATTTTTTTATATTTCAAAAGAGTAAAATTTTTTCAGTACATTGCCATTTGAGCTTTACAGTATTCCTATGAATTTTTTTCTATTTTTCCTATTCAACGTGTGAACAAAACTGAAAACAGGAGCAAAATAGGCAGCTGCTACAAGAGTAAGAGATTCATCCAAAATAGAAAAGGAATCAAGAATACAATTATTAGTGAGAAATTGTGATTTATGTTAATGTCATTTTCCTCTTACAACCAGACACTTCTTAAAGATTACCTGTTCTTGTTTGAGTTCATGTCAGAAGTCTGGTATTAGAAAACAGCTGAAGCTAAGACTCTGTCATTTATGTAACACACACCTTCTAAATTTCTAAGGATTTGGCGATGTTAAAGAAAAAACCAAAAACCTGCCGTAATAAATATGCGAGATTATTCACAAACCTGCATGTATATATGTACACAGAAAGATATGTATTCATGAAGGTGTATGATTACTTAGAGTTTAATTTTAATGCCTGCCCTCTATAAGGTATTTTGCTCAGGCTCTTATATTGATTAGCCAAGAAAATCCTCGAGTCTTCTGTCTTAGATATTTCCTACCAGGTAGGCTGTAGCTCAAGAGGAATCAAAGCCATGAAAGAATCTGGTGTTGTTTAAAACTGGGGAGAAAGAATGAATTTAGTAGAGCATGTTTCCTCCTCACCCATCCACATTTTCAATTCCTTATCTAATCAGGGAGAGAGGTGGATGTGTTTATGTACAGCAGGTTCTGTTTTTCTTCCCAATATGAGGAAGAAAAAAGATCAGCAGCGCGATAAAGCTTCCTGAAGCACATTTTGTGACATCCAGATCTGGGTAGTCCAACCAAAATATATAAGCAGAAAGGTCTACAAGGGCATTTTTAGAAAAGCTAATGAATCACAAAGTGTGAGAACATAAGCATGCAGAGTTTAAGTTTACATACGTCCAGTTTGTATCTCTTCAGTCTTCTCTCATTAAGCTGAGGAACGAGTTGCAGTAAAGGATGCAGGACAGAGGACTGAGAGGACACGAACACACACATGAGCAACAGTAAAATCTGGCCCTTACGAGGCAAAAAAAAGTCTCTTTCTGCACCATTGGCTCATGGACCAAACATGCACCAAAAAAGGACTGAAGACTGAGAAACTTCTTACTTGAAAAACTTTTTTTTTTTTTTTTTTTTTTTACATTTTGACTTGACAACAAACAGGCATCAACATTTGTATTTACACTACACAGAGTGATGGAGGGAAAAGTTAGGTATCCTCACCCTTACTAACTGAAAGTTCAGAACCATTTACAGACTCCTGTAATTATTCAAACTTTGATCAGTCTCTATGAGTGGTACTGAGAATATTTCCATACAGTATTCCTACTAACAGTTCTACAATTTTCTACTATAAAAGTTAGCAGCTTCAACCTCTGTTGTACTGAAAAGTTCATTTTACTTCAAAATAAATGGCAACAACAACAAAAACAATCTGATTTTTTGCTAAAGAACAGTGTACAGTAGAAATCCATTCTCAAGGGACATTTGTACCCATGGCACTGGTCACTCTGTCTAAGCTCTGATCATGAAATTCCTTGTGTTCAACAGGACTTTAAGCTTGCAGACAGGCCAATTATGTGCAGTGGCATTGTGTGCAGCCTGTGTGCTCACCCTGGAAAAACACAACTAGGTAGGATTTTGGAGAGAGGTCCGCAGGAAGAAATAAAGTATAAAAAACCTGTGTTCCATTAACTAATTTAAACCTTCAACTCCTATAAATATAGTTAAAAATCAATGTATTTTTGCTACCATACTTCTTATAAAAGTAATGCGATTAAGAGGGTTGTAATATACGGAGAACCAGAGTTATCAAAGTGTTATTGTACTTAATAGGTAAAAAGAACTTGCTTGTTTGTAGCCAATGTTTTGCTATCTGCCTAAGGTAGACAATATGGGATCACAATACCTAAGAAAAGTAGGAGTCTGATGTGATTGAAGTAGTTAATGAGCATCCCAGCTGTCCACTTGGGCTCTGTCTTGCAGCCAGTGGAGAGAGCTTATAAAGCTGAGGAATGGTGGATCTCACCTAAGTTAGTATCTCTGAGAAAGGCTAGAAAATAGTCATCTGCACAGCTAAACCAAAAGAAGTGAGAAAGCAGCAGCAGCAAAGGTATTCAGGATGGTGGTGCAGTGGGATGCAGTAACCTTTTTAGCAGGAGCAGTGACAGTAGCAGAAAGAGCTCATTTCACTGTGCCTTAATTACCATTAAGCCTCCAAAGCAGCTGTAGCATGAAAACATTGATGCCAATATGAGCAACATCACTTTTTAGGAAATACACCACATATATCTGGAGAAATGTACATAACAAGGAAAAAATGGACATCGGCGTATAAGAATGATTGCTAAGAAATAAGGAAATATGTTTAATTCTCTCAAAATCCTATGGTGTGTAGGTGCACATGGGTAACAGAGTATGTTTGCACTTCAAAAGCGAGAATGGATCGTGTACATGGCTTGCTGGTTTATGAGATTACTTTTAGAACAACAATTCTTAATCATGGTTTAAATTATATTTTTCATTCAGAATATAATCCAAAGTCCAAGTGAGACTTAAATACTGTTTTGCCAGCTACATATTTATGATGTGCGAATGAATTAATACAGTTTAATTAATAATTAATAAAAATGCTTCAAGAACATCTAATTGTTATAGTCATGTTCTCAGGTCCTGTAAGTCCACATTGTTTCACTGCATGTGCTATGTTCCAATACCCAATAAAAGTATTTGGTCTCATTCTTAAAATTTGAAACTACAAGATTAAGATTCAGTTGGGATTCCATGAATGTTTGGTTGAGTTTGTTAGATCTTTTTTTCCACACCTCTACAGTCCTGAACTTGCTGTACAGTTGGAGAGACTATTGGAAAAAAGGAATATTGCCTTGGTTTTATATACAAACACACATGTACTCACTCATAAGGAGGTGCTAGGCCACTTACCATGATGTCTGAGTTGCCCGGGTCATGAGTCTTAGAATAATGAAATAAGAACTGTTTGAAAAAATTAAAGGTGGAGTTTTACTACAAAACAGGGCAAGAGTTTTATGATTTTCTTTCCTTTCTTTAGTGTGTAGGACATATATAGACATCTTACCCTTTTGGTCTTGTCTTTCTCATCTAAACCCTGTGGGAATAATAGTTGGTAGAAAGGCTTTTATTTATTAAAATAAAAAGAACAATGGATAATTTTGATTACATACATAATCTTTTCAGCACTGAGTTGAAATATTCTTTTTCCTTGGCAGATGTATGTCTTTGCTTATCAATCTAACTAATCATTTCAAACTCTGTAGAGAGCATTGATTAGTCTGTCCTAGAAGAGTTAGATGTGTTTAGCAGATATTCTGTAGTTCGTCCTCAGACTCTCCTAAGTAAATTTGTCTGTTGAGGATTCATAGCTTTTCTAATCTAGAGTAATAAAAACACCTAACACCTTGTACCCAACCTGAAGATGATCTTCCAAACATTGACTTATCCCTGGTGTCTTTACAAGGTGTTACATTCTGGCACATGGCATTTCAGAATAAAAACTGATAGAAGTACTTCCAGAGCTGAATGACACTTTGCATACTGAGTCCTCAGAATTCACTGTAGACAATGGCACAATGAGGGATCAGGCTTCAAAAATGCTAAGCAGGATTTTGTGTGCATTACCTGTGGCTTCTGGAGAAATCCCATGACCAAAAAACAAAGTTCTTCCACTGTACTGGACACCTAGTGCAAAGAAAACAGGAACCCGGGTATCAAACATCCAATTCCACTGCATACAACAAACAGCATCAAAATAGTAGAGTTACCTCTGTCTGACTCACCTGAGGCTGAGAATCTGTGGACAGGTAAGCAGAACATGCATCATCTATCTGTAAGAGTTCACACAGTTGGGGTTTTTTTTAGGAAAACAGAATAATAAAAACAAGTGATATATGCTTATTTTCAGAAAAAGATTAGTGCAGCTAATGGCATGGCCAGCTTGCCTGCTGTAAGGCATCCTTATAGGACCATCCATTAAATAGTTTGCATTCAAAGGGGGAAAGGGCCTTAACCACATAAAAAAGAAAACAACAACAACAACAACCTTATACTTGTTTGACTTGAACAAACATACATATCTGTGACCTTTATTCCCTGCCCACCACATACCCCTCTTAACTGCAAACTTCTCAGACTAAGTCATATTTTAAGTTATGGTTGTAAGCATCGGGGGCATGAACTATGAACTTGAATCTCTTCTGCAATATCTTTGAATTATACAAAACTGTGAAAAAAATGACAGAACTAAGGCAAGGGATTCAAGGATCAATCCTTAGACACAACTCTTTTCATTGGATTACAGCATCCCTACAGGCACGGGACACATGCGTCCCTTGGGCGATTATGATATGTGCTGGCATGTCTTATGCACACCAGTCAATTCATGCCAACAGTTTCCTAAATATCATGTGAAACACCACTAGTTTTCGTCTTCACCAGCCTTTTCAGAGCTGCCTTCATTGCGTGCTGTCCTGATCTTGTCTTGGAAGAGGTATCGAACAAGTGATTCCTACCCACCCTCTCCCTACACTTCATAACCTTGTATTAATTACATCCTCCTTCTGTCTCTTTTCCAAGATGAAAGAACAATGTAATTCTGACTAATTTTTAGTGGAGTTATTAATAGAGAAGGACTAAGAAATAGAATAAAAGGTATTTATAATATTACCAGCGCTGAAAGCTCCGAGTATTCTGTAAGGAAAAGTTTCCAGCACTGCAACTGAAGTTGCACAGTTTAATAACGATGACAAAAAGCAACATAAAATTTTATTAAATAACTACAGAGTTGTATCACAGGCTGCAAAAAAACATAGTAATTTGGGGTGGGTTTTTTTTTTTAATAAAGCAGGCAATGCAATTGTTCTTGCAATTTTTTATAGATAAAAAGCCCTAAGTGACACACATTAGCAGTGAAAACATCAAAGGAAAAAAGAAATTTAAAAAAATAATAATGCTTATCTGAGCACTTCATGACAGGAGATGATTCATTTCTCCAGAGACAATCTATGAGAAAGCATTAGCAAACATAGTGGGAAAACCCTTTTCAAATAGGTATTGTTGGTAACACATCCTCTCTGTTCTCTTTTTCCTTCATTTTGAATGTGTTTGAGTGTAATAGTCCAGCCTCACTACTTTCAGAGTGAGAAAGTATAGAGGAAGAAGTCAGCAATGAATGAGATCAAATCAAGCTGAAGCAATTTTGGAAGCTTATGTTAAAAAAAGGGCTGTTTCCTCTTGGGGATTCTTTAGGTTTTATTTGTTTATTTATTTGACACAAAGAACTCCCATAATTCAGTAGCAGAACAAGCCAGAGGCTGCTTTGTGTTCAACACAGTGGTGTCTTTCAGATGAAACCTTCTCAGACAAAGCAAAGGCTGAGGGAATGCCATAATTTCTGTTAATTAATTTTTAAAAATTAATGGTTTTTAACTTTTATGCATCTTCTCCAAAATTTTCTCTCCTATCTCAGAAATGTGGCCTGGGGATAGATGATTGCAGGTTGCTTGGAATTGGTTAAATAACATAAATACAAGGAAGTAAGAGCCAAGTAAAGGAACAAAATATGTAGTAACAAAGTTCTCAAATTTATAAACTCAGAGCCATTCCTGGATCCTACTAGATTTATTTAGAGGCAGGTTTTCTCCTGAATGATCCACTAGTAAAGTAGCAAAGAGGGAATAATTATTATTTGCGCTTTGTGAAACCCTGGTGAACTGCTATGAGTGAGTAATTAGGTTGATTTAGGGTATGTAACTACTATATATCTAATTCTCTTTCCTTAGATCCTTTCTAGTCAGCCTAATTCTAGTTTTAATGGTAAGTTTTATATTGCTCCTATTACAAAGTTTTATGATATTTAGTATCTTATGCATTCCGTTTTCTTCATTGAAATCAACAGGACCTTTGCCTTGATTTCCAGTCACCACAGGGACAAATCTTACAGCTAGAAAATCTTATCAAGACATGCAGAAATGTATAAAACCAGCTTTTTAAATCTAGAATATAAATAACTCATTTTCAAAAACTCCTTACAGTTATCAGGATCTTACTTCCCAAGAGCCTGTTTTTCCCAGGTGATAAGCATCTCTAGGGCTCATTCAAGTGCCAGTCTGGAATAGGTTGGGTTTTGAGTTATTATGTCCAATATGAACTGTGGGGAGATGACAGTAAGCAGAATGTCTCCTGTAATGGTCTCAATCAGAAGAAATTTACTCTCTGCATCTGGCCCTCTGATGAGTCACTTATTTTCCAATGTTATCAAAAACCACTAAATTAAATGTCAACACAATAGTTGACAGCTGCAGCAACACCAGGGCATGGAAGCTGCAGAATAAACCCTCTCCACATTTTATGCCCTGCCACTCCATCCGTTCCAAAAGGGCAGGGAAGTGTCTGTGTTAACACATGCATCACACTCCAGAGTCAAAACAAACGTTCATTTCAGAGATAAGAGCAGAAGTTATGATACCAGTCAGTAGCCAGATGTTAGAGGAGCTAATTGACACAGTACATTGTCCTTTACCTAGTAAATTGAGAGGCTAGGATAGGATTGAACAGTGTCCCAGCCTTGTGTGCAGAACAGAGGATGCAAGAAGCAAGACTGGATGAGTTGAAATAATTCCTGAGTTTCATGTACAGATTATAAAACTACCAGATGAGAGGGACACTGTGATGCTTCCAGGGACAGTGACTGCTGGGTCATTGATCGTTATCAAACATAGCTCTCCATTGAGACAAGACAATCTCTTCTCAAAATGACATCTCAACACTTAGTTCCAACATTCCTCCTGAAGCAACTGTTCAGAATATCTTTAAAATTAGATATTTCATCTCTTTGCTGATGCCAGGATAGGAGACCTACAGGAAGACATACTGGAAGAAAACACAGCTGAACTCTGTGCAAGAGAAATACTGGCTACTGAGGTGGGACTGTAGCAAGGGTGGGCACAGAAGAAATGGGAGGATACCATATGGTAGATGATGCTTACCTCTTTCAACAGCTGCAAATCCTCATGAGATTCAAGTGCTTGGGATGGCATTGGTGCACCTATAAGCACAAACCATGCTTAGCAATACTGTACAGCAAAGGTCATTTGTATGAGTGTCCCATGTCAGACATACCTAGCACAACTATTAACTGCAAAGTCCCAGAGCTGCTTGGTCCAAGGAAGCCTGTGACCCTGGGTGCTCTGGTTTGTCAGGCAGTTTTTTCCTGCTCTATTTCAGCAACACAGCAGGATGCTTTTCCACAAGTTCACAGCAGATGTGGACATTCACATGTCTGAGCAATAAACAGTATGGAAGTTACTTAGGTCTCACTGAGACCTGCTCAGAAAATCACATTCCAGTTCCTACAACCTCGAGCTTTCTGCAAACTTTTCTCCCCTCCAGTGCACTCACTGTGAGTGGAGGATCTGGACTCTACTTCTTGCCTCCTTGTATGCTACAGCTGCAGAACTGAACATGCACTGTGTAATGTACGATTGCATATAAATAGTGCCCATGAAATGAACATGTTGTTTTGAGACACTGATAGACAGTACAAGTGTAACTGGATTTTTTTTCTCTGTCTTGCATATGTGATGTGGAAAAACTTGTCCCTCAGTAGATTAAATGTGTTCTCTAATTGCATAATGAGGGAGTGAAGCTGTGCTTAACTTGAGGCAGCTCCTTTCTCTATCTCTACCCACCCAGGCTGCAGACATGGAAGTTACTGTCCCAGGATCCCTTCCAGCTCAATGTTCAGAATATCCCTCTTACCTGGCAGTGTATTTCTGATAGCAGTGTACTGTTAGAGTCTCTGTAAATAACAGAAATGAGCATTGCTGCATTGTGAGTACGTCAGATACCACACAACGGTATCAGTGAGAGGATATGCTGTAACTCCCACGGGAGGGAAACTGGTGCTAGACCTAGCTAGAATGTCCAATGAGCAGAAGGGATGGTCTTCAAAACCATGTTTTTGTACTGGCACAGACTTAAGGTGACTAACTAGCACAGATGCTGGCATTGCTGCAAAAAAGAATTAGAGGGGCTCTTAATTTTACACCATATAGAAGTGGAATTTTTTTAAAAAATATGATTTGCTCACATAAAAGGGAAACTGATTTCCAATTATTTGTTTCATTTCAAAGAAAAATGCCAAATAAATTAAAGGTGCTACAGTTATCTTATATTGCCTTCTGCTCTTTAATTAGTGCATTCAAACTGGAGTACTACCTGGGATTAGTATCCTAGTTAAAAGAGTGGAGTAGGGCAGCACTTCAAATTAGCACACCTTCCTCAACAAAGCATTGCCTGCCTACCCCTGAACTCTGCTTCTGCCACTGGCTGGTTCCCAAGGCTTTTCAGGGAGAGCTAAAGAAATGCATTAGCATGAATTAGTAAACCTTATGGCAACAAGCAGGAAAACCTGAATATTATAACTTCTGGACAGAGAAGATAAAGGATTTCACTCCTCACTCCTCACTTTCCTTTACCCTCCTCCACTCCTCCACATAGTCAGAAATTTTTATTTCTTGTGCACCTAGGACTGTGTTCCTCCAAAGACTGAGCAGTGTTCCTCTATAACCCTACCCAGAACTGGGCTGCAGTACTTACAGGACTTCATTCATTTACACAAGAGCACACACACTGAAACGTTACGGTTTTTTGTAACATACACAAAAAAGCCAGGGGGCGGGGGGGGGGGGGGGGGGGGGTGTGTCAGGGAGTAGAAGGGAAGAAGATGCGAAGAGAGCGAAGAGAGAGAAGAGAGAGAGAGGAGAGAGAAGAGAAAGAGGAGAGAGAGAAAGGAAAGAAAGCATGTGCTATTGAAGAAGAGTCCTATTTAAAAGGAACATGGAGGAGGAAATCCTACAAAATCAGTATTGTCCACAGCACGTTTGTTGTCCTATCCTTCAATTCTGCTGTCTTCAAGAAATTCAACGTCTCTCAAGGCAGTAGAATGCCAGATGCACAGCCTGGGACTCACTTCTTACATCTTCTCTTCTCTCTGCTGCATCCCTAAAGAAGCTCCTGGCAATCATTTGTAAGAACAGCGATGAAATACTGTGTGCCGCTGCCCTCCATTGCACTCCTCTTCCTTCCCTCCCCTCTTTCACATCTTCAGAACTTATTTTTAACATAATATTAAGTATGCTGCAATTAGATTTCTTTGGTTATTGATATTAAAAATATTTTAAAAAAAGCAGAACAAAACCTCACAACTAAAGCAAATCGCACAAATATAACACAAACAAAATAGAAATAGTCCTTGCACAGCATTTTGTAATGTTACTTTGCAAGGTGTAAGCAGCTAATCTCTCTGAGGCAGGAAAATAGAGTAGGAAAGAGTTTGGTTTGTTAAACAGTCCGCTAGATGTTTCACGAGAGCCCCCTGCTACAAAAATAGCAACTTTCAGGATTCTTCACCTGATTAATATTGCTACAGGCTGGAACGAGTGCCAGGGAGTCTTAATTTGTCCCGCAATTTTGTGATACATGTTGCTTCATGTCTTTTCTTGGCTTTTTAAAATCAGAGTAAACGATGCTTAAAATTAGATCTCTTTTAACAGAAGCCTATCCCCCAAGTTGCTGGAGCGTTTTGCCGGCGCAGAGTGATGCTAGCGGGATACGGGAAGAAGCCCGGCAGAGCAAGCCCGCAGCCGTGCCCAGCAGCTGCCCCGCAAGGCTGCTCCCCACCGATGCGCACGGCTGGCGGCGCAGGAAGGCATCGCCAGCGCGGCCGTCCTCACCTTTGCAAGCAGAAATCGAGGAAGCGAGGAGGACGAAGAGGAGGAGTAGCGGGGGCCCGGGCGGCGCCGCGCCGTCTCCTCCCTTCCCCGGGCCGCGCTCGGGGCTGGCGGGGGGCTGACGGTGCCAGAGGTGTCCCATGTCCGCCGAGCTCCCGGCGCCGCCGCTCCGCCAGCCGCTCTTCTGGGCATGTCCGCGCTCCCTGCCCCAACTTTTTAAATCCCCGGACACGTGGACGAGCCCCAGGCTGGCTCGGGAGGGCTGCCCCGCTGCCCGCGGGGGCCGGGGCTGGTGACTCAGCCCGCTCCGCCCCGGCGCGGCGCCGCTGGAGCCGCGCTGGAGCGCAGGGAGCCCCTGCCTGGCACAGAGCCGAGGCCATGGCCGGGCTCCGGGCCCTTTATTAAATCCCCTTCTTAAAAAATAACAAACAAACAAACAAACAAACAAACAAACAAATCCGTGTTTTAACCCCCCGGAGCCCTGCAGGAGCCGCGGTGGCTGGCGCGGAAGGTAGTGCTCCTTCACTGCCGTGGGTGTTCGGAGCGATGGAAGGAGGGCGGCAAAGGGGCCTCCAGACACTGTCCCAGCCCGGCGTACGGGGGAGAGGAGGCGTGATTTCAAGTGGGTGAATCGGACCCAGAAGCTGATTTGCCCCCAGCTAGCTGAACTTGGGAGTAAATCTGGTGCAGCTCGCGTGTGGGAGAAGCCGCGGTGGCTCTGGGGCTGCGGGGCTCTGCGATGGGCACCCTCCGCCTTGGCACCTGCCGGCTGGGCACCGAATCTTCTGAAGACTCCCCGGCTGCAGGGGTGAGACTGCCTCCTGACTTTTCCTGCGCCTTGGATACACGCACAGTGACACACCATGAAACAGAACTCAGCTCTGTGGTAATATTTAGTGATTAAAGTCCTAATACTGTGCTTGGCAAGGTATTTTACTCATAATACAGCTGCAGACCTTGGTCTCAGTTGTTATTTATGCCTGTAGATACTGAAAGCAACTACATTATATGACAGCCAAAAGTACACAGATTCCAAATCTGTTACGGCACTTGGGCAGTTCAGTTCAGTCATTCCTGAAGCACCCCAAGCTCTGGCTTAGCAGAGTGGCTCCCCAAGTCTGCCATCCCTCCTGCTATCAGATCCAACAAATGATGATCGCCACAGCCAAGAGTGAGCAAGGTGCTCAGGATGGTGCTGACCTGTTCCTCACACTGAGCCCGGCATCCAGGTCTGTCTTGGAAGTAAGAGGAATGTCTGACTGTCTCTGCTTTCTCACCATTTGCTCCAGGAAGATCCTGCGCAGCTGAGGTGCTGCTCCAATGCTACAGAGATGGTCTCAGGACTGGAGATCCCAGTTTAGAGTCTATCTTTATGATTTGTTTTCCCTCCTTTTCCCCTTCACTCATAATTTTTTGCTTGGTTGCTTTTTTTCTATCGGAGGAAATTAGTACATCGCAGTCCAGCAATGAGACAATAATGCAATAGTAGAGACTGTAATTTTCCAAAACAACTTGCAGTTCTTTTTTACCATTCCAGTGGGTTTTGACTGGGGGCTAAATAGTATGTGGTGGAGTAAATCTGCCCTACAAGAGTAGTGGCTGTTATTGTGAAACAAAACAAAATTTTGAATTATAGCCATGGTGTTGGTATCTGCTCTTTGCCTTCAGTTTTATCAGTTGTATGTGGAACAAAGTGGGCTCTGCCACTCTGGATACTTTGATAGACCATCAAAATTGCAAAAGCTTTGCCAAGCAACAGGCTAAGATGCTATAAAATTCTTTTGGTAATAGAAGAATTCTCTCTATCAGATTCAGTAGCAAAGCTTTCCTTTATATGTCTGGGGACAGAGCTAATCCTCGTGTCAATGGAGAGCCAGTTATCAGACCAGTACATAAATTGAAGAAGCCTGTATTTTTTATGGATGATTGCATTTATATCTACCTAATTAAAAGAGGTTTTTAAAAACAGTCTTAATTGAGGGATTGCATTTAGTTCTGGTTTTTTTTTTAATAAAAGCAGAACACATTTATTTGAAGAAATTATCATAAATGGGGAGTCATCAGTGCTGAAAGGTATCTCCCTAATCCATCTTGATTCAACTGCATGAATCAGTGTCCCAAGCTTTAGCCTAAGGAAAGATTTAATTTGTTATGCATTTTAATTATTAGAGTCTTGTTAAATATTTAATAGATTGTGAAATAAAATAAATTACAGTCTATTATGTTTGGAATGCAGGATACCTCTAAATATTCTGCACCTGTTGAATGGTGCAGAGTGTTTTAAGAATACTGGAAAAAAAAGATACATCTTGAACTAAACTTGGCTTTCAGGTCAAAGGGTTCTGATTAGCCCAGAAGTTACATTTTTGCACAGTGTGTTTTAGTACTGCAAACTGAAAAGCTTTGCTGAGGCCACTTGCACAAAAACATATCAGGATATTTTGAAGATGATGAGAAAAAATTTCCAGGTAAAAAATTTCTGGTCTTCCATTTACCATTAAACCCCATCCCCCCCCTCCCCCAACCCTAATATTTCTCTCTTGTTTGGATTGGTATTGCTTGATAATCCTTCATCAGAAATGTGGCTTTTGTTTTCAGCAGATTCCTGCTAATGGGCAAAAGCAGTAGCCATTACACGTTCAATCCTCTTTGTGCCACGAGTTACAGTGTCTGAATCCTAACAGGCTACACTCTTCCAGTTCTTCCAACGCAGTATGAGCTCAATTTCATTTTAGGCTATGCCTTTTTACTAAGAGCATAGTGTAGTTTGCATTTCCTGATACATGGGTAAGGTGAACTGATTTGGGCATAGTTGTAATCCTTCTTGTAATATACTAGAAAAAACAATATAGCTTCTAACAAAAATGTACCTTTGCACTAAGCTCAGACTATATATTATACCAAGATAATATTTCTACTGAAATTGGTGCAAATTTTGACAGGGCAAGTTCACCAAGATTGCGTCTGAGTTTATAGGAAGCTTGTAGGGTTTATGACAGTCATCTTTATTCAAGGAACTCACTGAAATTCAAGTAAGCATTCTTGTAAACAGGAGAAAAAAAATACGTCTTTCTCTATTGTATCTGGTTTTGTTTTGTTTTGTTTAATTGCTTGATGAAATTAATGTTACACTATTGCAGGAACAAAACACATCCTCATTAAACGAATAGCTTGGAGGATGTTTTGGATGCTGTAATTAGCTTCTTTGAAATATTTATGTTCTTCCTAATGTTGCTTGAATAAATGTTAATTATGGCTAGTGGAAAGGAAATCAAAGAGCTGAGTATGTGCAAACATCATCTTCTCTGTCTCTGCCAAGGCAGGGTCAGGAGGTACGTCACTGAATCCACGCGCTGCATACACGCACACGCAGCCTGTGAAGAGGTCAATGCATCTGGGTTTTCTACGACTTTAATTTAATAGAAATTATGAGAAATTATTCCTCCTTCATCTGAACGCAAGCACTAGGAGTGCTTTTATCCATAGTGCGTTTCCTTCACCGAGATATTCCAAACTTACTGGAGAGTGCTTGACCTGGCTCACTGTATGCAAACATGAGGATGTTTCTCACACCTTCAGATGGGTCCATTAATAACTTGTTAATCCTTCTGTACAATGGACTGTGTATATGGATTTTGTTCTTACTTGTTTATGTTCTAGGGAATTAAATTTTGCGTAGGCAAGTCTCAAAAATTAATTAATGGCTGCTCAGATACTGTGCTCCTTCAAGGTATTCTCTCCTTTTATTACTAATAATGAATGGAAAGTTTATGTCAGAGGAGAAAAAAGATCCATAAAGAAAAGTCACTGGAGTCTCAGTTCAAGAGTAAGCATCTCTAAATGGGCTTTTATTACAGTGTTGACCTAACAGAAAGAGATAATCACTCAGTAGTAGTCTTTAGGGATGTCTCCCTACAAATAGAAAGCAAACAACAAAACCCAAATCATATTGGGCATGATAGACCCTGTATTTTCTCAAAAAAATCCTTTTTTATTTTATCTAAGATGATGCCTCAGCTCTTCCTTTATGAATAAGTAAAACATAAATGACGTTCTAATGAACTAGATCTTGCCTGAACTACTGGAAATGAGGACAGAAAACCCAGCCCCTGTGCTAAGAGAGATTCCACTAGGGAACAGTGATGGGACTGACTGCAGCAAGTGTTCAGGGCTCTCTTCAAATGTTACAGAATGTTTTGCATTAAAAATTCCTTGTGTAAAAAAGAGATGACTGAACCCTTTAATGACTAAAGAAAAATTGATGACATTAACGAAATTCAGGAAAAACATGATAATCTTTCCAAAATGGTGGCTACCTGTGAATACCCAGAAGAAATGTGTAATTTTTATGGACTTGAGTTTGTTTTAGAAGTGGAATAGGTCACAGATGATAAACCTTTCTCCACCCAACTCACACCATTTTCCATATTTTCTACCAGCATCCTGTACAAACATGGGACTGGAAACAGAAGAGATTATTGTTTTATGAAGTCCTGATGATTGTAAAAACATATACAAATTTCTCTTCAAAGGAAAGAGATAATTGTCTACTATTATTACTATGTAAGAAGTATGGCTGCATAAATATTTTTGAATAAGGCTAATCTTCAAGATAGTCTCATCTCACTTTTCTCTCCTCAGTATTGCTTTCAGAATCTACAGCTTTTATCATCTGAAAAGACCTTGAGGAAGAAAATAGAAGAGTGAAGGTAGATGAGTAATGACACTTAGAAAATGTCATTTTCTCTTCCACACCTCTGTGAGATGAGTTGAGTTTACAATGGGATCATTTATAATGAGAGACAAACTCATATCATGACCTCTCAATGGTTTTGTGCAGTTTTTTTACAGCATGCACATAAATCCAGCAGAAAGGAAGGAATCCTAAATTTGGTTTTTAAAGTTCATATTTTGCATAAGTTTTGAATTGTCATTGGCTTCAGAAAAAAAAAATACATAATCCAGGGCTGAATTTGGTACTCTGTCTAAACTCTAGTATTTCACCAAAAGTTTCCTCCCTGCTTCCTAGTGAGGTACAACTGATGCCAACTGCAGGGAATTTCTTTGCATGGATGCAACATGCAAGCACTTGCTTGAAAGTCTGAAGGAAAAGACCAAAAGGAAATAATTTAGAAGAATGGACTAAAATCTCTGAGTGTCTTCCAGTTTGAATTGTTCAGAGATTCTCTGCCCACTTCTCTGTGAAGCAGTGGGGTCCCAGTGGTCTGTTGCTTGTTCTGTTTATCTGCTCACTCTCTTCCTAAGACCAGAGCACTTGGCTCATGTCAGATTTTCTTAGAAATTGTATTTATTAAGAGAGCAGAAAACTGAAGAAAAATTCATAGATTTTTTTATGTCAAAATTGTAAACAAACCCCCAATTCTACCAATTCCTTCATTCTTATCCCAGCACAAAGCTGCTCTTAATCAGCAGTGGGTTAATCAGCAAGGCACCTTACTGTGCAGGATTTTTATTTCTGTACAGAGCCTGCAACTACTTTTTTTTAATTCTACCAACCACTGAATGCAGAAGAATGCCAAAACCCATCAATAGAGTCTTTGCCCTCACAACTCAAGAAATTTCTCTTTTCATAGTTTTAGGTCTTTTGGAGTCCGTCATGAGGAGGGTTTTGTAAGACAGCTTGCCTGTCTAATCTGAGACACCATGATCAGACACATGAACTTTTCAACGGCTTTACAATAATAAACTGCAACTTTTGAATTACTAAAACCTTTTATACACACCACATTCTTTATTATCTTAAAAACTGAATAGTTTTCTGTGCAGATTGATCAAATCTGATGATCAGTTCATAATCCTTGCCCACTCCTTCCAGATTTTGTTGAAAACCCTCTCTTTATAAGTCTAGCTGCTCCTAGTACATGATGGGTCACGCAGTTACTTCCAGGAAAAATGGAAGGTGACTTTCCTTATAAAAATTCTACTTAACAGGAAGGAACATTTGCAAATTATGAATAATACTGATTATTACTGCTGCTATGAGTGGCAGCTCTCCCCATAAAAGCAAATAAAACCCAACTGTCTGCACCACTCTTGCACTCTTCATCTCAAATGACAGCCCTGGAGTGAGTAGGATCACTATTTCTTATTCTTATCATGGAAGTGAACCTACAAGGGCTATAAAAAGTACAGTAACTTAATATTTTAACATATTGTAATAGGTTAAAAATGGATTGATGTCAGGAGAAAGACATGGGTTTGTTTTTGGAGGTTTTTAAATACACCTAGAAATTTAGGACAAAATAGTTTTAATTGTTTTTAAGGAGGAGCATGACACCATCATATTCTTCAGGGAAAAATCAGTCTACACTAATGAGATCTTGATTCCTAAATTCTTTTCATTCTGATTTCACATTGCTGTCTTCCCAGACAAAAGAACTCCTCAAATATACACGTAATCTATGAAAAACCTCCAGTTTTAGTGATGACATGAGGTTCTTAAAAAGTGGTTATTTGTTTCTGTTGGTGAATATGATCAATCAGCGCTGGAGAAATCAAGTACATTTCCGATAAAATCAAGACAATCAAGTACAATTCCGATAAAACTATGAAGTTGGGAGATCCAATAAAAGATAATAAATCAATTCAAGAAGTTCATGCCTAAAAATAAAGTTTTTTTTTAATGGACTGAAAACTTACAGCAACTTATGAAAAGCAGAATTATCAGCCTGAAGCACAGCCCCTAAAATGGAAGAAGGATGAAATACAGAGTACTGCATAACAGGCAAAAATATATACTCAGTCAAATCGTGTCTTTTCTTGAGGAGATGTGATGAATTTATCAGAAAGGTTTATTTGACAAAATATTACTAGTAAGAAGATTGTGTAGGGGTTAAAAGGTCTAGAGCACACTTCTCTCTCCAGAAGACAGTTTATCATTTCTGCATGCATGGGCACAAGGGGACAAGTAAGGTTATTTTTAGGTTCGCCCCGGGCTGAGCAAGTTTTTGTAGAATAATGTAGTCCTTCCCAGGTGAAAAGACAATGCAAAGCATTGTTAAATCAAAATAAAAACTGTACGCAACTTTTCTGCTATAAAGAAACTTGGGCTGAAAACAACCAGCTTTTTCAGTCAGGCCCTAATCTACTTTTGATTTACATTCTGGAGATGCCAGCATTAAAAGGACTTCCCTTTGAGATCAAGGTCCTCAGTGTTGCTCTCCTAAGTGACAACCACCATAAAAATGCCTAAGAATTTCAGTCAGGAAACTAGCATATGCAGTCTGAAATCTATTTATACTTATTAAGGAAACAAAATTGCTTTAAAACATTTTTTGACATTTAAGATTAACATCATTTAAATTTTAAATGAAACAAAGTTTGCCTGAGCTTGAATCACCATGCAAATTAATGGGATGCTTGAAAACAGAGGTTCAAATAATAACAGCGCTCAGTGACACATAATCCTGGGGGTTTTGTCCTTTCTTGTAATATCTTGTAATGACACAGAGAACACGGGCAGCCATCAGCTCCATCAGGAGTGACCCTGTGTTGATGCTTCTGAGCTCTGCTTTTGCCAGGCTTGTTTTCACTGTGGCAGGTTTTTACTGATGGATCAGCTGAATCTCATTACTTCAAGAAGTCACGCTCAGGAAGTGAACACCTTGAAATGTCACGACCTTTCCCTGACAAGAAAAAATGTCACCAAAGAAAACACATTAGAAGTGAAAGACAGTGAGAGGCTGGGGATCACAACTAAGGAAAACACATTTATTGCACTCTAATAAAATAATAGACTTTTAAATGGAAGTGCAATTTCCACTTGAATGGCAGGTGTGGACTACCTACAGTGGTTGGTCAGTCCCCAGAGAAAGAGCATCCACTGCTCTGTTACTCCAGTGTGCCACAGGTGAAGCAGAGACCTAATGGAGCTACACTAACTTTAAACTGAGACCAAGCCAATCATTAACATGCTCTGTTATGGAAATTTTTATTCTAAAGCTATAGCTGCAGTGTCTGTCAGGGTTGGAGAGCTAACATTTCACTAGACATTTGGCTAGACATACATGATCTGACAGCTCCTGGTGTTAGCTCCTTGTGACAAATGCTCTGAGACAGCTTCTGATTTTCAAAAGTATTAAAAGGAAAAAAAACCTCATGTACTCTGTTGGCATGAACCACACAATTATGCTAAGGACATGTATCAGGGGACTTATATGAGTTTACACTAGCTGAAGTTTAGCTCCAGATAATCTTACTTGGTGGCTTAGGACTGAGCTCTAGATACAATAATCTATGAGGAGTTTTTCTCTATATTTTTATACAATGTTTTATGCTGTATATAGAATTTTTGTACTTTTTTTTTGGTAGATTTTTGTAGAATTTTGAACATAGAATATTGCATATACCATATTCTATGCTGCATATAGAGGGTTTTCTCCATCTTCCAAGTGACAGCAGAAATTTTGGAGCTGATTCAGCAAGGCAATGAAGCATTGGCTTTCCTTAGTGGCCAGCACCAGCTCTGACATCTTAAACCGGAATTTACAGCATGTGACTCAGAGCTGAACCAAGTCCTGGGCAGGTATGTGAGGGTAAGGGCAGTCACACAGTGAACTCCCTGTTTTATGAAATCAGCTTTTCCTTATGCAGCCATCACCATGTGCAGAATCAGGCAACAGGATAACCCAAACTCGTGAAACTCGTATGAAAAGCATTATTTTTGCTGATGAAAGTGAAATCCCTTAGAAGTTACATGGAAATATTCCCCAGCCTAATTGCCCAGACAACTTCTGTTATCATTGAAGATCACAATGGCATGCTCTGCTTCCTTTTCTGGATTATGTTTTTCTGAAAGTCTGTGTGCATTTTCCAGTGCCATGGACAAAAATATTTGTGCAGGATAGTACTTCTACAGGAACAGATACTTAAAGAGATTAACCACTCCTGGTGTGCCCCAAGAAGGAAGGTAAAACAGAGTATGTGTCACCTGCTTTTCTCAAAAACAGAGAGCAGAACTAGAAACTATTCATGAAAGGCCAGCAAGGACAGCCAGTAAGGTTTGAATGCCTTGTCTTGGTTTCTAAACATAGAAGCACATACCCTTCCCCTGGACAACTAAAAGAGAAGACCACAAACCACTACACACACTCTACGTTACTCAGCTATAATGAACAGGCAGGTAAAAAAAGAAACAAGGGATCAAAACCTCCTTCCTTCCATTGGGACAAGGCTCTGTACACACTCAGGAGGCTCCTACATGGGAAAGGGGAGCAGACCACTCTTTTTGCTGCATCCAAGAAGGTTTGAAGGGCGGGTGCACTCTTTGTAACAGATGCCCTGGTTGCCTCTGTAGAATGACTGATCACCAGTGTTTGCAATTTCCCCCTTTCAGATGGCATGATTTCATGACTTTCTCTCTTAATCTTCTGACCTACCTTGGGATCAAAGTGGTAATTTTTGTCTTCTTAAAACTTGATTCAGAAGTGGGAGTTGAGATATCATCTTCCACAAAAATAAACACACTCCGGATATTTTGAATTGATTCAAATCACACTTCACATTTCCAGATTAAAGATCTGAAAATTTGTAAATGCCTCTCTGTGTTAGACAGATTTAGAGTCCTTACCTAGCTGAAGAACACTTAGTCTTAATGCTCATATAGGCTTAATTCCATATGCTGTGGGAATTCTTTCCTCATTTTTAAAAATCTGAGTTGGTCACTGTCATAAAGCAGCTGTAATATATGTTATGCCTGTCCAACAGGTAAAGTACCTAAAACTAAATCTACTGTTTTATGATACATTTATTGTTTGAAAATAAAGGTTCTTTACTTTGATTTTTATTTTTTCCCACCTTTTCCCCTATTTTGGCAGCATCCCTTTCTGCAGCCTCAGACATACAGGTCTTCTCCTTGTGATTCCTTGATATGTCTTCAGCTATGGATGATTCTTTGCTATGTCCACAACTACAGCCTCCTGTACCTGCAAACCATTTCACTTACATGGTAGGAAGAAGATTTAAGAAATTTTTGCAGCCCCTGTATCTCTTTCAGTTTACCAGTCCTGATTCATCTTGAATTACAATACACAGAACTGTTTAGGAGAAGATCTTTAAGACTGAGACCAATCGTTAACCCAGCACTAAACCATGTCCCTAAGTGCCACATATACACGACTTTTAAATACCTCTGGGGACTGACTCCACCACTTCCCTGGGCAGCCTGTTTCAGTGCTCAGAAACCCTTTCAGTGGAGAAACTCTCCCTAATATTTAATCTAAACCTCCCCAATGGGCATTACGTCAAGATTTTCACCGAGTACAAACTTTGTTTAGAAAAAGAACGGTCTTAGAAATAAGGGTACCCTGGATGCATGAAAAATTATGTTAAAATCTGTAACAAATCTGTTACTTTCTCACTATCTCTAATTACTCATAAGTCTTTCTTAATCTTGCAGTAACAGTGTAAAAGCACATCTTTCTTCTTTTGCTGCTGCAGACATATGGGGTGATCAGGTACATCATCTCCATCTCATAAAAAATAGTTGAAAAATAATGTCCCTGAAGTCAGCTGGTTCTAAAAGTCAAGCAGGAGTTGACGTCTCTTCTCTGGGCAGATCTAAGTCTTTGAAATGTCTTTTATAAGGGCTGCAGCCTTTGTCACCGTGGCTCTCCTTTTCTCAATTGCTTGATGTTCCTCACGTTGTCAAGGAGACAGTGGGATGATTTCAGTCCGGACCCAAGGAACTCAAACACAATGCTGTGTTCCAGCCATTGAAAAAGCAGTAGGCTTGTGATGTAGGAGTTTAAAATGAGCTTTGATACTTCACTTGTATTTTCAGATATGTAATACCTGTGGGGAATAATGGCTGGAAATTTGGGTTATAACAATATGCATTCAAATACTTTTAAAGACATGTGAGCTCTTCATGTCTATCTAGAGAATCACCACACAGCCCTATTACAGGCCAGTTCTTTTCTTTCACATTCCCACGATACTCCTAAGGAAGCAAGTCAGTGAGCTTTTAAAAGTAATGTGTCTGATGATTTTCTTATTGTTAATACCTTAAGAAGATTTTAATTTTTTTTTATACTAAAAAAAAAAAATTTTAAGAAAGATAAATCACTTTTGGGAAGGGGAAAAATATTCTTGTTTGTTTGTTTCTTTGTTGCCAAACTTGTGACCTTGAATTAATTTGACATATTTCCTTGCTGCTCTCTTCAATCACTCCATCCAATCAGGCGGATGTAGGCAAATCTCAGCAATTTGTTCATCTTTACTAATGAAATAACTGATAAATGTTATGAAAAGAAAGAAAACAGGTTTTAGGTAAAAATGTTTAGAACAGCCTGGTGTGAAAATCTCAGACTTCAAGGAATCTGCATTATTATTGGGAAGAAAAAGATTATAAGAGAAACTTAGAATATGGGGTTTTGGTGTACAGTAGTACATGTGAATCAAGATAGAGGATTTTGAGTGCTGTCTAAGTCTTTCTTCACCTTCTTCTTCCTTCTTCTTCATAAGTTAAAATAGTTTTCTGTATTTAAATGAAGAAAGTCCACATTGCAGGCCTTAAATAATCATCATTAAATCAAAATTATAAATAATGTATCATCTCATTATTAAAAAAATATCTCTTAAATACTTTTTTAAAAGTTAGAAGTACTCAGTTTTACTTTTTTTTTGAGCTCACAATGCGTGAGCCTGTAAATACCATAAATAAAAAAAATATAATAAACATTCTAAGTTTAAACTTAATGTTTCTCAAGTATTATTCATCTTAACCTTAACAAAGAAAAAAAGAAACAAAAAACCTTTACATATAGTGCCCATTGTGTAAAAATAAAGCCTAAACTCCTAAACCAAAGTCCCTAAAAGAAAAAATCAGCAGTAAAAGTAGAAGAAACAATGTTAAGCTAGTTTATGTGTAACAGCAAAAAGCTGGGGGAAAAAAAAAAATCCCCAAAGAAAAGAACAGTTCAGATCCAAAGCTGGTGTCTACTGGCCAAAAGCAAGACCATGAAACCAAAGTTATAAAAACTTGAGGCATCAGGCTAAATTTATGCATGAAGTAAGGGTGGATATCCCAATATCTGTTTTTTCCCTGTTTATACCAGATCCAAATGTAGTCCAGTGTCAAAGCAGTAGTGGGGTTTTCTTCAATTCTGCCAAGTAATCTTGCACTTTCACACCAGATCATTTTCAATGATGGTGTCATTTTCAAGGACATCAAACTGATCTGATGCCAGCTACATGCGACAATGGTCTAGACTGCAGAAAATTGATTTTAAAAAATGGAACTGAGTTATATAGGTACATGGAATGCTGGCAGTAGAAATCAAACATAATGAGAGATGAATAATTCTGGTTAAATGAGTAAATTTGTTGTTAAATAACCACTGGAGTCCAAAATCAGCAACTGTTTTCTGCATAAGAAAACAGTGGTGGTTGAAATTGCACAGTAAATCCCCCTCCTTCTCACTGCTAGGAAATTAACTGCTTTTCCTGGTCACCAGGACAAGAACAGCATGTACCAGCTCTGACAGTGCTGCAGGGATTAGGTCGGCACACTGTTCTCCTGGTACCTTGGTACTTCAGGGGATACTTCATGTTCATCAGCCTGCAAATGGGGGACACTGGAGGGCATCAACCTCCACTGCTATGTCTGTCACGCTGGGAGAAGATTCTTTAAAGGTGAATAACTCTGTCTTGCCTGGGCAGCTTTTCTTGATCTCCAGCAAACCCTGCTTTTCCTCTCCTTTCTAACCAAATGTCAGAAAAATTATATCCTGCAAGCAAGAATTATCTATTCCAAGGCTTCATGCTGGCATTCAGTTAACTTCCAAGGAAAGGAAAGGTACATGTGCCTTACCTTGATTAGTTAGGAGATTCATAAAGCAGATATGCAGAAAAAGCACTGAAGTGATTGTCAATATGCCCATCTGTAGGATTTAGCAGTACTAATCTTGGATTTGAATAGAAATAATAACAATTTCCAGCCTAGCTTATTTCATTACATCAACAACACACATTGAAGTTTTAGTTAATAACCCATTTACACTTTTAACTATTTAAGTTCTTGGTGCTGGAATTGCAGAACACTAAAGAACAGCTCAAAACTGTAATTAAGAGTCCTCAGGCGAATGTTCTCCCCTTTTATGACACCCAACCAAGCTGCTAAATATTTAATGGTGTAAATGAGTAGGAGCATAGAGGGGGCCAATTTAATCTTTCTTGACTTGGCTAAGATGGCTCTTTTGTTATCCTGTGCATGTGGCACTAGCAGTTGTGTATCATTAACCAGAACGGCAGATAACAAGTTCATCTGCACTCCAATAGCCCATTTTCCTACAGCTCTAATGGCCAAGTTTCTTTCAGATATTTTCCTCAAGTGGAGAACAAATGTCAGGTTGACTTAAGACCTGTTATTTTCTTTGTGATGATTTTTTTTTTCATGGCTAGTTACAGGGTTTTTCTCCTAGCTAGACAAATACAATTTGTGTTTGAAGATAATTATTATAAACTACCTCCCTGCAACTCGCTGTGCCACAAACTTCTCACACACAGGTTTTTTAACTTTGCCTCCCCGCTGATGCAAGTGCTTGAAAGTACTAATGTATTACTTCAAGCAGTCTATATATGACACATGTGAAGTGGTGACTCTACAAGTGATGCCTGATACTGGTACTCTAGTTTTCCTGAGCCTTTTGATTTTCTTAAATGGAGTCAGAACTTTTTAGTTATTGTACAATATTAAGAGCAGTTTTCTACCTTTCTCACAGATGTAATATAAACAAATCCTTTGTTTTTCATTCTCTGTCCTTTGTTTGCATATTTCTAACCTGAAAACAATTGTAACTGACAATTCATCTGGCCACTGAGGCTGAGGGGTGGAAACCCCAAAAAGCCAATCTTCTGCTAGACCCACAAATGTATAAAAAGTAAAAAATAAACAAAGGGGTTCTTCTCCTTCTCTCGGCTCTCTCAGCTGGGAGCTGGATCGGAAGGACCTCTGCGAAAATCTCTTGTCTGCGTGTGACTGCTTTGTGTGTCTCAGTGACACGATACCTTAAACATCCCAAGACACTTTTAGGAAAAGTAGTCCCTTTGGACCACCTCTGCTGTAGCTTATCATCTAGGATTTGTCATTTAACTTCATACTCCTCTTTCCAAACAAGAGGGAAGTTAAAGCACTCACCCACAAATTATGCAAAGGTAACACCGCTGTGTACAGCAGCAAAATGTTTGATCCTAAGATAATAAAGGAGCTCTGACATACCTGGAGGGGTGATGCTCCTGAACTGATTCTGACAGGCTTCTCTCTCACACCTGCTCCCCTTTGCCCTGGAGCAGTTAAAAAAAGAATAGAAATTGAGCACCATCTAATTTATGAGAGGAACACAAGGAATTTTCCATCCTTCAAATATAATCCCACACTGAAAGCTGTAAATGAATCCTGCCATATTCAAACGTTTTCAGCGATGACAAGAATACTCTAAATTATAGATGATGAAATCAACTACAGATTTACACATAGAGAAAAGTGTACTAAAGTCTCATTCATTCCCCTAAATACCCAGGGACAATTTGATATACTATGTGAGAAGGTGTTTCAGGGGCAAGCTATCCATTGAACATCCTGAGACGCTTCATGAGGCCTCATCAATTCTGTACTTAATACTTCACCAGTGGAAGTCTGCAATAGGCGTTAATTCCCACTAACATTTCAGGCTTTTGGTCATTGTCAGGCTGTAAAAGTAATCCTGAACCAGTAATGGCGAATCCTGAAACTGCTCCTATAACTTAGCGGACAGCTTGAAAAAAAAAAAAAGCTTTTGGGGGTGGCCATGGAGGCAGAGAGCAGAGGGCTCTCCGGGGGCTCCAGCTGGTGCGCTGTTAGGGGCAGGAGAGCCCTGTTAACGGGGACATTGTCTCTCGTGGTGCACAGCTACACACATCTGCGGGGCTGATGTCTCTTAAAGAGCTTCTGGCTCAGGGCCCAAAGGCCCTAGGAAATCCAGGATTTCCTGGATCCTTCCAGGATCCCTGGAAAAGCAACTGGGTTTGGAGCATTTAGCAGAGGCTGTAGCACAATTAGACCAGCAATCAGTGATATAAGGACCTGATCAGGGATGCCGCTTGGAGGATAATCCTGAAGTGTCCGAGGATTATTGGGCTGAGGCTGTCCCCACACACACCCCATTCCATTGCGCGACAGCTCTCTCTGAAAGAATGCCTTGCCTGAGAAACAAAGTGTCTTGGCTAACAAAATATAAAAAGCCAGTTTCTGCTGAATTACACCTGCACCTTGAGCCTATCCACAGCATGAAGGATCCAGAGCAAATCATCTGTCTTCAGTTTAGCCCACGCTTGGCTTGGTAATTTATTCTTTCTTCTTCCTGCTACAGCTCAGAGAAGAACATGGCCCCCAGCCTGATGAGTAGTAAAAATAAGAAAGATGACAAGTACAAAAACAGTTTGGTTCATACCAGAGTAGGAAAGTTGTCCTGAATTATTTGCCCTGCAGCTTTTCCTTCACAGTTGTTGTGCTCCCATGTTCACACTGTGACACCTACGATAAATTTTCCTACAGTAAACAAGTAAAACATAAAAGATCTATACTCTGTGGAACCAGCAGTAAAATGTTCGAGTATAGAAAGCTCTCCCCCAAAATGTCTATTTCAGCATTTCCCAGCTGCCTGCCTGTTGTTCAGAGGTCCCAGAAGGCTGGTTTTATTTCTGGCTTTCCATTTGCCCAGCCTGGGAGAGCTGCTTCCGTGCTTTCCTTTACAATGTGCCCACACTGCAAGGACACACTGGGGACTGGAAGCGTTTCCCCAGGTGGCAGCACCACTACAAGAAGGACAACCCATGGAGCCCTTTGTGGCAGGAGCCCAGACACGGCAGCAGCTGCCCCAGCAACTGCCCACAGTCTTCACTTGGGAATGGCTTCTGCTCCTGTCACTGCTCACCCCTCATCACATCTCACACTAAAGGGTTCTTCAGGCACAAGCTTCTACTCATTACGTGAATATTAATTACAGCATTACCTGAAAAATGATTGAAGTTGCTGTAATACTTCCCCACTTTCCCAGCTTTGCCCAGGGGCTCAGAAAGCCTCATCATGACAATTCCCTGATCTGCCTGCTCAGTGTCTTTCTGGCCCGGGGTAAAATTGGTTTCTCATAATGAATGCATTCAAGCACAGCCATGGAGCTGTTAGCTTTATTCAGCAGGGGGGTTTAATATTCATTTAAAATGAACTTCTATGTAGTCGCTATCCTAAAGTCGAATCCTAGAGCTCTTATTAACATTGTCTGAGTAAAGGGGTGCAGGTAGACTTGGAAGCATTTCCCAAAGTACATCTTGGGATCTTGACATCTAAAAGGTTTAAGGCTAAGTTTATCCCATGGAGCACTAAAAGTGCCTGTTCTGGCTATGGGTGCCCGACTCTGTGATAGTGTCCCTGGCCAGGTTTTGCTTAGGTCACACCTTTCAGGCAGCAGAAATGAAGAATCAGTGGAGGTTTAATTTTCTTTGTGTATTCGAGACACAGCTGAGGTACATACCTAATTTCAGGAGCCAGCAAGGACTAGTCATGAATTTAAAATACTTAAATACTTAAAATACTCATGCTAATCCACAGCTTGGCAGTGCAAGTCCCCAGCTGAAGAGAAGACAAGGGTTGACATGGACTAGGACTACAGGAGGACGCAGTGCAACAGATGCAGCAAAACTACACAAAGACAGCTCCTCTCTTCCCGAAGCACACGTCCACACGAGGCACAAACACACCCCAGAACCACAGGCAGGCTGGATTTGTGGGTGCTGCTTTCTCCAGGGTCATCTTCTCTATGGACATCTGCAGACCTTAGACATACATAGCAAGGGTAGTAACTATAGCATCAGTCACTCTGTCTCTCCTAATTGTTATTCCAGATGTGATCCTGTGGGATACATGAATAGTAAGAATGACCTTTTAAATTACACAAATTTCTCTCAAGAGAAGAAAGAGGCGCCTTCTATTTCTAGAGGCACATTGTAAAAGAAAGACTCCTTAAGCCTATTCCTTCAAGAGACTCTTTAAAGCTCTCATCAGGAGAGAACAGCATTTGACTTTATTCAGTTCTCTCTTTTTCAGTGGTGCTATTATCTTTGAGGGTACGTTAACAGATCGTGAACGTAACTTTTCTCTCACCCAGGTTCTGGTAGTGGATTTACCTAAATTTCAACTCAGTATTCTTTGATTGAGAATCATGAGGCAAAGAGGTGCATTTCCAACCTCAGTAGCCCTCATTTCGTGATATAAAATAAGACTATAAAGTAACTGTCAATGGCGACACATTGTTAAGGGGTTCGCTCACCTTCCTCAATGGGCAATAATTTTTATAAACTCATAGTGGAAAAAAAAAAAAAAATTTCCAGGGTCTGTCCTGCCTCTCATAAAAAACTTTTGAGTGTACTTGATTCCTATCTCTAAAAAAGCAATTTATCTCACTTTTTATGAGGATATTGAAAAACACAAAGTTGTGTGCATCTTCTAGCACAGGCAGGATCTTTACGTACACATTTTCAGGGTGAAGCCATAGCACTTGAGGCAATTCTTTATTGAGTATTATTGTGCATATAACCTACAAACATGGTGTTGGTACATGCATGCAAATCATATGTTGGCTTAAAATTAATAACTGGGGGAAAATCTATTGTCTTTAGCTCTGAAAAGAGGCTGATCAGAGTTAAGTGTGCCGTATATGAAGATAAATTTGATGGTCTTTGTTTTTAATAAATTGTGTTTCATAAACCTGGGCCCACAGGAGTTCATTAGATCTGCAAAATTAAGATGTTCAAAAAGGCATGTGGTTTTCAGGCAGCGTATAGACAGCATACATACAAATTCTAGAAAATAAAGGATTATGCAAAACTTATTAGAAGAATAACACATCTTCTTTTCTGAAGATTAATGAGGCTATATTTTCACCTTACTATAAATATAATCAGCATATTACATTGATTATTTATGTATAGACTACTGCCAAATATGGGATTTTTATAGTCCAGTTCAAACTGCTGATGAAAAGTAAAAGAAGCTGCAGCTGGTTTGCTCAAAGAGAGCAAAGCAAACAAAAAAACCCCACACCAAGATATATAGCCCACAGAAACAGACAATGAAATAGGAGTATGCACAAATTTCTAGAGTATCTACATTACAAACCACATTCTAATTACAGTACTGCTTCATTTGTAGGAAAACAAATTCTAATAAAATGATTTGATTTCTTGCTTTGGAAGAAGTGATACCTCTGATTCATCACATTTTCGCATTTCCCAAGTCCTTCAAATCTAAAAAAAACCCAGTTTGTTCTTTGAAGCATAACTAAAATAAAAGTAACATCCTGAAAATCTCTATCTGAGGCTAAATAGTTCTTTGCCAAGTCCTTCAAATTTACAACCAGAGCATGTATTTAACTTTTTTTTTCATTTCCCTTACAGCAAGTTTAACCTGTTTCATTATACCCTTCCTAGGTACAATGCATTAAAAAATGCGCATCTCTGGCCTTAGAGGAGCCTATGGCCACAGGCTCAAAATAATTAGAAAACAGGCACTTCTGCAGCGTGGTGAGTGAACTTCCTGGTTAGCTCTCATCTCTTTCAATGTGTATTTCTAGTCCAAGCTGTACAAAAACCAACCAACCAAACAAAAAAACCCCAAACACACCCAACCACTTTTCTACCTAGAAAAAGAAAAGCCAGCATGGGTACCCATGTAAAACAGATGGCTACAGCATACACCTCAAAGGCCAACTCTCCCCCAAAACCAGCATTCATTTATTACAAGGCCTTCACAAGTCCCACGTGGTCACTCCACAGCACTCCATGTCCCACTTGGTTGCCCCACAATAGCCCAGCCCAGAACATTTCCTTTTCTGCCTTAGTTCCCATGCTCAAGTGCAGAAAGATTTTGGATTATATATAGTGAGGTCTCCTACCTGACCTAGGATGGTGTGGTAGAGCTTGCCAGCTCTAAACCTGTGTCCTTACAAATGGAAAGCTTTCCATTTTCATTGTACTGTTATTGGGACTGAAAATATTAGTGACATTAAATTCTTCTCCAGGCCTCTCTGGTTTTGTTTGTGCTGTCCCAGAAAACAGCACAAGTCTTTGTGGTTCAGAAAGACTCATTTCTTACACTGGAAGAAATTGCTTCTGTTTCCAATTACTGGTATTTTATGACTATTTTCACATAACACAGGTATTCTGGTAAAAAACCAACTGTTTTCCCTATAGTTCATATATAAATATTACGGTTTGCAACTTTTACACTTACACAGCTACATTTACAGCAACTTTGCAAACTACTTCTAGTCAAATGTTGATCCAACTCAAATACAGATGAGTTCCACAAGCCACCCCCAATTCCAGTGACAATTTGCTCTGGCAGGGTGGTAGTCCTGAGTGCCTGAAGCATATTCCCACAGTACTGCTTTGAAATAAGTCATAACACTCAGAGACTGAACATAAGGATGCAGTCTGAGGAGAGTCAGTGAAGACAGAGGCTAAAACACGCTATAAAATATATTAAACATAATTTACTGTTTTATCTCTGACAGCACACAATAGCAAATGGGATATAATTGCAAACTCATTTTTACCGACCAAGTAGCAAATAGCTAAGAACTCCAGCATGTCATTACAGAAATCTCAAACTGCATGTGGAACATCTGAGATGTTCAACCAGTTCTGCAAGGTACTTTAAGTAAGTGTTGTGGTTAGGAAAGCATAATGACTTTCTACAGAGATAAGTTAAGCTAATGCTCGATGGAGTGGAAACAAAGAAAGTGTTGTTTGGAAGCAGGATGATTACTAATTTCCCTTTCCATTGTAATGGGGCATGTAAGCCTGCCACAACTAAGAGGAGGAAAAATGAGCCTTGAAGGTGCATAAAGACACATAGACTGGTACAACAGGAGCCCAGAAGTCATGATTCAGCGTGTGGTTGCTGGGCTGTGCAAAGCTCCAGACGTGTTCCCTCAGGTATTTATGGACTAAGAGCAAGAAGCCAGGGCAGCCATCCAGCCACATCTTAGCCCACCCTACAAACTCCTCCACCTGCAATGAATATACTACTAAAACAGTAGCACTGTGCTGGGAATTACTGGTGGTGGAAATCTGCTTGTTTTTCTGCTTGTTTCAGCTGTGAATCCCTGGGGACCCCCAGCACACGCTGACCCGGTGTTTTGGACAGGGACACCCACCAGATACTGAAGCCCTTTGCCCTCTGCTGCTCAGTCTGTGTCTGACACTAGGTCAAGCGTTTGAGCTCCACATACCACATGTAGATGTTGGCACTGCTCAGCACACACATGACATCTCACAACTGGCACCAGGGTTTGGGGCCAGAGGTGAGCTGGACAACCTTCCAACCTGGGTGAACTGCTGAGGCAAGCAAATGGAGTGGTTCTTAATGGGACAAATAAAAAATAAAGAGACTTTTCAAGAAAAAAACCTGCTGTTCAAGGCCTACCCTCAGCCATGCTGCAGGCTCAGAGGAACACAAAATCTGTCTGAGATGGTCTGCTTTTGTCTTGTGACACGTATGCACAGCTACCAGCCATCACCCCTAAGAAACACATGTATGGTCAATCATCTTTCTCCTTTGTTTTACTGCCCATAAGGTCTTTTTAATATTAATATGAATTAATTCAGAATTAATTTAATTCAGAAATAATTTGTTGTTAATTTAAGAGATAACTTTCTTGACAAAATCTGTATTTCAATGTCTATTAACTTGTATTTTAAATTTTTAACATGCTAATTTGCTGATGCCTGCCTCCATTTGAATCGTGGGAATGTTGAATACTATCTCACATCTTGAGCAGTACAACACGAAGCATCATCTACTGAAAATACCACTAGGAAAAGCCATGGTGGATAGTGGAAAGAATCACTCCACAGCCTATGCAGGAAGACCTAGGAAAGTGTCTCAATGCACTGTTGTTATCTTCAATCCTCCAGTAATATTTGTCAATGAGGCGTCAGTCACCCAAGACCAAGTACATCCAGCAAACAAACAAGGGCCAGAGTTCCAATATATGCAATCAGAAAGACAGCAATAGTGTCGGGGGGTTTTTTGCCTAGAATAATTATTTTGGTTGGAAAGGGCTGATTTGTTGCAAGCAAAATACTTGCACTTTGAAAGTTAAAAGCTGAAACAAAAGCAAACAAACAAACCAAACCAAACCAAACCAAAACAAACAAACAAACAAAACCCAACCAAACAAAACAAGACTTGGGGAGAACAAGGAAACTAGGAGAGGATATTGGTGGGCATGGCAATCACAGAATTAATGTAAGCCTGGCACCAAGCTAGTTTTTAGACTTGTTGACATGCAACATTAGTAATCTAATTAATATTATTTTTGTTTCAGCTCTCCACTATCCTGCATTTATTAAAAGAAGGAATGCATTATTTGCTTTTATGTCGGTCTTTGTTCATTGAGCATACTGTGTGTGCCTGTGTGTGTATGCACAAACACTGTGAAGAGCCTAGACACTTTCTCTAACAAACAGTAAGAACCCAGTCATTTTTCCTCCTTTCCCACACAAATATTATTCTCTGAAGCAAGATGTAATATCCACAGAATCAGTTTTACCCAAGAGACAGATTTCCATTTAAAGCCACTGTACGTAGACAGTATCTCTAAAAATCCTGTTCATCAAGCCTGTATTTGTTTTTGTGAAAGCAGTCAGGATGACACGAGAACAAAACATTCCCCAGATTAATGAAATGCTGGGCACTTTAAAACAATTTTCTCATTCCAACAGGGAGCAAAGAAGTTTCCAAACTAATTTTCCTAAATGCATGTTGACAAGCTTCACAAGGGAAAGCTTTTTATTATTTTACTCCTCAATAAACCAAAATTGCTTTCAACTTAAAAATCCCCACAAATCTGGCTGTCAGCAATCTTGGTAACATTCTAGAGGCTTATAAAATCAGCAGAACAGAGGCCACTGCTTTCAGGGGCCAACAGCTAGGTGCAGAAACTGTGCCTTGGCATCCACTTTGCAGTTAAATCGCCACAGCAGCAGCAGCAGCAGGGCTCAATGCTGCAGCCCAAGCCCTAATTCTCCCAGGTACTGATGAGATGCCTCTGTCTGTGTGCCCAGCTCTCAGCAGAGCACAGAAGGAGCAGGGTCTCTCTCAGGTCAAAGCCTGGCTCGGGGTTACTCTTGGCTTTGTAAGACATTTTCTTGACTTCTTGATTTAGAGCATTAGAAGGCAGCTACATTTCTGACTCTAAACTCTAGGTTTATCTGGTGATAAACCTCGCTTACTTTGATTTGCCAGATATTTCCATGCTTCAGTCACGTGGCAGATAAACCCAAAGTATCTTTATATCCCATTTGCTGCTATATTTTATGATCATGAGAATACACCTCCCCTGTTGTACCATTAACCTGCTTCTTCCAAGGCTTTCTTTATAAGGTAATGGCCACATTTTCTGGTTTTCAGTCTGCAATAGTTATACTATTTTTAAAATTATTTTCTTAATAATGAACAGAATTTATCCTTCTGTTTGCTGTAAAGCCATCCTCTTAAACATTCCCTTCACTATGCCTTCACACATGTGTGCAAAACTTTACAATGCCATCTCCACCAGCTAAAAAGCATTACAGCCAGTGTTGATGAAGATACTGGGACTGAAAACCTGAAGATGTCAGCAAAATGAAAGGCATATGGAATATGGATAATCTGTAATCTCAGCTATTCTAGAAACATAAAGCACTCTAAGGAATAGCTACAAGTTGACCATCAGATTCAAATTATTATTCAAGCCTTATTTTTAAATGGTTCAGAAAGCAATAGGCAATGCCTGTAAGGGGGAGGAGAGAGGGTTTGAATTATTTAATTTATATTTCTTTTTTGGGGGGGGGGAATATTGAGAAAAGAAGGAGAAGGGAAAATAGTGGCATGTGCTTTTAAACTACTGTAGAAATGCAATAAAAGAGAAGCCTGCCTGGTTTAGTCGCTGCTTTTTTTCTAAAAGTCTACAGGAAAAAACTGGATATGACAACTTGCTAGACACTCAGATTTTTGTGTTTATTTAAGAGCATAAATTCTTGTGAAAAAAATGACAGAGAGAGACCCTCAGGTTAAAATCTTCATTTAAATTGCAAAAAAAGATATCTCAAGAGAGGTGGTGCAGTTTCATGGGTAAAAGAAATATTTTATAAATCAATCGAAGAGCACAAGGCTGGGCACAGGTGAGGAGCTTATTTGAAAACATGGCTTTTTATATTATTGCTGGCAATGCAACAAATCCTCTAGCAAGAACATTTTAAGCATTTAAGGGTGTAGACAAGGCTTTTACTATTTCCTCAGCTTTGTAATTGCATTTGAGTTAGTAGACTTATGACAAGTCTCTGGCTTCAACCATCTGCTGCCGATGAGGAAGATCTGCCCTCGTTCAGAAGTTCTGCTTTCACCCTTTGGCTTTCCAACAGAGCTGTCACTTCCCAGAAATGCTGCCTGCTCTTTGATCTGCCTGCAGTGCCTCTTACCTCTCCCTGCCAGGGCTCCGAAGGCACCTCTGGCCAGCAGAGAGTGACACGGCGCTGACATTGTCTATTAAACCAATTGAGTAAGATGTTAAAAGAATAAAGCGTTTAAAATATTCATTAGTTTCTAGAAGCACATATATCTTCTTAATTAGCTTTGTCACTGGATCAAATTAGCAAGGTTTTAATGACAGTAAGTGATACATTCATTAATTTAGGAAATGATTAATTTTCTCTGACTTTTTAAATTCCCTTCTAATAAAATAAATTCTGGCATGAGTTTTTCAATTAGGCATGATGTCCTCATTTCACACGCTGTAATACTGCAGCTTGAACACCAGGATATGGTGAGTACATTCAAACAAAAAAAAAGTGATGAATTCCAAATAATTCTGTGTCCTCTGGAGTCAAGTTTTTTTAATTTAAAAAATGGTTCCTTTTTGCCTAAAGATTTATCAGCACATTTACTGAACTTACAATTCTTCCATACCATCCTAAAATATGCTTAAGTATCACTTGATTAATATTATTTCTTTGCCATTTTTGCACCACACCGATGCACACACGCACCAATACAAGATAGAAAGATGAAAGAAGAAAGAAAGAAAGAAAGAAAAACGCAAGAAAGAAAGAAAGAAAGAAAGAAAGAAAGAAAAAGAAGAAAGACAGAAATAAAGAAGAAAGAACGAAAGCAATAAGCAGAACAGATCGCACCACAGCCCATCCCCATACATAAAGAACGACAAAGAAAGAAGACAAAAGCACAAACAGAACGAATCCAAGACAAGAGAAAGAAAAGAAAAGAAAAGAAAGAAAGAAAGAGGAAGCATTAATCATAATAAAGAGCCATTATTTCATCGTTACCTGGCTTGATCATCTTCCTGTCCAAATCAATCCAACTGCCCACGTTAGTACCAGGCTAGAGCTTAGTAAAACGTATTTATTATGATTATGCATTTTATCAGTATTTAAGCAGAAACATGCAAGAAGCTCAAGCTAACACTCTTTTAGTAATTTTTAAAACACAAGACTTTCTGGTTTGAAATCTCCAGTCTAAGAAATTGCATAAGACAGCCAGGTCTGTGGGGTGTAGGAACTGCAGGAGTCCATACAGTTTTGCTTTAAGGAATACAGATTTTTATTTTATCAGATTATATGAAGAAAAAAAAAAAAAAAAGGTAGAGTATTAATTATGGTATTAAAAAGCAAATACCAGCCCTATATATTAAGGTTGCTCTGATTACCCAGAAAATTCGTGATTGTAAAATATGCTCTCCCTTTCAAATGCTGTGGGGTCCTCAATCAGCCTTTAATAAAAACATAAAACCTTATCCATAAGTCTTGGCTCTAGAAATTTATGGTGCTTCCCAGATGGCTCTTGAGGTAACATCTTTCCATCCCTGAGAAACTCTTTATAGTTGAAAAATTTCTAATGACAGATTACTGAGATGTTAGAGCTCCTTCCAGCATGCGGTGACTGCTTCAAGTCTCAGTAGACAGATGTAGCCATGCGACACTTCTCTGTGGTTTTGTTTCTTGACAGATGAGCAAAATCCTGCATCCTGACTGCACAAAGCTGTGCAGAGGCTGCTTGATAGGAAAACCCTAACATGGAAACAGGGGAGGCCCTGTCAGTCTAGAGAAACTTTAAACCTGTCAGGCTTTCATGGCTGTCAGACTTTGCATTAGCACTGTCACAGCAACCCTCAGTGCTGCGCCTTATAGTGGCTTCAAATGCACCTTCTGGAAAGTAGTGTATTTAAATACTCACCGATATGGCAGTGACCATTTGAGCTTCCCGAGATAATGCTTGTTCCTGTCCCAAAGAAAGAAGAAAAAACACGGAAATTTTTGGGAGCAAAGCAATCTCCAAAATTACTAAAATGTAATTTCATGCCATAGAAGTGAAAGAAATTTGTGCTTTCCAAGCTACAAAAAGCTGACTTGAAAGCAAATTTTTTTAACATATTTTTCAGTTCATGGTGAAATTTGAAGCCTTGTGAGTAGAAATATAGGGTTTATGTAGCTTGTTAGCAGCCATATGGTACACATTTTAGTTATAGGTCAAGTTTTTAACAGCCTGTCCTTCCTTGTACTTGGAACAATGCAAATCAGGAGCAAATTTACTGTTCCAGTAAAACCAGGACCAGCAATACAAATCCAGGAAAAGGCTGGCAATATAATGGTGGCAAATCAAGGCAGATAAATACACTAATAATGCGACAAAGCAACTGTTTTATGAGCTATTAAAACTGGGTACATTTGCATCTAGTTATTAAAAAATTCTCCCCACTCTTTCAAGAAAAAGTATTATTTTTTAATATTTGATTATGTTACATTTCAGTAGCAAAATCTGTAATATCTCTACAGGGAGCAGTGTACTGGGCTCTATTTTTCTGAAAAGGCACCGCAAATCTGTTAAAAAATGAAACACCGTTTTATGCTTGTTAATAAACCTCCTACTCTGCTCCAAAGCATTGGGATGAGATTTTATTTTTATGAAATTGAAGTGAACTGCACTTTTTAATTGGGATCTTCTGATCTTTCTGTAATACATAGGTTAAATAAGAATGAAAAGTGAGCCTGAAGTGCAGAGGCAGTGCCTCTGCCCACACCTTTGGCTGGCTTTTGCTCAGCGTTGTGAGAGGTGCTTGCACAAACCTCCAGGACCCCCAGCTTTGTCTGGACTCTGACCTATTTTGTTCTAGGTTTTGCTTAGCTTTGTAGTAGTATGTGATACAAGGGATACATGACAGCATTTGCTAAACGTAACATTTGCTAGCATAATTAAGCATTTATAGAGGTGCCACAATAAAATTCCATATGTTAATAATTTTATCTATCCCCGTTTTCCTTGTGATCTACGCTTTTTCAACTGAGCGGCAGTATCTGGAAATTATGCTGTCATATGGCAAATTTAAGGAGATCTGCAAAGGAAGGACCAATGTACTCATAAGGTGCTTGATTCAATTCTTTTTAATATCCAGAAGCCCCCCAAAATTTAATTTTTTAGGGCTTCTGTCCTGCAAAATCCAGACTAGTTTTGGTCTAAATTAAATTGGACCCAGGGAAAGGAAGAAAATCTCTCTGTAAAGATTAGACAAACATGAAATAACATTAGAAATGACCTTATAAATACTTGATGACATCAAATTTCATGATACATCTGCTGCTTAACTAAAACTGCATTGCACTGCAAAGCGATGGCAAGTCGAGCTGATCATTTTCCTGGTGTCATCCTTTATTGTCATAAATTTATAGTCATAAATGACTCCATTCCTGGGGAATAAAGACCCAGTATATTCAGATCGTTAAAGCAGAAGGGGATCAGCTAAGATTGGTGCCAAGGCTGTCCTTCTCCCATATATAAGGTAAAAAGGGAGACTCTGGGTATAACTGTGGCAACTAGAGAGGTGGAGTCTTCTGAACTGAAGTAATTTTGTGTTTTGTCTTTCATGGCCAGCTTGGTAGTAAGAGGACCAGGCAAATTTGAAGTGCCTGCTGTGAAAGAATAGCTCAAGGCATACATTCCCTGAAAAATTAATTTTGTTTCTCACAATTTGTTTCTCACACACATACTCTCACACGCACTTACCCACAGTTTCTTCTGTAAAACGGGAATTAAATACTACCCATTTTATTCAATTAGGTGCGTAATAGCATCTGTTTGGACTTTTGGACATCCTCGATAATCCAGCCATGAGGTTACCATCCAAGAGCCTCCTAGCTTCCAACAAGACAACAGCATGCCCAAACCTGTGCTTGATCATGCAGTAGGGAGTCTGTGATGTTGTTATGTCTTAGAAAGAAAATCAGCTCTATCCTAACCACAACCAGAACAGATGTATATCGGTGCCATCAAAAATACCAAGGCTTCTTCCTCACTGTATTCAAACCCACTGACTTTGTCTAAGTCACAGGAGCAAATTCTGTAAGACAAAAGGTAGGTGACATCTTCCATTGCTGAGATCAGGAAGCAACATCACATCATTTCAGACATCAGCTAAACCGGTTCCATGTGAATCAGAGCAAAGCGGTACTGGGGTTGGCTTGGCCCCACCTGCTGCTGCCAGAAGGCAGTTCTGTTACCTCCCTTCTCAGTGCCATCCAGATGGATGCAGCTGGGTGTGTGCTCTGCCCGTGCTTCCAGCCAGCTGCCTGCAAACCCACGTCACTGCATCAGCTCTGACTGTGCCTGGGGGGACATCAAGCCCAGGACGGGCTGTCACCAGCAGCTCCTGTCCTCCAGAGCCAGGACGTGTCAGGGCAATGGGGATGGTGTGCTGGGTTGAAAGCTCAAGTACTTTCACCAGCTCCTGGAGAGAAGCTCATTAATTGCTAAAGGATAAATGTGTCCCAAACCGTGATTTTTTCATAGATATGGCTGTCACAAACCGGCCAAAGTGCTCCGCAGTGCGTACGAGAATTTAGATTCTGTCCAGGTTTCCTGCAAGGACAGGGCTAAGGTCCTGCAGTAGCCATGAGGGGACAGGGTCTGGAGCTGTGTGGGCATGTCCAAGACGCTGTGCAATTCCACAGCATCTTATGCCATGGCTGGGGAGTGGGCAAAAGGGACTCTCACTTCCCAGGTCCTTTTTCCAGGGGAGCAAGCAACAAAAGGAGCAGTGGGATAACACTTATCCCAGCTGGATGGTCTGTCCATCCTGTGTTCATTGTCCCTATCTGTGAACAATTTTTGCCTGTAAATCATCCTCTCTTTGTATGGTTTTATTTATATTGTTGCACAAACACAGTAGAATAAATTTAATGACAAATAAATGTTGAGAATAAAATTGCCTACTTTTTTGTACTTATTGGTTATATCTAGAAAAACAACTGTCATAATGATTTTTTGAAAGCAAAATCCCTTCCATTTAGAAAGTTATTACAGAGAAAATATTTTAAATTTTAAAATAATTGCTCCAAGAGCTTTTATTGTTTTTCAGAATGAACACGTGTTGCAAAAGAAGAACACCCACTCAGAGAAACCAGACTGAATTAGCTCCTACCTCAAGTAAGGCTTATCTTAAGGAGAAAAATGGACTACATCTGCTACCAGTATTTCCACTGGCAGAGAAGCGAGCTCTAGGAGACAGTTTTCATGGTCAGTTACACTCACTTTTCAGAAACTCATCTTATTTTCACTTGAGTTTGTCTAGTTTCAGTTTCTGGTCACGGCGATGTTCCCCATGGGCAGCTCACGCGTGCCAGTCACTGGTTTGCCCCGGTGCAGATGAGCTGTGGCCTGGATGCCAAGGGAACAAACCTGGCTCTGCAGGAAGCCAGCCCACGCCAGCCCCCGACTCAGGCCACAGCTACAAGGGCTCATCTCATTCCTCCCCTCCTCTGGGGAGTCCTGCTCTCCCATTGTCCTGGGGTGACTGTGTATCCCCAATCCTCTGTTGGGTGCGGGGGGGAGGGCAAGCGCGGTTTGTTTTTCCCCAGGAAAACTCTGCTCATCGGAGTGACCTTGAAGCGGGGGAGCTGGAACACGGCAAGACGAAAGAAGCTCTGTTGTTTTTTCCCCAGCAGTTAGTTAGTTTAGTGCTAGCGTAGTTAGACGCTGTAGAATAGCTGAAGCTTTTTGCCTTTTTTTTTTTTCTTTTTCTTTTTTTGTCCTTTTTTCCTTCCTTTTTGCTTTTTTTGCCCTCTCCTCGGAACTGTTCCAACCTCTCCGGACTAAGGACCTGGGGAAGCACCGGGGGCCTCCACAGGGGACCCACCCCACCAAGACCAGCCCTGCACATCTCCTTTTCTCCCAGCGTCAGCAGAGACGGAGCGGTAGAGCACAGTGACGACCCTCAAGGAGACTTTCTTTAAGTTTGTTATCCCTCCGTAAGCGGCACGAAGCTCTTGTCATTGAGTATTGTGCTAGGAGTGCTTTGCCTGTTTAATAAACAGGTTTTTTCCACTTCTCTCTGAGGAAATCTTTTTTTCCGAACCGGTTGGAGGAGGGGAGGGGGGCCCCGTGGGAGGGTTTCTCCCAAAATCTGCCTGAAACCACCACTGTCTGAGACAACAGCAGGCAGACCAGGTTTTCCTGTTCTTTAACCATTCCTGCAGCTCTTCTTTTAGTCTTTGAATCTTTCAGTGTTGCTCCTTAACTCAGGTCTTACTTGATATTCCTCTGTTTTACACATTTGCAGGGCAACTTTGGCTTTTCTGGCTACTTGTCGAGTAGTTTGCAATGGGATTTCATGGTCAGTTGGCTTTCTATCATAAAGCTGCAGCATTTCCAAGTTTTCTGTTTTGTAGGACGCTATGCAACCACCTGTAAAAATGCCCTGCCTACTCTCATATCTATTTGTGTAACTATATAAAAAATACAACCAAAAAAAAGTATTCAGTTCCTCAGTGCTTTTTTCCAACATTCTTAGATTTAGTTAGTATCCTAACTTTCGCTCAGACAATACTAGCTGTCCTAAGACCTCCGAAGTGAGGCTACAATACCATATCCTTATTAAAATTACTCCTCATTACTCCAAGAATTGAAATTATTTCCGCATTACCATAGAAAATATTATCTCCCTTATATTAACTCCTCCCCAGAAGAGAACAGAAGTATTTAACATGCAATTCTTCTCTTGGCAGATTAAAATTAAGAATTTAAGCAGTTGTACCTTGTAGAAGTATACCTATAGAGGTATAAACAATACTTCTACAGGAAGCATATATTTTTGGAAAAGAATCTGGATCGTGGGTTCAACATCTTGTAAAATGCACTCGAGCGACTGTTAATTGTTATTTTCATTGTTCTGTTCTGTTCTGTTCTCTCTCCACCTGATTTTGCTAACCTTTATTTTTGAGCTTTTGGAAACCATTCCTTGTAAACCACCAAGTACAACTGTTATTTAGAGTATTCATTGCACTGATCACATCAATACAGCACACACATAGTAGACACCAGATAATTATTGACCTGGAGTTTTCTTTATAACTTTGTCCTCAGAGTATTCAAGACCATTTGCTACAGAAAACTCGACTGAAGACGTATAGTTCACCAGCTAATAATTTCCTTGCTAGGACTGAAGTTAAACAGCGTCATTTCTTAGCTGGGAAATATTATAAAAGTAGAGTGAGCAATGCTGATGCCTAGTGATGAGGAATGAAACAGAGCCAGAGAATTGCAGAATTGTTAAGGTTGTAAAAAGTCTCTGAGATCACTGTGTCCAACCATTAACCCAAAACCTGACAAGAACACTGCTAAACCATGCAGCTCTTTTATTTGGCAAGGTAGGAGGGAGGTAACTGGTAAATTAATCAGGGCAAAGGCTATTATTATAAAAATCTTCCTTTGTTCTTGGTGTGTATATGTTGAAAAAAAAATGAAAAATATCAGTTGGAAGAAAATTGCTGCTCAAAGTAGGCAAGTATACAAAAAAGTCTGACTGTCAAACAACAGGATTTGAGAAAAAACCAAAGATTATTATCAACAAATGAAAACATCTCTCCTCATGAGGAACACTAGTGACAAGATGATGAATTGAAAAAACAGTGACAAATAGGTATATGACTTTCAGCAAGCGGAACTGCTTGGGAATGAAAGAAGAAAAAGAAGAAATTTAGCTACAAAATGGTTGCTTTTATTGGAAAAAAGGAAAATATTTTGAAAAATCTATTTTTACCTGTCCAAGTCTCAGACTGACAAGGACACTGGCACCCAAGTTCTTTGGAACAACAACAAAATAGAATGCATGAGCCTACAAGTTTCTAATCTTGTTACTTCCAAGAGATCACAAGACCTTACTGTTCTTTTATGAGAGTTTCATGTATAAACAATGAAAAGGGGGAAACTCAAAACGTGGTTTTCGGTGACATAAGGCTACTTCAGCCCAGCTTTTCAAATGGAACCTTTGCAAAATCATTAAATCACTGTCTGCTTGAAGCACTCGGACACGGATAAGCAAGAGTTGAAATCTGAAAGGGATGAATGCATAGAAAACGCTCTCAGATAATTTTCTTTTCCCTTGCTTCAGGAGAAATGCAGATGCTGTTAAACGTGTCCACAGACAGAACTCACCCTGGGAAGGTGCTTCTTACCCCCCCAGCATTTCTGCAGGTGAAGCAAAGCCTGAGCTGCCGGTGCCCTCCAGAGGGTGCTCAGCTCTTGGGCAGGTGACACGGGGCAGGAGGGACCAGAAGAGGTCTTGGTGTCACACAGGTCAGTAAGAGCCCTGCTAGTAAAATCCTCCAAGAATCCACAAGAAAACCTGTCCAACCCAAGGAAGCTTGGTGAGTGAGGAAGCAAAAGCAGAAGATGCGATTGGACATGTGTCTTTGTGGGCATGGGAAGTTATCTGCACTTAAAACTCTGGAGGCAGATTGTGCAGTGGCTGAGTTACTGCCAAATGGTTAATTCCCCATGAGAGTGTGGACACTCACATGTGGACCATGTGTGCAACCTTTTATTTTCATTGGACTAGGAAGATATGAGCCTTTCTTTTTTGATTAATACCCTTATAAGTTTATTGTAGCACACGCTACATGAGTCAGCATCATTCATCTATTGAGAGCTGAGGCAGGTACAAAATGCAACATTAAAGGTTTCATGCTGAAGTCATAAATCACACCAGATTTCCTTCAGGAACAGCAGTGGTTTCTGCTATCGACATAAATACTAGTATTTAATTACAAAATCAACGGGGTTTGACAAGTCCTAATTATCGTACTGAGGTGATGAAGTGGTTAACTGCTAAATCCTGTGAGAAATTCATACAAACATGTATAAGAAAAAATTTTTGAAAGGAAATGTTGCCTACTGAAGAATGAGTATGTAACTACAGTTTTAGATGAGATATAATCATGAATACAGATTTTTGCAAGCTTATGTAATGTGTAAATATCTTTAAAATACATCATTCAATAGAGTTGCAAGTTTTGTTTAAAATATTTTATTCTGTAGAGCTCCCATTTTTGTTTACATCTACTTTCAATAGACTTAGGACAATAGAGAAAAAACAAAGAGAATTGAAAAATTTGCTTATGAACTATCACATCAGTTCTAAGGGAAAAAAGTCATGTCAGCGATTGTTTCAGTTCCTGCTCCAATGACACGATTGCTGTTTCATCACCTTTCATTCATTTCAGGAGACGCCGAACAGCGGGTTCTTGCTTCTCCCTGCCCGGGCTGGGTCTATGAGCGATCGGGCAGCACCATCTGCTGGGCATTTTTAGCTTCCCATGACACCCAATTGCTTTTTTCAAATAATCTGGCAAAGGTGAAGGCAGAGCAGATCATCTGAGATCTGTACAAAATCAAGCGTTCTCATGAGCTCTAATCTGTTCCCCCTGTGTCTCTTGAATAGTAACTTCTTTGTGTCAATTAATGTTTTTAAGATTTATTAACTTAAAGCTTTTTTTTTTTTTCCCCAGTTTCATAGCAGTATTTCAAAATAATTAGGGTGACCTAAAATAATAGGATTTGCCCTGCTTTCTACAAAGATGTACAATCACACAGAGGGGTATTTAAAAGTTTGCTGCTATTAAGGGTGGGGGGTAAATTGGATATCGCCTTCTATAGGTTACAAGATATTGCATCTCAAATCTAGCCATACATAGGAAGTAAATTTAATAATAATAATAATAATAATTTAAAAAAAAAAATAGCAGAGAACTTTCCAGCAGGTCATGCATGTGTTTTGTAACATGTGAGCCTAATCCCAGACATAAACCTTTTTCCACCATCTCCTTGTTACGAAAGCAGCACCAGCTTTCATCGGCCACGGGGAATCCTGGATGTAATCTTGGCACCAGATGTCACCAGCTGCATAATTAAAAATTGCAGCTGTGTGGCCAGAAAGCACTCTTCTGCTGGGAACCCCACACATATTTAGTGGTGAAGAGCCTGGCCTCCACCAAGTGTGGTTTTGCTGCTCACAAAGGAATATGTTCGGTGTGCACCTACTCCCTTTACAATCATTTAAACCTTTTGTCAGTGTTAAGGAGAGTAGCCTAATGTAGTCTAGAAGGGAATAGGATGGGACACATGTCACATATTGGAAAAATGTTTAAAAATACTAAGCCAGCAAAACATGTAATCTGTTTGCATTAAGGAGAAGGATCTATAAATGTTTCTGTTTGCAGTGTTATGCAAATTGACAAGGAAGATTCTGTCCACAAACACACACTTCTAGGGGCTCGGTTGCTCACCAGAGGGTTAGTTTAAGATCAAATAAGCCAGAAGTTATTTCACCTCCTGCTGCTGCTGCTCATTCCCACATCTACATCAACCTCTCCTGCTGGCAAAAGCGATTATGAGGCCAAACTGGTCTGGGGACATTATTGCTTCCTGCTGCTGTTGGATTGTTTTCAACTTGGATTAAGCCCTCAGTTCAGTTCCCTGCACAGCCAACACAAACTTGTGCTCTCACAAGGGAGGTTGAAGACATGGGACAAGCAAATCTCTGCACATGGATAATATGCTGGTAACACACAAGTCAACCTGAGAAATTTGGACAGGATGACACCTATCAGTAACAGCAGCAATGGAGCATCTCCCTCCCTCTGGTCCCTCCTAATCTCCTTCATCAGTTACACCAAAAAAAAAATGCACATCTCTTCCAAGAATGAAAGTTTGAAGCTCTTACTTCAAAATATTACTTCTAGTACAAGATATTCATTTTTATTTCATCATATGCATGGAGAAAAAAAAATTGATTTTATTAAATCTTTTGCCTTTACAAAAATGATGTGAATAAGTCCAGTCACAAATTGCTGCCAGAAATGTCTGACATATTCCAATCTAATTACCAAAGAGTGAAATATTTCAGCAAAATAAAATAGAAAAAAATCTAAAGCCAGGTTTAAACACATGGCATTTCTAAAAATACTGCTGGGAACAAATCCTCTTCCCTCAGCCAAGTTTGCTGAGTTACTGTAAAAAATGAGGCCACATCACACTGGGATTCAAACTACAAGTATACATCAGTAATGTGCTCACATCTAAAAGCAAAACTAAACAGCAAATGTGGTAATGGAACATTAAGCATTAGGGATGGACATGATTTATGCCGCTTACCAGATGTGTTTCTATCTGAGGCTGCCAAAAGTAACCCCAGAACATATTCTGGACTTCAAGAAGGCTGAAAGAAGGTCACATAGAAAAGAGATGGCAGATTCAGGGAAAAAAAAAAATAGTATTGTCAGAAATTACTTCCAGATTCGTGATTTAAACGGTCTCACAACTTCTGAGCTTAGACCCCTTTTGTTCAATTTACAACCTGTGTTCCAGGAGATGGACACATCCTAAGATCCCCACAGTGCAGCTCTGTAGGTGAAAGGAGATGCCTGGGGACCAAACCAGGAACAGCAATCACCTGTGTCAGCTGAAGGCTGGACCAAGAATTTGGACTGTGGGAGCTGATCAGGAAACGCTTTCCCTTCAGATTCATTAACTTGGGTCCTTGTCTCTGATTGAACTTTAGAGATCTCATCATCACACTCAAGGTTTTACAAAGAGAAAAACCTGGTTTGTGTCCAGACCCTTTGCAACCTCTGGCAGCTACCATACAAATGAGGGAAGCCTATGAGAATATAGAATGGAAAAATTGAAGACATGGAAAATAATTTAGATGTATATAATGAAATACATCAGCAAATTGAAAGATTAATTATTAATAATTAGAGTGGCCATGCTATCTCATTTTGAGACACTTTTTTTGCTTGTTTGTTTATGTCGGGATTTTGGCTTCTTTTCAGCCACTGCTGAAGCTGAGATTGAAACACAGGAAACAGAGTTTTTGAGTTTGGTCTTGGATATTCATTAATCCTTATCTATATTACAGCCTCACAAGCTGCAGTACCTCTAGTTCTGCAGTGCCTCTAGTTAACAAAGTGCAAAATGGCGTACCTCTCTATCTCTACTAAGTTTTTCAAGGACAATCTGTCCAATTGTGAAATGCCACCTAAATTATTTTTACTTTAAACCAAATAACTAACTACTTGAAATCCACAATGTGGACTTTGTTAACTAATTACAGAAAACCACCCAAATCCATAAAGAAGAAGGAAGAAGATGAAGAGGAAGGACTTAGACAATGCCTCAAATCCTCCATATTGCTTCACACACATTACTATATACTAAAATCTTAAAATCTAAGTTTCCAGAATTCCAAAAAGTATAGATTTGGGGTCTATGTATTTTTTACAGTTTAAAACCCACGCTCATTGGTATCAAATTTTGGGGGGCATATCTGGGTAATGGCACCATCCTTTATGCACTCAAGGGCAAAAAAGAGTGGGAGGTCCTAAGCAGTGCTCAGTGTATGATGTTCTGAAGGGTTTGAGATGTTGTGGTAAAAAGACCATGCTGACCCAGTTAGAGGAATGGGAACATGTGGTGGACTATATCCAGAAAGCAGGGAAAAATTATTGTTTCCATAAAATTATTACAAAAATAAGATGTGATGTTATTAATTGAGGGTCCCTCACAAAATTGATAAAAAATACCAGAGACTTATGTGGTAGCAGAAGTCAGAAATCAGAAAATGTCAGGCATAACATTAATACAGCCAATTTTAAGGCCTTCTGAATGCAGTTCAGTGCAGAACAGACTGCTGTCATTTTGTGCTGTAAGGAGAACTAAAATTGGGATTTTAATCTAACAAAAATATGAGAAGTGTTGTCTTGACAACCTTTGTTCAGTTTAAAGTTGTTCAGTTTAAAGCTGGCTGCTTCTCTTTTTGTCACTTAAGAGGCATAAGAATATTTTTAAACCAATAAAAGTTTCTCTTCCAATAGTTTGTGGCAGTTTAATCAAAGTGCAATTAAACCAAATTTTAATTCTGTTTGATGTGACTGATATTTGTAAACTGGGTGTAATATACCCATTTTCATTTATTTGCAACCAGCCAGCAGTGCAGTGCAGTTTATTATTATACAGATTTTATAATAATAAATTACTAAGAAAATATGCCTGGATGTCATGCATTAAGCTTCTCATAGTGACTATTCTGTGCTTTTATTTATATTTGTGCTGTAACTATGGTGATAGTAACACAAAGAAATTTTAACCCCCCTGATTGATACAAGAATTAGGCATAAGCCAAGCAGAACACTAAATTAAGATGCTTTAAAAATATCTGTTGTTTTCCCTGTTAGGCTTCTCTTTCATGTTTTTACGATGTTGCTCCTTCAATTGATGAATGTTCCACTACCTTGGCCTTTATCTTCAGTTTCCAAATCAAACACCTCTCATGAAATCAATGCGGTTTTTAATGCCACAAGTGAATTTATTAGCAGCATCTGTATGGAAGAGACATGGTTAAACTAGAGATGGATTTGGCTCACTACACAGGAATAGTTATCAGCACTCTGCAGCTGCCTATTCATCACGACCTCATTCAACCCTCAGCAGTCAACTAGAGGATTCCAGTTATTATCGGTGGATTTAGACAGATTGTCAATGAAGCTAAATAAAATCCAAAGAAAACCGAGAAAGACAAAGAGATCATCTTATCTCTAACACCTGAAAGTATTATAGCCAGGTCCGGCTCTCTGACTGAAATCAGCTTTTTAAAGAAAATTTTGCCTTGGAAAGTTTTATAGTGTGGAGAGTTTTTCATACAGCAAATATGCAAGAATATGATTGAGAGATCTGCTGAGATTAGCTCCGTTGGTGAGAGCATGGTGCTAATAACACCAAACTTGTGGGTTCAATTTTGAACCCGGTAACACCAGACTTGTGGGTTCAATTTTGAACCCGGTAACACCAGACTTGTGGGTTCAATGGCCCATACCGGCCACTGATTTAAGGGTCGGACCCAAAGAGCCTGGCGTCCCTTCCAGCTCAGAACACACTGTGAACCTGCAAGAAAAACATTGAATGGGTAGCTCTCCAGAAATGGGAAGAGTAAGATACAAAATATCAGTAAATCTCACGCTAGAAAAGCCGGTGTCAGGTTCTGGGGGTGTGTTAATTAGTCAAATGGTGGTTGTTCAAGCAGCATTATAAGTAACAATTTAACATAACATCGTATCATGAAAGTAACATGACAGACTTAAAATGTGCGTGGCCGATATCCGCGCCAGGCAAGAAGAATGAGAAAGGTTGGAATTGGTTTGTGCAGTCACCCATGCCCTAAACCACGCTCTTTCTGCTCAAATTTCTCTCAGCACACCACTGGGAACAAAGTGGCGGCTCGCTGTGTCACTGCCCCTCCGGGAGATGCCGTAGCGCGGGGACCAGCCAACACCTGCAGGGCAGGCGTGCCCATGGAGGGTTTGAAAATCAACAGTTTTCAGAAGAAAAAACCCTAATTAGTCCATTTTATAGAACATGGGACAGAAGTACAGTATGAAAAGGCTTGTTAAAGATGAGAGGATTTAATGCCAGGATTAAATTTTGGATGATCTTGAATGTCCAGTCCCTTTTCAATCTATTTTGTTGATCTTCTGCCTTATTTAGTTCATGATTATTGTTCTTTTAATGCTTTAACTTTAAAACAAAATTACACCGATACCTGACTGATCTCACGCAATAAATTACACACGTAACTCAATTTCCTTTCACAGCTTCTATTAAAAAAAAAAAAAAAAAAAAAAAAAAAAAAAAAAAAAAAAAAAAAAAAAAGAAGAGAGAGAGGCATCTTACACGCAAGATTTAGGTTTTGTTCGCGAGGATACTCACATCACAGAAGTCAGTTTGAACCTTGCTGGTGAAAGCTCATGTGTGGTCGTTCATTCGCAAAATGAAAGAGAGCTTACTCCGGATAGGAGGGTGTATCCATCCTGCCTGGGACGCCACCCTGCACTGAGGAGTTAGTGACCCACACTAACTCAGGTTAACCCGAGCTGGCAGCTAAGGTGCTGCACGCCCAGCATGGCCTCAAGGCTGGGCTGTGCTGATTCCTTGGCTGCAGGATAACCTCAGCCACCTCACTGCAACACCAGAGCCCGTGGGCAGCGCCCATTCAGTACCAGGAATTACATCATCTGCACGGCCTCACCTGTATCATAAAGTACAGGAAGAAGCGCTCACCTGAATATCCTTTATGTCTCTTTTTCTTTTAAAAAAAGCATATAAGAGCTCAAACGTATGGAAAGAAGGAGCCTCTGTCCATGGAGGGGATATAAAATGCAATGGGAATATCCATCCGGGGTCTCTCTGGCCCTGAAAGAATGCTGTGTGCTCAGAATCTGAAGGGCATTTACTCACCATCTATAATACCTTTTTTATGATATCTTACTAAAGAGCTATTTTATTAAGTATTTTGTTATCAGTCATTTCTTCAGAAACAACAATGCCCCGTCTCTTTCTCACCTCATGAACTGCTGCTGGTGAAGAATAGATTTAAATATGAGTTTGCACATATTTAAGCAAAATTATTAATTAATGTATAACTTCAGTTCCAACTTTTCAGGAATTCTTTACCTCAAATTTACCTCTAAATCCAGCACCTGAGTACATCTTTCACCACCCCACCTTTTTTTTTTTTTTTTTTTTTTTTTTTTTTTTTTTTTTTTTAATCTCATGAAAGGAACACCCAGCTACCTTCCTAAAAAGGTACTGTTTTAAAAATATGAAGCACAAAACATTGTCATTGAAAATCTTTGGGGCACATACATCAGTCTGGAAGCGGCCGCTCGGTAACATTGAGAAGCCATAACATAGCTGTGTGCTGCCTTCTAAAGGATCTTCATGGGCTTGGAAAGACCCCTCAAGCCCTTCATGCTCGGTTTGCTCCTCCACAAACTTCTAAAGAGAACCTAGCCTAGAGGTGACAGCCAAGCACTGAGTAATTAGAGAACAAAACCTGAGAAACCAAGCTTTAATTTAAAGAGCGGATGGAAGCTCCACGTTTCCCTCTACCAGTGTGCCCAGCAGCAGGGCATGCCTTCAGTAAGACAGAACCTTTACTTTAAAAATGTGCCATCAGGTCTATTAGGGAAAGCATCAATAATTAAAGTTAATGCCTGGAAACTGGCATCAGCTACGGGCATGATGACTCAAGCTCTTGGAGATCCATTCATTACGTTCAACTACAAAAGCTAGAAGTTATAAAATATGCATGAATAAATTCTTCAAGTATTAACACGCTGCTTCTTTAAATGTTTGCTCTGACCCAGGTGGCGCTGCTCTGACGTTTTCTGCAGCTTCTTTTCTCTTAAATGACCTTAGATTATTGTAGCTGTCTCTCAGGATTAAACAAATTACTCTCTTTAAAAAGTATTACTGAAGGATCCTACTTAGTAAGAGACAGAAAATGGTCTCTGGCATCCTCTCCTCCAACTCATTATAAAAAGTTAGATTTCACAGCAAAACTTATAATCTTAAATTTAAGTCTTTTTAGCTGGAAAATTCAATTTGCTAAATTCCCTTCTGGGCATGGCAAAATTAAATAAAAACAAGCTAAATACTACAGAAGAGATCCCCATTTTGTATTTCTAAATCTCAACAAGATAAAGCAGAAGACACAGTGCCATGGTAAAACTTTTGGTCAGAGGTGGTTGCACCCAAGTGTCTTCCACATTAAATCAACAGCAATAACAAATAAAAACAACTTTATGTAAGTTTGGGCATTTCTGATATGGGAGAGTGAAAACTTTTTGCTCTGCATTTTTTTGGGTTTAAGTTTCTAGATGGCATTCCTTTCCTGTTTAGATTAAGTTTCTTTTAGGGTAGTATTTCAAGATTCTTCATTGATGGGTTAATTTTGGCAATTTTTTCATCCCTGGTAGGGCTTGGCTGAAGTTTCTAAGTTCATGGATTCAGAGTGTTTTCCACTTCTTTCTGCACTTGAATTTTTCTTTTCAGGGCAAGAGGAGTCAGTAGCATTTTCCAGATGAAAGAGGAGCCACATATTTCAAAGAAAGAGAGTTGGAACTTTTCTGTTTCTGACTCTGGAGCCAAATATCCAGAAGCTGCAAGCTACCCATCATTTTTTTCAAAAAGGTAATCGAAAAAGAATCCAAAATTCCAAAGGGATTTGGGTGGGCCCAGAAATGTCTTTACAGATGAGATTAAAAATATGAGAATTACAAATTCAATGCTTGTAGTACTTTTGTAAAACAGAATTACATTTTAACTCACCATCTTATCAACATGTATGAATGTCTGAAAGGATGCTGCAGAGAGGATAGAGCCAGGCTCCTTTCAGGGGTGCCCAGTGACAGGACCGGAGGCAGTGGGCATGAACTGAAATGCAGGACTACCCCTCTGAACACCAGAAAACCCTATTTTACTGTGAGGGTGACCAAGCACTGGGTCACCAGTTGGTTGCCCAGAAGTGCTGTGGAGTTTCCATCGCTGTGGTTGTTCAGAAGCTGCCTGGGCACAGCCTGGGTAGCTGGATCTCGGTGGCTGCCATTGAGCAGGGGGCTGGACAAGATGTGCTCAGAGATGCCCCCCATCCTCAACTGTTCTGTGATTCTGTAATAAAACCTTGATAGGCTTCATGAGGACTTACTATAAAAGAAACCAAATTTGATCTTTGCCTGAATATGACAGAATCTTCATTGCGATTTGCATCAGCTGTTACTGGACAGCGCTGACCGCTATGTAGAAATACTGCAAAAGGGGGAGTTTACAGCAGATGCTGCTGCTTGGAGATCTCTTCAATATATCTGCTGACTGTAATTGCCATTGCTAAAGTGATGAAGAAGTTTGTCCACACTTTAAATTTCTTCTACATCAGTTTATTCATGCAAGAGGTGAAAACCTCTATAGTGTGCTGCCAAATCCCAAGAGCTGAGCAAGCTTTTAAACTCTTTTTCTTTATTCCATTACCTAGTTCACCTTAAGTAGACAAGTTTCTACAGAGTTTAAACTTCAATTCTTTCCCTATAAGACAAAGAACCACAAGCCCTTGCTGACTCTATGACATTAATAATGCATAAAGTTGTAGATGGACATCTACCATGTGAGTGGAAGACATTCTCTCAGCTTTAGAGGGCATTTCCCCATCAAAATATGCATAACAAAATTCATAAGGAGCAAAGAAAAAGAGGAGAAGCATTTCTTTAAAATGGCTAGACTATCATTCTTGAGCTGTGGATATATTAAAAACCTGTAAATGCAACAAAAAGTTATTGTAAAAAGTTACATTTTTCTCAAAGGCTGCTTAAACTTTTAAAATGTATCTGTCATCATAAAGAGAGTCACAAAGAAGCTACAGGGTTTAGCAGTTCTGGAAGATTGTCACAGTCCCTGTATGGATGACTCAAAGCACCCTTTTAGAGGCTGGGTGGCTTGTGAGCTATTATGAGGCTTTCAAAGAAACCAGAGCAGCTCCTGTCTGGAAGCTACCGTATTACAAAGACTGAGGTTGCTTGGAGAAGAGGAGCCACTACGCATTTTCAGTCTTGACTGTGGTGCACTAATTGAGACTGGACCTATTTCATCTGCAAAGGAGAGCTGTGCAAGTACTGTCTTTGGGATTAGCTTCTGCTTTACTACCCAATTTTCCAAGGTGTATGAGATGCTTCCTTCAGTACACAAAGATTTTGGCATTCAGTTCATAGAATCATGAAAGTTATCTGTCTTGGAAACAGTTAATACTAAGGGAGTGAATTATTAAAAGTATAATCTTTTTGTCTCAGGACACAGGATGACACACTCATTCCTACCTCGCGGTGAAATGGGATGATTCTCTTCCTCTGCTCCTTTGAGCACCTCTGTCTCAAACAGCACATTCAAATCTAAAATTAATCCAAAAACTTAGAATCTTAGAGTAAAATATAAAAAAATTTCATCTGGTTTAGTAAGTGTGATACTCTCCAAAATTAAAAATAACATCTTTGTTTTCCTCAAGCTCTTCCAACTCCTGGATGCAGCTTACTCTTCAGGTTCCCCATGGAAATGGTCACATCACCAAGCCCTACAGAGTTCAAGAAGTGTTTGGACAATGCTTTCAGGCGTATGATGTGACTCCTGGGGTCTCCTGTGCAGGGCCAGGAGTTGGACTCGATGATCCCGAAGGGGCCCTTCCAACTCAGGATATTCTATGATTCTTTCATCATTCCTCTCTCCAGTATTTACATATGGAAAAATATAATTTCTTCAACAGCATATTCTGCAGCACAGGAGATTATAATAAATCATAATACTTCTATTATAAATCATAGTACTACTTTCACGATTTTTTGAAGAACAAGAAAATAGTTTTCAATATTTTGGTTACTTTGCTAAAATTTACAACAAACTATGTCGCCACTGACATTCTCAAATGGAGTTACACTATTGTAGAGTAGGTTGAGCATTATTCAAAGCCTTACTTATCTCTGTGAATATTAAATATTGACTTTTATTTGCTTAGCATTGACAAAAGAGTCTGATTAAAAATACTCAACCTTTTATACCCATCTAGAACCATTATTTGATTCCATTAAATAACTCTGTGAAGCCTCTCCTTGCTTTCCTGTGCATATCATTAAACACACCAATAACCAAAAGCACTTTTGAGCTATCACTGAAGACCACAAAGTATCCTAGAGATACACTGCAGTGTTCTAAAAGGGTCAGTAAGTTTCCCCATTTCTCCATTCTCAAAGGAGATAAATCAGGTTTCTTACTTCAAAGTTTCCTACAGAGAACATAATCAATTCACTCCAGTACCTGGCATGTCTTGATATAAACCCTTCTGCTTTCATTAGAACAGGAATACACTGGGAAAACAGCATTAGAAAAGTACTTAGAGAGAATTCTAACCTCAGGAACTCATGATTTGAATAACAACAAGGACACTTGAAAATACCTTTGGTAAATAGATTAGAAATACAAAAAAGAATTCTGGAGTAGGCAACAAAAACTTTTTCTTATTTGTAATCTTAAAAAGAAAAAGAAATCTTCAGCCTTATATCTAAAATGACTTCTACATTAAATTGTAGGACAGTTTTCCCTAGCCTGCCATTTCCTCCTGTACAGATGTTCTTTCTGCAGAGACAGAACAAATATTACTGTCCAAGGGGCTGCAATGCTTTCCACTTCAGTTTTCCCATTCACCAATATAAATGAAACTGCACATCAAAATTCTCAGACACAACATCAATATAAATCTCATCAATATACATTCGTGTATGTGAAAGTGCAGATTTCACTATTTTGACACTATTAATATTATTCAATTATTAATAAAAAAAGACAGCAAGTAATTGTTAAAGCACTAACCTACATTCTTTGCCTTTGAAAATAAAACTTTAAAGATTTTAAGGGCTTTTAATTTTATTTTTTTTTTAAATTTGAAAGTACATACAAAGAATCTCCCCCTTCAGATTTCAGAGGCAAAAGTCTGAGCTTTAAAATTTTGACTGTTTCAGAATTTTCTGAACAGTATTAAATAGCATTTGCCTGGTGCATGTCCTTGTCTTATAACAATGGTTCCAACTTCATAGATAAAAGACACATGCACAAAACAAAATAAAAAACTAAACATGCTGAAATGTTATCAGTAAATAAGTATAAAATATTGGCAGCAAAATGTAGACATTGGAACGTTTTTTAGAAAACCAAGCATAAGGTTCCCTCACTGAGACTTTATTAAGGCCGGTATGGTGAGCAAGACTATGTCATACCAGGGTCAGAACAGTCCACGAAATCACTGATAAATGCACCTCTCCTGTACAGTTATTATCAAATAAAACAACACTAAAACACTTGATTAGTAACTTGCAGTCCCATTTACTTCAGCAGTTCTCTAACATATCAACCACACTTTTACATTAAACACATAAATACCAATTTTCACATAAAACTGTAGTACACAGCATTCTGAAAGACTGGTTTTTAATCCTTTTTACTGAGGTATTAATCTTCAAGGTCGTTCAAAGACCTAAAAAAAGGAAATTGCAGAGTAATTGGAAAAATTCACTTATGCTGTCTTGGGACATGTCACACATGCAGGCCATCCTTTAAGAAATGTTTACAAAGGAGGAAATTTTCCAGTGTAGTGGGTACAACAAACCACAGAGGATAGGATAGGATAGGATAGGATAGGATAGGATAGGATAGGATAGGATAGGATAGGATAGGATAGAAAGCTAAGAAATATCTTGATCAATTTGAAGGATTTAAAATTTAAATAATTCGCTTTAACATTTTAAAGAGTCTTCTATATGGCACACTGGTTTTGCTGTGCAGCATAGCATTGATTTTGCTACAGTGGACATTTATTCCTTAACCACTCTGGACACAGTTTGATGGGGCTGTGGCTTAATTTGCAAAATATCAGAAAGGTACTTGCCAACATTTTACTTTGCAAGGTCAAGAGCCTGAGGTATAATTAACATTTTTTGATGAGACTTTGAGTATGGTTTTATTTGAAAATAATGCCTGTTTGGAGAGAGGTGCAATGTTCTTTCCTTTAACATTCAATAAATTATAGCTTGGAGGTGTATTTTATCAGATAAATACAGAAATGTTCTGCTCCTCTTTGTAAATATTTGTAAAAATAAAATCCATATATTTATTAAAAAGCGCTCTTTGAAACTCAAGAAATATTAAGAAATATTTGGTAGAACAGAACACTGATTATACTGCTGACTTATTAAAGAAAATATGGGCACTGATATCGATACCCAACTGTGACGGATGAAAACTCTCTAACAGTTTAAAGTTAGAAGGTGTATGTTTATTACTATGCTGGACAGTGTGTGGGATAGCTCCCAAATGCACACTGTGATTTACAGGTGAGCACAGAGTCCTTTTATTTACAGAAGTATTGAATACCCAAAACACAAATGCATATTCATAACCCTGGTACATCCCATTCCAGGCTTCAAATGGTAATTAGCTCAAAAGCTATTAAGCATGCGTAGTTTGTTCTTTGAAATGGGTCGGTGCTCCTTTTCATGGGGACAGGTCCCCAAAATGAGGAAGTAAAGAATTCTTCCTCATTCTGACCTTTCTACCTGTTCAATGCAAATGTGATAAATGAACCCTTGGTAGGACTCCTGTTTCCTGTCTTTGTGACTGTTCAATGGGTTTCTGGGCAGAGGAGGCCTACAATTGTCTTATGTTCCTAAAAGCTATTTATCAGTTTCTGTATTCTTCGTTATAAACACAGCTAACCAAACATAAAGCTGACAAGTAATCAGTTATTCAAATATGGAAGAGTGATCCCAAACTAAGTTTCTCTTAGTTAATTACTAACTTTTAATTTCAGCAAAGCCTACCTACTTTAGTTAATTTCAGGAAAGCTTATCTCTAACTAAAATATTAACCCCTCTAAAATCCTTAATTCTCTAAAGTTTGTCTCACTGCCAAGTCTGTGAAATAACAACAACAACAACAACAACAAAAAAGAGTAGCTTGAACTATAAGCATTAGAATGTATCTAGTGATATCTAGTTTAACAGTCACCTTCATGATGTCAGACAGCTGATGTTGCAGCCTCTTAAAGGAGGCAATATTTGTCAATATTTGCCAAATGCTATAGACCAAGTCTCATGCTTGCAGAAAAGGTTTATCCTATTAATGTAAATAAACAAAAACCTATTAACTCTAAAAAGCCTGTTTATTTTGTATCCACTAAAAAAAAAAAATGGAATCAAAATTTCTTTGCTCTTTATTTTAATAAAAGAGGATTACTCTATTTACATAAATGTATTAGAACTTATAGTGCAGAAAAACATCTTGTCCCTCTATGTCTTTCTTGTCCTGCTTAAGTGTGAGAAAAAAAAAAAAAAACAAAACAACTGGATAACCCTATAGAGAATGTCTTTGAACTAGTTTGAAAGTCTAAAAAAACCTTCCGCCAATCAGAAATAAATCTCCCATTTTGAATATTCATTGCCCTGGTATCAAAGAACTGTTTTCATTCATCCTTAATTATCTCATTTCACCCTTGTTCTCTCTCTTTACCCTCTGCAGAATGTAAAGTAACAGCAAAGACTCCAACCGAATTGCTGCTTCAATATAAGAAATAGCAGCAGGTCTCTTAAAGTACTGGCATATTTTAGTACTCTAGTATTTATATCTAATAATATATACTGAAGGGCCAAGTTTCCCCAGAGGATACACACTGCCAGTGGTCAATACTGTCATCTGCTCCTCTTTCACACCACGGCAAAGGCTGCCAAGTGCAGCTCCCTCAAGCCGGGAAACTGATATCAGCTAGATGAGCACGCTCCTACTCAAGGCAGGAATGACAGCTCCAAGTGAAATAGTCTAAAACGTCAGAACTGTCAATAATGTTCCACACTCCAAGAAAATGCTCTTTCTCCTTCTAAATTGTATTTGCATAAATACAATGGTTATGTGTATGGGGCAGCAGCATTACTGGATTAATTATTTATCAGCAGAAATCGATTTTCCTTACCTGCCTGCAGTCTTGCTGGCTTCTTTGCTTGGAGCAACTATTCAGTAAATACTTTAGCTTTTCAAAATCTGTGTTCTGAAATAAGGGGAATATGCAAACCTTGGGCCCTGCAAATATGTGAGTTGCATCCCACATTCCCCACAGACACAACGTATTTTAATTATAAAAATTTCTACAGTAGTGATACGGAAGTATCTGAGAAAAAAGATTTTGCTTTCTTCAGAAAGTTTTGAGATACATCATAATTTATAAAACAGATTCTTTACAAAATACAATAATATACAAGTTGTGAAACATTTAATACTTAATATTTGAATGCTTTCTACTACACAAATAAAAACTCAGCCAACAGCTACAACCTTTTGAATTTCAGCTTTTATACAGTAGCTGATTTTTTACCTGCTCTGTCCACTACAGAGTCTGTGTCTGAAACACGTTGAACTTTCTGGTGTGATTTATTTTCTTACTACTGGTTCAAGAATATAGGAAAAAGTAGAAAGAATTTGTTGTGATCTTTCCAGGCAGACCACTACACATGGCCACATCTCCTGTAAATGAAGGAGCCTTTATATACCTACAGGGTCAACCAGATGGGCAGACTACAGCAAGCTTGGGGACTGGATGGGTAAAATGAGGAATAAATCTCCTTGAGCAGACAATATTCGACAAGATTTCGTGTCTGACATGGTATACAGCAAAAAATGGCTAGAAACTATATTATTTCACAGGATAAAATGTAACTCATGAAACCACCTATCGCAGAAGAAACCATATGCTTTGCAGAGATAAGTTTTGAACAGTCCAGAACAGCAGACAATCCTATGGTCACATTGTCCAGCTGAAGGAGGGTACCCAGGTTTCTGAGACATTTCTCTGAAGAGAACCAGAAATAAAGAGACTGACACAGGTAAGGCTGGTATGGGGTAAAAAGGAAATTCCTTCCATGAACCCATTAAAACAGAGGAAATAAAAGGCAGAAACAAATGGTTAGCTTTCACAAAACAAACAAACAAACAACAAACAAAAACACACAAACCCCCCAAAAGGTCTTTCAGGGACCATTGGAACATAAACTGTCCAATATATAGACAAGTAAACCAGAAAAAAAAGGTAGTAAATAATTAGATAACACAATTTATTGAGAATACTAACTTTTTCCAGGTTGACCAAATCTAGAGCTGACAGTGAGTGACAAATAGCTGACATTTTGATGGACTGCTACACTCAGCTGAGAAATACTCTTCAACAATAGAACAAGAAAAAGCTTGAGGCAAATGTAGAAAGACTGATCAGAGATATAAGGAGACTAGAAAGGTTACGGTCTTTCACTTTGCAAATTAAATAATTAAGGGCAAGGATATAGTATAAGCTACAAAATCACAAACCATTCGAAAACAGAAATAATCCTCCACTTTTTCTTAAATCACAATCATGAGGAGATGTCCAAAGATATTTTCAGATAGCAAGTTTAAAATGAAAGAAAAGGAATACTTTTGTAATCCAACATATTAACAGAATTATGGAACTCATTGCCAAAGGATGTTAAGGAGGACAAAAGTATAAATGATTTAAAAATAAAGTTAGATAATTTCATAGAAGATAGATCTACTGGTGGTTACTAAACATAATGGACTGAACACAGTCTCAGGTTTAGAATGTCCCTAAGGCATTGATTACCAGGATTCAGATGATTTTAGGAAAGATTTCTTACATGGGCCCAACTTGAATTCTTTCTGTACCAATACTCCACTTTCCTTACCACTACTCCAGAGTCAAGGCAGGATATTGAGAAGCAGGGAAAAGTCTCCCTTTCGGCTTAATATGAGTGTTTTATCTTCTTGGTATCAGAGCTACTCTTCCTGGGTAGTCTTACTGTGGAGAATAAGTAGACAACAAGGTTAACCAGGTTATCTGTAAAATAATCACTGGTTTTGAGTAAAGAGCTTTTCTAACAGGAGACAGCCTAAACTGAGCATCGCCCAGGGCACTCCTGTCAGTGTCTCTAGTAAAAAGAAAAGAAGTACAAACAGTTATTACTTGAATGAAAGAAAAACACTTCAAAACATATTTTTGTATGCACTTTGTTTTAAATGAGAACAGTAAATCCAACGGGATTATTCATTTGTTTCAATGGTAAGCAGCTGGAGAAAAGAGGAGCAAAGCAATGAAAAAAAAAAAAAGCATCAAGGAAAACAGTGACATACGTGTTGCTATGCGTGCATTATTTAAAATGTACATTTATAATTTAAATCATCATAATCATCTGCAGTATTCTAGCCTAGAAAACATTTTTGCAAAAGGCAATGGTGCAGGAAGCACACATGCAAGTGCAAGCAATCATTATTGTCACACACCCCATTTCCCCACCTCTTGGTTAATGTCATTGATAGAGGTTCAAAAAGCCACACAGGAGAGAGCACACCCAGAGCAGTGCGTGCTTCAGCAGGAGCCCAAGCTCCTTCAGGCCACTCACTGCAGGAGAAACTGAAACAGGGGTGATGTGGTTTCTCTGGTGTCCAATAAGACATTAATTATGACCAAAACTTCTTCCGTGGTTAAGGATCCATAGCAGCCCCCACCAGCTTTGTCTGATGTCCAAGCAGGGAGTAGGTCCCCCACAGCCATAATGCAAATCTGCTACAAAATCAACCACCCAGTAGGCAGAAATTCTTTGGAAACCAGGTTTAATTAGTTGCAGAACAAATTATTTAATTAGTTCAGTAAATGGGCTTGGTTCTGAAATGTTTTTATGTTTGGCAGACATAGTGAAAATTCATTAACCTGTTGCAATATGCTTGAATCATTGGGGTGGGAGGACAGATATATTTAATACTTTTATTCAGTATTGTTTCCAGGCTATTGGAAAAGTTTACCAAAATATGAAAACCAAAATCAAAAGTCTCTAGCTTGGACCCACTAGCAGTGCAATTGAATGTATCTTCTCATTCTGCAATATTCTCTAGCTCTAACTCAAATTTCAGACAAGAAAAAGTTATGAAGCACCACGTAGATTTATTTTATTGATCTTACATCAATATGTAATTTTAGTTTTTTATTTTCAGATCTGCAGTGAAATGTAAGAATTGAATGAAGACCAAGAAAAGAACCCATAATAAATCCAAGATTTCAACACCAAATTTTAAGGAGTTCTTAAGTCATAAAAAGCAGAAGTTTGGCCTGGAACAAACTACCTACTCTGTTTTTCAAATACCCTGCATCAATCTTCCTCTCTTTATGTACCCAGAGAGTTCCAAGAACATCCACTGGGTAAAGCAAACAGAGGAAATAGAAATCTTTGAGTGCTGCAGTTTGGTATGCAAGAAATAAGACTTTATGACCACTATAGAAGTTGTGGCTCTGATTACAAGTAGACCAGATCAATGAGGGAGATCAAGTTGATCCTGCTATGAGAAAAGTAAGTGATCTACTAGTCCTGTGAATAGTTTTATCTTCAAGTAGTTTCTTCCATGTGCAGGACTCCACTAAACTGGATGATGCAGAATGGCCATTGTCTTCATTTAGACACTCCAGGAAGGGGAAGCTAGAAACTTGTTTAGAGTCAGATCACACAATTTGCAAATGCTCACACATTTGCATTAATGTCATTACATCTGCATTAATTATCCTTGTACTGAACTCTGTACTTTATAATTGACCTCTTTGACAACGGCAGCCACCTCTGAAAGCATTTGGAGATGTGTCCAACATTCTCTTATCAGTATTTTCCCATGGTGAATCAAATTTACTCTCAACATTTTTGTATTTTATTTCTTCTCTTAATGTATTTGACGTTAACATTTTTGAGTAACTGACCGGATAAGAACTTATAAAGATCTATATAAAATAAAACATATTTTAAGCCACACAACTGTCAACTATGAGCTCATGGCCTAAATACAATATCCATACGAATTATGCAGTTGTATAGATTCCCGACTCTATGAATTTTTTAAAAATGGATTGGAGGTCCACCAGAAGTTTATAGTGTTTTAAGAGTGCTTTGCATCACGTTGATGTATTGATTTAAAATATAAATCCACATTAATCTGAAGTAATTGACTATCTACATTAATAATAATGTTCAATTTTCATGAAAGAAGACAATGGTTCTTGTGCCAAGACAAATGAAATTTATTACTTGCAACTACAGAGGTAGAGATGAAAAAAATTATTAAAAAGTATAAAGAGGCTTTTGACAGAATATCTGTTAAAGTTGCTCTGGGTAACTCTGGAAGAAAAAATCCATTTATTAAAAAATTTACAAGGAAATGAGAACATAAAAGGGCCCTTTCATTGGCATCACAACCTAATTTACTTCTAATGTATTATCAAGATACTTCTTGACTTCTTGATAAATGCAACTCTCTACTATGGGTTCTCCTCTGTATTTTTATAAAACATGCCACAGCTACCAAAATCCTTGGCTAAAATTTCAAAAGCTATCAGCTGTCAGAGGATTAGTGGTCACTTGTATGCCTAGAAATTAATAGGATTTAACTCTTTTTCCCTTATTTTGCCCTTTATTCTTATTTTTATGGTTTTACCTCCACAAAGAAAACTAGGACGTTGAAGAGGTTATATTTGAGTAACAGAGTGTGGAATCCATCATGCCAGGATTTCACACTGTTAATTAAATGTGGCTGCAATTCATAAGGTGTTATTAGGTGCTCTGCTGAACAGGAACTGAAAGTCTTACTATTTAAGTTAATTTACATGCAGCCCTAATTTTTAGCTCATATATGTGTAAAATTCAACATGTGTAAATTCTTCATAGAAGAGTTGGATACTTCATACTTCTGTGTTATGTTTCAAAATACGCTTTCAAATTCCATCCATAAAACAACATCTGGTTACTATTCTAGGAAGGACATGTTTGTTTTCTTGTGAAAGGAAAATTTTGGATGGGATGTTGGCATGGTGTGGGACTATTTATTCCAGTGACACTCATGATTACATTTTGAAAATGATGAACCAGTATAAAGTCAATATAAACATGAAGAATTTGAACATCAGTTAAATAAAATCAAAAATAAACTCTTTTACCTCCTTTCCTCCAAGAAAAGAGTACAGTACTGCTTTTAAAAACCGAGTAATTGCATCATACCATTAGAGACAACAGCCATATATGGGGTTTAATGTTCTTTACCAGAACTGGTGAGATCTTGAGTCACTGTCTGTTTGAGCACCCAAATATCCTGGCATCAGTACAAGACTCTTTTAATGGGCTCCCCAAAACATTCAGGAGAAAAGCAGCACTGCAAGAACGGTTTAACCAACTGATGTCTTCTACTTCACGTATTTTTATGCTTCTACTTTAAAACTGAGTGTCTCAAGCTGTGGCTTACTGAATAGCATTTCTGCATGAAACCCTGATATGTCTGCTGCTTCAAAGGGTGTTCAGGACAACACAGCTAGGTTCATGCCTCACTACACAGAGATCTAAGTTTATTGGCATAGTTACAAAAACATGGGAATAACTACCCATAGTTAGGAGCCAGATCCTCTATAAATGCCAGTGGGGAAAGAGACCTGAGAAAAAATCATTAGTAGATCACAGGGAAAAAATTATGATTGTTCAGAACTAGTTTTCTGAAGTCAGCTTTGGAAACTGCTCTGTGCAGCTCGGTCACTGCAGAATGTGATCTGCAGTTTCTGTTGTACACTCTAAAATCTCATCTGTGACGCTAAAAAAGTGGTCTGGAGACTCAAAACTGTGAAGAATATTTACAGAGAATAAACTAATTGTTAAAAGAGAAAACTGTATCTGAAACCTCAAAGAGAGTATAAATTATATTTTTCGGTCTACAGGGATTCTTTGCAGCTCTGAGAAATTATTCTTCATGTTGCATTTTCCTTCTCGTTATTTCATGACATTGTTAAACAAGGAGCAATGGGAAAGATGTTTCCAGCAAACACTACCTTGTAAGGTGTGCCAGGAACTGAGAGAAAGATCAAATATACATCTTCTGGAGGGCTTCAACACGCAGACCACAGTGAAGTCCCACCTAAACACGGTAGCTATTCTACTGCACCTGTAATGACTACTCTGAAGCCCACCAGAATAAAAGACAATTTTGCTATTGATCTAAGGCATTTTGGATCAAGCCTCAAATAATCACGCTACCTGTGTAGGTTAATGCCCAGTAGTAGATCCAAAGAAGTAGAGGGGCTCATCACAAACATTGTTTCTAAAGCTGGTGAATAGGTTTTTTACCATAACAGTGTGACTGAGAAACAATGAAGATTAAAGAGATTTATCCTCTTAGGATCTGCTGCTACATCTGTTAAAGTTAATATCCTAGGTAGAGTAAAACTCTATTTGGACATGGGAAAAAATTGCCTGGGAAAAGGGAGGGGGGGGGGGGGCGGTACAAAAGTAATTAATATTTAACAGAAGGGACTAAAACACTTCCCCAGTGACTACTTCTCCCTTTGTCAGCCTGGGTTAGGAGTTGTGTGACTTTCACAATCATCTGTAATTCATCTATTTGGGCAGTTACATGTAAATCCCAGGTAAATTTGGATGCAAATTCTTTTGTGGTCGTTGTAACAATTAGTTTAGTTTGTTCTGATTTATGTCTATATGACTCTCATTCAGGGTGCTATTTTCTGAGGTAGGGATGGCTGGCTGGGATGTTGGGAGTCAAATAAGTTGCTCCTGGTCCATAGTTAGTGTATCCCTGTTTGCTGCGTGAGTTATAGCTCAACTGTTGCCTTTCAGAATTCTGTTAGGATTTGGGTTTATACTATCACAGTTAAGGTGGATCTGAAATCTGCTATGTTGTAACAGAGGATGGTGAATAAATAATCCAAAGAATCAAGAGCAATAGTGAATTACAAATTTTTTATGTTTCCTATTAAAACATTACCCATTAAAATCTTCATTGCACCTTTCTACGACATACTCAGAGGGGTTGTTTAATGCAGCATTTGAGAATACAATAAAGGATATTGCAGAATATGTATCAAACCTCAGAACACTCTTGCGGAAACTCACAGTATGATCAAACTGTGAAAAATGAAAATCTGATTCAAGAGAGGTCAGATCTACTAATCATTACTTTTGTCTTAGCTCCATCATGTCCGAGACGCCAGTGATGCCTTACTTGCCCTCTAGGTAGTTCCTCTGATACCAGCTGAATCTTTAATGAGGGAAAAACTGATTGAAAATTATTCCAGAGCTGCAAGTATTTTTCTGAAAGTATTTTTGTCTGTACCTTTGTTGCTTCAGATCTGAAACAAATTTTTGAAGATACTGAGATGCAACATGAGCTACAGACTGACGAAGCCAAAATTAGTCTCCTAATGAGGAGTCTGGCACTGAGTATGAGCACTGAAACCTCCAGCCATGGCACTATTAAACACTGGTGGTAATGAACTGAAGCCTGGGGTATCAGCCTTGACAATTCTTCCAATGTCTGGCCGACAGAGAGGGACAGTGAACTGCAAGCCAATTTGTACAGCAGTCTCATATTCAAGGCATGGCCAAGTAATCAAATTTGTGGGCAGAAACCTGGGCATCCCTGTGCCTCAGATATCCTCTGGAAAGTCTCAATAAGAAGGCAGTTTCCTGAAATGCAGATATCTTGATTTGGAAGTGAGCATCTTGCTCTTTTCCTAAATTAAGACTTTAAAGCTAAGAGATTAAATTTATCCTAAAATCCCATACTTATAAAACCTGAAGCTTAGAGTAAGTTTACTCTCCCAAGTCAGAGATGAAATTAATCTATGTTTCTAAAAATCACAACTGTGTTTCCAAACACCGTTTGGGGCCAAAAGGAAGCATTATTAATCAAAACCTAGTTTCTTTTCAATCCTTTCCCACTTGCCAACCCAATACGCTCAGTATCTATAGCAGAGGATGATTCTCCCTAATTTTACATCATTTTAACTTGATTCCATTTTCCTTCATATCATCAAAACACCATGCAGACCTAAATAGTCATGTAGTCACTAAATAGTTCTAACACTGCCAATTAAAAAAAAAAAAAAATACTGATTCTAAATCTTGCCATCACTTTAGCACTCAGTTTCATTCCAAGGTGACATTTCTTTCTATGTTGCATTGAGATCAGAAGAATGAAAAACTAAGTAACGTATTCAGATATACTAAGCTTGAAGGTGGGAATTAGATGAGAATATCCAAACTTTTATAAGCAGCCAGAAACTAGTCCAAAGGGCAAAACTCTAACACAGGCTACCATGGATACTGGAATCAGAAGAGCACCCAGCTCCAGGAACTTCACCCACATACCTGCAGAATGGCACAAACGACCAAAATTTCTGCAAATCCATTTATGTCTGATATGAAAGACCTCTCACATGTGCAAACATCCTGGGGATGGTACCCGAACTGCACCTGCCCTCTGACGATTCCTCTGGACGTGAGTTCATTTTCTGTTTTTAAGGAGTGGCATAAGGTAATTTTCTTCGTAACGCTATTAATAGCCAAAAAGCTATTACTGGAGAACACTGGTGACAGCCATAATGCTACCTAATTCCTTATAAATTCTCAGCGCTTTCATCTACTGATAAAAAGAATTGCGCTGACTGCTCTCTCTTTTTTTTTTTTTTTTTTTTTTTTTTTTTTTTTTTTTTTTTTTTTGTAAATCGCCTCTAGTGTGATCGCTTTGGGTCCTTGCCCTCTCGTTGTCTCCTCCCTCCGGCCGGGCACGGCTCGGGCGGGGGGCCCGACGGCACCTCCGGGGCTTGGCTCGGACGGGCGGGACCGGGCGCTGCGCCGGGAGCGCCCCGCTGGCCACGGAGGGCGGGCGGCCGCGGGGCGGGGAGATCCGCGGCCGGCCTCTCCCGCCGCCGGCGGACAAGTTTTAACGGCGGCTGCCCGGGGCGGAGGGGAAGTGTCCGGGAGGGAGAGGTGTCGGTGACGGCGCCGGTGCCGGTGTCCGTGTCGGTGCCGGTGCCGGCCATGCCTCCCCCGCGCCCCGCGGCCCCGCGCGGCCGGAGCGCGGCCTCCCCCGTGGTGCCCCGTGTCGGCTGCGGGGCGCAGGGGGCCGGTGCCCGGCGCTGAGCAGCTCCGCGGGTGCGATGTCCTCGCTGGTGAAGGAGGATCTGATGAAGAAGCTGTTCGGCCCGCGGCGGCGGAGGCTGCACGAGTTCATCGAGGTGGAGGGCGCGGGCGCCCAGCGCTACTACCTGTGCGCCGCAGGTACGGGGCAGCCGCCGGGCGGGCCGGGCTCCGGCGGCTCTGCGACGGGCGGCGGGCGCGGCTGGGAGCGGGGGATGACAGGGATGCGAGGGAGCGGGGCCGGGACTCAGCGGGGCCGGGGCTCAGCGCCCCCGGGCCGGAGGGCTGCCGGCCCGTCCCTCCGTGCCGCTCCCCGGCAGAGCACGGAGCCCGGCTCGCTGCTCCGCACTGCCGGCAGCCGCCGAAACGCCGTTCTCTCCGCTTTCCGACTCACGCCGGCTCCAGTTCTGACACCGGCGGAGAAACACGACGTCTGCCCCGCAGCTGCGGGCAGTGCCCTGAGCGCCTGTAGTGCTCTGAAAAGTGCAAACCCTTACAATAGTTCTAATCGGGTTTTCTACAGAAAAGTGTAACAATGCAATAACATCGCAGGAAATACTAGTAAATTTTTTGCGCTATCTCTCGTCTTGGTCTAATGTTCTGCATTATTGTACCTATGTGTACCTACACTTTGAGCAACGAATTAGACTTATGGTTTAAATAAATACACACTGGGGTTAGTAATTAGCATAAACTTCTAGTAAAACAAGATTGCTTTAAGAAGCCAATTACACTCCCACAGGGAAGGAAATCTTGGCAAACTGAAATCACTACAGGTAGTTATCTGACTACTTTCTAAATTTCTTTTCAAGTGAATCATCTGTTTCATAGAGGTTTCAGAAAAGCTGGTTTGTGGGGTTTTTTAAAAATTATTATTTCAAGCCACTGAAAAATACTCCAAAGAGAAATGTCATGTGTAAGTAGTTAGATTGAAGTGAATGATTCTTTCAGTCTGTTGCCTCTTCAGTTTCCAAATACATGTAATAGGTAGAAATAATCTGTGTACTTGAGACATAGATGGGGTTGGCATCCAGTATTCTGCTTTCATTATCTTTCTAAACACCTGAAGTCCTTAGAATACATGAGCTGTTTTACTGATTATTGGAAACGCTGAGCCAGCTATGTTCCCTGTACTCCTTTAATTTTGGGAGAACAGGCTTTGTATGTTAGAACTGTAAAAACAGTTTTAAGGAATTAATTCCTGAATATCATAGGGCTTCTAAACACACAGAAATACCAACCTCATTCATAGTTTATGAAACTGTCAATAGAAGTATGATTAGTTGCATGTTCGAGGTCTACAAGCAGTTCACTCTTGTGAAACATCCAAAAGGGAGAAGTAACATTATGCACCTTTAAAATCTTTACTAAAAATTTATTTTTCAGGTAGAGGAGAACACACCATTAAAGAAAGCCTCTAATCAGATTTACTGATTGGAAGTCTCTACAGACATAAAGGAAAACTCATGTAGAGTATTAAGAGTAGGATCTCTCCACTATCCAATATTAAACTCTCTTAATATATTCAGGCACGGTAGAGTAAGTGGTGAGTAGAGTGGAAATCTGATTCTGAAAGATGGGTTGCATCCAGCTGCCAGCAACTGCTGTGTTCTGCTGTGACTCTGTAGGAGCAAAACACATTATCTAAAATCTTACCCCTGCAATGCAACCTCTGTGTTTTGGTTGATTTCAAATTACCATAAGAAAAAAAATCGTTCAAACTATAGGCAAAATTTCTGAGGTCTATGCCTTTTGAAATGTGTGCTACAACAAAGTCCTGGTGTGGGTAACTGAGCAATCTTTTATTGTGCCATATATGCAACACTATTTCCTTTCCTTTTCACAACAGCAAGTCCCAGTTCTTGCATGAAGGTGACAGTATCCTTTCATGAAACAGTTGATAAACCCTGGCAAAACATAGAGCTGAAATGCAACCTCATTCAGGGGTTTTCACAACCCAGTATTGGTTTACCCAAGAAAGATTGATGGGGATAACCTTTTATTGTCCTACAGACATACTGCAAAAGGTGTTTAGTCCATGAAAGGCTTTAAGAAATACTTTGTCATCTATGAAGGCATTACCATATCTGTGCCGTTCTCAAGCGAAGCTTTTAGAGCTCAATAGAATGATATGGTAGATCTGAGCTCATGCTCTCTCTAAAAAAACCAAATTATTTGACTCATTTAACTGAGTGCAAGATCAAGCAGTATGTAAAATACAGGATTTTTTTTTTTTTTTTTTTTTTTTTTTTTTTTTTTTTTTTTTTTTTTTTTCTTAGCTGAAAATAGCACACCCAAGTTTCACCCCTGGGCTCATTATGTGTAACATCTGTGCTTTGTCCTTATGTCATAGGATTTCTGTTGTCAGAGGGGTGGAGCAGTGGCAGTGTGGGGATCTGGGGGCCCCTAGGACATCCTTTTGTATTTTTGAGGCAACTTGAGGTTTGGGCTTGTTTCCTTTTATTTTAACTCTGAGGGAGACAACATATTCCCCTACAAGTTAGCACACCACCACCACCACCACCACCACCACCACCACCACCAAAGGTGAAACTGAAAAGGTTTCTGAAGTTAATCTGTTAGATTTGCTTGCAAATGAAAACCATTGTATTTCTCCAAGGAAGATTACACAGTGGTGGTCTTTTGGTTAAAAATGATTGAGTAACTATAATTCCTGGGACCAGGGAAAAAAATTATTTGTATGTCCCAGACAGGGAAGCTATATGCTGAGAGAAATTATGATCAATTGATATATTTTCCACTGTTTTTCTTTGCAATGGAAAGAAGGAATATCTCCAACATATATACTTTGTTGTTATTTAATGACCAGTTTCTTACAAGCAGGTGAGAATAAGAGATGTTTTAACAGAAGGAAGGTAAAACTAATAATGTTTCAAAATGGGATTTCAAAAATTCAGGCAATATTTAGAAATAAAAGCATTTTGCCCCTGTGTTCCTAGCCTTGTGCTGTGAAGTTGAAATGCTCCTGCCAGATGTAGGTGACTACTTGACCATAACTTGGGCTACTGGACAGCTTGAGAATGTGGTCTGCCCTGCAGCTATCAGCAGCTGGATGTGCAGGACATTGTTCCGGCTCTGATATTTTTCACACTCATAATGGTCTGTTACAGAAATCCAGTCTCCTACTCAGCACTCAAGGTAATCAATTAATAATGGTAGTTATTGCAAAGATTATCTTCACGCTCGTTTTAATCTCATTTCCTGCCTAAATTGGAAAAATAGTAATTTTTATAGATTTAGTTCTGGACAACTGGAAGCTTTAAGAAAAAATATCAATGTTAATTTCATTTACATACTATATAGGGAAATAAGAGTTTTGCTTTAAAAAATAATGGCTTCATAAGAGAACTTCCTTCACTGAATGGAAAGTATAGCACAAGCCGTATAAATACAGAACCTTGGTAGAGGTTTTGCAATTTTCTAACTGCAGCACTCCCAAAAGTCTCCCTCTTGAAGTAAGTAGGATAATGCAGAATTAGGATTAAATTGCAGTGCTAGTGAACCCATATGAGAGGCTTTTGAACAGACAAGACTTTTTCTTCACAGGGTGGGTAAGGTAAATCCTAAATCTACTAAAATCTGACAGGTTTCATAGACTGACAACATGACACTATTCCTACCACTTGGGCAAAATAAAACTATCAAGTCCAGTATAACCCTATACAATCCTGCCTGTCATGGTTTAATTATTGTAACTTTGGGAAGTACTTGATTGCATATCTAAACTATTTTTTTTCTTGCAGTAACTAAAAGTAAAGAAGTAGAAATATGTATGGTTAAACACTGGCGAGTGGACCGAGAGGAGAAATATGAAATAGTTGAAAAGTTGTTTTTGAAAGATCTGGAGATGATTGATGGAAAAGAAGCGGATACAGTAAGTGTTACATTATGTATTACGTACATAGAGAACAATTTTCTTGTTTTGCAATTTGGGATACAATTATTAAAATGCATTCTCTGAAAAATAAAGTTATGTTACCAAGGCATTTTGGCTTTATTGCATGTGAGAGGCTCCACGTCACATTTGCACTGTTGGAGGGAAAGAGGAAGGTGAGATTTTTTTTGTGTGTTAGTCTATTATAATAGCTTTCATCTCTCTGGTTGAGACCTGAGGCAGAAGCTGGGTGTTTGCTAATTTGGTCATTATAACTGCTAATAAAAGTTCTCCATCTGCAGCTTCCAGTGTAAACTGCAGTGAATGTAATAGATTTTAGGGTGCATTTGAAAATAAAATTTCATTAAAAATTTTTATGGAGACTTCCTTCTGAAGTGTTGTGCTAAAATATACTGTAGAAATTATTCAGCCTTTCACAACTGGGATGATCAAGATCTGTCTCATTTTTGATAAAAGAAAAGCCTAAATGAACCTCAAACTCATGGGGTAATTACCACTACTATAAATATTCATAACAGGCATTCATATCCGTGGAATTTAAAAGAATTCATCTGCTGCTAGGATTAATTGTGTCAAAGAGCCAGAAAGCACAAAGAAACACAACTGAGGCAGGGAGGGCAATCAATATTAATCTTCTCCCACAGACATAGACAGTAATAATCCAAGGCAAGCGCTTTTCATATACTGTGTTATAGGTAACATAACAAATTGATTCAGTTCAAAACAAGACTCTACAATCCCAATGAAGTACAGGGTACTGCTTGAGCAAACACAGAAAGTTTTACTCGTGAAAAAATCCCAGTGACAAAGAACTACAGCTGCTACTTTTTAAAGTTTTAAAAGACCATTTCAGATGAATAGCAGAAGTATGTGAAGTCCTTCAGAGCCCATCATACTGAGAAAAACCCTGCAGAGAACAACAGATTGCAATCCTAACACTGTAATGCATGTAGTAACTTCATTCTCTCTCAATTTTTTTTATAGGATAATCCATATTTTGATATGCATTTCCACAAAGTCTACAATATGGAAGCATATAGTTGTGCATCAAAATATACCTTTGCTCGAACACTAAACAAACTGAATGCGATGTACCTTAAGAAGAACTTCAAGATTGTGAACTTTGATGACACCTACCTAAATGATGATTCATTCTGGTCATCCAGCAATAGAGATTTCTTAGTAGTTATGAGGGTTTGCTTCTATGCTTCCAACCTTTTATGTCTCTCCCTCTGTCGCCTCTCCTGAAGATGTATTTTCTAACATTTAAATGACTGGCTGACTTTCACTGACCAGCATTTCATAAACCATCTGATCGAAAAGTTAGTAAGTGATATGCACTGTCTCCTTTTTTATTTTACATGTGAGCAAAAAGTGGAGCATACTGTTTACATAAATAGTTTATAGTTCATTTACATATATTTGGAGGTCCTTACTCTAGCAAATACTTATACATACAAGAGACAGGAAACAGAACCAGTAATTATCATGGTCAGTGGTGATTGCTTATGTAAGCAGTGCTCAACATTTTCTTATATGTTCATGGAGGCATAAACTATTTTTTAGTAATAGCTTGAAATACTTTTGCAGCATTAAGAGCATTAACAGTTTATATCCTGGAAGTAGAAAAAAAGGTAATCAGTTGAATTCTGTATGAGAATGATGCACATTTCCATTTCCAACTGTGTTGAAACACAGAACTCCATTAAAGAGATCACACCTACATCCCCACAAGAATCCAGTTCTCATCCTGATTAATAGGAGTACTTCATTCAGGTACCATGGGACCAACTTTTCACCTATGCAGCTTTATTATTTTTCCCACAGAACATTTACTACTCCCTCTGGCCTTCATGTTATTTGTGATACTGTCTTAGAAAACAAATGTTCTCATGCAGCACTGCTTTATTTGTCAGATCTTTCAGAATTTCTGTATCATTAATGTCTCCTTTCTTGCCCTTTATTGCTTATGAGCAGGTGTGGTTAGGGAACAGAAATTGTCTCTGTCTCTGAACCAAAATATAAGAAAATACTATGTACATAGTAGTTGTTGGCTACTACAGTTACTTTATAGACAAGTGATATAGTTTTCAAAATTCATAGAATTATGAGAATTATTTTTACCAGTTTCTAGCTAAGTGTAAGCATATTCGTGCACTACTTAAGGCACATTAGTACTTAGAGTCATATTGCCATGGGGTGGAGTATACTTGAGGGGTTTGGAACAGCTCACAAAATGTAACAGCTGGACTTGTGATAGCAGTATTCTATGGTAGAAACAGAGGATAAGTGGCAGCTGTGTTGAACAGAAGCTGAAGAGGAACAGTTAATGATAAGAAGCACTAACTTGCTGTCCAGTGCCAGTCAGCTGAGTTAGCTGGCTGTTCATCCCATAGTAAATAAAACCAAATGAAGCTCCATTCAGAGAAGCTTCTGGTCAGAATGTCCTGCAGGAGAAAATTACCTTTCTCCTCTGGCAGCCAAGAGAGTTGAGGAAGGCAGGCTGTGGACAAACCTGGGTACAGACCTGGAGCTGAGTGATGTCAGCTCCCAGTAAATCAGAGGCTGGTTCATGTCCTCTCTCAGCATCTGCCATCTCTAAAATGGGATAGCTGTGCAAGGGTACTGGGCTGTACTGTGGCTTGTACTTTGCTTATGTATTTCATGGGAACTCCCACCTTTGAAAAGGTTTGTGTAAATATACTTTGGATTCAAAATTGGAATAACATCAAGTCAGTGAGAATATATTTGAAAACCTGTAAAATGTGCAGCTTTCTACTTTTTGAATGTTATCTTATTGTGTGTATACAGGAAAGCCCATACCTTTGATTAGTTAATGTTCGGAAGTAAGATATTTATTCTAGACATATATTGCAAATTACATTGGTTCTAACACAGATCTTAGTAATTATTAGACCGCTGTGAGGGCAGTTTATGTAGGTAACACAAATCCTTTGGCATTTGTAAGGACTTAGGTCTTAAATTTGCCACCTAAATACTCTTAGAGAGAAGGATTGTAATTTTAGTGATTGTTTGCACAATACAGTTGTTCTTTTGAGAATGTCTTTGGGATAATCCACTGCAGGTAAGTGTGTTGTGACATTTGATTATTAGCTACAAGAAGTATTTGCCCAACATCTAGGTTCCACAAAACCATTTATATAGAAAGTATAATTCATGCTACTGCTATATATGATATATTGTCGTGTTTGAATTGTGTATTGGTTGTTGAGGTCGCAATGTTTTCCACAATATTTACAATTTCTTTGCTTAATAAGCACGAGGAAATATTTTCTGGGTGGAAAAGCTTTCATCATTCATCTCGTAATTGTAATAAACAGAACCCTAAAAATGAACACTTCAGAGCATTATTTTGAAATAAAGTACATGTATACTGAATTCTTGCCCAATAATTGTCTGTATCATTTTAGAAACTGATGATAACTAAAAAGTACTATAACATTCAGCTGTATTTAATGGACTTTCATCAGTAGTTTATATATTTTTATTCTTGTACTATATAAACATGTAGTGAACTGTATTGGAAGACACAAACCTACATTTTATGTGGACGAATATGCAATTAAAATCCCTCTGGCATTTCTTCTGTCTGATAATGTAGTATTTTGGACATTCTTAACTGAGCAGTCAGACTGAATAAAAGAAATGGAAAACCCAGGGACATTGTCCATGTCAATTATTTCAGTTACTATCAAAAGGAAGAGTACTTTAAAAGATCTTTGTGGACCTAATCTAGGGACTCCTTACTTTCACACAGTTCTCTGTAAGATGTCATCTACCAAGACACTGTAATTGCTTGATTGTGGTATGGGAAGTCTGAGGGACACTGTCACTTTGTGGTGAGCAAAGCACAGCTGCACCACAGGACACAGAGAATAAGCTAAAATATGAATGGAAAAGACCCAACAGGCTAAATAGCCCATCTTTCAGTTAATGTGGAATTATTTCCTACATCACATTTCCTGACATTAGATAAATGGAATGTAGTTTGAAATAAAGTATCTGGGGATTCATCTAGTTCTCCTGGAAGAATTTTACAAAATTTGAATAGGAAGAAACTTATGGGAGTAAAGGATTAACTTGAATGCACCTGTAGCATTCCTATAAAAGGTTTCAACTATGTGATGGAATGCAGATTTTCTTCAGAAGACAGGAATAACTATTAGCCAAGTCTGTTCCAGAGAGAAGAAAATACATGGCAGCCTGAAAATGAAGAAGAGTGCTCATAAGCAAACAGAAATTCATGCTCACATAGCAGGCAGAGAACAGAGGTTGTCATAAAAGGTAGGTGATTATATATATATATATATATATATATATATATAAAAGACTTAAACCAACATCCAACATCAGAATTAAGAATACAGGGACACCTATTACAATATAATTTATTTCAGTTTTATTTATTTAAAGCAGAAATGTTCTTCTCCTGCGAGTTTATTTTTCATGGATAATGAATCTTTTTTTGCATCCTACATTAAGCAAATACAGAATTTAAAAAGAAAGTTTTGGAAGTGAAATAGAGCAGGGAGCCTGTTCTGGACTGTGCCTTCTAGATTATTTCTCATACTTCTTCTCCTTTGTGTTTTGGAGTCATACATATACTAATGTACCTCTTTCCAACACAAGCTTATATTGCTTTCCCTATCATCTACCTATTTTCCAATACTTTCAGCCACTTTCAGCATATAAATCTTTTTCTACCAAAGTGAATGATTGTAGTATGTAATTTTTATATGTAATTTAAGAATATTTTGTCATGACTTAAAGTCATTATTGGAAGATCAAACACCCTTTCCAAAGAGCATCTGTGGAAAGCTGAAGTAGGATGGGAGAGGATGGCACTGTGCATGCATTTTGGTAGACGATCTCACGTCAGTTTTAATGTGTAAACACATTTAAGCAGTAAAAGTGCATTTTGGTGTGGTTTCTTTTTTCTTTCCTAATTAAAGCTAAAAGACTAGAGGGTTCTGCCTAATAGCAACAGCTTTATGAAATCTTGTCCAGTAATTTATGGCTGCCTGGTCCAGTCTTTATAGATCTAGACAGAGACTGTTACATTTTGTGGCTGAATTGAGAAATTACCAAACTATAACTTCTATTTTAACCATGACCCTCATGAATGATATATTATAGAATTATAGAGCATGTTGTTTTGTAAGTCAGAAAATGAAACTACATTCAGCAAGACTTAATTGGTCAGTCATATTTAATCCATAATATTCTGGGAAGGGACATGCAAGGATTATCAAATCCAGCATGGGTTTATGTTAAGTGAATTGCCTGTGTGGGGCTCAAATCCACAACATTGGTGTTGTTAGCACCATGCTGTAATCAACTGAGCTCATCCCAATCCACTTTCGATCAAGTGGAAGTATGATACAGGAATTGCAGAATCACAGTTATACATGTTAAAAATCCACATACTGGCAATCTACAACAATCCCTAGGAAAGGATGTTTTCTATTTTTCTCTGTTGGTCATGGCCTCACAAATACATTTTATCAGCTACACACTAAAGTGAATAAATCATAGACAATTCAAGTAATCTGGAATTATTTCAGTCTATCTCTTACTCCGCACTCCATTATATTAACAATGCTAAAAATTAGCTAAGTGCATTGATCATGTGGAGAACCTCCGTCACAACAAAGGTAGTTCCAGTTTTCACAGAATTCATCAGTGGCTACAAGTAGCTGTAGTCAATTTGTGTTGTTATATTATGTGAGCTTTTGTGAGATGTTTATAGCTCTGTAGCTGAATTCTTATGGTCCATACTGTAAACAATGGGTGTTTTTCACATTCTTTTCTGATGAGAGTCAACTGATTGACTTCTAGCCTGGCTAGTGGGATGGAGAGGTAGTAACCTTGTTCTCCAATACCAGCATCCTTCAGAACTTATATAAGTGAGGTTTTTGTAAATAATAAAGAGTTCTTCAGCCTTCTTCTTGGAGTCAGAGAGTGTGTGAGTATAATTTTCTCTTCGCATCCTCTAGCAACAAATTTGGACATCAGTTCTCATGGTTAGATGCCAAATCCTAAATCTAGTGACATCAAAGACTGTCAATTAGTCCAGATTCCTCTACCTAGGAGAAAAGCAAAAATCTGAATGCTGTTCACAGATTAAGAATATGAGCCGAACATGAGCCAGCTGTGCTCAGATGGCCAAGAGGGCCAATGGCACCCTGGCTGTATCAGCAATAGTGTGGCCAGCAGGACCAGGGCAGTGACTGTCCCCCTGTACTGGGCAATGGTGAAGCCTCACCTCCAGTACTGCATTCAGTTTTGGGCCTCTCACATTCAAAGGGAAATTGAGGTGCTGGAGTGAGTCCAGAGAAGGGCAACAAGGCTCATGAAGGGTCTAGAAAACATGTCCTGTGAGGAATAGCTGAGGGAGCTGGGTTTGTTTACCCTGGAGCAGGCTCAGGAGGGGCCCCATTGAACTCTACAACTCCCTGAAAGGAGGCTGTGGGGGCAGGGGTTTGGTCTCTCCTGTGCCTGCTGAGAGAGGACAAGAGGAGATGGCCTAAAGCTGAGACAGGGGAGATTCAGATTAGATACTAGAATTTCTTATTCACTGTTAGTGGTGTCAGGTATTGGAATAGATTGCCTGGGGTGGTGGAGTCACTGTCCCTGGAGGTGGTCAAAAGGTGTCTGGATGTGGTATAGGGTGATAAGGCTTAGTGGTTTAGGGGTTATAGTGACAGTGCTGGGTGGATGACTGGACTTGATGATCTTAAAAGTCTCTTCCAAGCTTGCTGATTCTATGAAGTGACATTAGTCCTGATGCTGTGGCCAAGTGGAATTACGGCATGCAGTCAGAGCTGGACATTGTAATTCAGTGTGTGACACTGTAATGCACTGTAATGCATCTTTCAACACCAGGTTTACCTGCATTTCTTTTGTGGACTCATTTTTTCCCCTAACAGACCTAACTCCCTCCGAGTGCCCCTGACGTGACGTCACTTTCGGGTCGGCCGCTTCGCCCCGGGCACGCCTCGCCTCACTCCTCCCCGCTAGGGGGCGCTGCGCGGGCAGCCCGGCCCGAGCCGCGCGCCGCGGTCACGTGGGCGGAAGCCGTGCGGGAGGAGCCGCGTCCCTGGCCGGCGCTTCCCTTCCCGGCTCTTCCAGCCCTGTCCCGGCGCTTCCCGGCCCTGTCCCGGCGCCGCGGTGAGAGAGGGGCGGCCCCGGCGTCCTCCGCTCCTTCCCCCGTTCGGGCGGGGGGGCTGCCGCGGTGCTCCGCGGGCCGGCTCGGCTGTGGCCGTGCCGCCGGGTTCGGGGCGGGAGCGGGTCGGGGGCCGCTTGTGCGGGACTCGCAGGCGGGAGGCGGTGAAGCGGTGAAGCGGTGTCAGACGGGCCCTCGGGAGGCCGCCGCTGCTCTAGGTAGCTCTTGGGAGTTTTTCTGTTACGTTATTGATCTTTTGATTGATTGCGGGGGATGCTGTGGGTGGGCTGCGCCCTTGTGTTACGTTCTGACCCGGTAGGATGCAGGAGTAGCGCCTTTTCCTGTTTGCACCCTAGGAGAAGCCAAGCAGTGCTGAGCAGCTTTACCACATTGCTGTGCCGCATCTGGCGTGTGTTCCCTGGACAGGCCGCGTCTGCCATGTGATGTGATGGCTCTGACAGATTTCACGTAGCCTTTGTCTGGAACATTACAGGGAAAAATGTCGCAATTCAGCAATGTCGGAAGGGATTTATCTGAGTCTGGTGTGGTCTCTGCTTTCTTGAAGCTCATTTTCTGAGGAAGGAGCTTTATTTCCAGCTCCTTAGGCTAAATTCTGTGTTTCTTTGAGACAGCAGGATTCAAGTGTGAAAAGCTTAGTTTTGTGCTTGGTCCTGGCACATTGTGAAGGTTTTGGTGGCTGTGACTAAAGGGACTGAGTTTGTAGCTCAGAAATTGAACTGTATGTGAGAGCCTATCTTGGATCTTGGATTTATCATGCTATGCTTTATGGGAAAGGTGTATTCCGCCTAACCTGGACAACTTGTGTTAGCACTGAAATGGGAGAGTTAGCAATTTGTAGCTGTTTGATCGTGACTTAGAGCAGAAAATAAAATCCCAAATAAGAAGGAGACATCTGAATCTGAAATGCAGGTTATTGGTATTTTGTGTGTTCATCAAACGCATCTGTTGAAGAGTAACAGGAATGGTAACCTGATACAATTTGGGAAAGAAAAGGTGGGCACATCATTTGATGAAAAGAAGGAAAATTATTAGCAGCTGTGGAGCGGTACTTTGCCATAGGGTGTCATATAAACAGTGTGCCCTGAGCTCTGTGCACTTGACAATACTGGTTTCACTTCGGCATGGTGGCCCTTGGTTTCACAAAGTTCTTGAGTTACTAATCTTCAAAATTACTGTAGTGCCCAAGATTTGGTCTTTATCTGTGACTTTATCAGAGAAAGCAATTCAGACATCTTTGAGAGAATAAGCCAAACTCACTTTAACTCCATATATTGTCTCAGCATCAAGCAGTGTAACATGTCATGTGTACTAATCATGCTTTCAATGCGCTGTAGAATTTTAATTCTACACAGATAATATTGAAATTTCTGTATTTAAATAAAAACACTGGGATGTGATGTCTAATGTGTTTCTCTGTTCAGTCTAGATAAAATCTCTATGTAGTGTGAGGAACTGTTCTCAATCAAGCAAACATTGCTAATCCCTTAATTTTCTGAAGCTTGGTGGGGTTTTTGGTTTGGTTTTGTTTGTTGTTTTTCGTGCTTTCTTATGTGATTTAATTCTACAAGCTTGAACATTGGATGGTCTTTTTTTCTTGATTCCAGTTTCAACTTTTTTATATTAGTGCCTTGTATTTCCCTCTACTACAAAGAAGCTTTTAGTACTCAATTAAATTAAGCTAAAGGATCATCGAGGTGTTAATAAATTACAATAAGATTCTTTTTGATTTTTCTCCTAAAGTGGTCTGGTCTTCTACCCAAATCATGCCTGTCTAGTTTACAAGTCATTAAGTTACCTGTAAAATTGCATTTTAAAATCCTGTAGTTACAGTAAGAACACGACTGGTTCCTTTTTTCTGTGTGTCCGTTAAATGTGCTTGGGTTTATTTTTACCTCCTAAAACCTTTCAGCTGAGAGAAAATGACTGCAATCAAGCATGCTTTGCAGAGGGATATTTTTACTCCCAATGATGAACGTTTATTGAGCATTGTGAACGTGTGCAAAGCAGGCAAAAAGAAGAGGAACTGCTTTTTGTGTGCCACAGGTACATAGGAATACCACGCTGTATTTCTTGTCTTCAGCTTTGTTTTTTACTTGGTTGTGTTTGTTTTAGCTTTATGTACAATCCTTATTCTTGACTTGTGTAAAACAGGTGCTTTCCATTCCTAATGGAGAAAATTAGTTATAGCTTGTACTTCCATTATTGCTTCTACTAAGAAAAGAAACAAAGCCCACTACTTTTCTTCACAGATCCAATTGTAATTTGAAAGAAAAGAATTAAAAATTATTCTTTTGGGAATGGTGGGCTTTTGAAGCAGGCTTTATGTAGTGCTTAAAATAGGGTTTAGTAATCATCTAAACTGATAACCCTAAATAAAATGCTTTAAAGAATATTGATTGGAGTCCAAGGAAAGGCACAGCAACTGAATTGAGTTCTAATGTTCCTTTAAGTGTATGTTTATTACATTATATCTCTTTAAAAAATTAGGTGCTTTGGGTTGATCTATAGATAAATTGGCTTGCTAGAATTTTTTTATTTTTTTTTTTTTTTGACTGAAAGATATCTGGATTTTTTATTTTATTCTGACTGTACTCTCCAGTTAATGTCTGTGCTTTGTCAGTTACATGGTCATGGTCCAAGATCTGCTGTATCAAAGGAATAGTTTAGGTATAAACTGGGTTCATTACCTCCCAAGCTGTGTAGAGATATATACCTGTTTGGTCGAGACTTAAACTGAGCTGTGGTTATTGTGGATGAAAATGTTTCAAAGGGTCTCTTTTCATCAAATAAATACTATGAAATCTCCCCCACAGACAATTTGAGAAGTCGAAGTACAGCAGAAACAGATGTAAAAGTAGTATGTGCGTTTTGAAATTACTCTCCTATTTCATTTAATAGTGACAACGGAGCGGCCAGTCCAAGTAAATGTGGTAAAAGTGAAAAAATCTGACAAAGGAGACTTTTACAAAAGGCAGACTGCATGGGCACTTCGAGACCTTGCTGTTGTTGATGCCAAAGATGCTATTAAAGTATGTGTCACTTTTTTGTTTAGTCCTCTGCTCACAACATCCTCTTCATTCCAAGGTAGACTTAACTTCCTTGATACTGGCTGCTTTAAAAATTAGATTGCTAACAGGTTAATTAAGATGACGCATTCCTGTGTTGCCTGTGCCTATGTTTTGTTTCAGCCTTTGCAAGAATATAACACTGGTAAATTGAGTAAGAGTAGTCTAGATATGCTTGAATAGCAGTAGTCTCAATATCTGCCTTGTTAGTTGTAGTGAGTATAGAGAGCATCTGCAAAGTAGTATTTTTTTGGTTTAAGTCTTATGTAAATTTTTTCCCCAAACTTAATTTCCAGTAAGAAAATTTATGACTCTTCTACTAATGACAGTCATAAATTTGTCAAAATGTCCAAAATGTTCTGCTACATGTAATTTTTTTTTGCTGGGACACTTAAAATGTTCTTAATGAGCAGCTTGAGGGTGAGCTGGAAGCATACAATCCTGATATGGTGGACTTTTCTGCAGAACGATAGGAGCAACCTATTTTTGACCACTTAAATTGATTTGTTGTTATAAACTTTGTTGAAAATCTTACATCTCTCTCTATTGTGTTATTTTTGTCTTACCTGCCTTGACAAAATACTGCTGTCATTGCATGGATACTGGTTTTTCACTTATCACTATCTTAGCACCTTTATTAAGGTGTATGAGGGCCCTAAAATTGCTGTATGAGCTTAAGGTCGGCATCTGTCATCTCAATAATTAAATGTGTGGACAATCTCTGCTACTTAGAGAATCATTTGACTGTGGAGCCTGTAACATATTTCATCTTTTGCAGGAGAGTCCTGAATTTGATTTGCATTTTGACAAAGTATACAAATGGGTTGCAAGCAGCACAGTGGAAAAGAACACCTTCATTTCATGTATCTGGAAACTCAATCAGAGATACCTTAGAAAGAAAATTGACTTTATTAATGTTAGTTCACAGCTATTGGAAGGTAAATTTCTGCAACTGTATTTGAAGTATAAAGTTTAGTAATTACTGATGTAAAACAGATACACTAAAACACTAAAAAATACTCTTAATCCTGATGGGTTTTCTTGTTCTTATTTCTTTTCAACTTTATATTTTCTAAGTCTTCAGATAAGCAAGATGGCTATATAACAGATTTTCTGTTAGAAAACTGAGAACAAAGACAAAATACTTCATTGACAAAGTTATAAATATTGATAAACTTATTGTATTTCTAAGACATTCTGTTTCTTGAACAAAATAAAATCTACCTCCAAGAACTGGTGGGTCTAAATGTAACAAATCTGCTTTTGTTCTCATTTAATTTCCCCTGAATTAGGAAAATGCTTTAAAAAGTGAGCATCTGTAATATTCTAGAAGGTAATGGGGATTTCTAGTTCGTTGATTGTGAGGCATGTGCTAAATTCTGCTGGACTCTATTACAATTTATGTGACTGATTGGTTACTAGGAATAGCTTTGTATCTTGTTTGCTTATCCTGTAGTAAACGTTTTTACAGTCACATTATCTTTTAATAGTCAACATTTTACAGTAAAGTTTAGCAAGTAAGAGTATATCACATAGAGTCTGTCAGAAGTCGTGAAACTGCTGGTATTAAATACTAGATTGGTGTGCGCAGAAAAATTTGAATTAGAAATGTGAAACAGGAAGGATAACATTTCTGTATTTTGGTGTTAACCAGAGTTTGTTTTAAACCAGCATCTAACATTTCAAGTTTGTGCAATAATAAAACATTCAAACTTACTGCCACTTAAATTTATACACAGTGTTCGTGCTTTGTCTAGCTAACATTCTCTGCTTCCTTTCCTCTGCTTTTCCATACCTTTTAATTCTTCAGAACTTCCTAAAGTTGCAGAAGGTGCGTAACACCTCTTTCCTTATTTTGCCTTGTAAGCAATTTTCTTAAATAATATGCTTTTTGTTTGTTTTGTTTTTTTAGTGCTTTGGTTAGCTTATCAAGTTGCTGCTAGAGATAAGAGAGATGTTTCAAATGTCCTAAACACTTTCTCTCTGGACTGTGTTTATATTAGTCAGCCTTTGAGCGGCTTGTTAAATTAATTAAGCACTGCTGTGAGAAATCATAGTTAATGAAACCACTGCTTTTCACTTAACTCAGTACTTTTCCTGCTGTGAAACTCATCTCGAGAGTTGAGATAACTTTTATTTATTCAGTGGCATATATCTTAACTTCAGTATGTTTCCCTTATGCTCTGTCAACTAAGAGAATCTAACTTGTACTGATTTTCCACTAACAAACTGAGTGTAATATTGTCATATATTCTAATGCTGATGACCAGCGTAAGAGGTGAATAAGCTGAGACTAGGTTTGTTCCTTGGAATAAAGAAAGGTGGATGTTTGTATTTTGCTTATGTTACATAATTTGGAAACCATTACTGTTGGGAGTCAGTTCTGGAAATTGTAATGAAGCGTGTGGAAGACTGAGACTTGAAAAATGTGTTGATAGGCAGCAGGTGCTTTTTTTAGGAGAGTTGTTTAATGGATTAATTTACTTACAGATAACTTAAGCATACTTAAGTAGTCTTAAAATGCTTGTGACTTTCTGGACTAGATAACATGTTTTATTTTCCTTCTCCGCCTAAGAATCTGTTCCAAGTGGAGAGAATCAAAGTGTAGCTGGAGGTGATGAAGAAGCTGTGGATGAATACCAGGAGTTAAATGCAAGAGAGGAACAGGATATTGAAATAATGATGGAAGGGTGTGAATATGCTATTGCTAATGCTGAAGCCTTTGCAGAGAAGTTGTCAAGAGAGCTGCAAGTGCTGGATGGGGTAAGTATTCCTTCTAATGTCCAGTGTGCCAGCATGTTCAACTGTTCTCTTTGATGCTGACCACACAGTGTTCTCTGAAAAGATAGTTAATGTGCCCTGTCATGTATTTAAATGTAAATATTTTTTAGACAACCCAGCATTCTAGAGATCACTTGGCAGACTTAGGAGATGCAGGGGGTATAGACTTGAGGGAGCCATCAAGAATCTCCTCAAACTGTCAAGTTGTGTGTTTCTTGTATATTTTGAAAGTTGCTGCTGTCATGGCGATGGCTGATCTTGCAACAGAAAATCTGACCTTATCACTTATGTGGGGTTTTTTTTTTTTTTTTTTTTTTTGGTTTTTTTTTTTTGTTTTTGTTTTTTTTTTTGTTTTGTTTGTTTTTTTTGTTTTTTTTTTTTTAATTGTTTTGGTATAGTAGGGATTACTGTTCAGCTTTTTGTTTTTCTGCAGATCAATACTTCAGCTCCAAGAACTTGAGCAAAGTTTTGGCTTTATATCTTACCTTTTGAAACAAGGAAGTGTCACAGATTCAGGAATTTCTGTGTTCAGTAACACTATGGCTTATATTATTTTGTTTTGTTGATTTCATCAAGAGTTTTGGAAACTATTTGACAGTAATAGAGGGAGAAGGAGATATCAGAATACTTTTGAGATACAAAAATGTCTTCTAAAATGTGACTGTATTTTCTTTACAGGCAAATATTCAGTCCATTATGGCCTCAGAGAAACAGGTGAATATCTTGATGAAGTTGTTGGATGAAGCTCTAAAGGAAGTTGACCAAATTGAGCTAAAGCTGAGCAGTTACGAAGAAATGCTTCAGAGCGTAAAGGAGCAAATGGATCAAATTTCAGAAAGCAACCACCTAATTCATCTCAGCAACACAAATAATGTTAAACTACTGTCAGAGATAGAGTTCTTAGTGGTAAGTATTTTTGTTATGTTTATTATGGTTGTTCACATCAGGTATAAAATTCTTTTAGTTTGCTACCCTCTTTAGCATGAGGTTTCTATAAAATAATGAGCTTATTTCTCTATTTCATTGTTGCACTATTTTCAGTAATTTATACTGACAAAATCATATTTATCCTTCTTGGTTCACTAGTATAGCAAACTAATTTGCTTCCAGCTTATGGACAACACTATCCATTATTTTGTAGAATCACATGGATCTGGCTAAGGGCCATATAAAGGCCCTTCAGGAGGGAGATCTGACATCTTCTCGAGGCATTGAGGCCTGCACTAATGCAGCAGATGCCCTTCTGCAGTGTATGAATGTAGCTCTTCGTCCAGGTAATGTTTTTGTTAGACTACTAACTACTTTTTTGTCTAACAAACGAAATTTATTATTGTAGTACCTCGCCATCTAGTCTCAGATTTTGTTCTGTTGATTGAAGGAATTGTGGCCTCTGCTCCTCTCGGTTCCCCTATACAATATATTACTCTGTATTTTGTGCACTCTAAAGTACTTTTGTTTGTAGGACATGATATGCTTCATGCAGTGAAGCAGCAGCAGCAGCGCTTTAGTGACCTGCGTGAACAGTTTGCACGGAGACTTGCCAGTCATTTGAACAGCGTATTTGTTCAGCAGGTATCATTTCTTACTATTGATTATGAAATTTTTGGTCACAAACTTTTCTGGAGAAGAAAAACAATCTGTCTGAAATTGAACATACTCTGTGCTGTAATCAGTAAATGCTAGAAGGTCTTCAGGCAGAAATATTGCTGAGCATACCGAACTATAACTGCCTGCAGAAGGCTCTTACATTTTAAAAAAATCCCAAACATCCCTTTTAATGGGCTTGCTATTATAATTAAATGCATTATGTGATAGATAAAGACTTATTTTAATTGTGGAACTTGATTTTTGAGGAGAAAAAGCATTGACCTTTTTAAAGGATGTTAATGGCTGAAAATATAGAAGCTCTTGCTTTCTGAACCTCAAAGACCATAAAGAAAAACCCCAAAACAAAACCAAACATACAAAAAAAAATGTCTGAACCTTGGTTTTGTTTCTTAACTTGAATTATTCATAAAACACTGTCCTTACACTTGTTTCCAAAAGTCTGGGTGGTTTTTTTAGCCTCAGCTTTTTAATTTGTGGTTTTTTTATCTTCAATTAGTTTACTCAGACCCTCCTTCAACTCTATAACAGGTCCTCCTATCATTCAGTTCCAGTGAGTACATTGAGTTTGGCTCAAGATTTTCTAACTAATTTTTTTCCTGAGCTTGAATTATCTAACTAGCAACTGTGTTTTTGATTTTGCAAAAAGAAGTCTGTCCTTACTGATTACCCAGCGTCAGACTTACGTCCCATTTGACTTCTACTATTTTTGTCAGCCTTTAAGCTTTGTTTATCTGTTTATGAGCTAACGTTCCTTTGATCTCATCCCCAAAAGTTGCTGAAACACAGATTGACATGCATGGAGGAAAAATATTTTCAGGAAATGGTAATAAATGCACAACGGTACAGGTACTGCAATTGTGTGAAATTGTAGTATTTGTAAATAAATTAGTAATTCTGGTTGTATAGATATTAGCACAATAAAAGTTTTACAGTTCTAAATTTTATGTATTAGACTGTGTGTAGAAAATGGAATAGAGTAACACTGTATAATTGTATAGAAAATTGCATTTCGAGCCTGGCTTTTTATGGCAAAGATAGCTGCTTCCTACATTTTTTCCACTTTGCAGAAGAATTCCAGCTCCACAGCATATTAATGTTTTTGCCTTTAGCTTCTGTTCTTAAGAAGGTATTTTTCCTCTGACGCTTTCCATGTTTTGAAAAGTTGGGTTTAGACTGTGTCCCAGCCCTTAAATGAGCAAGTAGAAGCTATGTTTGTGTAAGTCCTGTGTAAATGCATCCACAAAGTTTGAATGTTGGACTTGTGTATGGAAGTGACTGTTTAACAGAATGTCTTTATGATGTTGTCTTCTGAGGATTTTATTTTTAAAAAAATGGTAAGAGATTATTATTACTGTGAATATTATGTGTATTAAATGAAATTATTATTCTTAAGACACTTTTTGGTGCTGTTGAGAAGGGTATTACCAATTAGCAGTTTACTTTTTTAAAATTCTGATACTAGTTGTGGCCTCACATTGTTTTTCATACAAACTTGCCCTCTGAAATGTTTTGGCTTGCTGTTAGCTGTGGGGTATTAATGAACAGATAAAAATTATGACTTTGTTGTTACGTTTAAGCAGGAAGAGTTCATTAACTGCAAGAGATGAGACTCTGCAAAGCTTTTTCATTGTTGTAAAAGAGAGGAAAAAGGGTTTGTAATTACTGTAATTACTCATTTTGAGATAGAGATTCAAGTGCTGGAGGTAAAACATTTTTGCATAATCTTACTAAAATGAGCTTGTTTTGTTAGTTTGAGGAATGCAGCAATTTCTTACTCTGATGTTGTTGAAAACCTCCAATACTTTGTTACCTTTACTATCTAAAGAGATGCATTATTTATTTACAATGTTTCTTTAAAAAGTAATTTAAAGAAAAAACTAAGATAACAGTAAAGAATTATAAATTAATAAGTGAGATGAAAACACAATTATGTCTAGGCAACTGTTGATATAAGCAAGACATTCTGATTTCGGAATCATTAGGTGGAAAAGCATAGTTATATTTGGGCCTAAATGTATTTCCTTGTAAGTATGAGATTGCTCTTTATTTTTTGAAAAGCAAAAGAAATCAATGCTTGATTCAAACTGCTATTGTAAGATACTAAAGTAGTTCACCTCCTTTACATTAAAAGGAGAATAAATATTAAAAATTTTAAACAGAAATGGAACTTCAGATTGCCATTTGCTGCAGTGTTAAAAACTATTTACTAGCAGTTAATGTAGTTGTCTTTATTGTGTAATACTAATAATTAATTAACCTATTACTTTAAAGATTTTTTTTAACAACCAGGTTCCACACTCAATTTAAAGGCAACCCCAGGCTTTCCGCCTCGGAAATATGAAGTAGGTTGAAGCTTTGTTGAATAACAAATTTAGGGCAATGATATAAATTTATGTGGAATGAGAGAAAGCCCATTAATGAGATGGGAAAGGTACCTCTAGAAGCTCTGTAATGTTTTAGAGCAGACTTGAACAGAACATGATTTACTGTAACCAGAATGATTAGTCCTGTGGAAGGGTTGGCCTGGAGAGAGAAATTTACCTTGTCAGGGTATTTGTCATCTAGCTTTTTGAAGAATGCAACTACTAACCAGGAAAAGTTCTGTGTAATAAAGGGACATGAATAAAATGGTTACATGAAGGAAGAAATAAAAATTTGGATAGCTGAGTATTTCCTAGCAGTAATATAAATGAGCATTTGGATTGATGTAGTTGAAGAAAGCTGTGAAAGCTAGTGGGTAAATGATGTTAAACTATAATGAAACTGAACATTAAAAATGCATGGTGTAGGAATGTAACAAACAAGGGGTTAGAGGGAGTTTATCTAATCTATTCTTCATAGAGGCATATCAAAGATTTTTTGAAAAGATTTCCTATATGTATGCCCGAAAGTATGCTCACAGTATCAAGTATGACCTCAGTAATCACAACAACAGCGATGTTGCTAATGCTGGCTGGATTCCAATTCCAAATTATATGTTCCAGTAATTACACGACGTTAGCTTTTTGTTGAAGTCAGACTACAGGATTATTTTTATAAGTGAAATTTATAGTGTTATCCTTCCCCATATTCTGTGAGCATAAATTAACTAAGTTGGCCAGGACTTGTTTCTTTGGGTCTATCTGTATGTCAGTTTACGTAGTTAAAAGAGCAGGGCTCAGAGTAAGTTCACGCTCATGTTGGATACGAAAAAGTACTGAAATAGGTTGCTAAAGAACTTGTGGATGCCCCATCACTGGAAGTGTTCAAGCCCTGTTCATGGATAGGGCTCTGGGCAACCGAGTCTAGTGAAGGTGTCCCTGCCTATTGCAGGGGAGCTGGAACTAAATGGTCTTCTAAGATCCCCTCCAACTCAAACCATTCTATGATGGTTATGTAGTAGTTAAGCTTTATGCAGAAGCTGTCAGTGTTCGCGTTGCGTTACTTAGAAAAAGTTAGTATTTTACAAATAAAATCTTAGATTTTTCTTTTTTAAACAAGTCTGTGAATGTGTTATGGAAGAGCTTTCTCTAGCAAAAGGCTTGAACTGGTTAGTACCCAGTGCAACAGAAAAAGAGTAAGACAAAGTTGCTTTAGTTTTGATCCAAACTGGCTTCTGTTCCAACTTAGAAAAAGGCAAAGGCAGTTTTTAAATGGTATAGCTTATTCTGCTGACTTGTCATGTCCAAGATTGAGCTGTTAGGAATGCTTCCTCTCTCAGGGATGGACATTGACTGACCTGCATAAACCACCTGCATATGATGCAGGAATTGGGGACCAATTAGTACAATCTTTGTGTGCTGCCGTGGCACAAACTAGAAGTTCTGTTGCTGTATTTACTGCAAGCCCAGTAAAAAAAGACTTCACAGAAAATACTAAAGCCATTTGGAAAATAAGACTTACCTTCCACTCTTTTAACCCAGGGGTAGTGGTTTTGTGTTCTGCTGTGTGGCTGCACAGAGGTGTTACCTTACTTGCTCTTTCTGAATTCCTCAGGAAGCTTGTGAGTTGAAGCAAGTGAAAGCTTACAAAGCTAAATCATATGTTTTTCTAGCAATATGATGGGATCTTTGTGTAAAGGAGGAGAATGAAATGAGTAGTTTGTGTTAAATGGATTGGTTTATGCTGCGTGTTGTAAACTGTGGTTTAGTAGACATTCACTGACAGTGTGCTGTGTGTCAGTTTGTGTGGAGGGAGAGGGAATCTGTGTGCACTGAGGCTTTTGAGATTTGATCAAGAAAGGTTTGGCTTTGCCTTGTCCAAAGTGAACTAGTGTGTTGAACTGGATCAGGCTTTCAGAAGGAAGGTGTGAAGCTCATCATTAACACTTGGGCCACCAATTAACTAACTGGGGACTTGGGAAGATTGGTATATGGGAAAAACATCTTTAAATAGAAGCAGCTTTTCTTTTTTTTTTTTAGGCAAATAATGTGATAATATCTTAAAATTTTTCAGGAACAATTGAACACTTGTCATTAAATTTTCATTCAGGTGTACATTGCATTCTTTTACAAAAAGTGCCGAAGTGACTCATCCTGAAGGCAAAGGGCCTTAAAATGAACAAGCTTATTAAGATGTACTACCTGCCATGGCTGGAATAACTTGGTGTCTGTATTATGTTAAGTGTCTTTTTCAGTCTGCATCTCTAGACCTTGCTTCTATGCAAGGTATTTTGAGGCCTTTCTGTTTGTCTGAATGAGATGCTGTCTTCATATTAAAATTTTCAGGAAACTTCTAGTACATCTGTGTAATGCTTCCAGATTTACTGTAATACTTTCTCTTATCAAGGGTCACGATCAGAGTTCCACTCTTGCCCAGCACTCTGCTGAATTGACATTACCCAATCATCATCCATTTCACAGAGATTTACTTCGATATGCTAAACTGATGGAGTGGCTCAAGAACACAGATTATGGAAAATATGAAGGGCTAACAAAGGTATGTGAAGTGATCAAATGATGCTAGAGAATGTACATAAGACATAACAGACTGGGCTTGAGAGTCAAAAGAATTGCCTGTGTATGTATGTGTTATTTTAATAGTGCTATATATTAAGTATAACTCACTACTCCTCCTTTTTTATTCCTTTTTAGAATAGGAAGCTTCAATTTTAGTATGTGTGGTCTCCTGCTCTGTTTGTTAGGTTTTTTTCTTCAAGCATTCTATGCTTGATATTATTTATCTTCATATTTATGTAAAACAAGTTTGCCATTATACAACCTAGTAAGAAAAATAATTAAACTTAATTTCATATTGGTGTGCTTATTGCCGGTGTAACATCTCTATTTCAATACACCTCCATTTCACTTGGTAGTGTCAAAAACTTCAGAAGGCTCTTGTACAGTTGATTAAACAGGAATGCTTTTCCCTTGTACATATGACACTTTTAACCACTTTGTTTAAAACTAACATGGAGTAAAAAAATTACTACAGAAGTAGACAAAATGTTCAGGTAGAAGTTAAGGAAAAGTTAGTCTTTACAAACAAGTCTTTTAAATTAAAGTACTATCATTTTTAAATGGAAGATTTAAATTAGACTTTGAAAACTGCTTCGGAATAGTTATTCCTTTGCCTTCAGTGTAAAGCAGAGAGTGAATAGTTGGCAACTTCGTGATCTTCTAATAAAAAAATATGAGAATTACATATTTATGTGTGCTTTTGGGGGCACATTAAGAGTCCAATAGAAGAGGAAGAATGGTGCTGAATTCTCTCTATCCTTGAATTGAATTCTGTGATGCTCTATCACTAGTAATCCTATCTGTATGTACTACATTGCATGTTTTTCTTTATGAAGGAAAAGTAGAGGTTTCTGATTAATGCTCAGTGAACTCACTATGAAAATTAATATAAGCTGTTTAAATATCATGAATATATTTTTGTGCATGCTACGTAATTATATATATTTACGTAATCCAAACCAGTTTGTTATTTAATAGGACTTGAAAATGCCCAGGTTTTAAGAGCTATTTACCTATAATAAAACTGGTATGAATACCTGTTAACTAAATTTACATTTTTCTTTTAAGAATTATATGGATTATTTATCACGACTTTATGAAAGGGAAATAAAAGATTTCTTTGAAGTTGCCAAGATCAAGATGACAGGCACGACCAGAGAAGGAAAAAAGTTTGGTAAGCTTCCAAAAGGCACATATCTTGCTTTGAATCTTACTATTTGCATATAATACACTCACTATGACACCTAGGGTTGATTTTGTGATGGTGTAAAATTCTTTACTTTTGGCAAGATGGAAGAAAGTGGATGAAAAATATTGATAAAACTTCTGACTTCCACAAGGCCAAAGCAGCACAATGGAAATCTTGTGAAATTGGTCAAAATAAAAGTATAAAATACAGTATTTCTCTCAGTTTTCAAATCTATGCTCACTTTTTATTACTTGAATTATCCCAGTTTATTATCTGAACAAACTGGAAAAGTCAGCTCTTGGAATTAAAGGGAGTTTGGGCAGCATTGTTTTGTGTTCCTTCTGCTGTTATTTCTGCTTTAAATAAATCTCGGATGGACTTTTAAGAAACTAGTTTTAATGCTAATTCTGCCTACTAAAATTTACATATTTTAATGTGCTTTTTTCAGGGGGATTTACCTATGTAGCCTGAGACTAGAAATCATAATTTGTTAACGTGTAGGTATTTAAGGGAGTATTCCTGCTTGGATTAGTCTAGTGTGAATAGGAGGTAAAGCTTAAAAAAAATAATCTGGATACTTAAAAAGCAACAGTGGTGTATTTATGTATTGTCAGTTCTCTATTTTGAGGTGCAGTGTTTCAAAGCTTATTTCAAATATTTATATTTGCTGCGGTTTACCAGTTTGTGAATTTTTAATCCTAAAATTATGTGCTGTAAGTAGTGAGTTCTGTCAGCCTCTTTGGGGTCTTGAATTTATACTTCGAAGTTTGATGGTAGAAACCAGAAAAATGTAATGACAGGAAGAAGGCAGGAAGGCGGTGAGGCTTGTTTGAGAGAGGGAAAACTGGAAAGATAAGTCTTGGCAAGCTGTTGGACATGGAAAGCAAGAGGCACCGTAAGATGTCATTGTCAGGACATTTTAATTCATAAATCTCGAAAGACAATCTTACTGTAAGAAAAAAAATACCTTTAGTCTAATACAAATTGGTTTCTGAAACATTCTAAACACTTTGTCTTGACACTTGTTTTGTGATTTGTATTTGTGAAGAGACAGCTTTTGTAGCAGTTCCCTAACTTGTGTAAATGTTATGAAGCAATCATTTTGGAGAAAGAGGTCCTTCAATTCACCAGAGTAAAAGCTGCACCTTGAGAAGACTTCTGTCATGTATTTGTGCAACATGTATTTGTTTACATTGCAACACCTCATAAGGGTGTGTAATTTCAAAGGGTTCTGCATTCATTGTAGTGATTATTCTACTACGAATTGCACATCTACTAAAGATACATCGCTTCTTAATAGTAAACTTGTTTAAGGAGTAGTGTAGGTGTATAATGCTCCAGTTGTACTCAAATACTAAAGATGACCTGTTTCCAAGTTGTGTTGGTGTGTGTTCTTGCCTTTTTTGTGCTTTGGGAATAGCACTGCTGTTTGAATGCCTCAAACGCAGAGGGATGCTGGGAGAACTCTGGCATTCTGTGCTAGCGCAAGGTTCTTTGTCTGCATTTTTATGGCCAAAAAACCCAGCCTGGGTCATGAGCATTCACACTTGTCTAAGTAGTCTTTTTTTCTTTTTTATTTTTCTTTTCTGATGAAGCCAAGACTTTGATACTTAAATACCATAAAGTCAGTGTTGGAAAGAGTGCTACTACTGTCATATGTTTATATGATGTAGCTTGTCAAAAGCCACTAATGCTCCCCTGATTGTCCAGGACCTGAACTTTGTAGTTCTTCACATTCTGTAAGAAGTCCCATGTGTTTAGAAACTGAGGATGATGTGGAAGTGGGACCAATACACGACAGTTGCGTATACCAAATATATTATGCCTAAACATTTTTTATTCAAAATCTGCCAAAACTCCCAAGATCTAAAAACTAGGCTGGATTTAAATTTGAATTTGATGTTACAATTATCAGTAGTGTTGTCTACTTGAGAACATCTGGTATTTAAGACATGTTTGTGGCGTTTAGAAGTAGCTACTCATTCTAGTACAGTAGGTTCTGCTTGCCTGCTCCATTTTGGGGGGCTTGTAGCATCCATCCTCATCAAGATCTTTTTAAAACTACATACTGCTTTTAGTGTATGTATGCAAATGCCTTTTACTCTAGGGATTCTATATTTTCTACAAATGCCCATTTACTTTAAATTTCATATTGAAGTCCACTTGAGGAAACTTCCATTCTGAAAAGAAACAGGAAAATATAAAAAATCTTTGTAAATTTTTTTACTATATGTTTATTATTTTTATCCCCTCTAAATTTGCAGTCATCTGTTTTTGTGCAGCATGAATGCAAAAGATGTATTCTCTATGTAAACATCCTGATTTGCAACAACTAAGAAAAGGTTAGCCAGTCTTACTGTCGATATGAATTATTTTGCAGTTAATTGCTTGTGTGTTTTAAATTGAAAAGGTGGACAATATCTCCGACTCAGTAAAAAATTCCATAAGTACATTTTAATTTCTTTATGTCTATTTTTGATATGATTTATCATGGAAACTGAGTCTGACAAATAATTTAATGGACTTCTCAATTTGGGAGAACTTAAATACATGTTAACAAAAGTGTTCTTTGAACATACTATATGAGAAAAATCAAATTTTAATACCTAGAAACTTACTCTATCTTCCATGTAGTTTAGATACTGAATTTCTAGAATAGTACCTCTCCAACTAAATGTGTTTGCAACGTAGTTACTTGCTGCTTATAGTTCTCTGCATGTTTCTTTCCAGTTAGAGCTTAACTTGCGTCTTGTGCATGGTTTGTGCAAACTGCATTTTAACTTGTCTTTGTCTTTGATGCTTGCAACCTAATCCATCCCAGCTACACTGCCTCGAAAAGAAAGTGCTGTCAAACAGGAAACTGAGAGTGAGTATAACTAGTTGCATTAGTTGGTGTTGTCAATGCATGTGTGTCCATGTTACGATGTAGTGCTGCATCAGGGAGAATCTACCTAACACTGAAGCACTCTGTTCAGAATGAGATAAACATTAGCAGAACCATTGGGCTTGCAAGGCAAAAAGGAAGCACAGCTCTAGGTTCCAAGATAGAATTTGCGAAGATTTGCACATAAAGGCAATATCTTTTGGTTTTCCCATGCTGCTAGTTGATAGTAAAAATATGTTTTTGCCTGAGAGCTTGTCAGAGTTTTCCACTCCTCCAGTAGGTTGAAGTGACAATTTAGATTTGATCTATAGACTGTCTTGTATCCCTAGACTAGATACCAACACAGCAGTTAAGTGAAACTTGCAGCATTCCTTTTAAGTTTCTTTGTGGCTTAGATGTGAGAAGTTAACTTGGAGATCAAATAATGATAATTGTTTGGTCTTTTTTATTATTAGCTTTCTCTGTCCTGGTCCAACATTTCTGAAAAATTTGGGGAAAAAGAAATAAAAAAGAAAATACAGGCTCCTAGGAGAAGGCCCAACAATATAATGAAGAAATGACTGAATGTTAATTATGATCAAGAAGAGGGGAGAGCATTAGCAGCAGAGTTACTGTGGGGTTGTAGATCCAGCAAAATAGCTGGAACAAACTGTAAATAAAAGGATGTTAACAGCAGAAAGATCAAGTTCAAGAAGAAAAGGTGCCTGTGTGTGTATAAAACTTTGTAAGTTTTTTTTCCTTCCTGTGGTTCAGTTCTTCTGCTTGTGGCAGCCTTTGCCCAAAGTACATCCACAAATATAATAACTGGTCAAATATAATAACTTAGCTTTCAAGTCTTCAATCCCTGTGTTACTGTATTTTAGAGTTTTGTTCTTCCTATACCTTTTTACAATGAGAATTTAAATACTTATACTTTGAAAATTGCTGTTGAATCTCAGTTACCTAATAATGAGGAAAGAATATGTTTACAGCAAAAGCATTTATAGCTTTTTATAGTTGTTTGATTTTAATATAGGACTACTAGCAACTCTTGATCTCATATGTTCTGTAACAAACCTGTTCTTCAGTATTTTATGCTGCCTTCACTTTCCTCCATCATAGTGTCTTTGTTTCACAGGTCTTCATGGAAGTTCTGGAAAATTAACTGGGTCTACTTCTAGTCTAAATAAACTGTCTGTTCAGAGTTCAGGAAACCGTAGATCTCAGTCATCCTCCCTGTTAGACATGGGAAACATGTCTGCCTCTGACCTGGACGTGGCTGACAGAACAAAATTTGATAAGGTAAAGCCAAAAGATCACACAGGATTCCTGCTTAGTCTTGTGTTTGAAGTATCTTACATATCCTTCTTGTATAGGTCAAAAATCTCTACGTTTTAAATCCTAAAACATGCCAATTTCAAAGTTTGTATGTACCATACATCTAATAAAGGTAGTTCCTAAGAAATATGTAGATCACAGTATTATTCTCAGATTATAAAATTCTATTTAAATTCTCTGTGTGCTGTGTGTGGTCCTTAAAGACTATCAAGCATAAAAAAGGTCTTTTAATTTTAAGCCAAATATTGTTTTTAAGGAAATAGGAATGGAACTGATGGATTCTCCACTGGTTTTATTTTTTCCAGTTCATTCAGTGTTCTGTGACATTTTGCCGGTATATAAGCAAAAGTGAAAGATAGGGAAGATAAGAATTTTAGCCAGGACTTGACCCTAAAGTGTTATTTACACTGGTTTCACATTAGTTATCATCAGTTTTCAACTTTAACCAATAGCACTAAGTTATTATTGGAGTGGCCTCATCCTGTTTTAAAACCTGCTGTCCTCAGCATCTGTTTACTTTTTTTCCTGAACCATTAAAAGTGACAGTGCTCACCGTATCTTGTGGAATTAACTCCTCAGTGCTGTGAGAGGAAAATAAGCAGTTATCAGTCAGAGATTAAAATAATTTTGTTGTTCCCTATTGAATTATTTGATGGAGATGAGTGTTTTTCTTCCCACCTCTTCAAATCATTGCTCAGTCTTTTTTTTTGGGAGGAAATACATGCCTGAAACAATAATAACTTAAGTTGTTACAAACATTTAGCAGCAACTTGTCTAGAATTGAAAAGCTAACTTGTTAAAAGAGGTTTATACAATTATTGTGCTATTATTTTCAATTACTCACTTGTATCTCACACCCATTGGGGATATGTGAATGTGATGTAATATACACAGAGTTGTAAGCTATTGAGCTGACCTACTAGGTTGCTGGGGATTTTTCCTATGGGAATTTTGAGCGGTGTGGCTTTCCTATATGGGTAGATTGGTTTAATTTATGTAAATTATTGCATGCCTTAATTTTTAAATACTTGCAGAGAAAGTTCTAAGAGAAACATGTGTAACAGCTGACTTAGAAATTCCTTATTTTGTATTAATAAAATTAAATTATTATAATTACTTATTGCCAAAATAGTGTTTCACTTCAGTTTAAATTTAAAAATTCTGTTGCATACTTCAATACAAAAACCTACTTACTTGTTTTTTGTAGCAGCTATGTAGAAACTTTTTCTGCTTTTTCTACAGAGCAGTTAACTTCAACATACACAGTTGACCTGTTTTTCTTCCCTGAGGCTTTTAATCTTGTCTTCCTCCACTCAGTAACCCTGCCAGAAAAGATGCTGGCAGAACCCAAGACTTACTATAGAAATGCAAGTGTTTCCATTATAGAACAAAAGTGCTATGAATAGAAAACTTCTAGTTGTGGATAAACATAGATTATTCCTTTCTTCACAGTATTACATGAGTAGGAAAGGACTACGTTGAAGATGCAGCTATTTCTTTTAGAGATCTAAGTACAAACTGTTTCCATTTCTGTTTAGTAGTAGTAACTGTTTAGTAGTAGTAAGCCTTCTAAAGGTTAGTGAAGATAGAAAGTATATGCAACAAACAATTGAAATTATTATTGCTAACCATCCATAGTATTTGGTGTGTTGATAAAATTTTTAACTTCCTTTAGATTTTTGAGCAAGTATTAAGTGAACTAGAGCCTCTGTGTCTGGCAGAACAGGACTTCATTAGTAAATTTTTCAAACTACAACAACATCAGAGCACCTCTGGAACAACAACGGTATGACTTACATTCTCTTTTTTTAAAAAAAGTACTGACCAGTTTAAAAGAGAACTTGGGAACTTACTGGTGATTATGTGATCCAGGTGATAAGGAATTTGATTTTTTTTCATCAACTGGAAGGATCTTTATTTTTGGCTGACCAGTACAAAATTCATGAAAAGGACTGACATGTTTCCTCTGCCATGGCTTTGTCTCCTCATAAGATGACAACAAACATTCCATCATGCTATGTAGGAAGACAGTGGGGCGTATGTGTGGATAATATTGAATTCCATGGAACGTGACTGGAAACTTACCAGAAACTTGCAAACTGCTCTGTTTTCTTCTCTGAAGACAGGGGGTGCTGGGGGTATGGAGCTGGTACTTCTTACATTACAGATATAGTAATACTCTAAGTATACCGCTTTGATGTAGAATTGGAGACAAACCTTATCTTTACAATACATTCCTTTTTCTCACAGAATGAAGTGGAGGAAATGGATGGAGTAGCTTTATCTCGTTCATACACACCTGGTGTTCCACAAACTGTATCATCTGAGTATGTGCTGCTATTTTTATTATTGATTCTTAAGCCTGTGTTTGAGTTTATTTGGCATATAAAACTTTTTTCTCTAAAATCAGAAGTTATTCCCTTTCAGTGAAAGTGAATAGTGAACTTTTAATTTTTACCTAGGCACTAAGTGTGTCAGTAAAAGGAATATTTTTTGTATATAGGAGGGGTGTTTCTGTATATAGTTGTTTAATTCTCTTAATAGTTTGCAAATTTAAATTAGGTATTATAATATAGAAAATATGCTTAGCAAAATTCTGAGAGAGTGTGGCAGCTTCCACAGAGAAAATACTTTTTGGAATGTTTTAGCCTTTGACTGTTGATTTTTACTGTATGGTACTGACTTGCTGAAAGTCATGAGACTTGTTGAATGCAAATGAGACTACTATGTCAAATAAATATATCAAAAAACATGTAAAATAGCCTAGTAAACTGTTAGAGTAATATTTTCCTCTTACGCATTTTAATAGGAAGGACATGATCCGACAAATGATGACAAAAATATTTCGTTGTATTGAACCTGAGCTGAATAACCTTATAGCACTGGGAGACAAGATTGATAGCTTTAATTCCCTTTATATGTTAGTTAAGATGAGCCATCATGTATGGACAGCACAAAATGTGGACCCTGCATCCTTTCTCAGCACAACACTTGGAAATGTTTTGGTGACTGTCAAAAGGAACTTTGATAAGTGCATTGTAAGTTCTTTAGTCATTCTGGTTAAACTAACTGTAATATTATAGGAAGGCCATTCCTTCTCAGTTTGTTTTTACAGTTCTGTATACTTAAATTCTTGCTTTAAATTTCAAGTGAAAATTAGTAGTTTATTGCTTTCCTACTGGCCAAGCCTTCAAATAAATGGTGGTTGTGTTTCTTTTTTCCTCTCCATTCCAGTTTTCTCTAATAAGTAGCTTTTTGTAACAAATAAGACTGCTAGTTCACAGTTCTGAGCTAGTTGACATACTTAGTTGTTTGTTTAAACTTGTACTCCTAACTGAGATTACTGATGTCCATTGAGTAAAATATAGCTGCCTTTTTCACTTGCCCAAACCAAACCTTGTGGACTTATGTGTGAGTTCTTTTGGCAGTAGCAGAGGCAGTCTCTACTGTGTAAAACTTCCTTTTGCTAATGCAGTTATGACCCTTTTATTAAATATGGCAGGCTTACTGAAAACAGTTGCTGGTGTAACTTTATTGTCATAAATGTATTTTGACTCTAGGCAAACATCATAAAACTGACCATTCTTGGTCAGTTTAATACTTAAAATATTTGGAAACTGATTTTTTTATTACACTCAGAAATAAAATTGCTTCAAAAGAGGACTAAAGAAACTTGCAGCAGTAAAAGGAATTGTTAGCTTGGCTGAATCAGAAAAGTGAAGTTCCTTGTTAGACTATAAATGAAAATTGTTAATTGCTTCTGGTGCATGAATTTGTTTGGGTTTTTTAAAATTTTTTATTGGGTGTTTGTTTTTGTAATACTAAGTAAATGAAGGGGAATAAAAGACCATCTTTGCTTTTTCTTTCCAATTATTTTACTTCAAAAAAATTTAAGGGTAAAAATGGCAAAAGACTAAATAGATGTACTAATTGAAATAATTATTTGTCTTTGGTGCATAAATGTCACTTTTTCAGTATGTCTGCATTTTTCTTTTAATAGTTGTTACATGATCTGGAGCCTAACACTTGTTCTTGTTTTAAATTAAAGAGTAATCAGATGAAGCAGATGGATGAAGTAAAAATCTCAAAGAAGAGTAAAGTTGGGATCCTTCCATTTGTTGCTGAATTTGAAGAGTTTGCAGCCCTTGCTGAATCAATTTTCAAAAATGCAGAACGACGAGGAGATCTAGATAAAGCCTACATAAAACTTATTAGAGCTGTCTTTGACAGTGGTAGGTCTTCTGAGGCTGTTATAGCTATTAAAGTAATTGTTTCCACCTGTTTATATATAAATTTGCCCCAATTAACATGGGATTTTTTTTAAGATTGTGCTGAAATTTTGGTTGTCTCTGTTATTGTAAGTGAGCAAGTGTAATCCTTTTGATTGTAATATACTTTTAGATACTTCCCTTTGTACATACCTGTAAACTAACTTTGAGTTGTGACAGAGGGAAGTGGTTAAGACTCTGAAGAGGGAGGGGAGATGGAAGCAACCTGGCATGCTCAATCTGAAGTGGTTTCTTGTCTTTTTTTTTTTTTTCACTGTGAAAAATCATACAGGAAGGACAAAAATTGGCAGTAGCAGATTTTTCCTAGTTAGCAGTTCAGAGTTTTAACTGGAATGAATCTGTGCTCATTACTGATACTCGGGTGCCCTGGATCATTTTCATGATGGGCATCCCGGTAGTCTCAGCAAAATGATTAAAGGATGAACAGGCATGGAGTCTCACCTGCTCTTGGTGAAAGCCATCCTCTTTCCATCCTACTTTTAGGTGCAGTAAGAGAGGGATAGGTAGAATATTTTTTGGTGGCTTGTTGTTTTGTTGGGTTTGGGGGTTTTTTTTTGGCACAGGGAGGGGGAAGTAAAAGATCTGTGTGCAGGATTATCCATTTTTATTATTAAATTTAGGGACTGATGGTAATTTTGTCCATAAAGCTAATAAGCAAAAACAGAGATTAAGAGGTACATTTAAAAAAACTCCACAACATTATTGAAGATTTTTGTCCTAGTGAAGATGGGAATTGATTTTGCTGTGACTTCTCTTAAATAATTCTATCATGTGCAATTTATTAGGGATACTGAAAGCATGCTTGTAAGTCTCTCCAGAATGTGACTTGTTCCTCACGCCTGTAAATAAGACCATACATACTCATTATTTTGTATCTTTTTATAAGTGACTTTTTTGCCATACAAATTTCATTGATTTAGAGCCTGTATGTATCTGTTGCTTCTTTTGAAGGCTCTTAAGTAGCATTTTATTTAGTGGTAATTCTGACAATTACTCATATAGGTGGTAATCAGTTACATGAAATTCAGAGTTCCTTTTTTGATAGTATTATAGTTATTGGTTTTTCTGAATTTGGCTGTCCTTTTGGTATTTTAAATATTTTGCTTCTCATTTTTTTCAGTTGAGAAAGTAGCTAATGAAAGCCAGAAGACACCCAGGGATGTCGTCATGATGGAGAACTTCCATCATATTTTTGCAACACTGTCTCGCTTGAAAATTTCTTGTCTGGAGGCTGAGAAAAAAGAAGCCAAACAGAAATACACTGATCATCTTCAGTCTTATGTAATCTACTCACTGGGACAGCCTCTTGAGAAATTAAATGTGAGTATATCTGAGAATTCATTTAAATGGTACAGGATAGTTTTTGAATGTATTATTTCCACTATTTGATCTCTTTATCACTGCATCTATCATAATCTCTTATTTTACTGTTTTGGACTGGAGCATGTCTGGCAAGAGTACTCATGAGGGTAACAGTCTTGGATGAAAATAACAAAATTTTTCATGGCAATTAATAGTACTGACTAAACATCAGTGTCTTAAGCAAATGGTTTTGAGGAAGAAGAAAGTGAGGGGAAAAGTCATCAGGATTTTTTGGATAATCTTCCTCACCTCAGCTGCAGAGAAAATTGCTGTAGTTTCTGAGCTGTTCAACAAGAAGAAAAGTTATAGGAAAATTCTCTATGTCTGAAGTTGATCTAAATGTTAAACTGAGTGGTGATTTAGGTTCAGACTCAGTTCTGTCCACTTGAATGTCTCGTGGCTTTTTCTATAAACAGGATTTCAGACATCCATTTTCAAAGATATTTAAGATGTATTCCCTTTTTGAAAACTAAAATGCTTTATTGCTCTTTCCCACTTTTGGATTGACTCTGACCAACAACTAAGCTGCCACGTAGTTAACTGCTGCTCAGTCCCCCCCTCTCCAGGGGAGACAATAGGAAGAGCGAAAGTGAAAAAACTTGGGTGCAGAGATAAAGACAGTTTAATTAGAGAAGGGGAGAGGGAAAGATAGAGAAAAAAAATAAAGTAAGTGATGCAAAAGAAGTCAGTGACTACCTCTCACAAGCAGACTGATGCCCAGGAGTTTCTGCACAACAGCCACCTTGAAGCCAAACACCAATCCTGCGTCCTCCAACCTTAATTTTTATAGCTGGGCATGGTGTTATGTGCTATGATTTGGTCAGGTTAGACCTGTTTGGCAGTAACCAAAACATTGTTATCAGCCCAGTTTTAGCCACAAATCCAAAACACCAGCACCATATAGGCTGCCATGAAGAAAGTTAAATAGAGCTACTGTTGTCCTAGCCAGACGTGATGTACTGTTGAGCTCAACTTGCATGTTCATAGAAATATTTCCCTCTATTTAAAACTTCTGTATTTACTATGTTAAGAAAACCGCTCAATGGCAGTGAGAAGGGAGGAGAATTGTGAACAAATATGCTCTTGTGTAATTATGGTTTAAAGATGCTCAAGTGCTTATGGAGTTCATCAAAAAGATCCAGTATTTGGATCCCTGGCTATGAGCTCATGAGTTGAGGATTTTGAGCCTGATCACTTAGTAGTTAAAAGATTGCAAAGAAAAGCTTGATTGCTTATAGAAATGATTGGTTTCAGTTTTTATGCTAGTACTTGGACTGCTGTATTGTTGGCTCTGTTTTAATATTTATGGCTGAGCAATACTTCATGCCCAATTAAAAAAAAAAAAAAACAAAACCAAAAAACTGGGAGAACACAACAGTCATGAAGCAGAATCAAGATTTAACCACACACATCCTTGTTAGATTAAGTTAATTAGCTCAGATTTGTGATAGTGACTAATGCTAGTACTTGTTAGCATTTTTTTGAAGGTGTTGAAGCTCGTGTGGCACAAGGTATACGAGAAGAGGAAGTAAGCTATCAGCTGGCTTTTAATAAACAAGAGCTTCGTAAAGTTATAAAGGAATATCCCGGCAAAGAAGTGAAGAAGGGATTGGACAATCTCTACAAGAAGGTAGATAAACATCTCTGTGAAGAAGAAAACTTACTTCAGGTAAACTAAATCATGTCTTTAAAATGCTATGATGTTACACAGAGGCTTTTTATTACTGCTTTTGCATATGTATTCTCTGAGAATGTTCAGCATAACTCTAAAACATAAATTTTGAGGTACAGTTTTTGTTTTTTTTAATAATCCCACTCTGTTTCTATTTGTTTAATACTGATTTGGACCAGAGTGGTAGGAAAAAAAAGTTCATAAACTTCCTTTATGATTCCCTAGCTGACCATTAATGGGTGATATCTGTTCTGCAAAATATATTGGAAACAGAGAATGAGATTTAAATGAATGGGTAACCTGATGTAAAACTTAGCTGGTGCACTATAGCAGAATACTTTCTATTATATGTTTTCTGATAGTTGTATTATCTAATGTTTTTTCTGACGCTCTGTAAACTTTCACTGGAGTAAATGATAAGTAGACTTGAGTTAAACTTGTTTAAACCACTTTTTAAAGTCTGAAACGTCAATTATAGCACTTTTCTGGTTCAGGGTGTTTTCCTGAAAGACAAAAGCAATACCTATATTAGAAAAACTTCCCCATCTTTACTCTTTTCTGCTTTGCACGTATTATTACAAGTCATGTCAACATTACAGATTTTAATAGGTAAAAAAGAATTTAATGGAGTTAACACCATCTATTGAACTTTACTAATAATCTTTAACTGTAAAATGATACCTGAACTTAAAATCAGTTAATGAGCCAATGTCTTCTAGTTCACCTATGTACTGTATTGTGTCAGTTGACTTTTCCTAAAGTTTGCTTTCTTTGGCAGGTTGTGTGGCATTCCATGCAAGATGAATTCATACGACAGTACAAGCACTTTGAAGGGCTGATAGCTCGCTGCTACCCTGGATCAGGAATTACTATGGAATTCACTATACAGGATATTTTAGACTACTGCTCCAGTATTGCACAGTCTCATTAAGTTCTAGAAAGGGAAAGAGAAGCTAGTGGATTGTGTGCCTGTGTATAAGGGAATCAAGCACCATAAATGTTATTGGGTTTTAAAAGGTGGATTTCTGTGTGTGTAGTTAACTGCCATTTATGTTGAGTAACACTCCTGTTTAAATGCTTTTCAGGGTAAAATAAAACCTTCGGGGATTTGTTGTGCTTCTACAGGGCTGAAATCCTGTTTGAAAGCATTAGTTCTGTGAAACAGTTTGGATACAATTTTTCCCTTTCCCTAATATTCAAATATTATTATTTATAATCCCTTCTCTTGCCAAAAGCAGTAAGCACTACCTTCATAGTATGCCAAGCGAATACTACTGTTTTCATTAATATTTTCCATCTTAGAAATTATGTAAGCATGGAAGACTATCAGATATTTTCCCTTCCTTGTTCTAGGAAGTATGGATGTAGAACTTCATGCAGGGGGAATTAATGTTCTGAGATGTAATGTGACTATGGCTATAATTCTTAATTAAACTATGTTCATTGTATTTATTTCTGTGGAGAGTTATTTCAAAGAGGTGGAAAATACCATGAAGGAGTTGATTCCATTGCTTTTGCCGCTGGCTTTTGAAGAGTTGTTCCATTTCTCCACCCATGTTGTTTTTCTTCCTTTTAGTAAATATGATGTAATATCAGTATTCTCTGACCTCATGTAAACCCTCCCTCCTTCTGGAGCTTCAGGTTTTCTGTACAGCCTGGTGAAATTGCCAAGTTGTTGGATAGAGGTGGGGTGTATATAGGATAGAAACAGGGACAATAAACATGCAGACAGAGATAAAATGGTTTTTGAGATGCAGATTCAAGAATGAAAAAAAAAAACAACACCCCCACCCCCCCCCAAACAAAAAAACCAAAACAACAACAAAAAACCACAGAACAAAAACAACCCCACAAAAAACCAAAACCAACTAGTATGAATGTGAGTTTTTTCTTCTGAGTTTTGGAGCAAACTTGCTAGATGGAACTTACGAACATTGAGATACCCGGATTTCAGAGATTCATGGAATTGCTTGTGTTGGAAGGGACCTTAAAATTTCTCCAGTTCCAATCGCCTTCCATGAGCAGGGACACGTCCCAGTACAGCAGGTTGCTCAAAACCCCATTCAGCCTGGCCTTGAACAGGAGTGAGGCATCCACAACTTCTCCGGGCAACCTGTTCAGCGTCTCACCGCCCTTACAGTAAAGAGCTTCCTCCTCCTAGCCAATCTAAGTCCCTTTCACTCTGAATCCTTTGCCCCTTCTCCTGTCACTTCATGCCCACGGAAAACGTCCCTCTCCGTCACTCTCGCAGGCTCTCGGGGCCGCACTACGGCCGCTGCGCACAGCGGCTCCTCTCGGGGCCCGGGGCAGGGGGAAGGTTCCGCCGCCGCGCGAGGGCTGCCGGGCCGGGAAGGGGCGGGAGGGGAAGGGAAGGGAAGGGAAGGAACGGAAGGGCCGGGCCGGGCCGGGCCGGGCCGAGGCGGCGCTCGGCGGGGCCGGCGCGTCCCCCCGGTTGCTGCGGTGACGGCCGGAAGCGGCCGCTGCTCCGCGCGCCATTTTCAAAGGTTTTCAAACGCTGGGACATCGCGGCCGCTCCGCTGCGGCGCCGGCTGCCGGCGCCTGCTTTTAGCGGTAAGTGTGGGGGAAAAGTGGCGTCAACCTGTTTGGAAAGGAACCGACCGCCCCTCTGTAGGTACAGACCGGGGTTGCTGGAAGGTCTCCAAAGCTTCCAGTTTAGGGAGACGGGTGATGAGCAGGCTCATTATCGAAAGGGTTTTCTTGTGCTGTAGTGGGAACATAGAGGATATGGTGACAGGCTGCCCAGGGAGGTCGTGAAGTCTTCCTCTGTGGAGACATTCCAGACCCTCCTGGACGCGTTCCTGTCACCTGCTCCAGGTGACCCTGCCTTGGCTGGATGATCTCCAGAGCTGCCTTCCAAGCCTAACCATTCTGGCAGTCCATGACACTTGAGCGAAGAAATCTGTTTCTTCAGAGCAAGTGTTGTCTTTCCATTGGCAAAGTGCTGAGACCTCGCAGCAAACGTGTTGTATGAATACCTTAGTCAGAAATAAACTCCCAGCAAATCCACTTGGAAGCAGACTTTTCCTAAAGCAAGTGCCGGCTCTTTGGGTGTATCTTGAGCGTGATGTTGTGGCAACTGCGTGTCACGGCACAGCCCTAAAGCACTGCAGTAGTCAAATGTCAGGTCCACTGACCGCCTTTGGTACCGGGGCCAACAGGGCAGGAACAAAAAGGAAAAAAAACCCTTTAACGTGCAAGTTCTGGTGAATGAGAAATGCATTTTGGTATTTCCCAAAACTGAGACTGAAACTGCAGCTTACAATTGTCTTTGGTGTTAAAAAGTTTCACAGCATATACATTTGTCCATAGTTATTTCTTTGTGTTTAACTGTTAGCAATGTAGTTTTGTCATACACATGGCTCAATGACTGCATTAATTCTTCCATGGCCAAGATCCACCTTTGCTCTGCTTTTTTTATTATTACATTTTCTTATTGATAACACAAGTATTGCATCTGCAACAGTTCTTAACCTGTACTCACCATCAATTTTGCTGCGTTGTTCTCCGAATAGGAGGAGGACTTCAGTCTGCTAATCTAATACTATAAACATTGCTTCTTTCACACGATTTTATGCCAGTTGATTCTCTACTTAAAGCCTAGAGCAGCTGGAATAAGGTTCCACTATTGCCATTTTTCATATCAAGGCTCAGTTTTAGACATTGATGACTTAAAACAGTGAATGTGCAGAACATTGCTGTTTAAGACTGACTAGTGATCTGAAAAAATTGGGTTAAACAGCAAGGGACATAATTTGCTCATTTTATAGACACGTTAAGTGCAATCTCAAGGGTTGCAGAAGAGTTTCATTGGACTGAGTAATAAAGTAGGAATTAAAGAATAGTGTTAATTAAGGCAAAGTGATACATGCTGTGGTCTCTAAAATGGCAGTAATTGCTCAGAAAGATGTGTCACTGTGAATGCATGTAATCTGTGATTTAAAGCAAACCAAGAGCAAGTGCCCTGGTTTCAGCTGGGATAAAGTCAGTTTCCTTCCTAGTAGCTGGTGCAATGTTGTGTTTTGGATTCAGCATTAGAATAATGTTGATAACACTCTGGTGTTTTGGTTGTTGCTAAGTAGTGCTTGCTCTCAGCAAAGGACTTCTCAGTGCCAGTGAGGAGCTGCGCAGAAAGCCGTGAGGGAACATAGCCTGGACAGATGATCTGAGCTGGCAAGAGGGGTATTCCACACTCTAAAACTTCATGCCCAGTATAAAACTGGGGGAATTACCCAGAGCAGGGCGGACTGTGGTTTGGGGACAGGCTGGGCATCAGTCCTCAGGTGGTGAGCAATTGCGTTGTGCATCTCTTGGGTTTTATCAATCTCTCACACTCTTTATTATTATTATTATTATTATTGTTGTTGTTGTTGTTGTTGTTGTTTTGTTTTGTTTTGTTTTGTTTTGTTTCAAGTATTAAACTGTTCCTATGGCAAGCCACAAGTTTTGCATTTTCCCCCTGATTCTCCTCTCCATCCCTGTGAGAGTGTGGGGAGTAAGCAAGCCAGCTGTATGGTGCTTGGTTGCAAGCTGGGATTAAGCTGTGGCAAACACTGATCAGTAATGTGAAAGAGTGGGTTGAACAGCAGAGGACAAAATTTGCTCATTTTGTGGACATGTTACGTGCAGTCCAAGGGTGTCAGAAGAATTTCACTGGACTGAATAATGATGCCAGAGTTAAGGAGCAGTGTTGATAAAGGCAAAGTGATACATGCTGTGGTCTCTAAAGTGGTAGCAACCACTCAGTGAGATATCTCACCATGAATGCATCTAATCAATGCTTCAGGAGCAATCGAAAAGGCAAATGGTAAGTTAGGAATCAATATGAATAGTGATGGCTACAGCCAGATATCTCTATGGCGGCTCAGAGAAAGGTCTATCAGGTACTATTATGATTATTTCAGTCCAAATTTAAGCCCTCCAAGGCTCTGCATTTTTAGGTTTTTATGCTCTTGCTGTGGCAACTGTCAAGAGACACAGGATTTTGTGTCGGACAGGTCTTGGATTCAACTGAATCCAGTGCATTTCATATATTGATTTTATATTTCCAGAAAAACAAATTTTCCTCATATAGAAGTTACTAGATACTCTTTCATATCATGGTAAGACTAGTGATAGACTAAGTTTAGGATATAAGCTTTAAATTATAGTATTCTGTAATGGCAGAGTTTTGGAATTATTGACACATAATTTCTTTCTAGCAAAGGGTGTATGACAATTATTGTCTTTGAAAACTTTAATATCTATGTTAAGCTCTCTGAAATAACAACCCCAAATCTTATATTCATTTCACTTTGCCTTTTGTACCTATACTACAGCTATTCATTTCCTGGGCTTATTGTGGATAAGATGTGGTTCTAGGGGATATAAGATAATACCCTTAGTGGATTGATTCCAGTAGTAATAATGAGTTAAATTAAAATTTTCAGTTTGTAGCAAGGAGAGTGATTCAACCAGCAATTTGTCAGTACTTCCCAGTATTGGAATGTTTAGGTTACTATATCTTAAATGCCCATTGCAGAGATTTAGTAAGATGATATATGTACTTCCTAGCCACAGTCCCTGAAGTGCTAACATATGTCTATTTATTTTTCTTTGCAGTTACTGCAGAAAAACTCTTCCTGTACAAGCAGTGACACTGTTTTGTTAATGATATTTCTTCTGTAAAACCTTCTCAATTTGATTAGTAAAAAAATATTTTCTTTTTCTAAAGCACAAGCTTTGGAACAAATCTGATGAACTATTTTAAGGTAATTTAATTTTTTTAACCGATACAAGTCTTCTTAAGGAGAAGATGGGCTCAGGAGTTAACCAGTTTTCTTCCATAGTGATATAAGATGCATTCCTGAGACTCAGTCTAGACACAGTAACACAATCACACTTTTCCTGAATTCAACACAGAATCTTCAACTTTGATGCAGAAATACCAAGAACTTGTTACTTTAATCTATGTCTGTCAGAGAAGTTTGAAGAGCATTCACTACACATCAGCACACTGACTTCCACTTAGCACACTGGTGGAGAGAAAGTGCGCCGCCGCCTCCTTCAGCCATCCTAGCCCAGTATGTAAGGGATTGTTGGCCATTGCTTGGTTAATATCCCAACAGCCCGAACCTCTTCAAGCAAGTATCTTTGGTAGTACCCAGAACAGATGCTGTGCTTATAAGACTGGTGATTCTCATCTACAGAGCAGCACCCGGCAACCACAGGTCCGTTGCTAGACTTCTTTGTAGTGTTTTAATAAAATGAGATGAAATCTTAACTTTCCAGCGTTAGTTATGAGGGAAACATGCACATTTTCCTCACTTTATTATTATTAATGAAATTTATTTTCAAATACCTGCATGTGTTTATTTAATAGCTTTTTAAAATCTTGAGGATTGTGATGATAGTTTGGGTGATCTCTGTATTCGGTTCCTTTTATATGCAAACATCATCTCCCTGAATTGGTAGTTTGGCTGCTGAGGTCTTTGCAGCCAATAGGTCAATACTGAAACTTCTGAAGAAATGTGAGGGAAGATGTTTTACAGAAATAACTACTTTTCAAAAGTATTTCTAACTATTAAACATGTTTTCACAGATTAGGAAACATAAGCTGTAGTCCTTGATTTCTCTTCTCGTTCTATGTCTAAATTCAGAAGGACATAATGACGTGAAAGTTCTTCTTCCCTCAAATGTACTTTGAAAAACCAAAATTATCATTTGGATTCAGACACAGTAATGCTGATGCAGTCCAATTTATCTCAGCTTAGTCATCAAAAATAACTAATCAGTCAATTGAAATAAAACCCAACTCTCTGATCCTTGAACTGTATTTTCCAGAAAACCATGCAACTATGACTACAGTACATCAGTAATTTTATCTTTCCTGCTTTCTATCATAGAATATAGATGTTGAAAGTTAATATCTCTTAACATTTTACATATTGTATGCAATTGTAGAAATGGTTGGCATAAGTTATATTAAGTACTGGCTTGTAAACTTTGAAAGTAAGATTTATATATGAAAGAAAAAAGTATGAGTTTTTCACAGTAATCTTTCAGTTTGTGTTGTGTAAGATACAATGATGACCGTGATTCAAAAAAATCAGAATATAACGAGAAAACTAACTGCCAAGGCAAATACTTACTTTTAAAAGAATATCTAAATAGGTTTAAAAATTTTCAGTTGTAGTGATCCTGTTTTGATTTAAATTTTAATGACATGCTTATGCACTATATTTCCTGTAGAATAAAAAGGGGTTTTTTCCATTTTTTTTTTTCTATATTTTTTCTTCTCTAAAGGACAGATGCTGTAACCAACAGTCTTTTGCAGGTATCCTGTTTCTCTTTACTGACAAAAGCAGCTTTGGAGGTGTGTTTACAATGAGTACAAATGCAGAGCGAAGGTTCCTTAATCTCAGGAAACGTCTGGATCAGCTGGGCTATAGGCACTCACTGGGAGTGGAGAGTTTACCTTTGGTGGAAAAGCTTTTCAGGTATTCAGAAGGAAATTCATTAAAAAAATAGTAATCATATAGTAGGTATTGTTTGATTTTTGACATGTAAGGAAGAAGGCTTAATCTAAGGATTATTTTCTAGCAGTGTTATTTTCTTGCAGTGTTATTTCAGAGCTGACAAGTTCTGATTGAAGTCAGATGGGTTTGCTTAAGTGATGGGAACATCTTAAGATTTAATTTAATTCAGTAGAACTGCTTCTAAGGATCCATGGTATAGGAAAATTCAACTTTTCTAACCTCATAAGAAAGCCAAGAATAGTCACTATTGATATGTGCTTAAAAGGACATACTCTTATAACTGGTTGTATAAAAAGTAATCCCTATTGCCAGTTCTGCGACTTAAAACATCCATGTCTCCACTTATTATGGCCTGATTTAGCAAATTTTAAATTTGCTGTCTAAGCCCTTTTTACAAGACACATAACAGAAAAAACCCACAAAATTTTCATATCTGCCACTTTTTGGCTTTGATATTATTAAGAACATAGTAAATTCCATAGTAATCCAGTTGTATTTGACTAGACAGGCAAATGCAGCTACTCTGGTTCTGTTGCTCTCCAGTATGTAATAACAATGGAAGAACCATAAGTAGGCAGATATGGAGTATCTGTCTTCAGCATTAAATCTCATTCATGTGTCTACCTAGACATGTGTAAACCATGTAGGTTTACTCTCTCCATCACTAGCTTTGATACTTACCAGATGTAAACTGCTGATATGCTTTGTTTATGCTGTATGCTATTTTGTTTTCTTTTTTTTTGTCCTTTTTGTTCTTTCCTATTTACTGGTTTTTTGAACAGATGGTTCCCATCTTTCAGTTTTTCTTGCATGACATGAATGTTTTGTTGCCTTTGTTTGAGCTCATTTGTTCCCCCTCTTGGGGAAATGTTTTTGTTTCTCAGGTCATAATAAACATTTGCATCTGCAGTGTGAAGAATGATAACATTGCTAACACATCTGATGCTCCTTTATCCTAGTGACTTAGTTCATACAACTGAGAGCTTGCGCAAAGCAAAGTTATCTTCTGGAAAAACTGAGAAAGAATGCAGCAATTATGATACTATTTTGGAACCTTATAAAACAGAGAATACTAGACTTACCAGGGAAAATAATGATCTACATTTAGAAATACTAAAACTGAAAGAGCAGTCTGATCGTCATGTTAAAGGTAAGATACAATGATTTTTTTTTTAATCCTTCCATGCCAAAATAAAATAGAATTGTGACTAAATCCTTGATCTGCAGATTCTTATCTATACTTTTATGTGAGTGTGAGTGGTCATGCAGTTTGGTGCCTTTAGTGAATTAAGGTTCATGCTCAGACATTTCTTTTGTAGTCAAAAGCATTGGAAGTTCTGCAAATTATTGTTTTAATAAGATAGGAGAATGTTAGAAATCTTAATATATACTTTCGTACCTTGAAATGGTATTTTTAAATTGAAAATTAGATACTGCTGTTAAATGTGCCTTTGTTCCACAGTGAGTGTTTATTTGTAAAACATGTATAAATATACCTTTTTGTGTGTTTGTTTGTTACACCATGCACATATCTATGTGTATTTGATAATTTTATGCTATAGGATATAGGATTTTCTTTATGCTTATTTTGGTGCTACTAGGAAAAATAGCAGTGAATAAGAGAGATAATACTGATTTCCTCTCCCTTGAAGATTTGAAAGCTTCCTTAAGGAGGGCTGAACATGAAACGTCTGACTTGAAATTTTTGAATAACCAGTATATACATAAAATTAAAGTGCTGGAAAAAGAGACCAAAGCCAAGACTGAAAAAATTCAGCAGCTTCAGGAGAAGAATCTGCAAGCAGTGGTGCAAACACCTGGTGAGTGTAAATAATCACAGATATTTCAACTTTTTTTCTGGGCTTTTTTAGATCTTCAGATCCAAACATAGTATCTTTTCCTCTAGTCAGAGAAGTTACTGTAGTAAAATATCCAGTAGAGTAACATTACCCTTTGAAGTTTGGGCTCTGAATTCTGTAATTTCTCTGTATGAAGTTTCATTAGGTCATCACTTGTGTTGGGGACAAATTTGAATGCAAACGTAGATTCATCAGAAGACTATTAAGTTAAAATGAGACTAGAAAGCACTGTTAATCAACAGCTATTACTTTTATTGCTGCACCTAATTAAGAGGCAGATTGTTTGACACTTGCATATTCTTGACAGGTAATTGATGTGTAAGTTACAAATTCAGATTTTTGGAATCAAGATCTAAACATAGCAAGATGCAAAATACATCTACAAGTATGCCAGTTCTCTATACTGGAAATTTACAATATGTAAATTGATACAGTAGTAAATTGATGTCTTTTGATAACTTTAAATGTTCTAGATCTTACTTCCAGGTTAATTTCTTTCTCCGGGGTTTCCTTTTTCTTATTTTTTTTGAAGCTAAGGGATATAGAATTATTTTGTGAAATTTTGAAACTATGTTTTTTTCCCCAAGTCATTCAATTATATATGCATTTTTGACATCTGAGGAAAATCAATAGATAGCTAGGAAAAATTAAATTTCTTCTTTATTTTCCCATACCTTTCTGCACTTCATGTCCTTTGCTTCAAAGATGACATGTTAAGCTTTTGTCTACCTTTCTGCATACTTGTCCCTTGATCACCAGTCTTCTAGGATTTTTCTATACTACATCATCCAATATAGCATGTTATTTAATCATATGATGAAGAGGAAATGTTCTCTCTGGAAATGATACTGTTTTACTTTTTTCTAAATATATTATCATTCAAGCTAATAACATACTCTGCTTGACAAGCAGTACAATATGATATTCACTGAAATGAATATTCCTAGTAGAAGGAATAAAAGTATTGCTAAACAATGCAAAGGTTAGTTCAGTCATAAAGTAGTTCTTAAATGTGAAAACCAAATGCCTTTTGTGATGTTTTGATTTAACTGTTTTAGTGAGCTAAATCACTACCAGCTTCAACAAGCTTGAACTATAGAATATTTGGGATCTTAAACACTGGGGGAAATTACTTCTACTAAACTATGTGAGTTTCCTTATTATAATAGCGAGCTTTGGCAAAACTGGTACTAACCTGCAAGAATAGTGTTGTCTACAATATGTGAATTTTATCAGCTTATTTTATCAGAAGGATTAGAATGGTGAAACGTGCCCATTCAGAAGCAGTGGAATAAATAGGAAAATTTATTTTGTATTAAAGAAGATGACACCCTTGCTTGAACTCCAAGTAATATACGGCTTGGGCTTTTAGGTGGCAAGAAGAGAAGCATTCCCTTCAGGCGTCAGCGCATGCAGATAGACCAGCTTGTGCCCCCATCACGTGTCAGTGCCTACCCAGTGCCTCAGCCAGAGGACCCTTACATCGCAGACCTTCTGCAGGTGGCTGATAATCGGTGAGCCAAAGAGCTTTTTAACTTTGAACTGTAGGTGTGTCTTTGATTCTCACTGTCCTACTCCTTTTGATTGATAAGTTAAATTAATCTTCCCCCACTTGAGTCTGTCACTGGTGACAGTAGTTGGTAGATGGTCTCCCTGTCTTTATCTTGACCCATGAGCTTTTTGTTTTTTTCTCCCCCGTCCTGTTGAGGAAGGGAAGTAAGAGAGCATCTGGGTGGGGGACTGGCAGCCAGACGAGGTCAGCCTGCTACAGTATCTCTAACAACAGCTTCTGCGTTAATATTTTGCATGAGCAAAACTATTTCTCTGTGAAATTTTTGTGTTCAGGAGCGAAGAGAAAATGCTAGTATTGAAATGTGTACATACAATTCTTCCATGAATTCACATTAAAAGTACAACGCTTCATTTCAGAATTCAAGAGCTGCAGTCAGAAGTAACAGAGCTACAGGAAAAACTGGAGACATCTGAACGTGGAATGAAAAATTATAGCAAACAGGTATGTTTATATCATCAGTAGCAATGGTATTGTTGTTTTATTATTAATATTAATATTATTGTTATTATTTGGATGTCATAGTCATAGCAATGGCCTTGGTGTCTTAAAAACCTTCTTGGGAGTGCATTGCAGGGCATGTGAAATATAATTATTCTACTTGCCTATGTCAAGCAGTTTTCCTCCTCTGCTTTTGGAGACAGCAGCAAGGACAAAATACTTGCCTGGTGGTTTTGCTGATAAATTTTGTCAGCAAGATTTAAATTTTGAAATTGCATTAAATAAGCTAAAGTTGACAATCATTAGTAGGATTTGTCTGCACTTTTTAGTGCCTAAGTGTTAGTTTGTCCAAAATAGCACTGTGATCTACATATCTCTTAGGATAATTTTTTCACTGCTTAGACTGCTTATTTTTTTTAAAGTTTTTTGATAGTTAATTTATGAGCAACAGATTTTACAGTGTCTTTAATGAGAGTGGACTGATAAGTTATGTACAATCTTTAAGTAATGGAATTCCATCAAGTGTTCATACATTATGTCTTTCAAAATCTAGGGATTGGTGGACACTGTTGCCTTAGTTTTTTCTTCACATCTCGGTTTTCCTCTTCCAATCCTTCTTTCCAGTGACTGGAGTAGTCACTGAGTTAGCTTACTTAGAAGGTTTTTCCCTAACTTTAAGTGATAGTCTCAGTTAAGTTGTAGCATTTGTTAACCTCACTTTAAATTGAAATTGTTCAGTTTTCTTCAAGAATGTAATCTAGTAGGAACTGTTTCAGTTTTTCCTTACCAATCGTGTTTGATTAATTTATTTCTCTTTCAAAGATACAATGTTGTATACTTGAAAGAGAAATAAATTAATCAGAAGAACCAAAAATTAAAAAAAAAAAAAATGCAAGATAGAAATTGCATTTTAAGTTGTGTATCTTTTTACTGACTGTTAAGTGTGTGTTTATTTAAATGAAGCATCTATTACTGGTGTATAAGGATACCTGAGCATTTTTTTTTTGTCCCGCAAAGGTTGAGATAAGAGACAAAGAAATTGAGCGTTTAATGCTGGCAATGGATGGTGGGCGTTCTCATGAGGTTCTCTCTCTGGAATCAAGAACTAAAAGTAATGAAAAACTTATTGCCCACTTGAATTTACAGGTAATTAATTTATTACAGTTGTTTAGTCAAATCTAAAAATAAAGCTATCTAACAAAAACCCCACAAAACTTCTAGCTCTTTAAAAAATTACTATAGATATAAAATCAGTCGATGGAACTTGCCTTTCTTTTTAGGTGTCAGTGTTTCTTGTCTAAGGAAATTTCATTTCCTGTTTTAAAAGTCTGTCAGAAAGGTTTTGATAAAGAATTCAATGAGCTTACATCTGTGCATAGCATGTTAATCTGAAAATATTCAGCAAATTTTTGTATGACATGCTGTTTTCAGCAAGTTTGAAAATCCTTTTATTTAGTTAGAAAATTATTGTATTGTATTGCCATTCATGCTTTAGAAGGTAATAATGGTATATGTAATTATAAGGAGTAGATATTCTTAAGAGAGAGTGAGGAATCTTCCTCATGGATTTTGAATGATCCCCACCTCCACTCCAACACAAACTTGTGAGGAAAGGATAAACTTAGGGTAAAGGCGTTCATGTTTACTGTGTGTATTAGCATGCATTCAATACTGGTTTTCGAATCAGAATTTAAAGATGGGCTGGACTGCAAATCAAGTAAAGCCCATCTCTGGATTTATGCATCTATTCTCAGTTTTTTCTCACATGAGTTAGATGCTTTGTGTGCTGATTGTGCATGATGTACAGTGGCATGGGAGCCACGTTGAACAGTTTATTAGCTTAGGTTCAGTGCTGCAAAAGTATAGAATGAACTGTGTCTTGGAAGGAGGACAGCTGTGCTCAGTGATCCTGAATTAGTAAGTCATGATGAATACAAATTTATTGTACAGGGAGTGAGCCCAGAGCTGCATGAAGCTGTTTTCCACCATCAGGACTATTTACTCAGGCTTGGTGCCAATTATTTGACAAGGAATGTGTAGTTGTCTTTAGATAGCAGTATTCATGACTGTGAGAGAGCTCATAACATTGTATTTCTTTTTCAGGCTGATAAGCATTAAGTTCTAAAAATAGAAAATCTTGACATTTTTAGTAGGATATCACTTTTTTACTTTGGATATAGTGATACTGTATTTCAGAAGATTGGGAGGAGCTTTTGCTACCTAATTTAACAATGCATATTAATATTTTAATGAAAAAATGTCTTTCAGGTTGAGTATCTTCAGAAAAAAAACAAAGAACTTGAAAATCGCATTCAAGATCTCTTGGACACTAAACAAAATGTGACTAGTGAGGTAGTGGATTTAAGCAATAAAAACGAAGAACTGTGTCAAGAACTGAATGAAATAGATCACTTGGCACAGCAGTTGGAAAGACATAAAGAAATAGTGCTTGAGACTGCAGATAAGGAGATAGGAGAAGCAAAGGTAATCACTAATGTGTCACAGAGTAAAGGATCTGCTCCATTTTACTTGGCTTTGTATCTTCTAATTGCAATGAAAGACTTACTGGCTTGTGAAAGGAGTATTAAAAAGATTTTTTTCCCAGTTTTCTTAACATTACACTGAATTTCTCACTTAAAGTGGATTAACCACGACAATTTTGTCTCTTTACTGTATTAGGTTGAGATAATTTTAGTTAAGAGGCAATCTTTTTTCTTCTTTTAGCTTAGTATGAAATAAAATGCTGAGGTACTTAAAGCTATTGCTAGGTAATGCATATTTGCAACAGCAATGCATATATTTGGAGGGTTTTTTCTGTGAAGAGTCATGCAGTGATTCATTTAATCATTGTGCTCCAAAAGAGCATGGGTGTTTATACCACAAATTTTTTGTGCTTTCACTTCATAGGAGCTTTTCTACTTTATATTACAAGGAACTAACTCGACTTTGTTTCTTACCAAAGTGGTCTGCTTCCTTTTTTTTTTTTTTTGTAACAAAGGGATTTTTGTCATTTTGAATATGTAACTCTTAACATATAGGTTAATTTTGGTTGATAGAAAGAAATTGAAAGAAAAGTCAGTGAAATACAGGATCTACAAGAAACAATAACAAGGCTTAAATCAGTAAGTAAAAATATTTTCAGTTCTTGTTTGTACCATTTTTATCATGCTGTCATAGATGTGTTTGTTTCATTTATTATAAAAAAAATCAATTTAACAATTAGCAAGAGAATTTCTTTAGTACCCTGAACCTCTGATATAAAAATTAATAATTAATAAATGAAAGAGCTAGAGCAGCTACATCATATTGTTGCAAAAATAAGCTGAAGGAAATCTCTGTAGATAGTATGGTTGACTATGACCTAATAGTGCATTTCCTTATTTCTGCTCTCTGAAGTTAAAATTTCCATGTGGCATGATGATTTTTACCACAAATTAGTTATAACATCCTAGAGGATTTTCATTGTGTTTCATTTTTCATGAAACTACTTCATCTCTTAATTGAGATGTGAAAAACTATCCAGTAGTTGGCTCATTCAGAAACAAAGCATAGGGCCCAGATGAAAAACGTCACTATTATCAATTCTTTGAAGACCAAACTCTTTCTAGGATATGTAGCAAGTTGTGTATTAGCTGAGTACAGTGTTTTGTTTTAGTCTGTCTAGGGAACTTGCAAATACGAAAATGCTTAATTTTGGAAAGGTGTGCCAAATAGCTTTTGATTGGCTTCAGAGTTCCATTGACTGAGATGCTGTATTGTAATGTATTTTAACACCAACACTGTTACCAAATGCTGTTAAAATTTTTTCTTGCTTTAGTCAATAATTTTTTCCCGTGTTTGTATCCCACTATACTACTGGTTGGTTTGCTTTTCTTGTTACTGATTTCAAACCATGTAAAAACTAATGCTAACTTGGATTTAATAAAATGTAGTATAAATACAATGATAACCTGCAACAAATGTTAAAGTATAAAGCATCCAGGTCGAGCAGAAGTAAACAGTGCTGTATATTAAAAGTTGAACAAAATGTTAATTTTTTTTTTCCCAACTGTCTCTATTGGCACTTCTAATTACTTCAGGAGTTGTGCTCATGTCATAAGGAGAATGAGAGACTGAATGAAGAACTCCTTGGGAAAACAGATGAAAGAGGGAATCTTGAGCTGTTGCTAAACCAGCTTCAACAAGAAAAGCAAAGGCTGACAGAAAAAACAGAGAACTTAGAAAGAAAAGGTAATTCATCTAACATAGATTCTTGGAAGCTACCTTTCTGTAATTTTTGAGATGGAATATTTACCTGGTTAACATACAGTTAATAGTACTAGAAGACTTTTAATATATCTAATTTAAAAGAAGACCATAGGTCTCCAATCATAGTTGAAGTGAAAACTCTTGTCATAGAAAGATATTTTCATTCTGTATGTGAGAGCTGGAAATTGAGCTTTTTACTGTGATCCCACAGGACATCTTTATCCTAATTCTGTGGCAGTTTCATACAGAGTAATTTCCAAAACTCCTCAGACTCTGTTTCTTGAGAGACTTATCCATTTACATTTTGAAAACCTCCAGGGATGAAGATTCCACATCTCTAATGTTCTTCAGTTCTCAGAGAATAATATTTTTCCCCATATTGTTTGTAATTGCTTGTACCAATTAATTGCCACTGTTCCTTATTTACCTACTGTGCACCTGTGAAGAAACTGGTTCCACGTTATCTCTAAGTCCCCCATGGTACTGTCAGTCTGCTCTTGGCTCTCCAGCTCTTCTCCAGGCTGAATAAACCCAGTTCCTTCAGCTGTTCCTCATAGAGCAAGTATTCTTGTAGGGCTTGCCTTGGATTTAATTTATCCACATCTTTCTTGTTGTAAGAGGGGCAAACCTTAAAACAGTATTTTAAGTGCAGTCTCATGGGTGCTAAATAAAGGGAATAATCACATCCCTCTGTCTCTGTTGATGCAGCCTAAGGTGCTGTGAGGCCTCTCTTGGTTTTACGCTACTCACTTTTGTTTAGCCTACTTTAGCCTTTAGAACTCTTACAGCCTTTTCAGCAGGATTGCTGCCCGGATGGTTGGTGGGAGTTAATCCATCCCAAATGCAAGTGTCTTTGAGGAAATTCATGACTTCCCTATAGAGTTGTTTTTCTTTCTTCTTTTTTTTTTCCTTCCAGAACGAGAATTTGTCCTAGAAATCGAAAGAATGAGATTAGACTGTGGTATTGCCCTAGGAGACAAATCTCCATCTCGTCTAGATGCATTTGTAAGGACCTTAGAAGATGACAGAGACTACTACAAGCGAGAATTAGACTATCTTCAGAAAATGATAAAACTAAGGCCTAGCCCAAGCCGCAGGGCTGCAGAGAAGGTAAAGTTCTTGCTGTCAAGATAAGTGAAAAAAATACCATAGAAATATTTAAGAAGCCATCAAATAGATTTTCAAATTCAGTGGCATTAAATGACTGTAGTAGTTTTGTAAATTACATTCTTGATGCAAAAAATCAACTGAGAGAAACTCCAATGGACTTGCCTTTTTCTTTCCTTGTCACATTTTAGAGTAACATTGATTACTTATTGATCTGTTTTAAATAAATAGAAGTAGGTAATAATCAGAAAAAGGCTGAAATCTTGTTGCTAGCGCCTTTGCTTTTTCTTTTTAGCAAGTGGTTCTTGTTTAGATTACACCAGCAGTGCCAGGCTTTTTCTTGTGATTAAAATTATTTGGAATATATTTTTTATGTATTACTAATAGGAGGAGGTCTTTTCTGGTATTAATTTTTCAGATGTTTTAATTAGCAAATTTTAACATAAATTTATTCGTCAATTCTCAGAGTGAAGAGCTTAAATCAATCACCAGAGAAAGAGATGAGCTGCGGTCTGTGTTAGACAGATTTGAAAAACACATGATAGAAATTCAGTCCAATGTCAAATTATTGACTGCAGAAAGAGATAGATTAAATGTTCTTTATGAGCAGGTAAGAAGAAATTGTTTATAGTTAACATTGAAATTACCAATTAACACTTGTTGTACTGTTGGTTATTTAAAATGAAAAACCTAGTAGAACACAACCAAGACTAATAAAATACATACCTATTTTTATTACTTGTTAATAAATTCTCTGTTCTAGTTAGTTTATTAACTTTAAAGCTAATTGGCGTTTGGAAATGTTAAACATCAGGAAAAAATCAATAGAATGCATGAGAAAGATGTGTAAAGATACTGCAAGGAAGCAAGAATGGAGTAGTTAACTGATTAGAGAACAGTGAATTAAGGCTATACTTGGGACAGTAGAAGAATGATGATTATTTTGATAACGTAAGTTGTCATGCCACTGAGTGATTTAGGGAATACCTTTTAGTTATCTAGGGAAAAATAAGACTATAATAGGACTTATATTGTAATTACAGCATTTTGCTAGTGTGTACACTATATTGCAGTCCATGTATGCTAACAAACGATAATCTTTAAAGTCTCAGAGTGAATTGAACAGAATGAGAAGAGAAGCAAAACACAGTTTAGTTTCTCAAAGTCACATAGAAGAAGAAAGAGACAGTGCACTGACTGACTTTAGAATACTAATGGCAGAAAAAGAAACTCTTGGAGAAAAATTAAAGGTGAGTTTTTATAGTTTCATTGCTTACATGAGGTGGCATATAGGGAAGGCTGATACATTAATGCTGTGTTTGTGTTTGGCTGTCTGTCAGTTCCCCTTTTCATTAACTTTTGATTTCAAACTCACTTGAGAGCTCAATAAATTTATATTATTATTGAATATCTGTTATTATTGTTCTTGTTACTGTTATTATTATGAATTACCAAGTTTTCCTGTAAACAGAGTCCCAAGCTGTTTACAGGAAACCTTGGTAATTCATAACCATAGTTTGATTTTAGTACCACAAAAGAAAGGCCTGTTGTGTATCTGAGAACTGTGGCAGTAAATCTGACCTCTTTACTTTAAACGTGTGCTTGCAGTAGTAGAGATGTGCTTCCAGCTCCATCATTTTTTCTTCTAGGTGACTGCCAGTGTTTTATATGTGCGACACTTTGAAATACCTTTACAAACACACTAATCTAAGGCGTTTCTAGGAAGTTTGAGAGTTTGTTTCACTGCGGTTATGCACAGAAGTCAGGGAACAGATAAGTAATCTTTAAAAGTTTCTTCATAGATTTAGGGAAAGGTCAGGTAGCTTTGTAGTGTCCCTTACCTGTTGTAATTAATAATATTTGAATAAATTTATTTAAAATGTCTTAGGGCACTAACTTATACATGCATGCAACCTCATATAGCTCAGTAAACTCTACAACAACTCACAAATATTAATTTAGTTGGGATCAAATATAAATACACTATTTAAAAAATCTAAACCAAGAACCAAACCCAAAATCAGTGATGTTATATTAAATTGCAGTAATGTATTTTCAGCTAATGTTCTGTAGTTTTACAGAAAGAGCTTTGCATTTGGTCATTCATCTAAGAATGTAAAGCAGTATTTTCTGAAATAAGAAGCTTAAATTTCTCTGATTAAATCTAAAAATGTGTGTCTTGTTACATGTAATTTTCTATTTCTCAGATGCACCAAGAAGCAGCAAACCATGAAAAATCAAAGCTGCAGCATGATATTTCAGAACTGAAGAATACTATTCAAGGAGTAAGTGCTTTTTTAGGAATTAAGCTTTTATTATTTCTAAAATAGAATAGACTGTTCCAGAAATTAATTTCCATATCTGTTTTCAACCTAAATTTATTTAAAAGCCAAGTTGTGATAACTGTCTGCAATAATAACATTTGTCTATTTATTTTAAATTACAGCTTCAGATTGAAAAGTGTGAACTAAGGACTACTGTCACTGTCCTGAAAGAAAGAATAAACTATTTGGAAAATGAATTAAAACTGAAGTCAAGTAAACTTGCCCAGACTTCTGATGATTCTTCTCGATTTAAAGCTGAGATTTGCTCACTTCAGTAAGTCTGATCTAAAATATGGTGATCTTTTACAGATGCTAGAATAATTTTTTGATTCTATGACTGTGTAGCAGAGTCGAATTCCTGGGAAAGACTATAAATATTTTTTAAATCACATACAGCTTGTATGTTAAGGAAAAGTAGGTGTAAGTAAGGAAAGTGCTGTGGTAGATTTTCACAGCAAGTTTCTCCTGGACTTACTTGATGACCAGATATACTGATAATTTTTACGGCTCATTCGAGAATTATTTCCTCCAATAACCATATTTTCTACTTATGAATATAGCAGAACTGAGAATTTCTAAAAGGATTCCCAAATGCTGTTTGTTAAAAAGAAGACAGATGCCTTTGCAAACTGCAGCAGTAGGACCTACAGTTTTGAGAACTGATATTTTATGATCCATAGATGCAGTCTGTGGGATTTGACCAACTTGCTTAGAACTGGACGATTCAAGTATCCTCATGTATTTGTAAGGCCTATTTAAACCTGCAGGATCATTGTGCTTTTTTAAACTTGTTCTAGTCAGCTGTGTAAATGTCACAGAACAAGAAAAAGGCTTAGAGAAAGTGAAAACAGTATTGAATAAATTTGGGCAGAAATTTGAAAACAGGTGGAAATGAGAGCCGTTGATGTAACAGATCATTACAGGATAGGTAATGCTGTCGATGACATCTTTTGGGTGTTCTACAAGGGCAACCAGGGTCTGTGTGGTATCCCCCATTCCTCACCTGAGCAGTACCACACTGCACTCTGTAACAGCACAGCACCTGGGGGATTACTAGGAAGAACTGAAGCTGAAGCAGGCCTTGGAGTTCCTGCTATGCTCCAAATTGCACAAAGAGGACTCTGGTTAAAACAATTAGTGTATTTGTTGGTAAAATTTTGACAACAATCATAAAAACTAAAATTAGGTTCCTATAATTTCAGTGTAAAGCACTGATATTGCAAAAAGAAGATGAGGAGTAGGGCCACAGTCATTTTAGCATTTGGTTTTATTTTGTGCATGGTGGAAATGCTGAGTTTGCCCCCCTGCCCTTTTTTTTTCCCTCTAAAGTTTCACTTTGAACTAGATGAAAGCAATCTTTATTGAGAGACATGCTGCATTCTGCATTGGTGAGGTTTTTTAAGTATGAAAACTTCTCTAGCTTTTGTGGGATCCCACTTGAGAGGGATTTTTTTTCTTGACCTGTTTTGTAAATAATCCATTTAGTTATTTTGGATTTTTTTTTTTCCCTAAGTCACTTTGATATTTCTTTCTGAGAAAAACAACTATGTAGGTAGATGATTTCAGATGTCTTTCAGGCTCTTAAATTTTTAAAAGAAGGATCAAAACTGTAGCTGTCAATTTGCTTCTTAAAATGAAGTGTGGCTGATAATCACTGCTATGAGCTACATATCAAAAACTTTATAAAGCAAGAGTCAAAAGATACAAGTAACATTATGAAGAGTAACAGAAATTAGAGGAGGTCAGTGTTTCAGGTTAACGTGGTTGCTCCACCAAGGTTCTATTATTTACTCCATTTTGCCTTGATGTTGAGGTAGACTTGCAGCAAGAGTCCAGAGCAACCAAGTGGTGTTGGCCTCAGCAATCCTTAAGTCCTCCCTCTCCTTAAGGCAGAGGATGGTTTGTATGGCAGCACCCCATGCTGCTGATTGGTGATACAGCCCTATCAGGGGGTTGTGCTGGAACTGCTCCAGCACTTGAAGCAACTTTAGAGCAGAAGTTGAAGACCCAGAATAGATCTCAAACTTTTTTCAACTATATACTGATTTTCCAGGCTCTTAAATGACCAACTCCAGAAGTCTGTTGAAGATTTACAGCACAGATTGTCCCTCAAAAAGGATGAACTGCAGACAGCTCATGATGAAATTTTAAGGATGAAGGAGATAATAGGTAATCTGTAACTATTTTTGTGCTTATTTCCAGTTTTTAAAATGGAAAGCACTTACTCTTTTGTTTTTAGATAGGTTAAACCAGAGGAGCACTTCACAGGAGGAAGCAGTCAGTGTGCTGAGAAGTACAATTAGTGTTTTGGACAAAGAAAAGGACAGTCTTCAAGAAACCGTAGATGAAAAAACAGAAAGAATTGCATGCTTAGATGACAACTTAGCTAACAGGGTATGTCCAGTAAAAGTACTACTTTGCATTCCACTTGGGGATTTTTAAAGCAGTTATGTTTTAGGGGGAGACATTTCACCCTGATGACAAAGCCTGTGCATAGCACATAAATGCTATGTTTGGACCCAGTGGAGAGTCATTTGCCAACTCAGTAGAACTTTAATGATGAATGTTACTGTATTCCCTAAATACTCCAAGAAAATAAAGAAGCATTTGTTTGCATTTTGTTTTTATTGAGGTATGAAGTACTAGCCTGAGATGACAAAATCTATAGCTTACTTCCATCTGTTTCAATGACAAGACAATCCTTTCTCAGTAAATAAAAGAAACTTGGAAATTACTTATTGGTAAAGAATTACAATAAAGGTTTACATTAAAAGTTCTTTAACTTGAAGTAACCTCTTATTTTGTAATATAATAATACCAAATACAACATTTGATTTTTTTTAATAGGAAAAAACAATTGCTCATTTACGTTTAACTCTCTCTGAGCTGGAGTCCTCAACAGAGTAAGTAAAGAATGGGATGCCTTCTTTGGAGGTTTTGTTTTATGTAGTAGTTTTAAAGTGAAAGTAGATGGCTATTTTAGTTATTTTGATGAAATGTAGTTAATTCTGTTTGAGTCAAGTACTATGTTGAGAAGAATGTACAACTTTCAAAGACACTTCCTCTGCAATTATATTGTAGGCTGCTAAGAAACTTGCAACGATCATTAACAATTACTTGTCTGTATTCATTTCCCTAAACTGGTAATGTTTCCTAACTCTTGGTCAAGAAGTAGTTTTCTAGCGCTCCACTAGATACTAGATTGACCCTGGTAAGATTCAGAGCTGAATTCTTTATGACTGGCAATCTAATTCCTCTAGCTTAAGATACCAGTACAGTCTTGTTTAAAGTGTATTTATGTAGTTTTTAGCTGGGCTTCCTCTGATCTTTCATTCTTTCCTCTTTTTAAGCATGACTTTTTAAACTATAGCATCTTAAAAGCAAAAATTTAAACACCAGTATTTAAATAGTCGAAGACCAATGTAACTGAATATTTGCTACATTAATACATAAACTATATGTGACCAAAAAAAATACAAAAGTTTACTTAAATTGACGGATATTTATATTTCTAATTTTTTGTTTACTTTTCATTGCTCTTTTGGTAATTCTTCTTCAAGTGGAAAGTATTTGTCTTCTTCCTTTATGGCTTATAAAAGATGCAATAACCGTAATCACAACCAAACACAGATAAACATAGATATCTGTAATTGCTCTTTGTCTAATAAGATATGTCTTACCACATACATGTTCAAAACTGAAGATTAAATCCATCTTATTTTTGCATATTGACACTTTACATACTGAATTTACATTATATTTCGACTCAGTTTGTCGTCATTCAGAGAGCAAGAATTTTACCTGATTATTTTCAGCAGTATGTGGTATAGTACAAGAAGGGACAACTTTAACAGTGTTTTTTACTTGATAGCCAGATGCAGGACATGCTGAGCGACAGAGACCGTGAGATATCCAGCTTACATCACCAGCTTGATACATCCCAGGTAGAGCTTGCAGAAATGGGGAGAGTAAAGGAAATGGCTCTGAAAGAAAACAGACGACTGCAAGATGACCTGGCTACAATGGCCAGAGAAAACCAGGTATAAAGTCAGTATGTGATGCTGATGTGTTAAACCATTTATTGCTTGCTTGCATCAAAATTGCTACGTCCTCAGTTTTGATTGATGTGTTTAACAATTGGTATTTCTTGCACCTGGATATTGAAAATCACTGGGCAGAAATTGTAAAAGCAATATTTCTGATACTTAGGTGTAGTCATTGCAGTGAGAGAGAAATAGACAAGCTTTCAGTTTGGTAGCCCTTCCTCAGATTAAAAAAGAAATCAAAATAAAATAAATCTAGACTTTATTGTTTATAACATAATGAAATTGTTTTAATTGGTTATATCACTTGGAAATTGGTACTTAATTGGTAAAGATTTGGTTTTATTATCTGTGGAAATGATTATTGAGAGAAGAGAAAGAAACTCCAAAAGCAGACGTCAGATTATCAGGTGAAAGTGAGAGGGAGAGGAAGGGGATTGGTAGCGCATCTAAATTTGTTCTGGTGCTGTGATTCATTAATTTCATCCATCTAGGTTCCATGAAGCATTGGATTTACTGAGTGAGTTATGCCATATTTGAGATTAGCGGGTTTTGGAGATTAGGGTGTTGGAGGAATAATGGATTGGTTTTGTGCACCAGCTGGTTATTGCTGACCAAAATTCTCCCTGCTCCAAATGCATGACATGGATGTCCCTGTAGTATAGAATGTCTGTATGGACATACAGACATATATAGCAAAAATGTCCAGTGTTTTATAGGGTAAGTAATATCTTTTATTGGACTGAGCATTAGAAAATCTATGTTGAGGGTATGGGAGAGTTATGTTGGGAGCGAATCTGGAATTTTGTTGCAAGTCATTACATTCACTTTATATAGCAAATACAACTGTTGTAGCTCCTCATGAGATTCAAATGCCTTTTACACTTTTGATCCTGAGATACAAATGTTTGGTTGAATTCACTGTAAGTGCCAACACTAAAAGCAGTCAGGGCATTGTTAACTAAACCATGTATTTCAATTCACCTCAGTCAACCTGGCTGAGTCTGATGCCAGAAAATATAATATAGTAACATGAATTGTTACTATTCTACTACACTACTGAAGGATGTAAAACCTTAAACAGTTCCTGCAAAACCTATAGTGCAATATATAAATATGTGGATGTATTATTGAAATGAGACCTGCTCTTCACAGGGGTCTAATAAGATGAAATGTTGAATAATATGATAACACGATGATGAAAGCTTTCACAGTGTTTGGGAAGGCTACCAGGGAGACAAGCAGACTGGTTTTAGCATATGTTAAATAAGGCATATAGTAAAAAAGCTAATGAGTAGTAATACACCACAAAAAGAAGAAGGGGAAGAAATAAGGCAGTATCCTTTACTTTCCCCACATTTGATCACGGAGATAGAAAAAATACTTGCAGTTTTGGCTCTCTAGGCTAGAGGACTCAGAGATGGGAGCTGAACCTGAGAGGGACAGAACTAGCAGTTCAGATATCTCAAACAAATTCCATGGTGCATTTTTGATGTTTAAATATGATCTTAGTAGTGTATTCAGTTATTTTATCTTGCAATTCTGCTTTAAAATAAATGTTATTTTGTTATAAAGTTGGCTTTCTATTGATCTAAAACTTTCCTTTACTCAGGGATAGTGAATCTTAAGGCTTTAAAAATTCCAGCTCCCAAACATCAGTATGTCAAACTTTCCAAAGTTCAGTAGGATGTGCCATCAGGGAAGTTGCATGTTTTATGAACTGGTGGGATAGTCATTGTTTTTTGTGATTATTCTTGCCTGGAAATTCTTTGGTGTATCTAAGGTAACAGGGTATTTCTGAACCCTACAAATCCTAAAGAGCTTTGTAAGTAGAATAGAAAAAAATTGAGGGTATATGCAATTACTTTGATTTAATCTGGTAGAGTATTATAAAGTGATTAATTTATTGCAAAGCATAATTTTGCCTTTATGCAATCTCTTTAGGCTATCAGTATCGAACTTGAAGATGCAATACGTGAAAGAGAAGAAATGAAAACCAGGGTTCATAATTACATAACTGAAGTCTCCAGATTTGAGACCTTGATAGCTTCTAAGGTAAAAATATAATCTGTAGGCAGTCATTACTGCCTTCAGTAAAACAAAGTAAGAATTGCTGTTCTCCCTGTCTGTCCTATTTCCTTCTTTTATTTTTCCTACTTTTCTCAGCAGTGTTTAAAGCTGCTAGTGGGGGATTCATATAACATCTTGTTAGATCTGGAGCACTGATTAATTCTAGCACATCACAATTTCATTGATCGTGTTTCAGTTGGCCGTAATGCTGGAGAATGACAAACATGTCATGTTTGAATGTTGTTTTGCTTTTTGGGTTTTGACCAGGCAATCAGTAAAATAATGGATACTGTTTCAGTATTGTAGGCAGCAAGCAGCTTATACAATGATTTAAATTATTTTACTCTTTTGGGGAAAAAAAAAAAATCTGTTGTTCTGCATGAAAATGTAAAAATAGTACTGTTAAAATAGTGCTCTGGCTAAATGTCCTTTATCCTGATATTTGGATTCAAAAGTGTGATATACATGTGTTAAAACTTAAAATCATTTAAAGCAAATAAGATTTGTGTCAAGACTACATGAACTGGCAAATTTATTATGTGACTTTGAATTGGGAAGAATAAGTTTTGATCTGTCTTCAGCTTGCATGTCTAGATGAATGCATGTAAATTCAACCACCTTTTACAAGTAGAAACTGAAGCATGGAGAAAAAATTAAGGTCAGTAGTAGGTTAGCTTAGAACTATCAATCTAAAATATTTGAAGTTTATTTTTTAAGAATTTCACAATATATTATGTGTCCAAAGTACTTCAGCTGCAGACGTGGCTACATCTTTGGCAAATGATAATCCAGTTATTCAAGTTGGGTAGCAGGTAGCTACAGAATACACACCTGGCAACCAATTATGAATGCTTGATTTCAGGGATTTTTCTAGTATTATATCTGGATAATGCCTGTGGAGACAAGGATTTACTTTTCTGCACAGTGTTCACTTGCTAAATCACAAGTTTCTATTTCCTAATGCTCCACCTGATCCTGTCTGCACTTTCCAAGTTCTGCAGGATACACAGAAGGAATTTTAGAAAGAGTAGCCTTTCTCATTAGATAAATCTGATTTATACTACCAACCTGCCTATCCCACTGCACATTATGTGAGCAGGGAATGGGGGTAAATAAGAAAAATTTATCACTGCATTATAATACGCACTTGGCCAAACTAAAATTCACAAGCAACATTTGTTCTATCACTGCACAAATGTTAAGCACCAAAGCTTTCATTTTTGTACCTCTGTGAGAGATTGCTTAGGCATATATGCTCTAGTAGATCGCCTGTGTTTCAGGCACTGCTATAATACAAATATTTATAAGAGTACAGTAAGTAAAAGCTGAAAGTGGAATTTCTTGGACAGGGCAGTACACAGTTTACCTCAGTAACGTGACCCTTGACAATGCAGAGAGATCCAAAATAACTGCTCTCCTGGGAACCTTAAAACTCATTAATAACTTCTGAGTGTAAGAACTTCCATTTTAATAAAGCTGAATGCCATCACTGTATTTATTTGCTATTTGGACTTGGATGATGCCCTTACTAGTTGCCAGATTGTGGGATTAAGAGAATGAATGAAGTTCTACTTCCTGGGGCAAAAAAAAAGAAGATATATTGTAAGGAGTAGGCATGAAATAAAATGTATATTGACCATTGCAGAGTGATTTTCTGTTTGATTAGGAAAAAGAAAACGAAGAACTGTTGGAGAAGTTCCGGATGCTCCATACACAAGCCGAAGACTGGGAAATGAAGGCTCATCAAGCTGAAGGAGAAAGCAGCTCAATACGACTGGAACTCCTTTCAGTAGATACAGATAGGAGACACCTTCGAGAGAGAGTAGGATTTCTGGAAAAAGAGATTCAAGGGGTAATAACTTGTACAATGACATTCCATCCTGGGAAGTGGGATACATCCAAGGGCTTTTTAACAAAGGCAATGTAGGGTTTTTAATTCCTTAATGGAAAATAATTTCTATATGTGAATGTTTCAAATATGAACACTGGAGTTTTTGAAACAGTAACTGATTTTGTTTATATGTGCTTTCCTTCACCCTTGCTTGCCCAAAATTAGAATCGTGGCATATATTTTCATAATTTTAGATCTCTTGTTGGGTTATCTTTCTTACTATGACATTGTAAGAAACTTGTTTAGTTGCTTCAGAATATTTGCATATAGCTTTATGAGTACTTTGCAACTTAGTTCTTACATTTCTTTGAAGCTTTGAAGGAAGTATTTGAAGCATTGGTGGCTGGAGTCAAGGTAAAAATCTGGTAGGCATCCAAATTCAGAATCAGTATTCCATAATACTGAATTCTCGACCAATATCATGAAACATAATGAGGTTTATATTTTACAAGCAATAACTTCATAGAGATCAGAGAAATTCTAGACCATCATTGTGGTGGATTGGCTACATTTTGTCCCATACTTTTAATTAGCCAGAAAGAGTTAGAGACTATATTGTAAGCTGAGTTAAAGATAGGTTGTATGTTAGGGGTTTAAGCTTTTTAATTCTTGTTCACCCTTTCATAGTAGTTGTATAATTATTCAAGTTGGTGATTAAGAATTGCAAAGATGGTTTATTATTTGCCTCTTGTCTATGTTTTAGGGAGAGGGAAGGAATATTAAGTTAATTTTATAGGGAAAATTAACTTCGAATAAAGGATAAATTGTTAAAAAAAACAGGTTATTCAACAGGAAACTCTTAAATTTAACACTGAAATTGTATCCATATTTGTGTTGTTTAGCATATTGTTGCACATCAAGTATATGAATCTCAGATCTCCTCCATAACGAAAAATATGTCCAGATTAGAAGAGGACCTTAAACGTGAAAATCAGGATAAAGCTTCTGTGTTGGCAGACCTCACTTCTGTGAGAGAACTCTGTGTGAAACTTGAGGCTAGCAAAGAACTTGTAGCTCGACAGCTGACGTCCAAAAGCATGGATTATGAAAGGGTAAGCAGCAAAGGCAAATTTAATTTGCTATAATGAGGTAACTCCTTTTGCTTTTAATAGTTTTTGGAGAAAAGAATTACTTCTGAGAGCAAGGTAAGTTAATTTACATCACTAGTTTAGTTTTTTTATATAAATTATAAATTTTACAATATACAGATCTGTAGCTGTGGGTTTTGTAAACAAAGGGGGAGTTTCTTTGATTCATAACCACGACAAAAGGTTGCAGGTGTAGTTTTAGCTGTACCACAGACAGATTATATATATTTCTTTTTGGTTTTTAATTTACTCAAACTTTGTAAGAACCAAATAGTGCACTTCTTATTTAGATAGTAAAGACCTTATTCTAATAACTTCTTTTCAATTAAGAAATTTAGATATGGCTGGAATTCATTAAATATTTTGAAATAGTTTAAACAGTTCTAAATATTCATATTTTCTGAACCTTTTTCTTTACAGCTGATTTGGTCAGCCTTTCTAGGGCTGTAATATTCAACACCTTGAGAACAGTATAATTTGTTTATATTCACAGAACTGAAGAGAAAATAAGAATTCCATTTCAGCAAAAGCCAGGAGGCTAATTGTGAGCTCACCTAGTCAAATAGAATGAAGTATAGTAAATACTATTTTTATACTTGTGCAAAGTTCTACTGTTAAAAGCCAATTCGTGTTCCAGGTACTTACCTAAACATTTCCAGCACTCAGTAATGCAGCTCCCAGTAAAACATTTCATAGCTGTAGAGCTTGAATTGTTTTAAATTAAGTATTTTTTTAAATAATTGTAGGCTTTACATTATTTTGTGAGCTCAGTTTCCTGTTCTTTTTTGTGAAACTTCCAATCATTTCAGTTTTTATAACAGCTCTTCACAAAAGAAAATTCTCTGTTTGTAAATTAGTGTATCACTAACATATAAAATTTGTGCCTTAGGTTCTAGGAGAATTAGAAGATATAAAATCAGAAGTAGAGTTGCTGAAAAAGCAGCTATCCAGTGAGAGACTTACAGTTCAGAATCTTGAAACATTATTGGCTACTAGTAGAGACAAAGAATTTCAGAATCAATTAACGTCCCAAGAGAAAGATACCGAAATTCAATTACTGAAAGACAAGCTAACACTGGCTGAGAGCAAACTGTAAGTTTTAACAAATGTGTGTGTGTGTTATGTGGTTTGCAGAAGAACTGTTTCTGTGTGACAATACTTTTTCACAAAATCTGAGTGTTTGGTATGGCTGAGCAGATTTTTGCAGGACTGTCTTTTGGCCTTTCATGGCATCATTTACTTAAAGTTTCTTTACAGGTCTTTCCTGTCTTTACAGTGTCAATTAATCAGCACTTTGGTGGACATCAGTTTAGTGCAAGCAGTAAACTTAAACAGGAGTTCCAAAGGAAGCATCTTCTACATAAAATTTTAACATGTGTTTGCTGCTCACAAAAAAACCCCCAAGTATATTAAATTTGTGGTAAATGTGAATTGCTTATCTACTGAAGATGCCTGTTGTCCTTGCTTTGATTAAAGAATTGCTTACATAAAAATAGTGAGATCATTGGGCTTTAAAAAAAGCAAAAGTACTTTTGCTGCTGTTGATATTAACTGTTAAAGAAAAAGTTCTGTATCACTTATTATTCCTTTGAAATATGAACAGAACTAAACCTGACACATACACTAAATGTGGCCAGCAACTTCTGCTGTGCATCTGCCTAAAGAAGCAATAACTTTTAGCAACACTTGTATAACAAAGACTAATATGTTTGGAACAATGAAGTTAAGAGGGGAGGTATTTGTGTGTGAAATTCATGTAGAAGAGAATTGGGAGATTTAAAAATTTCTCTTCATGTTATGGAGCAGAGAATTTGACGTTTCTATGATGTGTCATCTTAGAAATATTTGGGTTGAAAAAGACCCTTAAGAATATCAAATCAAGCTGTTAACAAAACCTGCAAGTGTCGTGACATGATAATTCTCCTGAGGATACATCAACAGGGTATAGTGGTAGCTCTGCATTAAATAGCAAGAAGGGGGAGTAGCAGCTGAATGCAGATGGTGTTGAAGAGTAAAGTCAAAGCAGAATTTCATTTGTAGAGATACACCTGTTTAGTAAAAACTAACATATGCAAGTTAATGGAACAGGTAATACTCCTTATGAGATACAGAATATAGCCCACTTAAACTGTCTGGAACTTGGTGACACAGCACTTGCATACAGATGTGCAAGAAATATGCTTTTGGTTGATTTATGTAGAGGCTACAATTTGTGGCTTATGGTGGTCCACCTCAAGTACCAGTGATCTCAGTGAATGTGGAGACAATTACATTATTAATTACCTCTCTGCAGCTAACTGCTTCATGTTTTATTATCATTGATTTTTGTTTACTTGGGGGGAAAAATGTTAATTGCATACAACAAACATAAGCTAATAGAATGTCCTGATTATGAAGTTCAATGTGAAAGTTAGAAAAAACACAAACCAACAAAATCCCCCCAAAAAAAGGAAAAAGGAGATTTTAAATTGAATTTTTAAAATTAAATTGAATTCAGTTACTTTGTGTGCAAACATTATAAAACTGTTTATGTACGTAGTAACTTTTTCACTATTTTTCTTTTGCACACATTATAGGATTCATTTGTTTTTTGTAAATGTCAATACTTGCAGTGTTGATAGGATGGGATATTGCAGGAAGAAGGAATACGTTCTCTTGGAGGAAGAGTGGCCGTTCTGTTGAATTTTTTTCCACTCTTTGTCTCAAAGGTTCTGCATGTTACTAGGCAAGTGTTCAGGTGTGAGAACTAGTTGTATATACTTTATTTTCTACTATTTGGCTTGTGGTAGTTACAGTCTAAAGAGCAGGAACTTTAAATGCTCACAGCTGTGACTGAAGTATGTGGCAATTATATTTGTCTTGCAAAATTCAGAAATTAATTTGGCTTGGCAGACTTTCAGTTCTAACAGAAATCATGTGCTAATATTTTTGAACATTACTTAAAGTTTTGACTTTATAGTATCTGTCCTTCCACTTTATTTAGAAAATGTCAGTGTTAGCAATATCTGACTTAAAAAGGATTCTCAGAATTAAGTTTAACTTGTGAAGTTCTCCAGTGCTGTAATTATGAGTTGTAGAAAGACTAAGTGGTTGTGTTACTTTGGGTACTACATGGATGATTCAATAAATGAGATCTTGGTGTTCTAGAGTGATTAAAGAATTAAATAAACAGAGAATATGGAATAGCTAAACTACTTATTGAGAGCTGTGTGTATCTACTGTGAAAGAGACAGATGTCCTCTGAAAATTGTGTATCATCATGTAAACTTATATGATGATTAGTGTGCATAAAGGGCTTCAAAATATTTCTAAACTTTGGAGTGATTTGCTTAATGTTCTTAATTTTGTTTAAATGTCATTGACGTGGAATGACCTCAGAACTCACAAACTGTTTGCTTTCTTTCCTTATTTTACAATAATGATATTGGGCCCTGAATTCTTACCTCCATCCTGAAAGCATATGCCTGTCTTTGAAGGACTTATAAAATATCAAGATTTGTCTTGTCTTCTGCATCTGTTCACAACATCCTGGATCAAGATACCATTCTAGGAATTTTACTGATGAATAGGGAACATGGGAAAATATTCTGCGGTTCTATTTGCAACAAATCTCTTGAGTAGTTTTCGTCTTCCTGGAGTCAAAGACCAGCGGGGGCCAGACAAGAAGTCTGTGACTGAGCTGGGAGTGGAACTCATTTTTCAGAATTCCAATCCAGTACTTTAGCAGTAAACTAGTACAACTTTGCTTCTCCAGAACTGACTTTCAAGCACTCCACGTCACAGTGGCTTTGAAGACTGCATGGAATGACACAGCTGTCTAGATTTGTGTTTAGACAACTTATTTTATATGCAATGATTTCTTTTTCTTCCTTTATAATGTAATTGATGGTATTTTGCAACCAAGCATTCAACAGGCCGAGCTGATGATTTACTATGAAGTATATAAATCATGTTTCTTAAGATTTTCAAGGCTCCTTTTAGTTTTGATTCTTGCAATGGAAACAGTTGGGCCCAAATACCAAGGGTGTAGTTAATAAACTTTCAGACTCTGGGCTTTGCTGGTCTGGTATTTGCTTTAATACAATTTTTACTTAGATTTGATTCAGTTGTATTCATGGCTAGCCAGATATTTCCAGCCTACTTGACAAATTTTTTACTGAAGCCATATCTGTTAAGTTTGTAATTTTTTGTGGATATTTACTGCTTTTTTTTACATAAAGACCATCTCAAATTGCAACAGAGGACAGTAAAGCAATAAACAAATATTTTAATCGCTTTGTCTTTTTTTAACAAGCACGTTTGTGTTTACCTTTGTCTGAAAAAGAGCATGATGTAGTCAGGATGTAGTGAGAGGCTTGCCAGCTTCTTGCTTCATTCTCACCTTAGGTTCTTCCAGAAACATTCTGTTGCATTCATATAATGATTTTTTTTAGAAGCAGCCATAATAGAGAGGTTTCCATGCTTCGAAGTAAAGTTGCTCAGATGCAGACTGACTGTGATGTTTTAAAAAGGAAACTGACAACTGAGCGATTCGAACGGTAAGATGCTGATTTTTCAGTGAGTTGACTCGTTCTCCTTATTTCTTTTTCTTACTTTTAAAACTGTTGGTTTTTTCAATAGTGAGGAACTTTTATGGAAAACTCTCTTCCTCTTGTTGTGCAAAATCTAATGTTTTCATCTTGAAAACTGCTTAATTAAAAAATATAAAAATCGTATGCAGTTTCTGAATTTCTTCCTAAGTTTTGTGAGTTTACTACTGCCTCTCAAAATAAAAAAAAAAATCCCTTCTCATGAAAATAGAAATAGAATGGAGTGACTTTACAGGTAAGTGAGACTTTTTGCCAAGTTCTGTTTTCTTCCTTTAACGTCGTGCAGTACCGAAGTGTTCTGTGACTGAGGTTGCTGTCTGTTGGCAGAGAGCGAGCGATTCAGGAGATGCGTCGCCACGGCCTCTCCACATCCTCTCTCCGGGCTTCGCCTCCCCTCAGCTCCACGCTGAGATCTCCCTCGCATTCTCCAGAGCGCAGCGCTGCCAGGACTACTGATCAAGCAGCAGCTGAAAAGTAAGTGAGTTGATTTTAGCAGACACTTTCCATTTAGGAGTTAGTTTTCTAAATAATACCTTTGCGATTATATGAAATTGTTACACACTTCAGATGTTTCTAAGTTCTGCTTTTGCTGACTCTCCTACTATAAAATATTGATTGCAACCAATAAATGCAAAGGGCTCTCCAAAGGCCACGTAATATAATGGGTTCTCATTCCTCTTTTTCTTAATGGTCTTGCACACCTGACAGCTTTCAAATATGCATTGCCTGCGTATTACTACCGATAATTATATCCAAATATACTTTACCAGTTTATTATTGCTCGTAGTTATCTCCAAACAACGAATGGTTCATATTGAGGGGAATGCCATGGAATTCTGCCAAGTACAGAAGAGTACAGAGAACTCCACAGAAGGGTTCAACTAAAATGCATTTGAACCCTACACATTAGATGAAACTATCTGCAAAACATCTGCATAAAAATAATTAATATATTTTTCATTGTTAATGCTTGAATCTATGAATGTCTCGGATCGTGATCACTATAGTCCATAATGAAGAAATCAAAATCGGCCTTTTACCTGTTCTTTTTCACTGTCATTTTTGTTCTTTTAGAGATCATTGTTGTTTTAGATTTTTTCAGTTATGTGTTACAGGCCTAATTATCGACTGTATATCCCACCTGTCCTATATTGAATAATAAATTGTAGTGAAAAGAGGAAGGACAGGGAGAGATAAAGAGTGGTTGTTGTAGGAAATAACGTGTGCTATGACAGCTCATGAATCTAACTAACAGATTTTAAAGTTTCTTTTTGTTGGTAAATACATATGGCTTGTTCTAAGCTTACTTTTGTTGACAAAAACACAGGTTTCTTGAGAACTGAGCTCAGCCTGGCATGAACCCACATTGTCAGCAATTTCTCTTCTGCGAATTTTTGGGCAAAGCAAAAAGTGGAAACTGTAGCAAATGAGATACTGACAGTGGGGATGAAACTGCAGATATGCCTTTTGCCTTACTGGTGAGCCCCTAGGCATACCCTGTTACATTGCAAAACAACATTTTGACTAAGATGATGACAGATACATATTTCTGAGAATGAGTATCATCAGTAGAGAATTGTCTTTAGTCTTCCTCGCTTTACAGTGAGTCCTGAGAGCAATAAAAGTTTCTATGCTTGGAGGATACCATGTAGTGCACTATTTTTTTGCCTTTTAAACATATCAATTACTGTAGAGTGATCTCAGCAGTACTGTTACCATCTTTTCATCCTTCTTGTTTATTCCTCCTTGGGAGCTTACCAGAGTAAAGTGTGCTCTGTAATTACTGTTCTGTAGTGTTACAGGTGTCTCTCTCAAAACCTGATTTAATCTTCTCAAGGAATTTTCTCTTCTTCCTCGTCTCGCTTTTACTTTTGTAAATCATTTTAGCAATAGTTCAGTGGCATAGGGTTTTAAGTAATGTGCTAATAGTTGATATTCGGGAATAACAGAAGAGCATCTGAGGAGGCTAAAGCTAATTTCTGCTTTTTATCCTAATATTAATTAGTAAAATATTAGTTACCTTTATTTTGACATCTTTTCTTTCTCCACAGAAATGTGACCTTCAAGGAATAACCGGTACTTGAGTAACTGAAGGATTACCTTGTTACAAGGACTTTTTTTTTATAAATTATGAATACTGTCTTGTATTTTACCTCTGTTTTCTTCAAATCAGTGATGACCTTTAAACCTCTGAGGACAGGTGAAGTAATCAACTTTGCAAAATTCTGCTTTCCTGACTGGCAGGAGTGACTGACTTTTTGCTGGCTGTTTGACAGGTTTTATCTCAAGCCTGGCTAAGTTTTGTTACTGTTTTGGAAACATAGTAATTATAAGAAGGAAATTGACTTGATTTGACAATCTCTCATTTTCATTTTACTATTTTATTTGTTTTCTTATATGATTGCAGAAGTTTATTCATCCTATTGTGAACTAATGTAGAATAACATCCCCAACTGTGTTAAAAATGCTGAGCCAGTGTGTGTTTTCTAGTCATGATGATTTCTTATGTTTGTGCTTCTAACAAGTTTTTTCTGTTTTCAGGTTATTCTTTTTGGTATTTAAAAGTATTGGTTATCTATTTTGTGAATGCATTTTGTTTACTGTACCTTTTCTTAATAAAATATATATATCAGTTACTGTTTCTGTCAGTCTCCTTTTGTTTAACCTTTGTGTGAAATTGCATTTTAAGTATCCCTATATTTAATAAAAAGTAAAGAGAAAAAAATTTAAAGACATATTGAAATACTTTAAATATTAAAAAATACTCAAAATATTTAATATTCAAACTTATGAGTCATATTCAGAGATGTTTTTCAAAATTTGGTTTTAAATCCTCAGAGCACACCTGGAATCATTCACACAGTTTAAGTCAATCTGTTGGAGAGGTGACACAGGACTTTATGTTGTGACATGCATATTAGGTAAATGAAGTGAGAACTAATCTTGAAAATATCTGCTGTGTTTAGCAGAGGAGCATTTCAAACTTAGACTTTGAAGTAAGATGCAGTTAGGAACATACAGTTTTCTAGTAATTACATGCCAGCAGGGTGACAGGATGTGTATTCATAAGAATTATACAGAGCACCAGAAATGGGAGGATGCATTGCTGCATATCCTTGCACTGGCCAAAAGGTCTTGTTCTGTTTCCCTAATATCCAGTAAAAAACTGATTACCAGCTAACGTGGCAAGCATCTCTAAGGTGCAAACTTATTAAATAACATGGGAAAAAAAATATTTTTTGCTCTGAGATTTTATCTAGTTTGCAACAAGATTGTTCCACTTAAAAATTATGAAGAATATCATGTTGACTGGAAATATTGTATCCTATATTATATATTAAATTTTACTGATTAAAACCAGCTTAGAACACCAATTCAAAAGTACTTGAAGATACTTGTATCACTTTAGGTTTCTCAGCCATGTAGGGAACTGTGTATTCGTGGTGGGTGCATCTTACACGTTTTATTTTCTAGGTCTTTCATTTGCCAGTTACAGGAATGAGGAGGTTGTTGTTGCTAACTGTTACTTACCTATTAATACTGTTTGTAATTAAGTCAGTAGTTTCCACTGATGCTAATTGATGTTAATTATAAAGATTGATTTAGTAAGAAGGAAAAAACTTAGGTCCTGCTCTTCAGTGCCATCTTCAGTGGTGACTTTTAAACATCCTATTTTGTAAATGAACTGGAATAAGCTTTTAAGCTGGATTTTTTTTTTTTTTTAAAACCTAGTCTTCCACTTTATTGAAAACAGTGTATTTCATCTTACTGAAAAATGCATATTTTGGCATTACAATTAAAGCCATAACACTTCAATTAATGGTAATTTCTACATGGATAGATCAATTACAAAGAATTAGAACCTCATTGAACACAGGTGTTGCAATAAAATTGGTATCATTTCGGTGACCAGTGACCAATCCCAATGCAGATTTCTAGTATTAAAACAGTACTAATATTCAGACTGTAGTAAAGCTATCAATTTGCCTTCTTGTTACCATCATTTTAGATACATTTTTATAATCAACTAGAGTAAAACGAAAGTATTTTTTAAGCAACTTTGCTTTTAAGTCAAGTATTTCAATTAATGAAGTAGAAAAGAAGCACAAATTTGTGGAAGATTGAAATCCATGGACTACTGCATAAGCTATGTACAAAACGAGGGCAAGATGTTAATGTGGCTCACCTGGACTCTGCTCCAAGAGGCTTCCATGCTCTTCTCGCCTTCTGGAAGATCAAAAGCACCCTTGGCTCTTGTGTGTAGTCCTCAGCTGCGGGGAGTTGCAGGGGGAGTGTGGCAGACATGAAATCATGATAAACCTCCGTGTACTCAAGTTGTCTGTCTTATTGTCTGCAACTGGGGAGGGAGGGAAAATAGTTTTAGAGAAATAGTAAAGGAGAAGCAGTAATCATTGAGACTTTTTCTTCAAAACAATGAAAGTCTTAGCATCAGAAGCAGGGGAATTTAGAGATGCTAAAAGGACAGATGTTTTCAGTTCATTAAATCCTGAATTTCTCAATTAAATGTAATGTGGTTTTGAGAAATTCCCAGAATTAATTGTTTTGGGGGGTTGTGTGTCTTACATTATGTCCCTAAAATTTAGATAATTAACCTAAAGGCAAGTAAGTAATTCTAGGGTTCAGTTGGAAAGTCCAATTTGTTCTGGTTGTTTTTTTTTTTTTTTTTTTTTTTTTTTTTTTTTTTTTTTTTTTTGGTCACCCTCAATCTGGAAACACTGACATTCCTTTGTGATGTTAATAAAATAAAATAAAATAAAATAAAATAAAATAAAATAAAATAAAATAAAAAGAGATTCAGTCTTCCAGTTTAAAATATTTTATACAGGAATTGATGTATATATGGCAGCCTGACCTAGGCAAATGCTGTTACTCCATAATGAAACCTGCAGATTTGGGCGCATGGGGGTGTGTGCCAATTATTCCTTGGGAGAGAACTTTATACTTCTTTGCTAGCAGTGTAAGAAACCAGGGCTGTGTGGTTTTGGTACTTGCAACTTTATATATAAAGTTTTATTTTATCCTCTGACCCTTCATAGGCCACACAAAGATCGTAATAACTGCAGCAGTACTAATTCCTGGACCTAAAGCCTTACCATTCATCCTGCAGTGTCAATGATGTGGGGGAGAGAAAGCCTTGATGCTGTGCAAGCACTGATCAGCAATAGCTGAATGGTGTCGGTGGCTGCGGTGTTACCGCGGGGCTTTAGCCACAGAGGCAAAAAGAACCAGCCCATCCATCTCCTGTCGGGCTGCAGGGCTATCCCTGCCCCAGCACAGCAGCAGAGCTGGCACGGGGTGCTCCAGCAGATTCCCTGCACAGTTGCTCTTGTGTACCCTTGCCCAAGGTAACCAACTCTCCAGCACACAGTGTCTTCTATAAGGCTCCCAAGACAACATGGACATGGATGTTCTTGGAAAGTGTGGCAAAGAACCCAAAGGTGATTAAGGGATTGGAGCATCTCTCACTTGAGGACAGTCTGAGCAAGCTGGGGGTGTTGAGCCTTGAGAAGAGAAGGCTCAAGGGAGGGAACATTTCCATGTGTAACTGTGGGTGGGAGTAAAAGTAGGTGGGAGTAAAACGTCTGAGACAGTTTCCTCTTGATTGTATCCAGGGGAGGTACAAGACAATGAGCACAAATTGAAATGCAAGGAATTCAACTGAAACATAGTTTGAAGAATTTTTTTTCCCCATGAGAGTGATCAAACAGTGCAACAGGCGGCCCAGAGAAGTTGTGGAGTCTCCTCCACAGAGGTATTCAAAACCCACTTGAGAACAGTCCTGGACAGCGTGCTGTAGGTGACCCTATTTTGAGCAAGGATTTGTTGGTCTAGGCAGTCTTCAAAGTGGTCACAATCCTGGGGCTTTTCCTGTGGGAAACTTTCCTACAATTCCCCATGGTGTGATCAGATAAATGCTTATCCAGCTATGGTAAAATTGACCCTTATTATCTATATTATGATCTTTGACATTTTAAAAATTACAAGTATAAAAATAATTACCATTGTTTTTTTCTTGATATTAGTTATATCTGTGTTAGAGCTTGGGTGAGTCTTGGAATTTGTTATGGTGGTTGCCTCTCCCACCTGTGTGTGCTGCAAGCTCAACATCAACCAAACAGAGCTGCCCCACCAGTACTGGGAGTGGTGTGTCCTTTACCTTTTCAAGGTGATGGCGCAGGAATTAAAGTAGAATGGCACGATGGCAAATGGAGAAAAGGGGCGAAAATGAGATTATCATTACCTTCTTTCTCGGTTTAAATACTCCTGAGCAGGGATGGCTGTATTTTCGTGAATACAAACACAGAAATGAGTTTCAGCATGGTTACTCAGCTGTGAGTCAGTAAGGTCTGCAGGAGCAGATACTGCTCTTAGGGGAGATTTTCGCTGAGGTTCTAGTCCAAAGGAACACATTGACATCTGAACTTGTTTTTATTTGAAAAGACATGTGTGGGTTGCTGGACTATAGCTGTGTCTGCAGTCTATCTGTACCCATTTGCTTTGCATAAATACATAAAGATGTCGAATGGGAGGGAAGGCACTCCCGGCTTGCTGCTGGCTTTTACGTGGCGTCTTTGTGCCACCTAGTGGATCACGGCACATCCTGGAAAGGTTCGGGTTTCTCCACAGAAATTCCAGATTTTTAGGATTTTTATAAAAATATAGTAAACTCAAAGTAAAAGACTTTCTAATAAAGCTATGCATGCCTGAAACCCATTAATCACTTTGCTGCTGAGATCTGTCATTGCAGCGCTTTCAAGAAATTGTTGGTTTTTAAGGAAAAAAACCCAAACCAAACCAACAAACAAAAAACCAACATATTTTTACTTATTTTCTGCTCCAGGAAAGTGAAAAGTTTGACCTTTGCCGACAGAGATCTGAAATAATTGAGCAATTTTACCAATCTGAAGGAACTGGCAGGATTCACCTCTTTCCTGGTGGGTACTTTTGAAGTTTTCTATCTCTATCGCCCAATTCTACCTCTTAAAAGTGTGAAAGTGCTGCGGAGAGCAGTAAAGCCAAACACAGCAACACCACCCCTCCCCCTGCCCCAGCTCAATCTTTTGGAGGATTGCACAAAATTCAGCTCTGGTAATCAAGGTGCTTTGTATCTGCGTGTTTTGGATATAAACCCACACACACACACACACACACACACACAATACCTAATGTTAAATGTAGTGGTCAATATACTTAACAGCCACCTAAACAGACCTGGTGCATGAGCCTAAACCTATGAATTATCAGTGCCTGGTACACTGTGGTGGGACTGAACAGGGAAGAGACTGTGCCTCCCAGGGCTTGTACAGCTGGTCATCTCCAGAACACCGCAGGTGAAAAAGTGATCTCTAGCAATTAGTGGTAATTTCAGAGCCATACACTATTTTTTTACACAAATATCACTTTGACGCAAGATTTCACTCGCCAGCAGCTCACTTAGGAGTGGGAGGATGTCAGTTAATGCCCACCTAAACTTTTATTCTTCCTTTAAAACCTCTGGTATTGGGCACAGTCAGAGACAAAAAGAATGGTAAGATGGCTCTTTGGTCCAACCCAGCACAGGTCTTACAGACCCATTTCCTTTAAGAATATCAGAAGAACCACTTCTGATTGGGCCAAAAAATTATGGAGCAGACAAAATCTGAAGCTGCAAGGCCTTTTATTCCAGGGACCATCTGAACCTGGAGAGCTGGCTGACAAAACACGTCTTTGTCAGTGGTGGAGGTCCATGAACCATGTGATCAATTCTGGTTCCGAAAGTGGAAGAGTCAGAATGGGACTAAGCACAGCATATGCGTTTACCATGTTCTCCCTGGGAAACTCAGGAAACAGGTGTCCAGCACTGGTAAAATCTTGCAGCAGAGAGCTGATCTGGAAGAGTGGGGCCCCAGAAGAGCAGATACAAATAGCGGATTTAAGGCTGTGAGAAAGAAAAGAGGCTGATTTCTGTGCTTCGGTGTTGGGGGACAGTTGGTTTTGGTTTTGTTTTTTTTGCAGTTCCTCCTATTTTTCAGTAAATTAAGGGGATAAGTATTTGCCTAGTTAGAGCACGGGCTAGGCGCTGGGTTCAGACTTCGGTCTTGCTGCGAGAACAAACGGGGGTTCAGAGCGCGGTGCATCTGGAGCTGCGGACCTCTCCTCCTCGGGCAGCGGGACGGCGCTGGGTGGCGGCGGATGCGGATGAACCCAGCTTCACCCCTTCCTCGCCAGCGGCAGGGGACGCGGGCGCGGCGCGGCGCTGCGGGGCGCCCGTGAGCGGCGGCGGCGGCGCTGCCGTGGGGCGGCCGCGGCGGGGGCGGCATCCGACGGGCTGGGCGGCACCGCGCCCGCGGCACCCACCGGGCTTCCTTCTGGCAGCGGGGAGCGGCGGCGCAGGTAGGGCCCCGCGCCACACCCCTTCCCCCCGCGCAAGGGCCGCTGCGGCGCCGGTGGCGAGGGAGCCTCCCCGCTGACCGGAGCTCCGCAGCCTCCCGCGGGGCTCGGCATCCCGGCCCCGCCGCCCCGGGAGCGTTCCCCGCGCGGGGCCGCCCGCTCTTGTGCGGGGCCGTGCGGGGCTGTCCCCGCAGCCTTGTGCCGCCCGGTCTGCGCTACGCGTGCCCTTTGGCTCGGCAACGCCAGCGAGCAGCGCAGGGCGGGAGGCTGAGCCGGGAGGACGGCCAGAGAATCCCCAGTAAGTAATTCCCTGCCGCCGTTGGGCTGCCTTTGTTCGGTGGAAGGTGTAAGGAGGCGTGCGGGTGATTTTCAGAAGGTGTCACTTCACTGCTGCCGCGGGATTCAATGGCCGGGCTGGCTCTCTCCGATTCCTCCTGCTTCCCCTTTGTTAGCGCTCTCCCGGGGAGTCCTGTATTGTTTCAGCTTCGCTGAAAAAAGCAGGAGCTGTCAAAGAGATGACTTTGTTCTCTAGAGCAGCGTCGCTTTGTTCAAGCTCCCGTAAGCCATTTGTCACACGAGTGCCGCCGCGCTCCCGTCAGCAGCGGGCTGCGCTCCGCGCCGGGCGGGCGGCGGGGCCGCGTCCCTCTCATCCGCCTTTCCCAACAGCTGGAGCAGGTAAGCCGGAGCATTGTAATGCCATTGCACATGGGAAGTCCATCGCCTTTGGTTTCGCCATCTCCTCCCTTGGAACACGGCTGTTCCAGCGACAGAAATGTGTGTAACGCGCATCTTTTCTATATCACAGGGCGATTTTTATTGAATGACGGTTTGGGAGGGTTTAATTAATTTTGCTGTTCTTGCCGCTAGTCAGTTACAAATCTGTCTCTCCGTGGCTGTAGTATGTAAAAGGTTATTATGGCTCTGCCCTGTCAATTTTAAGTGTAAAAATGCCCAGTTAAAACACAGTTCAAGGGGTTTAATAGAGACCTGGAAACCACAACTGTCCATCGTGAAAATTTAATATGCCTGACAATAATGGCACTGAAAATGATCTGCTGTTGGGGGGATGGGACCACGGAGAAAGGGAAGAGTAATTTGCAGCCACCGGCCTAATAATAGATACTCTGTCGATTATAGATACATAGATAATATAATTTGTTACACTGCCAAACAGATTTTCTATACTTACCTTAAATGTATTGTTTGAAAAGAGCTCTTTTCTTAGACTCCAGCTTATTTAAAATAGCTGATAGCAGTAACATATTACAACAGATTAAAGATGATAAATTAGAGCCAGAAATTACTTTTATTTGGTATTTTGTAATGCATGCTCAGTAAACTCCCATCATTGAAATAAATCTAATTGCACCTTGCATAGACAATTAAGTCTTGTAACTATACCAAAACATTAATCAATGGGTGTAAACGTTATCATGAGTTTCCTTAATGAAGCCATTGATGCTGCAGTAGTTAGCAGTTCTGTGTATTATTTACTTTGGGTGGTTTGAATCCAGATGAGGAATTCATCAAATAGGCAAATTCAACCCTTCCCTGGTTGCTATCAGTTTTTCAGATTAGAGGTTGTGTTTGGGGTTGAATATTTCGTTGCAACAATTAACTTGAATTGAACACCATGAGGTGTATTGAAACTTTATATGAAAGTGATTTGTATATTTATTTGTGCTCCAGTTGGATAATTGCAAGAATTTCCTTGGAAATATTTATTGGTAAATATGGTACATAGCAAAGAGGTTGCTGCTGGTTGGTCTGTTATTCTCCAAGAAGTAAATTTTCCTTAGCACACCCTGTTCTAAAATTAAGGGCCATTTTCAAATACCCACTTAGGTAACCATGCATTTTAGAGAGAATTGCTTCACAATTATAAGCAAATATTATTTTTTTTATTTATATACTATATAACAGAATTTTTAGAAGTGCACTGCTAGCAAACACAGTTGTTCTGAAGTATGAATAGCTTGCTGAGTCCTGTGCTAGGATGTTGATTTTTTTTTTCTTTTTTTTTCCCCCCAAAATTTGTTCCTTATAGGTCTTATATTGGTCTGTTATTTTCTGAGATTACACAGGTAGTAGCATTTATGAAATGGTAAAGCATTCGGGAAAAGCTTTTAATTTTTTTGAAACGTACCATTCCTTAAAGCCTTAACAAAATTTATTAGCTATTAAAAATATTGTTTGGTAATAATATTTCACTTTAAGTACAGATACTAAAAAGTAGCCATTTTGGTTTCACACTTCTGATTACAGCAATAAAAATAACTTTTGTGGTTTCTTCTGCTTTGGCTCTTCTTCACTCTGAATAGTGTTTTGCCAGGTATCTCAGTCACTGAAAATGGATTTGTCTGTGACTAATATAGTTTAGAGTCATTTCAATATTCCTATTACAGATGTGTCAGGTAAGTTCTTTTTAAATAAGAAACACATGGCATAATAAGTGTTGAATGAAATGTGATGATGAATTTATGAATATGAATATATTTAGTTGCTGTTTTAGAATGAAATCTAACACAAACAGAATTTTTATAGACAGTGTAAGCTTGAATGACTGTTTTGAGTTTTTGTCCTCACAAGCCAAGAGAAAATACTTTTTTTTCTTCTTCTGAATTATTCATATTTGAAAATTGCTGACTCTGATTGTTGAGGGGGATGTTTTGGTTTTTTTTTCTCTCCCATAAAATCAATGCAGTCTTTATTTCATAAAGGAGAAATCATGGCAAAAATGGATAAGCCTACTATTGGCATGTTGGAAAAGGCACAGTAAATTTCTTTGGAATCAACAGACTCAGGGCAATGTAGTTGCACAATAGCTGCCATCATCATGATGTAAATGTTGAGATGCTCTAAACACCTGCATGTTGTCATCAAGCCAATGTATTTGAACAAGAAATAATAATGTGTATAAAGTGCACTGTAAAATATAAATAATTGGTGTTAAGTTTTATAATAGAAGGCAACATAAAGTTATACTGTTAATTTTAATTACATTAATGATTCTACTGGAGGGGCCAATTTTTTGTAATCTGTTATTTAAATTAGCTAGAGATGGATAAAAATTGTGTTTGTTTCTTTGGGGGTTCTATGAGTTCTGTCTTTAGGGAACAATCAGTTGTAAATCTTACAAAAATTGTTTCCCATCATTTCCTGATGGAACTTTCACTCCTTTTGATTCTCTGCATCACACAAGTTCTCTCTTTAAGAGCTAAAATATATTTTGTCAGAAGCATACAGCATTTACCCTTGCTTCACATTCAGTGTTTTCACTTATATTAGTGAAGCCTTACAAAGAAATAAAATTGACTTGTAACAAACATTTTTTAATTAATGCTGTTCAAGACCAATGCATCACATGAGCCAAATCACAGTGATTTGGTAATTAAGTTTGATGGGAAGAAAAAAGTAGAGATCTCGCTGCATATTATCCTGGGTAATAGTAAAGTGTGGCTATAGTACTATTTTGCCGCACATTGAGTGAAGTTGATTCAGGTGTGTAAAGTACATCAGTACGTTTTGAAACATAGTTCAGTTTCTTCTTTGTATATGTATGCTGTGCACCAAATTACCAGAGTAAAAGTTGCATGCCTCTAACAAGGCCATTTAAGAAAATGCCATCATATGCAGAGGATTTTAGTTCGTTTAATTCAAATCCCAAAATTGCTTCTAAATGGCTTATCGTTTTAATGCTAACACACATGAAAGCTTTATTTTCTCCTCCATTATTGCCTTAAGCAAAACAGTAAGAAAATTACTGAAATAAGTAAAAACTTTCCTCACACTTTAATGTTTGGGAGTGCAAATTGTTGTGCATTTTTCTGGCATGCTTGACCATCTCTTTCATTACTCAGCATGTTTTGAAAGTCAGCTGTCAGACTTGGGGAGCTTCTTAAAGCAGCTCAGTCTAGTGATTTGTGGAAAGGCTTCTGTAGGAGGATACCGCACGTTAAAGATTATGTTTACTGTTAAGTTGAAAGGTGCAGGGAGTGTGATAAAAAGAATTGAAGTGAAATGAGCCATAAAAAATCCTGACTTTCATGTTGCTCTTCAAAGAAAGTTGATTTCCTTCTAAGTAACATGCTGTCTTTCTCTGTGGCTTTTAAAAAGCCGCATTTGAAACTTCAGAGCAGGAGAAAAAAAAAAAAAAGTACAATTACAGTGATCTGTGGAACAGTTTGGGCCAGATGAGAAAAAGAGTGATAGCCATGTGAATCTGCATTATCTTTGGTTATCTATTGGCACGTATGTGGGATAGTTGGGTTGAATGGATTCATCTGCCAAGAAAATGGAACTGCCTTCTATGTTGTAGAATCTCTTTTCTGTTGCTTATAATTTTGGCAAATTTTTGCCATGATGTCTGTAGTTCATCACACATATTTGTCACTCATGTTAATTTTAATTTTAATTAATTACCTGAGAATTAGACTAGTTTTTTAGCCTTGCTAAAAAATCCTAAGATAGTTCAGAAACATGGTACTGTTCTGTTTTTTAGCTAGGCTGCAGATCCTGCTAAGGCAGTGTCCTTTTGTTTGATCTTCATTTTTTACTGTCTTCATGAAAGTCTGCCCAAATTTTCTGGCCTAAGTCTACAAAATGCTAGTCTACAAATAAAGTTAAAATACTAAGTGTACAAACTATTGTGGTTTTCATACACTTTCAACACTGTAATTTTCACATACTTGTAAAAATTTTACCAAATAAAATGAGAGATTACATATTTATTCAACACCCAGTGCTACAGAGTATTTTTAACAGTGACCTCAGCAGTATTCGCTGTATCTGCGGTAGCAGCTGAAGTGGGACTGACTATGTTGGAGATAGAATTAAAGTTAAGGTTTTCAACAGGAAAAAGATGTCTTAAATATAAACTGTACAAGGAAGGGATTGGGAATTAATTCTTTGGAAGAGCTGTGGTTTATGGTAGATTACTTAAGTTGCTGCTGCAACTAACGTTGTATGGTGGTACATAAGACAGGACAATGGCATGGAAGACACAAGAAGTCCTCCTCAATGTAACACCGTGTCCAGGTAGGCTACACGCTTCAACAAAAATGTGTATGAATTGGAGAGTATCCAGAGGAGAGGAATGAAAATAATTAAAATATTTAGAATATATGACTTATGAATGAATGCTGAAATGTCTGGAGTTGTTTCAGCTCAAGGAATGAAGAGTGTCATGGTTAATATTGCCTTCTAATGTCACAAACCCATTGTGAAGCCATGGTTAGATCACTTTCTAATGTCACAAAACCATTGAGAAGTAACTTTGGCCATGCCTGTGCCCAACCAGATGATATGTAGTGGGCTCAGCAATAATGAGGTTGAAGCAATGGAATGGATTACTGAATCTGGATTTTCATGATTTTAGCGTCGTTAAATGTTGTTTGACTATTAATCAGGAATGACATAGTTGAATTCTTTCTGGAGCAGTGGGGTAGAACGGATTACTCTTTGAGGTCTCATCTAGTCTCCTGAATCTTCAACATCTATGCACCCTGGTGCTGATCAGGTTGTACTTTGTTCCCTCATCAGTGCTGCATGTGGCAGAATTGCCTGTATGTGACGTCTCCAAAGAGAACAGGCTGTGCGAACGGAGCAGTTCAGAGCTTTTGCTGTAGTCTCTTGATTCGGATCAATGCTGACATCCACTCCTCTCTCCTTTCATAGTGATTCTTTTGCTGGTGTTTGGGCAGAAAGTGTAAGGGAGGAAAGTACCATGGGATCCTGGGAGGAGCCTGAGATCCAGCTGAGATAGGGAAGAGCAGGTTTGGAGAGCACGGGTACATATTTCACAAGGAACTGGGTTAGTGGGATATAGTACATGGACATGGGACATGATGAATTTGAAGGTTAGCTAAGACCTAGGGATAGATGACTGGGACTAGAGAAAGAGTAGGATACGGAGTGAGCTAGTATGTGGGAAGTTGGGTTGATGGAAGAGACTCCAGTATAGCAGAAAATTGAAAATTGCAAAGTAGGATTGACAAAGTAAGAAGACAACAAAGAGCCAAAAGAGATAAAATTAATGACTGGGAAAGTTATGTTGGGGACTATGGGGCAGAAGTGATTAAAAACTGGAAGAAAAATGCAGGGTCTTTTTTCTTAAGGTTACATTGTCTTCTAAATCTTATCTGAGGGCCCACAATTCTATCTTAGCATTCATGCTTTAGGGGACTCATTGTAAATGATTTCTTGGTCTTTTCAAATGGAGAATGACCACCTGTTACTCCAGAGATCAACGCCGGGAATGTAGAGACTGTTCTGTACCATACTGGTCTTAGGTGGGTGAGCAAAATAAAAGATGTAAAAGAAGCATTTTTTTCAATTTATTTTGGTTTTCTTGTTTTTTTTTTTTTTTTTTTTTTTTTTTTTTTTTTTTTGTTTGTTTGTTTGTTTGTTTTATTTTTTTTTATTTTGAGATTGACAAGTTTGCAAGTGAAAGAAAGGAAGTGCTGGAATGTCACAGAACTGTCAGAGTTGTAAATCGCTAAGAAAAAAAAAGGAAAAAGCAAACTGATTTTTTATCCTTTCTGTATCCTGTTGCAAGCTCGGTAGATACTTTGCAGTAGCCTACGCCGGCCCATCTGGGGGCTATGATGATGAGCAGTGCCATACTTCAGTGCTCTCAGCCCTGAAGCTTTGGCAGTCATTGCTTCATCCGCTGCTCGTGTTTGGAGGAAGGACAGACACCCTCAGCTCATACATGTGGGTTTTGATGTTCTTCCCAACCACCCTGTTCCAACATCCCCTGTTGACAGCACAAGGGTGGGTTGTACTAAAGAGCCCTGCTCTGTTTTTTCTGGCAAGTAGATTAATCTTTCAGCCACCCACACAGCCTGCTGAACACTGTCACGAGTTACTGGGATCTGGTAGCCTGATACCAACACCTGATATCTGACAAACTGTGTGCTTCGGGTTATTGTGTTTCCTTGGATAGGAGGCCGGAAAAAAACAATGTAGGTAAGATTTGCAGGACACAACCGTTACTTGAGATGTGAAGTGAGGGCTCCTTTTGGCCCAAGGTTACGTCCCCTCATGTACCTGCCTGCTGGAACACCCTTTCCAGCAGTTAAAGGATTGATTCCCAATGCCCTAAGTTCCCCATTCCTGGTACTCTTCAGGAGCCTTTCCAGACAGAGGCTGCAACAGTAAGAGGCAGATGGGCTGTAAGCCAGAAGGGTCACCGAAGAAATTCTTTCTCAGCCCAGGTGTTTTTGTGGGACTGTTCTATATTTTCAGTGTGAAAGAGAAGCTGAAGACCCATTTGTGACTCTGACAAGATGTCGAATGCTTTTGTTAGTCAAGCAGAATTGTGACAGTGGCATTAGCTGCTAGACTGCATTTTGCCTGATTTTACCTGCAGTGTGTTTATTTACAAATAGCAGCTTGTCTGGTTTGAGAAATCACCTTTGTAATGCCCTGCCCCACTCAGTAAGTTTAGTGAAAAGTAGTTTGATTCATTCTGGGTGATGCATTGGAGAAAGAACAAAATTCTCTGGGAATTTGAACCACAAAATTTTACTTGCAAATTTTAGAACTTTCAGGTGGAATCATGTACTTGGCAAATTTTAAAACAACATCCAGACAGAGTACTACACACACTTAGCAAACTTTAACTTGGTGAACTATAACTTATCCAGACACAACAAGGCACTTACTAAGGCATTGACTGGAATTTTTTAGTCCCGTTTCCAATATATTTTGAGAAGAAAGAAAGAAAGGTATATAATGACCACCCTAGGATCCAGTGGAGTGGGCCAACTCAGCACACATGTTGCTGTCCTTTTTTCTGCTCTGGTCTGCTGGGCATTCCCCCAGGCCTGCACTTTAGTGTTTCCCAGATGTGGTTGGCACCACTTTGGGGCTCACCACAGGCTCTGAGGTCAGGCCATCATTTTGGACCAGACCAGAGGTTGACTAAGGCTCAGTGGGGTCAGGGTGTAGAGCAGTGCATCTTTCCACGTTCACAGAACTCACCTTGTCCCCCAGCACTTCCCACTTCCCAACTGTTTTGAACCAGTCAGTCATTCCTCCGGTCTCCTACCACCTTCACTACTACTGCAGTCAAAGGGGATTTTTTTTTCTGAAAGGTTTGTTTTCATATCTGGACTTCTTAAAGCCTTTGACAGGATCCCTCACAACATCTAGACACAGGAAGAGATGGATTTGATGGGGAGAGTGCTAGATGAATAAGAAATGTGTTGGACCATTTCATCCAGAGTCCTGATGGATATAGATTATAGGATTGAATGCAGTCCCAGTAAATCTGCAGATGACACCAAGCTTAGTGTTGCTGTTGACACGCCTGGAGGATAGGATGCAGTCCAAAGGGACCAGGACAGTCCAAGGGGGCTCATGGAAATCACACAATTTAACACGCCCAAGTACAAGGTGCTGCACCTGGGTCAGCAGAACCCCTGGGTATCAACACAGGCTGGGGATGAACAGATCCAGAGCAGCCCGGCCGAGAGGGACTTGGGAGTACTGGTGGGTGAGAGGCTGGACATGACCCAGCCATGGGCACTCACAGCCCAGAAAGCCAAATGTGTCCTGTGCAGAGTGCAGAGTGCATCCAAAGCAGAGTGGGCAGCAGGAAAGGGAGGGGATTCTGCCCCTCTGCTCTGGTGAGACCCATCTGGAACACTGCATCCGACTCTGGGGTCCCCAACACAGGAAGGACATCAGCCTATTAGAGGAGGGCCACCAAGATTAGTAGAGGGAGGGAGCACCTCTTATACAAGGAAAGGCTGAGAGAATTAGGATTGTTCATCCTGGAGAAGAGGTGGCTTTGGGGAGACCTAATTGTGACTTTCCAGCACCTGAAGGAAACCTACAAGAAAGGTGGAGAGGGACTTCTTACAAGAGCATGTAGTGATAGGAAAATGGGGAATGGCTTCAAACTGAGAGTAGGTTAAACTAGATACTAGAAAAAAAATCTTTACTGTGAGGGTGGTGAAGCACTGGAACAGGTTACCCAGAGAGGTTGTGGATGCTCCAGCCCTGAAAGTGTTCAAGGTCAGTTCAGATGGGTCTCTGAGCAACCTGTTCTAGTGGAAGGTGCCTTTGCCCATGGCAGAGGGGTTAGAACCAGGTGATCTTTAAGGTCCTTTTCTACCCAAATTCTATGAGTCTCTGATATGTACATGGAGTACATGAATGTGCATGTAAGGCTATATACCTTGAATAAACTCCAGTTGTTGCTGTAGTGACTTTCCAACTCCACGGATTTTCTGTGTACCTCTGCATCCCTTGAACTAACCTGTTCATGTGGTCCTAAATTCCATGTCCTTCACTTTGTATGTGCCTCAGTTAGAGGCTGTAGCTAATTGTAATAATTTTAATCAAATCCAATAATAGAATTGCTGAACATCATAACTAACTGCAGTTAACTGTTGCATTTTAATTGTGTCAATAACTACATAGCATTAAGTAGTCTCAAAAAAGCAAGCGTAGATATTTTAAATTGCACACTAAATATTAGTGACCACATTTTTGCTCTAATCTCATATGTGGCTTTACTTCTGTCAGGTGGGTCAAAAACATCCTCCTTGCCTCCAGTGTGCTCAGCAGTGTTGACCCTTCCCTTCGAGGTTTTTTGGCCCCATGTCCAGTCTGTCTCACTGAATGTTTTTGAACTTTGGGAACCTTTGACTCTCTGAGATTTACACTCTTGTGTTACTACTCATCTGTGGTGTGGGCTCAACTGACCACAGGTGTCTAACTCCATTTCTCCCAGGGACCAGACTCAGTTTTACCCAGGCACACAACTAAAATGCATATAAATTTGTCACCTGCATTTTTTTAAGCAAAACTTTATTGCCCATGGCAAGAAAAGCAGTACTCTGTAATGCATGACGGAGTCACAGGTGTCCAGGAGTAAATCCACAAAAGGAAGAACTCTCTGTTATGCATATTCAATGAGTCCTTTACACATGGTACTATGGACTCTGCTGTTGATGATGACTGTGATTATTGTGTAGCTTTTACAAATTTTCGTTCATTACTTTTACCACATGTAAACTGCTAATGCAAGTTCCCCACATTAGTAGCACTGTTGCCTTTTCCTGTTATGTATCTGTTAGGTGTTATTCTTAAGTTTGACCCTGCTTTAGTTGCAGAGCTATAATAATTAGTATTATTTAATATTTGTTTTCTATAGAGAAAAAGATATGTTCCATAAATTCTAAGTACTTTTATACTGTAGAACTATGACTGGATGTGCATGGCTAGAGCTTGCATGTGGCATTCTGATGATACAATACTGACTGCAGCAGAAAGGTTTGTGAGGAAATGAATCATCTGGGCTGCAGAGCAGAGCATGGCTGCTGTGTTGTAAATCAAGCTTTTGTTTCTAAACAAGAAGAAAAAATGTTGCCTAAGTGGCCATTAAGTCAGCTTCAATTTTTCAGTTCTCTAACGTGTTAATTCTTATCTCATTAATAATAGTAATGATTTAAGCAATATTTTGAGTGCAATATTGGATACATTTGTGCAGTGTTTTGCTTTTTTTGGGCAGAGCATGCCATGAAGACATCTTATGTTCTTTATAGCTGCTGCCTATGATTCACTTTACTCTTCCTCTTATGCATTTCCTTTATTTGGGCCATAGAGTCATAGAATTATTAAAGCTGGAAAGGACTTTGAGTCCAGTCTTTGACTGAACACCATGGCTAGTTGATGAACATCACGGCTAGTTGACTGGTTTGTCAACTAGGTCGTACCTCTAAGTGTCACATCCAGTTGTTTCTTCAGTGCTTCCAGGGACAGCGACTCCTCCACTGCCTTCCTGAGCAGCCCATTCTAATCCTTGATGCCTGTGTGAGACAAAAACTTCTTCCTGATGTCCAACCTGGTATGACTTGAGTCTGTGTCCTCTTGTCCTGTTGAAAGGCTTCAAACCTCAGAATGTGTTAACCAAATAATGAATATTCTTACTTTTGAAAGGCAGTTGATGTTCTAAATACCTAAACTGAGACATTTAGAATTTTTCTTAAAATGTTAAAAAAAGAGGTTTTTTTAAAAAAGTTTAGATAACTCTAAATGAATATGAGGGGAATTGGAACGGATTGCTAAGAAAAAAAAAAAAAAATTCTTAAAGCAACCCCTAAATCTCAACCTTGATTTCTCATAGGGAGAGAAGAAAATCAAACCAAAAAACTATTGACAAGTCTTTTTTTTTAATATTAATTTCACCTTTGCACTGCTGTATGGTTTAGGATAAAATATTGAGTTAATAATTTAAAGCTTTAGAGTATTGTAAATTCAGCATTTTCAGACAATGAAGTTGCTTGATTCACAACAAAACAGAAGGAAAATGGGCATGTGGAAAACACCTTAGGAAATGCTTTGGTTTGCTTTATTTTTTGTCATTTTGTGAATCATCTTCATTCTCTTCGATCCTCTCTTCCAAATGAACATTTAACTCCCACTCCCCAAGAATTTTTTTTTGTGTGTTTTTTTTTGTTGTTGTTGTTTGTTTTGTTTTGTTTTGTTTTTTTGTTTTGGTTTTGGTTTTTTTAATAATCGTCAAAAAAGATACAAGTGCAGAAAGAATTCTGACACTAATGGTAATTTTGTAAAAGTTGTTTCTAATTATTAGGAGATATTGATTAATGTGTTTATTAAAATATTACACAATAAAGGTGTGTGTATATAAATTCACAAGTATATTGTTGGATATAATGTAATGCATAATAGAATTTCTTTTTATCCCAAATAACAAATTAGGGAAACCACTTAATGCATCATAATTTTATAGACCAGCACTAGCCTGCCTAATCTCATTTCTTCAGTCCTTGAGTAAATATCAGCCTTACAGCACCAGCTTAAAGAGCAACCTCACTGCACTGCCATCCCGAAGTGCCGGTCCTGGGAGAAGGGATTTCAGCAGGGAGAAATACATGCTGGCATGGGAGCAGAAGCAGCTCATGCAAGGTTTCACTACATGCTCACGGCAGTGGTGCCAGATTTGCTTGAGGAAAGAGGCAAAAGGAGTGGGTGTTTCTATTATACACTTCAAAAGTGAGGTCTGTGAGGAGTCAGCTCGGCCCCTGGGTACATGGGTTACTCTTCTATGGACATGTTTATTGTTGTGTCTTGGAGGACATCAGTGGTTTCACATCTGAGAGGTTTGATCCAGTGGGGAAGGTGGCTGGTGTCAAAATTTAGGGGAATAGATAGCTGTACCATCACAAGTAAACCTACAAATGGTCGGAAGACAAGGCTGCTTGGGGACTGGTGCTGGGAAGGGCTCTAGCTGTGTTTAATCATTCAGGCTGTTATCTGGTGACCTTCACGTGTGCTGCTTTGCGTGTGTTTGCTTTGGTCTCTGCGCTCCATGGCTGGAGCTCATGCTGAATTCTGCCTCCTCTCCTCATGCCTGCAGGGACCACAGTGGCAGCTTTGCTCTTCTCACAATTAATTGCAATTACTCGTTGTTCTCTTGTCACTTACAAGTTTCAACTCTCTCCTGTGATTTTAAGCTCAGAAGTTTTTGCTAAACTATTAGTCTGCAAACAAAGAGGACATTTGAGTACCTGTTTTATGCCCTTTCCTGAGTGCAACTGGGGTTTTTTTAAAGCTCTATTAGTTACATTTGTAGGACCTTGCATTCGTGGTCTCAGTCAGCAGAAAGAAAGGCAGCTTGGTTTTTTTCCTAAATTATCTTACAAAGTTGCAGAAAAAACTCATTGTTATAATGAGTTATCAAATTTAAACAAGCAACCTATAAAATGTCAATAAGTAAGCCCTGAACTGGCAATAATTTATAATATTAAAAATAAAATAACTTAATGGTGCTGCATGGTAAATAATAAGCTGCATTGATTAGGATCATGTAGTGGTTACTACGATATGAGTGAGAAGATAACTGATGTCAGACTTTTCCAAGAGAGGTAAGAAGCTGAAGACATTAATTTCTTTGAGAAAGTTGGTTTTTTTTGTTTTGTGGGGGGTGTTTGTTTGTTTGTTTGTTTGTTTTTTACCTCTTGGTATATGGGGATGAGAAGCAGTCTTCTGTTTCATTAAAAAAGGAGAAGAGTTAAAACCTTCAATAGTTGTTTCCAGGCTTTTCATTGGGTGATTTAAATCAGGAAAATACAGACTGGTTATGCCATGTGTTGGCACTTTGTAATCTTCTGGAACCGGTAACTGAAGAAAGTGAGTCCTTTTCTTCTTTTACTGTTCAAAGATTGCCCTCAAAAACATTCCAGCTATGTTTGCCTTTGATATTTCTGTTAAACACTACCAGAGATCCCCTGTGAAGCAGGAGGCAGATACAGATGGCTGCAGAAAACTGCAGGTGTCTGGTAGTCAGCTCTTGACTTCTGATGAAGGTGTTTAGAACAGGAATGAAATGTCACCGAAATACTTATGTGGTGAATCCCTAGTTTTAAGTGACTGCATTTTGTGAGTTTTTGGATTTAGTAAAAGAATGAATATCTTATGGCTCTAAGCTTCAGGAGAGTGTATTGTTTTATTCTTTGTTACTTTTGCATAAATCTTCTACTAGAGCTGTTACTGGTGTGAAGTACAACAGCTTCCATTTGTGGATCCTAAACATGGGTGATGGTGTCAGCAACATGTCCTTTCATTTTACTCCTTGTCAAGAACCTCACAAACTGGTTAGAGAGACAATTTGAGCTTGGACAGAGGTCTGGTTCCTAAGTATTTTTTGTTGGGCTTTTTAAACTGTTGCCAAGATCTGGAATGTTGCTTGATCAGTGTTATAAAATGATGTCAGAAGTAAATAAATTAAATCGCAGCTGCTTAGCAGGTTTAAAAAATAGGGAAGACAACCTCACTTGTACAAGGTGATGTATGAGAAAGAGGCAATAAATTTTGTGTGGTCTGTTTGGTCCTCCATCATTTCCACAGATAAAGAAAAATGCCGGCTTTTTGTTCAGTTGATAGCCATGTAATTTGGTGTTTGTGGTCAGACTGGGAAGGAAGCAGCGTGAAAGCACAGCGACTGGGCTTTAAAACAGCAGTTTGCCACTTCAGGTAATTCTCGAGGTAATCTCCTGATCTGTGTTGCTGAATCTGGATACCCCTGATAAATGGTATATTTATATATTTATTTTACATATGGGCAAAATGTATAAGTGAGCAATAAAAGACTGTCACTAGCTGTCATCAGCTTTCTTACTTAAATGGCACCAATTCTGATATAAATGTAAAGCACAGGACACCTTTCTGCCCTTGCACAGTTGTGGCACAGGCAGCTGCTGGCCCAGGTCCCCAGCTGATGAAAAGGCAGTAAAGTGCTGCCAAGCATGAGGGAATGCCTCTGCTGGGATGGCTTCACTGGTCAGTGGCTTTTATCATCCCCACAAAATGCTCTGGTAAGTTTGTAAAAGATTAAAATGTGAAGCAGCGTTGTGCTGCCCATAGATTCGCTTTCTTGGCAGCCAAATATGTTGTCTCCACCTGACTGACTGCGGTACTTTTGCTCTTTTTTCTGAGCCGTTGTTATTCTTTTAACCTGTGCATACTTTATTCTTTTCCCTTTTCCTGATGAGGGAATGCCTAAGATCTTGCCAATGTGCTATACATACTCATTCTTTAAGATTTCATGCAATTTAGTCTTATTTGACATGGACTTTTCTCAAAAAATAATTGGTATTTGTGTTTTTCTTTTATCTCCTACAAGCTGCACTAATATTTTGCATCTACCCTGGGATTCCAGTGTCATAATATTCAACTTTTTAATTTTGTTTTTCTTTTTATTTAGGAAGAGACAAGTAAATATCCCTCATTTGCCTTGCAAAATAGTCCTTATTTTATAAATATTTAAAGAACTAATGTTTATCAACAGTCGTAATTTCTGCCATACAAACTTATTCATTAGTATTTTCTATTTTCAATGTGTACATCTCTTCTATGCCTGGGGAGATGGGTTGGTCTAAACCCAGATTATTTTCTGATGGAGGAAACCCTGGGACTGACAGTGAAACTCGGGTTCTTCCCAGTGTTTTAGCGTGTAAATAAATACTGTGCCTCACAGCAGACTTCACATTGGCAAGGCCAATAGAAATACACATCTGTCTACAAAAGGGACATTTTCTCTTTGTTTTGTATGCAGCACATCTAGAGGAGGAATGCAAAACTTCTTCACGGTATGAAATGACGTGTTTTCACTATGTAAGTTGTTTGTTCTTCTGCCTCACGTGAAAACACTTTGAAAGAGGGTGTAATAAGGTAGTGTCTGAGGCAAATCTAACTAACTGATTGTCTCTCTACCACCTATATTTTTGCTCAGCTATTGCTTAATGCATTAATATCATACTTAATACACTGGCTTTTTAGTATTCTAACAAATTATAGATTAATACATGCTACAATGATTTGACACTTCTATCTCTAGCAGATTGTGATCATAGAACCATAGAATGGTTTGGGTTGAAAGGACAGGGACACCTTCCACTAAACCAGGTTGCTCATAGTCCTGTCCAACCTGGCCTTGATTATTATATCAGATAATTATTATATCACATTATTATATCATGACTATTATATCAGATAGCAGATTGGTAGAGAATACTTTGCTTTAGGAAACAGGATTTTTCTCTGTAAATTCTAATGTCTCCTAGGGAGACATTAGAACAGAAAAAATTCTATGTGTAGAATATATGTAGAAAATAACATAGGATATGGAGAATAATATTTTTTCTTTACAAATTCTAATGTATGTTAAAGGATTATTAAATTAACATCTTAATATTTCACGTGCTGTGAAATACAGATCCATTCATAAAGCCATTTACAATGAGTTCTTTACAGATTGTTTTCATATCTGAGGGGCATAAAGTGCATTCTCAGGGTCACATACACCATTTAGGACACAGGCTTGGCTTTAGTTGCCCTAGATAATTTTCAAGATAAGGTGTAATAGACCTGTCCACCAAAGGCACTAGTAAACATTACTTTCTGTAAATACTTTCCTGATCACCTACATAATTACTGTGTCTTGTAAGACATGAGTGTGTATCTATATAAATATATATGCAAACTGTTAAGTGCATCTGTCACTCAAAGCTCTTTCTCTTTTGTAATATACGAAAATATTTTCTGACAAGGTTAGTAAACTTTATTAAAAAATCAAGTAGACTGTACCTAATCAGATTTTACCCCTTTTTCCCAAAAGTAACAGATGTTTTTTTGCTCTGTGCATCTTCTTCCTATGTCTGTGTCTGTTTTTAATTATGAACAGTTGAATATAGCAATAGTGTCATGCCAGTTATTGTCATAATGAAAAATAAGAAACAATATAGAAATATTTTCTCCCACAATATAAACTATGTTTTCACTGCTAGCAAAGGGAACATGATAATTAAAACTTTCAGGTTATTTGCAGTTTCTTGTAATTATGTGTGAACTCCAGCTGGCCCCCAAGTCGGCAGGGCGCAACTGAGGGAGCTGGGGTTGCTCATCTTGGAGTAAAGGAGAGTCAGAGGAAATTTTTTTCTCTCTACAAGTGCCTGAAAGGGGGGTGTAGCTGGGGGGGGGTTGGCCACTCCTCCCAAGTGACTAGAGGATGAGTCCAATAGGACAAGAGGAAATGGTTTTGAGCTTCACCATGGGAGGTTCAGGTTGGACATCAGGAAGACTTTCTTTACAGAAAGGGTTCTTAAGCATTGGAATGGACTGCATACAAGGAGTCACCATCTGTGGAGGTGTTCAAAAAACAAGTGGATGTGGCACTCAGTGCCATGGTCTCGTTGAAAAGGTGGTGACTAGTCCAAGGTTGGACTTGGTAATCTTGGGGTTAATCATTCTGTGATTTTTACAGCCTCAGGTTGTGGGCACTGTGCTAAGGAAAGGGCATGCACTTCTGGGTTCACAACTGGCTGGTGGTGTGCTGTTCCCAATTATGAGTGACTTATCTCAAAGGCTATGCGGACATTTTTAGGGTAGCACTCTGCTAATCATCAGAAGCGTTGGATCCATTGAGAATTTACTGGTGTAGAAATTTGGACCTGTCATTCACATTGTCCAATTAAAACAATTCTGACTGAAGATCTTTATTCTGCAGAGAAAATACAGCAAACACAATGGGCTGCCCTGGTCTTCTATCAAAAAAACAAAAAAAAACCAAAAAAACCCCACAACCAACCAACCAACCAACCAACCAACCCACCCAAAACCACCAAAACAAACAAACAAACAAAACCCAAAAAAACCCAAACAAACAAACCCCTTTCTCTTCTTGTCTGATGCCTGGACGGGCCAGCTGAGGCAGTGTGAGGAATGCTTTCTGTCCTTAGCCAGGCCCTCCAACGTTCTGGTCTCAATCTCTTCTCATTTACTGGTCGTCTCTGAGTCATTGGAGTTGGTTTTGATGTTTGTATGCCAGTTCATATTAATTGCAAAATGGCAGCCTTTCCTCTTGTGTGGAAGCTTCAACCCAGCCATTTACTTTTAGGAGCATAAGTGTGTATGTCCTTTTTGCCCCGACCTTGTCTGGACTGAAAGCCATGGACATCTCATTGGAGGTGGGACCTGGTCATACTGGAAAGCACGTTCTTCTTCTTGCTCACTTTTGTAAGGCAGTACTCTGCTTTCTCTCAGCTGGCAAATCTCCCATTGACAAGATCTTGGGATTAAGGTACTGGAGTAAGAAAGAGTAATTGTGGAAGTTGCTGGCATTTGGAATTGAGAAAAGAGCTTTCCAATGCATTAGAAAATACAGAATAATATAGAACTCTAGGATGTACCATATACAGAAGCTCTGCAGTCTCCTATGCTTATGTGTTTATGTAAAGAGCTGTTTTCTAAACATTACCCTTTTTTTCCTCATTATTAATGTATCCAGGAAGACTATTTTGATTTTTTTTTTTCATTAGTGGGATAGCAGTGGGCTTCTTGGAAAAGCCAAACTCTTATTAAAACAAAAAAAAGGAAAAGTGAAATGGTTATTACATGAAATAGGCCTGCTCTTTCAGGCAAGTGGTGCATTTTATTTTTTTCTGCACCTACCAATTGCTGAAGAATAATGCTCACCCAGATCTATCTTCTCCTGCTTTAGAAAAAAGCTTTCAGAAAAGTGGGTTACAGTTTGATCTGAGAAGATATTTTAAAGCTGATTAAATTGAAAGATATCATGACTATTTTTTTATTTCTGCTTTCTTTTATAATTGAAGTTGTTTTGTAACTGATCTAGGATGCACAAAATTCAAAGTACATACACTGTTTATCCTATTTTTTCCTTCTTTTGCAGACAAAGCTCATCTATATGAACATTCAAGAAATGCAATATAAGTGACTTAATGCCCAGTGGGGGACGCAAATGATTCATGACATTAAGTCAACAGATGAGGAATATCAGGCAGGTCATGACCAAACACTGACAAATGCAGAGCCAGGTTATAGTCAAAAGACTTTTTTATAATTTTGGCTTTTATGCACATGTAGTTTTAGACCAAGCAGTTAACAATTGTTTTTCTGCTTGGTTATCTGTGAAAATATATGCTTATATAATAGGAAACATCTGTACTGCTTCATCTGGTAACTCAACAATTTGATTACATTGTTTAATGCCTTTGTGCTTCTCAGCTTCTCAAAGTGATCTGTTGGTGGTGTATAACTGGAGTTAAATTTCTCTTGAAGACATACATAAAAGCAGAGAGGATCCTGGAGGTATTCTTGCATCTTAGGCTCTAGGTTTGTGTGTGCTTATGCATGACCGTGTTTATTATGCATGACTTATTTGTTCTGGCAGTGTCCAGTCTGCCAGCACAGCCACTGATAGCAGCGAGGCTGGAGCTGCATTGGGCCAGACCAGTAAAACAACAGCCTTCTCTGGTACAGGACATAACAAGGCTTGACTCAGACAAGAATTCTGGGTTTCTAGAAGAAGAGAAATCTGCTCCTTGCTAGGACTGACAAGAAGTGATGGCTTAGTTATGACAGTCCAAGCAAGATGTTAAATTTATTGTCTAAAACAAAAAAAGAGGTCTCAGTGATATGCCTGGGAGCAAGAAGTCATCTGAGCTGAGCTGACCTCAAGCTGACTTTGTCCCTGTGAAGAGGAAGCAAAAAAGAAACCAACTTCCTAGAAACTGTTCTTTTATCTTGCTGAAGGATTTATGAGTTGACTAAGCAAATCTAGGTTAAGGCAGAAAACCTGGAGCATCTGCTTTAAGCCTTAAACTCAGAAGAGCATCAGAATTTTTTAAATTAATCCCTAGCCCTCTTAGTAATTTCTGTGCAGAAATTGTCATCCCCTCTTCCTATCTTCAAAATAAGCCTGGTATATTTTACTGCCAATACAGTATCCTGGCATATGTTAAGGGTCAGTGAGCCTTTGCACTGGATTCTTACTGGAAATAACAGTGATTTATTTATTTTTCATTCAAAGATTTCCTGGTATTGAAAGATTCATTCAAACATCTGTGCTTGAGCTTGGGGATCTCTTTCTGCTCTGAAAAAGTTTGGAATGGTCCCCAGGACTCCAATGGATTAGTGATGCTGCCTCCTATAAAGAGTGTGTTTTCACAGATGCTATGAATCTAGCTGAAACACTCAGGTTTTTACTTTTTAATGCCCAAGACAACCATCTAATGTATGTAATGAGCAGGGCAAAAGTGCAAAAAGAAAATGATGCAAGATGACAAATGAGTCACAGAAGCTGCCCTTTGCAAATGAAGAGCTTTCAAAACTGTGCGGATAACCAGCAGACTTTGTAACTTGCATCATAAGCCATAACTGGTTTTATATGACATTTTTTGTGCTTAGGTGATTTACTATGCACATTACAGATTAAATGTGACACTACAAAATTTGGAGTGTGTGTGTAACCCGTCTCCCAGAGGAAGGCTTGCTGTCAGGCGGGCCCAGTTTGCCCTGCGTGCTCTCCATCCACAACAATCATTTCAAGTTGGCTCTTTGCAAACAGAATTAACAAAATATAATGTCAGAAAACAGTTTTGCTGTTGAAAGCAGCTATTGTGCTGTGCTAGAAAACAGTTTAAATCAAGCCATTCTGGGGCACGAGACTGTGCTGTAAGACAAGCTAGAATCGAAATAAATGTGTTCTGTCATCCCAAGGACAAAGTCACAATGCCACTTGTATGGGCTGCAGGCTTGGGTAGCATATCAGCACAAGCATCAAAAACCTGCTGTTGAAAAATGACTTTTTTTTTTCTCTTGGTGGGCAACTAGGTTGTTCAACCCTTTTTTTTGCCTGAGTTTTCTAAAAGGTTATCAGCCTTACTCAACAATTTACCAACATCGTCAGTTTTCTATCCAGCCAAATGAAAGATGATTTTTGATGGTTTTTTGTAAAATGCTACATTTCAAATGGAGTCTAACGGGCTGCTTTTCCACAAACGAACTTTTGAAAAAGAAAGTATGCTGTCTGTTTTGCTGTGAGCATGGCATCTCAGAATTCCGTAGGTTAATGATGCTTATGTGACACAGATTAGGTATGAAACAGAAGTCATTTATCATGAACCAGATATGTGTTTCTGGGCTTTTTACTGGCTTGATTTCAGCATGCTAAGTGTTCATGAAGACAACTTTTCTTGTGTCAGGGAAAATCCTTCTAATAATTTTTTCTGTATATTTAAAGGAGTAGGATAGAAATCTTCAGCAGGTTCAGAGAAACAAATATTTAGTTAGGTTTTTCTGTGCATTTCAGATTTTCTAGTGATTTTTTAAACTCAGAAAGCAGAAGATAGAGACCCAGTGTGTGGACAGACTTTTGGTTAAATCTGGAGCCTGTTCACCGATAGTTTTTTAGAACATTAAGGTCTAAACTTTAATTTTAAAGATGTATTTTTTCTTTTCTGCCTATTGAGACGGAAAAATCTAATTCTGTAATTTACATTGTGTCTGTCAAAAGGGTTGTAGTAACTGCTAAGGAGAAGTGATGTGTGGAAGCAAAGAAGGAAATGTAGAGTTACTGGAGAAGATGAAAGAGAGACTTTGTGTGTGAATTTTTAATATCCTATACAGTTCAGCCCAGTTCCTATTTGTGAGTTTTTTAAAAAAAGTCACTTTAACATGACACTACTTTCTTTTAAATATGTATTTTAATCCTGTCTCAGCTGCCATAATTCAGCCCTTATGAAGCTGTTTGTTCCTTTTACATTGAAATTCTTTCAGAGATTAATTTAGCCATGACTCTCCTACAGCACTCTAACCCAGGAGTGGAACCTTGCAGACGCAGATGCAGGAAAACAGAACATTTTTCTTTGGTGTTTGTGAGAAACAAGGAGGTTCATCTCCAGCTTTGACTGGGGAAGAGATGCTGGAGCAGCGAAACTTGGAGGTACCCTCCTAAACCTCTGAAACTTCTAAAAAGCAGTGCGTGCATGGCAGCGATGGCCAAGCCCAGCTGGTTAGCTCCATGGCTGCCTATGCAGATTTGCAGCTGATGGCAATATCGGGTGGCAGGACGCTTTCAGACAGTGTAACAAGGTTGTTCCCTCTTTTTTTACCAAGCTGATGAATCTCCTTCTGCTGTCTGGGTGGGGAATTTCACTGGGCTGCCACGTCTGTGCTGTCTGACCCGGACCAGCCTGTTGTCAAGGTCTGGATGGTGCCAGAAGTTGGAAAGGTTGCTTCTGCTGCCAGGAGCATAGACAGCACAGACATGGATAGGGGAATGCTCTCTGTGCCTGAGGTACAGCTGGCATAACTTGGTAATAGAGTAAGGTCCTGCTTTGCGCATAGGGCAGGATATTCCTTCTAATGAGAAAGCACCTGGCAATGCTTGTTTTCCTTGTAGGTTGGGAAAATAGGATATTTTTGTCATTGCTGTCTAGTCTGGACATCATGGTTGAAAACACTGTCAAGGCTCCAGTGGTTTACGCTAGTGCTACAACTGATGCTTCTGTTTCAGGGCATAAGGGGACCAGCCGCAGTGGATGCCTTTAGGGGGAAAACTAGTTCATAAAAGAATATATAGGTCAGATTTATTAGAATTTTATCTTCTAAAAGTACACATTTTGTGGATTCTTATACCAGTCTGCAAATACATGTCTCCATTTATGTTAAAAATTGTTTAGTGTTTGTTGTTTTAGGCAACATGTGCAAACAAGAAGTGTTCAGAGCACTGAAGCAGCTAATAGAACAAAAAGAGGTTGTAAAACAAGTAAATCTGGATAAAGGGAAAAAAAAATCAATGAGTGTGTTTGGGGGGGTCCCTTTATCTACAAAGATATACTGTCTTGTATAATAGAGTTCTCTTCACATGAAGCACTATTCACGTTATGAATAGCCTTTTCAAAAAAAAATATGGCTCCCTGGCACGAGCATCGAGAATTGCTACGGCTGTCAGCATCTGTTCTTTTATTCTGAGACAATTTTCTGTCTAACGTTAGAGGCCAAAAGGATTTTTAACTATGGTGTAGCATTACATTGTAATTTTCCTCCTACAATCAGTCTGGCAATAAAATTCTTTCAATGAGAATGCGAAGAAAGTAAGGTTGTTTGTATGAATCCAATGCAACAAACCCCTTCCTCCACAACACTGTTAGCAGAGAAAGAATTCGTTTTGTAGAATAACACATAGATTTTATGTAAATAAGGGGCAGTTCCTTCAAAACAGATGTTTAATACTTAATGTAACTATTCTCATTTATCACCCAGAAAAAATTATATTTTATTCTAAATAATTTCCTGATTGTGATTGACTTTTAAAATGCAGAAGTCTATGAGCAACATTTAAAAGAAAAAGGCCTCTTTGTGTGAGCTTTTTAAACAAGTGCACACATCATTTGTACTTTGTGTCTAGCACAGCCTCTGCCAGCATCTGTGTGAGCTTCACCAAGGAAGCATCACTGGGCTCTTTGGAAGCTATTCCGGTCTGCTCTGATCCTCTGTAGAAACTTGTGGTGTCTGCTTGTAACAGCCTATGCAGGAGGTGGATTTTGCAGCTGAAGCTAGCACAGCCCTGAGCAATAAGGTCCAGGATCTATTTTTTTACTTCTTCAGTAGGATGACCAAGAGCAAGGAGGGGAAAAGCCTGCAGGGTGTATCTGGTGCTCTTGGCTGAGGGCGGTGTCCAAAATGAGAAGCACTTTTCCTTCCTCCCCAGTGGTGGGAGGCTGGATCTGTTCCTTGTGTTCCTTGTGAGGCAGGTGAGATGGAGAGGCTGAGATGGCAGAAAGTGGATTTGTTCTGTCCCAGGTAGCGCTTTTGCTGCTGCATGGAATCTCTGCTGGTGAAGTGATTGTTGGCAGGAGCCTCCTGCCCTCCTTTTGGTCTGGTGTGGATTTCACCTGCCTCCAGCTTTGTCTCCAAATCACAGATATTTCTGGTGTCTGTCGCCAAGGCATCCTAGCAACTGTGACAAAAATAAAGGTGGGTGAGTGCAAAGCTTTTGCTAGAAAGTGGAAGAATTCAGAGAGGTTATAGAGCCTTGTAATGCTCTCTGTCAGCTGAAATTGCTGAAATTCCAGCAAGCCACGGGCACAGAACTGCCACTGCCCCAGCAGAGAAGAAGGACATTGAAATAACCACCCACAACCTAATGGGAGAGGTAAATTTATATTGTTTTATTAACAAAACTGCATTTCCACAGCAGAATATTTAGTAACATCAATGGCAGTTCAAAAGACCCTAACTATTTAAATGTTTCATTGATTTATTATTATTGATATAATTTAAACCCTTATTAGCAGAACAAATGGATTTTCAGCCTTTCATAGCGATTGCCTTGTGTATTTTCCTTTAGTCCCAGCTTACTCAGTGCTGTGTTAAATTGACATATAATGGCACTTTAGGCAGAACAAGCATTTGATCAGTCTGCCTCTATCTGCTGTTGCTCTGTATATACTTTCTGTTTTGAAGAATGGTAATCCTTTGTATTACACAATCCTCTTTTGAAAAAATAATCCTGGTGTTATATAAGTGATAAGTAATGTGTCCTTAATATATTATTGTGGGTGGGAATATTTCATCACGAATACTTTTATCTGCATAACCATCAGTGAAAATGAGGGGGAATAACATAAAAATGAGAGTCACACAATGTCATTAGTCAGCCAGTGGTTCAGCCAGGCTAGAAGAGCCCTTTTCCAGACCACAGGTTTCATATACTTTCAGATCCCCTTGCTAAATATTGCTGCATATTTCTGTGCCTCCCTTTCCATAAGAAATAATGTTTTCACCAGAGTTCACATCTCTGCTGTCGAAGAATTTTTAATAAAGCGTTCAGTATGCTTAATTATTAAGAGACAATATCTGCAATTAGATTGTGTCGATTTCCAAATCTGAAACTGTTCTTGAAACAACTTCTTGCTTTTTCTTATGCTCGCAGGATGCTAGGATGTACTAACTCTGGATAACATCATCTGTGCATATAGAAGATATTTGAATGCATGATAGAACAGCCGCAGCAAATCCTTAAAGGAGTATTTGGGGGTTTTTATCTTGTAAATAAAAGGGGCAGAATGATGCTCTTCTGGCACAGTAAGCTACTGAAAATTTATAAAATCTTTAAAACCTGCTTAAAGAAAACAAACATGCAGCAGAAGTATTGTATCTTTTTCTGTGCTAATCATTGTTCTTGATTATCCTTTGCCTTTGATTATTGCACTGTGTTCTTGCACACATTATCAGTCCCAAACAGGAAATCCTTTATTTAAACAAATGCTGTGTTGTACTTTTGTCTTTCGGATCAGAAAAAGAAGATTATTTTCTGTTCATTAGGAAAAATTATCTTTGTAAGAATTACGAAGTCGTTATCATCTCATAAAGAGTCATATCTGATTTTTCACCCAGATGTGAAATGTCTTTACTAGAGTGATGATTCCACATCAAAATAATAAATATATACAGGATGTCATGCTATATCATGGTATCAGGCTGTTAGTTTCAATTAACAGGAGCAAGTGGAAAAGCAGTCATCATTTCTGTCCTCACTGTGTAAGACAGAGAACAGATCTGGAAGCTCATGGGTTAAGTGATTCAGAGGTGCTCTTAGACTGGATGCGTGGGAATCCGTTTATACCTTGAAATGCTTTGGAGTTGCAGTGTTGTTTCCCTTTCCTGAAGGCAGAATCTTGGAACAGTAATGATTATATGAAGATAAATTAGCTGTCAAGAAATCTCAGCTTAAAGAAATGATTTTTTATTTTTAGAAAATGAAGGATGTGAACAAAAAAACCTATTGGACCATAATAGGTTGAAAGTCCAGATTTGAAAGTTGTTTGCATGCTCACAGCTAAAGTTGCTTTATCTTTTTCAAATGTCTGCCTTTGGTTAAAGAATGAGGACTGAAAGGGGAGATGCAGTTTGTGCAGCTGACCAAGTTGTGCAGTCAGGCTATCCAAATGTCTTCTCTAATTATGATACGCTGTTGGGAGACCAACTGAAGACCCTAGAAAAGCTCATCTGCAAATCCTGCTTGGTAATCCTTAGATGATATCATAATCCTGCTTGCAGGATCCAAGTTATGCACTTCTCTGGACAGTCATGGCTGGTATGCTGTTTTTCCTATGTTCCTCTCGTTTCCTTCTCCATCCCAGAGCAGGAGGAGCCCCCATCTGTTGCTGGCTCTCACTGATAGTAGAGAGGGACAGGTCCAGCTTCCATTTCTCCCACTAGGGAGGACCAGGACACAGCAGCTGTAACCCACAAAGTCCTTCACAAGTCTGCAAACACAGCTCTAGGGTCCAGAGATCCTTACAGCCAGCCAGCTGCCAGGGTGTACTTTGGAGATTGGAGAGCTTCTGTGGATTTATTTGGGGCTGGTGATTCCAACACCTGCTGACAGCCCAGTCTTGGAAAAGTCTGTGCTCTGGTGATGATCAGATCTCATGGGTCTTCATATTTCTGCAATATGTGGTCTTACAGTGTCTTTGTAGGTCAGGTGAACAGGCTCTGGTTTTAGAAATTTGTCTGTTTGGAATGCTTTGTGGAAGGAAAAAGTCTTAAGATTTCAGTAACTTGAAAACACACAGGAAAAAGCAATGCTTGACTTAGTGGTTTCTCTGACAAGGAGAGGGAAATCCTTTGTAGAACAGAACGATCTGGTGTGATTGCATGCACTTGGGTGTCAGGGGTCAGTAAATCCACTCTGAACTTTTCTTTAGATCTGACATTCCATGCAGGTACTTTAATGAGTTTGTCTGGCTCTTTTTGAGTTTGGTTTGATCAAATTTTATTCTTTTATCAATGCCTTCCCTCCCATCTACTAGACTAGCCTTTATTTTTAACGCAAAGAATAGTTTATTTATTATAGCTGTCAGAACTAGAAAGCATTTTCCTGTTGGAAGCAGCACAAGGTCTTTACAAGCTTTGCCATGAGAAAACTGTGCCTGGGGGGGTGGTTCTGTCCCTGAGACAACTGACAATATCCCACACCTTGGGATCATAATGTCAGGCTTAATGTGGCTGTCATTTGCTGGTGGCTGTCTGTCATACTTAGTATGGGAAGGCCTCCTCTTTTCTGTCGGCCATTCAGCTACTGGAATACTGGTGAAAATGATGGATCCACTCTGCATTTGCCCTTGGCTCTGGATGAAGTGAACTGTCAAATGGTCATCCTTGTTGATTTTGACCCACAGCTGGACATTGCTAAGAGGCAGCCTACAAAATGCACCACAGATGCCTGCAGATGCCCTTTCCATATCCCTGTATTTCCAGGATACACCATGCTGTTCTTGTTCACGGTTTCTCAGCTTGGTGTACTGCTTCATGTTCTGGGACACTGTGTTGGGTGCAGCATGCTGAGAGTACAGCTCCTCACAGAAAAGCTGTGAGGATCATCCAAACTTGTCTTATAAATTGAAACAGATTTTTCCATTCAAGTGCAAGAGGTTATTCTATGTTTAGGTGTCTCCATTGCTTCTCCTATGGTGGTTGACCCTGGCCAGACACTGGACACTTGGTGCCCACAAAAGCTGCTCTGTAACGCCCCATCCTCATATGGACAGGGGAGAGAAAATATAAGGCTTGTGGGTTAAGATAAGGGCAGAGAGAGAGAGATCACTCATCAATGACTGTCATGGGCAAAACAGACCTCAACTTTGTGAAAATTCTACTAATTTATTACCAATCAGATCTGAGTAGGATAGTGAGAAAATAACAACTAAATGTTAAAACACCTTCCCCTTACCCCTCCATTCTCTACCTCCTTCCCTCCAGAGGCACAGGGAGACATGGAGTGAGGGCTCAGGTCAGTTCATCACGATAACTCTGCCACTCCTTTGTCTTCAGGAATAGGACTCTTCACACTCCTTACCTTAAATTCCTCATGCCACATACTGGGAGCCAAAAAGGACTGTGGTCAGTTGACCTTGGCTGGATGACCACCAAATGGCTCTATCAGTCCCTTCCTCAGAAGGACAAGTGAAAAGAGAAAGTAAGATGGAAAAAATCTCCTGCGCAGTTTAATAAAGCAAAGGCCATGTGTGGAAGCAAAGGAAAACAAGAGGCTTATTCCCTGCTTCCCATCAACAGGAGATGTTCAGTCACTTCCTAGGAAGCAGGGCTTCATTGTAGTGGTTGCTCCAAAAGACAAACTTTTTTGTAAATAACAAATGCCTCCAGCCCCTTAGCTTTTACACCTGAGCAGACATCATCTGGTATGGAATGTCCCTTGAGTCAGTTCGGGTCAGCTGTGTACCACCATGGCTAGGGAGTCCAGGCGAGCATGGTACGCCATGCCAGCCATGTGCTGGGAAGTCACTGCTGCAGCTAGATAGTGTAATAAATGATCAAGCCCAATTTCGTGAATCAAAATATAGTTTTATTTCGAGACTTAAACTCAGTCTCTAACAGCCACAATTAAAAGGAACAGTGTCGAACCCGGGTTTCGGCACTGGGTGAACACAGAAACGGACCCTATCGCTCCGAATCTGCCCTGTTCACAAAGTGTGTCTCGAGCTGCTGGTTTTTATACAGTCTTTGGCTAAGGATGAGGAGTTACCTTACTCCTCGTGTCTCTTCTTTTCATCAGATATTCATGTCCATGTCTCCGGTCAGTTGAATAGATTTCCTGTGGTGGAACAATGTCTTGATTGCTTTCTCCGAGTGCTGTTTAGAGATGTAGAACTCGGCTGGAGCAGATAAGATACCCATCTGGTGCTGATCGCTGCGTCGTTGGCAGGTTCATCTCCGGGGGGGAACACTTATCTGGTCACTTCTTCTATTCACTGTGTAAACGAGTGTTCTGATGGTTTCCCAGCAGAAAACTCCCCCCGGTTTCTCAATCTTCCGTGTCCCCCTCACATTCTGCTTTTCAAATCCCAAGTACATTTTATATTTTACAAAGTTTAATTCAGACCGAACGTGAATTAACTTTATATTACATATCACAATAGGCACTGAGCTGACCAAAACACTAGGCAGAGAACAATCTCCTCTTGAGAAGTACTACTTCTGTTGGTCTGGATAGGAAATGCTTGAACTTTCACAGCATCTTCTAAGTTGTTGCTATTAATTATGTTGTTTTAGTTAGCTGTCAGGCAGTCCTGGGAGTTAAGTAATTAAATTGCATTTAGACGCTCAGGTAGACTTTACTAAGCTTAGTGTTCTTTAATGTAGCTTTTTGATTGGGGGAATTTTAGAACTGAAAAGCTGGACTCAAGAGGCTGGGTTTCTTGGGGAAGATTTCTTATGTTGGAGGATTGTATCCAAGACCTGTTGTTCCTTTGAATATCTTGGGGGGTGTCCCTCTCCATCTGCCTGATGTCATTCTATGAGGGTAAAGCAGACCCATCAAGGACTTGCTTTGTGAAGTTCCAAAATGTATCAGTTTTTAGGGTGCTCCTAAGACTGACTCTTTAAATAAAAGCCAGCACATGTTTTGAAGAATACAGCAGTCAAATTTTAAGTGCCAAAAAGTCTCACCTGGATATGGAATTGATTTCTGTTCAGGATCTGCATGAAGTGCTAATTAGAACATTAGCAGTTGAAGACAGTGAGGTACCAGTTCGGCTGTGCCAGGTAGAATAGTCAGTAAAATTTTGACTTAGAAACAGCTATTGGTTTTGTCTTTCACACACAAAACAATCTGGAGGTTTTCTGTTCTTTGGAAAGAAAAAGCCAGATGAAATGTAGGACAAAAATACCCAGTTCACACTCTCTGAGAGGGCAGCCATGCAGGTAATAGATTTTGGCATCAGATACAGCTGGGAGGTGAAAATGAACAACTGGAGTCAGCTCTCTGTTACTTGCATAGAACTTGACAGAGTTTTGGTCTTGTATTTTCAGCAACACTGATAAAATTTATGCAAGGTTGGAACCAGCAAATGGTACCAACTTAAATAACTAAAAAAGATATTTTTACCTGTAATTTGTAGTAAACATGAGAATGCATCTGGTTTCTAGCCAGTAAGCGTGGAGTAATTTCTGCATTAAAGATAGAAGGTTTTTCTTTTTATGCTCCAGGTTCTCCAATTACATTTGCTTAACATAATTTAATAGACAACAAGTTAGTATTTGAAAATGAAAACATTTAAGATGTAGGAAGCATTTATGTAATACTTTTCCTTCCATTAAAGGCTTTTCTAAGCTTTTAGGATCTCAATATGTTTTAATTTAGACCACTTGTGGAATCCTTCCCACATCTGTTTGTCAGGATATTTTTAACAATTTTACAAGCTATTGGAAATGTACTATGTGCCTTTATACAAAGTTCCTCTGGTCTGCCTGGCAAGCAGAGGGGAAGACAGCGGTGCTCCCACTAGGTGGGGCAGCATCCTACCACCTTTTTAAGAACGAGCACATTTTCTTCTGTGAGAAAGGACAATTTCCCAATAGCCTGCGGGAACCTGTTGAGAGCCAATCCACCTGGAGCAGACTGGCTTAGGAGATGCTCCCCTTGGGTTATTATCCCAGCAGCTGACACAAGAGCCTGTTCTTGGGAAACATTGGCTTCTTTCTGCCTTGAGGTGGATGGGATGGGTGCCTGCAGAGCTGGAATCATAGGAGCACCCCTGGGATATGGCCCAGCCGACTGCCTGCACTCCATCAGCTCTCTGCTGGGAGGAGCTGGGGCAGCAGCCCGGGAGATGAGCAGGGAGTTTAGGACTGCCACTCACAGACAGGATTTGAGTGGAGTGGTAGTCCAGGCTATGTGTGTTTGGGAATATTTAGCACCAAAATGCTTAAAAATATTTAGCCTGAAGATAGTTACAAGTGACCTTTTCTTCTGCTTGTACGTGGCATTTTTCTCATAATTCTGGAACTGCTTTTAGGATTGTAACTCTGCCTTTGGCCAGGTGTGTTATGTCCTGCATGGAGAAGATGTGTTGTGTCCCTTTGCTGTTGAGTCACCATCACGTGCAGAGGCTGTTGAGGCAGGCACCGTTCTGAACTTGCATTGCACCAAGTGCCCTGGTAGGAGTAATGAACCAGAACCTGCTTCTGTGTTTTGGATACCCTCCAATCCCAAAAGTGTAATGGTTATTGAGAACACTAAAATGTTCTGCAGGAAGACTCAGACTGTTGTGGCATGTGCCATTTTTCCTTTCTGTACATTTCTCCTTTTCTAGATGATTCTTTAAGATGTCTCCATTGACTGTCAACAGATGTGTTTGGAGGAGTTGCCTTTTTTCTACAAGAAATGTGATGATTCCATGATGCAAAGGCTTATACAGATTACAATGTAATTGGTTCTGAAGGTTGTCTGAACCTTGCCTTGCCATGATACTTGCCCAGTTTCTCATTCTTAAGTTGAACTTTAATGTTCCTTCAATGTCAGATTCTTAATCTTCTGAGAGTTCCTGTTTCAAAACAAACCATTCATAATTCAGAGTTCTCTGTCAGCACTTCTGGGAATAATTTTGTTGTTGTTGTTGTTTTTTAAAGCCAGTGACAATATTTTTGGTTTTGCCTTTGAAAGCTGTAATTAAATGTTTCACTTAATAGCTATTTTTAAAATTATTATTCTAGTTTATTATCTAACATTTTTGAATGATATATACCAGCCTATGAAGGGCAAGAGAGTGATAAAAAAACTGAATTATTTTTAAACAAATCCTTATTAGAAAAATAAATAATACAGATGATTCTTTTTGTGTGGTTCTGCTTGTGGTGTTAGAACAAGGGGGAATGGCTTCGATTGGATAGAGAGGATAAGTTCTTTACTGTGAGGGTGGGGGAACAGGTTGCTCAGAGAAGTTGTGGGTGCCTCATCCTTGCTCAAGGCCAGGCTGAATAAGGTTTTGAACAACTTGGTCTAGAGGAAGGTGTCATAGCTCAGAAAAAAAAATGGGTTTGAATGGGTTTGAATTTCAAAATTACTAAGATCCCTTCCTTTAAAATTGCTCTTGTCTCTTTAGGTCTGAACCTTTTTGGGTGGGAAGATGAAGGGTTATTGACTTTCAATAAATTACTTTTAATGAATTATTATTTTTCCCCCGTAAATGACTTCACAGTTACTATTAAAACTGTAATATAATCCCAAATGGTTAGCATTTAACATACTGATGATCTTCAGTTCTGAAAAATAGTGACAGTAGATGGATGAAAGCCTAGAAACTGAGATTTAAGTGAAAAAACATGAGATGTATGGAATACTGTGCAATACCGTAATAAGAAAAACACTAATTTAAATATGTCCTAATTTTCCTGTAACTCTGTCATTTTAGGCTAGATTACTCGGTATCTTTCCATTAACATGCCTGGACCATTACTAAAGGTCTCTCTTATTTTAAAATTCAGGGAGCATAATTTTTTTTCTGGGAATTATCATAAAATACTTGAGCAGCTCCCCATCTCCTCTCTCCCTCAAATTGCTTGTATGTGGTCTAAATAAAATTCAGGTTCCACTAAAGATGCTTTTTTTCATTTCAAAGAGGGGAAGAGATATTCTTTGTATTTTCCTCTGGCAGGCAATATTTAGATATCAAAGAGAGTAACACATTTGAGCCTTTTTAAATTATTCAGGACTGCCATATATTTTACATGAGAAGATATTCTTGTATATCTTGATTAAGCATAGGAAACTGGTCTAAGACAGTATACATTCATTTGTAGAATTCCAGATCCTAAGAAAGGAGTATGTTATATATACACACACACACACACACACACATACATACATTTACATAGGTTTTAAATGAATATACATTTTATTTATATAATGTAATTAATTGAGGGGAGGACTGGAAACCATTAGTTTCCATGGCTGATTACAGGCTGAATTTTCTAGTGTCATAAACGTCAGCTAAGGTATGTGAACAGGCCCAGGAGCTGGACTTCATGATCCCTTCCAGCTCAGTATATTCTCTTATTCTGTATGACAGCTGTCTGCAGAGAAATAGGATGTTGTTCAAGTGTAAAACTAGCAGGAGAAATAACTGTTGTCTATTTTAATTTTAAAAAGTCCAAGGAAGTATCTCGGTTTAACTCTGTTTCAACTTTTTTCCTTGAGGAAAAGAGCTTGAGTCACACTTTCTGTCTTGTTGAGGAAAATGCACTTGGTTTTAATCTTTAGCAATGACGTTAAAATCACAATAAGTGTTTAATCCTAGTGCATAAAAGCTCTGAATTCAAAGATATAAATGTGATAACAGAAAATGAATATAATTAATTTATGTGTTTGCTGATGACATACAGATGTTCCACATATGTATTTGGTTTGCAGCAGTAAGCATATCCACTATGAGACACTTCTCTAATGCCTACAGACTCATAACACTGTGGTAAATAGGTTTGGAATTTTTGACCCGTAAGAGGAATAGAAATATTTATTTCAAAAAAAGTATTGTAAAGAAAGGTCAGATTCCTCCTCAAGACTCAGCTTTGCTTTTTTTTTTTTTTTTTTTTTTTCAGTGGGGGTGGAGTATCCTTTCTAATCTTTGAGGGAAATAAATTCAGTAGTTCTTTAATGTGTGAAGACCTGATATTTATTTTTTTTCTTTTCTGAAAAACTCCCAGATCTGTTATTTTACAAATTATCAATGTCAAAAATGTATGCTTGTACAAATAAGCTGATCCCCATCATACTTCTGCAATAGATGTGGAATCCTCTGGCTAAAAGTTTTAGCCTCTCCACTTCCCCCAGAATATGGCTGAAGTATCATTATCTGGTAGGCTTACTGAAATCTGACTGTTATTACCACTCATCATGGGTACACTCTAATGTCTATCTCCAGAATAAAGCAGAATAAAATAGGTGACATCCCACTGCTATGAAAAAAGAAGGGTTTCATTATGAATCATTCTCGAATCACCAAGTTAAATTTAGCGTCTTTGGATTTCATCAGTGTCAGAAATTTAATCCTACTGGAAGAGTGGAAAATAGAATTGATTTGCATCTAAAAATATTCAGAGTAACCTTATTTACAAAGCAATCCAGCTTGTGTAGATATACTTCTAAATGTGTGTGTGTGTGCCTGCTTATATACACCAAAGCAGCTGCTACCTTATTTCCAATATAAGCAGTAAAATAAATAACCTTTAAATAGTTTACATACTTGTGGGACGAACCACAGCCGAACATGGAAATCACAGGTTACTGTCTTTGTCTATTTATTGTGCTTCCACAAAATATTTTTGTGCCAGCATGGCTGCCTGGCTTTGTCCCGTTGCGGTAAAGCATGGGATAAAGTCTCTGGAAATGGTGCTCTGCACATAAAACCGCTGCTCACTTAACCTTTTTTGCTATCTAGTTGCAGCATTTTCTCTGTAAATAAAGTAAAGCCAGAATTAAATTACATGAAACAACTGCAGGTATTACTCCTTAGCAGAGTATTTCTTGTGAAAATGTCATTGCCTTACTCCAGAATATTGAATTTTCTTTCATAAACTGTGATCTTTTGGTGAGATGTGGGTCTCTCTGTGTCCATTTTAGAAGAAGTATATTACCAAAAGTGTGGTACAGTAGTTGTCCAGTTCAGGGAACCTGAAATCCACACACTACTGACAGTCAATGAGATACTGTATTACACCAGGAAGATTTCTCAGTGTTCTGTCAATACTTTGGACTTGACAAAAACAGAGAACTGTGTGTTCCTTTCCCTGTACCTCCAGGGGAATAATCCTCCATGTCCTGCTATGCAAACGCCAGCAAGAAAACATGATGCTTTGCCAGTGTTTGCTTCTGCCCACCTTGAATTATTTCTTCACAAATTGATTTTTTTGTTTCTGTGGAGAGAAGGAAAAAATCTCACCCAACCAGCACAGTTGTAGCCAGTACAGAACCTGTGCATAGGCCAGAAAAGCAAAGTGTTCTCACTAGGACATGCTGGAAGAAATCCTGCCTTTATATAAATTAGTGGGCGTTGTGCCACTTACTTCAGTTGGAGCAGGCTTTTTCTCAGCATGTGCCATTTAAAAAAATACTGAAAATTTCAGACCAGTTTTGGTGGACCAGATGGTTGTGTTTCAACCTCTGATGGTACAAAAGTAATTCATTTATCTTTTTGGCACAAGGGCTGCTTCTTTTCAAACTCAAAAATAATGTTTGGAATTAAAAATTGAACTATTATGATAAAATGAGAAAACTGGACTAATATATCAACACAGTGATGGATTTCCAATAACTGGAAATTATTGCACACTTCAGAAAACAACAATAATTCATAGCGACAGTCAGGTTTTCTTCCCAGTGCCATTTTATTTGCAATTGATGGAAAAATCAAATCAGAAAACTGTTTTATGGCACAACTTATTTAGTATTTCCAACTCTCATTTTAAAAAAAGAAAAAAAAAAAAAAAAAAAAAAAAAAAAAAAAAAAAAAAAAAAAAAAGGATTGCAAAATGATCCCAGTTGTTTGACTGCAGTTGATTTAGAAAATCACATTTGGTGCTGAAACAACACATAAGGACTTTGGGTCAGTATTGTGGAGCGCCCAGAACACACCTAAACACTCTTTAAAGCATATGACAGCTTTTAATTAGATTACCTTGTCAGCATTTATTTTTAATTTCATTGCTGCAGAAGAACTGGTATTCTAATCTAATATAATGTACAAGGGTTGTTGATTTTAACGGTAATCTTCTTGTGAAAATAAGATGTGTCCAACACATTTTCAGATTCCTTGCCAAGTGCCAGAAATATAACCTTAGGAAATGACTGTGAGGCGATCATTGAATTGCTCTTTCCCACAGGAAACAAAAAAGAAGTAATTAATTTAATGTAACTAAACTGAATTAAATTAAATATTAAAAAGTTTTATGTAGTGCTGTAGCACAGAGTGAGTTATAAAGGTGATTTCCAGATGCCCAGGGAAAGAGAGCCCCTTCCCACTTCCACAGAGATTTGCTGCTGAGAGTGCTGGGGTGTCAGAAGTTAGTTTCTCTTCAGAGACTCACTTCAGTAAAATACTTAAAAGGGAAATTGGGTAGTTCCATCAAAAACCTCCACAGGACTACATAGAACTCTTCCTATTTAGGTTAGATTTCATACCTTTGATGTAGTTTTGTTAAAATGAATGTAAATGTACTTTTTTTGTGCAAGGACAGACTGTCTTGAAAACAACGTAAAATGTGCCCTGTGCTCTGCTCAGTATGTTAAAATCATAAAGGAACTGAGCTGATTGTGATGTACATCACTTAACTGGGGCATGCTTAATAAGAAAATCTGCTTAATTGGGCTATCCTTGAGAGAAGCTGTTTAGGCTAAGACTGAATGGAAATGACTGCTGCTTATAAGGAACATTATGAACAACAGGAACAAAAATTTCATCTAAATGAAGGTACATTTGGCTAGGGACATTGTACAGCAATAATGAACTGGGTATTTAAACAGATATGAAATACAGGTGTCTTTTTCTTAAATAGAAATAGTCAAATAAAGATCATGCCTTCATCTAACTCTGCCCTTGCAATTTGTGGGGTTTTATAAAAGGCATCATAAACTAATCATGGCCAGCAACTAAATGAATCATAAACATTCCCTATTTCTGTTTGTTTTCCAGGTCTGCATCCATTTGCTCACAAGGCTACACTCACAGATGATTTTAGACAAGTGACAATCATTGCATGTCTAACTGTGATTCTTTGATCCTTGTTGTTATGTTCTAGAATGTCTTAGAGCTTTCATCCAGTTCTGCTCTGGTGGAGGCTTAGCAACTTGTTTCAGTAGCAACAAATATAAAATAATACATAATGAATAATACATAGATGAACAAGTATCACTTCAAGTCTTGGGCTTCTGTTCAGATTTGACACTTTTGATTCAAATTGGATACTTTCAATCTACATAAATCTGTCTCCTGAGATGTATTTTCTAAATGCATCTTATAAATGCATCTGTCTTGGTGACAGGTTCCTTTCCAGCTTCTTGGGGTACTTGTTTTAAACTGTGCTGTATCCTTTGTGCTGAGCATTGAGCATCTTTGTGTGTTACAATTTTCCCCAAAGCACTGATGTCTCTGAGCAGCAACATTCATCTGTATGTCTTAATAGGGAATGTAATTCTGTGGTCCTCATCCTCATATTGGGACACAGGACTTTGATATGTTTCTTGTTCTTAGTGTCTGATTTCATTCTCATCAAATGGGGTACAGACTCCCAAAAATGAGAGGAGGGGCTGTTTATATAAGTTAGCTGGCATGAGAGATCTCTTTAGGCAGACAAAGTGTGATCTATGTCCCAGCTGACTTGGGGAACACAGCATTGAAGTTCAGTGAAGGAGAGGCTGGGCAGCAGCACTGATGTGCTTTGCTGGTATTGACTAGAATGTGGTCCAGCTCTGCCACATTGAAGAACTCCACCTATATCCATGATATCCTCTTAGATCTGGCTGCAAAAGGGATGAGATTATAGACTGGATGTCTTTCCTTGAAGGAAAGATTGATTTGCTGTACGAAATTTTAGCATGTTTTTTGGCTTTAATATTTTCATTCATGTAACAAGCCCCAGAATTTCTTGATTTATAGAAGGAAAGAATTATGAAGTAGCACTAGAACTGAGTTTAGATGCTATTGCTTTTCCATGTAAGTCATACAGCATGTTTGGGGTGCTTGCATCTGTGGCCAGGGGGAACCTGTAGCTGTTTGCCACCGACCCTGTAGGAAGAAAAGAACGCGTGGACTGGGTCTGTGCTCAAAGTGGAAGGAAACAGGCTGGAGGATTTAATGCCCTTTTGCTCTTCTGCTACTCAACAGCCAGATGAGTTGCTCCTTGCACTTGCAGGAACCTGAGGCTCTTGGAGGGAGCGGGGAACAATGAGTGTCAGGACAAAGACCGCCATGTGTGAGTGCTTCCAGGGCTGTGACCCTTCCAAGTCCTCCCTCAGGAGCTGGCTCTGCTGGGTGGCATCATTGTGTGAAGGCAGGATAGCAACAACTATCATGTTGGAGGATCATGTGTTTTCCATAGAGTACCTCAAGAACCACAGTTTTAGTTATATTTCAATGTGATAAATTAATGGTCTTTTAAAATGATATTTAGCCAGGGTGTCTTTCTAAATACGTCGTGGTTCAAAAGGAAGGTAAGATGTTGGACTTGGTAAATTAGGACCTGAGAAAAAATCATCTGACCTTTCACCCAGAGAAAAGGAAAATAAGAGTAACATTTACTCATAAGCAACATCTACACCTACTAATATTTGCTTGGTATTCAAATTTTACCCACTTCCAAAAAATTAAGGACGATGAAGAGACATGGGATGATAGTTCAGCTTTGTAGCAACAGCTGACATCATAGTTCATTTGCTTATGTTTTAACTGATATTTCTATTTCAAATCCTTGTTTTCTAACCATAAAAAATGTTAAGACCTACTTCACTCTGGATGTGAAAACTCTGTTTCATTTGCTCCTGAGCAAAGTTCGCTTTCAAGTGAACTGGAGACAGCAATCCTCCAAAACAGAGAACAGCTGATATTCTTCTTAACTGAAGTGTAGGGACCTCAATGACATTGAAGGACTGAGCTCTATGAAATGAGGGTGCAAAAACTGGTTTGTGCCCATCAACAAATTTCTAGAAAGAAAAGTATTAGTTGAAGGGTTTTGCCCCCAATACTGGTTAGTAAAATTAGGGCCGGGTTTCATTTGGATGATCTGAAATCTCTAAATGTTCCTGTCGGGTTTTTATTTTTTAGGCCAGTGTAGCTGTCAAAGCGTTGTGTTTTCCTGCTCCAAATGTATGTGGGTGTATGGAAATATGTAATGCAATTAATTACCCAGAGTGGATGACATTACTTTTCTTTACAGGGCTGAAATAGAAGTCAATTATCACTTTAAAATAGCTTGCCTTTCTAGCCTTCAAACAAATAGAGAAGAATATAGAATCTGTATGTGATGACTGTACCTTGTTAAATTTTTCCCTGCATGCATTTGCTCTCTTTTATGTTATTGCAGCAAATAACAGAGTATTATAGGGAATGATATACTAGCTTGATCTAGAGCTCCAGGAGATGAGAATAGCCTGCTTTTACCTGAGCCAGTTTTGCAGGAGGAGTTAAGAATCCTGTTGCTTAGCCTAGATGGTAATGGAAGAACAGAGAAACTGTCTGAATAAATTACTTCAAGGCTCAAAATAAGTGTCAGAACAAGACCAAGCCTTAAACATTCTACAGTGCAGCAAGTACCTGCAGAACATGAATTGTTTTAGTGTTAAGCAGTAAATGGTAAAAGAATAAATACAGAGAGGTCAACTGCAGAAGGGTTTCTCTTCCTGCTCAGAAAGTTGTTTGGCTACTGCACACAGAGAAGTTTCAGCCTTTTGCCTTACTATAATACTGTCATCATGAGCCACTGCTTTGCCACTCTTGGAGTTTTTGCCAAGAAAATAACATGTGCTTGTTCAATGTAGCTGGAATTACCAATGGTCGATTTAGAGTGCTGCTCAAATTCCAGCATTGCTAAAGAGTGTTTATACTTGTGTTTTCTGACAGGTTTGTTGGGTTGTTTTTTGTTTGTTTGGTTGGTTTTCAATTTTCATGTTTTCAATATGCAACTTTAATGGTCCTATGTAGAAGTAATTTGGCATTTTACCTTCATTAACCTTCAAGCTGCAGTCTACTCCTGTGATGGGCAACTGTGACATGCATTTCTTTCATGAACCCATCTCACTCCAGTTTTGAAACTGCTTACAAATATTTTTCTTCCACATATTGTGCATTTTCCCCCCCATATTCTTATCGTTTTATATCTTGGGTGAGTGGGTGGAAGGCAGGAAGTTTTGTGGATTTGACTTTTTCCCCATGACCAGCAGATACATACTAGTTCTCATTCAACCTGCCCATTATCTTAAATTAACTTTTCTTTTACAGCTTCTACCTCTCTGATGTGTTTCCAGAAGCTCCCTGCGATTCCCTGTTTGCTTTAGTTTTACCACTTTGCAGAATCTGGGGTTTCTGTGCCGTTGTCCCACTGTGTGGTGCAGAACAGACACATACACGAAGATTTTGGCTGGCAGGGAGGTATCCTGTTCCAGAAGCCAAAGCAGCAGCTCTGTGCCTCAGCTGACAAGCCTTCCTCAAAACATATGGCCGTGCTAATGTATCTCCTTGTAGGATGGGAGAGGGTGTCTCCATGTAGCAGCATAAGGATGTGTTCCTCTAAGAATAATTAGGCTGCTAATGGGAGTATTAGATTTGCTTCATTTCTTGCTGCCTGACCTTTTAAATGATTAGATACATCCTAGCTAGTAGTCCTTTCCTGCAATTTAAGGATTAGTGGTGTGGCCAGTTTGGAGTTTCGTAGCTGACTCCAGACTGCCACTACCCTGGATGTTGTGCTCAGCAGATGTGTTTAGAGCTGGGAGAACATGGCAGTTGAAATGCCACCAAAATATGAAGATAAATCCTGTATGTTCTTGCTGCTCATGACAACATATGTAAGTAGAACATCTTTAGCTACCACAAGATCACTCTGTTCCCTTCAAAGCCGTGGCTAGTGCCGCTTGTGTGCTGCCACCCACTCAACAAGGAATCTGTTCCTCTGGCATTTGGTTTTTATTTCTTTCTTTTTAAAATATAGTGTCTGTCACTTGAGAAGGTGTCCTGTCACTGGCTGTTTCAACACAGATTAACAAATAAAACTCTCTCAGCTAAAAGAACCTGCTTAAATGAGAGTTGACATTTGATCCAGGGTTTTGGATCATCCCCAATTTCTGGATCTCAGTTTTTCAATTTCCAACCCCCACTTCTCCCCCCCACCTTTGGGGTGTTCAGCCTCTGTCCATAGTAGATGTAAAATTTCCTGTAGCTTGTTCATAGGGACAACAGAAATATATCAAATATACTAACCTCACAATATTTAGAATTCTGAGATTAAATGAAAGTGCATTGTTCTTTTAAAGGGTTGTTCATTGTACCAGACATGGGTTCAGCTTGGTTTGCTCAGAGACTTTACAGATATCACAGCTAATGTGCAAAGTGTACTTGATCAAGAGTGCAAATGAGAATGAAATTGGATGCTTGAAAAATGAATAGATGTGCATAGACAGCTCACTGCCTGAAAACTTGCACCGGATTTTATCTGAACTTTAATGCAGAGTTCCATTGCTGCTATTTGCCCAGTTGTAGTATAGCAACCTCTCAGACCTCAAAAGGCTTGAGGAGCCCAGAAAAGTCTGACTTTTTTTTTTTTCTCTGCAGCACAGTAGATTGCTTTATGTAGAAAAGCACAAATCAGAGTTACATGCTGCTATATAAAGACTTACTACAGAAGTATTTTTTAAAGAATTTTAGAAAGTGACAGAGCTGCAATAGAGTATTTTAAGGTACTGTTATTGAATGCTAAATAATATATCCTTGTGTCCATCAGGCTGTGATGAGGCAGGTACTCAAGACAGTAACGGGCATTTAATTTTTCAAATTGTTTGTGCAGGGAAAATTGGTAATATTGTGAAACAACAATTGTTTCATTGAAAGTCTGAAATGCTGACACAGAAATGGATAAGTGGGTTCACTGGCTCATGAGCAAAACAGCTCAGTATTTCTAAATATGCTTTACATTCCTTTACTCTCTGTCATCAATTTTCTTTGGCCACAGATACCATCAGAGGCCTGTTGCTCAGGGACCACTATTTGGGAGCACCGTTCCATCTCAGAAAAAGAGATATTAGTAAGTGACTCAAGATGAAGATAGGTTTGTGAGTATTGACATTTGCTAGGTGTTGGTTTAGGAACAGAATAATGTATTAGAAAAAGACATCTGAAACATATTCTTCTTACTTTCTGCAGAGAGTGATGTGCTAGTTTTCAATTTTAATGAGTCAGTCAAATTAATAGTTTAGAGAAAAAAAAAAATCCCTATTATCATTCTAAGGTGTGAAGATCGAGGCGTAGTTTCTTCAGATATCTTCTGGTTAAACAGTTTTAAGGACCTGTTCAGTGTTCCTAAAAGACCTCGCTGTTTTAAAATTTTATTTTCCTGATGTTCAAATTGTTTGTTTTCTGGTGTTAGTCATCAGGGTACTTAAAAGTCCTCTTTAAGAGTAACAGATAACTGCATTTATTTTCCTAATATCAAACTATATGTAGATGATTGAAAATATTGGGTGAAATTCTTGGGAAATACAGTTTTTGCCCAATTCTTGCTCTAAAATTAATACTACCATGTGACTTGGCTTTAACTGTATGGTTTTACAGCCTAGAGAACAGATGTTATTATTTTTTCTTGGAACTGGAAAACTTCATAGCATAGAGATAATAAAAAATGAAACGCCTTAATGAAATATATTATTTTGTTTCTTATGCACTGAAATTAGTGACACCTGTTTGGGTTTTATTTGCCTGATGCTCTGCTAGAATTGCAGCTTGCTGACTCATAAAAAATATTTGATTTGACCTAGTAGGAAGTCCTGAGTCTTCAGTGATAGTTAATATGGCAGAATAAAATATAGATGCCCCTAGAAATGGTTTCTTGTTAAAATGTCCAGGCTTTCTTGTGCAAAATAATCTATTTATAGCATTGGAGGCATCTAAGGTGGCATTCTAGTACCTTTTTAATATTTAATGTTAAAGGGTCAAGTTTGTTGGTCTAATTCTGACTTGGTAATGGATCCTTCAGACACCAGAGGATGAGAGGGTGTCTGAAGTATAGAGGAGAAATAACAGGCTGAAGTCTATACCCATTGAATTTCACTAAGAATTTTCAGGCAGCAAAACATCTAGTGGAGGCCAGTATCTGTCTTGTAATTGTCTAATTTGTAATTAAGCTTGAACAATTTTTTGTGATATTTTAGCTATTGTTGAGATCTTTTAGTTGTTTACACAAGCTAATCTGAAACAAATTTCCTCAACTTTTCTGACTTCAAGAAAGTTTTGGGACAGTACCTAAGTCCCTTTTATACTGAGCTGGATATTGAGGACCACAAGAATTTTATCCACGTGCTTTTTGTGCTGCCTTGACGTCTGTCCTGCCTTCCTGCCAATGTCATGTTACACACCCTGATCCCCCCAGGTCCTCAGGTCCGGCCATATCCTGCCCTTACCATTCAGCATCTCACACTGGAAGTGTTATGCCGCAGCAACGAACTTCTCATCCAGAGGAGCCCCACAGAGGTGCATAAGGCTGGTCCCTGTTCTCACAGGCAGCTTTCCAGGGGATTTTATCACCTATTAAACAGCGTTTTGCAGCAGTTGCCAATGTCTCATCTCAGGATCTGGGGAGAATTCTTGGCCACCATCTTCTTAGGACAAGCATGCAAGAAAAAGCATGCCAGTGCCTTGTAGTGTCACAAAGCTTGGTTAGCCCTCTGCTAGGCTCCATGGGAGCTGAAAGCAGCTGAACCCTCCCTACGTCTGGTACAACACACAAGTCAGCTTGGCACAAAGATGTTTTTGTGTCACTTTTCCTGCGGTCTTATCTCAGATGTGATAGAATAAGAACCCTGTTCTTGCCCAAGCTGTGTCAAATCAGGAATGAAGACAGTAGGACAGTTTATTTCAGTTGCAACGAGAACTGACTTTAACATAAGTAAGATTTAGAGGAACCCACAAATGCTCTCTTAACCGTTTACCTGCTATCTTTCCCACTTTGATAATTCCAATTATAGGACAAGATAATTTGACAAGTATATGACATGCAATTTAAAACATGTTTTAAATGTACCAGCCACTTATGGCTCTCCCTATCTGATCTAGCTCAATCCAAATCCTTCCTGGGAGCAGCACAACCCACACTGCACTGCAGTGAGAGAGGCAGGCTGGAAGCTGTTGTGAGAGCAGATGGTTCAGTGGGCTGCAACTGATTTGTAGCTCATGGGAGCATGAAGTATTTATTGCACTCAGGAGCTATTCTTGTTTAAATACCCTTACATATTGTCTTTAGGTGCTGCTATTCCTATTTTGTTTCCAATAAAGAAGATGAATGTGCTTGTGCTAAATCCTTTCCATTGTAAATACATTTGGGGATTTCTGCCTGAAGAGCTGTTTCCAGGTACCCTAGTCATGACAGCTAATATTAATTCAGGATGAGGTGAAGTATCTTGCTACTGGCCTAAATAAGGAACATTGATAATATCTCCTGCCTGCCAAGGCGAGCTTGTAACCTCTGGAGATGAAGGCAGCAGAAACTCTTGGGAAAAGTTTTGAATGAAAAATTTAATTACTCTTTCTTAAAACTGAAAATAAGTCAAAATTAAAACATTTGTGAAAATTATTGGATGGTAGGTATTTTAGTAACAGTGTTTTGGGAAAAATTCGACTCAGAAAGCAGAGAAAGGTTCATGTTCATTATGGTCAGGTACAGAAGCTTTTGCCTCTAATGTAATGTTTCTTGTCCTTGACTTTCCTTTCCCACCAATTTTCAGAATGAAACAGAGATCTAAATTGGAGCGTTTAAAAACAAACGAGAAAAAAACCTCCAAACCCACATACAAAATAAAAACCTCTTTGAACATTAGCTATTCTTAATCTCAGACTGAAGAAGGACTAGTGCAGAACTTGGTTTTTGTAACTGAATTGTATCTGAACACTGAGTGCAGGTCTCAAACAGGTTTTGCTTCCTCCTGGCCATTTCCATCCTGATAGGTCTGTGGTTAATTTTGCACAAACTGTCTTGACAAGAAGGTTTTGTACAACTTTGCTTCTCCTGCTTGATCTTTTTACCCAACCTGTTCTGTCCTGAGGATTATTTTGAGCTGTTTTAGAAGAAACTGGCATCTCGCTCATGTGGAATTAAATCTGGGCAACAGGGAAGAGGTTTCATTTCTCCTTTTTTTAAATGCTGGAGAAATGAAAGGTCTACTTGCTCTAGAGTCCAGATTTCAAATGTAAGAGGAATGACATGATGTCATGGCTCTTTCTACTGCCTTCATAAAAAAAATAGCTAAAGCCTCATACCGTTTCCATATCTGGAGATCACAGTTTGTGAACATTCATTTAGTATTTGCTAGATACGGCTTGTGATATTCTCTGGAGAGAACATCAACAGTTGCCTTATCAATCCTCTCTTAATGTGTAAGTGGATCTGTGCATGGGCTACACTGGAGAAGAGAAGTGAGCAGAGCTTTCCTCCGATATTGCTTTATGCTCTGGCATTCAGATGTGCTTCCTATACCTTCCAGACCTTTTTCAGTCTGTTGTTAATATTAATATGCAAAATATTTTTATGGTGTTTTGCTACCAAGGCCATCATTAAAATGTTGTTCTCATATAACAGTTCAAGAATAATGATTTTTATGAGGACAGCTCTGCAGGCAAACAAACATTCAGAACAAGCAGAGCTGGAAAATGTAATAATTCTCTCCAGAGTGGATTCTGTGTAGCAAGTGATACATGAGTAACATGCTGGATAATGAGGAAAAAAATGAGCACTTTTAAAACAAGTAGTCTTGATGCCAGAGCTTTACTTTACTCAGGTCACTAGGGATTTGTGTGATGTAGCTCTGGACAGTACTGTTCCTTCACAGAGATTTTCACTGCATAGAGGTAAGGCTGCTTTCTGTTCTTTTCAAACCCAGCTCCTGACCTGCACATCATAGCTGTGTTCTCTTCACTGCGTCCATGGAACAGCTCATTTCTTTGCCTCACTCTTCTGTTAAGAAATAGCAACACAAGTCCATAATTAAGCAAGGGATTTTGATTTGCCTTGTGTGCCTTATGATTTCTGGTTTGGAGACAAGGCAGGAAAAGATTTGAAAAAGCAGAATGTTCTTGGTTTCCTCTCTGGGCTCCACAATTATTGTCCCATGGGTTGTTGCTGTCTCCATGCTGAAGGTTGCCTACTTTTGGACCATACTCCAGTGAAGCGGAGGCATTGAGTCTGCCAGGTTTGAAGTGAGCAGGTGGTGAGGGAGAAGAGAATGGACTCAGTCAGTGAAGGGAAGAGGATTGAACAATCACCATTTGTCAAAATAGGCAATAATTGGCTTATATTATAATGACTTAGGTTTAGGAGTCACAACTATTTGCTTGTGTGTTACTACCCTCAATCACAGTTATTTCATTGCCCTCCAGAAGGCATAATTTGTATTTTAGCAAGGTAAAACAATAAAAATTAAAAATGTCCAACAAGATTAGTCTTAGACAAGGGAAGCCATCTCCTTGTAGTTTGAAATCAAAACAAATCTGACATTTGTTCATGTTCTCATGGATTTACAATTCTAAATCCTACCTGTCCATTGGATGTAAATAGCAGCTTCCAAATTGAAATTCTGTGCAAAGCTACAGTAATTTGATGAGAAAGGATCTATCACAGCCTGTTATTGTTGAATAGAGGTGATAACACCTCCTTTGCAGTTTCACAGGTTCCCTTTGTTTGTGTGGTGAACTTTCCAAAATTAGGTGGCTAATTCTGGCAAGGAGACAAAGCTTTTCTGGCACAATGAACTTGAGCTAAAGTAATCTGGCTGCAACTGAATTCTTTGGAAATATGGAGGTTGCATTTGGAAAGTACTTGACTGCTTCCTTAATGCATTTGGTTGGTATAATCCCTTGGGACAAGTCTCCAGGGACAAGAAAGCTTTCTAAAGCACTTCTTCAAAGTTCTGTCTCCATTAATAACCTCATGCCTAGAGAAGATATTCCATACAACCAGGAGGGTACAATTTATAAATTAAAGACACCTAAGGGAATAGTTTCTCATTCAGTTAAAAGCTACAACTGTGAACCTTGCTTATGTGAACATTTTGATTGATTTCTCTTTTATAACAATTTCTGGGAGCATTTGAGAGATTGGTTTTAGTTCTTTCTAACCAACAAAAGGCTTAAACTAATCACTCACGCTGTTAAGGCATAAATATCCCTCTCACAAATTAACTACTGCATGGACTTGCTCAACCCAGCCCCTACCTGGACTGTGTGAGTACATTAACATCAGGGCATACATCTTCACATTTCTTCCTATTTTCTTTTGATACAGGCTGAGTTATTAGTGAAAAACCTTGTGATTTGTGTATAGACCCTGAGCATAGCAGAGAGGGATTTTTTTGTGCTGTTATAATTAGCAAGGTCTAGCTCTTGGGGTTGCAGGGTGCGGGGTAGGATTTGTCACCTGAGGATCTGCCTGTCCCTAGATCTCATGCTATTTCACCATTTTTCTTCAAATCAGAAATCTTAATATGCTCCAGGTTCAACATGCATTTGTGACGTTTTACCTATGTATGCTATCAATAAATCCCTCTTTTCACAGGTACACTTAAACCATGGCAGGCTCTCTCCCTGTGAGGAATTTAAAACCTTTATCAAGTACTGAAGAAAACTTAGAGCAAAGTGGTCATTCAGTGATGATTGTCTTTGCCTGAAATAAAACACTTGACCTCTGTAGGAAGAAACTTCACTCATAAAATCACAGAATGGGTCAGGTTGGAAGAAACCACCACAGTACATCATGTGATCCAACCATCCTGCTCAAGCAAGGTCATCCTAGAGCATAAGGTGGAGGATTAAGTCTAGATGGTTCCTGTGTATCTCCAATGTGGGAGACTCCACAGATTCACTGGACAATCTGTTCCCATGCTTGATCGCCCACACTGTAAGGAAATTCCTCCCCTTCTGGTGGAACTTCCTGTGCATCAGTTTCTGCCCATTGCCTCTTTCCTACTGCTTGTCATCACTAGGAAGAACCTGGATCCATACTCTGATACCCTCCCTGGAGATACTGATGGGTTCCCTTCTCATTCATCTCCTTTTCAGGATGAACAGGTTTAGTTCCCTTTGCCTTTTTTCATAACAGAGATCCTCCAATCCCTTAATCATCTTCATTGCCCTCCACTGGACCTGCTCCAGGAGCTCCATGTCTCTCTTGTCCTGAGGAGCCCAGAGCTGGACACAGCACTCCTGATGTGGCCCCACCAGGGCTGAGTAGAGGGGCAGGATCATCTCCCTCAGCCTGCTGGCAATGCTCTTCCTAATGCACCCCGGGACACCATCGGCCTTCTCATCCACATGGGCACATTGCTGGCTCATGGACAGCTTGTTGTCCACCAGAAGCCCAAAGTCCTTCCCTGTACAGCTGCTTTCCAGCAGGCCAATCCCCAGCCTGTGCCGGTCCATGTGGTTACTCCTCCCCAGGTGCAGGACCCGGCACTTGCCTTCACTGAATTTCCTTTCTGTCCATCTCTCCAGCCTGTCAAAGCCCTTCTGAAGGGCTGCACAGCACTCTGGGGTATTGGCTGCTCCTCCCAGCTTTGTGTTGGCAGTGAACTTACTGAGGAGGCATCTGCCCCTTCATCCAAGTCACTGATGGATAGCTTGGGGAATGCTACTAGTGATAGGCCTTCAACTACACCCTGTTCGACTGATTAGCTGGCAAGAAACTTTTGTCTTTGTAATATAATTGAAAAATCTGTTGATTTCTTGATTAAAATCTATTCAGTGAAGTGCCCTCTTTTTTTAGGAAATCTATTAATTTATTAGCATAAAACAGATGTCTATAGAAATGGACTAAGCTTCTGTACCAGTTACTCCAAGAGCTGGTAAATTTAAGTAAGCTTGGCACCCTCTTCCAATTCCTTGTATTCTAGCGATTTACCTATTAAAGTGCAACAGGAAAGCCAAAGTCTACAAGGAATATGGTGGTACTCACCTGGAAGAGTTCCATCCCAGCATTTGTGATAAAATAATGTATTCAGTCACTGTGACATGATTTGTGGGTTTTGTTCGGGCCTTGGAAGAAAAGTGTTGACATATCATAGCTTTTGGAGTACTCACAAGGATGTCCTGGAGGAAGGTCACATTAGAGTTGTGAAACAAATTGCTATAATAAAGGGAGAAATCCCACATGTCTTCAGTGTAGGGCAGATCCTGCTGCCATCACCTGTGTCACGCTCATTTTGAGAAAAAAAGAACTTTCAAGCTATTTGGGTGTGTCTCTTTTTATAATATGAAGTAGGTTAGTATTGTCAAGCTGAGTAGAGGGAATTGTAATGATTTTGCTTTGTCTCAGCAAGCCAGGAGTGCCTTTCCTGCCCGTGACTATCACACTGAAGCAAAACCACTCGTTCCACTCAAACCAAACCAGGGAAATATTTTTACAATTTTACAGAATGTAGCACAATTTAATGTGAAGTATTTTTGACCCCAAAGGAAATGAATGCAGTAGAATTTGTTGGATGAATACAATTCTGTAATCTTTAGTTTTGACGTGACCCAGGCTATAGCATTTGTCAGTAGAAATGTATAAAGCTTTTGATATAAACGGTTTGACTTTTTTTCTTGCTTTATTTCCTTCCTTTTTTTAAACCCGTTTTTTGCTTTCTCAAACAGTATTATCTGGTTTATTGTAATGTGTAAGTGTAACTGGTCCACAGTAAGCTGTGGACCAACTCTTAGGCTTTTATTTCTAAGTGGTAAATGGAGACACTGACTGATGGGGGAAAAGGCATATTTTTGTTGATTGTGATCAAATCTATTCTTTAAACTTCCTCAGTTGCCATTGAAACTTCGAATTTTTCAGATTTGTTCATTTGCTTGTTTCAAACACATGAACTTTTGTTCCTTTCAAGCTATCTTTTGGTAACATCTTGAGTATTTTTCAACATTCACTCCTAGCATAGGGAATATTTTTTTTTAATATCAAGGGCAGATGGACTTATCAAAGATTTGAAGTTGTATTTGCCTTAGGCATGCATGCTAGACTGGTTATTTAGGCTCATTGAACCTAGACCAAAGATAGAAAAAGCTGGAAACATTCACTCCATGCTTTTATGTAAATTTTCATTCTATTCTGAGATCCTGGCAGCAGAATTCTGGGACCAAAATTTTTGTTAGTATTTTGGTACTTCTTGGAAACTGAAATAGAGCATGCAAAATCTTGTGAAAGCGTCTTAGACATTTTATTTAAAAATAGCTGTTGAAAAGAACATTCCCAATTATAGCCAAATGATTCATCTGCTGGCAGTGGGGTATCAGCACTGGTGTTCTGTCTGCTCACCTGCTTTTGTTGCCATAGCAGGTCCCCGTGTTCCCTGCTGTTGGTATATACAGGCAGCCTCTGTAGCTGGCATTTAGGTCACTTTAGTTTTCCCTCCCATCTCAGTGGTTCGTACTTCCTATGGAGTTCTCTCCAATCTACTACTCACATCAGCTGGATTTCTTAATTCCTAGTGAGCATCATGGTAATTCCAGCACCACTGAGAAGCTATTTATCACTGGGCAGTATCTGAAATATGAAGTGAAAGAATGCAGGGAGTAATTGAAAGAGTTTTTATTTTCTGATGTCACAACATGCAACTACCAGAAATACCAAACTTTCTAAAACATCCGGGAAAATGGTTTGTAATTGGGTCCTTTTTAGTGCTCGGTATCACTTTCATTTGGCCATATTTACCTAGCTCTCAGGAAAAGGGGGAAATGAAGAGAAAAAAGTACAAGTGCACTGAAAGTCTTATGAGAGTTGGGATCGCTGGGTTTAACAGGGCACAACTAAAAGTGCATTTACACTTGGAATAATTCCATGGTGGTGAAGAACCTTTTGCCTGTCAATAAAAAACTGTGGTGGGTTGACCTCGGCCAGCTGCCCACCCAGCTACTGTCTCCCTCTCTCTCAATAGGACAGAGGGAGAAAACACCACTTCCCAACCTCTTCTTCCCAGGCTCATCTCGCACACAAACAGACATCAAATACGCATTTCAGAGCACTCCAGTTTTTTATTGCCTTGGTACCCAATGACACAAAAATCATCCTGATATAACAATGAAATAATAGTAAATAATAATTTGTTGCACAGCATGCCCTGCAGAATGTGCCCCAACTATGTAATTGTGGAACCTGCAACTCAGCTGATGGTGGGCTTTTCCAGGTTCTCTGGGCTCTACCAGAACCTGCTCCTCCAGAGAAGCTGTGGTTCTTGGTTTGTTGTGTTGCTGGAAGTGCCTGGTAAAGCACACAGTGTCCATGGAAATACCGCAGCAGTCTTTGTTTCCATCTCCTTTCCTCTCCCTTCAGGGCATGCTACTTGAATGGGTTTTCTTTCACATTTCTGCCCATTTTCCTACTCTCAGCACTTTCTCATGAAGAGAAAGTGGGCAGATTCAAGTGTCTCTGCTATGGGCATCGACATTTACCTTCTACCATCTCATTGGTAGAGGTGCCCTTTTAAGGATGTTGATGAAAAAGATGAGAAACATAACACTGTCCACAGGCTTGTCACAACTTCTCACTACTGGGATAGTTACAAAAACAAGTTGGATGCTTCTCAAACTCAGAAAAAAGACTTAATGCTTATCCAGAAGAGTATGCAAAACATATCATTAGAGCAACAACAGCCTAGGAAATTAAAAGCATAGGAAAGCCTCCTAATCCATACATCTTTCAACACGGAGAGAAAAGGTTCACAAGTGAGCGAAAATATCTGCAGGAGTGAACCCTTATTCAGTGTCCCAAAAATGCAAAAGACAAAGAAAAATGCACACTTGATGTTGTTGTGCTGTACTTTCACAGCTACCTTTCTTTCACTTCATACATTTTCTGTCTTTCACACTCACACTGGAAGTGCTGATGGCACAACCAGCCATACCTGGAAAGGGATATCTGAACTGCTTTAAAACGTCACTGACTCGATAGAATGTGTGGTGTTCACAGCAAATTTAATCCAGGAGATTTTTCTGATAATTTGTGATTAGAAAAAGCATCCAGTAAGAATCCTTTAAATGCTGTGATATCGATCCTATTAGTAAGTTCCTATTAAAATAAAGAACTCATTTTACATTTGGTTGCTTTTTAAAAAGGCTCTTATATATAATATTTATTTCTTTGTGTAAGAATAGCTTCTGCAAAAAAAGCATTTTCCAATTTGAAAATAAACAGAGTAAAGATATTCATCTCTTGCTTTACTTTGCTGGGAGACAAAACCATTTAAGTGAAGGAACAGCATGACACAGAATAATAAGCAGCACACATTCATCTTTTCTAGGAACTGAAGTTGCAGCCCACTATAATAACCAAAATATGACTTTTTGAATAACTATATAAAATTCTACATGGATTTCTTGAGATTAAAAAAGATGTAACAGGAAGACCTTACAGTATGGGGAGGAGGAAGAAGCTTTTAAAATTATTTCTTATTTATTCTGTTTTTTAATTCAACAAAACCAGAAATATCAAACTGGAATTTTTCAGATGTATTACAAGATATGCCCCTGAATAGATGGTATAGGAAAAAAAGGCAGTATTTCTAGCTGACCTGTCATTTCTTTCAAGTCAATATTTGATACTTAAATAGATATTAGTTTAAAGCTGTGTAAAAGGTCTCTTGCCCTATTAACTGTTTTATTTAATGCTGCTGACTAAGGCTGGGGAGCTTTATTTATATTCTGTTAAGATTACATTGTGAAATGTAAGTAAAAAATTCTTTGATGTTTGAAGCTTTCTTTAATGTGTTGTAAAAACCTGAAGACTGGTTGTGTGTACATGCCTGAGGGGGTGAATAGACATATTTTTGCATGCATATATGTTTTACAGTGGGTATTGTCAGCAGTAGTAAAAGGTTTGGGAATTTGCTGCTGATAAGGGACAGTTCTCATTGTCAAGTGGAGAGATAATAATGTGCTTTCTGGCAAAGTTATGTATTTTATTCATGTAAGTGTCATGGAATTGAAAAACATATTGTTCCATGGTATTTAGTGTGGGTTATTTCAAGAGGAGGATAAATTAGAGAGTAATGGTCTGAGTGATTTTTTTACCTCCTTTGAGTCTTTTAATCTTGTTATAGTTTTACAGAACTGCTTTTTTGCAAACATCTATGCAATTTCTCTTTCACTACATGCACTGCTTTGTTAAATGAACACAACAAACACTGAAAGTCCTAAGCAGAAAATGATATATACTTGTATTTCATAGAAGACTATCAAACTTTATTACAGCAAATTATTTCCTTTCCTTTTCCCTTCCCATCTCTCAAAATTAGTACATCTCATATTTTATAGGTTTCCTTAGGAAAACCAGAAACAATTAGGAAAACTATTGGTCCTCAGCACTTCATTTTCTACCTTCTCTCTTTTTCATGTGTGAGGGAGAAAATATAGGAGGTTACAAGCTCCTCAGGAATGGAACGACTGATTTATCACTAAGTGATACTAATCTTATCTAGACAACGTAGCTTTTTGCATATAGATTTCTGTCAGGGAAAGAGTGCCAAGTGTCTGTGCAATTTCACTTCTTGACTTCCCAATAACAGGACTACAAGAGAGGAGAGAAGCAAAGACCCTTCTGTGCCTAAACAATGAAACATCAGTATGAGAGAAGTAGATGTGAACCTTAGGTAGCAACAACTGAAACACCTGTCAGGATGAGATCCTGGGCTGCCAGTAACTATCCTCCAGAGTTTCAGAGGCAAATTGTCATTTTAGGACAGACTGAACAACTAGCTGGAACAAGTTGGAAAAATACAATACTTCAGTTGCTTGTATAGCTAGCTGGAGAACAAGTTATTACGTGTGCAATAAAGGGAGCTTAGGCCATTTGTCAGGTGAAAACATTGCATGCAGCTGTAACTCAGCTGAGTTCTTCTGCTTTGTTAGCACAATGAGGAGGCCAGTGAAATGCTCCTTCTGTAATTTCTCTCTACAGAGTGGAAAAAGTGTAGCTTATCAGTCATAGAACTGCTGGCCCTAAAGAATTGTCCAGCATGGGTTCATTTGGCTAACTTTACCAGACACAATGTCTCTTGTGCTCTGCCAGAGGACAAACCTAATTTTCCCCCCCCCCCCAAGAGAAATCTTTGTCTTTGGCTACTTTTTGCCTCAGAGGTGATGTTTATATGTTGAGCAACCTCATTGCGAGATCTTGCAGTCACCATCCTGTCTCATTTAAATTCTCTTTAAAGAACTACTATCCTCATGAGCGCATTAAGGTACCTGTAGTTACTGGAAAAATTTGGAGTAACCTAATTTTTTGTTCTAGGCAACCGAAAAAGTCTCTGTCAAATGCCGTAACCTTGATCTCCCAGGACATGGATCTGGTACTTTGGATCTGTGATCCTTATTTCATGTAGCAGCAGCTTCACCCCTGTGCAAGAGGCATTTTCCTTGTCTAATTTCATGCCAGCAGCTGCCCTTTTTTCCTGGCTTTTGCTGGCAGCCTTTGCCTCCCGTGTCTTCCATGTGAATGGGCCAGGGAGCGTGTTTGGCTGGGGCAACTGCAGTCATAGGTGTTGAAAGGTGAGGGGTGTGGGCTGAAAAGACAGAGCCCCAAAAAGCTGGACTTCTGCCACGGCACTGAGTGAAGGGTAGTGTCCGTCCCTTGGCGAGGCTGGGAGAGGTGGGTGCTACTGAAGGAGAATTTTTGTTTGCGTTTGGCCCCCATCTTCCCCAGGACGGTGCTGCAAGGCACAGGTTGGACCTTGGTTTGCACAAGTGTGAATACAAGTGAAGTACACTTTACTGCAGTGCTAGTTATACTTACAATGGCAGAATTTAAGTGTAAATTGCCAAGGAATAAATGGAAACCCAGCCTCTCCCTGCATCTTGGTTTCTTTTCTGCACACTTTATATGCAACACTGCCTTAAGAAAATGTAGACATAGACACTACATTTTTCTTTTACTTACATTTCAAAATATGATCTTACCAGAATATAAAAAAACCTCCCCAGCTTTAGTCAGCAGAATTAAATAAAACAGTTAATAGCACAAGAGACCTTTTTCTTTTCCTAATAGCGCAAGGTTGGACCTTGGTGGTCTGTATTAACAGCTTTCCATCATTTATCAGCTTAGACACAATTCTATTTTTGTGTTCCTAAAGTTAGCAAGATGGTTTTTTACATCTATTAAATGCTTCACTTCAGGGAAGCCTTGGATGAAACAAAGAGATCAGGGAGGGTTCCCCCTCTTAATTATTGAACTGTGACCTCATTTGTCCTCAGAAGCTTCTGCTTTTTGCCACCCATGACCTGTAGTTGTTGGGATAAAAACACAAGGCCTGTCAAGAGGAATCTGCAATGGCATCAGGATGGATACTGTTGTGTTGATTGCCCACTGGTGCGTGGCACTGCTGACTAGAAGACTTTCTACCTATACAGCATGTTGGGTTTAAGCTTCTCTAGTTACCCAAAGGTGAGGTCACTCAGTTCATTAATGATTTATGATTGTATAATGCTTTTCTTCAGAGAGCTTCCAAGGCAGCTGGCAAGTTTATATCTGCATGAGCAAGTGCCTGAAACAAACTGTTAGTGATTTCTCCACAGACTGAGGACCTGATACAAGAAAATTCCCTTCTCTCTATATTCTTGGATACACACTAGGGTTAGGCATAATTACTCCACAAGGCATTTGCTGCCTGTGCACTTTGTGATATGACATTTCTTCAAACAAGAGTTTCTTAGGCTTTTTCATTCAATTTTTCTTTCAAGTCCATTTTACTGAGGGTTTTTTTTTATTATTTTTTTACTATTTTAATATCTGGTACAACAGGATCATATTTCACAAACAAGTTTAGAGCCTCATTTAAGTCAGCCTGTAGCACAAAATTCAATTTATATCAAATAAAGGGAGTGGAAATTGGTCACATAATATTGCAAGTAACTTTTCTACCCATGTCTGGAAATAGTGTGGTTATATAGTCAGGAATGACACAAAACCATAGAACAGTGTTTTGAATTACACATATAGTGGACAAAAAGTAACCGGAGGATTTTGCCATCATAAATTAATCTTGCAGTGTTTGGTGACCTGTATTATCATTCAAGGTACTGAAAAGAAAGAGACAACTTTTTTTTCCCCTAAGTTTTAGAGGTTATATTTGGCACAATAAACAGACAAGGAAAATCATAAATCTTGTTAGTGAAACAAAGACATGGTAATATTTAATGTTTTTGTCTTTCTGAGTGTATAAGAAACATTTCTAATTGAAGATGTTTGTGGTATTTGAGAAAGAATGTGATATATTGTTTTAAAAGGACATGATCTATTGTGTTTATTGTTTTTAAAAAGAAAAAAAGTAGTGTCTTCTCAAGGCAGTGTTGCATATAAAGTGTGCAGAAAAGAAACCAAGATGCAGGGAGAGGCTGGGTTTCCATTTATTCCTTGGCAATTTACACTTAAATTCTGCCAGTGTAAGTATAACTAGCACTGCAGTAAAGTGTACTTCGATTCACACTTGTGCAAGCTGCCCATGGCTAGGGACAGATCGAGGTTAGCCAAGCATGATCAGAGAGCAGATTGGGATAGTCTGATAGAGATGTTCTCTCTAACACCCTACAACACAGACCCAAACTACAGTTTTAAGTTGGTTTAGTTGTTTTTCAGAATCAGCTAAGGTAAAACAACAGTGTGCCCTGGATATGCTGCAGCACTGTGGTGCATTAGTCATTGCAAAGATGCACCCACCTTCCTACTGCAGTGCCATGAAGTTCCCCTAAGCCCAGGGGAGTTTTCCCTTTTCCATGCCTTGTCAGCAGTAATATCATGCAGGTCAGTCTCATTTACCCATCTGGATATCTCCCAGTGTCTTTGATGCAGCTTTGAGGCTGACCTGTGCAAATATAATTAACCTTTCCTGCCCCTAGCTGTACTGGAGAGAAGAGAGAGGGAGCACAGAGGTGAACAGGGCACACAGGGGGTGGTCAGTCCCACAAAATCTGTATTTTTCATATTAAGATCTGACAGCTTTTTCTGACAAGACTATTCCTACCCTTTAGTTTGGGAGATCAAAGCTTTCTTTTTACTCAGTCTTTTGCTTGCATTTGGATTTTATCTCTATAACCTTGACTGGATAGATTACTTTTTAATGGTGTCAGTATGACCCAGGGAAATTACAGTGTCAACAGCAATTGTTCTGTGGGTCTGTTAATCCAGTTTCATCCTATTTACTCATGCTGTTGTTTGGCTTGTGATAAATAGGGTTCTACTTAAAAAAAAATAGTAAAGTTTTCAATTATTTGTTTCCTAATTGTGGGAATTACTTTCCTGGTTTCTTCCCTTCCATTTTCACAGAATGACAGATTGTCTGAGTTTGCAAGGCACCTCTGCTCAAGCAGGGTCAGCTAGAGTTTGCTGTCCAGGACTCTGAACCTTAGGGTCTTGAATCTCCAAAGGATGGAGATTGCACAACCTCTTTGTGCAGTGCTTGGTCACTCTGACAGTTAAAAAGTGTTTCCTGATGTTCAGAGGGACCGCCTGTGTTTCAGTTTCTGCCCACTGCCCCCTGTGCTGTCACTGGATACCACTGGGAAGAGCAAGGTCTTCCTTACATCCCTTACATCTTTCTACCTTGTTGCCCTTGCGTGTATTGTTCAGACATGCAGGCTTGCAGAATACTGCTGATAGTCAGCTCAGATCTTTTTCAGAGGCTTTTGGTCATTTTTTCTTCTTCCTAATTTTCTTTCTTGGGTTTGCAGCTCGGAAGAGGATTCCTTGCAATGCATGGCTGAAAATAACGGTGTAAAGAAATTTGGGAGAATTCTCCCCTCCCACCTCTGCCACTCCTACCTCTATTGAAAACTGGGAGCAGAACATTTTTACTGCTTGTTCTTTCATCAAGTAGCTGTATGAATTAAACATTTGGAGATACACTGGAGTTCCAGAACACAATATATGTCAATCAGAATAGGTATGCTAAGTTACCAAAGCTCTTTTTATCCCAGAATTCATGTGCTCATTTTTGAAATATTATTTATTAATCATGATTTTTATATTTTTTGTTATTCGCAGTTCTTTTAATTATTAGTTTTGAATGTTTAGCTTCTTACTTATCTCTCATGAAAACATGTGAGTTTAATTTTGGCTGAGAAGTGAGCACACATTTTGCCCTCCATGTTTGGGAGCTTTTTTCTGCATACAGAGTAAAAGCATAATTTGCTACTGTAATGGAGAGATGGATAGGAAAGGTACACTTGATGGTGTTCTAGGAGCCCCTTTTGACTCCTAGATATGTTTTGGTTAAGAAATATGTAACTTGCAGAAACCTAGGAAAAGGACAGGCCAAATCATAGCTGCTGGCATGTTGTGGGTTTTTTGTGTTTTTTTTCATTTAATGAGTTTTAGTATTTGCAGTGAGGGGATTAATTCCCTTTGAACACTCTAAACTTCTGATTTTGGGAAGGAAGTAATAATGTAAGAAATAAACTTACTCTGCCGTTCTAAAGCTCTGTGTGTGTGTACACAGGCATGTTAGGGAATTGTGCTACTGCAGGGGCTGTACAGTCAAACCCAAGTTTGGCACCATGATAAAATATTAGTCTAATCCAATATGATCTTTGGAGTTTGTTTATTTTCTCAGTTTTGAGCAGCTGTGGATACTAATGAAACATTATTAAAGACAAGAATCCAAAGTAATGGATTTGTACCATGTGTAACACAGAACAAGCTCAGTATCTGATACAGAGAAATTAAGGGTTTAGTGGCCACCAACGAAGTGCATGACTGTTTTTTTGGTTTTAGGTTCAATTTAATTAAAACCTTCACATAAAAAGATACTACAACTTGCTAGTAAAACAGCTTGTAGTACTAACTGCTTTCCTATTCCTGACCATGAGTCTTGGTTTGAAAAGACAGGTATCTGCTAAGGAGAGGCGTGGCCTCTCTAGGAATGGGGAATTCCAATCCCTTCCCTCTGTATTATTTTAATTTGGAAGATTAAAAAAACACTTTTCAGTCAGAGCTATGGGGAAAGGAATAACAGTCCTTTACTAGTAAATATAACAGGACAGACAAACAACAACAGGAATTATAATAATAATAAACTGAACCAAGAACCCCGAGGGGCTTTGTCTCACAAGTCTTGGGCAGTCTGATCTCTTGGGATCCCAAGAGCACCAAGCCGAAATTGTGGAAACTCCGGGGCTGATGACTGGAAATGGTGGGTTGTCCCGGCAGGCAAAGTGAGCAGTGCTGGAGAAGCTGCGACAGATGGACCCAGGCTGACCCAGATCCAGCAGGGCAGGCAAAAAACCTCCGAATTCCTGGGCGCTCCAGCAGATGATAGAATTCCCAGGACTGAACCCCTCCATTAACAGTGGAATCCATGCAGCTACCAGTCGCCCGACCGTCCTCCCCGGAAAACTGAGAGCCAGGAGACTACTACCTTCAGCTCCCAGGAGCCTTTCCCTCCCCGCCCCCAACTAAGTGATCCACTTCTTTTGTACCGGTCAAGCACCCTTTAAGTCTCCTAGCAACTTATGGGGGGGAAAAATTCCACAGGAAAACTTAACCCCCAACACCATGCTAAAATGTTTTACTGAGTTGTACTACTTTTCCTACTTCATAGGAGCACCTTTCCTATGAGGACAGGCTGAGGGAGTTGGGGCTGTTAAGCCTGGAGAAGAGAAGGCTCCATGGAGACTTTAGAGCACCTTCCAGTACCTAAAGGGGGCCCACAAGAGAGCTGGAGAAGGACGTTTTGCAAGGGCTTGTAGTGACGGGACAAGGGGGAATGGCTTTAAGATGAAAGAGGGGAGGTTTAGATTGGATGTAAGGAGGAAAACCTTCACTGTGAAGGTGGTGAGGCGCAGAAAGAAGTTGCCCAGAGAAGTTGTGGATGCCCCATCAATGGGAGTGTTCACATCCAAGTTGGATGGGGCTCTGAGCAGCCTGGCCAAGTGGAGGGTGTCCCTGCCCCTGGCAGGGGGTTGGAACTCCATGATCTTTAGGTCCCTTCTGATCCAAACCATAAAGTATATGGTTTTAGGATTCATAGCTAACTACTCATTGTAAGCTTTTATCAGTAAGTAGTCTGGAAAAAAATATATATTTTAAATTATATTCCACATATTTTTAACTATGTACTAAATGCATTGATTTTAGGTGTTATTAAAATTAATTTGAGGATCAAATTTTAAAACATGCTAACCCTAACCCTATTTCTAGAGCAGAGTGATCTACCATGTTCTAAAGAAACCATTTAAGTCATAGAGGGTTCTTCTTATTTATGATATGAAACACATAGTTTTCAATATTTTAACAGGCAGGTATCTCTAAACTCTTCTGCTTTTTTCAGGAGTCAGTGTTGGTTTTCCCTGTCTGATGATAATTTTTATTCTTTAAATCAGAAGTTTCTTTGTATTAAAAAAAAATATATTCTGTGAGTAATGTTGATTATATTTACCTGTGATATGCTGAACATATTTCCTTTTGGGCTGTTACTCGGTTATCCTGAGAAGTTGAAACATGTCTTTAGAAGAATGGGGACTTTTTAAGCAGGGAGAAAAGATATAGTGGGGTCCTTTAGTGGACGGATATTTGATGGTTTGCCATGCTTAATTGCCTACTAGTCTTGTGTTTTGTGGTGAAATAACAACCATGTGGACTAGGTACAAGAACAACTATTGTCTGAGATGCTGAAAATAGACCAGTTGATCAATTTACCCCTTGTAACTCTAGCCTTACGGTAGGTATTTTCAGGGACTTTCTTTATAATGGCCTTTCTCTGTTCTAAAGCTTTGTACTATTATTATGTATTGAGGCAAAGGATAGATTGTGAAAAGATAAATTGCACAATGGAGAGGTCTGTGTTCTGAAACAAAATTTGGAGCTACTTTTTATTTCCTGATTTCTATTCTGCTCAGAATTACATGGGTCTGGCATCATTGCTTCTATCAGCTACTTATTACTGTGGGATATAGTAATTTTCTCTAAGTGTATGCAGAATGTGCATTTGCTTAGCTTTCTGTGCTGGAAATATGCATTTCTAATTTTGTATTCAATTTTATGGCTGTGTTGGAAAAGGATAGTATAGAATAGTTTCCTGAAATAATCTCTCAGGATTGAAATATTCCATGCTGGCCTGTCTTCAGGAATTTCCTTTTCATTGAAATGTTTCCCAATACATCTGTCTTCATGTCTTCCCCAGAGAATTAAAAGTGTTAGTAAATAGAAGGAAGACCTTTTCTGTTTGTCTGTTACTGCCAGGGCATCTCCTTGTACGCATCTTGAGCTTAGTGGTTTACACTGACTGTGCTTTAAATTGTTTTCTTGCACCTTGAACAATGAAGGTCTGCTTTACACCCAGGAGTTCAAAGTGCTTTGAATTGTGATTTTTGAGAACAATAAACTAATTCAGCAGTTGTCCCCTCTCATGTTTCCAAACTTTATCCAGAAGAATGAAAACTGACTCTCTATAATAGGCTGGTAGATTTGCTGGTTCTCTTGGGATGCAGGCAAGGCGACAGACCCGAAGTCTCTCAGTTACAGCAGGCTACTTATTGCAGGTGCACTGACCTCCTGGTTTCTGCCATGCCATAGCCACTGAGGTGCAGAAAGGGCAGGGAAACGTGAAATTAGCACACTGAGAGATGTTCTCTTCTCTGCCAGTTAACAGCACGATATCTGCTGGGCAGGGACGCCAGAGAGGCTGTGTCAGGCATTTTGGATGCCTGCAGGATTTAAAGCTATGAACTAACAGAGATGTTTGCACTAGCAGTTGATTCCTGGGGGGTGCTTTCTGGTGACAAAGGACCTACATTCCTACTGGTTTTACCATAACCACATTGACCTGATGCAGGCCACAAACTTCCCATGCTCAGACCATTGCATCTGCTATTGTCAGTGCCATGTCTTGTGCTCAGAAACAAGAGGGTAGTGCTGAGTCTGAAAATTAGATTGGAGGCTGATGTGCATATATGAGAGTTTAACATCTGAAATTCCCAGTTACACACAAACACCAGTTCAAGACCTTCACATTTTGTCATATGCATTAGGAGTACCTTTCTTTTTTCTTCTTTTAGAATTGGCCTGACAATCTCAGGATGTTTTCGTATTGCTTTTTCATCTCTCATTCACACCTTCAAGACATTCTGAATATTATGAGTGGTGCAGAGTCAACTGAGTGCTAATTTCTTATTTCTCAGCCTTAACAGACTGTTTTGTTCAGGTGCCTTTTCTAGCAAAAGTACAGTTCTAGATGATCTCTCCTGCCAGCCTGAGAGCATCCACCAACGTTTAGTCCTTGAATTTCAGCAGTAATAATTCAATGCTTGCAAGCAGTTCAATTTGATTACCAAGAACCAAATATACATTTATTCTTGTCTTGTCAAATGGAGCATGATTTAGCCTATATACTAATTACATTGTTACAATAAAATACTCTTATTTGTGGCTGCCTAGGATATAAGGTTGAATTAATATAGCAAATAGTATTTAATGACTGGTAGACGCTAGGAATAAGACAGTTGCTACAAAATCCCTGATCCTTCTAGTTATATGTAAAAGGAATCATAACAATCCCTGGAAAGAGTCAAAAACTTTTGAGGAAATTTTTGAATAATACAAGGTCAAAATTGCAAAATTACCGTTAAATTTTTCAAAGTAAAATTTGAAATTAGTGAAACCAGAAAAAAAGTTCTGTTTAAAAATTAGCTGCTTTATTCAATTTTGCAGGTTGTTTTCACCTGTTTAAAATGTTTCTGCTCTGCAGTATATTCAAATAGATTAGTTTAAGCTTTTGCACTAGACATATTCTAATTAAAAAAAGGCATTTAGTTATTTTTTCCAGAAAAGTAGTTAAAACTTATTTCTCCACACTCTAGTAGAGGAAAAACCAAAGATATTATAAACTCTCATTTTAGTTTCTAGAAGTTATCAGTTTTTCCTCTTAAGAAAGTAGAGTCATATACAGCATTTTTATTTCAGCCAAACTACAGTAAAACCAGTGACAAATTTTTCTTGAGATATAATTGATTTAGAACTGCAGGATGTGACTGGAAGGAAAAATAAAAAAGTGTTGCCATTTCACTATTTAGAAAGAGGAAAGAAAGAACATTTTGTATGAAAGTCTCAGAGGGAAATCTGAAGCTAATGAAAAATTTCTCAGGTTGCAATATCTTCTTTTTCTTTCTTTCTCTTTTGTTTTTTCTTTAGACTGCAGACATCTCAAACTATTTACAAGAGATGTGGCAGGCAGGAATTGCTCAGCTTATAAGCACCCTTCAAAAGAGTGAAAACACAAAAACCTCACTCTTAGGTTTGCCTAGAAAAGTTGAACTAAAGTTCTTTCTTTTTCGCTTATACTTAGGCAGTCTGGGAGGAGAATGTTAACCACTGGTCCCTAGCAGCATATCCTGACTTCTGATCACATACATTAAAGAAAAACACCCATTTCAGAGAGTGCAAGACTGCGTGAAAGCAGAAAATATCACACCTCAACTTAAAAAAGGTAAGAAAGGTTTTTCTGCTGATCCTTTAACAATGGAAGTGATGTCTTCATTTAACAATTCATTATGTTAAAGGCAGAAGGGAAAAATTCCGATGATTGAACACTAAAATATTTAACCTGCATATTCTGACTTAGAAAAAATGATTCTTTTTGTTTAAAAGGATGAATGTAATGCATGTGTTCCTGAGCTTAAAAGCTTAAAACTATTTGTTTTGTAGCTTTTGTGTGTATTTTGGGAAAAAAGAAATACTCAAAAAACCAGAAAATGTTATCTTTCATGTCAAGCACAGAAGACTTTCTTAGCTGTGCAAAGTGTTCTGTAGTCTCCAGTGTCCCATGCAACTCTCATTTTGCCAAGACACTCACAGTGTGTTTGTAGAACGCTGCTGCTAGGAATTAGAGCTAAAGAGTAGTTCTGCTATTTGTGCTTTAATCAGAACAAACCTGCACTATTTTCCTTTCTGGTGGGTTTTGGATTGACTGGTTATTTGTAAAATATTTACAACTCTCCTTCCTTAGAAGCTTCAGTTCTAAAAAGTATCGGAAGAAGCTGAAAACAATTAAAAAATACTGCACCTTGCATGTTTCCTCTGAAAGTGGAGTGACAGCAGCAGAGGATTTTTTCCATTCAGATTTTCTTTCCCTTCCCCCCTTTTTCTTTTTTTGTTCTGGAGAGAATGTTGAAATTCTGAATGACAGTTGAAAATTTCTTTCTATAGCAGCCATTCCGTAGCGTGGTCCCAGGACAAATGTGTTCATCACATTTGCATATGCCCTACTCTACACGACATATCTATAAAATTTGACTTGGAATCTATCCAATGTAGAAACGCTGTCTTTGCTTTTGCACAAAGCAGTATGATTCTGCTGTTTGAAGCTGTTGTTGTGGTTTTAGAGAATCTGTGCTGTCTAACCCCTATCACCACGTAGATTGAAAGGTTATTGGTTACGTAAAAGACATGACTTGGGTCTGTCTTGCCAAAATGTATGTTTGGCTGGTGCTTCGTGTGGCAAGAGAATAAATGACAAGCAGATACCTTTGACAACTCTTCTGAAATGATCAGCTGAAATACACTGGCCTGCTGCTGAGGAACAAAGGTTCTGTTTTCTTGAGGTATAGTAATTTTGACATTTTTCTACCATAAAAACCTTCTACACCTCAGCTGAGGGTAGGAATGTGTTTGTGACATACCTGCTTGTGAGATGGGGTCTTGTTAATGTATTATAGGCAGGGCATGTTCTTATTTCTTCGAAGCAGAAAGGTAAGAACTGTGCCACCACCAATGGAAAATGCTCTGTGAGTACAGGATACTCCCTACCTGCTCTCACTAACCTCATATTTCCATGCCATTTCTATGTAAGTATTACAGGTTCTGAACTGCCTTCTGTTTCCTTTGAATAGACTTAACTTTTGCAAGCAATACATCCTTTTTCAAATAGCACATTTTATATTTTGCCCAGAAAATACATTACCCATTGGCTTAAAATACAGATGCTCAAAGAACAGTCTATGAGGGTGGTAAGGTACAATATCATGTCCAGATTAACTCATGTCCAGTTAATACAAATTTCATAACTAAAACATGCAAGATATATGTTTCTGTATAGAATTTGCATATAATATTTCTTCCAAGAGAATTAAAGCTACATTTTTTTCTGAAAGTGTACCAGTGTTGTTTCGTAACCCACCCACATAGCCTGTTGTTAAAATATTCTGCTTTTTACTGCAGAAAAAGTCCAAACCTTTTTTAGAAAGTAATTTGCAGTTAGTAGAGGTTTTGCTTAATCCATGAGATTCTCTATAGATCATTTGTGAATGTAGTGCTAGTCGATTTTGGAACAAGTTTATTGAAGTCTAATATTTTGGGGTTTTTTTTCCTAATGCAGACAATTTTTTTCTAGTTCATTCCACCATTTCACATTTTCTAGGATAAAATGCTAATGGCTTCAGACTCACATTTACTAGTGATCCTATCCAGTTTCTTCAGAAACTTCAGTTTTTAGTATTTTTAGACTTCAGTTTTACCTTTAAGGTATTTGCCATTAAAGCCTTTTTTTTTTTTTTTTTTTCATTCTTAAAAAAGTGGAAGAACAGGAAATCCTGGTTCTTTTATATTCTATTAATTTTTTTTTTTTTTTTTTTATATTTCATTTGTATCATCCAAAGTTTCCCCCCCTTAATTCTGAAACTTCTGTTCTCCTGGTTTTGCTTCTCCTGTTCTTTGTTAGCCCAGTTCAGATTTCTTTCTTACAATATCTGATGACTATAGGTACATTTGGTTGTGTCCTTTTGGTCACCTCAGAGGAAGTAAAAATAACAAAGATTTTCTGAAATAAGCCACTGTTCCGTAACTAGCTATGCAAATAATATATTTCCTATTTTAATGAAGAAGGGGTCCTGCCAAGAAAACAGAGACCTTGGATTAGTCAACGTTATGTTGTGGCATGTGCTCATGATTCATTTTTTCTAGATTTTTAGACTTCTCTTATGTTATTCTTGCAACAAATTTAATGATAAGCCTCGACATGAAAAGTTCCTTGATTTGTGAATCCTCTACATATTAGTGTGAACAAATTGGTTGTCTTCTCAAATTTAAAATCACAAAACCATCTGGGAAGTCTTTCACTATAAATGGGCTCTGACTTCATGCTCTTCTGCAATTCAGCCTTCACTGGTTTTTGTGCAGAACGGTGTCACATCCTCATTCTAGCCCAGTGAGGAAGTGACCCACACACTGGAGATATTTGCTTATTCAGTCAATTTGTTCATCTGGTGTCTCTGGCCGTGCAGGACTGGGACCTGGGGCAGTGGAGCTCAGCTGGATAGCTTTAACCTTACACTGTGTGGGAAACTCCTCTAAAAAGCTCACCCGTGCTTACCGTAGCCACACCTGTCTGCCTCGTGGCCCTCCCCTGTGTTGTACTTAGAAAGAATCAATGCCTTTGTTGCCTCCATGGCCTGAGAAGAACAACCAAGAAGATGGCCTGAGAGTTGCAGCAATCTGAAATGATGTTCACAGTTCCATGGAAAGTATTTTCTGATATGCAATTGATTAGGAAGTTTAGCATATCACACCGTCCGCAGAACATTGCAGCAGGAGTTGGAAACTGGGGTGGTTACATCCATCTGCTAATTGTCATAGGGCAATAATTACAGTAAAAATACTCAAGATTTTGTTGATCTGAAACCTATACTGTAAATATCCAATAATTGTTTCATATACCATTTGGGGACTCTCCTGGAGATTACCAGCACTGGAGGCTACCAGCTTCTGAGTCTACGCACCTAGTCCTTCTCCTGATAAGAATTGTGAGATCCATGCTTGATATTTACCAAGCTGACAACCAGTAAGGTTTTGGAAGCTGAGATTTGGGGTTTTTTAACTATTGCTGGCAGGAGAGTGGGAGGGCAGTAAGCAGATCTGTTACAATATGAAAGCTACACCTGACCATTCTGGGACCTTCCAGAGAGCCTGGAGAGAGTGAAGCAAAGGCTCAAACTCCGTCTGAAGAAATTTCCTCTGAAAGCTAATACCATCATGCTGAAGAGCAAGGTTACAGTTGATCAATTCCATTTGAAATAATGATATGGCAACTCTAAATAAACAACAACGAACAAGAGAAGTTGTCATGTCACATTTTTCATGTTCCTTTATCTTCCCTGTATAACAGAACTGGTTACCTTTTGCACCTGCTCTGTTCCTCGAGGAAGCTGCCCAGTACGCAAGAATTTGTCTTGATTCTTTTGGAATATTTTTTTCTGCTTTTACTTCCTTTGGATAAGATGGATTTTTATATTTATGTTAAAATCAGAGGAATATTTATATTCAGCCTCTAAATGCCTGTATGTTTTTGATTTTTTGTGCTTAATACAGAATAGGAGCTTTAGGAAGATGAATATGGTGTGTTCTAAGGTAGAGTTAATTCTTGTGAAGTGGTATGATTGCAATAGTATAGCTTGATTCTAATTAAAGCAGTTTATTTATTTTGGTTACCAAGTTATAACTGGAATTGAAATTATTTTTCCTAATTAGATTGTCTAGTTATAAGCAAGATTTCCATGCTCACCAGAAGTATTTTGGAGCAGCTTATATCTTAAAATGGGGTTCAGACTGAATTTCTTTTGACAAGACAATATTTTCACAATGCCAGGAACCATGTTTGCAAAATTATGATTAGTTTCTGTTTTGATTGTTATTTTTGTGACCTTAGTGACAACGATTGATTCAGGTTTAGTAATTCTGTAGACTACATTGTTTTAATTTCTTCTATGCTGAATTCTGAGAGAATATCAATGAAGAGTACTGTAGGAAAAAATTATCTGAGGGCAAAAGGTGGTTTATTGCTTCCTCTACTACTTTTAGAACTGGGTCAATTAAAGGATTCCCTATGGTTATACCTTTTTTATTGCTGCTCCTACATTATAGTTTCAAAGTTCAAATTTGCATCTTAAGAGTACTTAGGAATTCACGTTCATAGGATTAAAACAGGAAAAATTGACACAAATCCTGATTTGACTTTGCTAATGTGTTATATGTGTTTGTGACGTTCAGGCATCTGACAGCAGTTAAATAATCTTAGAAAAGTCAGGAAAAGACATTCACATGCTTAATTTTAATATGATTTAGTGCTTTCTTGTGCTGAAGGCTCACTATAACCCTGGGCTTCAGTGGCTGACTAGGATGGAGAGAAGTCCTTCAGGAAATGCTAAACAGAAAAGAAACCCAAATATTTATCAGAGCTAACTAGGAAATGTCATGTTAAATGCTGTTATGGCAGTGGTCTGACTATCTGGTCTGTATTCAAGGACTTAAAATTCCCTGTGACCTTCCTCTGCTTCATCCAAAAGAATCTCTCAGCTGAAATGCAGCTCATAGACTTAGGCAGCTTTTAAAAAGCTTCTTGAAGATCTGCAATGTGCTGTACTGAGGTGTCTCCAAGACAAAGTCCTTCTTCAGCTCCATTGTATTTATCCTTAGGTCAGAAGGGGAGCTGAACTCTCCTGCCATTGTTGGATAATTCATCCCACTGCAGGATCCTACTGAGGTGGTTGATTTTTATTGATAAAACTCAGGCTAAGACAATATCCCATAGTGCTGGTTTGTGTCTCATATTTTTGTGTTTCTATATTGCACATATTGTTGTCTAAAATGAGATTTCTTCCCAAAACCAAAGATTGGTTCTTTAGGTTAAGTAAGAGCATAAAAGATAGATAACCCGTGGGTAGATTTCCCCTAGAAAAGCTTTTCAAGGACTTTTAAACTGTTATTTTAATCTGTTTTACAGAGGAGAAATGCTGTAATTATTAACAGCTGTTGTATTTTCAGATGTAGAAGATACAATGTGACATTATAATGCTCCTGTGTAACATAGGTAGTAAAAGTATATTTTATTGAGCCTATTAATGTAGTTATTAATTCCTTGGGGAAAATTAGAGTATGGAAAATATGCAACTAGATAATGTAATCTGAAGAAAATAAGCTCTTGAAAATCTTTGTGCTTCTGTAGCATTCAGGTAGCTAATACAGTGCTTATGCTATAAAACTGTTTAATACTATTAAGCTATCTAATATAGTGTTCATGTATGGCACTATTTGTTTATTGTGTTAAATAGAAAAGCAATTTATAATTAAAGCATTTATTCAATAAACATTTAATGTTATTAGTTTCCATTAGTGATCAGAGGAAGGAATTCAGACAGTAAGAAGAAAAACATGTCCTGTACAATGTGAATTTCTTATTACAGAGTTCTGCAATCCCTTGGAGGTTTGACTTCCTGGTCCTTGTTATGAAGTGCAGCTATTACTTTCACATGTTAAAGACATCTAATGTAGTGTAATGGCTGTTGTACCCTTACAATGCTTCTACTGCATTGTTCCAAGTCAGCCTAAAATGTAAGACACTTTAGTGCATGATTTAAAGATAAGGGAGAGTTTACCTTGTGTTTGATTTCAAAATCTCAGTGGTGCTGTAAATGTTGTGCTATACTTTTTGTTTCAGTAACATTTGGAAAACAAAACAAAACAAACCAAACAAAAACCAAACCCAAATCCAAAAACCAAAAACACCCACAAAAAACCATGGCTGCAGCTGAAAGAGGTACTAACCAAATGAGGTACTGGGTGCTGATGATTCAGGTACTGTAGAAATAAACTGGGTTTTTAGTTGTAAATTAAAGAGACAGAACACATTTTCAGTTTATTTACAGAGGAGACATCTTCCTTCCTCATAAATTACTGCAAGGGATCTGCTTATGTCTAAATCTGCTTGTGTCTAAAAAATGTAGATCTGACTAGGCTGGTCTTGTAGTTCTTTCTCATTGCAAGTGGGTCACGCAGTGTCTTACATAATCTGGAGCATATCTGAACACTTGGCATAGCAAGACCCAAGAATTTGTATAGGAATTTTAGGTTATGGGCTTTTAGAGCAGGGATTGATTTAGTGTTTTCTTCCTTACTTCCCTTACTTTTCTTCTTTTCTCTCCCATTATTTCAAGCTGTAGCAATGATCAGCTTAATTGCAATATTTAAACAAGAGACTCCTTTTACGTGTAGAACTGTTAATTTCATTGTATTTCTGAGCACCTTGTTAAGGTGAATGTATCTACACTTCATATGTGTTTCCAGTTGTTTAATACACTCTGTTTAGAAACTTCTCCTGATTCTGAATCTAAACTTTTTCTGGCAACATTTTGTTGTAGAAAACACTCAGAGGCTCCTAATCAACCCTACTGATTTCATTCTTCTATAGCCTCACTTCAAAAATTAAAATTTGGGATTCCACATGTAAGCATTTCTATTCCCAAACTTATTGGAATTCTTCTGCTAAGATACAAAAACAAAGCTGCAATAAGGAAATCTCCAATGATAGAAATATAGGAAGGAATTATGGAAAACTAGATCATGAACAAAATAACTCCTTTAGATTTCAGTTCAGAAAGTTGCTTGAGGGTAAATTAAACTGAATTCTTCAGCTGGGGTTTTGGTGTCTTAGTTTCAGAAATTGTTAGTGAAAATAATACTGACTATATATATTTTACTCGTGCTTAAATGATTAAATAGGCTGCCCTCATGGATGCTTGGACTTTTCCGAGGGAACTGGCCCAGAAACTTTAGAGTTTACATGCCTGATAATATATTTTGAAAGACTGTCATGTGAAAATGAAAGGTAATCCTCATCCTCAATAGTTTAGTTACTTGTAATTCATAGTAAGTGCATAAGGGAAATTTATATAGCCTTTGTGAGGTCTATATGAGGTTGGAAATGGAAAAGCCTACAATTCAGTCCGTTGAGGGACTGTAAGAATATATATGAATGAAGAGATACTGAACTTTCTTATGGAAACCTTAATGCTGAAAAGCAAAAAACATTTCCTAAGAAAACTGAAATGCTTCTTAATTTGTAAAGAAATCTGACCTGTGTTGAGAACAAGTTACAGAAGTAGAAGGTAACAGCAGTCTCTGGCTTTAAAGATTTGTAATCTGTATCAACTAACTAAAAGCCAGGTGAACATGATCATCCCAGATCGTTCCACCAATGATATTTATCACGTGAGTGCAACAGAAAAGACCTGGGCTATTCGCCTTCCTTAGGAGTGCTTGACTGTGTTGGAGTTAGCAGGATGTATAAACAGTAGAAATTTGGGTAAGAATTTCTGTTTATATTAAAATAGATAATTGAGTTAACTTTGAAATGGGAGCGGTGATATTTAGATGCTTCCACTAAATGCCAGTTTCTCCTTATGTTTTTAAGAAGCTTGGGAGAACTATGACAATTTCTCCTTATGTTTTAAGAATCTTAAAAGAATTATGCAATGGTAGCTCTTAAAAGTTAAACTACGGCTGAAAGTTTTCCTCATTAAAGTCATCATGCATTGTGAACCACCAATTTTCTGCTAATTTCATGAGCGTAACGTCAGAAGTCCCAAAATCCACTAGGCAGTGATTTTAATATTTATTTAGGATTTACTTGTAGCTAATATTGTTTAAATTCTCTATGCATCTTTATTTTCCTCCTCCCTCTCTTCCATCAGCCCTTCATCCATTTGCCTTAAAGGCCCAGGGTGGATGAGTCAGTGATTCCAATCTGTATTTGCTTAGATACCAACTTCCTTTTCGGGACAGAACTATCATGCTTTATCTCAGTAGGAAGTCATGCTTTTTGAACAATTTTAACATCTAGAACTTTCTTTTATTAGATGTAGACTGCTGTACTCCTCTCTATTTCAAAAAAATAGCATGGTCTCTGGGTCTGCTTTTTAAAAAAATACAAATCTGGCTGTGCAGATATCACCAATCTGATGAATAGTCAAACTGGTTTAAACTTCTGTTGATCCTTCACTTTCTTGTCTACTTCTTGGTTGTTCATTCATCTTTGGTCACTTGAATATGGGTCTCCTTGCCTTCCTGCCTCTCCCAGTTCCTCATCTCCTCTGCACAGCCAAGAAACCCTTAAAACTGGCATTTCCAGACCTTGTGCCTCTGAATTTTACCCTGTGTGACTTGACAGCTTGGACGGAAGCTAATAGTATGTCTCTCCCTTGCTAAATAAAGAGCAAACTGCAGACATCTGGAATAAGAAAGGCCAAAATAACTGCTGAGAATCCAACCTTCAATGCTGCCACCACAGCAACGCCTGAGTGCTCAAGCAGGCACAAGATGTTTCTGAAGCACCCTAAATGCCACGATTGCTTGATGGCCTGGAGCTGCAACCACATGTCCAGATTAGGGGTGTTTCACTTGGAGGACGTGGGGACAACCCTTTTAAATTCTCTCTTCATCTATCAAACCCGGAGAAATTTGGTCAACACATTTTCTGTGTTATTTCCTAATTAGCCAAAACATTGAAAATGCACCTGTCTCTTTAAAATGGTATGGTATTTTGTGCTGTGACTACTACCAAACATGAAGTTATTTGAGTGAACGGAATAACTCCATGTGTGTTGAGGTGTGAAGTGACCTCGTTATTCCCAAATCTGTTTGTGTTTTGTAGCACTCCTTATTCAGCTCTACTCTTTCAGCTGCTCAAGTGTTTTTATTTCTCCTCTGGTTGCGTAACAGATTTGTTTTGAAATGTCAGAATCATGGCAATGTAAGTCAGTTAGTGCAACCAACCTGGCAGAAATTTAGCTGCTTTATAAGACAATAATAGAGCAATATTAAACAGGGTTTATAGCTTAATAAGATAAGAAGCAATACTTACAAGGTTTTACTTTGAGAGAAGGACATTGATTAATGCAAAACATGCTTCATTCCAACTGAGACTTCTGGTAAAGACATTTAAAAAATTATCATTTTGTTTTTGCTTGCACAAAGTCAGCACTTCAGAGAAGTATTGTGTTGAAAACTCTGACAAGTGGTATTCCTTGTCTGCCTTCGGAAGGGTGTGTCATGGGAAGTGTTAATATGTACTCTGCCATCTGTGCTTCCTCCAGGGCAGAGGTGCACGTCTCCAGGGAGATGCTGCTCCCTTCAACCCTTTACGCCTTTGCTGAGGACTGTGCTGTTGGGACTGTTCATCTGAAAGTGGGGCACCTGTCCACTTCCAAGGAAACAAAATAAGTCTTTCTCAAAGCTCGCTCAGTGGGCTCCAGGCAGCCTTGCTGGTCATACTCAGTAGAGTTTGTTTGAAGAAGGAGATTAGATGACTACATAGCAAATGCCATATATTGACATGTTTTATGCTAACTTAAAAGTTTTTCCATTTAGATTTTCAGCATTTAAGGGTCACATGAGAAACAAGATTCCAACTACGTTGCTTGAGAACTCTCTGTCACCTCCTGAGTAGTTCCTGTGGGACATGTTTCTCTAAATAATGCATCCCGTCTTTTGTACCATTAACCACTCATCAGAAGCTTCCTGACTCCAGTGGGTTTTGTCTGGTTTCATTCTCTGCTGCTCTCTCGTGATTTCTTTTACTAGCTTCAATATTCTCTGCTGACTTCAGGTAGCTTTGGAGCACTTGAATGAGTTGGTGATCTGTGAGGTTTTTAACAAGCAGGTAAGTTTTCTGACAGTGTGCTTCCTGAGTTAAAGGTTTAGTGCCTAGGCCAAATCTATGCTTGCATTAATAATCTCCATTTCTACAATTATATATAACAAGCTTTTATAAGTCCCCCTGCCTCCATTTTCTGTGGCATTGAAAATAAATCAAGATGAAATTTGAAGTTAACTAAGCTGGCAAGAGGAGGCAGAAATTTCAGTTTGGCATTGTGCACAGCATTGCTTCCAATTCAGTGGTGTAAATTAATTGCAGCCTCCATAAGATGATGTAAAAGCAAAACATGCTATGTCCCTAAATTTTTTAGGGGATTTACATGAACTGGAGTTGTCTGGGGAAAAACTATGACCTTTTAAATGTCTATTTCATTACACTTTTCAGCTATTAAAACCTATTTTCATGAAAGACAATTGAAGGAAAATACTTTTTAACTTTGCATTGTTTGATTTTGTCACTTCACCTTTTAATCCTCTTTCATTTACCGTTTTGATGTGTAACAAAAGCTTATGTTTCAATTTTCATCCCTACTTAAACAGAGAAAGGCTGTGACACTGGGAGCAGGCAGTTTGGGTGTGACTGAGATAAAGCTGATATTAAGAAGTTATAGGGAGAGTGGTTTCTGCCTCTTCATTACCAGATTGTCCGCCACTTATCTTCATGCCTGTTGTCTGAGTGATGCTGCTTCTCTGCTGCTGGTACAAGAAGTCCTTTGATAACCCTGTGTGATGATTGAACACTGCTAATTGTCCTCACCTTGGAGGCTGTTCTGTGGTCATTCATGCACCTCCAAGTTTGATGCTAGATTAAGCAGTCCCTCTAAGAGAGGTACCTCTCAGCACCTGTGCTTTTCAGTATTGTAATACTCATCTGTTGGTCTCCAAGGTGAATCTTAGTCATGGGGTTTGAAGTGCAAAGGACCTGAGTAGTTTCAGAATGTGCTCAGGGCAGTGACCACACCTGAGTCCAGAGAGTGTTTGCTCAGGTACCTGTGTAGCCTTTCTGATGGTCCTGAGCCCTGTTGTAAACTCTCTTGGTCTTAATTAATCCTGGCTTGCTGGCTATTTGGAGGGATGCTAGCTCCAGTGTTGTGTTATTGGAGGAAGGCTTGAGGGGGCTGGGTGAAGTGATTTATTTGCTGAACAGAATCTTGGTCTGTCAGATGTTGGAGTGAAGAAACTAGCCCTTATAAATGGGTCAAAAAGCCACGTATTTTGTCAGACGAGAGCAAATTCATCTTTCTATTGTCCTTTTCTTTTCTTTTTTTTTTTTTTTTAAGCTCTTTTTAATTAAAAATTGAATTGGGTGAAAGTCATTCTCTTGGCTCCTGAGAATGTATCTTTATTGAAATAAAATACGTCCCTAAAGAAAGAAGTTGCTGAAGTCATTATTACACGTAGACCTTGGTATATCTGTCAAAACAAATCTGTATAAGATACCCCAGAGGAGAAAGCAACAGGGGGATATTACTCCCAAGTTCTTTATTTTATCTTCTCTCATTTCCAGTTCAATCCCATTTGTCTGTGTTTAGGGGAATTATTCCGTATGCCTGTATTTAGAGTGCTGAGAAAAAAGGGTAAGCAGCCTGGGATTCTTCAGTGTTTCTCCACATACACTGTTTTTAATTGACACAGGGAGATTTGAGAAATCAGATACTATTAAATGCACTGTGCACAACAGATTAATTAAAATTCCTCTCTGTTGAAGGCTTTATCTTACTTCAAGAGTCTCTGCAATTGATATGAAAATGCCAAAGACCTCTGTTGACTCTAGATAATAACCATAAATTCACATTGAGAAAACACAATTTTGTCTAGATCTTAAATTTTATGAGAAACATTTTGGTCCAAACACCTTTGGGATATGAAGGCCTAAGCTTAGCTACTTGTTGCTGGTCTTTGGGTAAACTTTTAAGATATGATTTTGAACAGTCACCAAGTAAGATTCAAAAAGGCATCACTAAAACATTAATTTCCTGTAGAGGATTTTACTGCATGATGAACTACCTGGTTCCCAGGAGATTTGAAAACTAGTTCTCCCATTTCTCTGCCAAACTACAGATTTGGGAGCCTAGCTTTACTGGATATATTTTCCCTTAAGCCCTGGTTGCTAAGATGTGTTTGTGGAAGACTGGCACCTCTGCAAAAGGAACTACTGGAGCCATGGGAAGTTCTATCCAGAGCACAGAGTACGGTTTGGTTCAGCCAGTGTTGACTAAGAACTGCATGATGAAGTCCTTTTAGGACTTATTCAAAACTTTATTGCTTTCTGAGAGGAATTTGCAACATTGTTGCTTCTTTCATGATGAATAATATGGACTGCTTATGGTTGTCTCCCTTTCATGGTACTATAGGATACTTCAGGAAATACTGGTGTCTAGCATAAATTTTCTTGGAAAATACAGCCTCCAGATATCATGGTAGTTATTGACATTAAACTGCTCTTGTAAAGATAAAAACATGGGTAATATAATATCAGGATTTTTCTTACTCTTTAAAAAACCACTGCTGTTATTCATAACACCTATACAGAGTTGCCTAGTAGTCCCAATATACCACATTGCCCTTGTGGGACGGGTAAGGCTATTTTTGGCTTTGTGGCTGGGGAAAACTGAGCAAAAAGCAGTTGTATAAACTAATGTACCAAATGAAAGGTCAGCTGGGAGGTCTTATCTATCAATCTGAAACCATCTTGGCTGTTGCTAGTCAAAACTTCCCTTGGCATTTTCCATAGGGAAAGTGCTAAATAAGAACCGAGTGCTGAGACACATGCCCAGCTTAATTTGTAAGGCTGTTCCTACAAGCTTCCTATCACATTACAATATGTCCTTCAGCGTTCTCTTTAAAATCATAACAAAAATAGCCAAACAAGTTCTTCTCTTTGGTGATTTCATGGCTTCTGTTTCTTCCTCAGAGAAGATCAAGTCTGAAGTTTCTCTGAATTTCGTCTGAAATTGTAGGCATGATCAATTTGTTTAAGAAACCTTGTAAGTACTTGACTGATGGAGCACATGATGTCCTGTCATTCAAAAGCTCACTGTTAAGTTTTTGTGGCTTAGTCTGGAACACTTTCAGCTGGGAGCTGGCTGAGGGGGGAATGTGCTGTGCTTCTTGTTTTTGAGTAGGGGCTGCTGCTAATGTATGTGCTGCTTTTGTCCATTTTTATGGCAGGTAGAATAAACAGTGTATGTGTGAAGCACAGTCAAATTCAAACCAGAGAGATTGTTCTGGTTAATGTTCTTGCAGGTAATTCCCTGAGGCATCACTTGGGGGTTTCTGCTCCACTGTGGGAAACTTTACTCCTCCATTTGTGTTATGTCACATGCTGTGCTTTACCACACCTTTTGAAATGGTCCTTTTAACTGATGAAAGTTTAGAATTTATGGATTTAAAATTTTCAATAAATAGAAAAACACATGCTCTTTTATGGTCATCCGGGTTATTTTTCAAAGTGGTCAAAAAGTTTGTTATTTTAAAGATTACTACTGTAGTTTTAATTTTGATTGGTTTTCCTATGTCAGTTCTCAAATATCTTTCAGTTGTTCTGATACTGACTTCACATAATTTCATTTTTATTTTTTGCATTGGATTTGCAGGGCTTCTTTGACAAATTCAGAATTTATTTGAGTTAAATGTGAATGGACTGAAGCAGTGTTAAGTTTGTACTTATGTGTAAATAGCAAGCATGCTGTCAAGCAATGGTGTTGGATTCATGTAGTGGTGTCCTGTTCGCCTCTTTGTTTGGGGGAACTGGGGAGGGGGGAGTTTGGGGATGAGGGGCCATCCAAAGTGTTTATAATAAACAAGGCTTGCTTTTACTGTGAGATGATGGTTAACATTGTAAGATGACTAAAGCTTTAGTCTGTTTTCAGATTTCCCCATTATATGTCCATTCCAGTTTGGGAGTAAATAGTGGCCCTGTTTCCCCTGGACTGCATGATGCTCTGCATGAGCTTGTGGTACTCAAAAGGCATTAAGAGGGGAATAGACTCTCACTTGATCACAAAGTGCCCTTCAGAGTGAGGCATGAAGTCCCCTGTCACTGACAGTCAGATCAAATGTTCTCCAGGGAAAGAAAAGAGGAAGGAATGTAAAAAAAGCCTTTACTCCCCAACAAGTTTTTTAATCAGCTCCAGTTACAGATTTAAATGATGGGAGTAGTAAGAAGACTTACTTTGCATTTACTATTGAGGAATTCATGTAGGACGAAGAGACACAAGTTTTTGAAATACCTGGCTAGTTCTCTGTTGTCATCTGTTAATAATTCACATGGCTCTTTCATTTCTATTTTGTTGAGAAAAAGAGAGTAGGCTTGATACAAAGAAGCTCTTGACTTCCTTTGTAAAGGAGTGGGAGTACAGTGGGTCCATTCAGCACAAAGAAAAGAACTTACTTTTGTGAAGTTTTCAGACTTCTTTAATTTTCTTTTTGTAGGCTGCTGCACCAGTGGATTGTGGGAAGGAAACTGTTTTCCATGTGGCTTTTACACCTGTGTTAGCTATTATTAGTTAAGCCATAATTGAGCTGCAAATCCCAGGCCCAGACTTTCCCAGAATTTGGTGCCTGCTTTTATAGGGAATCATTTTCTCTACAGTTACCGCCTAATAAAATGGCGCATTGCTGTCTTGCCTTATACATGGTTTGTGGTAGATCTCTGTATTGTACTACCATAGAGGCTTAAAAAGCCCTGGCAGGCAGTTGTAGGGGATGAGTCTGATTCAATGTCATTGTGACACTTCCCTGAATGTTGCTATTCTAGGAAACCCTTGCCTATAACCACTGCCTTGTGTAATTGAAAAAGGATTAGCTAAATTACATATGGTTTCTCTGAGGGTACTTGTGTTTCATGGATGGGATTAAAAGCAGAAAAGTAGAGAATATCTACAGTTTGCCAGCCTTCCAGCTAAAGGGAGTGATCACATTTCTGCACGCTTTGGTGCTCTTGTTCACTGAACCTGCTTCCCTGCTAGGGCTTTATTTTGTCTTTGTTTTAAGTCCCTTTTCTATCCTGGTATGTGCAATGGTTTCTGAATTCCCAGTCAACAAACCTACCCTGGGTAAGAGGTAGAGCAAGTTTTGAAAATATTATGCAATTAAAATCTTGTTGGTAGTATCTTACCTGGGATGTTTGTTTGTTTCTGTTTCCCTAAGAAGGATGCATTTTACAAAGAGGTTAAGTATAGCTTACCTTACTCCTGCATAAGTCTTAGAAGAAATCTAAAAGATGAGAATGTGAACACAGGTGATTTATATATCCAAAAGCTCTCTACTTAAGATAATGCTTTCTATAGACTGAACATGAAGTTTAATACATGAATAGCTTAATAGCTCATGGGTGGAGACAGACACTGTCTGTCTCACCTGGTCATTTGCAGTGAAGGTATTCATTATTTATGTCTTTTAATATTTCTTTCAGAAAAGCTGGAATGCATGGTCTGCCTGCCTGTTCCCATGGGTCAGGACTGAATTGCAAATTACACCTCAGCTGCTTGAGCAGACTGGCTGCTGTTGGAAATGTGGCACTCAGCTACATGGAATTCTTCTCTGTACCAACCTTGCCATGTCTGCATTCATTTTTCCTAAATTACTTAACAACTTACACTTAATGAGTTGCAACTAATTAGTACCTCTTGCTTTGCTATATCTGTAAAATTATACTTCCAGTAAATTGCTTCATGAATTAATTAGATATCACAACCCAGTTGATTTTTGTCCTCTTGTTTACTGGTTTCTTAGATAGCGAGATTAAAATCTTGTCGTCTTACTCCAAAGATGCAATCTCTTGATGTTCTTCTCCCATGACAGACTACATTTAATTCTTATTCTGGAATGCTGTTTCCCTAAATGAGGTGTTCTCTTTATGCTGTCGAGCAGAGTGCCTGTCTCATTTCACAACATAGCCTAAAGCAGGGGTGACCAGCTGCTCTGTGGCTACACTTGCCCCAGCTGATGACTTGGATGCTGGAGGATAATAAGAGGCTGACACTGCAGAGGGTGCTTGGGGTATCCTGAAGAACAGGTACAAACAAAACTTACCAGTCTGGTGGCATGGTTCAGGAGGGCAGGGCAGGGAGACACAGCTGTTCACAGTGAGGTCAGGTCCTCAACACTTACAAGCTGTGGCATAGAGTCCGTTCCAGCAGAGGAGAGCCGAGCCTGGCAAAGCTGCCTTGGAGGCTGTGCCCTTGCCCGTCAACACCTTGAGGGGCTTACAGCCATATTGTATTTCCCCGCTGTGGATCTTGCAACAAAAACTGTTTTCAGTAAAAGAAACAAAGAAAGTAAGCCCCCTTCCTTTTCTGTCTGGGCTGGTTCTGGTAGAGGCCAAGTAATGATGGTGATGCCTCTGTGTGTGTTTCCCAGGACCGAGGTCCTCAGAGCTGCTGTAGGCACTGTGTTTCTGCCACGGCTGCAAAGGGTGATGTCCTTCAGAGAGTTTGTTCCTTGCGGGGGTCTGAGGACTTTTCTACGGGAAGTTTTACAGCAGACAGTTTAAGTAAACGTTTGCTATTACAAGGAAGCAACACAGAATGCTGTATCTTCTGATCCTTCCTGGGACCTTGCACACATTTTAACAGCCATTCTTTCTTCCCTCTTTCTGGGTCCCAGCTAATTTCAAGTCCTTTGGTTAGGGGGCTTTTGGCCTCCTTTAGAGTGATGTGCAGTGCATGTGGCGTCCATGCAGCAGTGGACTGCCTTAAGTGCTGCCAGGCTGAAGCACTGGCCAGCTGGCAAGGCTTGCAGCTGGCTATCAGTTGCGTGGATGTACCAAAGCACCTTGAGGAGGAGCAAATACAGGTAGATAGATAGCCCATTTCAGCTTCTGTCCAGCGTCCCCTTGCCCTTTTTCTGAATGTCTTATTTAAGTAAAACTGATGAAAACACTTCCCTCTGCTTTCAGAAAAATTTAGTAAAAATATTATAGTGCTTTTAAAAGCCGTTCAGGTAGCTGCTTATTGCAAAGCAGTGGAGACTATAGCCACGTGGGGGTAGGTCTCTTCTCACAGGCAGCCAGTGGCAGGACAAGAGGACGATCTTAAACTGCACCAGGGGAGGTTTAAGCTGGACATTAGGAAGAAGTTCTTCACAGAAGGGTTGGTTGGGCATTGGAATGGGCTGTTAGGGAGGAGCTGGAGTCACCATCCCTCTAGGTGTTAAGGAAAAGACTGAATGTGGCACTTAGTGCCATGGTCGGGTTGACAAGGTGGTGTTAGGTCATAGGCTAGATTTGATGATCTCAAAGGTCCCCTCCAACCTAAATGATCCCATGATTCTGCAAAATGTCACTGCTCTTATTTTCTCTTATTTGATTAAATGGCTATCCAGATACTATCTGGATTGCCTTACCGTTAGTGAAGATTTAGGATACAATGTGGGTGATGCCCTTACAGGAATCTGTTTACCAAACCCAAGTACAGATATTATAACACTTTTTAGTCAGGTGTTTGACTGTGGTTTCCAAAGTGGCACCTTAAAAGTAAGTATCAGCTGCCCTCCTGTTAGTGAATATATATATATATATTTATGTATGTAATGCCAAGTATGCATTCTTCCAGAAGGTTTTTTCCAAATTCATCAGTGATTCACTGATGAATTTGGAAAATTCAAGTAGATGATAACTTTTATGTACATGTAAGTGACTGCACTCATTTAAATTCAGCATTTGTTTGAACATCAATAAACCAGAGATTTGTCAGGTGAGGCAGCAAATCAGTTGCCATTATCTAATTTTCAATTTACAGTCTGAAACACTTAAACTGTTTGTGCAAGCTCATCAGCCAGAGAGCAGATATGTGTAGTATTAACTCTGAGTAAAGCAGAACAAATTGCATTTGTTCAGAGTAATGTTTTCTGCAAACATGTTATGAACAATCCATATCCTGTGATACATATCATCTCTCTACCATCAGATAGAGACATTCCTGATAAATCAAGCCAAACTAAAACCCAGAATATCTGGAGAGTATCCTATTTTTTTCCTGGTGTGGTATGTTGGTTAATTTTAGGGTTTGTCTTCAAAAATCTACAATGTAAGAGTAGGAAAATGAGAGGGAATGTGTTTTTTCTTACAATTGAGATATATCCTCTAGTGGTAAAATCCCGGAGGACATGATATTCTGCATTGACATAGCAATGTATTCCTGCCCCGCAACTGGCATTTTTCTTTCTTCCACATAATATGTAGGACTTAGTCTGAAAAAGTCAAAAAGAGGGGTGAAAGGGATGGGAGAAGCCTAAGCTTAACTTGTACACTCCAAAGTTACCTTCCAATTGTTGACAGTGCTGTTATTTTATGTATCTAAATTAAGTGGTTCTTTCCTCTGACTGTCCTGGGTGGATGTTACTGCACATACGGTTTTGGGTTTTAGCTCTTCTCTTTAAAAGATTGATCAAGATTAGCACAGTCATTTAGAGCATCAGAAGTTTTCTGAAAATGCAGTAGAAAACTCATTATGAGGATTTGGGGATCTAACAGAGGGCCAACACAGAGCACCGGAATGAATGTTCTCTTCACCCAGGACTTTTAGATGTATGTGTTACTTTTCCTCTTCTCTAAGCCCACATGACAAAGCAACAGCTATGGTTGTTTCCATACTCATATTTGACAAATCTTTCAGAAACTTTCATATGAGCTATGTTTCAGAAAGTAGAACTTGGATTTACTTTGAGATGCTTTTCGTTATCTCAGTGTCAAAATATGTCACAGAGAGAGATGTGAGCATCTCCTGAGGACAGTTGGTCACACAATGGAAACAGATTACGTTTAAAAACTTTCATCTTGTTTATTACATTTGTACAGTTAGAATTCTTTTCAAGCTTGCATGTGTTACTGTAACCCCAGGTGATGCTTTACAGAGATGGAAAAACACTGACTCAGCTACTGAGTTCTTGTAGTCTAGTAAATTAAGAATAGATACAGAGCAAGTAAAAGGGTTAAAACTCAGTAAATGTTCAGCTCTCTCTTCTGGCCCTTTCCCAAATCTGCTCTCTGATATTTTTTACAGTGAGTGCTCCTGGACCTTGAGTTTTAGGAGTAGAGCAGGGGTATCAGGTGGAAGGGTATTTATGCAGGGTATAAAGAAGTGTGTGATGTCAGAGAAGCAGTTAAGGAAGGGAGATAAATGCAGTTTGGTCAACATGGGCTTCCTCTGACTCTCATTGTGAATTTTCCTTAACTGGACAGTCAGGACACCCAGTCATATACCAAGCTGCTTGCAGGGATCTAAATTTGCTTCAGCAGCTAGGAAACAAGTACTCAGAGCTGCTGAAATGGACCCTAGCTTTCATCCACACTAGACAGACAGACCCTGGCACCAGTCAGGTCTAGGACAGGATGTCTGTTCCTTGCTCTTGCCATTGGGCTGGAGCAGCTGGAAGGTATCTGATCTGCCAAAAGACACCCGGTAAAGGTAACATTTTCTGGAATGATGTTACATCAAGAGACAGCACTTGGCTGGTCCCTGGGGCTGTCACAGCTGCTGCAGCCCCTCAGATTATGACAGACACAACCTGCACTCCCAGTGTATTTCCAAGGCTACAAACTGCACACTTGAATAGTTTTCACTCAAGGGCTCATCTTGATGTCATATCCTGCAATCTAAAATGCGTTAAATTCCCTTGGCTATAGTTATGTTTAACCATCCTCACTACCACATGGGACCTTCTGATTTGCCTGGCCACCTGAGTCCCCTCCATTCTTTGTTCTGGCACGTAGTAAATGTTAAATAAATTCCAAAGTAGGTAAGTGATGTTTCAGAGAAAGTGCTGTCTCCTTTCCCAGTGAAGTTTAATTGTGTTCACCTTGTGTGGCTAAATTTGATGTATTTCACCTGTATAATGATAATGCTTTGTATTCTCAGCACAGTGAGACCATGTGTGATTAATGTGATCAGTCACATCCTGGCCTGGCAAATCCTCGCCTGGAACAAAAACGGCATAAAAATAGGAAATATTTTTCCTCTTTGCTCTTGCTAGCTAAAGGCAGGATGTTTTAGAAGGAAATATCTGATTGTCTTAGTTCAAGAATAGAGAGAGTTGTGCTTTTGTGCAAAGGCCATTTTGGATTTGAATTATTTTCAAATTATTAGATTTTTTAAAACGTTTAGGTTTATAAATGCTTGAGTATCATCACTTATGGATGCTTCCCTTCTCCTCTTTAGTTTTGCTTCTTTGTGAATAATTAATTTTATTCTAGCCTCATAAAATAGAACAGAGGGGGAGATTTCATTTAACATCACAGTAGTATGATGGATTTTTTTTCTATTTTGATGTTGCCGAATTTATAAAGAGCCTTTTCTTGATATTTCTATTTGGAGTAGAAATCTTACTTAGCTGACATTTAAAATAACACTGTTTCTACTTATTAGTGTTCTATGTTAATATACTCTATGTTAGCCGAATAACTGATGGTAAAACACATCTGAGTGTTCTATGAAGTGAATATTTTAAGTTTTGCAAATATCAGAAGAAAATTATTCAAGACTTTTTATCTCTTGGATATTTATAGGGAGGTCTAAAAGGTAAAATTTCATCAGATTTCTCTGTTTTCCAGTCAGTAAGCACTTCAAGTTCTCACTCCTCTTGTTTTAATTCTGGAAAACAAAAGCCATCACCTCACTCTTATTATTCTGTATATTTTGGTACATTCATGACAAGATGAGGAACTGAGTCAATCATAAGATCCTTTTCTAAAGCAGCTCTAGTGTTGAAGAAGGTTGCCAGAGCTTCAGCCTTAAGATTTACAGCCCTCTTCCTATCACAAAAATGTCTTACTTGCACCTTTTGTGTGTGCTTGGCCTGGGTGATGAAGACAACCCAGGCTGGGGGCTCCGGTGTGGATGTGGGAAAGCAGCTACATGTTCCTGGTCCTGTCTTTAATCTGCTCTTTCTGCGTAAAAGTTGTTTGAGGTTTGCCTTTGTGCCTCAGCCTGTTGCCTGCTCGCTGTATGGGAACAGGTGATGAATAAGGAGCAACTAGATTAGATGTGTGCAATGTTAGTATAAGTAGTGATTAATACTAAGGATCAGTTTTATCTCCATGGTGGCCTGTTTAACTGCTCAAAATCTTGTTTCTGAAATTGTTGGTCATAGTGTTGGTTAAGTGCTGGCTCAGGTGCAGCTTTATTATTTTTTTTTTTTACTATCATCCCAGTCAATATTAAGACACCAATTTCATGCTTCAGCTGATAGTGGTCTACTTTACAAAAACTGTCAATTTCTGAAAAAAATTGGAAATGGCCACCTAACCCTGGTGCTCAAAAGGGTGATCCAGTGCAGACTGGAATAACGGAGTGTCAGCAGGAGAGGTGAAGTGCAGCACGGTGGTGTTCTGTGTGCAGCGCCAAGATGAGGCTGTGACGCTGGAGAGGCGAGAGGGGCAGGAGGAGTTGCAGGCTACATACGAGAAGCTGACTATCCTCTCCTGCTCACATGCCCAGAGGGCAAATCTTGTCCCTGAACAACACAGAGAACATCTCAGTGTGGTGCCTGCTCTTCCTGAGTAGGATGATAATCTGGGGCTGTGTATGCAGTGAAAGTTGCTCAAACAACAAAAATCCAAACGTTTGTCAAATAGGCAATATCCCAGACTCAAGAGAGATGCCCCAAATCTTAATCTGGCCACAAACTGTGTCAGTATCAGAGGCTTTGTTTGTCAGAAGGATCAAGTGAGCCTGGCAGGGTGGTTGGGAAAGGGAAGCGTGCAGCAGGAAGGCGCAGGGGAGCAGTGGGGAGCCAAAGGTGTCCTTCTGCCACGGCTTTGCACAGCTCCAGGAGCAGAGATGGCTCCATGTGAGAGCACAGTGCTTCCAGGCTTTGGAGTGGAACACAGAGCGGGTTCTTCAGCCCCAGTGCTGCTGACTGAAGTTATTTCCTGCGATATTTTGCCTTACCACAGAAGAGGTTTGGTATATCAGTTTCTTCCTCTCTTCATGAAAATTAACATTTTCTGTGGTAAGACCATCATTTTTATGACGGTGAAATGCTCCTCCTCTCACCAGTGGAAAACTGGAGGTAGTATGGATCTAAAAATATTGACCAGTGCAGTACAGGATTTATTTAGAGAGGCATGAAAAAGTGTTCATGTAACACAATCCCTTGCAAGAATGATGTTAGAAATTATGATTTGAGTGTAGGATCCTGGTCTGTCAGCAGCCTGTGGCAGCCTCGAGGAGGTGTAAATGACCTGTGGCAGCTGGGGAGGGGCAGTGGGAGCTGTTTGTCCAGTGCATGCAGTACTCCTTGGACTTTGGACTGCTTTGACATGGGGCCTCAGGGAAGTAGCTTTGCCTTAGGGAGGTTTATCTTTTCACATGCAGCATGGCCAGGACTTCTTTCAATCAGGAATTTTCCCATGTAAAAAATAAAACTGCTGAGGGAATCCCGTGTTTTACCTTTTTTTTTCTCTGAGAAGGAAATAATCATCCAACATCTCTTTACTGATTGACATCAAGTGTTTAAAGCAGCTCTGGAAACCTCAGATAAAATCCAGCACACCAAAAGGGTCTCCCATCATTAATAACTTGAGTTAGTAAGCCTTGCACTAGTAAAACAAAGCTTTCTCCCTTCTGTTGCATAATATTTTGTTGGTGAATCATTGCAGTCTCTTCCTTTCTAGAAGCCTCACATGCATCACTGTGCCCAGAGCTATAATAAGCAGTTTTTATCTTATTGGGTATGTTCTGCAATGCAGCCCAGCATCTCAGCAACATCTATTGCATTTACTTAATCCTTTCTCAAATGTCCTCATAGGTATGAACTCCACTACACATTCTTACTGACCTCAGGATGCGATTTCCAACTCCGGCTACTCATTGCGTAGCCTGTAACTGGGACTTTCCCCCAGAAGAAGAACACTCCTTGGCCGAAGTAGGGTTTGCTCCTGAAGTTTATACTAGATTTCTCATACTGTCTTCCCCACTGGGAGTCCTTGCTATCCCCAGCCTACCTCACACATTCCCAAAGTGAGCTACCTGCTCCAAGTCTGGTTGTGTTTTTTGGAGGACAGTGTCTTCTCTGCCCCAAAGGTGCTGCCCAAGGATGGCAATGGGATGGATTAAGAAGGCAGAATGTCAGTTTTAAAACAGAGGGTTGGATGAATGAGACTCTCTGACATCTAGGACCACTCATTGTAATGCTTTTTGAAAATAGCCGGCAGAGAAATATGAAGACTGACTGGGAAGACTTTAATGAAAAGTCGGAGAAGAGAGGAGATCAGGAGCTCAGAAATGAAAGGAGACTTTTGCCATAGTAGATGAGACTTAAGAAATGGATATTTACTTAGCTCTAGCTCTTCTCCTTAATGTCATACAAACATTTTAAAAATTTCATTTACTCCTCCTCTTCATTAATATTTCTTTGTTGCTTGTACAGGCCTCATGCAGGGGAGGTTAAGTCCTTTTGCCTTCAAGAAGGTATTTCCTTGCTATATCAAGAGAAGTGTAGAAATAGTTGTTTCCTTGCTCTGGATGATAAAGTATATTTTATGGTTCTTGAACATTAACAGGCTCTATTATGATGGTTCGTATGTGTCTTCTAACAGCTGACTGTCTCAGCCACATTAAGTTTCTGTGGAAAATACAGTCTTTGGGAGGAAGAGAAATCACAAAATGGGCTGGTTTTTGCAGAAATGTTTTTGCCTCTGCAGATGGCAAGGGAAAATAGATATTTATGGAGAGTAAGATTCGCTCTTGCTGTGCTATGGATACTTTAGGTAGTCTTACTAGTTTATATCAGGTAATCCAAGAATACCCCATCCTCTCTGGGACAAGGTTTGCAAGAAATAGTATCTCTTGTAAGATCACCTGATACTCTTGGAAAAACAAGCAAGTAATGGCCCACTATTTTTCCTTTGCTTTGCCAAGGTGTTTCATTAGACCATTGTGGCTATACCGATTTGACGCCTTCAATACCTCTCAATCTTGTTTTCACTTAATGTTTCTCAGGTATTGATGTTATGTCAGGTGATATTATCTCTGTCAGCATGGGACTATTTCATACTGTCAGCTTTATGACTGTTATGTGCAATCACTAAATGTCTAACAGAGGTGAACCCAGTTCTGGGAAGTCACATTATTGAATCTGAGCATTAGTGTGTGTGTGTGTATATATATATATACACACACACACACACACACACACACACACATATATACACATACACATACACATATACATATACATATATATATATATTTAATGTCAATCATTATTCCCTGCATGTTCTCTTAAATATTACTTTGGTGTTTTTGTTTGTTCTATCAAATGGTTTTTTGCCGTTTGTGCCTGCTTTGTACATCTGGACTGTTTCCATCTACCAGCCCTAGCTGTCTGTGGAAGAAAGGACAATGGATTGAGGGCAGGTCATGAAAGCAGAAAATGTCCAGAAACCAGTTTTCCCTGTGAAATCAGATGAGCTACCACAGGCAGAGAAGCTCACACCTATTTTAAAACATGGGAACATGGTTAAGCTCTCTTCCTCCTTGATTCCAAACAACTTATTTCCTTTTAATGGAGTGGAAACAGCTCTCCAAGGAGCCCTGAAAATTTATCAGCAAAAATGAGCATCTCTGGCATCTCACAGAAATGGATGTACTGAGGTGTGGAGTGGGTGAGAAAGCTAGAAGCAACTGCCAATCTTAGTTTGCCCAGACAAGTTCTATGCCATTAGAACTGGGACAGGGGGAAGGAAGGCAGCTTTTTCGGTGGGGTCCTGATAAGCAAAGAAGTTTTTGAAGATGCCCAGCCAATCCAGGGCTCAACAGGGCAGTGTTTTATTATAGTGGATACATCCTGAGTTATTTTGAAAAGAGCATCAATAATCTTTCATTAGCTTGAAACTGAAGTGGGTTTTTTTTAATAGTGACACTGGCAATGTGTGCCATAGCACACTTTTTCTGTTGTAGAGATACAATAAGAAATGTTAATCAACTTATCCTCTTAACAATATCTTTTAGTCTCCTTTTCTACCTTGGCTGCTGTACTGTGCCTGCAGCCCATTAACCCACTTGTCCTCTCTCTGCCACACAGTCCTTAATGCTACATCCATATGGATTTCCGTTCCCTAAATTCTTTATAGAAATATCTATTCAATTAAATAACCCATATCATCATTAATCTAGTTTATTTCACCACATTTTATAGCCATTAAATTCACTAACAAAGAACACATAATTTTGGAGCACAGTATCTCATACTATGAGAAGTGCCAAAGACAGGTGCTGCATTTCATATAATGAGCAAAAAATTCCTGTGAAATATTTGCAAATCCCATTTCAAAACTGGGGCTTGAAAAATCTTGGTCATAGTAGCTTAAAATTCAAATCGAAGCTATGAGTCCTGCTTCTATTGATATTTTCGCTCAACAATCAATTTTCTACCCACCAGCTGATGCGTGTTCTTGGTCAGCTCTGCTCAGAGACGACCTGCCCCCCAGGTTTCCTCATCCACACTGCTGTGAGTGCCCCCAGCACTGCAGCAAATAGGCAAAGCTGCAAGGAATCAACACCTTGTTAAATACTTAGGTGCCACTTCTATGATTATGTGAGACTTTCTGTTTCTCATGTTAAGTTTGCTTTGCTTGAAAACTGTTTTTCAGGTATTTCCAAGGGCACCGACATCTCCTCTATCCTATCCAGTGGCATAACCTCTCCCCTGCCTGTTGTCTGGGATACACTGCTCACTCCCTTTCCAATAATTTAAATCTCTTCCCTCCATAATCATGGTAGTTAAGTCTTTGTTTGGCCTGTGCTTGTGGTGAGGAATCTGTGCTGTTTTTGAAAGGTGTCACAGCCTGAGAATCCCAACGGAACTGAGCAATTTAACTGCAAGCTATTTTATGGGGAACTTTCAGCTGGCATGTCGATAAGACTTTGCCAGCTGGAGTCCAAAGGCTGCTCCTGATTTCCTGGCAATAAAGGCCATTGCACCCACCTTCATCTTTCTTGGAGAGCACAAAGGAGAGACTGCAAGAGGAGAAGCTGCTCCCCTCTCCCATCAGGAGCGGAGGCATCATGTGCTGCCTATGTCATGCCAATGCTCTCTGCTTTAACTGGCTCTGTGTTACACACTGCATGTCTTTGTGCATCCAACAAATTATATGACAGGTTACAGATTATTCTAATCTGCTCTGCTACTCTTCTGGTAGCTGAGCAGGGAGCGTATACCATATGTGCTGTGTTATCCTAGCTAGAGTATCCAACCTTGTTTATCTGTTGCCTTCACACCTTATGTTATTCTGTGATTCAAAACTGGTTTACTGTTAACTGTTTACAGTGATTTGAACAAGACAAACTTGTTAAACAGACAGGAAAAAAGGTTGAATTGCTTATTTCCCCTGGTCTCCTGGGGCTGGATCTGTAGGATTCCATTAAAGTAATTAAGGAGAGAAGCAAATGGCATATATAAGCTGTCTTGTTTCCTGGCTCTCCCAGAAATTGTTCTTGTTGCCAGTTGACACCACTGAATGTCCCAAATTTCACCCCTTCCTATCGCCTTCTTTTCTCCCCGCAGTAGAGGTGAACAGAAGGGATGAACTCTGTTTGAGAACTACAGACTCTAAAGGCTTTTGTGCAGAGAATTTTCTGCTGCATTGCTGACGTTTGGACTACTTTTTGTACTTGTTTTACTGTTACAGGAAATATTTCACCCTGCAATATCATCCCACACCTTCCTCTATAAGATCTTGTGAAAAATTTACATAAACAGTCTTTGTCTTAGTGGTCAGGCATTCCCTCCTTAGAAACCTGGTAGGATGGAGAACAGCACGAGCAGCCGTGCAAGGCAAGATGTTCTTTAGCTTTGGAATGAGTCACAAAGCCTGACTTAAAGAATTCATGCTTAGTAATGTGACAGCTGTGATTATGCGTGTGCAGCAAGGAAATAGCTAAGGGACATGTTAAATCACATGGGGAAAAGCAGATCTTGGCTGCAGATAAGTGTGTTGGTTTTCACCCATTTTGATGAAATGAAAGCTGTGCTGACCTGTTACATTTGTTCAACACTAGACTCATAGTTGGTGAATCAGTACTGTAGATTTAGAGTCAGTGAGGCAATTCACAGTTACATCTGAAGATCTTGAAAAGAGGAGGGAACAAGAGTTATGTGGATGAATGACGTTGGGAGAACTTTTTTTAAAAAATGCTGTAGTTGAATTGATTTACGCAGTAAATTACATTAACCACCAAAATCGGCATCATGCAACTTTCCCTTTCGAAGAAAGCTGAGGAAACAAGCAAGGTGAGGACTCTGAACAAATAGCTCTTCTACCCAGTCTTGTGTCTGGTACTGATGTATTCTGTCCTGTATGCTCTACCATTTCATTTATGGTGTTTTACAGTCAGTTTCTGAAGCATGTAAAGGGTCAGAGCAGCTGTGGCCAAGAGCAATAGTTTCTGTCTTTCTCTGCATGATTGCCTGCCTGACTTTTAAGGGTTTCATATAGGAATATATTCTATTACATATAAATACATTCTACATATATCTAAAGTCAGAACTGAGCAGCAAGCAGTGGGTCTGGCTGGAGATGCGAGTTGGTCTGCTTATGGAAAGCAGGGCTGGGATACAGATCATCTTCCACATCCTGTTTTCTTCTACACTGGTAAAACTTCTGTTCCAGTTGTTGCTTTTGTCACCTGTTTATTGTGAGTCAGTGATTCTGGACTGGAAAATTCTGATGCTGGGAATTTGAAGTTCATAATTCAGCTTTTTACTTTTATGCTGCTGCTTGGATGCCCTGAGATTTTAATAAAGTTGCACAAATGCTGTTTATCCTGACTGCCCAAGAAGAAGAATAACATTTATGTGAACTTCTTACGGATCTGCAAAGAAAGTGTAGACCCTCTTGTGTCTTTGACGCCATAGTTTCAATGCAGATTTCTTACTTCATCCTTAATCAGATACAGATAGATGAACTGTGTGTGAGTTTGATGCCACACTGAGTTCAACTTGGGCTTTCTGGCACTATGCTAGTTTGGAAACCACTTACCACTGGAAGTAGCCAGGTCAAAATATGCTTGGTCACATTTTCTCCCTCTGAAAACCCTGCAGCTATTCCTCAAGTGACTATGAAGGTGCGTTGCCCAGATGCAGCTTTACCCTGCTTAGGTATAGCAGAGTGTAAAACCCAAGCTGGAACTAAAGAATGCTAATGCATGACAGAAGATACTCCGAGTTTCCTGGTCAAAAGTTCCTATAGGGCCTGCATGTACTTGGCAATCAACCCAGGGCTTTCTGCTGAGCCCCAGCCCGCAGGGAGAATAGAGCATGCTGAGGCAGTGTGTGCACACAGCCTGAGAGAAAAGCACATACAGGAATGTAATTAGCTCATGAAAATATTTGTCACCAGTACAACATGATGCTTCTCAAACTAGATTATCATAGGAGGCTGAATGTTGTGGTTTTAAAACAAAACATGAAAAGGAAAAAACCCAACTAGCTTGTTTTAAGTAGATTTAATGCAAAATTAAGGTAAAGCCTAAGAGGAATAAAGAGCTTTAACAGTTATCATGTTTTATGTATTCTTTGATTCATCCCAGCCCCGAGAAATTAATGTACTCTTGACAGTGGTTAACAAGAAGGTCATGGTACTTCTTTTTAATAGATGGGGAATAGTAGTTTTAAGTTGGCTTTATTTTTTTCCACTCACTGGTGGAAGAAAAAAGGTTACTTTTTTCCCTAGTTAACTTTATTTCTTGTTCCTGTCTCCATGTACGTTTTGTGGTTTTGCTGTGCTTTTTTGGTGTAGCTTTGAAAATTTCAGTGTCTCAAGGAAGAAATGCTCGGTCAAATTCCATCCTCAGTTACACGGGGGAAAAAAGAGAAATGTATTGACTTTGCTGATATAAAGCTGGATGTTTATTGAAGGAACCCAGTACAAACCAACAGAAATTTATACTCTTCTCTTCGTTCATTTGTAAATTGATTTGTCTAGTTATGAGGCCACATAACTAAAACACAGCTGTTTGTTTTCAATTACTTTCAATTCAAGGCAGAGGATCCAGCCCCTTCCAAAATGGGGTGACCAAAGCAGTGTTCGTCTTTTGGTAAAATGGTCAAAACTTCGGTATAAAACCTAAAAACACTGCATTGTTACTCTCTGGCTTTGCAAAATTATCCTTTGTGTTGATCCAAATGTTCGGCTGCGGATCCTTAAAGGTGAGAGCGGAGGTTTGAGCGCTCCTTTGTCAGCCTTTGCTTTGTCAGTGTGACGCGTCCACAGCAAGTTGCAGCCCGGCATTCCCACGGCGAGGGCCGGGCTGCTCCGGGCTGCTGCCTTGCTCTTTGACCCCGTTCCTCCTTTGAACCTGCTGCTGCCGCGGCGTGCGCTCGCCAGCTGCCTCCCTCAGCCGCTCTGTCTTGTCATCTGCAGACAAGAAAAAGGCAGGAAAATTCCAGCCGTTCAAGAAGCTCTTCGGCAAGAGGAAGAAAAGAGAGCCCGCCTCAGAGTGTGAGGAACCCAAACTGAAGCCCAGCCACTCCTTCGGCAACATCTGCAACGGGAGCTCCTCGGATGAGGAGCCCAGCAGCGCGCTGAGGTGAGTGCTCCCGCACCTGCTGCCAGCCCTGCACGCACCGCGCCCCTTCCCCTGCTTCTCACGGGACTCAGTTTAAATCCTCCCTCTGCTGAGTGCCAGCAAGTCCTACCCTGCTTGCTATGAAGCGTGTGCATCCTCCTTCCTCTGAACGTGACACCTGCTGCTTTAGACCTCAAAATCTCGCTACTCAAGGGGCACGTGTGCTGCTCTGCAAAAAAGAAATCCCAGGGGGAAGCAGAAATTAATTTGAATCCAGCTCTGTGATTTAACAGGTGAACACCTGAGCAGAGGTATTAATGGCATCCCTGTTTTTAAAACTGGGAAAGGAGAAATTTGAACTGGCTGTTATAGATACTTTATTGCATACATTTCCCTGCAAGGTGGTATCTTTGGGTTGAGACGGGCACATCCTTTTTCACTCTATCCCAAAGAATTTCTGCATCATAATTGGGATCAACCAACAGGCTGCTTTTATTTTGAACCAATTTGAATGTAGAGTAGAAGAAAAAGAGGGAAGAGAGGTGCCTGAAAATCAGATCATATTCCAGTGACAACAGAGGATGACAGGACAGCATGAGAATTTTCTGTGGGGATGGTGGGAGTAAGAAACTGTACAGAATAAACAAGTCAGTAATATCTAACTGGGAACAGGAAAAAAAACCCAAACCCAACAAACCCAAACAAACAAAAAAAAACTGAAACAAAAAACCCCTTACCCCAACAGCAACAAAGCCCCAAGACCAGATGCACAAACTAATAGAGTCAATAATACTTATTTAACTTTTCAACTGCATCTCAGAGAGGTTAGCTGACTCCTGATCAAAGCCTACTGTTATGGAAGAAAAGGAGCTGTTTGCACTGGGGAATGTATCTGAAAGAGTAATAAAAAAACTCTGAAAGGGTAAAAAAGTTCCAAATTCCATGCTCAAGAGTGAAATGTGTATCAGAAATGCCACCCTGAACAGTATTTCTAATGGTGTAAATGAAAATATGATTTTTAAAATTATTTGTTTGGCCGATTCTTCAGCTTCTGAATTTTTATTCCATTCTGTGAAGTTCCTTGAGTACTAGGTTTCCTTCTGGTTTTTGTGGTGTAATATTGTACACCTCTTTTGCTTGTCCCAACTTTTTCAGAAAATCAGTACTGAGCATAGCCAGACTGTAGCTGGCGATGTGTCTGGCCACTGCTGTGATGCATTACCTGAGTGCACGATGCCAAGCCATTGCAGGAGGTTTTAGTGCCTTTTCCCTCACAAGCAAACTAAACACCAACATCTCACTATCAGGGATTTCCTATGTGGCATAACTGAAAATGCAGTGCTGCACCCAGAAACAAACAGTGATATGGGAACTTGTCCTGTTCCTCAACAGTGACATGAGGGTGTGGCACACCTTGTTTGAGACTGTCAAATATTTGCATTTTCAAACCTATTAATTTTTTCTAATTAACAAGAACATTAAAAGTTAGCATCTGGTGGAAAAATCAAACTGTACAATTTAAATCTGAGGGGATTAGTAAATGTGAAAGGTCCCATGGCTCATCTCAGGTGGGACATTTATTTCTGTGATTCCTGAGAGGTTTCATCCTGCTAGAAAGACTTAATCAAAGCTTTGTTTTTCCTGTCAGGCTTCATGGTGCAAATGTGGGTCAGATTTGACAATAATTTTCAGTTTGCAGGTAGTTTTGCCATGCTACTCATTTTACAACAAGCATAAATGTTCAGTCCAGTGAGTTTGATTGCTTTGGGAGCTTAGTTTTGCCAGTCCAGTCTGTTTTCAACATGTCTTCCATCCATTATAATTTTCAGCCTTTACTGTAATTTCAAACACTTATGAATTGAATCCAGAGATAGGCCAACTAAAATAATACACATAGTTGTTTACAAGTTGTCTAACAGTAAATGCATTGCCATATTTTCTACTATTCATACAGAAATAGACTAAATGCAGATAACTAGAACTACTAGTTTGTTTATTTACGTAAGCAAAATCCTGAGAAGTTTTGTAAAACCATTTGCTTCAAATTCTTTAAGAATGTACATCAACCATATATTAAAAAAAAAAAAAAAAACCTTAATAAAAGTTCCAGTTTTGCAATAAAAGCTCAGGGATATCCCTATTCCTTTAATAAGTTATGTTTCTTCCTCAGCCTGCAACATAACATGAATTTGTTATCTACAGATGTGTCCTGTGGACATTTAGCTTTTTTTAGGGGGAGAGGAGATTGTTGTTTTGGAAATATATTAAGGGAGGAATCTGCTTCAGGAAGGTGGAGACAAGCAAATGAATGAGTGTAGGCTAAAGAAGACATCTATATTGCTTCCAAGACCCAAGCTAGTGTTTCACTGAGTGCTGTATTGGCTTACAAGCCTTCTCACAGCTAACACCTGAATCTCTAATGGAGACTGTGCTGACTGGGTGATGCAGACGTGCCTGAAGCAATTTAGGTAATCTACATGTGGTGTAGATTGACTAGCTGAGTTGGAAGCAGCCTGAGAGGTCTGCCTGTCCATCCTCTCTTACATCCTGGATTCATCAGATGCAAATAACTTGCTTGGTATCCTGATGTATGCGCACTTCAACCTCTTCATTCATCTGTGTTGTTTTGCAATACCCAGGCGGGAGGTTTCCTGCTGCAGTTCATGCTCTGCCTTGTGAAGGACTGGAATTCCTTTCCCCATTTCTATACTGCCCACTTGTCCTCTCCCTTGCCTCCCTTTTGGATGTTTTTGTTGCACTCCCCCTTCTAACCATCATTTATTTAATTTCCTTCCAGATTCTGCATGACAACTGTAACTTTCAGTAGCTTGTGAGGTCTAGGGCTGGGCTCCAAACAAAACAGATCCGTCACCTGTAATATAATGTCTTGTCTTATTTCCTCTTCCTTTCATTCCTTATCAGCTAAATGCACTTTCTATATAACGCTTATTCCTGCCAAAGCGAATGAAGACTTTTCACTTTCTTTTCTGTACATTTTGCCATATTTCAGGGCAAATTTTGTGTAAACATATGCAGCTATTTGATAAAATAGTGTCACATGCAGTGGATTGTGAGGTCAAATGTGAAAGCTGGACTATTTAGAGCCTTCTACTTGTCTGCATATTTTTATGCTAACTAGTGAATTATTCACATCCTCAGGCTGCATTAGGATTCACTTGCAGAATTACTGTGAACCAGGGTTTACAGTAATTGCTTTTCTTTGCGCATGCTGACGCTTTGTGAGATTAGACAATTTAGTGAATAATTACATAAAATTCATGCGTTGAGAACTACATAGTCCCACCTGATTTCTTTCTTGTCAGACAGCAGCAAAGGCAAGCAGCACACCAAGGGTGTCCCACTGCAGGAGGGGTCCATGATCGTGCTACAAGCCCATAGCTGAGAAGGCAGGGCCAAGGGCAAGGCAGGAAAATGGCCTGCAAACTGAGGTCTGGATCAAAGGTCTTCATGGGCAGGCAGAGTTCTGTCTGAGCTGGAGACCAGCCCTTCTCCAGCATGGCTCAGACAAAGACAAAAGTCTCAAGTGTGATCTTAAATAGAACTCCTGGACCCATGTGTGTGGGTAGAGGCTCCAGATGAGGCTCATCAGGGACATTAGAGCTTGTTAGTGCACTCAGGGCCTTGATACTTCCCATGGTTTATTTTTATGCTCCTAATTATAATAATTTTAGTAATATTATTAGCATCATGCATCAGCTACTTAAAGCTATGCTTGATCTCTACTTCTAAGAAAAATAAAATTATGCTAAGTTCATAGGTTCCAGGTCCCTTGATGACACCAGGCTGGAGCTTTGCATTAAGACAATGCTGAGTGCTACCTTTGAAAAGAACGGGGCTACTCTGAGCACGGCTGCACAACTTATTGTTGGCATCAGTGGGACTCAGATGGGTCATTACAGGGGGACTGTGCAGTTTTCCCAGAGTTAGTGCCCTGAAATTCAATGGTTCCTGAAGGTGATATAAATATATATTTAGAATGAATGCAGAAATTATCTCTAATTTTAAAAAAGATTCCTGTTGAAAAAATGTCTTTTTTGTCCGTTCAGATTGTGAGGCCCATGTTTGTGGGTTTGTTAAAGCAATGAAGTCATGTGCTGTCTGAGCACAGCTCTTAACTCAGAATCATGTTGCAGCATGAACAATATTTCCCATCCAGGCATGAGTTAGAACTAAAACTTTCCTTCCAGCAGACAAAAAAGAGGACACGAAAAATATAGTTCAGAATTGCAATCCATTTTCCTCTATTACAGTATTAATGCATCTCTGGAATGACTAGAAAATGCAATTTAAGTTTTTCATCTCTAGCTGCCCTGGAGACATTCATGGGAGATGCAAAATGTTGAATCAGATTTTTTTTTTTAAAACAAAACATCAAGTAGAGGCAACCTATCACTGCACTTGTCATTTCCCTCAGGCAGTATTCTAGGAAGTGGTTCTCAGTTTCTTTGAAAGGATTATATGAAGGGTCAATACTTGGCTAAACCAAATTCACTTTTACTTTACATGCTTTTAAAATTTTTTATTGTTTAAAAATGGCTTTATATTAAAAAGTTGACTTTGATCTTTTAACGATTACAGAATTTGTTTCTAATGGAAATCTAAAAGAGTGAAAGTCATAAGACTCTGGGTTTTTTGGAGTCAGTCTCTACAAACATAAAAGAACAGAACAACTCATTCTTTCCCTTTATTTTCCAGTTTCTATTTCTAACTCTTTAATATCAGAGTGGGAGGAAAATTTATGACACACCAAAGAGGCAAGTGCTGGTGTGAGATTTCTGTACTTCAGTAATGCACCAGCATGGGATTATATAAGAGCTGGGAAAAGTTACCCCTTTGTGGGAAAACTTTCTCTTTTTAAAGGATCACACATTTGTCTTTAAGAGGAGAAATAGCTCTGGAGAAAAATGGGGTCTAAAAACATCATAGCCACAAGTATCAATACAATAACTTTGTATTCTGTGCAAAAGTGTCCCTGCACATGCTCTGATGTAGTTAAGGGTGCAGTCCCACAGCAGAAAATGTTGATTGATGTCTGACTCTTTCCAACAGCTCTCTATATATGCAGCTAGCATGGAAGCTTGTGTCAGAATTTGCTCAGCTGAACCAGGAATTTGCGTGGATTTTTGAGTTCTGATGTTTTGGTTGGGGGGGGGTGCGGGGTAGGGCAGGATGCTGGTTTATTTTTATTTTATTTTTGTACTTGGTTTTTGGTTATTCTAGTTTCCAGAACATTTCTCTCAATTGCTTCTTGTCAACAAGGATCACTAATAAGTCACACAAGAGGTGATGGGAGGACATGGAGAGGAGTTTAAAGAGAGTGTGATGCCTACCCAGTCCAAACTTGAGGCACCTAGAACTGATGGAAATTGCATCCTAAATAGATCTGTTGCAGTGGATTGCTGCAGGAAGGTCCAAAGAGGGTCTCTGTTTGCTGCATTTCATGGAGAAGAGTAAGACTTTTCCTGCAGCTCAGGGTCGTCCCATTCTACTGTGAGAGATTTGTTTCACATTTCCTAGTTTCTTAGCACAGACACCTCTGGAAGAATGAGTAATGGGTAAAGAGCAAATGGAATTTAACTTTGCTCTCCGAATGTAAAAATTAGTTTTGAAATTTTTTTGTATTGCAATTGGATCTGAAACATGATATTTGGGTTGCAACACATCTTCAGAGAGAACCTGTTTAAGGATTTGTTAAAAGTGCTTCGTATTTTGATATAGCACATCCATAATTCATGTAATTTAGCCAGGTTTCTGAAAGTGAGTCAGATGATGATTCAACTATTTTGAGCACAAACAGCCTCTGAAGTGTCATCACTGGCATTATCAACAGAAGTGCTCACAAACTGATGCCGCTGTTTTCCCACATCTCTTGGAAGTGATATGGAAGTTTGAAACTGTAATACCTTCAGCCTGGCTATGACTGTAGCCCATATCTCTGTCACGCTGTGAGTTTGTTGAAATCTACTCCTGATATTGACATGCCTTTTAACTGAAGGGAGAACTGTCTGTAAATGTGGATTGTGAGAGTGTTATTGTATAAAGACTTCTGAGAAAAACTTCAGAGATGGGTAGCAGCAAAGGAAACTCAATTATTCATGCTGTAATATGACTTAAAATAAATTCAGTCTTTCCAAAAGAAGAACATGGGCAAAGTTAAAAAAATTGGTGTAAAAAGGACCTTTGTTATATAATCTGTCAAATTCACAGCTGGGAAAATGTGAAAGGATTGTGGGCTCCAAGGGAGTAAAATAAGAGACTTTTCAGAAAGTACAAGTAGCTTGGAAATCACCGTAACTGCTATTTAAACTTGCCTGTAAAAGAAACTAGGTTACTACAATGTGTGAATATCTTTTTTTTCCAATGTTCTTTAGCCTATATAGATATTTAAACAAAATTCTTAAACTATTTTTACTAGTTGTTGGACATGTGGCTAGCGGGATTGCTCATTCACCCACTTCTGAAATATTCAGCATATTTGCAAAGCATTTTGAAGGGATAGAGTGGAGAGCAGTCTGGCATTAATTCACTGTGGGGTTTCTTGTGACACTTTCATGTATTCTGACAATTTGGAGTATGTTTTATTATCAAGTCAACAAGAAAACAAAAATGGAAACCAAACCTTTCAGATACGCTTGCCCTCAGCTCTATGAAATAAAAATGTGTGGTGCCTTGTAACGAGGGGGGAGAGACAGAGAGATCAGTTGATGTCTGGGAGAATGCTGGAGATGCTGTAAATGCTTAGCATGGTCCTAACCTGCCATTGTGGGCACTTGTCAAAGACAGGGTTGGATTTTCAGTGGTGATATACTTACGGTTGCAGGTCACATGGAGCTGCCAAGCTGCTTCACATGACCTGGTGTCCCCAAAGAAAGTTTAAATGAAATTTTGAAAAGTTTACAGGCAGGAGGAGAGATTAGATTCCTAAAAGTGTCCTCAGCTCTGCAGCAGAGTGGGGAAGATTTTCATTCACAGCTATGTCCTGGAGAGTCCACCCGAACTGACCTCAGCAGTTACTCTTTTCTTCTGTTTCAGAGATTCAGGTTTTATCAGACAATTCCTACAGTCAGAGTATTCCTGCTGTGGGTCAACTGCAATTTTGGGGTTAGAACTGCTGGCAAATTCTCTTCAGTTTCAAAGCTTCAGGTTGGCTGCTCCCAACTTCAATATTAACAATTCATTAGAAAAGTCAAGATCAACTTCCAAACAAGTCACTGAACTCTTTGGTGCCTGAATTGCAACCCTTGCCTACTAATTAGTTGTAACAACACAAATGTACATGAGGTGTCTGATTTTAAATTTGAGAAGTACAATCCACTGGACAGCAAAAGGTGTGAATGGTGTTGTATGCACAGCAAGCAGCTGTGAGACAAAGCCACAAGTATCTGAGCAGCAGCACAGCTGGAAAAAATATTTGAGAAAGGGTCCTCTCTGGAGAACAATATGACTGGACTATGCATTCTCAGTGGATCTCTCAGCTCAAAGGTAAAGAGCAAACAACCAGGTCCCACTGGCCTTGCCTTCTGCACCTGCAGCAGGCTCATGCACTGCACAGTGCAAATGCAGGAGGAGTTGCCTCGGGCTGCTTTGGCAAATTTTGCATGCGTCCTTCCCACCTGGTTGAATGCAATGCTGGAGCTTTCAGTACAAGCAGACCTACATCATTATATGAGAAAAGCCAGCTTGCACTCAGTTTCATGTCAAACCATTAATTTCCAGGCCTGCTAGGAGTTTGTCTCTGTGTAAGGGACACTTCTCAAGTTGTGGCTCACTGGTTGACTCCTGGCTGGCCAAGCAAGGTAGAGGTATTTCAATGCCATGTAGTTTTCTCACAGCTCTGCGTACAGACTGAGTTATGGTGATTCGGTATAGAAACCTTTTTAGAAGAGGGTTTAAAAATATGATTTTATGGTTTCCCTAATAAAAGTTTTCTAAAAGAAACTTTAAAGGTACACTACCTTTAACAGCCAGAGGCAATTGACTTGTGTGTTTTATTAAAAAAAAAAAAAATCTAGAATATAGCATGAGTAAAATGTTCCCCTTCTTCCATGGCTAAAAATGTTGTGGAATATTGACCAGCTCTTTGCCTGATTGTGTGCTGGTTTGTTTCAAATTAAGCATGCTGCTGAAATATTAATATAAATGAAAAGCAATTTTTCAGTTCATCTGTGAATGTGTAGAAGATGAAATTATTCAGAAAACTGGGTGTGTTCTCCCCTCAAAAGTGGATTGATTATTTTGTGAGTGCAAAAGTAATTTATATATAAATGAGAGAGAGAGAGAGGGAGAGGGTTTGGGGGACTTTTAATCCTGTTATTTTCAGGTTACCTCTAAGAAATTATGTTTTAAAAGCCAAGAATAATCTATAATCTAATCGGTTTCAACAGGGTTATGTAACCCTATATGACACTCTTCCTTGGTAAGAAAAGATTATTGTTTTTACTTCAAATACCGCATGGAAAAATCAGATAAAAAGGTAATAAATACATTCCCAACTTATTTGTTTCCAAAGCATGAATAGAAATATCTTGAACACGTAATGAGGAATTAGCACATTTTGAAAGATAGAAAAGATAATATGATTTTTCTTAAATATGTGAAACCTAATTTTTCTTGTTCTTTTACTTACATCTCTCTCTGAAAGTATCATCTTCCTTACTTTTGCTGAAATATTTATTTATAATGCTTTTATCATATGCAGAAGGTTACATTGGATAGATCTGTATCAAACCTATCTTTTTTTTTTTGTCTAGATTGTTTTCTGAAAATATAAATGGGTTCTATAGGCTTGCCAGCAGGTTATTAAAAGGAGATATTTACAACCTCTGAGTTGTTCTGGGTTTGTTTTTTTTTTTTTTTTTTTTTTTTTTTTTTTTTTTTTTTTTTTTGTTTGTTTTTTTGTTTTTTTTTAATTGTGGTTTTAATCATGATTGTAGATTATTGGCTTTTCACTTATCATGGAATATTCTAAGTGAGGCAAAACACAATTTTCAAACTGATGCATTTTTCCCTCAAAAACCACCAACATTTTTTTTTTTTTAAATTCTAAGTTTTCTTAAAATTAAATTTATTAGAATGACTTCTGGTAAACAAAACACCTTTTTGTTTCATGCCTTTGCCTGTGGACTTCAATCAGAGCCATATAACTGGTTCATTTGTGACACACCCCCCTTCTTGGCATGGGTGTTCAGTTTGGCAGCAGCACACGGGCATTTCTCGCTCTTTGTGGCTAATCAGGGACATGCAGCTTGGTGCAATAAGCTCCTTAGCAGTCTGGGGGTTCGGTGATAACCTTTTATTGTCAGTGTGATCATGCTCATGGCCATAGGAAGAGCTGAGTAATCAGCTAGAGGAGGGAGCTCTGCAGAAGTGGCTTACTGCACTGTAATACCTCTTTTTGTGTTCTAGAGCTCCATTTGCTTGGCACCTGCTGTTTTCTTTGACCAGGAGTGACAGTGTGTCCCAAGCAGTGCACTAAGCATGAATGCCAGAATAAAATGCATGAATGCGCTTTCTTAGATAAGCAGTCTGGCAATGCATTCATCATCCCCATCTAGTCTGTATCCTGAAAGTAAGATTTAGATTTGAGACTTACAAGCAAAATCAATTGAATTTCTCAACACACCTATTAAAAACACCCAACTCTAGGTCCTTCCAAGAAGCAAGACTGTGCATAAAGGAATCATGTCCTTCCATTGAACTTCTGAAAACCAAAAGTGTTTGGATACCTCTCCTAAGAGAATGTACAAAGTTTTTATGTAGAAAGAAAGAGGGGGGGAAATCCATACAGCAGAACAATTATGATATGAAGAGTCACTCTCATAAATTAATTGCAGTACTTACTTACTTGTTGACTGTTTTTTTTTAACAGATCTTCCCATTATTCTATGGGCAGTCGAGCTTTTTCCCATGACAGTATTTTCATACCTGATGGGAGAACAGAGAGTGAACAGGCCATTCAAGCAATGTCACAGGAGAACGTTTTAGGAAAAGTCAAAATTCTTCAGGTAAGATATTGTAAGTGGGAAAAATATCTCAAATGTGGTGGAAAATGGTCTCCAGAACATGTCAAATATTTGTAAAGACGAGTTGGTTTTTCAATAGCCTTGGTACAGTTTCTCAGCCGTGTTAAGTTCTCTGGCCAAAACCCATTGCAAGTAATACAGATAATCTGCAGAAGTTCCAGGTTTTGGTCTTGAAAGTACAGCAGTGATGCTGTAAATATATCTGCAGAAATGTCTGCCCGTGTGGAGCTTACCTGAGCTGAGCTCATGTTTTTGGCATGTCCTGATTTGTATGCCTAAGTGCTACAATGAGAGAAAGAGAGAAATAAGTGAATGCTGTGTTGAGGGCAGGGAATGGCATGCAGAGTGAGACTTCTTTGCAAAGTCAATTTAATTATATGTTTATATGTATTACATTTTTTTTTTTTCTCCTTTTTCTCACTTCTCGTTCAGTGGTTTTCATGGAAGGTGGATTTGCTTCTCTCTCTAAAGCATAAATGACGTATTTGGGTATTTTCTTCTAAAGAGCTTTATATGATCTGCTTTCCCTTCTTTTCCAGAACTCTCTCCCATTAGCGCTCAAACTATTTTTTGCTTTACTCCCTGTATATCTGTAAGATTCCCAGCTTTACATTTTTCTAGACCTTGAGAGAGCTGTCTGTCAAAAATATGCTGCACTTTATTGTTCAGGATGTTAACATATCTTGTCAAAATGCTAATAAATTTTAAACAGCAAGTGCTGTTGCCCTGAAGATGACTAGTAAGATACCATTGATTTCTTTTACCTCTGAAGTCTACCCATGATCCAGCTTTTCTGGTGAGGGAGAGATCATGCACATTAGACAGCTCCGACCTTCAGGATGGAATTGCTCCTGCCTCCTGCCTGGTGCTGTCAGCAGACAGAGCACCTGCACAGAGCTAGCTGTGCTGACTGCGGATGAACTCTGAAGTAGAAACCACACTAAGACATCTCCAATTCCTCTGTGCTGGTTTTTCAGCTTAAATTTCCCTGGGTCAGGTAGATTCAGTGGAGGATGTTTTCCAGGCTGGAAACCATTTTATTTAAAATGGCTGCTGACTCTGGGTAAAGACCTGAGGTATGTGGGCTTGTCCTGTGAACTCCTACAAAGCCCACCAACTCTTTCAGGGAGCTGTGCCCTCCCTATCTGGTGGATTTGTTTTCTTGGCTTCCGTATACTAGCTTTTCTCTGAATAACTTTTCACTTCCAGAGGTGTTTTTCATTTCAAAACTCAGCTTAAAATTCCCAACAGAAATTATTGCCTTTGCTAAACTAAGACACCTGAGAAAAAGTACAGTTAATGCAGCTGGTAACAACTGTGTTCACTAAGCAAATGCTAAATCAAGAAAATTAGAGCAAAATGTCACCCTTGAAAGTCATGAAATAAATAGCCAGTGGTACTCTCCTGCTCTTATGAACTTTGCATATGACTTTTTTTAGTGTGGTTAATTGCATTTATTTTAAGGGACAACATTGTTTCCGCTGCTTGATGTAGAAATGTGTTTGGTTTTTTATTTACAGTTGGATAATGGCAGTTAATTTTTGTCATTTTAGTGTAGCTGGAACCCAGCCTGTAACATACCAGATTCATTTTTCAATTCTGATGATGATGGTGAGAACCACTTATTCATTCAGAAAAGAAATGCATAATAGATTGCAAATGACGCTTCTAAGTATTTACATGTTTACACAGAAATTACACATTCATCTAAATGTCCATGGATTTTTTTCTAAACCCTTAGAAAGCCCTCCTATATTAAGCCCAAGGACTACTTCTTGTATCTTCAAAAATTGCTGCCCACCATGTAACTTTTCCCATTCCTCTAGCCATGATTTCTGCAACTTTTCCCTGTGTTTTAGGACAAAGTCATGCCTTAAGCACATTGTGCATTTTAAATTGACCTTAGAGTTGAGTCTCACGTCTGATGAGTTATTTGGACTATTATTCCTGTTTGAATGTTTCATGCACTCCACGCCCCATCCTTTTTATTCTGCTATTCTATGAGCCAGAGTTTTCTTTGTGATTTGGCAGTCACTGAAAACATTGATACTCTCTCTCCTGATACCAGAAGTTTCTATCTACTTTGAAATCTCTTTCTGCAAGCTAAGTCCAGCTGGGAACATCTGTATTTCTTAAAGTGGTGGATTAAGAGGAGACAGTCTTCTCTTCTGAAGAGCGCTCCGCTTCTTAAAGGCAATTCTGTGGCCAGCCCTGAGTCCCAAGCCATCACTGTGCCACCAGCATTACTGGGGTTTGCCAGGCTTGTATGTCAGGGTGGAAACACAGCACTTCAAGTTTCCATTTACCTGGCAAGGTACTATTCAGTAGAGAATTGTTGCCAGGATTCCATGCCCCATGCTGACTGTAAACTTGCTGCATTCCAAATGGAGATCAAAAGCTCTGCAGATTTTAGCCCTTTTCAGGGTTGTGTTTGGAGGTGGTACAGTAAATGTTCCTGGAAAACTTAAATATTTTTTTGGGAAAAGTCCCCATGCTTACAAACCTAAGAGACAGCAGTGAAATGGGTTTTGAAGTCAGAATAGCAGTGCAAGCCATTTAATGCTGACGGAGCTGGATCTTATTCTAGGGACCACAAAAGTGTTTATTCCTTCTTGCCTTGCATTTCTGCTGACTTAGAGTGTTGATGAACCCACAAAAAATGTTGTGTAATGGTGCAAACTCCGTAGTAGCCTGGGCAGCTGGCCAGCCTGTGCACTGTTTCAGCTACTTATTGTGGGAATTCTCTCATTCTAATTATGCGTGAAGGATAAATTAGCTCTTGCTGGAATTGCTCTCATTTGTTTTTATTGATTTTCAGATTGGCAGTATTCATCTTATCATGCTTTCTGTAAATGGATTTGGTCATGTTCAAAGGTTTTACTGTGTGCTCGAAGTCTGGCTGAGAAAAGCCTGACCTCTCGTAAACCTCCAGTAGCCTTTTGTATCCTGAAGTTATTTTGTGTTGGCTCAAGCCATCTGGTGTTATAAAAATAGTCTTTTCCTTGTCTTTTGGAACTGCTGAGATTTATCATTACCTAATTTTTAAGATCCAGTGTAGAAAGCCAGCCTGAACCTGTTCCCAGCAAGAGGTGATACACAGGCACTGGTACTCTTAATGTTCAGCCCTTAGTTTCTGGGGATCAGTTGCTTTATTGTCATACAGGACTGTGAATGAGACACAAGGAATGTTTAAAATGAAAAAGAAATGCACAACCCAACTCTTAGAGCTTCATTTTACATCCTTCCCTTCTAGAGGTTAGTGGGTTGGCTTTCTTCTCATATCAAAGTGTCTTAGAACTATTTCCTGATCTTTTGTAGCTGTGACTCTTCTTCCTACCTCTGATATTTGCCAGAAATGGTCAGCAAATGAGCAGAAGAAAGTTTTTATATCAGACTCATAAAAACTGCAGCAAGCAAAATGGAAGCTTTTTTAAAACATTGGTTTCCTGAAGCACCTACACTATTGTCTCCCACTTGGTGATGATGCCATTGAGTGGCACTGCTAATGTTCTCCACTGCTTGCCTTCACTGAAATTATCTTTGGTCATCTGACACCTATCTGTGCATCTGCAGCAGTCAGCTGCAAGAAATATTAAAGATTGGCTCTGACACACAGCTTATGGCTTTTAGGAACTACTGGGTTACACCCTTTTTGTTTCATGTGGACGTCTAGTTTAAAACAAACCCTCTGCTCTGTAAAGCTATAAAGCACCTATTTATTGTACGGATATTAATTATGATGAAACATTTCTTGTGAATCCAAATTTCTCGGTCAAATGCAAAAGGACCATTTTAAAATTTCATATTTCCCTGATTTTATAATGATGAATGACCCTTATAATTTTCTTCTTGCCAGACCTTATGTCTGCTCTGTTGTGGATTACATTTCTTTTAGTCATTAGCATATCTTAGCTAATGACCAAGCCAGTGATTCCCTCACTGTGCATTGCAAATTTGTATTCTACCAGCCACTCCCAATGTACCTTCTGTTTCTTATTGCCTAGATCTCAACAAAGCCAAAAAGCCATTTTTCAAACCTCAAAACTTTTGCCATGATGCTCTGAATTTTTCAGAATTGGGAGTGAATTTTCACTTCATGATTGCCTAGTTTTGTATTTCTTACAATTAGTTTCTTTGTCGCCAATACTGTCTAGCGACACCGCAGCCTAATTGTTTTCCTCATATTTGAAAATTCTTTTTGTTTTATAAACAGAATTTATATTTTTTTCTAAATCATTCTAGCATTTCTTGGGCAGACACTCTTTTTCCTACGATCATGGTAATTCCTGAAAATGAGCTTCCTTCCTTGCATCTGCTTTGCTTCAGGAGAGACTGTTGTGACAAATCCCACAGATTCTGTATCTTCAAGCCTCTCCACAAAATCTTCTCTTTACACATGAGCACATGTAAGTCATCCATCACCACTGCACACCAAAATCTTCATTCATGTCTGGATTTGTTGCAAATACACGTCTCTAGAGGTCCATTTACAGTTTGCTCCTTCACTGTTCTTCTATTTGGGACTCCCCAAAAACTTTCTTCAAGTGTAATGCCCCTAACCACATGCTGCTTCAGCAATGGAGAGTGGAATAATTTCTTCCCTGCATCTGTTATCCAAAACATCTGTGCTAATACTTGTTATTTTCCTAATTTTCTATAGGTTTCCATGTTAATTTCATGCCTGGATTATTTTCTAAAGATATACCAATATAACTTTTCACATGATGCTATTCTGCTATTCAGTTTATTCTCTCCTTGATTAAAAAACAAAACAAAACAAAACAACCAACAAACAAACAAAAAACAACAAACAAAAACCAACATTAATGTGGGGTATTTAATGTGTTTTGATATGCTGCAGATTTTCCAGTTTGGGTTAAGAAGTGGACTCACTTCCATAGTTCATTGTGAATTAGGTGAACTCTCTCTTCTGAGCCTAGAAAAGAAATTATAGGAGAGAATATGACAGAGAAGCCTGAAATCATGAGTGGAATTGATAAAATGAATAGAGGACAATAATTCTGTCTTTCACAGCATGAGTACACAAGAGCAGCAGCTGAAACGAGTAACACTTCCAAATCAAAACAAATGTTTCTTTAAGCAAAGTTGGACTGTATAAAAATTCCTCAGATGCCACAAATCATTGGAGCATTTACAAGTAACAGCTCAGTATGGGCTCACTCTGTTCTTAGGAATTCCCAAGGCATTTGATTTTTCGGTCATTCTGGGAGACTGTACAGGACCAAGTGGAATTTCAACAGTGCGCCTTTTTAGGACAAATATTAATTAAGTCATTATTTTCCGTTTATATATAACTAGAAAACTTAATTTCAGTTGTGTTTTGTTTTATTTAGGCACTGCAAACAAATCTGAAGGGTAGATACTTGAGTTGAAGGAAAAATATGACAGCATTTCTTGTAAGCCTTGTTTGAATGGAATCAGCCGAAACAGTACACTCTGTTTTAATGATTTTTAACTGAAGGGAGTAAGCAGCTCAGCAGATCCAGTTTTGGATTCACTCCAGGCATGAAGCCCTAAGAATGATGTCGTTTCAGGGGCCTGAATCCAACACACATGCAAGTAGGCATGTACACAGAAGAGGAGCCAAATGGGAATGAGAGAGGAGACGTACAGCCTGGTCTGGGCTCTTTGCCAATTAATATGGAAAACTTGTTCTGTGGCATTTCCTATGCAAATGCAAAGAGTGCTTTGAAAGTCTGGGCTTTTCTTATTAGCTGCAGGTGCCAGACAATGAAGAACATTTTTACTTAGGAGCTTTATTCCTTAAGTTATTAATGGGAAGTTGGTGTCAGTTAAATAGCATCATATTTTAGCAAATTATTTTCCATTAAATAGGAGAGGGCCTGTGTCATGGTCATGTTACCAAGGAAGATTTTAAAATCGGGTGAGTGCAAACTTGTAATTTTTTTCTAAATTCCTAGTATTTATTTGCCTGTATTAGGTGTGCAGACCTGTCCCTTACCTCACTATCTCACTGACAGCCATCTGCGTTGTGTGTGAATAGAGAAACTATCAGGAATCTCATAGAAACCTCAAGAATCTTATAGAAAAAAAAATAAATATATATATATATATATATATATGTGGATGAGGTAAACCTGGCCTGAATCTCATCCTAAAGCCCCGCTGTGGGTGGTGTCTCCAGCCTCTGCTTCGTGGTATAGGTATTGTGTGGTAGCTGTGCTGTTTTGGTGATGAGAAGGGTTTGTAAGTCCTGTGGAAATGATTATCCACTGGCTGCAAACGGAGGGACCAGGACTGAGGACTGCCTGCTGGAGTTGATAAGGATGGAAGTGGGAGGTGCAGGCACAAAAAGTTCATCTCTTTGTTTGTGCTTCTAGTTGACAGATTTCAGAACAAGATGGTAGTTTCTGGCTGCCAAATTACAAGTCTTCTTGAACAAACCAAAAGAGACCAAGGTCCTTTGACTGAGCCCAGTATGCATCTGTGGAGATTTTCAAAAGGCCATTAAGACATGACTGTGCAATAGCAGAAGAACAAAATGCCATGCCTGCAACTTCTAATAACTGGCATTGTAAATAATCTTCCTTAGGCAACAATCATCCACAGTCTGTCAGCACAGGGAATTCTTAACTACAGAGGGTTTATAGTCATGTGTTCAGAAATATATGTCCAACTGAAACTTTTGAGAAATTTAAAGCAGGTTCTCCTTTTCAGGGATTATGGCCTCTTCTCAAAGGTCTTGCATTTTAAACTGAGGTATCTCTCCCTCTCTGGGCTAGACTATCTGAGTGTTCTCACGAGTAAAATTTGTGGGTTTTTTATTTTCTTTCATGCATGATGCATTTTTAGAATTTTTATAGTTGACCAGGTAGAAAATGCATCAGTATGGATTTGATGTTTTTTCTGAGAGGGTAATTGCATCGTAGTTACATTAAAAGCACATTCTAAAAAAGACCAAGAGGCAGGTTTAGTATTACTCTTTAAAAGCAATAAGAATTAATTTGCTCAGTAGTTACAATGAGATTTTGACATTTGGTCATTTGGCATTTCGTGTCAGCTTTTGAGATTAGAATGCACCAAGAGAAACTGGCCAGTGGAGAACTACCAATGGAGCTTTTTGGTTTGTAAGAGAAATTGGTTCAAAAAAGGCCAATAAATAAATAATACAGAGAAGCACCTTCGGTTCTGAAAGGGTGAGGGTTACTAGAGTTTATTCCTCTTTCTTCAAAATAATTTATGCCAGGGTGAGCAAACAAACTTTTAAAGCTTTGAAACAATTAAAAAAAAAAACCCCAAAAACCAAACCAAAAAACAGACACGACTGTGTATAGTCCATAAATATTGAGGATAGTATATATCTTGGAAATATCAGGAAAATAACATTTTAAACTTTTATATACAAAACCCCCACATTGTTACTGCAGAGCCCTCAAGCACTCTTGATGGTAATTAGAAAGGCCATTCTTTTTTGAGCATAGTGATTTCTACACTACAGCTCCGTCACTGAACTCCCACCCCCACTGCACACACACTTACGTCAAGAACTTGTCAGAAGATCAAAAGGGTAACACACCATCCCTTCCTCCAAAACACACTGCAAGCAATATGTTAACATGTGCATGTTCTCACCATGGAACAGATGCACGGATCCTTCGTTTTCTAGGTGGTTGCTCAGTAATGCTGATAGTTCCAGTTTTATGCTTGGGAGAATTATTTGTCTAGGACTATGACTTTAGGAAGAGGAAAGGCACAATCTCAATTTAGAAAACATATTTTCAAATTGAGACTTTTTTTCTGAAAGAATTTTATTCTGGCATCAGAAGGCCTGTAGGAATAGAGCAGAATTAAAGGCCTCACACAATCTCATACAGACTATTTTGCCCACTCCAGCTCCTATGTACACAATGGAAACGCGAGATTTCATGTCAGAGAGTTGCTAACATAAAAGCCTGCAAGGACTGGGTGAAACCCTTGCCTTTAGACTATGCCAGAAATCCAGGTGGGAATAAAAGTTTGCCATTCAGAACTACCCACTATGCCAAAATGCTTTACCATACAAATTTCACTACTTTCTGCCAAAATTCAAATGGGCATAAATAACTAACTCTAACTCAGTGAGGAGATTGAGAAAAGCTATTCTAGTTTAAAAACCTAATTATGAGGAGTTTCTGCATGTAATTTTTGTTTTAATGGTTCAATACAGAAATCTGTTAATGTTTTTGGGCTAATATGGATAAACTCGATATAAGAGTCTAGCCCACTGGGAACTATGGCAAGAAAGACTAGTCTGACCTGAATTTCTTTAGAGGATATCTTTCCTTAGCAACTCCTCATGTGTGTGCGTGTTACTGATTCTACCATATAGGAAAAAAAAAAAAAAATCTTTGTTTTACCTACTATCTACTCCAATCTTCCACAGCTCTCAGCAGCAAGCTTCTGTCAGCGAGCATTGTTTAAGTACCTGACATTTCCACTGAATAGAAGCTGCACAGTTGAATTACTTGTTCATAGTATCACAAGACAAAAATGGGAGATCCTCTTTGGAGAATTTTCTGTCCTTGAAAAACAGCGAAGCAGGAAAATAACTCCATGGTCCCTTCCTTCCTAATTGAGACTGAGTCCCTGAAATATTTCAGGAAAATAATGTATTCATAAGTGTTCCTTGCTACATTTGCTCCTTCTAGAGAACGGCTTCTGTCTTTTGCAAAAAGCTCACGTTCAAAGTCGGTATGGTACATGTCTCTGCAGTAACCAGGGCTGTAATTTCTTTAACTCACCCTGCTAGAGGACACATATTATATCCTTCTTATTTTATTCATCTTACGTTTGATGTAATTCAAGAGCACTTCCTTGTTACCCATGAGAGAAGATTGCTTCAATATGAAAAATAAATGGTGGGAAAGTTTTTTTAATCCATTCATCTCTTGCATGTCCCCTGCCTAAATTTCTTTGTGCAACAGCAGTGAGTGGCAGTGCTCATGAGCATGAGCAGACATGAGTTTGTCTATTCCTCCTATGAGATCAAGCATTTAAAAGAGCTGGGTTTCCCCTGCTTTGAGAATTTGCCTCTCTAAGGCAGGGTTGTGCCAAGCCCTTAACATTCAAAACTTATGATTAAGCATTACAATAAGGATACCTTTTAGAAATAGAGATGCATGAGATGCAGGGTTTGGGGGCTAGAAAAGAAAAAGTTTGCCTTTTGGGGTAGTTTTAGTTTCTCAGTGTACACTTTTCTCATAAGCTTATTTCTTCATAACAATAAGGCTTCATAATTAGCTTTTATAAACAAAGGCTTAACTTAGAACATAGATTTAAAAAAAGAGATTGAGTGTTTAAAAACTCACAATAAATTTTCAGGAGTTGGCAACGTTGCCAAGAACTTGAATTGATCGTCCAAAATCAGCAATCATGTAGTAAATTCCCCGCTTTAGTTACCTTGTGAGCCTCAGGATGTGTTCTTTCTTTTTTCTTTGTCCAGAGTCAGAAGTTGCCCAGAATATTTCTGTGCAGCTTTCAGGCATAGAAGGGGCATTTGCTGGACTTGGCTTATTTTGCCTGTAATATAAATACTTATTCTGTTTGTTTGTTTTATTTTTTCTTATTTTTCAGCAACAGTTGGCCAAAAATATAAAATTTGGGCAGCCTCCACAAATGACAGTTTCTGCGAGGACAATGGGGGAAGCAAACAGCAGTACAGAAGATGATGTGTTGCTCAGCAGCCCCATGGAGATTGAGACCCAGCAGGACACAGCGATCTCAGACTGCGGTAATAAAGTAAGCACTTTAAATTGACATGTCCATGGCACTAGAGCAGTACTAAAGCAGCAAAGTTCACTGAGGTGTAGCAGATGTTTCCAGTGAGGCGTAGCAGAGCTCAGTGGGCTGTTTTATGTGGGAGGGATCTCTCAGCTTGTGCTTCTTGACCTGGTGGGAAGCGTGCTCTTGGCATCCTGAGGAGGGGCGCACAGAATTACTGGTTTGAGTGTTTGCTCTGAGCTTCCAACTGTGCAGACATTACTTCCAGTGTCGCTAGAACACAGGAAATCCTTCTAATATAGAAAATATTTTAAAATATGGACTTCCCAGCAAGGATAGTTGTTCACAGCACCAAATACCAAAAAAGAAAATAATTTCAAAATGAGAGGTGTGTGAAGCCTAAACCTGTAAAATCCTAGGTCTTAGAGTAAGTATGGATATTTCTCACGGACAGGAACCAATGGTGAAGAAGGGGGAGAACCATTTTGAATGCTCCATAAAATAAAATTTCCAATAAAGTTCAAATAATTATTCAACTTGTTTGGGGAGATTTTGATGCTGTGGGCATCCAGAAGGGTCTTGTTCAGGCAGTGAAGAAACATGGTGTGCGAGGAAAGGTCTCTGGAAATCCTCTAAGGCAAGACTGGTTCAGTGTGTTGCTGTAATGGCAGAAAGGAGTAGAGAGACAACCTTCCATGCCTGGAGGAGGCTGACTTTGTGCCTGGGAACCCCTGGGGAAGTCACCCAGCAAGCCATTATGTACACACAACCCTTAGGATCCTGGGACACCAGGGCATGAGCCTCCACTCATGTTCACTAGCGCTAGTGCTGCCTGCATGAAATGCAAGGCAGCAAAGGTCCTGTGCAATTCATGCCTGTGTTCAGCCAAACTCACAGAAGGGAGATTTATGGCTGAGTTGGCCCAAATTCTTCATCAGTCTTTAAGGGACAACATAGCTCCTCTGTGACCACTTTTTCATGGCTGTGGTTCAATCTGCCAGGGAGCCAAGCTTTTGGGTAGGACCTGCACACTCACACCTATCCCTTGGCAGTCTGGAAGGATAAAAATTAAACCTAATTAAGGTATATCTTTTTGCCTAACAAGTACTCCTTCTGGTGCAGTCAGGTAAGGTGAATCAAGAGCAAGCTGTGGGCCTGAGAGCACAAAATGTGCAGTGGGACTGTGGACAGGTTTTGGCGATGCACTGTCTCTACCCTGGTGCTAGGTGAGTGTATGTTTGAGGTCAGCATAGATTCTCTGCAGATAGCCTTCTTCTTGGGTCCTCCAGGAGACTCTGATGTCACCTGGTGACTTCCAGCTCAAAGGATACAATAGTTCAAGCACTAAAAACTTGCTAGAGTATTTTCCTGTATTACGGAGGGAGATTCAGTTCTTACCACCTACTCTTTAAAATATGTTTTGAAAACAAAATGAACACCCCTTTGCATAATTCTTTTTCCAAATACTAAGGGAGCAACCATCCCCTACTCAGAGGCAGCTGTAGATGCAAACAAACCAATTTTACATGGATAGTGTCAGCCAGAGCATTTGGTACTTTCTTTTGTTTCTGCATACTGCTAATTACCTGTGTTATCAGAGATTTCTGGTGTGTGGCAGCTTCCCTGGTTTCTGCTCTTGTCTCATCTGCTGGCTTTGTAACTCCTTGGCATGTCTATCTGCATAGGTCTTGGGGGATGGGGTGGCTTCTGTCAAAAATTGGTGGCCAGGATCCCATAGATCTGCTCTACTTTGAACAGGCTTCCTGTGGTGTTTTGTGACTTCTGATTTTCCTGACTGAGTAACTCGGATTGGTGGCAAGAGTTCGGGGTTTAATTTAACCTGTAGTTGTGAAGCTGAGCTTTTAGCCTTAATAACTATGTGATGTAATGGGATCCCAACACACATTAGGTTATGAAGTAATACTGTCACAGAATGATTAAAACCAATGTTTCTGGGTGTGATGAATGCTGCTTCAAGCCCTGTGCCTGGAAAATTCCCCACTGTGATGGTTTGGAGAGGGACAGTAGCTAAAGAGTCCTAGTCCTCCAGGCTTCCATCACTCTGGGGGGACTGTTAGCTCTGTTGAAAGAGCACGGAATTGAAGCTCCTTGAAGCGGAGGTAATGCCTGAACAGGTTAGTATCTTTTTTCCTTATGTGTAAGTCAGGAGAAAATACAATCATTAAGACCTGATCAAAATCCTACAAAGCTGTGCTTTTGCTTTTGTTTTGGAACCTGATTATCTTGTTAAGGAAGCCTGAGTGTTTTGCCTTTTGTAGAGCTATATAGACAGCAGTGATTCAAGGAGAAGTGAAGACAAGCTCGGAGCATGTAGGAACAAGAATTGCCTATCCATTAGTCCTGAAGTGATAGAAAAGAGGGAAAAATCCAACCCTCATAACATACATGATTTCACAAGTCCTTTGAATCATATTTACTAGACCCTTTACATTTTAATACTTGTCTGTGGTAATTTTTTCTAGTCCACTGACACTCCAGATTTCTTGAGAAAAATGAATTTTCTTGGAACAAGACATGAAATGGAAGAAAAGGTAAAAAAACTTTACTTTTACACTTGGTTTGCACTGAGTTGCTTTCTAATTTTAGATATTAGATGCCTGACAGTTTTTGTTTTCATACATGGTTTGATTGATCATCCAATATTTTGTGAATGCTGTGCAGTTTTGGAGCTAGTTAATAAGCAATAACTAAGATTGAGAAATCTTAAGAGCTGATTGCAGGAAACAGCAGAACCCAGTTTCTGCCAGTCTTGCAGCATTCCTCTATTTGATGTATTAATCACACAGTCATAATTTTCATAAGTACTTCTACTACTTTGTTATGCCTGCATGTAATTCAATAAGCATATGCAAAATGTTCCCTCAGCTTTTAAGTAATTGGTTCCCTGATTAGCATATGTTTAACCTCAGAAGATTACAGAGCTGTCTTGAAAACAATGTATGTGATTTCTTTCCTCACAGAAGATGTTTTCTCCTTTTTCCGCCCCTCTGTCTTCTTTTTCCATTTGTGTTATGCCAAATGCAAGTCTTGGGATGATAGCTTGATGACTTATGGAAGAGATAAATGACAGGCTCTCTCTTACATGCCTAGACATACTGTTCCACTATTTATTCATGAAAAGGGTCTCACTGAATCACTTTGCTTATATTTGCACTTTCTGAACCCAAGTATTTGAAGGGCATGAGAAATAAAGCACCCATCAAAGCCAGTGTTGTCTTTAGTTTTTTGCTGTTTGGTTTTGTCCTGGACATCTCCGCATGACTCTGGAGGGAAGGTTTTCCATAGGTACCATGCCAGTCTGAGATCCAATGCTGCAGTCATCTCCCATGCAGACAGTACAGCTCTGTAGCTGTTCTATTATGATGCTTAGATAAGTCAATCTGATTTGCTCCTGCCTAAAGTGTATAATCTAAATTATTTTAAGATGTAGGTCTTTTTTTCACGGTAAGCAAACTTTAAAATATCCCAGTGTTTGATGTTGCTTAAAACCCTGCCTGTGCCTTTCCCATTCCCAACAAGTACAGAGTGGAGCTAAACTGTGAAAAAACTTCATTAGAATGGTCTATGTAATTTTTATGCGAAAACCATAAAAATGTGTAGTACTGAAAATGGGAAAATATTAGCGCTGCAACTTTCACATCCAAAGTTTGCAATTTGTATAATGGAAAGCCGGGGTTTCAACCATTTTCTGCTAATAATTCCTTTAAATTCAAACCTACAAAAAATGTGTGTGTGTGCAATTTATTTACTTGTTTATGTATTTATTTATTTAATGGAACAAATAGCTTAATAATGGTTTCTTGTGTTTGTGATACAAACAGGTCACTCCAGTTAAGTCAGCTCGGCCAAAAAGACAGTTTTCCTGTTCTGGCACAATTGAAACAATCAATCTGGATTCAGTTCCCCAGGCTCTTGCTCGTCTAGACAACAGTGCAGCTAAGCACAAATTGTCCGTGAAGCCAAAAAAGCAGAGGATGTCAAGACAGCACAAGAGATTGACAAAGGTATTAAATGACTGGCCAAACAGCAAGAGGAGGGTGATTACTTTTGAAACTGGGTACAAAATAACCATAAATGAGTGTACTAGGATCTATAGACGGAGGACTTAAGATCTGATTAACACTGTTATTTATCTGAAACCCTAGCTGGAGAGAAGATGCAAAGGAGTTTTAATATTGTCAACTGAGACAAATACTACTTAAACCTGAAGTACTTCTACTAGGATTTTACATTGGGTGAGCCTTCTGATCCTGGTTTTTCTAGTAAAACCTTTAGGCCATAAAGGCCAAAAGATATGTGCTGCTGTTAATGCTGCTCTGATATAGGCAATCAGATGGTGCAAAATCTGGTTGGGATAAAATCAGATTCTCTAAATAGGGCATGGGTTCTGACAGGAGTAATATCTTTGCCCTATAAGAAGGAATAAGACTTAAGTAATGAAGCTCTTGCAACAGCTATAGAGATAAATACAAAGTTGTAGCTTTGTTCACTTAATGCACATCTGTTTGGGGTTTTATCCTGACATCTTATTAGTTCTTGTAAACAGGACAAGGCTATTCTACTACACAGGGCTCAGGAGAGGCCACTGCCCTTTCTTCTGCACCACTGGACTTGCATTTATCACTCTTGCAATGAAGAAAATAAATTTAAACCTCTTGCTTGTACAGTGGTTTACTGGAGCCAAATGATGGCCAAATGATGGCTCAACAAATGATAGCTAGACAGGACATTAGCTGAGCTGTTTTCCTAAAGACAAGCACTCTTCAGGTACAGAACAGAGCAGTATTCCTGGGAAGCTCTGGCTGTGCTGTCCATACATGTTCCCACGGTTCCCACAATAGCACTGGAGTCTCAGCACAGCTAATGAGGAAGATAGTCTTACTCAGGATTTGTGAAAAGAAAACAAGATGTGTTTCCCTGAGGAGTGTTCTCTCCTGGCTAGCATTGCAGAGCTTTTTCCTGCAGGCAACAGCTCTGTCTCTGCAAGTACCAGATTTGCCATGAAAGAACTGGCAAAACAATGCCCCTAAGCAGGCATTAATTATTTCAGGCTTAAAGGATGGAGTTCTAAGTAGTAGAAGAAGAATGGACATATGAAACTTACACTCTGTTCCTTGGGCTTCTGCAAATTTGAAATGGCAGGTCTCAATGTACACCAAAGGGTGACTGAATATTTGGCATTATACTGCTGTCATTCTTGGGATGCTTTCTTTCTTTTATAGGCTATCATCTGTATAGGTGAGAGATATGGGATCTATGATAATGTAATCCATAAACTGGGGTGGGTGGGGTGTGTTGGCTCTTCTAAAACACTGTTTTAAAATTCTTTTTTGCATTTGCAACTCTTTGTCCGCTATAAAGGATAACAAGACAACAGGCAATGTTCAGTAATGCCAAACTTGTCTCCAATTTTAGGGATCACAAAGTTTAACAATAACAGAATTTGAGCCAGAGGACCTAGAAACTCAGCTGTATGAGGACATATACCCAGGTTATAATGTACGCTTCACAGCAGACAAGCTAATCCAGGAGAGAGATGAGCAGAAGCAGCTTCAGCTGGCAGAGGAAAAAAGAATTGAAGATCATTGGGGTATCCTTGAGGCCGAAAGGATAAGACAGATTGTAGAAATGGAAGAACAAAGAGAAATGGAAGAAAAAAGGTGCCAAGAACTTGAGGAGATGCAGAAAGAACAGGAAAAAAGATGCAGTGAACAAGAGAGGAGGCAATACCTCCTTGAAGGAGAGACATCTTTGAAAACAGAAGAGAAAATGTGCCATAAAGAGGAAAGAAGACTGATGAAGGCTGAAAATAGGCAAGAGCTGGAGGAGCAGATGCAGAAGGAGTTGGAGGAGCAGATGCAGAAGGACTTGGAGGACCAACAAAGACAAGATCTGGAGGAGAAGAGGCACTGGGAAGTGGAGGAACAATGGAGACAAGAGCTGGAGGAGCAGAAGCTCAAGGAACAGGAGGAACAACAGAGACGAGAATTGGAGGAGCAGAAGCTCAAGGAACAAGAGGAGCAACAGAGACAAGAGCTGGAGGTACAAAAGCTCAAGGAACAGGAGGAGCAACAGAGAAAAGAGCTGGAGGTACAAAAGCTCAAGGAACAGGAGGAGCAACAGAGAAAAGAGCTGGAGGTACAAAAGCTCAAGGAACAGGAGGAGCAACAGAGAAAAGAGCTGGAGGTACAAAAGCTCAAGGAACAGGAGGAGCAACAGAGAAAAGAGCTGGAGGTACAAAAGCTCAAGGAACAGGAGGAGCAACAGAGACGAGAGCTGGATGAGCAGCGGCACCAGCAATGGGAGGAACAGCAGAGACTAAAGCAGGAGGAAGAGAACCATCAGGAACAGGAAGAGCAACAGAGACGAGAGCTGGAGGAGCAGAAGCACCAGGAACAGGAAGAGCAGAGACGTCAGGAATTGGAGGAAAAGCATCAGCAATGGGAAGAGCAGAAGCACAAGGATCTGGAGGAGAAACAGAGACAAGAGCTGGAGGAGCAGAAGAGACTAGCACTGGAAGAATTAAGGCAACATAGGACTGAAAAAGACAGTCAAAAGGAAGACGAAAGAAACTGGCTAGAGGAACAAAAAGAGCTCAAGAAACAAAATGAAGAAGAAATACCGCGACAAGAGCTAGAAGAGAAAGAGCTTGAAGAAGTTGAAATAAAACTGAAGCAGGATAAAGGGCCTCAGAGCCTCAAACAAGAGAAAAAACAGGAGGAACAAAGACAGAATTTGAAGGAGCAAGAAAAGACAGAGAAGGAACAACCCCAGCAAGTGACAGATAAGAAAAAGAAACGAGAAGAGCAGAGGAAACACAAACTCACAAAACAAATGCACATGGAAAGTTCGGACTTTGTTCTGCAAGATGAACTGAAGCAGCAAAAGGAACAAAATGGATGTGAATGGAACAAGCTGAAAGAGCAGAAGGTAGACACAGAAGGACAAAAGCTTCAGCCAAAACAAGAAAAATCCTTGGAACAGCCACAGGAAAAAGATCAGTTTTGTTCTGCTGGAGGGGCTGATAGGCATCCAGCAGAGGAGAAGCTCCAAGAAGGAACAAGTTCCCAAAAAGTCAAACAGCCTGAAAAAGGGACTAAAACAGCAGAAGAAATGCTAGCCCAGAAACTGAAGAGAGAAGTTGAGGCTCAGGAGCAAAAACGCATAGGGGAAGAACTTCGGTGGCAAGAGGTAGATGAAAGACAAACAGCATCCAGACCCTTCACATTTCAAGTGTCTTCTGGAGATAAACAGATCATATTTCAGAAAGTAAATCTGAGTCCTGTTATGCCCATCAAAGGAGCAGGACTCTCTTCCCCATCTGTCAAAGACTGCAGGGTGCACACTACCAGTAAGGGCTCTCATTCCCTCCCATCATCAGTGTGTGTACCCCACACAGCTATTTTGGTTACTGGAGCACAGCTGTGTGGCACAGCAGTGAACTTGAACCAGATTAAGGACACGGCTTGCAAATCATTACTTGGCTTAACAGAAGAAAGGAAAAATGTGGATATTCCATCTCCAGAGAAGTGTGAGAGAAAAAAACAGGATCTCAAACCCAGCAGCAGTAAAATGAAACATGCACAAGAGGCATTGAACAACCAGGCTGTACTGGCTGAGTGGGCCTCTATTCGCTCCAGAATCCTAAAGAATGCAGAAAATAACAAATATAATGAGAGAGACCGAGTAACTGTCTGCAGGCACAGTGATGATTGGACACCTCGAGGACGTGGTGCTCCCCATGGCAACTTGAGGAAAACCCTCTCTGCAAATGCGAAGTTCTCGATAACACCAGCGTGGCAGAAATTTTCAGATGCTTCAAAAAACAGTTCAGATGCTGAGAATGTAAATGTGGCGAAAAACAATGAAACAGTGGCTGCGGGGAGAACCACTGGCTCATCTGCTGATTCAAAGGAGGATGTGGTTTCCACTTTTAAGGATAACTTAGCTGAAAAGCCTAAGGAGAAAATGAAAACCCATAGGGAAGTGACAGACAACACTGAAGGCTGTAAATTTGCAAAAGATCTTCCATCATTCCTTGTTCCAAGTTTTCCACATTCTATGGGGAAGGAATTATCCCAGCCAGAACTTCCCAATGCTCTGGAAATTCAGCAGAATAACAGCACCAAAAAAGCAGATAAACCACCACCAAATGGAGAAGAAAATGTTTCTCCTTTTGGGATAAAGTTACGAAGGACAAACTACTCTTTACGTTTTCATTATGATCAACAGGCAGAGCAAAAGAAAAAGAAAAGATACAGTGCAGGAGACAGTTTTGATGGTGTGCCTGACCCACTCCCCTCAACAGAAGGTGAGAAAGAATCCTCTGTTTTCACTCCACAAGAAAGTACCTCTCCTGGCACTGGGAGAGCAAACATCCCTGGTCATTTAAAAGACTCTTCAGTTACTGTGGTGGAGTACTCATCACCTGTAGGCACACCAGTGGTCCCACCAGCCACTGGCCAGAGTGCTCTACCTGCTCATGAGAAACCAGCATGCAAGTCACTGGTCCCACAGAAACCTGCTTTAGCTCCAAAGCCCACCAGCCAGACCCCACCATCATCTCCTCTCTCTAAAATGAACAGATCAAACCTATCTGAAATGCTGGGGCAAAGGGTGGTTAAAGCTGAATCAGATGGTGGCTGGAGAAAAGAAGACAGAGCAAATGCAGCCCAGCCCATACCATCCAATGACCACAAAAATGAAGATGAAGAAATCAAAGAAAAGAAGTCATTTTTCCCATCTCTAAGTATTCCATGGAGAGAAAAAAATGACAAAAAGCCTGAGCCATTGAAGAAAGGTATGTATCTTTCAAAGCAAATTTAGCTATTGTCTGCATTTCCAAAACGAGATACTGGAGGTCCAGAGGAAAATATTTGGTCTTAAGCTATAATTTTTACCTGGCATGTTGCTTGTAGAGGACTGCTACTGTGCCTAGGGTTGTCTGAATGAGTGTGAATTCCCATGCCCACAGTCTAATTCAGATACCCGTAAATTCAGTGTGACCAGTGCAACCTACTAAAGAAAGTCAATCTCAGTCTCAAGGAGGTAACAGAAGTGTGTGTGTTTGTGTGTGTGTGTGTGTGTGTGTGTGTGTGTGTCTTCTTCCTTGGCAGAGGTGTTATCTGTGCCTCTAGTGAGTCAGGTGATGGACTCTGTGGTCCATGGATAATGGTGTCATCAGAGCAGATGGTATAATTTTTAAAATCTACATTCTGTTGCTTCTCTTTTTAAAGAAATGTTATCTAGCTTAAAAAATATTAACATCTAGGCCCCCCATCCTGGGCAAATTCCTTATTTGAGCAATACAACCAGGCACAGCAGTCTTTGCTTCAGAGGCAGTCTTTAGTGATGAAAACAATTAAGCTAGCCATAATGTCCCTTCAGAGGAGAGTTGAAAGCCCCTGTGCCCTGAAACGGTAGTCTATACAAGAGGGAAAATTACCCTTTCAGAGTAAGGACACTCAAAAGACCAAGGCAGGAATTCAGCATTTCATTGGCAATCCCAATTTTTTTCATTCTTGAATTTTTCAAACATCAGGACACTTCTAAAACAATACTCATTGGAGCTGCTGATTCTTCCGGTTTTTTTCACACATATAAAAAAAGATAAATTTGGACAGCTGGGTGAGTGTGTCAAATTAGGTCTCATTCCTGAGGCATAAAATCTGTTCCAGGATTTGTCATGCAGTCTTCAAAGGTCTGTGACTGACAATGGCATTCAATGGGCTTAGCTCCAGCATTTTCACAAGGTAGAGAAGTTGTAGGGGTTTTCTCGAGACAAGAGATGTGCATTACTCAATCAATTTTTGTCATGTTTTCTTTCAGAAAAGCCTGTCCTTCAGAGCAGGCACTCTTTAGATGGCTCTAAATTGTTGGAAAAAGTAGAAACTTCACAACCACTTTGGATTACGTTAGCACTGCAAAAGCAGAAGGGCTTTCGTGAGCAGCAAGCTACGAGGGAAGAGAGAAGACAAGCCAGAGAGGCAAAGCAAGCAGAGAAACTGGCTAAAGAAAATGTAAGCAATCTTTAGAAACCTGCTCATTAGAAATACTGACACCATAATTACAACTGCTAGCTAATTTTGTTATGTGGGAATAATTTTTTTATGTTTGGTAAGACTTCGTATGAGCTAAAATGACAGCGAGTAAAAAAGTATTCTGAAAGTCTGGATTTCCCTCTTGCAAAACTGAGACCTCCAGGAGAAAATATGGTGCAATAATTTGGCAATTTTGGTGTAAACTCTGATGATATCAGATAGTGGCTAATGACAATCATAAACAGAACTACTGTACAGGGGATGGAACAGAAAAATTGTGTGCAATGTAGTTCTTTCAGAGCTTACATGAGATGTTAACCTTTAATGCTTGGGGAATAACAGCTGGAATATGCAATTATAGGTGAATATTAGTAAGTCGGAATTTATTTTTATTGCAGTATGTGGGTAAAATACAGATGAACAAAAGAAATGAACAGTCATGATACATCCAAATGCCTTAAGCAGGCACTGAATTCAATCACTTCTTTCCTGTTCTCCAAGTAGCTTTTTACTCTCCGTGGCTTTCTATTAGTAAGGGAAGCACTTCTACAGTAGCAAAGAAATGCTGCACAAACAGTGATGTTGTATATAGATATCATAGATGGTAAAAAGGGAGAGCATGTGGATAACCAAAAATATTTTGCTGTTTGTTATGAGAACCAAATTTCTGATGGATACATGCATAACCCGAGACATAGGCAAATGATGGAAGAAATCAGTAGTGGGTGCGAAGCTGCCCACAGATGCAGACTATGTTTTAGTGCTGTATTTAACAGGGAGGGCTGGCTCAAACTCTTCAGTGTTTTGACTGAAATGACAATGTGACAAATTAAATTTTGTAGTGGGTTTTTTACAGTCTTTAACAACTGTTGGTTTTAGAAGTATCAGTGTTGTGATCCTTTGCCAAAAAGGAAGGTTAAGGAAAGGACAGGTGATGAGTTAAAGCATCAAGTATGTAATCTCTAACTTGTAGCCACTGCAGGACACGCTTTCTCATTTAGCAGTTTTCCTTCTCTGTTCTAGGCTGCTGTAAGTAATCAGTCAGATAATAAAAGCAGCAGCAGCAAAACAAGCACACTGCAGAAATCTACAACTCAAGAAGGAGAGAAGAAAATTGAGACTTCTGTGTCAAGATTAGAAAGAAGGGAGCATCTAAAAAAGTCGAACACCCTTCCAACTTCTGTGACAGGTACAGTTGGGAGATTCAAATTCACTCTAGGAATAATGCGCTTCAGAAATGGTTTTGTATGTTTTTGAGAAAGTGAATGAGAGGGTTTCCTTTCCCTCATATACTACCGCCAGAATTACAAATGCATTCCAGAGAATAACACAACTTATTCCCATCTCATGTGCTGGCCATTATGATGGAAATACATATTTTTAACAGACTTTTACCAGTCTTTTACCAGGTTATTAAGGCTGCACTGCTGCAATTCCTTAGAATTGCCCTAGTTCAAGTTAACAAAATTAGGGTGTCGTCCCAAGCCATATCCAACAGTATTTTTGGAACATGACTAATGCACCCTAGAGGGATCTGATTTACCGTAAACTGCAGTTGCAGTACTGTTTTGCCTTTAGGTTGCGGGTTAGCACAGACTATGTGGAACGATATTTAACTTCTACAAAGTATATTTGTGCAAGAAATGAAGCATGTTGCATTCTCGCACCTCCCCGTTTGTCAAGGAGAAATATTCACCCCCCAGTATTGGAAATAAGTATTCTCACCTGAAAAATGCAGAAGATAATCAATTCAGTTGAAGGTAGTCTGTTACTTTGAATCTAGGACTTCTCCCTCCCAGCCAAATATTTGGCGTGATAGGCTGGAGCCAGAACCTACTGATTTATCTGTCATTTCAGTCAAGCTAAAACTATCCCACATTCAAAAGGCAGGCAAATAAAAGAAATACTTCCCCAAAGGATGTAATATTTGGGATAGTATGAGGTGATTGTTGAAAGACAGACTTGCCTATATTTCTCTAGCTAACAGTAGTCCTAGCGAAAAGGTCTCGGAGTAGATGTGTGTTGAAGAAACCTTTTTAAAAGTTGTGCAAGTAAGTAGCACCTTTGAAAGTAAATACATGTATCTGCTGCATCTATTCGGTACCACTCTATGCCAAGAACAGTGAAATGCAACTATTGAAAGTAATGAGGTGACTCAACTGATTTGTTAAAGGCTAAACCAGTGCTGCTCCTGCATTACAAACTGTCCCAAACCAAAAAAACCTCTACACCTGCCCTATATTCAGTTGATTCAGCAGCTGGATCTTCACACTGCAGCTGCACACCAGAGCAGATGCCCCTGAGAACTTCACTCGGAACATGTTGGGTTGGCCAAATTACATTTGAAGGTCCTTTCCAACCCAAACCATTCTAAGATCTTACATAAATTGCCCAAAACATTCATGTTTTACAGCCTTTCTGACAAACTCTAAAGAGGCTGTACTGCAGCCCTACCCCAAAGACTCAGCATGGTGTTGTTATGCTGTTCCTGGTCAGTTCTAGAGGAAATCAAACCCCATCACAATAGATGATGCCAAATTAGATCAAAGGGCCAAACCTGAATTGTCCAAGGTCATTCTGTCTGCACTAGAGTGGCAGTTCAGAAGCAAATTGAGGAGGAATTGCCAATTTTGAAATATCTATAGTGAAAGCACAGAACTCTACTGGCCCTTTAAGAAATAGTGACTGGATTTCCCTGTGATTACCAACTATATTTGGAACCAGGCAGCCCTTAGCAACTTCACATATATACCAGTATTTGTGAGTAATAAGACAACTTGAGCTTCCCACAGTTAGAATAGCATTTAAGACAGAGGACCAGCTTAGGACATGTTTAAAATGGAAGTCTGCTGAGTCCTCCTCTAAAGACATTAAAAAACACCTACAACCTGAAGGTGGTATATTTCAAAATTGCACTTGTGTCTTGTACATCAGGAACCGATAGTGTGTGGGACCTTTAAAATGGCATAAATTACCATAGTATTTAAAATAATTAGCTTTTCAAAGTGTCCATCTACAGAAATTGCTGCCATTACTGGTCATTTACTTGCAGATAAAAATATGTGATTGAAGATGCACTAAAAAGAAAAATAGAACATTTTTTGTCAAGCATGCAATTTTAAAGCTTCCACACAACTTTGAAGTTTTTATACACATTCAAAACCTCAAAATGAAATGCAACTAAAAGCAACTGGGACTCTTAACATTTAACAAAAAAACCCCAAAACCAAACCAAACCAAAAAAAAAAAAAGAAAATGTGTAAAGTTGGGGGCGGGGGGGGGGCAGTGGGAGGGGGGGGGATGAGCGAGGAGATATTTTGTAACTAAGATTTTTAGAGTAACTCCGTATTGTTTCAGACAATCGTTTCATTTCTATTCAGGTTGCCTTCGAGGGCATTCACTGTCTCAGAATTTATTTTCCCTTTTGACTTCCACAATACTTCCATGGTTCTGCTCTGTGAAGTTGATTCTTAGAAATAATTTGTTTTATTAAACAAATTTTCTTATGACAGCTGTTTGTCTTATACTATTTATGTGGCAAAAGTGTGGCAAAAGTGTGGCAAAAGTGTGGCAAAAGCAGCTACTGGGGAAAGCAGGTTTCTTTCTTTTTCAGGACAGCCTCTTGGGCAGCGTTAATTGAGACAGGAAGCTATAGGAACACCTCTGAAGAGAGAATCTAAATACTACTGAATACCTTTGGTTTACTTGTGTGCAGCTGCTGCATTACCAAAGAGGAAAAAAACCCCTTAGCTTTATTTCCCATTGCTTGCCACAGTGCAGATATAATTAAAATGGTTTATTTAAAGAGGAAGACTAGCAAATTGAAAAGTTTTCTTTGGATGTCACAAGGACTGAAAATTTTGTCCCTATTTTTGTGAGTTAGATTACTTGGAGTCACCTCTGAAAAAAAGGAAACTCAGCTCCTCCTAATTTGATTACTTTGCAATTACAGTAAGATTTAACTGAAAGTGTTGGAAATAAATACCTAGTGCTAGAATATCTTCACATAAAAGTAAAATCTCTAGAATCCTGCAACAAAGCACAGGATTCAACTAATGTTAGTTTTTTGGTTTTTTTCCCTCTCCCTATCCCTACTGAAAAAAGTGGAAATTTCAGATTCTGTTCCATCAACCCCAGTGACAAAGGAGGTGGCCAAGAGATTCTCTACGCCTGATGCTAACCCAGTGTCAACAGAACCAGCCTGGCTTGCATTAGCCAAGAGGAAAGCAAAAGCCTGGAGTGACTGTCCACAGATCATAAAGTAAACTGTGAAGTTACATCTCTATTGCTGACTATTAATTGCTTTCTTTTATTTATTCTGCTTTTTACACATGACAAAACTGAAAATGCATGTATTGGAAGGACTGAAAGCTGAACCGATTACCATTTTGCTCTAGCTCACTGTAAAGTCTACGCAAGTCATACATTCCATTGCTTCGACAAAGAGCTAAAGGAGGTCATGGCAAAAATCTCACAGCCAGATTCTCACGAACTTGGTCAGATACTGGATGTAAATTTCAGCAGGTATCATAATAAGGGCCAGAATAGAATAAAGGTTCAGAAGCTGCTTAAATTCTGTTGGTATTCAGTTCTGGAATTTTAGATCTCTGTGTCTGAGATCTCCGAAATTTTTTCAGAACTTCATTGTTGAAATTAAGGAAAGATGCATGTTTCCTTCTCTTAAGTCATAATTTATTTAAACATGTTAAATTGTATGAACTGCCCATTCTGCCTGCTATTTGAAAGCTTTTTCCCTAAGGAAGAGCTTCAGGATACACTGTTCCACATGCAAATGTAAGTTGATCATATCATCTAAATGCTGAGGTAATTTCTTTCATCATAGGATTAATACACTACATCTATATATCCTCACTTCTAAGAAGAAAATAATTAATCCTACTTTAAAAGCCACCATTTTTTAAACAAATATCATTAAGTTCTCAGAAAGAAGTCAGGGATTCACTGTTTCTTCTAGTCATTTAAGTGCATCACTCTTTGTGCTTGGCCGTATTTATGCTGCAGAGACAGTGACTGTGGATTACAACTTTAAATCAATTGACTGGAATTAAACTGTTCCTGTGCAAATTCAAATTCCTCTAGAATTTGTCTCAGTAAGTTCCCACAGGAGTAGGACTGGAAGACGTGAAGTTGACTGAGAACTGAAAGCTAAGTCAGTGAGGGTTTTAGGAGTTTTAACTCTGCATCCTTCCCGATTTCACTCCACATGCAACTTCAGGCAGTTCAGATAACTTCCTGTACTTTGACCAATACAGCCAGAACGCTTCAAAAAGAAGTTTACTTACGCCATCTCAGGTATCTGGTGTGGCAATTGAACACTTCATTACTTCACATAACTAAAACAGAAATGTCCACCCCCTCCCTCTTACAAAAAAAGAGGATCAAGTCCATAAATGTAATAAAAATGTCACTATCCTCGACATCCTACAGAAATCTCAAGGTCTGCATTTTAAAATGTCACCCTATTAAATAAATCAACTGAGTTTGTTTAACATGGAAGACTTAAAAAAAAATTTTGAAAGTCTCCTTCTTACAACTGTAAGGCTCAAAGGGATCTTTAAGCATACAACATCATAAAGGAAGACATTTTCAGGAAAAGAAGTTACATTATTATAGAATGATACAACATTCCATGTTTCATGGAAGTCTTTTAGCCAAACTGCTGTAAGCAGCATGAGAAACGGCATTTTAAACTGCGCAGGAAACAGAACGAAACCTGTCGCACACTCTGTTCTCAGAATCAAAAGAGTTTCAGCAAAAGTCATTGTCAAGTACGGCCTCTCCCACTGAACAGAAAAGAGGGGTGCAGTATCATGGTTACAGTAGCACGGACGCAATGGATGTCTCAGATGGAGTACATGTGCAGCAGCAAGATGGGCTTTCCTGGGTGTCCTAAGCCATCAGTTTAGCTCAGTTTCATATTTAAAACCAGAATCTCTAAAGTAACCTTTACCATGAATAGAGGAAGTTAATATATTTTAAGCAGAAATGAGACAATGCTGCTCTCAAATGCTTGGGAAAAAAAAACCCAAATTAATGCTTTCAATATCTGAAGAAAGAATTGGCCCTATAATTACTTTTGCTCTGCTAGCACCAGAAATTAAAGTTAAATTTGCATTTTTTCCAAGTTTGTTTGCCTGCAGTATGGATATGTAATAACTAAACGGCCTGAAATCCATCTTTATGATTATTTCTTGAGAGGGGGAGCCAAGTAAAAATACAGAGAAGGTGAAGTGAATCAGGATTAAAGACACTGGTATTTTGAAAAGCATAGCAAAATTAGGTGCTATTGTGCATGACATAAGGATGCAATTTTCCAATACAATCCATTTATAACACATAGAATAGAGCTTTCATAAATTATGGTCCTAAGCTAAAGCTTCAAAGCAGAGGTTTTTTTCCACCCATAAAGGTATCTAGTGTAACAATGGAAACTGTATAATGTACAGTACTTGATGGAAACATTTCTAAAGTGTACACGTGCAACAGTGACATTTCATGTTAAATTAACACAGATTTGCACTAAATACCAATGAAGTGAAGTGTTACTTTGCTTTAGCTTTGTTGCAACCATTTCTGATAAAGTATTGGAAATCTGTAAAAATAAATCCAAAACACTACTACCCAGTTTAAAACAGCAAAAATGTTTTAAGAACCGAACAAACCACTATGTAGTATATTGTCTCAATTTTTTGTAACTTATACAAACACAAAATACCATTTCTTTTGACAAGGTTATATATGATTAACCTCTATGTTCATATAGTAATGTATAAAAACTACAAGATGTACAATTGTGGGGTATTTGTTGTGTACTTTTTTAATTTTTCAAATGTTTTAAAGTGCAATTGTTTATTATACTGTCATTTTAATTCTTATTAAACTATAACCTGGTCAAAATTATCTAATCATTGATATATGCCCTCTGTGTCTCATTTTGCTAATCATGTAGTTCAGATTTGCCTTACAAATATAACATTTTACAGTGCTTCAAATGTACTACACACTACACAGGCTTCAAAGTAGATGGCTCACGAGACAAAGTAAGAAGAGTTTCCACTATACTTCTTTTAGAAGATGCTTAGGAAGTGCTCTCAGTGAAGTGTACTTTTGCCACTGAAAGTACTTAATTTGCATTACCAAGACCCCTGGTACTTATTTCTAAAGCATTAAAGAACACAAAACTCAATTTACATAATCTTTTTTTAATAGCTTTTGTGAAGACAGTATAAACAACATTCATTCAAATATCTTAAAAAATTATTTGACAGTGGTTGATTTCAGCAGTGCACACTTCATCTTGGAACATATCATTCCTGTCATTGAAATTTAATAAATACTTATAGTGTTATTTCCACTTAAGAATACAAGAGGCAACTCCTAATGACTTCAATGGAGTCTAAGTACATGGTAGATTAATTAAGCCATGACGGGCCTAGGTCCACAAAATATTAATTATTCTGTTTCTACAAACCTTAATAAACAGGTCACTCCTTCCAGATATATGAAATTCAGGCTATGTCTCCAGAAATCAAGTTAAAAGTTAGATTCACAAAGACTTGGGTTAGCTTGCCTGGCACAGAAATCTTGACAGACAAACACTAATGTGCCTGCTATCCAAGCTGTGGAATATGGCACATTACACACTTTGTCCCCTCTCTGGCAAGGTGCTGAGTAGCCATCCTCCCTCCATCACTGGACACTGCCTGATGCAAAATCCTACCTGATAAGCCTGCAAGGAGCATCTCCTGCCTGCAGCAAAACAGGCAGAGGGGTAGAGAGCACCTGTGAGCTCCTAGTTTACAAATGTAAACAATAAAAGTGAAGCAGCCTAACATCTTAGCTGCTATTTTTTTCTTGCTACGTACAGATCTAGACAATAAACATAATCATTTCTACAGCCAACAACAAGCTTTGTTCCCCATACTACAGGCGAAGAGAAGACCTCTCCTGGAAGCTTCTCTACTCCTTCTGCTGTTCCACTCTTGGCATTCAGGATCCACACTTTGCCATCTGTAGATACCGCTGCCAAGAGAACTTTGTTATTTAAGTCATCGCTTTGGAAAATGAATGGTGTGCCATATACACTTGAAGTGGCTTCAAATTTCCACAGTAAATTACCCTCCATGTTACAGCAGTAGATAAAGCAGTCGTGAGAGCCAAAAAATATCTCTTGTGTAGTTAAACTTGAGAGGCATGGAGATGAAAACACTGGCCCATTAGTGGAAAACTGCCAAACCTACAGAAAGAACATAAGCACCCATTATCAAAGATTTTTTCCAATATCAGTTTTACAACACCTGTAATTTTTTAATAGACTAGCTGTTGATAGGAGAGCATTTCATTTCAAAAGTATACTAGATTTCAGTGAGGGCAGGTAAATCCTTGTCAAATTATAACTTCGGTTTTACACAGAGAGTAAGCGATAAAAGTCTCATAAAACAGATGTGAAAGTGGGAAGAGTTACTACCTTTGGTGAGGCCCATGTAAAAATGACCAGTTTGGGAAAAGAATATTCTTGGGCTGTAGTGCAATTAGTAATGAACATCAAGAATCCTGCTAATATGTCATTCTTTGCCAGAAAGGCAGATATTCCTTTTGTAATACGGATTTCCTCTGCTTATGCTAACAACGTGTAGAACCCTTCTCAAGAGAGGATCAGTTCAGCAACACTGCTGCAAGCAGAGAGCAGTGCACAGATGGACTAACACGTGTTTTATAATCAGAAAAGGCTTAGAAATTGCCATGTATACTGCATCTCAGGCCAACAAATTAATTATGTCAATTGTTTATAACACCAGATACAAACTACATTTATCTATGAGGAGCTAAAAAAATAATCTCATTTAATTCAATGTGAAGGCCAACACATATTTTACCAGAATTATGATTTGGCAGCTTTTTGATAAATGCATAAAAATTCTAAGAAACCTTTACTTCTGAATAACCACCATCTTACAGAAGAAAAACCTTAAACAAGCTTGAAAAGCTCCAAATGAAATAGTTTCATTTGCTGGCACTACCCTTGACAATTTACTTTGGCTATAAGGTCTGAACCAGATATTCTCTTACTGCGTCAGACAACTTGAGTTTGTGATTTTGCCATGAACTGCAGGGACTACCCTAGGCAAACAGTTTTTCTATCTTCTCTCTAACAACAGGCACTTCTATTTGGTTCACAAAAAGGTATATGCCAATCATTAAGCCTCAGAAAACAGTCCTAATTAAGTATCTTATTCAGGGTTTTGTGATGGACATAAAAAACACAAAAACACTTTTACCTTTTCTCCAGAATGAGTGTAACAATATAAGTTTCCATCCACACACCCAACACAGACGTAGTTCTCGTTGCAGTGAGGAGAGGAGAAGAGTGGTTTTCCAAGGTTGCTTTTCCAAATTTTACTCCCTGTCACCTGTAAGTGGCAGCATGGAAAATCTGACGCTTAACACAACTATAAGAAACAACCCTTCCACAGCACAAAAACTCCTTCCATCACTGCCTGACCCAGCCCTTATGTAGTGTGGAAGAAAACGCCAACCCCCCAAACCACAACAACAACAAAACCCACACAAAACAAAAATGTAATCAAAAACTGATTTTCTTTCTCACCCTAGGCAAAGTAATAATGATAATTATTAGTGTATTAGCAGTAGTTCTAATAAATGCCAGATTCAGTTTTTTATTTCATTCCCAGCTGCTCAGTATGTGACAAGGATCAATGAAGTGGAGATACCTTAGAATCAACTTATATTAATACTCTAGGACATGTTGCAACTCACTATCTGTGACTGTCACCATGAATTCCTAGTGTATCCTGCACATCCCCCAGGAATTAGGATTATTCGTAAAAATAGGAAGGCGCTTGTAGGTGGGTTTCTCAACTACGTGCTACTGTGGATTACAGAATAAAAAAATCTCTTTTCTTAAGCACAGCCCATGTGCAAAACCATGCACTGGTTTTCTAAGGGTAGACTGGTTATTACTGAGGACAGTTGTAGTGGATGGAAGGTAAAGGTGATTAGGATTGATGCTTTGTGTTGTGTGACTACAAAAATTAACAGCTGCTTCAAGTCCCTGTTCCTTTTATCAAGCAGGACCAGCTGTAAGCCAACAATGCCTCAGAAAACCATTAAATTGCTCCACATCTATCAAGAATGCCATTTCCCCAGTGCAAAGAACAGACCTGCACACTGAGATTAAAAGGACAGCTCTTAAATATGGGGAGGGAAATAGTAAGAGGGATGAAGGGGCTTCTTTCTGCATTCTGCTCTGATTTCCGTATATTTTTTTTCCAATCCTACTGTCAAAGGAGGAGGGGGCAGGAAATAGATCTACAGACTTGCTCTCACTCACTGGTTTTACTGATATGGGAATGACAAGAAATTGACTGCAACTTTGGCCTATGGTCATGATGTGAATTCAAGCAAGTCACTTCAGTTCTCCTTATCTCCAGATATATTTCTGAAGTATGAGAAATATTATGGTAACCTTATATATCATTATAATGCCCCCAAGTGAAAAATACTTCATGTTAACATATGATCATCTTCCCTTTCATTAGAATAGCAATCTTAAATTCAGAAATACATTTGGTTTCATTTAAACTTGAGATCAGAATGAAAGACATGTAAGCAAAAGTACATACTGGGTTAACAGCCAATAATAGTCCTCCTAGTGTAGCAACATAGAGATGATGTGGATTAGAACTTAGACAAGGAGATGAAAATACAGCTCCACCTTTGCAGTGTAACTTCCATATACACACCTTTTTCTGTAAGTACAAGAAAAAAGAATCATAAACAATTTTTCAATTGGAGTTAGAGCTCATCATGTTTACAAAAACCTTTGAATGTCAAACATTATCAAGTATTGTGCTGACTCAGCAAACACTAGTTAAGAAGTGAAGACAATCTACACGATATGTCAGCAACACATGTGCCATTGGCTTTTTCGTCCAATAAATAAAATAAATTCAGCTAATTAAAAGGCAGTATCTGCCCCTTTTATTTTCCATCTCCCTCCGTCTTCTCATTTAGAATGTAAGATTCTTTCCCCACCAGAAAACCACAGCTCTGTTTCTAGCTAGGCACCCTGTTCCGAAACACCCACAGAGAATTTATGAACTAAGAAACAAGATTTGGTTTCAACCAGGACTAATGACACAAGAACCACAACTGAGAACACCACTAAAACTGTTTACTGTCACATAATCCTAACCCCACTTACAGCAGGACTAACTTTCAGAAGTGTGATTGTGGAATCCTAAGAATACTAACACCAGTGGAACTTCCTCTGGTGCACTATAAATAGAGTCTAAATTGGCTAATTTATTGTTCTAAATGTAAAAGTTAGTCAGTGTTCTTACATAAATATTCAAGGCATACAGATGTTGGTCATGTGATCCAATATAGACCAGTCCACTGGAGGGGTCTACGACTGCAGAGCTTTTCACAGCATCTTCTGTGGCAAAAGTCCAGTGTATTTCTCCATCACTGCTTTGAAGCACATACACTAAGCCATCATAACAACCTATGTGGAATAAAACACGATGGGAGAAAAAAGAACAATGATTACTTGCATTTATGGTGTGATTTATGCTGCTAGTTTCATCGCTGCTGGAAAGAATAAGATTATTCATAAGGTAGAGTTTCAAAACATTTTTGAAAGCTCCTCCTGTGTTTTTAGCTCCAAATTTTTGCTGATACAACCAATGATGAATGTTCTGTGTATTTTTTTGAAGTTACACTTAGAATATACTTATTTCACTATCTTTCCATCAGTTTTTTCAGTAACAATATTAGAAAACCGAGCTGCTGAAAAGGAAGAACACAAATGTTTTAATTACCTCTTTGTCTACATCTTTTTCTTTCTGAAAATGCATTAAAAGAATTAAGTTTGTAAGTTTTCTAATGAAAACTGAACTGTCATCATAGAAACTCCTTCATGTTAATGAAATATTCAATTTTATTATCAAGTAAACAACAACCAAAATACTAATAAAAAGATGGCAAAATTAGATTTGCATTAAAAAACCTCACCACTTGGATATCTTTGCTAACCAGTGATGAGAAGTATTAGTTAAAAAGATGACACTAAGATAAATAATGGCAACTCCGCTGACAACAGATATGACAAAACCAAAAAATTATCCAAACATGTTCTTTACATTTCCAAAAAGAGTCAAATAAGATGATTAAACTCTGTGAAAAATAGTATGAGGTACCATGTACTAATTTCTACAAAGACATTTTAAGACTGCATTACCTTTCCATACTTATAAAAAAATCCAAAACCAAGTTTAAATGTCACACCTTAATCTACCACTGAAAAAGAAACTGTAGCCATTGATTATTCCTTATTAATAAATTGGGGTATAATAAACCACAAGTGTTTATATTAGATAAGCTCCATCACTAGTTATCATGAAACTTAAAATTACTTCTTCCTTCTGTTTCTATTTTACAATAAATTAGTTCTGAGGCAGATATGGAAGTTGATGGATGAAGGACAACCAGAGATAAGAAATATGATTCTCTGTCATTCATCTTGTATTTAGAAGAAAAAAAGAATTTAAAATGAAGGCTGAAACAGAAGACATACCAACAACAATGAAATTTCCACACTTGGATACACAGGCAGAAGATTCAATACGATCTCCAAGGGTCCTCTCCCATTTTATTTCTCCCAAATCTAGATCAATTGCTTGCATTGCATGGGAGTGAGAGCCAACATATACAGATGCAGATACTTCTTCTTTAGCTGGTATTATAACAAGTGGTGATGCATCAACACATTTTCTCGTGTTTGACTTCCACCTCACGCACAATGCCAACTCTGCCACTGATGAATGACTACATTCTGCATGGATTTGCTGAACAGAGGAATGGTCCTTTTTATTTGTCTTGTTTTCAAGTGTTGAAATGCTATTCTCCAGTTCAGACCCTTGCACATGGCTTTTCATTACACCTGGAGTCTTGGAATGCAGAAAGGATGGGTGCTGTAGTGGTTCCACTCCTACCTGTTCTGTATTTTTGGGCTGCATAGAAGACTTGGTGAAATTCATAGGGAAAAAATGATTTCCTCTGTTCAGTGCCATAAATGGAATTAATCCCGAAGCAATCTCAAGACCTCTTTCAGATGTTAGTTTAATATATTTTCCATGGAATTCCTCTCCACTGCTCCCTCTTAATTTTCTTTTCACAACATTGTCAGGATTCATTAATTGTTCTTCATCTGGAAACAGCATTTTAAGAATGTGTTTGTAAACCTCTTCAATTGAGTGGCTGAGAATAACTTCAAGGAGTCCAGGCACAGCTTTGCCTACTAACATCTCAATTTCTTCATAAAATCGTAGTGCCTTTAGGGAGTCTCCACCACTGTACAGAAATACTGCATCTTTAGGAATTCCAGTGGAATCACATGGAAGACCAAGGACAGACTAGAGAAAAAAAGGAGAGAGGTACCAGTCCATAGATGTTACACCATGTCACACACTTAAAACCTCAGGTGGGGTAGATTCCACCTGAACACCTAGAAGTTGTGCTAAAAATCAACAACTGAGAAAATTCAATGCTCTGTAAAAAAATTTGAAAAATGTTAGTGCCAACAGAGATACTGATAAAGCAAGAACTGGGGAGGAATGAGGAAACAGGGAGATACTAATTCTGCACTACAAAATGTCTCGCTCAAATCCAATTCTGCAGCCAAAGGAATTAAAGGGAATTGTGCTATGTATCGATTGGCCATTTTCAATACCATTTATCAATGAAAACTTTGCAGATAGAACATAGATGCCTTTTGATAAAAGCAGTCTGGGTGTTTTATTTTAATAGTAAAGCTTATATAAACTGCTCTTTTTTACTCATGAATTATTTAAGCAACCTACTTACCTACCTACTTTTGAAGTTATAAGCCCTTCAGTTCATGAAAGATTTTGCATTTGGCATTGTTACTACAACGAACAGCAATAACCGTGTCACCTCTCACCGCACTCCCTTGTTATTAAGTCTGGGTGTCAAGTCCAAACCCTTTGGTTTTGGAAGCCACCTTCTGTTGTCCATAATGGGTCTAGAGCACATCCAGGCCCCTGGGTTATCACTTCATAGCCATCAATGTGAAAAGGATCGGCACAGACGAATAAATACACGGCATTTACTTGTTCAAGTCCTAGGCCACAGCTAACCCCACTTTCAGGTGAAACTTGTAAGTCCACCTTTGAAAAACAAAGTAATACTGTTTGGCATCATATTTCAATACCTTGAAAAACAAATCCTTAGCACAGAAATTTAGAAACAATCCACGCAGGCAGTCTGAGAGACAGCGGTGCAACTGTGCCATCTATTCAGAAAAGGACTCTTCAATTTATAGTTATCTTGAGAAATAAGAACCTCTACTAACACTTATTTTTTATGAAGTTTCCATGTCCCAGTTCCTTGGTTTTTTTACTGATTCCTTCTTTTGGCATGTGAAGCAACATTTAAAAGACTACTGACAGATTACATTCTTTCTATGCTAATTGCTTACACCTCATAGCCTGCAGTTTTATCTGACAGAGAAGTATAAATTACTCTTTCTTGGCCACTGCAGAGCAGCTATATTTAAGTATTAAATGAACAGAAAAGAGCTGTATTGCTTAAATATATAGGCAGCTAGAACGTTCTGGTTGCATTAGTCATACTTCTTAAAACTGTTTAATTCCTGACACATGTATAATGATCCACTTGCAAAGATAAAAAGGCAGCTCAAAATACTACCTTCCATAAATACTGCAATCTTTCCCACAATTCCTCTGCGTCACTCAGCTTACTGTCACGCCTTCTGGAGTTTAGATGGTTCTGGTAAATCTTGTTCAGTTCAGATATATCAACTTTGCCTTTGTAGAAAATAAAGGACGATTTTTTTTTCATTGCTCTTTTAGTATTAGCACTTTCAAAACTTGCTCTGCCCAAGTAGTCACTATATTCTTGTATGTATGCTTACATTATTCATACTCTAATGCATCTGCATTTTTTTACACAGTTGATGAACTACACGAAACACAGTAGGTTTTTGAAAATTTACCCCTCCCACATAAACCCACCTTAAAGGTCTGTTTTTTCCTCAGCAGAAGTGAGAGGCCTGTTGCAGACTGCAACAGGAACAGCTGAGGTAAGAAATGTGCAGTGCTAAATTGATTTTTCCACTACTCTTTCACTCTCAAATGAAACATCATCAAGAAAATATAACAATACATGGCCATTACTTCCTACTAGGCATTAGTTATCTAATGTACATATTCTAAAAGCATGAACCAGATACCGGCTTTTGGTCAATAAAAAGTAATTTAAAAAAGCAACGGATACCATTAAAACAAGTGGCAAGGGTTCTAAATGGCCTCATTTACCATGTGATGTTAAAGGCAAAGCTTCAATCACTACAATCTCATCAGGGACTGCATAAGCTGGCAGACGCTTCTGGAGTTCTTTAAGTGTTTCTCTCTCTTCAAAATCATCTTTGGGTAAAACAAACAGGATAAGTTTTTCCTGTTGATACCAGGTAACTGCACAAGCTTCCACCTGGCAAAGATCTTCAGCAACCTGTAATTAAAAAACATTTGTCTTGGTCTTTGAAATGCAGTTCATCAATAGAGTAAAAGAAGCAAAAACCAATGAAAAAAGTGCAGACCTTTAAAAACTGTATTTTTCTCACAATCCTACATAATATCCTACGAATTATCTTCTTTCATAGCTGAAGCTTGTACCTCACATAAAAATGAACTCATAGATAAACGTATTATTTGCCAAGAATGAGATATAATCTAGGAGTCTGACACTCAATCTTTTAGAACAATCACTATGCTCAGTACTTTTCAGATGTTTATACAATTGTCAATTCTCCTGGAAGAAATCATACAATAAAACAGATTCCCAAGAACTCAGAAGAAACTCCTCCCTAAATTATGTGACTAGATTTTTTATAATACACCCTCTAAATCTCTTTTGACTCCTACAAGTCATCTGAAAACTAGCAAATACCCATTTCTGATGATAACGAAGTGTTCCTTATTTCTGCTTTTTTATAGTGGCATACTCTGTGGATGTGAGCCCTTACCTGCTGCAGATATTCAGTATTAAAACGTTTGCTGTGACGTTTAATCTGATTGTCTTTCCGACCCAAGAAGAACAATTCTGCATTCTTCACTCTTACAAAATCCCCTGTTTCTCTCATCGTACCCAGTGGCACAGTTACTTCATCATCAAGAAAGCAGACACGTTCTTCACCACCTATACAAAAAACGATTGTGGTCTTATATATTAAATAGATAACTGTAAATGAAAATTATAAAGAGTGTTTTATCAAATTCTCTAAACTTTAACATGCATTATAAGAAATACTGAAATATTATTATCAACGTCTGAACATCTGCAATGTGCAATTTTGGCTGCGCAGTTAATTCAGTTAATGCACAGAAATGACTTCAGCTGACAATGTCAAAATGCAAGAAGGGAAAAGGAAATCAATATAATGAAGGCATAGTCTGCAGATAAAATGATGGTAATTTCCTGTTCATCATTCCAACAACCTAAAATTCTATCAGAAGGTTCCTTGCCCAATCAGAACTTAAAATGCTACATTAATCTGTGTATCACAGGCAAATATCAAGCAAAATAATCAATATATTATTAAAACTCAGTCAATTAAAAACAGTATCTTAGAAGAATGAGAAACATAAAATAACCTATAAATATTTGTCCCTCGCCTTCAAGAATTGCAGATCCACTGGCATCTCTGACCTCCAGTTTTGTTCCAAGGAGTGGTGATCCCAGAGGTACAGGAAAATCCATTCTAAATATATTAGAGAGAAACAGGAGAAGTCATTCTCTTCTGGACACAAAACAACTATCCCAGAAACCAGGCATCATGTAGCTTTTTAAAGGGCTGGCATTAGAGCGAAAGTAGATGCTTGGGACTTCTTTCTACAAATGCTTCTTCTTTTAAAAGGTATCAATTTATTAAAAATTAAAAATCTCATCAGTGTGCCCGGGTGTCACTAATATATACCAGAAAATCCCACAGAATTATAGAAAATAAGGCCTGAAATACCCTGAAAGAGTCCCAAGCATTTCAGTTAACTTTTAAGTCTCCCAGATTGAAACATCCATCAAGTCAACCAATTTAAGCATGTGCAACTGCTTTCTAACTTATTTTTACCTAATTTGAACTTTTACTCTATTTTAATCAGGACAGTTAAGAAAAGTTCAGAAAAAGATTTAGAAAATGTTCAGTTCAAAAAAGACTGAAATATAAGAAACTGTCATTTCAATGTCATGTATCTATTATAGACTTATCTTGAACTACTGACCAACTCCTTCCTTTCCCTTCATTCTCCAGCCTCTTCAAGCAGTTGCAGGACCTCATTTATTGAATATAGAAGCTATTTCTAAGTGAGAGTATAGAATGATACATTTTCTTCAGTAAAGTAAGACTTAAAACTTAAGGCAACTTTAAATAACTTTGGCATGGATTCCAGTTAAATTTCTATTTTAAAGTATTACATTTTATGTTTGAACTCAGAGAAAATTAGTTTTACATGAGAATTTAGTAACACTTCATGACAATCCACCATTTTTAGTCTTCAAGGGTTAAAGCACCAGGTTAATATATCACATCATTTGTGCAAACCATCCCATTTTGGAGGACACATTTAACTCAAACTGCATAATCGCACATTTCAGAGAGAAAATGAAACAGTGAGATAACGGGAAGTACCTTTCATGACTCTATAAAATAATATGAAGAAAAAATGCCAAACAACCAAACAAGTCAGAAACTGAGTGACATATGACAGAGTCATAAAAACAAAGTACTTCTTGAAGTTTATGTAAAATTACAGGGAAACCTTGGGTGAGCCACTTTGGATAAATTTCTGTCATCCACACTACTAAAATAGGGGAAAGGGGGCTGTACTGGCTCATGAGACAATGGATAAGTCTGTTTCTACATAAAACCCAAATGTAACTTCCACCAGTATAAACAGTCATGAGGACTCAGTAGCCCTGGTAACAGGAGACTGAAGCTCTATTTCTGTGATTTTCATCATTCACATGATTGGCCAAGCCATTGAGTACAGTGAATTTTCCTACCTAAAATCAGCACTAAAAACCTCCTCAGGAATCTTGTAACAAGTGGCCCAGCTTGACACTTCAGTAATACCATAGAGATTAAAAATACTTGTTTTGTTCTCTTCATGCTTCCAACTTTTCAAGAGACTCAGCACAGGAAATGCCTCACCACCAAGGGCTAAGACACGAAGTGAAGTATTTGCAGACAACACTCTTGATTTAATAATGTGAGCTCCAAACCTCCTGAGAAGTGTTGGTGTTGCCTGAATCATACATATTAAAAAAAAAAAAAAAAGAGAAAGACTTGTTACATTTTATCAATGTATGTGTACCTCTCTTCTTGCTTTATCCTATCTGCTGCACAGCTGTATTATGGATGTACTTTAAAATATTTACCTATCAACCATCACAATGGTGTTTCGTGAGGTTTTGTTTCTTGTAAGGTCTTTAATGAGTACTATCAGCATCAATCTATGTTCTTCTTAAAAGCTTCTTCTTTACCCAGGTGTGTTATGGGTTCCCTTTTGTGTCTCAGCTATTACCTCAAGAGTATGAACGTTGGTTCTTATGTTAATTACTTGGAAACAGAAAGCAACAGAGTATTCTCTTCATGTTATTGTTTGAGCCTTTTTTCCCTTCATTCCAGAATGTTACAGCAAAAATATAACTTCTACATCTGATTAATCTGCATATAGAACATTTAAAGACCTTACATAACACTAAAAATTCCTAGGATGTCAGATTCTGGTCTGTCCTTGATTTACGTAAATAGAACAGTTTACTAGAATTAGTTTTTCTCAAAGCTTTCACTAAAATAAATGGAGGGAAAAGATATAAAACCCAAATCCCCCCAAACCCAAAGCAGCTTCCTTAACAACTATTTCTATAAAACTATTGGTGATGTAGAGCCCTTTCACTGAAAGGAAATAAACAGTAAATCATTTTACCAGGCACATTTCACTCTCATTCTTGCCTACTTTTCTAGTAAAAGAACTGGAAAATTAATGGAATTATTTCTTACCAGGTTCTTTTTTCTAGTAATAGATGAAGACCATCTTTTTAAAACTGTTAATTTTAACTTTAGTGAAATTATAGCAACAAAACAAGGGAAAAAATTTATACTCTTCCCTCCCTCATAATTATTTTCGGATTTCTCAAGCCTGCTCAAAAACTTCAAGGGGGAGAGGTAACATCCTTCTGTTCTTTAAGAAGGATCTTAAAATTACTCATCCATCAGTTAAGCTGTAAGGAGAACATTTTTGTCAATTATTCAGGTGAGAAGCCCTTCCTTCACTGATTAGGACAGTGATCAGAAAAAAAAAATCAAACCCAAATCCAACTTTTCTTAGTAAGACTTTTCAAAAATCATCATTCACGAAATTCTGCCTTTCGCTATTGCTGCTTAACACGCTTAACAAACATATCTTTTAAAGTCGCAAAAGACACTTAAAAATCTTGCTCATAGAGAGCAATATCTCAGTAATCTTTTTTTCTAAAAGCAACTGAGCTAAACTGATCATGAAACCTGTAGATAGGATAATCTACACCATTTATAGCAATCCTAACAAAAATAAGAGCAGAGAACAGTTACAAAAGATCTGTAACTAATGGATTTTTTCTGCTGTGGAATCTTCACCCACCTACTCACTCATCTTAAATTTACACCCTACAATCGCAACTATCACCATTTGTATTAAAAAAAAAAAAAAAAAAATGGAATGGAATGGGGTCTGGAACACAAATCTTGCAAGGAGCAGCTGAGGGAGCTGGGGGTGTTTAGCCTGGAGAAAAGGAGGCTCAGGAGTGGCCTTTTTGCTCTCTACAACTGCCTGAAAGGAGGGTGTAGCAAGGAGGGGGTCGGTCTCTTCTCCCAAGTAGCAAGTGACAGGACAAGAGAAACAGGACAGGACTACAGGTATAAGCTAGGCTTATTCAGCCATGTTGGATGCTTCAAGTAAATTTTGCAAACTTTAGAACTATTAAAATTGAACTCATATAGGAGATAACCTATTTTAAGACATAAGAGAAGCATGAAGCAGGTGAAATGAAAGCAGTAAGTAGGGCTCTGCAATCAATTATTATCTTGTTCTCATTATTGTAAAAATGTGAAACATTTTACCACCCTATATACAGCACTGGTTTAGTGGTACTGTTAGCATAAAAACTAACATTAACACTTAAAAGTTGTCATGACAAAAGACTCTAAGATCAAGCCCGTTAAAAAGCACTTAAAATGTCTATAACAGCTTACTCTATTACTAGAGTTTTCAGAACAAAAAAATTAATTAACAGAATAATTCATTTAATTCTTAATAAGTAAAGGCTTCTTAAAATAATTTTTAGCTCAGTGTTTTCTATTACAAAATGTTTGAGGTTTTGATCAAATGGTAATTTTCTAGACAGCCAACAGTCTAAAATAAAAAGGATAGCTACTGCCTTTGAGCAAGAACACTCCTGTCCTATTAACATTAAATTCTAGGCTGATGAAAAAGCAGTACACATTAGCAGAAGTGAGAAGCAAGCCACTGGAGACTCTTAGATTTTGCCTACCTGCAACACTGTCACATGGTGGCGCTGAAACAGAGCAGCTGAGAGCTCCACGGGCATCATCTTAATGGTGTTTGGTACAACAAGAATAGAGGCTCCACTTGTCAGAGCCAGGAACAATTCAACCACAGATGGGTCAAATGTGAGAGGAGAAGCCAGGAACAGCACATCATCCTGTGTGATCTCAAATATTGATCTAAAATATGAAAGTTAGAAATTACAAATCTGATGCACACAGTCAAAAAACCCTTCCCATCTAAAAGAATGAAAGCATGAAAGAAATGCATTAGCAAAGCTCAGATCTAAAGGGCTCTGACTATGTAGACAGGTAATGTGAGCAAGAGCCCCTGGCCTGTAACTGTTGATTTCACTAATGATGTGTTTTATGAAGATACCCACCATATTACAAACCCAAAGAGCTCACTGAAAGGCATATTTCAGCTAACAGATGCTCATTAAAAAGGATAAATATAAAGAAAGAAAAAGCAAAGAAGAAGGAGAAAGGAAAAGACAAAAAAGAAAAAATATTGTATTTTCCATAATAGATTTGTTTTAATATGAAACAGAAAGAAATCTGGGCAGCCTAAAAAGGAATTATGACTTAAGAACTACAGAACACAGTAAATATAACTGTGAAAACATGATTAATTTTGCTGTCTAGTTCTTTTAAGCCACAAGCCAGATGACGGTACAAAACTTAGAGCAACAGTGTACTATTTGAAGCACAGCCGTCAAAAATGAAGGCAAAGCATCATTTAAGTATAATATTGACAGAGAAACAAAATTATACTTGGAAATAAAAGTAAAAAACCCACAAAGGTATATAAGGAAGAAGAAGTGAAGCTGTGTCAGCAAAAATCCTATGTACACTACTCTGAAGTATTAAAAAAAAATCCTAAAAGCATCAAATTTGTAAAAAGCATTTGAAAGGAAAACTGAAAACCACACTTACTTAAGATGCTGAATATTAGGCACTATACATTTATGAGGCACTCTGACTATTTTGGGGATCCCTGTAGTTCCTGATGTATGCAAGACATATGCTAAAGTGTCTTTCTGGCCAGCGTCCATATATCCTGCTTCTGGTGTTTTTATTTCAGTTTGATCTGGGCAAATGGTACATCCTGGCTGCGAGTTATCCACAGCTTTGAAAGGTTCATATTTACTTTTCATATTGCCTACTTCTGAACTGAAATCAGTGTTGCTTGAGCTCATTTGGAAGAGAGTTAAACCAATATGTTCTATGGCGGAGGAATTATGGTAAAAACAGCCAGCATGGGACATCTGGAATTTCTGCAAGAGAAAATGAACAATTCAAACAGGGGAACTCAGGAGGCACTGTTGTTGTTCTACTGTGTGCAATGAAATAGAGAACAGCACTTCATACAAACAAGCTGTGATTTTTCATACCTATAGTTTTGGAGGACACACATCAGACAGTTATAAACTCATGTATTTCTATAAATTAAGTATGAGTGAACACAGAGTTCACAAATGCAAAATAAACAGTTATCTGAGCAAATGAAAAAAAGAAAGGGAAAGTATACAAAAGAATGCTGCAGAAGACCAAGGAATCTGAATTGTAACTTGTCTTTTCCCTTCCCAATGAGTGAGGGTATAAGATTTGGGATCAGTTAGACAATTAGAAACCCAAGTATTAAATGCAGGAGCTTTTTTAACTATTGCAGATTTCCAGCTCTTAGCACTGACATATAAAGAAACAAGCCAGGAAATGTCTTCCAATATCAGTGCCCAACAAGGCTGCCTGAACAACAGTGTAACCTAAAAGAAGGTACTTCTGATTTTAAAGATGTTCTTTTCTGAATAAGAAAGACAATGTATTGCTATGAAAAAATAAAAGCACTCCATCCAAGCTTATTAAAACAGAATTCAATCTGCACATCTACACATGTCTAAACTGCCCTTTAATGTTTCCTATAGAAGTCTCAACACTTACATTTATTTTGTCATTCTCAACGAGAATATACTGAAGATTGCTTTTCTTCATGAAGTAAGTGGATATGGTTGGTGGTGCATCTGGATCAATAGGTGAATAGGCAGCTGGAACTTGAAGAATTCTAATAAAATACAAATGTTTTAAACAATTAAAATAAATCCACCATAAGAACTTCTCTTAGATTTTGCTAAAGTTTCTTTTATACTCTTATAGTTGCCTGAGCTAGAAAACATAGTCATAACATGACTTTTAAAGATCTTGTTGGTAACAAAGTAGGATGAAAATCAGTGCTGCCTTTTGGTCTTTTACAGCAAGGGAAAAGGTTAAAGCTAGATGAAGACATTCACTATTATTTCTGGCCAAGCAAGTCAATGATGACAAAAGATATCACTGACATCAACAGCATCACATTTTAAAAACCTGCTGGTACCAACTAGAAACAGAAATATAACCCTTCCATTTACCCACAGACAAGATGTATAAACGTACTCTAAGAAGCACCAAAAGCCTGCACGCTTTCCTACGAGTGCAAAGGCAGCGCAGGAAGATCTCAGCACACCCTGGGATGTCTCTCCCAGCGGACAGGCGGAGGGGCTCCAAGTCCCCGCGCTCCTGCAAACCGCAAGCACTGGAACTCGCTACCGCCACCAAACCCAAGGCGAGTAAGCGGCGACTGAGGTACGAACAGAGCCCCACACCCCTCACATTTGCTCTGCTGTTGGGTTCTGTACTGTATGTACAATATATTTATGATATTTCCTCTCTGTGCGAGTGGTTTGTCACTGCAGTAACGCCAAGGTCCTGAACGGAGGCGTGGGAAGGGCAGGGCAGCATCCCACCTGCTCCCACAGCCGCCTGTGCCAATCCACACGCGAGCCTGCCCGGCATCACACAGCCGCTCACAGTGACAGGTGTAAAAACCAAAGAGCCCCCTCACACAGCAAGAGAAAACTGCTGCCACTCAGTTCATTGGGATACAGGACTAATCAGGCAGCAAGGGACCTCAGCATGCTGAGTTCGACCTCCTGCTCAGGCAGGGCCAGCTGTGACACCAGACCAGGCTGCTCAGGTCTTTATCCAGTCAGGCTCTGAACACCTCCAGGAATGGCGTCTACACATCTCAGAGCAACCTGCTGCACTGGGGCAAAGGCATTTCCTGACTGGTGAGAAAGTTCCTCAGTGCTTGTGGAAGGTTTATGATTGCAGTGCTTGCTCACCCCAATGAAATACTAATAATCCACTGTGGTACTTCTGGTGCTATTGTATATTTTACATGAGTTGTGAACAACAGGAAAATAGGGACAGGCCATGCCCCCAGGAAGCACAACTGCTGCTGTATTCATCAGCTGACAAAAATATGCTTGTGATCCTGTGATCGTCTATTCCATCATAAATGCTAGGAATACAAAAGAAACCCATATAAAGGATATAAACATTAGAATTCATCAGCAGAAGCAGAATTTTAAAAATTGCTATATTAACGTGAGCATTGAGATCACAAGCATTCCAACTTCCTAGCCATTAGATAATCAATACCACTTTAGAGTAACACTGCTCATTACTTCTTTCTGTAATATTTGTAATGGAACATTAAATGTATGTTCATTTACCTTAAAACATGGATTTTGCATTCAGAGACTTTTTTTTTTTTCCCCAGCAAGACAATACATTAAAAAAACCTGCACAGTCCTTTTCTCAATAGATGTTTTCGGTCAGATCACTTCCAGTTTTAAACAATCAGAACAAAGATACTAGGCATTTTTTTGTATTTCTATAAGCATGCCAAATTACTTTTAATGAAAGGATGCAATTACAGTTTACAGCTTTAAGCGTTAAGATTCAGAAATATTTTAGCAATGGCTTTTCAAAAGGTTGTCATATTGCCATCTTTTTCCCTGAACGATGCAAGACTCCCGCACCATGACTGCACTACTGTGCTACTACTACGTTTTCGTTGTTATTAAAAATATAAACAGACTGTAAAATTTGCTTTACGAGATGACCCTTAAAAAACCAACACAGACTGCAAGCATTCAAACCATTACCCTAAGATCCAAGACGGCAGGTTTATTCCCGGATAGCAGTAAAGGCCTATTCCCCATTTGCCTTGGCGGCCACAGTGCTCCTGAAGGAAGGCCGTCAGTTCCACGGCAAGCTCAAGCATCGTGGCGTAGGTGTGGAAGGCGGGAGGCTCCCCGCTGCACTCATCGAAGCAAACCGCTGCTCTGCCCCCGTGCAGCCCGGCCGCCCGCGCCACCAGCTCCTGCAGCAGCATCGCGGCTGCACCGCGGCTGCAGCGCCCTGCAAGAGCCACACAACAGACCGCGCTCCTAGCCCTTCGGTGGGACCACAGAGGCACACAAAACACTAACAGGAAGGGAAAATAATAATAATAATTTAAAAAAAATAATAACCCATGGCAGAGCATACACAGCTCTACCACGCCTTAGAATGCAAAAGGTGCAAAGCTGGATTCTTGACTTGTGCAGAGGTAGTTTGTTCCTCACCGTTACACTTTTATTTTTAAAGCTGGTCATCACTGAATTAATAAATTCATTAACACAGCTTAACTAATTAGTAACTCCTTCAATGGAACTGTGAAATAAGAATCCTTCCTTCACAAGCAGACACCTCCAACACGTGAACTTTAAGGGCTCCGCTCGTGCTGGTGCCCGCTTCTGCCCCGCGAGCCCTCCCGCCACGCCCGGAGCGGTGACCGGACGGACGCGGGCTATGCCCCCCGCTCTCCTCTCTCCGGTTACCCCGTCTGTGCACGGAACGGGCACGGCCCGGCGGCTCACGGCGCTCCCGCCATCCCCGGCACTTCCCGGCGCCCTCTGGCCCCGCCCCAGCCCGGCGGCGGCGGCGCCTCCGATTGGCGGGATGCGGCAATGCCGCGCTCTCATTGGCCAGCGGCCGCCGCGCCTTTTGGGTATCCACAAGCAGCGCCTGCTCCGCCAGAGCCCTACGCCATTGCTTCCGGAGGGAAAGAGGGAGAGAGAGGGGAACAGCGACCGCGCCAAAGCCTTCCCCGCTGTCCCCGGCAGACATGGGAAAGGGGCTGTAACAAATGCAGATGGGCAGGGCGAAGGGCAGAGTTTCCCCCCCTCACGCTTACAGTTCACTCCTCTCCGTGCCCGCGTGTCCGTCCCCCTCCAGCCCAGAAGGTGGTACGGCCCTTCTCGCCGGTGGCACCGCCGTGGGCGAGCGGGGATGTCACGTCCGGGCTGTGGGGCCGGAGCTCCACCCTTCCCTGTGCTGGGAGCGGTGTCTTGCCGCAATCCCTGGACTATCCTCTGGCGTGGCTCCTGCCGTCAGCTCGCGGCCGGGGCTGGGCTTCCCCCCCGGATATGATTTAGGGCCGCCAGCGGGGAGTGAGAGTGAGGATAGCGGGAGCCGTGCTGGGAAGGGGGCACCGGTAGTACTGCCCTGGTGCAGCGTGCGTGACTTACATAGTTAAGAACTATGGAATGTGAGGGATTTGAAGGGACCTTAAAAATCCTCTAGTTCCAACACCGTGCTGTAAGCAGGGACACCTTTCACTAGACCAGGTTGCTCAATGGCCCATCCATCCTGACTTTGAGCACCTACCAGGGATGGGGAACCCACACCTGTGGGGAACCTGTGCCAGTGCCTCTCCACCCTCACAGTAAATGATTTGCTTTGGCTCCGAGCTGCATTCAAGGTGTCTTTATTAAATGAGCCTCTGTGCATGGGGCCAGTCATGCCTCAGAGGGAGAGAACGAGAAGACCAGTTCACAACCATTTTTAATATTTGCATGGATGAAGTTAAGACATCAGCTTTCTACTGTTTGTCACATTCTCCGAGTAATAGTTTGGCACAGTTGCACATCGGTAATACAGCAGAAACGGTTTCACAGTAAAACAGTAATGCAGATAGCGACACCTAAAGCCAGAGCTTTCTCCTTCAGCACACTCACTGATGTCTCTCTTGGCTGCATGTGATAAAGAAGGTCTAGTGACTTGAAGCATAAATCCAGCTGTCAGAATAGAATGACATTTGAAAAGTATCTCCTCTTTAACATAAGATTTTGAAAAATACATAGTAAGGATTCAGCTTTGCAGTGCATCCAAAAATTACAGTGCTTACAGTAGCAGATGTAATTTCACTTGCATAAAGTGGAGGGGGGGAAAGGCAATGGGACTAATTTTTTTTTTTGAAAGTACAATTATGCCACCCAATGCTCAAATCACATTAATTAGTGATAAAGCAATTATTAGTAGACTTCAAAAAAATAGCGTTTTGTTGAAAGTACATTAGAAGAGAATTTGCACAAGTTTTATTTCCAGTCCTGTGGGCGATTTCAGAGAGACAGACTTGTTACACTGTGCATCTAAATGTTTATCTTACATATTAAAGGACACCTCACATGTATTTGTAATCTAAGAGCTCAACTTAGCCCTTGTACATTTTGTTTTGAGGGTGGGAAAGAAGAACAGTGAAAAATGTTCACAACAGTTTTTCTGTTCTTTTCATATTCCTTCCTGGTTAACCTGGAAGAGGGTGTGGTCGGTGTCCACCCTGTTCTGGTTTTGTTCCATTTACTGTCCAGACAAACTGTTATGGTTCTGTTATAAAAACAAACTTGCTAATTAGAAGAGATTCACGTCCCTCAATGTGCAGATCTGTGCGTTGGTGAAGCAGCACAGTAAGAGCTCCATGCTCAGCACATAGGCTTGGCTGCAAGTAGGTTCTGATTCCACTGCATAAATCACAGTCTTGACTTCATTAAAGCATGTGTATTTACATGCTTCTTAAAACTAGGACTTTTGTGTTGTGATTGTCAATCAGGCACAATTGCTACAAATCCCACATAAAACTCCCTTTTGAATTTAATTAGCAATCCTGTAATTCTCAACTATCTGGAAGATGACAGGGAAGGAAGAAGCTCTTAAACTTTTCTGTTTATTATTTTTGACAGTGTCACAAACAATTATAAGGCCAAAATACACAATATTAAATAGAAAATCTAAAATTAAGTTGTTGGTATTCAGTGAGAAAAACTGAGGTATACAAAGTATTTTAAAAATTGTGTGGAAATTTGCAATAGTTTTGAAAAGGTGCTTTTCCATTTTCAGCTAGTGGTTCATTGTCCAAGTGATCTTCCTGTATACCACTAACTGTGCAATTGTGACCAACTGAACACAATGCATTTAACAGCTAATGGCTCTTCAGAACACTTGAGTTTTTTTAAACATTACATTTATTCTAACAGCAGTAATATAGTAAAATAAGACTATAACCAAAACAACTCATGATCTTCATTTGATATACCATATTTACTGCTAAGTATGGAAAGCTGGGATTTTTTTTTTTAGCTTACTTTGGATGTTGACAAATGAAAAGTACACTTCAGAAATTGTCAGACTTATCCCAGAGAAAAAAAGGCGTAAAACAGAAAAAAGAACGGCAGTGCCAAGTATTTTTTTCTTCTTCCACATTGTATTGGCATTTGATACACAAAGATAATGTAATTACATGACTTTTGAAACAGAATTTTAAAGTAACAAAACTAGAGAGCTTTTGGCTGAGCATTTCCCTGAGTCTTCATTTTTAAAAATCATGTTAGACATCATGTGCGTAGAATCTGTTACAAAAGGCCTCAATTAAAAAAGGCTGTATGCAAAAGTTAGATAGTTCTGTTCTTAAAAAGCCTAAGCAACAACTGCTGAGGAAGCAATTTCCTTCTTCATAATCTGGTATTTTTCCTAAGGAGAAAAGCAAACTTCAGATACTTTTGCATTAAGACTTTGATAATCTGAAATTACATCATCACATGATTTGTGCTTTGTGAACAAGTCTAACGGGGAAGCTTTTAGGGCAAGACCAAAACAAGAAACTCTGGGACTTCTACATAATTAAAAAAACTTTGGTTTTTATAGCATTTTGTGAGAAAACAGAAGGCACAACTGTGCATCAAAACGACATGATTTTGTATTTTAATCTGCTTACATTGTTTTCATCAGCACATCTGACTTTCTCTAAGTCTTTACTTAAAGATGCATTTTAGTAACAGTAATTAGTTAGCTGTCATAAGGCTTCTGTTGGACCTAAATGCAAGAAGGCTATTTAGAAAGAAGGCATCATTGAAAAAGGTACATTCAACAACTTATGAACTGATGTCCATCCACTAAAAGTTCACCATTCTAGCTCAACGGGGTAGTCTCCAGTGAGACACGCTGTGCAGTGACCAAGCTTTCCAATAAATGACTTGTGGGTTTTCGGGTTGTTGTCTTGTCTTGCTTTGATGCTTTCTTGCACAGATGATACCAAGCCTTCCACGGAAAGATAGACAACACTGTCTGCTCCTAGAGGAAATAAAAGGTCATCAGTTAAAGCTGCAATATTGTACCAAATACAACTCTCTCTGGAAATACATTCACATTACATATGGATTATGAAAGAGAACAACTGAAAAATTTTAAGACTGTAATATGTCTTGCCCTTCTCAAATGCTTTGTGCAGGGAGCAGACTCACTGGAATCTAGACAGAAGGTTCTGTTGGGAACAAATATGTGACACATAACTGCAAAACCAGAAGCAAAGTCCAGAGTATGTACTAAGACTCCCTGAACTCCCTGTAGTCTTACAGAGTTAACCTTAGTTCAGGTCTGGAAGTAGATGTGTGTGGCTAGTGCTTCCCAAGTCTGAGCACCAAGGACTACCAAGCCTCTCTGGGACCTGGACGAGGGGAAGATCATGTTAAAAAGTCACTATGCAATTCACGCAAATTTTCTAGCAGTAGGAATGTTTGACAGCTTTTTCATATAATTAGTTTTCTATCCTTTGCACTCATGTGGTGAATGATACTTAAAAACGAGATCCTACAAACTTGAAATATTTCCATACACTTTCATAATAATTTTGGGAAAAAGATTTCATCGCAGTATTAGACAGTGAAAGTAAGTATTTAACACAGGAAATTGGAGTTCACAGTGGAACATAAACTGTGGATCTTTCTTGTGTTCTGCTGCAAACATGACTCAAAATTTCAGAAGGTTTTTAACATTCTTTGATTGATTTCAAATGTAATTTCTTTCAAAGTGAAATATATAATGCAGTTAAAATTATTTACATAAATGTCAATTTGTAGAAAATTCAGTGGGTGTTTACAAATTCGGAATATATTTTAATGAATAACTCATGAAAATGAAAATACAACCACTTTTCATTATAGGATATATTTTTAATACATATTTTCTTCCTGGTATTTTGACTGCAGTAGCTCCTTTTTGTCAAGTTTCTCAGAAGGTGCTTTAAGTACTGGAAAGTTTTGTTGTCATACTTTATTTGCAACTTCTGCTTATGCAATTATTCTAATACTTTCTATTTTTTTGACAAATACAGCTCCCTAACTGTGTTAAAAAAAAATTATGTAGCTGAATTAGTTTGATCCATAGAGTACTTACAATGCAGAAACCTAGCTTACCTAGCTTACAGCTCTTTACTCAGTTTTGCCACTGGTGCCTTGATATGTTCTGCTTTATTTTGAAGTAGATTATAAGATACAATTGACAACTCTTATAAGAAAAAAAAAACCAAGTAGCATTTACCTATATAGTTTGCAAGATCATGAAATTCAGGTCTGTTGGCAATGAGTTCCTCTTTAGTTGGAATGTTTATTCCCATGTAACAAGGAAATCTTATGGGAGGTGAAGCTACACGGATGTGCACCTGAATAAAATAGTTTCAAAACAGGCTGATATAAGTTGACAGCAAATCGTAATATAATAGCAAGGTCTCAATTCTGCACAGTGATAACAGAACACAGCACATCATAGAAATCATTCAAGCGTTAAAAGTAAGATAAAGTTTTTTTCAGATGCCAACACAGCAGGATAAGGTAAGACAGTTTCAGAACTTCTTTTTTACAGTATTTCCTAATGTTCTTAGAAGATTCCTTCCTGATTTTACTTCTCTTCTATGGCGTTCAGTTATTGATGAACACGTTTCAGCTTACAAAATCTAACATTATACAAGAAATTTTTGCTCCAGTGACTGACTTGGACACTAGTTTGCTTAAAAAAATCTTTATCAATTAAAAAAATGGTGCTCTGGTGACTTAAGATATGTGGTATTTACAGAAGTATATGGTTATATGTTTTGCACTCCCAAAAGTCACACATCAGGAATACTTGGTTTTCTGATCTTAACTAATTTCTATTCCATTCTTCTTTTATTTGCCAGAGAGTGCTTTGGAAGTGGAGACCTGTTCCTGTCACCTCAGTCACCCAAAAGTCACACTCATACAAAAGAACCTTCTTAACCTGTCTCCACAATAAACACACACTAGCCATTGTTTTTTTCCACATTTGCCCTTTTAAATAAGGCAACAAAGTACAGCACAAATGAAGACAAGCCCCTGTGCTTTAACCTCCCATCAACTTCCGTTTACATCTGTATTGTACTGACTTTAACTTACCTCTTTGGCTCCTGATTCTCTCAGTAGTTTTATTATGGGTGAAATGGTATTGCCTCTCACAATTGAATCATCAATGATAACAACTCGTTTGCCTTTAAAATTATCAGACAGAACTCCAAACTTCTTTGCAACACCAAGTTGCCGTAACCTCATATTTGGCTGGATAAATGTTCTTCCTACATATCGATTTTTACAGAGTACTTCAACATATGGTAGTCCACACTGCAAATGGGAGACAGTTAAACAGAATTAATATAGAAGGACTTGTTGGTTTCAGTTACTGTTTTTTAAAGTGGCCTTAGCACTTAGTATGACTTCACAGTAACCAAAAAATGTTTAAATACATTAATATAGAGGAATAATGACGGAAAAAACAAGGCAAGGGACTTAACAGGAATAGCCTGCATACTGAAGGTACAGAGCTTTATCAATATGCATTTCTAACAGCCCACATCATTATAGTGCATTACAAAAACATATGTGTATAAATATGCTTGGGGGGAAAAAAGAGCAAGGGAACATATACCTTTTGAGCATATCCAAGAGCTGCTGGGGTTGCAGACTCTGGAACAGTGCTGACCAGGTCTGCTTCCACAGGTGCTTCAATAGCAAGCTGCTGCCCACATCTTCTGCGGACTGAATACACCATCTGACCTAAGAATAGAAAGAAGTGTTTTTCTTGGTATGCATGATTCAGATTTACTCTTGGTTTTCTGTATGAATTTCTGTGTCAAGTTGTAGACATAGAAGTCAATGAGAAAAGTTCCAGAACTAATAAGCAGTCAGTCGCATAAGGTCATTTTTTAATTTCCTTCCATAATGTCACATTCTAACATTCACATTTGTTATCACTACATGAGAATTAAAATCCAGTTTGCCCTAACTGGGTAACTAACTCAAGGTCCTGTGGATGTTATAAGATCTATCTGCAGGAGGAAAGAAATAGAAATTATGCCCGCCTATTCATAATGTGCATATTCTATTTTTACACTGCTTTTTCCAACAGACAAAATTTATGCAATCCTTCTGTCTGCTTCTGTCCGCTTATTGACTTCGAATCAGTTGGCAAAATTCATCCTGAATTTATTAAGGGATAAGGGAACTCGGAAGCTTTTAAGGTCAGAAAAAAACTGCAACGTGGGTAAGGACTGGAAGTAGATGAGGCACAGTAAAACCTACAGCAGCAGTAACAAGGAATGTGGGAAGTGACGATACTGAACGGTAGGGGGATCATGAAAGAAAAGGTATTTGGGGTGAAACTGGCTTTATAAGAGTGAAGGATTTTACTGGATCAATGGATAGCATGTTCCTAGAAAGAAATAAAAAGGTTGTTTGCCAGATATGAGAGTCCTGGCTAGTAATTTGAGGGCTTCTATTGAAATTAATAATAAAGGCATTACACCGATGATGCCAAGTACTTAAAGAATGCATCGATTTACAAGTTAAATTACAAGCATCTTCCTGAAATGACACTTACTGCAGAAAAAAAAATCAAAATAAAGTTATTTTGTAAATCCTATTTCATAAGTTTAATTTTTGAAATGTTTCCCAAGAACCAATGAAGTTCCTTTCTTCAGTCTCTCACTTTTAAAAGATATTTCATCTACCTAAATCATGTTTGTGGCCCTTTTATCCCTCCCACAGGAGTATGCAGGCAGCCTATCTGAGGCTGTATCCACATAAAGAAACAGGAAGGTGATGTTACATGCTCCTCCTGATGAGTTTTATCTCAGAAGCTTTGCAGCCCATTCTGTCCCAGCTGTGCTCTGTAAGCTTATATTCAGTGGTACTCTGCTATGATCCCAGAATTATTGTGCTCCAGGATAACATCTTGCACTATTTCGGGAAGAGCTCTGTATGTAACATTTTTGTACCTTCAAAAATACTGTCTGGTCTTGCAAAATAAACGTATTCAAAGATGCAGAATGCTGACGGATCTCCTGCGGGTCTTCGTATAACATCCAGTGTCTGGACATCATGTCTGGATATTTTCACAATCTCCCCAGGGAGGACCTCCCGATAGTACCTTGAAAAAGAAATACAGAGAAGTCAGAGATGTCCTGAAGGTGGATGATAATTTCAAAGTACAAACATGAGTCAGCTGACAGGAAAAAATGGTTTTGAACATCCTAACATGACAACTTGCTTCCACCTTAGGATTTGACCTGATTTTAGACCAATATGCTAAGACAACTGACAACTGACCCTTACTGGAACAGCCTGAATTAATATCCAAAAGCAATAAACTAAGTAAAAATACTAAACTTAGTAACAGACAATTATGGTATTTGTCCTATGTGTGAGACACTGTACAGGCTTGAGATTGAATATATTTTAATAATATAGTCCTTTATCAATACTAGACAACTTTTCTATGAAAGCTAATAAACCTTACAGTGCAATATAAGAAATATACTCAAGAATAGAGGTGGTAGCCAAAATAATCCTGCCTCACGAGCCAAATCTAGAGATGACAGGTAGTTACTCCCAAATGACATAAAGCTGACTAGAAATGTACCTTCTGTTTCTCAAATCTGCAGAAGTATGGATTAGTTAGGTTTTATGTTAAAGTGTTTGACCTTATTAAACATTTTTCTAGATCCTTTAGTATAGCTTCAGGTGGCTATTCCAACATCTAAATCTATCCCAAAATATTGAAATATTCTGGAGATAAAAATCAGAGGTGAACAAATCTGTGTTTATTCACTGGTCAGATACTAGCAGTCACAGGCAGCTACAGCAGAAATTTAGACAAAATTGCTTTATTGAAAACACACAGGATTCAGCTGATTGTCCTACATAGTTAGTGAATTTCTTAACAGAAATTTCGAAGTTTCAGAAAACAGCTTATTTTTTTCTAAGAAGGAGGCCAGCTTACCAGACAGCATATGCTACAACTGAGGTTATTTCAGCCTGTGAGCTACCAGTGTAACTTTTCTGTATGTGAAGAATTAGTTTGTAATACAACTATGCTGCTGAAAATGAGGGCAAAATGATTAAGTTATATGGGTATTCAGGTATAATGCAACAAATTAGAAGCATTTACTTTGTGCTAGTAGTTGTCTTTACTGTTACTTTCTGCACACATAATTCTTTTTTTACAATCATGCGTTGGAGAAAATAAACTGGAAAAAAAAAACAGGACTAGCAAAAACATCCTCCACAGCAAACTAAACCCTGGTGTCTTTCATGTTGTTATAATTAGGATATTTGGCAACTTGGGATTTAATGTTTAATCACAGCCTAAAGAGGAGCTTTCAGATAAAGTGAGAATTAGGCCACTTACTCTGCACCAATAGACAAAAAGCTACAGGATTCAGAAGAGACAACCCATCCTTCTGTTTCAGTGTTATCTTTTCCTGAAATAAAAGATTTCAGTTAGAGTCCCCAGTTGCTACGATGGCCCCCCACAATCGCATTTTTGCTGCAGTATCTGGCTTGCTATGGTTGCCAAATATGCAATTAAAGACTATTGTAATTTCTAACTAAAAGGTATAGCATTCCACTGTTTCCACCTTTCTATTTAAAAAAAATCCCAAACAAATCCATAAAATAAACATCATAAACCTGTTCTAGGCAGAAGTGGAAGTAACAGCATCATATTCACAGCTCACGAAGAAAGACAGTTCAGGTAACTACCTTTGTTATTCCTGCACTATTTCAAACTTTTCAAATTCTACTTCAGTGACTTTAGATAGACATAACTACTCTTGTTCACACAAGAAACTCCTTACTTTTCCTATGCTAAATAGGTTGATAGATAGATGCTTTTGATCACAATGGATGCTCAGTTGAATTCCAGTGAGAGTTTTGAGTCAACCACAGGAAAGATCTAATTGTGTCACATAAGGTAGGAGTGTCTGTATGCTTTAAAAAATCTTGTAATTTTTCCTTGTGGTTAAAATTACTCAGTTTTCTGAAGATAGAGAAGCATTTACTGCTTTGTCTTTGAATTATCTTAGTTTTAAACAAGAGAAGAGATTTTAATCTCAATGGAAAATTGTTGATTTACTGGCTGAACAGGAAAACAAGGAATTTTTTCCCATAAAGTGATTGTCTAAAGGTCTAGTCACTACATGTGACTGGGTTGCTTGGAATTCAGAGATATATTGCAAGTAATCCAGCACTTTTGCCCCACCTAACTATAGAAGAAAAAAGGAAGAAACCAGACTTGTTTCTAGACATTGTCCTGAGCATCTGGTTTTAAGCAGCCCAGCTTGAGCCAGGGATTTGGACCAATGACCTTCAGAGCTCCCTTCCACCTCAACCGCTCTGTGATTCTGTTCCTCCCTGCTTTCCTGTTTAAGCAATGAGAAATATTTAAATTGTATTACAGTTGGGCTGCGTAATTGTTGCTATCATTAGGCCACTAAGATTCCCTGTATCTGGGAATGGAATTTTGCACACTTCTTATAGATCTATGATTTTTTCCCTTACCAACCTTGTGGTCTTGATTTTTCAAAACTGATTTTTGCATCACATATTCCTACTTACACCTCAGTAAGTGTAGCTTTAATTACTTATATCAGTGATTTCACACACCCACTGTGCATATGCATATGGAGATTCATACATAAATATATATATATATAGTTTACCTTTTCCATTCATGTCCCCTACTGGAATAAGGCGACCAATGCAGAGCGGGCGATTCCCATATGGATCACGTACTGCATAGATTATGTCTTTATGCATAATTAGCAATGAATACGAAGTTGGAGTTTCCTTCATTAAGTTTTTTATTCTGGAAGGAGACATAGGTGAACGTAACTGTGTGCCACACGAACAGCTGTGTGCATTTACAGCTGCACATCGTGCTGAGGTTTAATGGCTGCTGTTGATTGTGAAGCCCATGCTCCTCACCTTGCCACCCAGTCGGCCGTATCATCGTTTTCCAGCGGAGGTGTGAAAGCCAGCAGCTGCGTGATCAGCTCACTGTCAGAACTGGTTGACAGTCCCACACCGTGCCGCATAAGCTTTTAAGACACAAACCGAAAGTGTTACCAGCATTAAAAAAACAATCTGACATCACACTGCTCAGATTTGAACCTAACAACACCTTGGTGTAATGAACAAATGTTTTACAGTGTTTCAAGTGAGCACAGCATAATAATGCCAAGTTTCTTCCAACAAATCAACTGTGTAAAATGAGGTCGGACGATCTTCTACACTAGTTCTACATTTTTCCTTTTTCATCTCATTCCTTTGTTCTGCATGCAACCAAAATTAATGCCATCAATATTCAGGGCATAAATTCATGTTTGGACCATTTAATTAGCTTTGTGCATGCTATAGGAAGAGAGTTAAAATACAGAAGAGAAAATATGAAATTGCCTATAACAGATCAAGAAAGAGATATCGAGGCAGAATCCCCTTCACAGGTTTTTTTCCCCCCAAAATGATATAATTTGATTAGCGCACTCTTTCATAACCCCAAAAAGTTTGGTATTAAGGAAAAGTCACAGCAACTATATTGCTCATTTCTGCCTCACACTCAGAAAGAAACAATGCCAGAGTCCCCAAAGGAGGTACTAACCTTCTTTCTGAGTTGTGCAGCATTTGTTAGCTCCCCATTGTGTGCCACAGCGATCTTCCCATGAAGAGTCTCTACAACAAAAGGCTGGCAGTTCTGTAGTTCAGAAATTCCTGAGGTGGAGTACCTTGTGTGCCCAATACCAAGGTTTGAAGGGTACAGCTTCTTCAGGCTGTCTGCATTGAAGACATGATTTATAAGACCCATTCCCTTTGGAAGAAAAAGGAAAAAAAAAAGGTTCTGTTTGGTTTTGTTTTCCTGGTGACTTTCTAAGTTCTTCTTCTGCTTAATGCTGATATAGTATTAATGAATAATGAAACTTTACGAAAAAGGCAAATAACCTGAAAGACATGGGAAAGAAGCTGAGTAGGTGTCACAGCAGATCCCTTTAGTCCTGTTTTTAAATAAAGCAATCTACATATTTGTGCTGAGGATTTTCATGGAACAATCTATTCTCTGACTAAAAATAGATACTTTTAAGGCTGTGGTCATTATATGTCTTGTAACATCCCCTGTAAATGTCTCAGCTCGAGAAAGCCCATGTGATCTTCTCAGGCCTCCATTCTGTCTTAGATTCTATTTATTGCTACATAGAGGTAAAGTGGCCATTTCCTTGAGTCTCACTAATGTAAGATTTAGTCACCCATTTCCTTGTGCATAATCTGTAACAGTATTTTTTTTTTTTCTTTTTGAGATCAAGAAGAGCATTAATGCTCTTCCAAATCTGCAGAGTTAACACCTGAGGTGCAGGGTGACTTTGGTAAAAAGTTTTTATGACATCATTAGCATGCTCTGGGTGACTTCTGTGTGTCTGCCACCGTGTGCACAGAAACACCTATCAGGACAACATTGGCAGATTTGTTTTAAGCATACACTCAAGACAGGTAAAAAAATTAGATACTCTAATTGACAAAATCAAAACAGCCCATCAAACGTGCTACTTTTTCTCTACCTACACTGTTTCTTAGCAGAAGCGAACTTATATACATCTCACTTAAAAATACAAAACATTCATCTGCATTTTACCTTGTGCACTTTGAATGCCTGGGATGACTCGCCATCACTTGTCACAATTCCAGCACTCTCCTGGCCCCTGTGGACAAAATAAAATTAACATAAAGCACACTGAGATGATCATGAAACACTTTAACATACAATGGATAGGTGTTTTTTAATGGAATTTTAATGTAGGCTTATTTGTTGCTTCATTTTACAGACTTATAATTGCTGTGTTAATTGGAGTTTTCTTGCCTGTGGTATGCTTTATTTCAAGACAGTCACATAAGGTTTGTGCCCAAGTCCACTAAATTCAGTGGGAATCTTTCCACTAATAAGTACTGGCTCAGGGTTTTACTGGACTTCAGTTTCAGTAGGGACATAACATAAAATCAGATGCTTAATTGGAAATTAAAGCATAACAGTCTAGGTGATAGTACTAGGTTCTATAGTATTCTAGCTATTCTACTTCTGCTTTGGACTGTGACTAAAACCTGATTGTCTTGCTTAGGGGAATGTATTGTCTTTTCCACTCATCACCTATGCAGAAGCTTTTGCATTTTTGCACTTAGGCAGACAAACTAGCATTAATACCTCTGAAAGCTACACAGACCCTCTGATGAAAGTATATGAGTGCATGTATCTAATATTGGGCATCTCAGCTTCTGAATTCAGGCAAAACAAGTCTGATGTACAAGTGTCACTGCAAATGTAAATACTTCTCTTACAGCACGTCAGGCTGGCAGTTGTGCTTTGTTGAGCAGAAGAGCAGAAGAGCTAATTCAGCAGAAATATGTGTGTTTTCCTTGTCCTGCTGTCCTCCCCAGGCCTTCCTCCTGCTGGCTCCCCTGGGTGTACCCCAGATCCCCTGATGCTGCCCTGCCCAAGGCAGGCAACTGCCCACGGTTTGTAATCCAGTCCTTATCCATTGAAAAGGTTTGCTTTGCAGACTGGATTTTTTTTTTTTTTGTGGATAACAGTGCAGGCTGCTCCATCTCCCTTTAAAAGACTTCCTGAATTAAGGTGGTATTGCCTATAACAAAATTGTTGCTATGTACTTGCTTGTGCCTGTAATACTCCTCAGGACTTTGGTGGACAGGTGAGCTCACATTATATATGAGTGTCCACACTCATATATAATAATGTCTGAATAGGAAACATTTTCTTAAAAAGGGAATGACAACTAATATCCTATTTGTGCACTGGACTGGTTTAATTCAGTTGAAGTCACTGGAAATATTTATTATAAGCGTATTTATTATATATTATTATATTATTATATTATTATTATAAGCAACAATAAAATTGGGCACAAAAATCAATAGAATGGATGCTAATCTAAAAATGACATGCTCATTACCAATTTTCTCCAGTTCATAAAATCCCTGTATTTGTCACTAGTCCCGGTTGGATGTAACTGTAACTCAGGAAGATGTTACATCTATAAACACAAAGACTAGCAGTAAGACTTAAGGGTTGATGCACTGCATTCAGTAACTTGTAATTGCAATGTTAATATTACAGGAAATTTCCATTTTAATACTGTCATGGTCTCTTTAAATATTAACTAAATCACTAGGAAGAGGGAAGCAAACACCCCAAGGCAGGCCCTGGTCAAGGCGTTGGATTACATCTTTCCTTAGCACTAACAAAAGACATGGGATCTCAGTTTCATTACCACAAGGCTTGCACCCTTTTACCAGCCGAGTCAGACTTTTAAGTATGCCAGCTTTTATTAAAACATCACCAATATAGAAAAGGTGTCTGTACGGCCCGCAGTTCAGAGGCAAACAGCGTACAGAGATGTGAGGATGTAGGGTAGGACGATCCTAAACGCGACCTTTGTGCGGAAGGCTCGGTCCCGCGGCCGTGCCCCCGCCGGAGCAGGGACTGCCCGGGGCCTCCCGGCAGAGGCCAGGCCACAAGGGCTGTGTGTGTGTGTGTGTGTGTGTGTGTGTGTGTGTGTGTGATGTTGCTTTGCTTTGTTGGGTTTGGTGTTTTTTTGTTTTTTTTTTTTAAAGGAACTAAACGGACTCTTTTTGCCTCTCTTCTCACACTCTGGTGCCCGCACTGACTCCCGAAGAAGAGGCACGGCAGCCCCGGCCCGACCCGGCCCGGCCGAGGTCTCCCCTCCCCGCCGGCGGAGCCGCTTCCTTCGCCGGGCTCCAGCTCCGAGCCTGCTTATTTGGCAGTCTCTCAAGTTACTCCCCTCAGGCAGCTTGAGCCAGTAAAACTAGATCCTTTCATCTCGGCGGAGCTTACTGACAACCAGCCGTCTGGTTTCCTAGGAAACAAAATCTTGGCTAGAAATAGTGAATCATTTCCAGGTCACTTTCAACATGGAGAGTGGAGCAGGGAAGCACTGGACTGAGGAGGAGGTTAAAGCCTTGTTAAGCGTCTGGTCAGAAAAAAATATCAGAAAGCAACTGCACGGCACTCTGAGGAATAAAGGAATATTTATCTACATTGCTAAAAGGTTACAGGAGTTGGGAGTGTGCAGGGACTGGAAACAGTGCCGTGCAAAGTACAAAAACCTGAAGTACGAATACAGAACGGTTAAATATGCCCACAACTCTGGGGATGTCACTAAAACCATGAAGTTTTTCCATGATCTGGATGCCATATTGCGATATGAGCCTGTCACACAATTAGCAGCAGAAGAAAACGGCAGGTGTTCTGCGACTGAGACGCAGCTGAACACAAGCCCCACAACAGACAGCACGCAAGGTAAAAAAAATATTTTTGCTTCTATTTTTCTCTCTTTGCTTATAACCCAAAGGGAACAAAACCGAAGCCTGACTTGGCTGGCGCTGGAGCCGAGGCTGCTCAGCCCCAGCAGCGCTGTTAGAAGTGACTGGATGCACGCCTCGCGCAGGGGAATAAAATGTTAGCACCCACCAGTGTCGAAGTCTGTAAATACAGCATAATTCCAGCAAAATTATGCTAACTGCTTGTATTGCAGCCTCGGTGAGTACTTGCTAGTCTCCAGGCTTCTGCACTGGGTGGAACTCCTAAATTAAAATAAGCTGCTTTATCTCCCTTTGCCTTTCATTTGCAGTACTTTGGAAGCGGATTTTGTAGAGCTCCAATTCAGATGTAAATGTAAAGAAAAAGAAAAGAAAAGGTTGAAACTGTCAGGGTGTTGTAAAAATCATTATTTGTTGTGATACAAGTGAAATTTAGGATTTTTATTCTTATTTCTCATATATATATATATATATATATCTTTGATATTTAGGTGTGATGACTTAAGGTAAAATATTTTATAAGCAGTCTTACTTAACTATTCAAGAAACAGATGCTTAATAATCCCTCATTAAAAGCTCTAGTTTAGCAGGGAAAGAAAAATCATTGTATTTATCCGACTATTTTGCAGTATTTTTCAGACTATTTTGCAGTAGACCAGGTGAATACAGCTGCCTTTATTCTGAAGTGAGTTTTACTAAATTATTTGCATCTCTTGTTTTATTCAACCTTCTCTACATATGCATTTAAGCTCTGCTTAACATTTCATTAGGGTCAATCTGCTGTTTGACATGACTCAAGTCTCCTTGCCACATCCTAAATGTCACAGAAGCGTAAACCCCAATGATAGTTATAAGTACCAAAATAAGATGACTAAAAAGAGAGATTAAAAGCCTTATTTGTTTGCATGGTATGTAGCAATTCACATTCATTAAGATTGTGAATAATTTTTAAGAAAACAAGAAACTCAACATTATTGCCAGGGGATATTGTCAAAGACATAGAAAGGAGCTGGACATTGAGCTTGTCCTTGTACTATTCCATGTCTCCCTCTACAATGCTGTTTTACAGATTTGAGGAAAAGAAATTGCCATTTTTCAGTCATTGTTTACCTTAACAAAAAGCTTGACCTTAATTTGTATCACTATCAGACAGCTTCTGTCAAAGTCACTTCAAATTAAAATGGCAATTTTATAATATTGTAATGTGCTCTCTGCACTGTGAATTGCAATCCATTTTTATTTTTAAACTTGCAGAACTGAGGCTAATACAAGCTGATACACTTTGAAGACTATGTGAAATTAAGATAGTGTCCTACATCTGAGGATCTGCCATTAGATTATCCTTTGTGTTTTAATGTAGCTTGCACCTGGTAATCCTAATTCTCATCTGCTTCAGACCTCTAACAAATTTCAATCAGCAAAAGTTAATTTCAATTGTGAATCCCAAACTATAGTATCTATAAAAATAATTACCCCTGGGTGAGACATACCTTGTTTTGAAGCACTAGGACAGTCTGGTATTAGAGGTGGCATAATTAAATATATCTCTTGATTGCACAAGCACTTGTGTTACTCCCTCCAGAAAAATAAAAGCAAACAGGTTTTATGGATAAAGAAAAATCAAATACAGCTAACTGTAATAATGCAACACTAATGAAGGAATTGAAATACAAAAATTTTCACAACAACCACAACTGAGCAGCAACTAAAGCGCACTAAGGTAGAAATGTGTCCTGCAGCTATGCAGAATGCATTCATACATCCACAACGAGGGGCTGAGAGAACAGCTGTGAGATCATCAACTTTCTTACTTAAGAATGCAAGTCAAGCAACGAACGCTGTACGAGAGGCCCGCTCCTATTCCACCTGCAGTCAGAGTACGATGCCTGCCCAGTCCAGTACTTTGAAGAGCACTTGTAAGGCAAAACTGGTTTCAGTGGCTCTGCAGCTGATGCTGTCTTGCAGGGACAGAGCTGCCGGTGTCGCTCCCACAGAGGGAAAGGCAATTCCCAGCACAGGCAGAGGCAGATCCCTAATCCTGCCCCAGCAGTGACTGCAGGCCCTCTTCTGGGCTTCTCCCTTTCAACCACAGGGTGTTACAGGAGGGGAGAGAAAAATGGTCCCTCACCTCTTTTAAAAGAGCCAGAGACATCTCATTTTGAGGGGGCTGGAGTAATCAAGGCTAGGCTTATGGCTTACGTTGCAAGAACAAAATGCTATCAGCAAACTAAAACCTGTGATTAATAATATGTATCCACCATGAACATCTTCTTTTATTATAAGAAATAGGTAGCTATACTGATTTGTCTTCTAAAAAAGAATGACAGGGGACAGGGCATGTTCCCAAATAATTCACTGTATAGTTACCATTCTGCTTAGCCTCATTCTCAATATTCCTATGCATGCTTAATGTAAAGATGCAAAGCATGTCTTCACATTATCTCAGCTACTGGGGAGACTGCTGCGGAGGGGGAGCAGCAGGAAGAGAAGACACCATTTTTTGTAGACTGAATGGTATTTCAATAGTGTTCCCCTGAGGATTTTTCCTATGTGGTAGAAAAAATTTTCTTTTGAAAGTGTATTTGAAGAAATTATTACTGAAAATCTCAATCAAATCTGAGTGGGGTGTCTCAGGACAAACCTGGTAGTAACACATACCAGTTCCCGCCTTGTTCATGAAAAGATAACACTTTATGCATAAGCGTGTGCAGAGATGTAAGTGAAGAGGTTCATGCAGTCCTCCCAAAACACATTTTGGAGACAGAGTTGTAGCTTAAATAATCATTAAAAAAGATACAAATCAACATGTTCACTTCTCTGCAAGTACAGTTTGTGTATTATCACACTAATCACAACGAAGAAAATTATGTAAAGTGATGGTGAGTGCTATGAAAAATGGTATCTTTCAGTAGAGTTCAAATGAATGACCTTCCCATTTTGTTAATCAAGTTAAATCAGGTATTAATGAACTAAATACATTATTTACAAAATACTTGCTTAGAAATTCAAGTTATTTACACCTTTTAATATTTCTTTCTTTATGTTTAAATATTCAGCACTGGTCACCTTGCTTGACTTTCACTTTACTTCAGCAAATGCAGAAAGATTATCACTGAGCAGAAATGCATCAGCAATGACTGGCAGAAAACTCAGCTACTAAAATGCAGGAAGATCCTTCAGAAATGCTGAAATAAAAGTGCCACTTACACATGGTTTTTTATGTCTGCACTTTCAACATGACATTGACAGCATTTTATATAGTTTTTTTTTTTTTTTTTTAAACAAGTGTACAATACTTTTGTTGAATAGCTTTTCTGGTATAGTACTATCTTTTCGTGGTAACTGTTCTTACTTACTAAAAATAACAAAAAAAAGTTTCCCTTTTAATAGAACAATGTAACTAACCTTGCTCATGCCAGAGCCTATGGCACACTCAGAAGCCTTCCAGCAGAGAATTTATTCTGCTCTCCCTGGTTTGCTTTGCTGCTTTTGAGTAGCTGAAATGCCAGTCCTGTCGCTGGAGGTGGAGGCATGAGCAGCATCTCCTGCCAGGAAAGCCAGGCAGACAGCTGGGAGCAGTCAGAGATCAGGCCACTGTATCTATGAGTCATTGTGAGCCTTGCTGAAAGTCAGCAGGATTTAGGATAATGTTTTCAAACGCGGTTTGCAGTTTCACCGCCGTCAGGGGTAGGAGGTTGCATCCTAATCGCACCACATTACTGCTGCCGGTGACAAACTACCGCAGAGCTGCGAGCTTTGATCTGGGTGCCCTGCCTGGCTGGAGCTCACAGCAGCTCAGCTCCTGTCCAAGGAATCAACATTTCAAACCTCCTGCCAACGTGGTATGTTGAAAACAGCACACTACCACAGGACAACTTACAAGTCTGTACACTCTGTGAATATCTAGCTGGTTCCAAACTTGATGTTCACATGCTGCTTTTTAAACCTACATAGCTATTGCTATAATGTTCCTTTTAAAACAAATGTAGAAAAGCTATGCTGAAAAAAGCTAGACTTAATCCTGTCAGCTACAAATATGTCTGTTGTCAAGTCAAAATAAATTCCATTGATTTCCTGAGCTCTTTGCAGAACATCCTTGTTTTCTTCATACTCTTCTAGGAATTTATTTTTGTTGCATAAATGGATTTGTGATTTTATGAATCTGTGTGCAAAATCTGCCTTTATTTGTATGTCTCTTATTTTATAGTATCTACTTTACCCTGAATACTGAGTCAGAAGAGCATAAAAGTAACTAGAATCAAGTCAGTTTCAACTAGAATTTTAAAAACCATTTCAAACAAGCTTCACATACAAGACATAAAACGATTTGCCTCCTATAATTCATGCCCCCCTTATGGGGACAGGCTAAATTACTTTGAAATTTAATTTAACTACAAATTAAGTGTTGAGATTTCCAAGTTAAAGATCTTCTCATGGTGTATGGACAATTTAATTTGAACTAATTTAAACTAATTTAGTCCATACCTATTTTTCATCTAAGAACTCTTTCCTTCCCAGGTGAAATACCAGTTTCTTTAGAAGATGATGAGGATGCTCCAGGAGATCCACTGCTTTTTATATCTCATGCCAGACCAGTTCAACTAGGTATAGTATGATGGTACAGAGAGATCAAAAACTAAAAAGTAGCATGGGTGTCAGAGCACTTCCTGATAGCTTGAAAGCACTGTCAATTCTTATTCTGATCAGCGTAGCTTTAATACAGCCACACTCTTGCACCATGTCCTTGCCAGCGTTAGCACTCACCGGTGTCGTGCATCACTAGAAACCACTGTATATGATGTAACACCTGCATGACCCCCATCTGCATGCAAAACACATCCCATGCTATAGCTTAATCATGTTAACTGCATTCACTGCAGTAATTTTGTTAAATGCCAGTGGAAAGTATGCCAGATACTAGCAGGGATACCCATGTCAGCTTGTGGCTTTTTCCTAGCTCATTTTCTTAAATCATGGATGCTTAAAACAGCATGAGTGAATGGCATGAGCCAGGAGAGAGATGCAGAGCAATCCAGACTTGGCAGTGGTCTCCAACATAACTCAAAAGTCACCTTTCCAAGCAAGGAGTGGTCAGCAATGCTTTAGTCTAAGCAAACATAGAACTCATTTGGAAAGTGTCCCACTCTAGTAGTTTTGCTCAGCAAAGTTACAAAGCAAAGGCATAAATCTGACAAGACAGAAGGAGGAAGAGCATCCTAGGTGTGAGCCCCTGCAAGGGGCAGCTACAGGAAATGGAGAAATATAAACACATTTTAGGCAGATTTAAGCAACTGATGCGCTGATTTGTTGCCTGGATAAACAGAGCTGTCCTGAATTTCGAACATGCTCTAATTTTTATATACGCTCTCTGCCTTAGGATACATTGCAGTCCAGTTACAACTTTCATTACAAAATTTGCAAGGTGCCAGGTGCAGGAAGAAAACAAGGCACAGGCTAAGCCTACGGCTATTATGTTACACATTACACCACTCTTGCCTGGCATAGAAGAAATTAAGGAACAGATCAGAATGTCACATGGAATTTATGCACATGTAAAATACTTCATACACATAAACAAAACATGCAGAAAGTATGAATAAAATTTCACAGGAAAGTATTTTTATTTCTCAGTGCTCAACACACTGCCAAGCAGAAAAGTCTTCAATTCTGAGGAAGCTGCTTTCTACAAAGTCAGCAAAATAACTTTAATTGCATGGGCTCTCAAGTACGTACTAGTACTAAAATGCCCTTCCCTAGTACTTCTTCTGGTCTGCAAGTTTCCAGCACTATCATCTCAGAAACCACTGAAAGAAAAATGTTGACCCTTTTGTATCTATAACGCCTAATATTTTGATTTTATTTCAGCAGATTTCTCAGGTTTGAGGAAGTTTAGAAAAAGATTAAATATGGCATAAATGCATCTTTCAGATAAAAAAATAATGTATAGCCTGCTTAAATGTTTTTTTTTTAAACAAATTAGGACTAAAATGCTTTTAAGATAAAAGGAAAATTTTTGCACTGACCCTAACAACTTCGTTTCAAAGCAGTACTTGTAGGCAGGATATTTTGAATCAGCATGTTTTTTTAAGGGGATGAGGACCAAAAAAACCCATCATTTTCCACTCTGCACACAGCAGAATAAGTCACCAATACATCAAGTCACCAAAACTCATTTGAACTAATATCCACAACCAAAAGTGAGCTCAGTTGGAAATGAACTGACTAGTGAGAAATACTGGTTTATACAAAGACTAAAGAAACTTTGTTCCTATCAGATTCCCCCATGCTCTATGACTTTGACTAGGAAGTGTAGAGAGCACCTTCTTTCATTCTTTGTCCTCTCTTCTTGTCACAGGCCTTTCCTCTCTGGCCTATCTGATGTTGGCAGTTATCATCTGTGGCAGTTCCTATGGTTTGGTCACCAGTAAATCAGCATTTTTTTCACTCCCTCAGAAAGAAATACAGAAAGTATAATAGATGTGCCACCTGAAAATTACCCTTCTCAACTATGCTGTCTATGAGCTGGCTGCTGCAGAGTCCTGATTACCCCAGGACTATAAGGAAAAAAAAAATCTGTTAAAACAACTTATTGACAACTAGAATGAATTATGGAGACTAGCAAAGAATGGCTTTACCTAGGACAAGTTTGTCCCCAGAGAGGTTAGTATAAATACACTCCAGTGAAGCTCTGTGCACAATCAAGGGACTGATACTATTGCCATCACATACATCCTAGTGACTTTAAAGTATTGAACCCCCATAATCTGGTTTGCCAGAAAAAGGCACTGACAAAGGCATTTATCACAGCAGTATGACTGTAAAAACCTGTCAGTTTGTGTGCATTTTCATGCTGCTTTATTTAACCATGCTCTGGAATTGGGTTTGGGTTAATATTAATGTGGTTTTTTTAGTTATTTTTGCAAAGCTTTAGAAAATGCATGAGAATCGCTTTCCAAACTAATCTGATAACCAAAACAAAGCCTTAAAGCAAATTCATAAATAGAAACAATAGAAATAAAATAACTAAAATAATAATAGTTTTTAAAAAGTAAAGCATATAGTATTTCAATGTTTAAAGTTATTGCATGGGTGGCAACGTTTACCTCATAATGTTAAAAAGCAAAGATATAGACTGGAGAGAATTAAAAACTATCTTAGTTTTGCAGAGTAAGACAACCCACACTGATTTTCACTAAAAAACCCAAATATTTTTAATTCATCTGCCCTGAGAAAGGTGAGTTTTGTGAGAACTGGGTTCTATCACACAGATGTTTGACTTAAGCAAAAGTCTCCATTCCTCTGCTCCGCATCACTGAGATGCTTTGTTAAGAAGGATCAGATTCTTTAGATCCTTACCCAGGTTAAATCTCTCCATGTGTGTAAAAACTGAAGTATGGCATGAATGCAGAAAGTTAAGTCTTGATGCTATTGTCAGTGACTCGGGGCCAATTTATTATTGTGCTCATGCAGCACATCCCATCTTCCCAACAGTACTCTTCTCCTCTCTAATGTCTGAAGGACAAAGTGGCTCATCAGTTGTTTGCAAAGGTCTTACAGGTAAAAATTCAGTGTATTGGGACAGAGAAGAAAGAAATGTTCCCCTTAGATTAATTAAATGTACATGTGCTATCTTAATATCTGTCTTCAAGTGAAAGTAGAAATTATATCAGAATTAACCAAAATGCTGACAAATTAATAACCATTAGTTTGATTATAATGTCACCTCTGTTCTGTCTTTCTCTTGAGAAACAGCTTCATTCTCATTCTCTCTGTCCTTTCCCCACCCCAACCACCCAATGCAGGTAACAAATATCTGTGTCTCTCCCCTACCCCACACAATGCAGGTAATCCAGCATCAGCAGTAGAGGCTTCCAAACCACCGGCTTTTATTCCTACAGTAGCAAATGAAGGAGGAAAACACTGGACTGTTAATGAAGTCAGAGCTTTGATACGCATATGGTCAGACAAAAACATCCAGCAACAGCTGGAGGGGACAGTGAGAAATAAAAGAATATTTGAACAGGTTGCTGCTAGACTGCAAAAGTTTGGAATTGACAGGGACTGGAAGCAGTGCAGGACAAAATACAAAAATCTGAAACATGAATACAAGAGTGTAAAAAGTGCCCAAGACTCAGGGAGTACGAGTAAAAGTATGAAATTTTTTAATGAACTGGATGCTATTCTGGGGCACTGCACCATGGAACAAGCAAGTAAATCAGATAATGATGAAAGTGAGAGGCCTCCAGAATGGACAGAAGCAAAACCAGAAAAGGATTCTGTAGGTAAGTACTTAAACTACCCAGATATCATTTAAAATTTTTGGTTTTCCAGCACTAAAGAGACCTTAAAAAAACCTCAAAAAAGCACAGAGAGATTAACCGATTGGCTGGGGTGGAAAAACACTGAATGGAAATTTACTATTTTGTCCAGTAGCTTTGTATTTTGTTTTAAGGTAATATTTCAGATTGAGAGATTGCCCTGTACTTTTTTAATAGAATTGAGAAGCAAAGGAGGAAAAAAAGATGAAGCCATAGGATAAAATGATACTGAAAGACAATTCCAGTCAAAATTATGTCAGAGGAAACTGTTTCCAGTTTAAATAACAGAAGTGGATCAGAGAGACAGACTACATTACTGAAAAAATTAAGACATTGAGCAAAAGTAATCTGTAGTAACTGACATTGGTTAAAAAAATTAACATCTAAATTGTCTTTCTCCAAAATAGCTCAGTTTGATTTGCCTTTGGAGCAAAACTCCTAAACTGCTGAGACAACAGTGAAAATAGCAAAAGGAACAGCACTAAGAATGCTGGAAGAGCTTGCCTTTGGTTTTGGGTGGTTATTGACAATTAATGATAATGGATCGTGAATGCAGAATTAGAGTAGACAGATGAACCTACACTACCCAGGAGTTAAAATATTTTTATTGGTATGTACAACCAGAAACATGTTTGCTGTTTAAGAACAGAATTAAACGTTGACCTTTTAGTTGAGGTGAGGGGATGATACTATGTTGGCCAAATGTCAGACTGTAAGTTAGTAAAGTAATGGGAGAAGTCAAGAAAAATATTACACAAAGACAATGTGGCTGAAAATCGTGAGAATATTTTGTGGGAAAATTCATTCTTCGGTTGCCATTTCTAGACATTTTGCTAATGCATCTACTTTGCCTTCTGGCATAAAGGCCGGATGGACTTTTTAATTTGATATACCACAGCTGTTCTTATAAAGTATAAAAATTCAGTGCCCTAATTAATTTAGCATTATTTACACAGAAATGCCTGGAGACACAGGTGAAGAGGACTCTGTTAGTAATATGTCAGAAGACCTACAGGTTGCAGATAAAAAGAAAGTTTCTGATTCAGGTAATCTGAAAAGTCTTCTATTTTTATATAAATACTTAAATTTAGTAAATTAAAATTAATTTCTAAAATAAGCCCAAATTATAATTATGGGTAGAAAATTCAGAGACCTAGAAAACTTAAAAGCAAGAAATAATGTTATAGAGATAACCATCACGTACTTATGTACGCATTTACAATGTCCTGCCAAATTTGATAAAATCAGCCCAGTAAGTAATCATTTCAAAGACTTGTGACGCAGAATATCAAGAAGAAACTACTGATTTAATTGAGTGCAATGTCCTACAGCATTTACATTTGCTTAATTTATGTATTCCCAAGGATTAGAATTGTTCAGTCTCCTGTGCATGAACTAACAGAGCATCTCTTTTTCACAATATGTGATCAGCATGTCATTGTGCAAATGCTTATGTTGGGATGAAAACTTAACATTTAAGAGTCTCACTGAATATGACATATGCTCTGCTCTTTACAAAGAAAGATCATGGTTTACATCTGAAAACATAAATTTCAGGGCAAGCAAGAGTTTAACGTTCAGCTAGAGACACATGAAAGTCTCTCAGGCTGACAAGTTTTATTGTCCACAACAGAGCACCTCATGTTCTCTTTCAGTAGCATGAGGCAGAACATGGTCTAAATTAAGCATTAAGGAGTAGTCTTACAGAATTTTAAATGGTCTAATGTAAACTTGAAAGATTTTAATATCAAAAATCTTCTGACAGATGATGTTACTGTAAATACTACTCCAGAGAATCGGGCAGCTCTCCATGTAACGAAAGAAACAGCTATGACAAGTAAGTAAAGAGATGGTTTATCATAGGAGACGATTTAAGGTTTACCAGACAGTAACATTTTTCTTTTTTTCATTCAATAGCAATCCATTAATAAATTTAAATTTGCTAACAAATAAAAAAGCAACCTTTTACCAGCTCACCATGGGCACTTTATGCATTCCATGGAGAAAAACAGGTTGTCATGAAAAGTGCATTGCTTATAGGGACCTCATTTTCAGAGACACAAATATGAAAGAAATAAACAGTATTTTGGGGGATCCAGATAAGACTGCTTAAAAAAAAATGTATTAAATTCAATTTCTCCCCATCAACAAGTAAAATTACTACATACACATGGACAGTGTTAAGACACTGTAATAATACAGATTCAACAGTGCTCCTTTACTGTCATCTGACAGTTTTCAACTGCCTGGTGCTACATAATATAGTAACTTCTTGGACTGCACTCTTCCAAACAAGCTATTTAAGATGAAGTTAAATGAACATTTTTTGTAAAGTTCTGAGTACACATTTCTGTAATTTAAGGTAAGTGCAGGTGTAAAGATATCTGTAGCTTACCTTGGTTACCATCTCCCCTTTTCAAATATATGTATTTTAACTGCATACTTTGTTTCTGGGTAATTGTAAATGCAATTTGATTTTGTGGGGAAAAATTTAAACAGCAAGTGGTTCAAAAGTGTCTGTGGCTCAGCCTATCCCCTCTTAAGATTATTTTTCAAACTTCTGTGGGGGAAAAAGGTAAAATCACACTCCAAGACAAAGCCAACAAACAAGTTCAGTTTGCAAAATTCTTTCCCTCATTCCACAACAAACAACAGACATTCAAATAATTTTCCGCAGGTGGTGAAAGACACGTAGTCTTTAATTTTATTAATGGTGACATAATTTAGGTATTGCATAAAGCAGAGAAAAGATGCACACTACTTTTTACGTTACAATATCACGGAGACCCTTTGTTCTCTAATTGTGGTGCTTGCCTTTCCTATAGAGTCCAAATAATTTTGAAGTGAGAAACTGGTAAGTAAAGAGATTGTATGTGCCTCTGTACTCATAAATATACTTGCTGATAAATAGTGAAAAAAGCAAACAAGCAGTGATAAATTACATTGGTTGTTTGATATGAGTAATGTCTCACAATCACTGGCATTTAGGATGTGACTTTTTTTAAAAGCTCCTGCATATTCAACAGAACTTTTGTAGAAAAGTGTTTCTCAACAGGCATGGAATTATTAAATTTACATGCCTTGGAAAAAAATTTGTAGAAAACCCCGATTTGACATAAAGGAGAATTTAGAAATTCCATTAAACTCATATCTGGGTATCTTCCATATCAGTAGATGCAGTTAACATACTCTGCAGCCAGAGCTGTATATGCACTTGCTCATATACAAACACATATATGAGTTAGCTGGGTAGGCATTGCCTTCTGCCAACTGCAGCTGCATAAATGCACAGAAGATGCATGAGCTGCTTTAGAGTGCACATGCTTCTGATCTTACACCTGAATCTGAGTTACGAGCCATAGTAACAGTTCACTGCCAGAATTTGTAAACACCCCATTTGGGTTTGCCATGCTGTAGTAAGAAAAATACTAAGATGGTGTTAGTAAAAAGACAAATACACCACTTTCAGGAGAACACCTAGTTATTTGATGTGCCATAGTATTGTGTTTCTCCTCTGCCCACATGAATTTGCTACTCAAATAGCAGCAAATGCCCATCTGAGAAGGAAAAGACAAAGATAAATAAATCCTCAGAGCCTGTCCTAGTTCCTGACATGTTGCTGTCAGCACTGCCCAGCTGGGGGAGCAGAAGGACCACAACAGTCCCCAAGCCGTGGGTTTTCAGCTAATGCATCCTGTGATATGCTCAGGACACTGTGGGTTGCTCTTTCTTTTGGCAACTCATACCCCACATTGAGTCGATCTGCAGATAAAACCTTATTAAATCATTTTCACTGATGTTTTCAATTTCTTGGGATCACTTTTAGTTGTTACAGAAATCTGTTCAGAAGAGCCAATTACTTCAGTCTATACAGTCAGTCCAAATGCCATGTACATTCCACGTGTGTCAGACTTAGCAGTACAACCACAGAATGTATGTATAGGTGTTCAATTAAATTTGAAGTGCCAGCGAACAACAATGGAGATGAAAACAGGTTTCTAAGAAATACCAGTAGCCTGATGTTCTTAAAAATACCTACAGCAAGTATTTTACTTCAAACAAATTCCTTTCCTTGTCTTTTTTTCCTTAGGATTTTTGGTACCCCATACACATTACTACATGTCCCTCTCAGAACAAATTTGGAATAAGTAGTGACACTTTCAAGATACATTCCTAAGCAAGGGCTTTTTAAAAATCTGTTGTTTAAAGTTAAGATCTCAAGTTGGTACATACTCAGGCACTTAACACTGGCTTGAACACTTGCTGCTGTGTGCATGGAATTTTAAAATATACAGTTATGAAGTCAAAAGATAATGTTTTCATACATGTGCCCCAGGCTAGTGTTACGTAGTGTTTCAGAGAAGTGCAAACCCCGAAGTCCTTTATTTTCTGCCTTAGCCTAGGCATATCTGGCCTACAGATATAAACTCTTGACTCTGCATCCACAGTCTTCTGTATCCACTCTCATAGATCTGTATGATAGAGATGGCACCAACTTTGCAAGTTGTTGGAGCATAAACATAAGCCACAAACTAAAAATATTCCCTAGTTTTAACATATCCCACTTCCCTTCTATACTATACAAGACACACATGAGAGTATGGATTAGGAGACAAATTACTAATCTTGCCTCATGAGCCAGAAAACAAGATAATTAGTGATGGTGATAGAGTGCCAAGAGAGAACAGAGCTTGTATCAGTCTGAGTGGGTGAAAGGAAAGACTGTGGCAGCATTGCTCGGGTGCCCTTGTGAACAGTGCTTCAAACACAAAGTAGAGATTAGGCATATTTGCTGGCAGCTGTCTATAGCTTCACTAACAATGCAGATGGAGCCACAGTGTTTTATCCATGCCAAAAACTGTCGATGTCTTGTTCTGTTTGGCTCAGTCTTACTCTTCTTGTGCACTCCCTCCAAAACTCTGAAAAGTGCCTTAGAAAAAAAGCCAGGCTCCCTACCCACATTCTTGGCTCGCCAAAAAAAAAAAAAACAAAAAAAAAAAAAAAAAAAAGGAAAAAAAAGGCACATGATGCTAGTCACATCATAAAGAACATCTGATGCAAACAAAGTTGTATTGATCTGGGGGTAATTTTTAATAAAATGGCTGTAGAATAAACTTTATTGCTCAATGTTTAGGGGCAATATTCTTAAATGGACTGAGAACAGGCTGGGACCCAGAAAACTGCTGTCATTGATCCATGATGTGACCTTCACCATTTAATCTTTGTAGAGCAGTGTCCTCACTGGGAAGTGAGGATCAGCGAGACCACTTGCATCATCCACCTGTCCATACCTCTGTCCCAGGGCAGAGGGGTGGAATTTTCCCTTAACACCAGCAGGCCAATGACAGAGGAGTGGAGATCTCCTCCCCATGGAGGGGAGCCCAGGGACACCTCTGTCACCCAGCTGTGTGATGTAAACCCCTGCAAGCTGCAGCAGAGGAGATGCTCTCAGGGCAGGCTTTAGTACATTGTCTCCATCAGGCAGGCAGCCTTTCAGATCAATTATCTAAGCACAGCACCCTGATGTGTCAGGGTCTCTTGCTCCTTTTGGGGCTAATTCAAACACTCTTGGCATCAGTCACTTGGGAGTCTTTCAATAATTTGTCTATATTGCACCCTTTAGGCAAGTCACTGTCTTGCCAGTTCTGCTGCACGAATGTTTGCCAGTAACTACATCTCTTAACACCCACCATCAGTGAACCATTCTACAAATTCTGATCCAGGTTAAAATACCTTAAGAGTTGGCACATGTAACCCATAAACTTATATACTGCAACTGTTATGTGATGTTCTGGATTTACTTTATAAGCAGGAACGGTCTGTTCTTAAGCCTATTACTGCAGATAAATGGCAGCTTTAATGTATTAAGAGAGGAAATCTTTAACAGTAGTTATCAGTGGCATTCTGAAGTAGGGGATTCTCAAGACATCACTCAAGACGTGTTTAGTTAATAAGAACTCTGTAAATGATTATTTTTTGCAGAAATCCTTGAAGATGAGGGGGACTTTGCCAACTCCACCCCAGCAGCTCTGGAAGCTACACATATAAAGAAGGAGATGATTGATATAGGTAGGTCAGGACTTTGTCATGATAGTTTTAACAGGACATTCTACTTTACTGGGCATTCACAGCAAAGCTTCATATGTTATTCCAGCAAATTACACTTGTTCTACTTCTAGGTTATGATAAGTTATGGGTTTTGTTTGATTTCATAGTGCAGAAATGTATGAACACTTATTTCTTCCCATAATTATAACAAAACTTTACTTTCCCAGACAACATGCTCCTTTTTATGATGAATATGATTAGTCTGCATTTGATTGTGACACAAATACAGTTTTTCTTACACAGTTGCTAGAGAGGATAAAATGGAAATGTAAACAGCTGTCTCAGAAATTCAGAACATTTTATACCTTGTCTGCATTTTCAAACTACTTCATTACTGCATTTAATATCAGATGATTTACTATCAAGCAATTTCCATATATATTCTGAACTATTTTAAACATAAAACTGAAATCAGCACTTCAGCAATATGTAGAAATCATATATTCAATGATAAGTGATTAGGAGAAGATTTGTTTTGTTTAAAATGTGAAAATTTAACATTAGAACACAGTAGGGATATTAATATTCTGGAATAAATGAGCATAAAACCCATAGAAGATATGAAAAAAAGACATCAGAGGAAATAATGATATCATTGAAATATAGTGACCCTGGATCAGAATATTCTTTACAGTAATGCTGTTTGTATGCAAAAGATAATAGGAAAAAAAATCAATTTTGGTGATTCTGCGAACAGCAATTCTTTGGCCTTTGAAAAACTGAAAGTTTCTACCATAAGAATATTTCTATTGTATGCATCAGGCATATTCCAGGCAAGAGCTCCCTTTTCAGCAATTATGTTATCAGTAGTTTGGATGTTGAGACACCCTATGCAACACACCCCTTACAACTGTTTGCATTGGCTGATTTTGATTATGAAAGACAACTGTAGTGACTGTGACACTGAGGACAACATCAGAGCAATGCCACCACAACAATGACACACAGAAACACAAATGACACGGAGGATAAAGTGAATCTGTGACCCTGAAAGTTGAGACATAGTGAGGTCACATGAATGCAAAGTGAAGAATAAAATGTCATGCAGCTCAACTGACTGCCTCATGCACACAAACTCCCTATCATGTAATATCCAACTGAACACAGTAATCATGCAAGTCAGCACTACACAAGTGCCACTGCCAAAGACAGGAAGAGATCAGAGAGCCAGTATGGTTGAGAGAATAAGCACAGAAATGGAAGCCATGGGGAGGTTGGTAATGGTTTTTAAAAAAAAAAAAAAAAAAAAAAAAAAAAAAAAAAAAAAAAAAAAAAAAAAAAGGGAATTTCTTAGGAGCCTAGGAGTAGACCTACAGCTCTGTTTTGGCCCATTTCCAACAGCTGCAAGTGTTAAGGAAGATGCAGGAACTTTCTCAAGAGTTACAGGGTGCCTGTTTATGAGAAAACCCACTTTTTTCCTAGTACCCCAAGTAAATCACACACATGTGCTGATAAGAGTACGATTTCCAAGTTTTCCACAGATACAAAATATATCCTTACACACCTCTTATGAAAACCAGGTGTTTGCCAAATGATTGAAGGGAAAGCAAGTTATAGAGCAAATATGAATTTCAAGTACTAGTTTGTGCATATATTGGCAAGTACCATTATAGAAAGCACATCAAATGGACATGCTTATTTACAAAGAATCTCTATTTCTGTCAGAGCCTAAGTAAGCACTTAGTGTTTCAAAACATAAAAGGAGTATTTACTTCTACCCTTTACCAAAACCTGTATTGAACATAATTAGTCTATAACATCCTGTAGCAAACAATGAGAACTAAACTTTCTCTTCCTCCCAACCCAAAGAGTAAGTCCACACAAAAGTGAACTTTCAGTCTCCGAGTAGCCCAAGCATGAGCAAATGAACCCAGAACAAGCAAAGTTGGGTTTTGATGTTCATAGACGATTTCAAGAATTTCTCAGTAGGCAGCAATGAAGTTGCAAATAAAAACCTGGAGGGATTTAAATGATATGTAGATGTGGCATTTAGGAATGTGGTTTACTGATGTACTTGGCAATGCTAAGTCCATCCTAAATGATTAGTGCTTCCATCCTAAATGATTCCATGATTCTGTGATTCTTCAAGTCTACAACTAAGGGGGTTAGACTGAGGGCTTAGGACACTTTTAGGTGGAAATAGGATGGCATCCTTACTCTCATGTGTGTCTTGTACAGTATAAAAGGGAAGTGGGATATCCTACAAAGGATGACAATACTAGCAATTTATTTGCCTAAATCCAAGTCTATTTAAAACTGTATTTCTATAGATGATGATTCTATAAGCACTACCTCAGAAGACAGATCTTGTACGCCAGTAGCAAAACGGATGGTTGGGACAGGTGAGTATTAATTTCCATGCATTTATTATGAAATAAATCATGTTGTAATTTCAGTATCAAAGCTGGAGCAATCAGATCTCTACTGTAAACACAGCTATAATTTTCTACTCCTGATTCCATTCTAGCTTTGCTAGTAAACTTAAAAATTAGTTTCATAGCTCTTTTCAATACAAAACTTTTATTAATACTGTAGTTCAACTTTGCCTTATATACATACGTATAATAAGCATCTGCCTACTTCTGACTATTTTTGAGTCTGAAGATTTTTTTCTTGTTTTATCTGAAGCCTTTTCATTTGCACATTGCCATTTTAATTTGAAACTACACTTCTCACCAATGCTGAGATCTTTAAAGCTTAAGGATTACTGCTTTTCTGTAACACTTGGATATATCTCTTTAATTTCACAACAACAGTGGCACAATTATAGTGACAAAATGTTGAATTTTAGATGCCTTGGAGAAACAAGAGTTTCCACTTGCTAGGTATTTTGCATACTTAAAATAATTGTGTACAGATACTAAAATTATAAAGTTAAAAGATTAATCATTAGTTGCAATTATGGTTTCATATATGTGTTTTTAGCATATATTTATAGCATTTAAAGTTACTTGTGTTTTTTTTTATTTATGTTTTCAGACAATCACATTCCCTTGGAAGAAGCACAAAATCACTTTAAAGTAATTACAGTTAGTGATACTGGAGCAGGAAAACACTGGAGTGATAATGAAGTTAGGGCTCTGATAAACATATGGTCAGATGAAAAGATACAACAAATGCTTGAAGGAGCCACAAGAAATAAAGAAATATTTGAGGAAATTGCCAGAAGGTTAATGAAACGTGGTATAGACAGAGATTGGAAACAATGTCGCACAAAGTACAAGAACCTAAAATATGAATACCGTGCACTGCAGAAAGAAAACGAGCATCTAGGAAATCCCAGGAGAAAAATGAGATTTTATGATGAAGTTGACTGTATCTTAAGAAGGCAGCCTCTTGGAACCTCAGGCTGGGGATGCGAAAGCTCAAGTCTCCTATCAGGTAATAAAAACTTTAGTGATGAGATAAAATGCTTAAAGTGAACTTTCTAAAGTTGCCTGTTTGAACCACGCTGTAGATGTGAAATGTGAGGGAATGAAATGGGGAGGGAAGATAACTGGGGAAGCTGTATCTGCATGGTCACATAGGGAACGCTCAGGGAACTCAAATGGTCTGTGGAGACATGTAGAAGTGAGAATATTAGCAAAAAGTGAAAGCACTGAAGTGTAATTGGAGAATCTTTTGTCTTTGAAAGCCTAAGTGACATACAGTAAAAGGGTGCTAGAACACATGGCAGGTTTTAGAGGTCATACAGCAGGCATATAAAGTCTGATGGATAGAGAGCTGCAAGCTCATACCATTTGGAACTGCAGACATCAGTAGCAATCAAGCCAAGTATAAGGACTCCAGAAACCCCAAACTGTATAAATTCAATACACACTACAGTCAAGAGAGAGAAAAATCCAGGGCAGTGATGTTTATCCGAACACTTGTAATAATTGTATTAATTTTGCTAAAGCAGATTAAGTTTTCAAAATAGAATCTGCCTCTATCTTAGTATCAAAACTCCTCTGATCTAGGAACCACACAGCTAATCTTGTGTCTGCTGTAAGGGTTCTCGTGACTAACCAACTGCTTCAGACCTCCGGGACACCTGCCCCTGCTCCAGGCAGATTAGGTGCTCCAGTAGAAGTAACTGAACCTCTGCAACTTAGGGTTCAGTGACTTAAGGTAAAGAAGAACTAACTGTGATTGTTGTCAATATGTTAGATAAGTTTGCAACAGCACAAATGTTAGTTGAGGACTTGAACAATTTCTGCAGCAAAGGCCAGATGGATTGCCTGAGCTGGAACCAGCCTTAAGCCAGCTGTTCTCAGTCATGAATCAGAGCCCTAATGTGGTGTCCAAGGGCGCCATCCAGTAGTGCATTAGTGGCAGATGGAGTAACATCCCTAGAGCCATGGGATGACCGTTCTCCCCTGCCTCAGCCTTGTGCTTGATCACATTCTCAAGACATGCATTTTCTTCCAAATACAGAAACTGAGTATGTTACTGCTTGTTTCTGCTCTCCATAAATGGGATATGTCAACACCAAGAATGTTGTCAACACCAACAATCAACCTGGCTATTTTACGTTTTAGCATGCTGGAAAAGGACTGTGTAATCTGTGAATGCTGATGCAGTGGCCAGTAAAACAATTACCTTTCAGAAAAGAAGCTTCAGTTATTAATCTCTTTGAGGCGTCTGCCAAATAAATGTGTCTTGTCTGAGGGTATTTGCTTTTGTAGTATAAAACCTTTTGGAGTGTGACTGACTGTGCCTTAAGAACCTCAACAAAAGACTTAGTCACCTTGTTTTTCTCTTCTAAGTTTCAGTGGGAGATGCTACAGCAAACACGGGATCTTTGAGTATCAAGAGAAAAACGTGGAATGATGGTAAGAGCCCCTGACTTTTAAAAGCATCTATACACTGCTGTTGAGTTGGATGCCAGATTATTATATCCAGTATTCAAACAGCTAAAAAAACCATAATCCTAGTACTTAACACCAAGCTCCAAACTAACATTCTTCTCTCACCCACAACAACAGGCAAAGGAAGAATTCTGATAAAAATGTAGGCCTAAGGAAAACTGCAATTTATTTATTTCAGTCCTCATCCCTGGTATAAATGACATAAACATCAAGAAAAATGTGATTTGTAAGACTCATATGCAAAGAAAATATAGTATTTGAAAAAAAAAGATGTCTCAATTGTGTCGCTTAAGGGAAAATAGGGACAGGCACAGTCATGGATGTGATTTCCTCATATTACACTACTGTGTCTAATGTAAACATGTCTAATGTGTTGTACACGAGAAAACAAGTTAAGACAGCCGTGTCAAAGACAAGATGGAATAAAGAATCATGGAGAGAGAAAAATATGGGGAGGATAGAAATACGTAGCATGTGATCTGATATGAAGAAGGTCAGCAGTTTATTTTTCTTCCTGCAAAACTGTCAGGACCTAAATAAAAAGAAAATCAAAGAATGAGGAACAAAAAAGAAAGTCAAAGAATGAGGAACAAAAAACTTAGTTTTAAGGAGCTCACCATTATTTTTAATACTACAATGATATTCAGACAGATGAAAATGATCTGAACATTACATTTTTGAATTTGGCCTGTTTAGTTCACTACCATAAACTGTACTAACACTGTATTTAATCACTCTGTGTGAGTGATTAAATATGAAGATTCATATGAATCACTCATCATGAGTGATTCATTTGTTGCCTATTATGTAAGTACCTCTTGGAGAGGGCTGTAGCTAGGCAAAACTGGAAGTCTGAGATATAAGTGATTTTTACAGGGTTTGCTGCATTCCTACTCTCCATTATACAATGATCCCTTAAACAACACCAGGCAATGCATGCCAAAAGAGCAGATCAGAAGAACAACTTTAGGCAAATCCAGCATGTGCTAAACTTCAATGTCAGCAGTTCATTGACTTGTGCACTCTAACCACGTGCTTTGCTTTTGTCCACAGAGGTGTCACCTGTTCCACTTAAGAAAAGTGCTTCTGAAAACACCATATTCCACTTCCAAAAACTATTAACAGAGAGAGTGCACACAGTAACAGAAGGCAAAAAGTTACTGTTTGAAAGGCTTTGTAAGCAGGAAGAAATGCAAGACCTCAACAAAACACAACTGTATGCTGATCCATCAGCCATACAACAGGTTGGTTTCATGAACTTTCTATGAAATTAACATGCAAATAGATTCTGTCTGGTAGTATGAAATGAAATACTTAAGAGTGGAGGTTACCCATATGAGTACATGCTTGCTTCCCTTTAATATAGTCACCTTAAGTAATTTAAACTAAAACAAGGTGTGAGTTTCTATCATAATCCTTAACAATGAGCTTTTAGCAGTGATGTCAGTGGAATAAAAAATATGTTATCTGCCTATATACCTTGGTTCATCTACATGCCACAATTAACAGCCTTAATTGAAACAAAATAATACTTTAAATGATGAAAGAAAACATGTATAGTTAAAATTTCATCCCATCACTTCCAATTGCCATCTCCACAGTCTTCCTAACAAGTTAGTCCTCTGCAATTAAGCAAACAATTGAAGCCATAGGAGAAGTTAGGCAGGGCTGGAGGGGAAAACACAACTCTTAACTCCTTAACCAGCATTTACCCTCCTCCTAGCCTCTCCCCCTGCTTATGCTGGTGTGGGGGAATGTCCCCCTCTTCCTGCTGAAGGCTTGCAGCAATGTGCAGCACTGAACTAGAGAATTCAGTGAGCCAGAAAGTACACAGAATCGATGCCTACATAGAAGGGGCAGGCATGAGTTATGAGCCCTGTTCCATATTGGGCCAAGGGGTCTGTTATGTCCAGTAACCCAGAAAACAGGAACAGTGCAGGGAACAATGACATACTAAGAGACAAATACCATATCATAACTGCTATTCTTCAAAATCGTATTAGCCACTACTTCATTTTGTAGTTGTGTAAGTACTTTATGGTCTGTATTACATTTGCAGGGTTTTTCTTTCAGTGTATTCCAGCAAAACAACTTTCTGGATCTCAAGTCATATTTGGGCATAGACCTACACAGCCCAGCCAAAGCAAAGTCAGTTCTGGGCACAAATCAAGTCCTTATTGCAGCAGCAAGAGCCACCAGGTTTATTTACATACAGAGGACTAAAATCCATCCAAGGCCCTCTTCATAAAACTTTACATAAAAATATTTTTGGATATAATGTGTTATTTCCTGCTCTATGCTTAATTATTTCCTTGTCAATTCTTATATGAGAGACATTATGAAGGCAAATACTTTCCACCAAGGTGGATTTAATCTGCCGTTTGACTAGCATTTTTAAAACAATTCTGAGAAGTCAGGAGAGTGATCCCTAGAAATTAATAGCTTTTTGATCATGTTACTTTATACAGTGACATGGATACACAGTTTTTTCGCTGTATGCCTTTCTTATCACTTTTCACATTTTACACTGATTTCTCAGTATAAACCACCTTTGGTTTTAATACTGTCACCAAAACTATCATTTCCAACAATACTATTATCATCATTGGTTTAAAAATCTTTCTTCTCTCTTTACAATGAGTTGGTTCAAAGGTCCATCCTTGAACTTGCATTGTATTACTTGCATACAGAAGCGTTGTCTTTGGAAGGAGGACGAGGTTTGCCCCTGCCATCATAGCAGTCAGATATCCCTACAGAAGATGTTGAGTCAGCTGGACACCTCACCATTCCCACACTACCAAAATCACAGGTTACTCCTTCCACATGTGAACCAGAAAAACGTGTGACCCAACCCTAATTCACACCAGTACATTTAAAAGTTTAGTTCAATTATGATTCAAATTATTTGAAGTAACTGTGCTGAAAATAGTATGGGTAACTTACATATTTTGCTCTAGCTTCTCTGTTTCATCAGTGCAAGGCTGAAATAGAGTTGATAACTCATTTCAACAAGAAAAATTCCCTTTTCTCCACGCTATTCTAAGTAATCCAGTTCTTGCTGGATACCTTATAAACCCATTCATCTCACTAACCTCACACAAGACTAGCCCATCTAGTAAGAAAAAACCCTAAATGTTTTTTTCTGTGTGAGCTGAAATAGCTCAGCAAGTTCCCAGATGTGCCAGGACTAACTCTCTGAACATCTGAGAAGTTATTTTTGTTGCAGTGTGCCTGTCCTTTTAGAAGAAATACTAACCCTGAGGGAAGCAGTTAGCACTGCAGAGAGGACAAACTTCACTTTAAATTCTGCATCATGCACAAGAATCCAAATCTTTCAGAACCCTGCGGTCATTCAGTACAATGGCCCCAAAAACCCCCTTTACCTCCTTCCAGAAAATAAAAAATAAAGACTTTTAATTCATTCAAATCAACAGACCTTTTAAGAATATGTATGTGGTTTTAAATACTGATATTCAGGTGAGAACAACACAAAAGCACTGCGGCAAACGACTTGCTGAATTCTTAGCAGGTCAGAGAAGAGACCTGCAGAGCACACTTGCAGTCTTTACTTGGAAATTGTTCATGTCAACACTAGGTGGTAGACATGAAGCAAGAATTGACAGAATAAAAAGAACACAAGTGTGTTTACTTTCCAAGTAAAGGGTTTTTTCCTCAGAAAACTTTTCCAAGAGCAGGATTTAGCTGACAAACAAATGTCCAAAGAAGGACATTTGTGTGGGATTCCTCTTCTATTCTGCTTTGTGATTACAAAGCATAGCTTGCTTTTTGTAAATGTTTTGTCAGAAAGCTGTCTTCTGCCCTGCTGTTCATTTATTGTTGATGAAACATGGTAAGAGATGTCAGGTGCAAGATTGGGCATTTGGCATCATCTGATCTTTGTGCACTAGTCCCATTTATACAGGTAACAATTAATTTACTTGAGACAGATAAAGTGGTATCAAGAAAAACTTTCTTCACCGTGGTTGTAGTTACTATTACACAGAACTTTTTGCTTAGAGACAAAACTACCAGGAATGTTGCACATTTAGCATTCTGGTTGTCTAGAGCTATGACCTGTCTCCTTTGGACAGCATCCCCAGGGGTAGTGACAATGGGCTAAACAGAATGTTAATAGGCCAAAGGATTTCTCAAAACAGTCCCTTCAGAAATAGTATTAGTTAATCCAACTCATCCTTCCAGTGTATTTTTATATCCACTTAAGCTTTTGCTGTCTGTGATCACAGCTTTACAATTATTACAGTCACACAATATTTAGTCCAGACACTAATGGGCCATTGACATGGAACGTGGGACACCATCTGACACATGCTAAAGGTTATGTGTAGAGAACTTCCACAGGAGTGCAATGGTTTGGGAGGAGAGCCTTCTTTAGACATAGATCCTCAGCAGAAAGGCCAGACCAAGTCATCATGTCCATGTATGATGATGATCCTGGGAATCTCAATATAAATTACATCATGAAAACATTCCAGCTTAATAATCAAAACTTAAGTAAGGATAGCAGGAGCATCAGTCCTATAAATGACAGATTTTTGGTCTTCTCCCTCCTCAAACATCTGCATTATTGACAGAGGGCCATTAAGATTAGTGTGAGGGCAAATCTGTCTTCTCCCCAGTAAGGAAATGACAACATTGAGATTTTTGAGTTGTAGCAGATAAATGGGTCTATTACGACTGTGACCTACATTAAAAAGCTTCATTCTTCTCTAAAGCATACCCATTCACTAAGATGAATGGGTCACTTTACATATCTTTGATAGGGCTGTGATTTTGGAAAGTCCTCTGAATGCCCTTTTAGATTATTTGAGAAACTGTTTGGGCCAAAGGCTTTGAGAATGAGCTTCAGGAAGCAGAAATACTTGCACTAATGGTGGATCCACAAGCACTATCTGCATCATTGGTTTTAAAGGCTTCGCCTCCAGAGTCATCCTTTGTTTCTTATGCAGCTAGGTCTCCTTTGTGTTGGAACAAGCATCCATATGGTCAAGTGGCTACCCAACTGACAGAACTGATTTAAATTAAAACTATCCTCCAAACAACCTTTTTTTTTTTTTTTTTTTAAGTGGAAATGGTAGTGTACGACATGGCAGATAGTGAAGCCAGGAGAGTTTGTTTGAACTGAACTACCCAGTGATAACACAGGTTGCTGCATACAATCCTTCCTCCGTGCATGAGGCTCAAATTTAAGGTCCGGGCAGACAAGCCAAACGAGCAATCATGTGAAAATTACTGGAGAGCTGTAGAATGCCTACATGGATGACTTATCTACAGTCCAAGTGAAGAAGAATAAGCAGTCTCTAGCTCTCTAGCTAGGTTAATGTAATGGGAAGTCTGTTGGCCACAATAAACATAACGGCTGTCTCAGAAATGTCCTCTTCTATCTCTTGTTTGGCACAATTTCCCTCCTGGTTTTTCCACTCCAAGTTCTTACATGATCTTGTTCCAGCTGATTACTCCACATTCAGAGATAAGAGCTTAGACTGAATTACATTTTGTGACATGTACATTGAAGAGACCTCAGTTTGGTTAGAATGAAATCTGGCTTCTCTTCACTTTCCCAAAAATGAGTGTGCAGGAGCCTGAGCCCTGCAGATGTCATGTAAAACAACCTAGCAGATGGAAGAGCTCACCACAGCAAAAAGGCCTTGCTCTTCCTCTCTTCTTGCCGGAGCAAACATTGCAGAATGTAATTAAGCCAGGCTGTCATCACCTGCAGCACACAATGACCTAAAACTTGAACCAAGACAGAACTAAAAGAAGGGGGTTTTTTATCTACATTCCGTGTCTGGAAGTACTCAGGAACGTTCTACCAGCACATAAAGCTCGAATGTTCTCATAAAATAGCATACGGACTCAGTAACTAGCTAGGCAAACATCTTTCCCTGTATACTCCATAGGGAAATTACACAGAAATATGACAAGTTACGTATTTTGGTATTTAGACAATTAAGACATTTAACACTGCACTTCTTGCACCTGGGAATGAGGGATATGTTGAACTCATAATGTGTTCTTGAGATGACACAAAAAGATAAATACCTTACATACCAAATTATCAGGATCATTACCTGTAGTACATCTGAATTCCTCAGAAAATTCCCATGCAAATACTATTGCAATTTTAAGCTTATGATTGAAAGATTCACAGTGTAAGTCACAACATCAATGGCTTGCTAAATAGCCTTTAAAAAAACCTCCTTCCTTGTAGCCAAGGTGTTGTATATAAAATGTAGAGAAACACTTTCATTATACTATACTGAATCCAAGTATTTGGAGGGATGGCTCCAAATACCTATGCTGTATTGAAGGCAGGTATTTGGAGGGAAGCAACCAGTGACTTTACTATATTGAAAGAGAAGTGTCTTACATCGGTAATGATCTGGGTTCTGTTATATGGGTTTTAATAATGGACAGCAACAGGAAAAAGGTATCAAAAAGCACACTGGCCAGGCCTCCACTGTTAATAAGTTCCATACACAGGCCCAGCTGACACAAGGAACATTTCCTGACCTATTGGCACTTCCACCTTCATAGAAGAGGGCTTTTAAAGACTTTCTAAAAATGAGTACAAAGCTGGTACACTCAGGTTTCAGTACACAGTATTACTGCCAAAAACATTTTCCAGAGAATTTTGCAAAAAGTTAACAGAAATCACACTTCCTTGAAGATTAACTTTGCAAATTTGTCCTGGTCAAGGACTCAAATGACGTCTAATAGATCTGAAATTTAGAGTAACTCCTCCTCCCTCCCCCACCGCCCCCAAGAAAATCCTCTCCTTACCAATACCCTCTGATTTTATTTTGGCATGCTGTCAGTGGATTTTGCAGTGACTCTGTTCCCTGGCTTACAAATGCAGAGGTGATTTAGACCATTGACTTTTAAGCACTGTTAAAGTTAATGCCAGAGTAGCATGATTTGCTTGAGCAGAATTAAAAGTTTTAAACATAATGAGCATCCACTGCTAACATAGCTGTAAAATGTTACCATGATGTCAAGTTAAAATGATAAAATGTTCTTATTGTGTGGAAGGCCTTGATTAGACTGTGAGTAGGAATATACTGGTTTTCATTTTAATTCACTGTCCACCATTCTAAAATTGTAGCCAATAAAAAGCTGTGTTCTAACTTTGGCAACAAAGGAGTTAGAATTTAAGCCTCAACAACTAGCAGCTGCTTTTTAATTGTCAAAAAAAACCCCCGCAACCCCAAACAACTTTTAAAGTTGTTTCTGCTAAGAGTGGAATTGTAAGTTTATCTTTGACAACGAGCCTATTTGTGGGCTCCCGAACTTTGCTTACATATACACATAAATTTTTCATGCAGAACAGTTTCAGTGAGTGAAGCAGCGAGCGCTGCTCATACACACCACTGAACACATGCTTCAATATTTTGGTGGCTTGATTCAGCTTACAGACTTTCAAGTTTTCAGCTGCAAACATCCCCACTGAAGAAAATCTCTTCAGTGCCACAGCAATACAAACCATCAACTCATTCTTGCCCATTTATCAGAAACAGCAAAATCCTTCACCTTGCTGCAAGCAGCTGTATCAGAACACAAAGCACAAAGAATTTATACTGCATGTTTTTGTGGCATCTGACAAATACTCTGGATTTTTACACATACAGGTAAGATTCCGACAATTAGAAGTTATAACTTCTCTTTGTGGGCCAGGCATCTTAGAAATGCAGCTCAACACAATGACATGCTTTAATAGTCTGAATTTTAAAATCTAAGACAAGAGCCAAATTCTGTAATTTGATTTATTGCACAGGACAAATTTGCATACTGAAGAACATGCTTATACCAAAGGCCAGTAATCATTACAAAAATACCCTTACTAATTTGAAGGTGATATTTAAGGACTGTATTTTCTAGTGCCCAGTCAAATATCTGTTAGTCACTCAGGCCTGACTTGGATGGCCCATTAATATTTACTATAATCTTCTTTCACATTTACTTACTTTTAAAGACTTACGGTTAAGAGACATGTCTTAGTTTTTAACTTTAAAACCATGGATCTAATGCAGTTTACTGATTCAGTTAATGCTAAACTTTAACTCTGGTTTTCAAGAGACATTCCAAAAAGTAGAAAGAAAAATAGCTGTTATCCTATTACTTCCTGATCGGGATGCCATATCTTCTTCCCATTGTAATAGGAAAAAATGCAAAGACAGAAACATTAGCAAAGAAAATAGGAACATTAACATCTCGGCTATTTAACAGAATTTTATTGATTACATGCAAAAGTATACCTAATGGAACAAACTTTCCCTTTTACAGGTGCAATGTTTATGCCTTTAAGAAAGCATCCCTTAAAAATTTTGACAACTACTGAGTTAGATCAAAGATAGTGCATGTATGCCTCTAGGTGTGTAGCTTCCTGTAGAATTTGTGAATGAGTGACGAATTTCAATCATACTACAATATTGCTGTATATAGTTGTGTGCTCCATGGGGGATATCTGATATGACAAATTAAATATATTTGTCAAGTGCCTATCAAAGAAGAAAAAAACAAAAACAAACAAAACATATTGAAAAGTTGAAATAAGGTTGCAATGAAAATTGACATAAGATGCAAAGTAATGAAAATACACAAATCATTTTATTTCCACCTAAGATACTCCAGGTCCACCAGTGTAACTGTAAGCACAAACAAGGAAAGATTTTTTTTCCCAGCCTCTTCACAGAAAAACGATACAAGCTAAAATGAGACTATTGTTTCATTTTACATGAAAACCATGGCTTTGTTCCTGGGATTTTGGCCGTATCACTCAAAGTAAAAACATTTTTGGTGGACACTGGTAAATATATATACCTGCAGCCGAAAGAGATTTATTAGCATATGAGAGTCAGTAGGGATGCAGCATTTTACCAGGAAAAGTAAATGAAAAATCTGCTGTAATAAACAGAAAATGTTTATGATGTAAATGATTTCCTATTGTTGGTCAAAAAACAATTTCAGAGGAAGACTTACATGTCTGTGACCTCAGAAATACAAAGAACATATTTTATCTATTTAGTGCACGTGTACTTACCCATGCCCAGGTTACCTAGGTACCCCACCTACCCAGACTGTCAGAAATGTGTTTATTTAGCACTCTTTTTGAAGCTGCAAAGTCAAACACAGTAAACAGGGCTCAGCATGTACTACTAAATGAGCCCGTGCGTGTCTGGCTGTGCATGTGTTCCCACAGGGAGGATATCCCTTTCTGGCACCACTGAAAAAACGATTGCTGTCAGTCCATAACATTATTATTTTGAATACCAACCAAATGGAAGCAGAACCCAAACTTCGTTCTGTAGCTCTGCATCCACATGGATGACAGTGAATCAGGTCTGTTGTACCTTGCGGTAGACACGGCAGGTAGAAGTTTTATTGTATCGTGATGATGACTCTAAACCACTACCGCTAGTAGGAGCCTAAAAACGCTTAAGTTTCGGTAGCCTCGGATTGTATGACTTAAACTTTAAGGTGAGTATCTCGAGAATGACGGCCGGGCCTCGCCGCGACTCCGGCAGGAGGTCCCTGCTCGGCGTGGCTGGGACGGGGCGGCGGGCGCATCCCGCTGCGCGGGGCGCACCCCGCTGCCGCCGGGGGCTCATCCCCGCCATCCCCCGCCGCCCGGGACGCGGCCATGCCGCCGGCTTCGCTCAGAGTCGTGTGAACGCACGGGCCGGTGGCGCGGACCCGGCAGCGAGAGCGGATGCGACTCAGGCGAGATGCAGCCGAGGTCCAAAGACGATCGACAGCTCTCCTTCGGCGGGACCGGCTCGGGAGGCGGGAGGCGGAGGGGTGTTCCTTGCACTTCGCCTCCGGGATGCTGCCGGGGCTCTCCGCCGGGGCGGAGCGGAAGGGACCCGCCGGGACGCTCCCCTCTCCTCCCCTCTCCGTGCGCTCCCGCCGCCGGAGACCCGAGGCCCTCCGGGCAGCACGTGCCGCCGCAGGGCCCCGAGCTGCCGCCGCGGCCCGGCCCGACAGCGAGCCGCGTCCGGGCGGCCCCGTCCGGGCACGCCTCGCCCCCCGCGCCCCTCTTACCTGTGCTGCAGCCCCACCAGCCCCAGCGTGATCACATGGGGCACGTCCAGCTCCGTGGGCCAGGCGCCGGAGGCGATGCAGCCGAACACGCCGCACTCCTCCCGGATGCCCAGCTCCTCCAGCTCCATGGCGCGGGCGGCACGTGGTGGCGCGGCGGCCCCGCTCCCAGTCCCGGCCCCGCTCCAGCGGCTCCCGCGCGCTGCTGCCGGCGGCGCGCTCAGCCCACAACGCCGCTCCGCCCGGGGATCCCGGTGGCCCGCCGGGCGCCTCCCGCCCTCATTTACATACGGGGGGGCGACACCGCACCCCCGGCCCGCTCCACCGCCTCGCCCGGCCCCGCCTCCCCTAGATTCCAGGGCGCCCGCGACCCCGCGGGGCGCACCAGGCCGAGGGGATGTTTGCCCGCGGGGTGAGGGTGCGGGGGCCGGGGGCCGGGCGCGGCGTAGCACCGGCCGGCATTGGCCGGGCAGAGGGCCGGGGCCGTGTTTGCACGGGACGGGGGGTGGGTGCGACGCTGCCGTCCGGGGTTCGCTCGGGGGGCTCGGCGGGGCCGCCCCGCGGCGTAGGGCGGCGATTGGCGGGCGGCGCCGCTGCCCGCTGCCCGGGCTGCCCGCCCCTTCCGCCGGCCCCTTCTTACCCCGGCGGCCGAGCCCCGCGGCGTGCGCTCAGGCTCTCTCCTGTGCCCTAGGTGTCCGTGCCCGCTCCCGCCGCAGCCATGGCCCCCGCAGCATCAGGTAACCGGGCGGCCGTCGGGGGTGGGTCGGTCGGAGGTGCCGCTCTCTGGCTCAGCGTCTTGGGGTGTTGGTGCTTGGGAGTTAACTTTATCCCTGATTAATTAATCCCTAAGGTTAATTCTTTCGGGGTTTTCGTGGTTTTTTTTTTTTTTTTTTTTTTTAATTTTGTTTTTTTTTTTTTCCATGGGTAGTCGCTCGTGTGCGAGGGAGGGCACGGCTGCAGGAGAGGTGGCGGGGGCGGCTCCAGGCGCAGGATGCTGGGGGCGGCAGCCGCCCCGCGCCGCTCGTATCGCAGAGCTCCGCGATCGCCCCGAAGTTTAAAGGAAAAACTAAAGAAACGGGGACTCTTGGCCGCCCCGCTCAGGCGGCAGCTCCGGCTGGCTGCCCGCGGCCGTGGGGCGGTGGGGGCGGCCGGGGCACCGCCGGAGCTGCGCGGCTGCGGCTGGCGCGGCTCCCGTGGCGCCGGGAGCGCCGGGCGGAAGCCTTGAGCGGGGCTTTTGGCCTCGCTGTTAGGGGAACGTGGCCACATCCCAGTCGGGTCGGGGCTCCGGGAGCTCCTCGTGGTCAGGGACGGCAGCGCGGGGTCCTGCTGGAGCCCCATGGGCTCGAAGGTGGTGTCTCTGCGTGCGGAAGTAAACAAGTCTTTGCTATGCAAAAATGAACTTTTTGTTCGGCTTTGTTTTGTGATTTTTTTTTTTGTTCCTCTAGACCTGAAACTTGGCAAAAAAGTTAACGAAGGTAAAACGAAAGAAGTGTACGAGCTGCCAGATATCCCGGGATGTGTTCTCATGCAGTCGAAAGACCAAATAACGGCGGGAAATGCAGCCAGGAAGGACCGAATGGAAGGGAAGGCTGCCATTTCCAACACAACGACAAGCTGTGTGTTTCAGCTGCTGCAGGAAGCTGGTACGTATTTTAAAGGTAGAGTGTGCGTGCTTGTATGTTACAGACATTATTACAACAGAGTATTGCTCTATAAAAGCTATTAACGTGCCTTGAGGCTCTTGTGGTTTATTAGATCTCTTTTCTAATAGCTTTTAATTACACTTTTCTCTCTGGTACTTTAGAGCTGAGCGAGTGACTCGTTCACTTGGAACATGAGAGTTTCTGCAGTAACCTGGTGTTGTTGCAGATAACTGCAATAGTTTCTCCTGCTTGTTTGGACACGCCCGTAATCCCCTCCTCTCTGCTTTTTTCAGTTCTTCCATACCCTACACTTCCTTACCTGTAACTCTGGACTGGATGCATCTGCCTTGCTTTTCTACATCTGCATGCATAGAATGCACTTCTAGCTAGTGGCACTACGACACTATGTCTAGGCTGTGTGAAATCTGTGTATGTTAAGGTGAAACATAAAATTAGAGTGTCTTCCCCCCCCCCCCCCCCCCCCCCCCATTTGTGTGTTATAGCAGCATAAACTTCTGTAAGCTTTGGATGTAACACTTGTGAGGACCACATTGCAAAATACATTTATCAGTCTGTATTGACTGTATCGGGTGCTTAATCTTTAAAAGATTCAAAGTATTTCTGATGCTAGCAGTGAATTTTCACGGAGTACATAACTTAAGTCACTCAAGTAAGTTTTGCACCACACTTCCAAAAATGGAGCCAGTAGCTTTGCTTTGAGAAAGGATTTTGAGATGTCTTTGACTGAGTAGTTCACAAGTTGCAAAGAGGAATTCCTGTCGGTGGTGAGTCTGCTAACAGTACCGGAATACAGGCACTAGTAAGCTAGCTAAGATTGCTTACAGCTCTGTGCTCCATATGCTTTGAAACATTCTCACAAAGACTGCTTCAGGCACTAGTTAAATTACTCTACAATTTGTGTTATCTGTTAAAAGGTGTGGTGATAGCTCTCAAAGAAACTGTGAAGTCCTAGCATGTTTCTAATGGGAAAAAGAAAGATGGGTTCTCTAGAGTTACATAGTCTCAGCCTGTCTTTTAAGAACTACTTACACAGAAATATGTACCAAGTAATTCAGTGTAATCCTGAGTCACTGGCTTTCTTGGGAAGCCTGTTGTGCATGCAGTGCTAAGAAGCCCCTCCTAGGTATTTGATTATATTTGAAGTTGATTAAAACTTCTAATTTTCATTTAGGAGCAATTGGTGAGATGCTTTGCCTAATTCTTGAATGGCAATAGTTAAAATAACAATCAAAATACTTCATATCCTACAGATACGCACTTTTAGCATGAAGAAGCCTTTCTGTTGACCTCTCAAAATTCACGAGTGGCTTGTACTCATAACTTTGAAGTGCCATGGAAAAACGTGCAGGGTAAACTGCATCTGCATTTTAAAGCAACAAAAGAACTTTCAGGGTTCTTCTCCAGTTTCTGTATTTGAGTGGTGTAAATGCAGATAGTGGGGATGCCTTATCGTAGAGGGTGTTTGCTTGTTTGCCTTGCACAACTCTTCTTTACCCAGTCTTTCAGAGGTGATGATTTACGAAGCTCTGTTAAAGTTTCTCTCCCTTTTATCATAGAGCTAATGTCAGCGTAGCAAAAGCACACACCTGCACTGATAAAAAATGCAGTAGTGAACCAGAAAGGGGCCTTAATGTGCATTTGATGATTTAAATCATTCTACCTTTGAAGGAAGTGCACCAAACTTTGAAGAGTCAGGGTTCATATTTTAAGACTTTTTGTTTCTTCCTTTATGGTTCTAGAACTGCTTGGTTTGACGGAGTGCAGCTCCGTTGCCTTCTGTTTCTGGCAGATGCTGATTGGGCTTGGCAGTTGCCTTGCCCTGGTGGGGCGTGCGAAGCACAGCGACGCGGAGTCCCCAGGCAGGCGCAAAGGAGAGCTGCTTTATTGCAAAAACCAGGCCTTTTTAAGCAGTTAGCCCTTTATCCGTCACCTAGTTTTAAATCATAACAAATGTAATTCAGCCAGCCAACATACACCACAGTGTGAACACACAATGGTTATATAACTTGTTTTTCTACCTCTAATTCAGCTGAGTCACTTTCCCATAGTCCTTTTCTGCTTAGCCAAAGTAACAAACCTGAGCCGTGATTTTACAAGGCCTTCCTTTTTTTAATATTTTTTCTTATGTGCAACAGTCAGGAAGAAAGGTGGGGCTTTCCTCAAGACTGAAATTGAAAAAAGAGCCATTTTGCTCTTAGAGTGCTGATCTGCATGTTGGCTGTGCCTGTTTATTTTGGGGTCCATCATATTACAGTCATGTAAGAAAGTTGACTTGTTGCAGCAGGATTGAAACAGGCTTCTGAATCTGTCTTTTGCCTAATAAATCACCAAGATCTAGTGTCCTAAATAACTTAGTTTGTGATCAAAGGGAGGATGAAGCCATTCTCTCTGGCCCATCTGCTTTTGTTCAGCAAAGTAGCAAAGACTGCTGTGCTCTCTTACTCCTTTGAAAGGCTCCAATTACTGTTCGACCTGTAATGAATCTTTCACCAGAGAACATGGTTGGGTACTTGGTTGCTGGCAATTTATTTTTTTTAAACAAACAAAGACATTGTGAAGGATAGATTTAATTATTAAGGCCCTGTGAACAAAATTACTTTCAAGAATAGGTTCTGAGTTACAAGTGAGTGTTGTATGATAAAATTGGCAAAACTGACTCGTGGCATATACTTGTCTTTTGCAAGGCTGGAATGGGCTTATAATACCCTGATGAGGTTCAGTGTGTCCCTTAAGTCCAAGGAAGAACAAGATTCAGATGTACTTGAAATTAAAGATGTTTGTGACTGCTGTTTTAACAGTGGAGTATGCCTACTGATGGAACTAAGCTGCCACCTTTTTATTTAGGAATCAAAACAGCTTTTGTCAGGAAACAGAGTGACACAGCGTTCATAGCAGCTCACTGTGAAATGATCCCAATTGAATGGGTGTGCAGAAGAATTGCTACTGGTTCCTTCCTCAAGAGAAACCCTGGTGTCAAAGAAGGATACAAGTTTTACCCACCTAAAATTGAGATGTTTTACAAGGTAAGTTTCCTTTCCTGTGATGTTAATCAAATTTAAGCAGAGCTAAAATTCTGTATTATCTCATTTAAAATGCTGACAGATAAAGCAAGTAGTGCTAGTGGCTGACCAGTCCTCTCACTATCAGTAGTTTTGCCTATCTAATGTTTTCTTGCATTCTTGTCCAATAGCTATTTTGTCCAAAGTCAATATATTAGTGGCTTACAGTGCAATCAAAGAATAACAAGCCAAACTATACTTAAAATTAGAAAAATGTAGGTAAAAAAGCTTAATGCATCAGTTGAAACAGATGTGTTGATATGTTTGGAGAAATTAAAATAAACAGTACTTGCATGGTGAGAGTAAGTAGCTAGCTAGTCATTTAGGATTCTGACTTGCTCTGGGGATGTGTGCTGAAAGATGTCTCCGGTGTTTGTTGTGTACACAAAGCTTTGTATCTTTTAATGGTTATTTTCCTCTTATAGCAAGCTTGAATAACACCGTGTATTTGTTCTGGTTTTCTTAACAGGATGATGCTAATAATGATCCACAATGGTCTGAAGAGCAAATAATTGAAGCAAAATTTTGTTTTGCTGGACTTACTATTGGCCAGACTGAAGTGGATATTATGTCTCGTTCTACTCAAGCCATTTTTGAGATCCTGGAGAAAGCATGGCAGCCCCAAAACTGCACTCTTGTAGACCTGAAGGTATAAGAATCTAATTTCTCATCATCCTGGTTTTGACAGGAGAAATATCACTGTATAATTACTAAAATACTTACTTTCTTTTCAATGCTTGCTGTCTTTTTAGATTGAATTTGGTGTTAATGTGCTGACAAAAGAAATTGTTCTTGCTGATGTTATTGACAATGATTCATGGAGGCTGTGGCCAGCAGGAGACAGAAGCCAGCAGAAGGACAAACAGGTGGTGCTTTAATCCTTACCTTCTAAGTAAGCAGGGGAGAAGAATGAAGAAAGTAAAGCCTACAGTTTAACATCTGCTTTCAGAGTGGCTTCTTCTAGATGGTCTTAACTTGTTATGGAGGAGTTTGTATGGTACCTTGTGTCCAAGCCCGTTCTCATTAAATAGTTTATCTGGCGTATGGTAGAAAAAAATCCTCTGTCTGCATATATTCAGCTGGAATACCCAACAGCACTATTGACTGGAGCTACCATGATGTAGTGTGGGGTTTCCAGGAATGATGAGGATTTCTGAATTGCACAGATAATAATAAAATAGTTGGATAACAGATTGGTGGGAAGAACAGAAGCTTTGGCTCCCAGGTCTGCCTCTTAAGTTTCTCAGTTTATTTAGAGGGGTATCCTCTACTAGTAGACGTCTGGTGATGCTTAGGAGAGAGCTGCAGTAAGGATGCTTTTCTTTGTTATTTATTTTGGTTAACCATGAATTCAATAATGTAGCCTCCAAAGGTGTTACTAATAGACTTTGCCCACATATGAGGCCTGCAAACAAGTTTGAAACAGAACTTGTCCTGTATTTAAAGTTATGGCATTTATACTTCTCAGGTATCTCTGAATTACCAGATGACTAGTTATGAAGGAACTGGTTTGGGAACGCTGCTGCCAGGAGTTTGTCATAGTTGTTGAGACTAGTAACAGACAGAAAGTGGTGTAAGCCGCAGGGGAAGATTTCAAAGTGTACATGGGAGGAAGGGTATTCATTTTAAATTGGGAATCAAACGTGCTCTGTTGTTTACTTGACTTGAATTATGTAGTAGCATGATTGAGTGAATTGCTCTGACAGTTCCCTGAAATAAGAGACATGATAGCATCATGCAGAACACCGGATGGTACAGTGCTACTGCAAGCAATCATGTCAATATAAATCAAAATTTAAAGAAACTATGTGTTTTTCCTTAAATTTTCCCTGTGAAAAGCTTCCAAAACCTTAATGTCCTTGTGGCTGAAAGTCTTTTGTGTCGTAAATGGCCATAAATTGCAATGTAGAAGGTTGTTTATGCCTGGAATTGCTAGAAACTGTAACTATTTCATTTGAGGTATAATAATAATAATTCTTATCAATTATGGTAGCAAAATTAATCTTTTGTGTACCCAAACTACATCAACTTCATCTGCTGGTTTTGGCTGGGTAGGGTTGTTTTTCCTGACAATGGCTAATATGGGGCTGTGTTTTGGATTTGTGCTGAACACAGGGTTGATAATAAAGAGATGTTTTGTTATTGCTGAGCAGGGCTTCCACAGACCCCAAGGCCTTTTCTGCTTTTGGTACTGCCACACTGGAAAGGAAGTTGGGGGTGCATGGGAGGCTGGGAGGAGACACAGCTGGGACAGGTGACCCCAACTGACCAAAGGAACATTCCAGACCATATGACACCATGCTCAGTGTATAAGTGTGGGGGAAGGAGGAAGGGGTTGCGGGGAGACGTTTGGAGTTGATGGTGTTTTGTCTTTCCAAGTCATGGTTATGTGTGATGTGGCCCTGCTGTCCTGGAGATGGCTGAACACCTGCCTGCCCATGGGAGGCAGTGAATGAATTCCTTGTTTTGTTTTGTTTGTGTGTGCAGCTTTTGCTTATTGAGCTGCCTTTATTGCAGCCCGTGAGTTTCCTCAATTCTACCTTTCAGATTCTGTCCCTGATCTCTGGTGGGAGCGTGAGTGAGAGTCCGTGTGGGGCTTGGCTGCTGGCCGGGGTTAAACCACAACACTCCAATGCTTTTGTTTTCCTTTTTTCAGTCCTATCGGGACCTGAAAGAAGTGACTCCTGAAGCACTGCAGATGGTTAAGAGAAACTTTGAATGGGTTTCAGAAAGAGTAGAGGTACCTGTTTTTATGAATGACACATCTAGACTTTGGTAACTGTGTGCCTTCAGTTCTGTTGACTGCTTTTATTTCTCTCCTCCCTCTCCACTCTTCTCTAGTTGCTTCTTAAAACAAAGAGCCAAGGTAGAGTTGTGGTGTTAATGGGATCTTCTTCTGACCTCAGTCACTGTGAAAAAATAAAAAAGGCATGTGCAACCTTTGGAATTCCTTGTGAATTAAGAGTGACCTCTGCTCACAAAGGGCCAGATGAAACCCTGAGGATCAAAGCAGAGTATGAAGGTAAATGCCAAGAAATACCGATGTGGATTGACACAGCATCATGTTTCAGAATGACTTGGCAACTTAAAAGATTTATGTGGGGTTTCACACTGGCGTTACAATTGTTTCACACTGGCTAGTAGCATGACTGCTCTAACTGATTTTGGTGTAATGTATTGTCCTACTGCCCTGCCACAACTTCCATTACTCAAAGTCTAACCTCTGCTTTTATCCCAGTATCAGAACTGAGATAAAACTACTTTGCCCAAGCCTTGATCATGTTAATAGATTTACTGTAGCATCTTGCTGGTGATACCAGCGTTTCTGGAACAAGAACAGTTTCTCTAGCTGACTGAATATTCTTATGTGTTATATTAGGCAGATGTTGCTCCCACCATGTTTTTCTGTTTGGTAAAGATGTTCTTGCTTATTACTTTAGATGCCATGAGAAAATACCATGAGAAAAAGATATTTGCTTTAAATTACCCTCTTTGCCAAGGAGATTTAACATCTCTTCAAAAGTGTTTATAGCCTAGCAGAGGAGATACAGGAATTATTTATTTCTGTGGGAGTATACACATTCTATGCATACCATTCTACTTGATAAAATTACAAATGTGGTAACCATAGTTAAAACACTCACTTTGAGGTGAACTGTTTCAGATTTAAGGAGAGGAACGCTTAACAGATGCCAGAGGCTTAATGGCTTTGTTCTCGACAAAGCTAAGCAGCACCTCTTCCTCTGATAGTGAGACTTCCCCTCAGAGGCAGAGTAAGAAATGCTAATTTTAGCTGTGGTAAACAGTAGCTTGGATTTAAGGATGTAAGATTTCTTAGAAAATATTTCTCTAAAGGAGGAGGTTGGACACAAAATGTTAGTGCCATGTAATGGAATTGAAAAAATAACTGCAAACACAATTGTGAACTCGGACAAAGTTCCCATAAAAGCAAGTGGTGGAGAACAAGGTGGATTGCTTATCTCTGCATGTCTTCCGCCCTACCAGGAGATGGAATCCCAACAGTGTTTGTTGCAGTAGCTGGCAGAAGCAATGGTTTGGGGCCAGTAATGTCTGGTAACACTGCTTACCCGGTTGTAAACTGCCCTCCACTCTCAGCTGACTGGGGTACTCAGGATGTGTGGTCCTCTCTCAGACTACCCAGCGGTAAGATGATCTTCAACTCATGCTCTTCTTCTGATCTAGCTCTGTGCTGTTCTACCGTGCACACACAGGGCAAAGCATTGGAAAAGCATTGGATCAATACCAAGCAAAGTCTGTGGAAATATGTCATATACAAGCTTTGACTTCTTGATGGCAAAAAGCTCAATAGACACTGCAAAGATTACCTAGGCATAATCTTTAAAAAAAGTTAACCATGGCTTATCCTTGCTAAACATTTCATTTTGAAATTGAAAGTAGTATTAATGGGAATTTAAGAAATTGAATTTTGATGCATTTTTCTTATGATCAAAGGTCATAGCAATCAATGTAGGTATACCTCAACTCTTAACTACTAATTCAAGTGCAGTTTTACTTGTATGATTTTTAACTTTGTTAGTAACTTGAGTGGAGGCACAGAAGTCTTACCTCTGTATAAGGGAGTCATTTGTATGGTGACTTTTGGTGTAAAGTGCCACAAAGCAGTCATACTAAAAATGAAACATGTGACTCTTCACTGGCTTTAAAACTGGATCATTTGGCTCCTGGAGGCTGACACAAGCCTTGCTGTAAATTGTTCTTCAGAGAAAATGTTTTGTTTGACTATAAATTATGCTTTAGTAAGTGGCATTCTTTTCTCTGCAGGTCTTAGCTGTCCCACTACTCTGTCACCTGAAGGAGCTGCCCAGTTTGCTGCCCAGATATTTGGGTTAAACAATCATTTAGTGTGGGCCAAACTGCGATCAAACATGTTAAACACCTGGATCTCCTTGAAGCAGGCTGACAAAAAACTTAGAGAGTGTTCCTTGTAAGTCACACTAACAAGTAACTATTATTAGTTACACAATGATAATGGCGTGTGCATATTCATTCATATTAGGATTTACCCTTGGATGACCTCAAAAAGTCCTGCATCATTTCTTGCAGAAGAAAGCATTGTTAGAGCAGAATAGGAAGTCTGTTGTGTTGTCATTCTTCCCTTGTGTATTTTTTTAATATAACAACTGAGTAGAGATGGGGAAGTAGTATTTTAGGTATCTTTCTGTTGCTTCAGACTGGTGCTGTTCTGCTTTCTAGTCTATACTGTTAACTACAGACTATGTCAAAAGAATGATTGGGTGCAATCTAAATAGAATTCAACTAGTCTTACGCATTTCTGTAACAGTAACATTCTTCCATAGTATTAATGTATGTCTTGAATCTTATTAACTGAACTGGACTGCTGACTAAAGCCAGTGTTGATGCTGTTCTGCTTGCAATGACGGTCTGCTTTCTTTAGCAATAAAATGGCAACATATGCTGTATTAATAGGAAAAGAGTGTGAAAAAATGTTTTAAGAGACTGAAATAAATACATGCCTTACTTTAAAAATGTATATACATACATGTATCTTTTTTAAAAAATATGTGTGTGTATATTTACCCCATTGATATCTTTTGGAATTATGTGAAGTTGACAAGAATTTACTTGTTCATAACAAGCTACAAATACAAATGGTTCGAGTGACCTGTAACTTGGCTTGTTGCCTGTTTGCTCTAATTCTTGCCTAGTCCAGGCTTTGTCCTTTTAAATACTAGGCAGATCTACCTTCAGTAGTTCTATAGGGCCTATGTGATGATGTTGAACTGTCTTCATAGACTTCAATAGCTGTTGCTATTCTGTGTCTATATTTCCTCAATCTGTTTCTGTGGAAATTTTACTGAACTGAACAGGGGAACAAATACTAAAGCAACAAACTTCTGGGGGGAAATCTAAGCATGACTTTCTTGGTTTTGCACACACCAGTCTTCTGAGTAGGTAAGGTTTTAAAAAATATGCAATTACTCAAAGTATGTAACACCTATGCTTTTACAATTCTAAATAAACTATTGAATGCAAATCTGCTTCATGGAGATTTATTGAATAAGTACACTCAAAAGTAGCCTTCAGCTGTGGTACATAACTTCAGGACCTCAAATTAGGTAATAATCTTGCAAGAAGCTTATGCACTAAAACCTGCATGGAACACTATCAGGTGGCAGCCTTCTGAAAGATACTCTGCTACCTGATTGTCTCAGGAGTGTTGCTTTGTTCCTGAAGTACTCCTCTGTGATGGTGTGGTTAGGTCAGGCTTGCCCTGTAGTATGAGTAACTGGATTAAATGTTGCTGCTGGCAACAAATCACAGGCACTGACCACATCTTATGTGCATCTGTATAGAGGAGCTCTAAGCAGTGTTCTCTTCAAAGCAAGGGTTTAAAATTGGTCAAAGCTTACCCTAAAGTAAAAGAACTATAACTCTTTTCTTAAGCATTAGGGCAGATGCTTTTGAAATAACTCTCTAAATGAAATATCAATAATAGTGAGTATTAGTGAAGAACAAAGAGGCTGCAATTCCTTTGTGGCATGATCTGGATGAGAGCATTTAGTCTATCATTAGCAAATTTGCAGATAAATTCAAGTTGGGTTGGCATGTTGATCTGCTGGAGGGTAGGAGGGCTCTGCAGAGAGATTGTGATAGGCTGGATTGAGGGGCTAGGGCCAGTGGTATGAGGTTCAGCAGGACCAAGTGCTAGGTCCTCTACTTCAGCCACAGTAACCCCGGGCAGCACTACAGGCTGGGGCCAGCTGTCAGAAAAGGACCTGGGGGTGCTGGTGACAGCTGCTGAATGTGAGCCAGTGTGTGTGCCCAGGGGGCCAAGGAGGCCAATGGCACCCTGGCCTGTTGTGAGCAATGGTGTAACCAGTAAGACTGAGGAAGTGATGGTCCTCCTGCACTGATGCAGCTGCAGCTCGAGTGCTGTGTCCAGCTCTGTGACCTCACTTTAAAAAGGACAGGGAGTTACTGGCACATGTCCAGTGAAGGGCAACAAGGCTCATGAAGGGTCTAGAAAACATGTCCTGTGAGGAATAGCTGAGGGAGCTGGGTTTGTTTACCCTGGAGCAGGCTCAGGAGGGACCCCATTGAACTCTACAACTCCCTGAAAGGAGGCTGTGGGGGCAGGGGTTCGGTCTCTCCTGTGCCTGCTGTGAGAGGACAAGAGGAGATGGCCTAAAGCTGAGACAGGGGAGATTCAGATTAGATACTAGAATTTCTTATTCACTGTTAGTGGTGTCAGGCATTGGAATAGATTGCCTGGGGTGGTGGAGTCACTGTCCCTGGAGGTGGTCAAAAGGTGTCTGGATGTGGTACAGGGTCATAAGGTTTAGTGGTTTAGGGGTTATAGTGACAGTTCTGGAAGAATGTTTGTGCTGGGTGGATGATCTTAAGGGTCTCTTCCAACTTAGGTGATTGATTCTATGATTCTATACTGTATTTGTGGAAGCATGACTTTGAAGTAAAGATGACAGTGGGATTTTTTTAGCAAGCAAACTGTTAACCAAGTCAGTACTCACCTGCATACTTGCCGAGGCACCTCTGAAAGCATGTCGACAACTCTCCTGACAAGACACTGATGTGAACTTCAACTAGCAGAAGAATTAATGGGTGAAGAGTCCATGCTCTTTTGTTGGCTTGGGTGGGTGAATTGGATCACCTTCTTGTAATGAGACAAGCACCAGAGCCAACAACGTAAAGGAGATTGTGACATTTCTTCCTCCTCGTGGCAGCAGTCTGCTTGCTCTGCTGCATAACAGTACACAACCTGAGGGTGAAGTTACACAACAGGTGAAGTTGTCATTTCCTATTTGGGCCCACCCAGCACTAGGCTGGGTGATTGCTCTGATGGGTGATCAACCTGACAAGCTTACTAGCAACCTGCCCAGCCTAGCACCATGCTGGGATACACAACTACAGCCAGCCACTGGTGTCTCTTCAGCCCATAGTGCTGTGCTCTCGGTAGTATGCAATAAAAATTAGTAACAGATGATGATTTGAGCGCTAACACCTGAAATACCCTGGTCTCTAGTTACTTTTCTCAAATTGCTTCCACCCCGATTATACTAACTTAATTTGTAAAATTGTGCCAATTTACGTGAGGCATGAACATGCTAAGTGCTTTAGTTGCCATAGAGATGGTCATTCTTCAGCTTTTGGATGGGGTGGGTTGTTTGGGGGGTTTTTGTGCAGTCTGTATTGAACTCTCTAGTTGCAAATCCTTGCTTGAGCAGTTGCCTTGCAAAGAAGCACCAGGACAGAGCAGCTGACATTAACAATGTGCTGCTGTAATCAGCAGACAAAACCTGCAGTTTGTCGTATCTGCAAGTATTTTCTATAGCTGTCCTAAAGGTCAGCTGTTTAGTTTAGCTGAAACTTCTTCACAAAGCTTTTGCTGGGAAATGAAAATACCTCCCCTTAATTTGGCATTCCAACTATTACACTGATGCAATAAACTGAAAATTGCTCCAGTCAGAAATTGCCCTTGTGGCACTTGTGCTTTTTTGGTCCGATTTTAAAAACAATCCTAAAAAATTCTTGAATTAAAAAGTGCTTTTATCTTCACAGAACCTCTTACATAGAGCAGTTAATAAAATTTATTTTTATTTGGTAAATTGAGTTGGAATACCTGTAAATGAGCATCTTTTAAGCACCTGCTGTGGGACCTAGGACCCTGAATTAGATCATAGTCCCAGTTAGCAGTTACCTGCTTAACAGTAAATGTTCTTTGAAGATATCAGCAAAGAACTGTTTGACTTAGCAGAGGGAAGTACCAAAGACAGAACTTCTTTTACATCCTACACTGTTTCAAGTACAGGTGAGTGGCAGCTGGTGCTCAGCCTTGCTAACACAAGTTAATTTCCACAAAAAAAACCCCCATTTTGTAAAAATATGGGAAAAATCAGTCATGGCTCCTACAGGTTTGTTCTTTCTCCACAGCTCAAAGGTTAAAGCATCTCTTCAGAGCACTGAAGGTATGTTTCTAACATCTGCTCTCTGTGGGGAGCTGTAAAAGTGAATTGAAGGCCTAGGAGAGAATGTGCTTTAGACTTCTTGGGGATGGCATTACGGCAGTCCCTGTTTTAAAGTACCTCATACCCAAAGAAAAATCATGATTGTTCCCCCACTGGAGTGGGCATTTGGGCATTTTCTTACAGCCTCAGTGATTTCCTTAGCACTGCAACTTGTGAAATAGTGGTAGAAATTCTGAGCCATGTTTTAAAATAAAATCAGAAGTGCCAGTTGCACTGTATTTGGATTGTGCTGCAGTTGGCATGGCCTGTGCATTTTCAGATGACACTGCCTGTTCAAAACTTCCAAAAGCTTACACATGAGAACGATCACTTTTTGGGCTCAGACAAAAATAAAGTGTAAACGTTCTTGGAACACGCAAGACTTGTTTCAAAGTATGTACTAGAGGAGAAAGTTATAAAAGTTTCAAGGGATAATTAAAAAACAAACAAAAATCCAAAACCAACAAAAAAACAACAAAAAACAAACAAACAAACAAAACCCACAAAAAACCAAATACAAACTCAGAATTTCCTGCTGAGCTGAAGTGCCTCTAGAATTGCACTGCAGTCCCAGTTCCCAGATCCCTGTTCCACTTCTGATCTAAATGTGTGCATTCAAAGATCCTCACTGTTGCTGTGCAATGGCTACCTGGATGAGAGGGACCTAAAGCCACTTAGCATCTCCTCTTGCACTTTTGCAAATGCATTTTAGACCTTAACAGGGCAAAACAGCCTCTTCCTAATCAGCCTTATCAGGATACACAAAGTTAGTGTTCCAGTTGGGACCTCACAGCACATCTATCCACACAGAACCTAACATGCACTCTACATGTCAGAACAGCCACCCTAGTTACAAGCAATTTGATCCCCTGGCTGCTGGAGGAAAGGACAAAACATAACCTTTCCCTCAAATTCTTAGAAGGGTGCTTAACCACCGCAGGCATATGGAGAGCTGTGGGAAGAACTTGATCTCTCCCCTTTTGCCCCACACTCTCATTTTGTTTCCTGAAGTAACTGCAAGCGAGCTCGCCTCTAGAGCTTGAATTTCTGCCTTGGGACTCGTAGCAGGACTCAGACAGGTCCTGTTATCTTCTGTACAATGACTTTCCGCAGGACAGGATTTACTTCCTGAACGGTATTCCCTGACTGCAAAGGTGATCTTAGACGGGACTTGTTCCCTGTGGGAGGTAAAATTCAATACTTCTTTAGGAAGGAATGAAGATGCATTTGCACAGAAGTTGGTAAAAGAATGAACTGTAACAGCTTTTCTCTCTCTCCCCTCCCGATGACAGATGTCATCACCAGTAGGAGGGTATCTTCACAGAAAAATAGTCCAGCAAACAAGCTGCCAGAAGCTCAACAGATGCTTGTGAATATCAAGCATTACGTTCAAGGCTTTTTCAATGACAGAGCTTTTCACAGAAAAGAATGGGCACTGCATTCCATTTAGGCTTAAATACACTGATTTTGAACCTTACTATGGTAATATAAGGTGATCAAACTTTGTCCTTAGCCAGCTGTTTTACTGTTCCATAGCTAAAGAACTCATGCTGTGTGATGGGGAAGGGAAGAAAATTTTAAAAATAACTGTAAGAAACTACTTCCAAAATTCAAAATACAATGTACAAAGTACAGCATGGTACTCTCTCCAACCTATTTACTGAAAAGGTTTTGCAAACATTCAGTTGAGTTTGTTGTTCTACCCCACTGTAACGGCACAAAATGACACAATGTGGTACACAAAATATTCACTTAAAAATTTCTAATTTGAGAAAACTGCTAAAAATCATTCATCTCCAATCTCAAATTTCTATCATTCCAAAGAGCACCTATAATAATCACGTCTGTGGAATGGTTACCAAAGAGCGGTACTTATAATTAGCCTTAATGCAGCACTTGTTAAACACAGTAAATTTGCTTTTAATATTGTTGTTGTTTTTCTTCAATAAAGTTTTGCGTTACATAGTTTATACAATTCCAGAAGTAAAACTCGTTATGCACAGGGCAGTAAAGCCCAATTGACACTTGCATATTCACTGTATTAAGAAGTCAGGGGAGCTTATAAAGACACTTAAAAGCCACATCTTTCAGCAGACTAAGGAATACTCAATTTCAAATTCAAGCTTTTGGCAAGACTTAAGGAAAAAAAAAAAATCAACACTAGTTTATTTTGGTATTTCAAGCCTGGCTACAGGGACTTTTCACTGCCAAGGAAAGAAGTCCTGCCACCTGCCTTCTTAAGATCATGGTGATAAAAACATTACATTTCTAAGGTTATAGAATACAGAAGTGGAAAAATCGAGGATTCCCTTTCTTCTTTTATTATGCAAATAAAACTTTCCAAATATTCCCTCAGGACTTTAGTCATACCATAAAGGGGAAATTTACCCTAGATAGAAACTGATATTAGAAGATGATCCAGCAGATTGCAGGCTGCCTGTAATGTTCCAATCTGGTCAGATGGTGGAGGTGCCGTGACTGTCCTCTTCAGAAGCTTCTTTAAAAAGACACCTGGTTTGACGGGGCACAGGCACTCTCAGGCGAAGAGTGACCAGCTCTTTCGTGAGGCTGCCTGAGCAGCAGAGCTGTGCTTGGCACCTTGGGTCATGCAGATGGGGTCTTGCTGATCTCCAGGAGAGTGTCATTATTTCACAAAGTACAAAATGGAAAGGGCCAAGAGGCTCACGGGAACAGGGATTATTAGGGCAGTGAAACATGATTTTAAAGAGTTAAGATTTTAGCTAAGGTTTAGAAGCAATTTATATTGATCAAGATATAAGTTAGATTAGTAAATGGTAGGTTAATGATTATTAGATGCCCAAGCTCGAGCTAACTGTTATATTATAGGCTTGTTTATAGAAAAAGTGGAGTAAGTGAACCGTCATAAGAACAGATTGAAACCACTAAGAACAATGGCCAGCACCTGGACTTGGTATGAATCAATCACGAAGCAGGGGACCTTGGATTGTGCCAGAGGGTCACAGAGACCTGATGAAGACTCTCCTGACTTCATCCTGAGACCACCAACCCAATTTGAGACCACCACCCTAATTCAAGAGAAGAATTGCGCACACGTGAAGGACTAATAGCTTCATTTTAATAGAGAGCGGGGATGGGAGGTGCTAGGGTTATACATATGTATTGTATGTAAGATCTTGGAGAATAAATAGAGAGCAAAGAGCCTTGTTCGGGGCGGCCACGCCTTTTGGAGATGACTCCCGTGCCGCCTGCCAGTGAATAAACATACCACTTTCTAACTTTAATTAGTTAGAGGGCCTTTGTCTGTGACTATATCGGTTTTTAATGACTCAGTAGCTAGGGGGTGGGGTTTTACAACTTGGCCAATAGGGAAGGGAATTGGGGAAGTGACCAATCAGGGAGTGGTTAAAAAAAGAACCAATCAAGGGGGGGAAAGAACCAGGCACTCAGGAACTAACCAATGAGAAGTAACAAATTTACATAACATTGCAAGGGCTCGTGGATTTGACACACTTTGCTCACCATGAGCTAAGGAAGTCTCCTAGGGAGACTTCCCAGGGGGAGTCACTACTAACCGTAACAGCCTAGCAGCTACACATTCTCCAAGGGAGTGAAATCATTCTCTGTGGATGGTCCAGGGACCACCACACTGTAGTATCCCCAGCCTTGAACTCCAGAAGAGAACAAGGCCAGAGTATCTGACTAGCAAGTCAGTGAAATACCTCACTGCTCTGCAAGGACAGTTTTTTTACAACTTTTACATTTTGCAAAATGCAACCTTCAGACCTGATTTAAATAAAGTAGAAAGAAAAGCAGGACACCAGAAAAAAACTTGTCTGACCAATAATCAGTCTGAGACAGGTACTATAATCAGATTATGAACATACCGGTTACATGATGAAGTGCTCATAACCTTAATGTAGGTTAAACGGCAGCTTCTGGATTTACTTAAGATCCCAGAATAGTAACATACGGAAAAGCAAAGTGATTTTAAGTTTCTGACAAAGTTAAAAATATTACAAACTTTTAGCTTTTATTGAAAATTAAATATATTAGCAAAAGCAAGATTTAAGAAATATTTTACAAATGATTTACATACAAGAAAGCCAGTATCAGACATATTCACAAATATGCAAACTTTTAATTACAAAAAGTACCTATTGGCAGCATGATGCTAACCTTGCCACTGCAGTGTGCTCTACTATTTATATGAATAAGGCATAGAACTCACATTCGCACCAACTTAAGTTCAAATAAAACTTTAAGCTTTTGAATCCTGGATGCACAATCCCCGACTGACACACGCACGCACACTCTAAGATTTCTTCTAAGCTCTACAAACTAAGTGTGTGCCCTGGAAGAACAGCCTGAAAAGCCCAGTAGAAATGTAACTGGTACTAGCATTCAGATTTCAGTTTCCTCTTCAAAATGTACAGGCCTAGGTACGTAAACCATATTCACAGTTTAAGTATTTTCAGACAAAAGTACCTTTTTTTTCTGCATTTGCTCCTTAAAGTTGGCTCTCAGTTCAGCATACAGTTCATGTCACCTGTTTTGTGATGCAAACATTTACAAGATAATTTAAAAAAATCTGTGCCATATTTATGGTCAAGATCGTTAAACAAGAGTAGTAATATCCAACTGTGACATTCAATACTATATTTCAAATATTTGTGCAAACAGCAAAAAACCAGTTGAGGCAAACATTTGCAAAACCTTTATTACCTATTCAATGTTGTAAACTTGGACTGTCAGCCTTAAGTCCTGCACTTCCACAGCTTAGAAAAGTCAATTGCTAAAATGATCAAGTCTCAAAAAGGTTCTTTTCTACATAGTGCAAATTTTAATGTAGATAACGTGAAAAACATATCTAGCTGGATTGACTTTGTGCAATTGTCAATGGTCTTCTCTCATGGTTGAAGAAAGTGTGCATCCAATGAACCATGTGGTTCAGGAAGCCAGGAGGGTGGAGAGAAAAAACAGTTCCATTACACTTCTCAAACCAGTGCTAGATGTGCAAAGGCAGCAAAAATTCCAGCTGCTACTACAACCAGAACAGAGTAACTTTTCAGGAAGACCCAGGCGGTTAGTCACTTGGACTGGTCTCTAGAAAAATAGGTGAGTATATGTTGGATTTTTATCAGACGGTCTTTTAAAGACATCATGGAGAGAACTGATAGCTGGTATCTGGGGTCTACTGGAAGAACAGCTAGAAGCCACCAGCACCAAGCAGGACCATTGGGCATTGCCTAGAAATAAAACATAAGCTGGTTACCAAAAACCAATGTCATGTACTTGACTACCATGAAGACACCAAAAGACAAAGTCATCAATGACCAAGACTAGTTTCAAGTTTGACACACTAACTAGAGAATTCCAGGGCTAATCTAATTCCAGATTAGAAGAATGCTGAAAGGATCTCTTCTCCTCAACTGAGAAATCAAACAAAGTAAACTTAAACTAAACTTTATAAAGCAATTATTTTTAAGACAACACAGGAAGCTCATAGGTTACTTGGGAAAAGATGGCTAAGTACAGGACAGTCACCCAATAACAAACTTCCCTGATAAAAATTAAATCTAATACTTGTCATGATGTTCTTAAGGCTTGAATATTCTTGAAGCCTACTGTTTTCATTATAATTACTGCTATTTGATGGATTTCTGTCACTTCCCAATTCCACTCCGCTTCTTATTACCTTCTAGACAGAGCAGGACTACTTAGCAAGTTTCTTCTAAGCAGTTAAAACTCTCTAACTTTTCCCTGTACTTTAATTACCAACAGCAACCATTAGATGTCAGGCCTTGAACTGGACTTAATACTCCTCAGTGGAGGTCCTACCACTGCAGAGAATATTAAGTACCTCAAATGATTTGCAAAAATACTACTGGTAGTATTACACACCAGGATAACATTTCCTCATTTGCAGTTGTTATCACACAGCTGACACATTTGTCTGCTATTATAAATCTCACATACACACCCACAGTATTCCTATGCTGCTGATTATTCTGGTTTTGCACACATATTCCTCTTTCCTAGTATGCTGTTTTAGATCAATTAAATTGTTCGAAAATCACTTCTGACTTCATGCACCAGCCTCTACAGAATTTACAGTCCCCCCAGATAAACAGAAATAGCATCTACAGTCCCCATAGTTTCATGGATATATGTAGCAGATGAGTGAGGGACAAGCTCCCCTAAGATCCCAATTCACACAAAACTCCACTTTGAGAACCAAATCTTACATATTTTTAAATGTTACTTTTCTACAGCCTCCACCACTCCCTCAGGATCTTACCTTCATTAACGGTTTATAATAACCATCAAAATAGATTGCTGCAGCTAGTTTACAGCATTAGCTCAGAAAGGAGGAAAGTGTTATTTGTGATTACCTCTTTGCCAAAGGTTAACTGCCTGAACATAGCAGATTCAGTTTCTTAACTTTCACAGGGAGAAAATAGAGAATTTTATGAATTTTGAATTCTAACAGTTTTACATAAACTAACGGTTTAACTGTTACTGGAACTTAAAGTGTTTTCAGTTTACTAGTTTTATTTCCACATCAGCATATCATACTTTTCCTGGAGAAACTGCTGACCAGTGACAGAATTGCTTTTTGTTGCTCATTTTAAGAGAAACAAGGTGCAAGCCTTATTGTCTTTGAAGCTGGAGAAAAAAGTGGGAGTTCTTCTTTTAATACTTAGCAGTTGGAAATAGGGCTTTTATTTTTAGAAATAAGCATCTAATAATGAATATTAAATGATGTCTCACCTGTATATTTTCCTCCCTGTCAGGCATTGGTCCAAAGTGCTGAAGAATCTGAGTGCGAAATTTGTTTCTTAAGTTTTGGAACCAACTGCAGGCCTGATTGTAAACGAAATTGTGAAGCTCTCTTAATTTCTTTAGTTCTTCTTCATCAGCAACCTGTAGAAGGAAAGTTATGAAAATATGGTTAGTGATAAACAATTAAGCTAAAATAAAAATAATCACTCAATTTCAACTATATTTACATGCATTTCTTGTGTTCTCCATAACCTTGACTGCTAACGACTGAATGGTAAAGAAGTATTGTAATGTTTTTAATATTACAGCTTCAAACTTGAAACAAAAATTAGGGTTTTCTTATTTGTTTATAGTAATAAAAAACTAAACTAGCTTCTAGGGACCTAAAAATTTGAAAGAGAGCTTTCAAGAACAAATCAAGCAAAAATCTTGATATATTAATACTAATATATATTTAGACAGCATTCTGGATACCTTAACATCTTCCAAATATTCAATGTCTGCAGTGCAATAACCATCTTTCATCCCTCTCCGTAAAACTCGAAATCTCTTTCCACCAATTGTATCAACAACAGACCGTCCATCAGGTAGAAAATGAACGTTCCTAATTTGCAGCATGCAACCATAATCTGCAAAACTAAAAGGAGATCTTGTCAGTAATGCAGTTATACACATCTGAAAAGACGCTTTTTGTAATTAAAAATGACAAAAGAGAGGGAAGCTTACAATTAGGATGTAAACCTACCCATTTTGAGAATCACTTATGCACATCCCAAACTGTTTAGTTCCAGTTTCCATACTCCTGCGAATCATGAGTCGGTATCTTGGCTCAAATACATGTAGAGGGCAAGGCACAGTAGGATATGCCATAGTGCAAACAAACATTGGAACATTCTTGGTCAAGCTTCAAGAGAACATAAAATGAAATATATGTCTTCAAAATCTAAACATTGAGCTATGCCAAGACAACACATTTTTTTCAGTATGTCTGCTTTGTTTGAGATCATAAAGCACTATTTTTGAAGTCAAAATAGGTTGTAGAAACTTTCCTGAATGATAAACTCACATACCAGTAACAGTGGCTGAATACCTATGTACTCATTTGCATAGATACTGGACAGTAAGACTCACTGTTATCTACGTAGTGAGTATCTAGTGAGTGAATGAAGGGCTCTGCTTTGTGGATGGGGGCATCAGCTACTTTTTGATTTCTGCTTCAGTTTGAGCTATAAAATTAAGCCCTCAGAGACACAGTTTTCCTGTAAGTAAAAAGATGTAGTAGTAACTAGGTCACCATTTAGATTATTTTCAAGGAGGGACTCCAGATCACAAGATGCAATGTAGTGTTTAATTTGCACCTTGCAATATGCCTCAGCAGGCGTAACTGAAAAATAAAGTATTTTTTTCATCCTATTTTATCAAGTATGTATAATTGATAGTAGATACAATCAAGTTATCATTAAACATTACTAGGTGTTTAATTTTAATGCCTTTCAGACTATAAAACATAATTCTACTGAATGGATTCTGTTAAATAAGTTGCATGAGCTGTAGTTTTAAATAATTTTCCAATATTCATATCTACAATACACAACAGTCTACGTATTTGAAGAAGTCTCTGTGAGATAAACAACACATTTACAAAAAATCCCAACAATGTTTTTATCACATCTGTCTGTATAAGATTGTCTTTTATGAATTGCTTTGCAAGAAATTCAAGTCTCCGACACTGCAGTCAATTGAAGACAATTTATTAACAGCAGCAAAGCTAAAACCAAAGCTCCCTGACAGTGCAAGCAGAAAGAGGAATGGAAGGGGAAACATATGTTTCACAGAACCATAGAACAACCTAGGTTCGAAGGGACCTTAAAGGTCATCTAATTCTTCCAACCCCACTGCCATGGGCAAGGACACCTTCCACTAGATCAGGTTACTCATGGCCTCATCCAACCTGGCCTGACCAACCTAGTGAGTGACCTTCTATGATGGAGTGACAAGGGAAGGGCTACAGGTATCATTTTATCTGGAATTCTGTAAAGAGTTCTCCCCTCAACGTCCTCTCCAAATTGGAGAGAGATGGATTTTATGGGTGGGCCGTTAGATGGCCGTTAGACAATAAAGTGTTGGATGGTTTCAGCCAGAGGATAGAGGTCACTGGCTCAGAGTCCCAGTGACCAGTGGTGTCCTTCAGGGGTCCATACTGGGACCAGCACTGTTTAATGTCTTCATCAATGACACAGACAAAGGGATCGACTGCACCCTCAGCAAATTTGCTGATGACCCCAAGCTGAGTGGTGTGGTTGACACAACTGAAGGATGGGATAATATCCAGAAGAATCTGGACAAGCTTCATACTCCTTCCTGCACCCGTAATATACCACGATTAATGACTATAAAAATAAAAAAGCATTTCTAAAAGGGATTTCCATACTAATTTCTCAAGTTTTTCAAGACAGGAAGCTTACTTGGAGTGTTCTGCAGTTTCTTCAGCATGAACTCTTTTTCTCTCAAATAATTCATCGGACAAATATTTCATTATTAATTCCTCCAGCAGTTCTGTGATACTGTACTTTCTGCTTGCAAGGTACTGTGAACAATTAAAAAAAATTTCTTTTCATGTATCTTAACAAAAGGCTTGATAAAACGCAGTTTTATAAAAATATGATCTATGAAATTTCACAAAACTCATGACAACTTACAGCTCTGAAGTTTTTGTTTCATTAATTAAAACCTAGTGATACTCTAATATTTGAAAATTAGATTCTCTGAGTAAGTTCTTAGTGTCTGACAATTTGAATGTCTAACTCAGTTTGTATTTCTAAGCTTACCAGGGACAGAACTGATTTTCCAGGGTATACAGCCACAGCAATAAGAAAAGTGTATAGAAATCACAGAGAGGTTTAACTGAATAGTTACCAAAGTTTACAAATATGCAGGATTGAATTACACCACTGAAGTGAATGGTCACAGAAACATAAAACCTCTAAGACCCTGGGACCCTTTTCCGTTCTAGCAGTAATCAATCCATAGCCCAGGCAAATCCAATTTGTTTGGTTCAAGTGAAACAACCTTTAAAACTATACAGTATTTGTAATTTGTGAGCTTTACTGAGAAACAATACCTCTTTCAAGCTCTCCTTACAGAGTGGACACTGGGGAGCATGATCTAAACACCGTTCCAAACAACCTTTGCAAAAAGTATGTCCACAAGGAGTTGTTACTGGCTCAAAGAATAGTCTGAAACAAAATTATTAAAAGTTAGATGTCATGGCCTGTGTGTGTTTTCCTAAAAATATCAATGATTAATCTCTTGAATTTTTAAGACTAGTTATATACATACTATACATATAACGTTATACTATAACGAAGCAAACTAGTCCCAATTCTCCTTATTCTACTTTTTCCTCTACACTGCAGTTTGTTTCCATTTACTGCAACACTCAAATCTGTTTTCTGATGAAGCTGGACACATTCCAAAACTCCGGGTAACTAAACATTTACCCTAATATACAAAGATCTTGGTCTCCCTACGCAGAGATTCAGAATACACAAAACCAGGTGATTCTTTCAGAAACTGAGCTGTTTTAAATGCAAGACTGCATACTAATAACAAAACTATTAATAGTTCAGTATACACTGTGCATTTTACATTATTTATTCTGAAAATAAAGATTACTCAGTAGGAGTTTTCAAATACAACATCAGCTACATTTAAGTAGACTAACATTCTGGAGCATCTATGTCTCCCAGACAAATACAAGGTTCACAGGCTATGCACCTAAGCATTAACCTTCCCAAAGTAAGTTTTATTGACTGAAGAACCCCTAACATTTAATCACAAAAGATCCTTTGATGGTTACCTAGAAGGACAACTTGATTTGAATAGTCCTACAGTATATAAGAGCGTAGCAAATTTAAATACACATGTAAGTGCAGGGATAGTGAAAAGCTGCAAATTATTGACTGATATCAGAACTCATAACAACTTACAAGTATCTCAGTTTATACATGTAATGGGTATGCAGCCTGTACAGATAAGCATCTGTAACAAATACTGAATCAAGGACGAAATCTTACCTCATACATAGAGAGCACTCAAAATCTGATACATCAATCAAATCCCCTGGGATTGTTCCAAAAGCCAGTGTCATGTCCCTTTTTGTACTTTCTGAGGAAAAGCAGGACAAGATACTTCTTCAAACAAAGGCACAAGGCAGTAAATACTTTAAATTTCACAGTAAGTGACTGTTTACCTCCTTGCTTTTTGTGTTTGTTTCTTCCATCTTCACATACAACTGCATCCTGTTCTGAAAAGGAAAGCTTTCTTTTTAACAAAGCACCTTTTCCTTGGCCAGAGAGAAGGGGTTCAGAAGACACTCTCTTTAAGCCATCTTCCTTGGCAAGGTCTTTTGTTGAGTTAAGAGCATGGGCAGACTGTGCACGATTTAAGCCTCCACTCACAGGCTCCAGTAGATCTGATCCTCCTAAACCCTGTAACAGTAAGATGAACTGAACTGTATTCTAGGAGTAACACAAATCTAAGTATGTGAGACGTGACTGCGCAAAAACACATAAGTCAAACTGACACCCAAGTTAGTGGATACCCATTAGTTAACTAGAAAAATTTCTAAGTCAAGACAGTACTCAAATTTGCTTAGCATTAACAATTCAAAAATCTTCACCCACTTCAAACAAAACAAAAATAATATTTTATCTGCTTCAAAAAAGAAAGAAAAATTGTATTTCTCTTTATTTTGAAGTTCCCAATATGAAACTTCAGTGCCTTCTAATATTGTATTTTTTACTCATTCTAGTGAATTAAAATGAGGAGTTTTAACACTATGAATGAAAATAAATCACTCCCAAACCAATTTAGCCAATTACATAAAATCAGTATTTACGCTGGAAAAGTGTGACAAATAAGGGTATCAGTACATCTGATGTATACACAACAGTCAAAGACAGAAGTTACTGTAGAGTTTTTATTACCTGCAGACGACACAGCTGTAAGTTGCAGTAAGACGCTGTCACCTCAGAACCAAGTATAAAAGGTTTATTTCTAATATGGGGTGAATTCCAAGCAGATTCCTTCAGACTCTCACCTAATTTCTCTGGTGACAAAACATCGCACAGTATCTGGAAAAAACAGCTCAATGTTAACAACAACAAAAAAGAATCCAGACATACCTTTGCCATAAATTTACATCTCAAAAATTAAGAAGGTAATCTACATGAAGTTGATCTCATGAACAGATCTTTATTCAAGCAGTAACTGTGAAGGCAGAGTTGAGCACAAACCTATGTATGTAGAAAGAAACATACCTAAGTTGCTAAAAAAGAAATCGATCTAAAAATCTTTTCTACTACAAATCAAACAGAGTTAGATATTATTAATTCAGTATTATGCAGCTTTTCAATGTAAATTTTTATTATCATAGAAAAAACTGTTGTGCTCTAGGCACAGAGGGTTTCAACTAGGAAAATTTCACTTGTTGCCTGCTTTCCAGTTTTCTACATATTCATTTAGTAACTTCAAACACACAAGTACTTTTCAACATGTATATAAAACATGTACATTGGGACTAACTCTTCAAGGTAGGATGATTTAAGAGATATCTTAAAAAGAATCTGCCACCTGAACATTCTACATATGTAATGAAGATTTTAGACACTCCAAGTCTAGCATAATGGGAGTGTCATAAAGGAATCAAGTCAGAGATAGGAATCCAATATCATAAATAAAATTACCTTTTCTACTTCTAGCTTGGCTGGAAGAAAGTCCTCATCAAGGGCTAAGCACTGTAGAAACAGTTGTAAGGCATCACCTACAAAGCCAGAGTCTTGCAGCACTTTTCCTTTCTGAAAGTAGACCTGAGAAACAGATACCACAAAGACGTTTGTAGAGGACAGGGAGAACTGCAGTATTGATCCTATAGGCATTACCTCAGTGCTAGAATTAGAACCTGCCATGACAGAAAGAATGCAGCTTTAACAGATTTGAACTGTGCACAGTGTGCGTGATCCACATCCCTTGTCTAACACACATCCTCTACAGTGTTTGAAAAGAGCCACGGGATAGGCTAGCAAGAGTCTTCTTCCAGTTAACTTGTTTTATCTTGTATAAAGGATTAGAAACCTCACTAGTGCTGAATTCATAGCCCTTAATTTCCCTCTTCTGTGAGCCTTTGGACAAAAAGAAGAGGGACAAGAAATGCAAATTATTACATAACCTCACACAACAGCTTACAGGATAATTTTTTTGAACTCTCTTTCATTAAAAGCCTTATGGTTCCAGCCTTCAGAAGGGTGAATACAAGTAAAATAATCCACACAACTTTTATCCCTTACCTACGTTCCAACCTATATTCTTAAAACAAAACAATGCACTCTCAGAATTAATTGCTTCTTCCAACTATTTTATGCTTGAACACTGAATACCAGCTGGGGAAAAAAAATAAAAATCTGTGTACTGTTTTCCTTAAAAGAAAAAAAAGAGGGAGGAAAGACTACTGGATTTTACTGAACTTACTCAAAAGTAGATAACATTGGAACTAAGAACTTATCTCAACTTTTAAAAGTTGCACTGACATTAACAAAAATAGTTAAAGTTAGATAAAAACAAGTTATTAAAAAAAAAAAAGTTAAAACTACAATATCTATTTGTATATATGAATTTGGATAACAGACCAGAAACTAAACTTAAAAAAACAAACTAACAAACCAAAAAAAGCCCAAAAAAGACTCCCCAAAAACCCCAGACCAAACAAACAAACAACTTCCCCCCGCCCCCAAACCCCACAAAACCCCCCCAAATAAACAAATAACCCAAAACAACCCCCAAAAGATTCTACCAAACCCCAGAATGCAGTTTCTACAGAATGACTGAGTATGAACAGTAACACCTGTTCAACAACACTGGCAGATGAGGACACGCATCCTCTTTGACAGATTTGAGTGGTTTCCTTTAAGATGAACCCTGAAAAAGGGAAGTTTGCTAGTCCTCCTCTTACAGTTTATTTCCCTACCAAGGTAAGGATTGTTACAGGAACCCATCCATCAAACCAAGCTCAGTTCTGTTAAGCAAAGTGATGCTTCCTTCCAAACACACAGGAAAAAGTAGACACTACTACCAACACTGAGAGGTGAAAAGCAGGAGGCTTTATGAACCTGCAGTAGCCACGGAACTGCTGAACACAGGAGAAATCAAGACAACTGCATTTATCTCCCCTTATGTGGCAAGATCCTGCTGCTCCTGCTGTGTTCAGAGTTTAGACAGTTCTGACAACATGTGTTCTGAAGACCACAGACTCCCCAGGCTGCCTATGCTACTTGCAAAGCTCAGTTCCCACTGAGTTTATTTGGGCTTTTTGAAGATAAACCTTCCAAGCTAAAACAGCAAAGTGTCCCTCTTTTAACAAAAATTAACAACTAAACAAAACAAGCCCCAAACCGCAGCTGTTACCGGTTACATCACCATGAACTATTCCAACTCTCAGTGTATCTGTCAACCAGCCCTAACCTGCCATACTCATCAGGAGCCTGTCTCATACGAGTCAACTGTTTTAAAGATGACTTTTAGCATTTTGCACGCGTTAAAGAGACAACATTTAAAGTAGCTGATTTAGGTTTTCAAATTGATGCAAGTATAAATTGAAATTTATTAGTTTTACAAATACAATATTGAAAAATGATGAGTTCATAACAACTTACCTCTGGCCAATTTGGCATTTTAGAAATAACAAAATTTAGATCTTCTATGGCTGTTTTATATTCTTGGAGGCCAACATATGACTCAGCTCTGTAAATTCTTAGCATCAAGTCACTGGAATCTGCAGACAGAAATTAGGTAAAATCTTTTAAAAATCAGAATTTTGTAATTTTTAATTAGATTTGCTTCTATAGTGACACAACATAATTACAATTTTTTGTACAATATATCCAAAATTAGTGGAGTACCTTCTCCCTCACACCCTAGTGGTTGAATAACAAAAGTGGCAGCAATTCCTGTTCCATGTCTTGTAAGCTAAGGAACAAATTTTGGATCCTAATGTATCTTGCAGCAACAAGAAAATTTATTTTCAAATACCGAACAAAGAGGCTCACAAAGCACTGCTCAGTACTGCTGTGACAACAGAAATTGAGGCCTAAATTAACTTTATCTTTACAGCACATCCAATCAAAACCACAGAAACCTGGGAATTTACCACACTTGTATTAAAAGTCTAAGTAGTACAAAATTTGTTTCAAATACCCAAGTTTTTCTGCAGACTGCAATTTGTTTTTATAGTGCCTGATCCCTTCTGACTATGGCTGGAAATGCCACTTTCACAGTGGCAGCCATCTGGGAGATACCAGAACCAGGCTTTATCGCTATGTGATAAAAACAGATCGCAAATTCCAGAAAGCCTTTAGTAAGGGCTGGCAGCCCTATTGTAAGGAGTTGTAGTAGTGGAACTTCTAGAGTGGAAAAAAGCAAAATGTGTTCAGTAAGGACAAGTTCCCATATCCAACATACAGCATTTTGCACTTTGAGTACTGCAGCCTCTAAATGGGAAGACACCTGTCTCCTTGCCACTAAAACTATGGTTTTGTAACACAACTAATTGCAGTTGCTGCTTGGAAAAAATGCCAGAACACTGTTTTAATCTCATTTGTTTTTATTAATAGACCTGCTTTTCATTGAAGGAGATAAACTAGTCTAATTAGTGTAGTTGGTCTACCGTAAACAAATACTAAAATCAACTAATTCTTTAGGTTTGTTTCAAAAAAGGTTTTCTTGGTGGCTATCATTTCAATTTAATATTCTGATTATTCTAAATGTCTTGTATAAATTCTCATAGATTTCCAATACTGGCCTGTTCTACAGTTAGAAGGCATCCTGGTCAATGCTCCCATAGACTGCAACACACAGCATTGTGAATTTAGATTCATAATGCTACACGTAAAAAAGATCTTAACAGAAAAGAAAGAGTTAAGAAAATCAGAGAAGAATTCATTTAGCTGAAACTAGAGTGTCTTCCTGAATTATCGTTCTTTTGAGTTGACAGTTTCCCCACAAACATAAATATTGCCAAAGCTGGTTCATTTCATTTTCACATTTGACATAATAAAATGTTTGTTTTTACCGAAGTCTGGGAAACTTTCTTGGTCTGAGAGTGACACTAATTCTGCAAGCAGAACAACTCTGAAGCCTGATTTCCTGTGGCTGTGCTTTGTGACTGCTAAAGCCTAGCAAGGTGAGAGCTCAGATTAAACTCTTCAGATAGTTCTTCGTGTTGTACTTGACTCTTTGGTGTCCAACAGAGTTAGCAAACCAAACTCCTCTGTTCAGAGCCAGCAGTAAGTGCGGGTCTTTGTTCTCTGATAAGCTGCCTATTTGCACAGAATCAGAGGAAGCTCATCTGTTTCACATTTTCAAGTGCAGAACATGACCTGAGGAACTGTGAGCCTTTTTTCCTAAAGGGAAAATGAGGGGTAGTTTGAACATAAAAATGTGAGTTCAAGTCTGCAGTGGGTAGATATTTTATCCACTTTTTTCCCCATGAAAAATGCATCCAACTGAACTAGTACAAAACAGTTTAGCTGAGATCCAAACTCTGCTGCTGAACATACAAACGCTGTCACTGAATGAACAATAGATATGACAAACTGGGTCTGAATATTCAGAAGACCAAAGGTAGATGATTACTAGTAGCGTTCCTCAAAGCTTAGTATTGGGGCCAGTCCTTTCAATATCTTCATCCACAACCTGGACAAGAGGATCAAGTGCACCAAAAGTTCACAAATGACACAAGTTGGGTGGGAGTGTTGATCTGCTGGAGGGCAGGAAGCCTCTGCAGGGGGATCTGGACAGGCTCAATCAATGGGCCAAGGCAACTGTAAGAGGTTCAGCAAGAACAGGTGCCAGGTTCTGCACTTGGGTCACACCAGCTCCCTGCAGTGCTACAGGCTGGGGTAAAAGTGGCTGGAAAACTGCTCAGTGGCGAAAGACTTGGGAATGCTGGTTGACAGCAGCTGAACCTGAGACAATGTGTGCCCAGGTGGCCAAGAAAGCCAAAGACATCCTGGCCTGTACAAGGATTAGTGTGGCCAGCAGGATCAGGACAGTGATCATCCTCTTGTACTCAGCACTGGTGAGGCCATGCCTCGAATCTTGTGTCCAGTTCTGGGCCCTGCACTACATAAAGACATTGAGGCTCTGGAGTGAGTCCAGGGAAGGGTGATGGAGCTGTGAAGGATCTGGAGCACAAGTCTAATAAAGAAAGGTTGAGTTTAGCCTGGTGAAAAGTGGTCTCAGGTGGGATCTTATCACTCTTTACAGCTACCTGAAGGGAGGTTGTAGACACAGGGGGGTTGGCTGTCTTTTCTCCCAAGTAACAAGCAACATAACGAGAAGAAACGGTATGAAGGGTGGTTTAGTATGGATATGAGAATATTTTTTCACTGGAAGGGTTGCCAAGCATGGAAACAGACTTCTCACAGCAGTGGTAGAGACACCATCCCTGGAGGGATTTGAAAGATATGTAGATATGGCACTTAGGAACACAGACTACCAATAGGCTCAGAAGTGCTGGACTAATGGTTGGACTCAATGATCTGAGAGGTCTTTTCCAACCTAAATAATTCCCTGTTTCTATCTAAATTTGTACATCCAATTTTTTAATGAATATTTAATTTCTATGCTTTATTACAGTGAAAAAAACAATTTTGCAATGTTTCAGCATATACTTTAATATTAGTTTTTTCAGCTAAAGAGAGGATGCAAGCTAATTTTGAATCTTTGAATCAAAGAGAGCGTAAACATAATTAGTTCTGAACTTTCAATTTTACTGACCAAATACATTGTAAATACAGAAATCACTCACTTATAGCATCCCAAAGACAAATGATTTTAACAAAAAAACGCACCAAGTATCTGCAAAATACAGCTGTGGGTATCAGCTGTTATTATTACATTAATAGGAAAGTAAACAAAGGTGTACACACAAAATCACATTCAATATGCATTCTTGAGTTTTATATTACTTCCAAAGCATCTGCTCTTACTGCAAATATAAACATACCAATAAACAGATCACCTCTGATCTGATTCTGCATGCTTTTTATATAGTTCTTAATACAGCAAATGCTTCAAAATTAAAGACATGCATATCAAAAACCCCATGTAGAAATACTTTAGTACACAGTATTTATTAAGACAGTACTACAGGACCACCCTACTAATCAGAGTTGGAACACACAACCCTTAAGAAAATGCCAAAAAACCTGGGCTTGTTTAGCAGAAAATAATTCCTGAAGGCATTGGGAGAACACAGCAGATTTTCAGAATCCAAAAGTGGGTTACCTGTAAGACTCTACTGAAGTATGCCGTGAAAACACAAGAGACAATGGTTATAAACCAAAACAATGGCAGTTAAGGCTTCAAATAAGGAAAAGATTTTTCACTATGAGGATAATTAACCTTTGAGCAGGTTGCTCAGAGCAGCTGTGGAATTGTCAACCTGTAGGTTTTCACGATCCAGCTGTACAAAACGTTAACCAAACTGCTCTGATCACAGTATTTGTTCTGCTTAAACAGGACACTGATTGCTCAACAGATCTCCTGAGGTCCACTCCAGCAGGAATGAGTGAGATTCAGATCAAATTCAACCTATCAGTGGTGTGTTTCAGGACACTTGATTAAAGGCAAGCTGCGCTTGTGTTTCAGTTCAAGGGACCTTCTTTAACTAAGCCATTTCATTTCAACTCTTGCAAGGAATATACTACCTATATGAATGTTAATATTCCTTATGGCTTTTTAAAGTCACTTTTGCCCAAAGGCAAATAGAACTCTTTCAAATGTTTCAGAAATGGAAGAAAGTTATGGCAAGATGCTTTTTGAGTAGAGGTTTAGCATCAACGCCTTATTTAGGACATCAGATTTATGTTTATCACAATTTTTTAACTACATGCATTAAAAAGAAACAGATGAAGCAGCAGTAAGGAAATGCTGAAATGGAACATGAATCATTTTAGACATTAACACATTTCTTAAGCTACATCTTTTCCATCTCTAAGTGACTTCAAAATTCATGATCTGAAGGAAGACAGAAAGTACACCAGCACTTATTAATTTATCTATTGGCCTGGAATCACCTTCAATTTGTAGTTGTGAATCCACAGCTCTAAGTTCACATTTAATGTATGTCTGCTCTCTGACTCACAAAGTTTTTCAGTATCTTTTCCAGAATATGTGGAATGTTGATAATTCTCAGGAATGGAGACACAACAAAGAATCATACAATGGACCTTAAAGTGAACTTGTAGCACTTAATTCTAGCACATGTACTGAATTTGAATAATAAAATTTTCAATAAGCACCACAGCTGCTAAGTATATTCAAATTTTAAACCCATTTTGAAACCAAAATGGAAGATGTAGATTCACACAAAAAAGAATCAAAATTCTTTCCCCAGAAAGATCTAAATAATATTCCTAAATCCATAAAAGAAAGATTAACAAAAAATCCGTAATTAATTTACTCTTTTATTTTTTCAAAGCAGTCTTGAAACATGAAACAGGAGCCCTGTAAACATATGTGAACAGTAACTGGACTCATCACTTCTACCCTGAAAACTACTGAGATTTCTTTGTGACCTGTATAAGTTAATGCTGTACTTCAGGAAGAAGTCTGCATTTTTAGAGGTTCAAGATTTAAAATCCATCCTGTATCCTACCCTTTGGAAACACCCCAGCAAATAAAGTAGAATTGATAGCCAAAACTGAACCCCTTAAAATTAGGTTGTCAAAAAGCATACAAAATAGATCTTTGACTTAATCCCACCTACGTTGAGAACAGTTTATTCTGGAACTAGACCTAATGTATCTCCCCAGAACAGATTGGAAGGATTAGACTTATGCAACCTTTTGGTTTTTCTCCTCCACTGCAGCCAACTGTACAAACGTAACACACTTAATCTGTAAAAATATTAAAGTCTAAATTACCGAACAGAAAAAAAAAAAAAAATCCTGGTATAAATCATAACAGAACCTCCCATGTCACCCACCAGGTGTTAAAATCCATAGTCAAATTAAAAGAACAAAGGACTCTCTCACTGGACCCATCTAGGTCTATCAATCACACAAATATGACTCCCTCTACAAAGAGTAAACTTTGAAAAATTGAGCGTGTTTTAAGAGTCCATGGTACCGGCCAGACACATATATAGCTAAGGACATAGGATATCCCAAAAGCGTGCCTCTACCTCCCCTCTTTGCACCCTCTTCAACACTATATAAAACTCCAACCACACCCACCTATGATGTCACTGCCATTACACAACCTGTCCCCCTCCGTGCCTGTCTGCTTATGCAACTGGGCTCGGCCTGCTGGGAATTGTCTTGGTGACACTTAAGACTGAAAATAGGTCTCTCTCTCAGGAAACAAGGTTAAATACACCAACGGAATTTCTCTTTGCCCGCGCACAGCGATTACCAAACACAAAACGAAGCAGAGCCCATAGACTCCTCTGTAAACAAGTCCCACAGAAGCGTGCGGGGGAGACACGACGGAGCCCATGTGGGACGCGCCCCATCACATCTGGAGTAAGCAGAAGCAAGTGTACCCCACTGCGAGGCTGGGCGCTCAACCAAGGGCCGGGCAGCGGCACGTCCCCTCCATTCCGCTCTCCCAATGGAGAGGTTCCTCGAATCCCTTCAAACTCGAGAAAACTTCGGACGCTCTTCACCGGCCCCTGTCGATTGCTGACCGTCCCCCACTAAGGGATAAGGGCACATCTACCTACTCCACCACACCCCCAGCCCCCCGAGCCTGCCGTCCCGGGCTACCAGTCCGTCCCGGTCCCGCCGGACACGGGCGGTAGGGGCGGGGACCGCGCGGCTCCGGCGGGCGGCACGGGCGGAGGAAGGGAGCGCTCCCCTCAGCCTTACCTGCTCGCAGAGCCTGGTTGACGGCGCCCAGCGCCTCTCGGAAGCGGCCCTGGGCCAGCAGCTCCTCTAGCCGGGTCCCAGCCCTCGCCCTCTCGCACTCGCCCGGGAACCACTTCTCCGCCAGCCGGTTGAGAACGACGCTGGTGCGCAGCGGGGCCGCGGCCGTGCTGGTGCCCCCCGCCGGCAGCAGCCAATCCCGGCAGCGGCGGCAGCGGGCCCGCAGCTCCCTGCGGAGGCAGCGGCGGCAGTAGGTGTGCCCGCACGGGACGGTCACCGGCTCGCCCAGGAACCTCCCGCAGCCGCAGCAGCGCAGCGAGCCCTCGGCGCCGCGCTCCCGGCCCCGGCCCGGGCCCTGCCGCAGGCGGTAGTTCAGCACCAGGCAGTCCACGAGGGTCCCGAGGCGCTGGGCTCCGCCGAAGGGGCCGAGGCACAGCGACGCCAGGGACGCGCCCACCGCCTCCTTCAGGCGGCTCGCGGGCACCAGCCGCGCCAGCAGCAGCTCCCGCTCTTCGTCCGCCCCTTCGCCAGGGCTCCCGCTGCCGCCCGGCTCCGGCGGCAGCTCCGAGCCCGCGGCGGCGGCGGGAGAGGACGCTGCCATCGGCTGCGCGGCTGCGGCGAAGGGGGTGTGGCGCTCCCTCTCCGGACGCCGGGATGGGCTCCGGGCTCGGCGCGGGCGGGGGGCGGGAGGAGGCGGGGGGAGGTTACAAAACACCGCTCCACGCGCGCGCCGCCAACGGCGCGGGGTCACGTGGGGGGACGGGGCGGGCCCGTCCGGGAACGCCCGTCCACAGGGGCGCCGGGCCCCGAACCCCCGCGGCCCGCCCGGCACCGGGGAGGGGGGAGCGCCCCGCCGGGCCGGGGATGGCTGGCAGGGGAAGAGGGACAGCCCCACGGGTTGACTCCTGGGAGCGGCTGCCGTGGTGAGGGTCGGGCGTTAGCAGGGCTGTGGGGGAGGCAGGGATAGAGGGGCAGAGCCGCCCGGGCGGGGAGAGGGCTCTCCAGCGGGGAACGGGGGTCTGTAGCTGCCGCGGTGCCCGCCGCCCTCCCTGCGGCTGCTGCTTGCGCTCGTCTTGGGCCGCTTGGGCTGGCTCCTTTTCCTTCTGTGTTAGTCTTTTAATGGAGGACACGATAAGATAAAAGTTACAAGGTTAAGGAAGAGCTCTTTGTCCTTAGGGTTTATTTCCTCCCTCTCTCTTCCGAGCGCTCCCAGCCCTGGCAGGACGGGTCGGGGGCGCTCGCTGTGCGCCCGCTGTGCCGTCACAGCCCGGCGGGCAGCGAGCCGCGCTCCCCGCCAGCGTGCAACAGAGGCGGGCTCTGCGGGGAAGCACCTGAGCTCTTTTGCCTTCAGTAGGCACAGCGGGGGAATGCTTAGGCTTTCCAGGTGTGTGCCAGCCTCTAATGGAAGCTTGGAGCCTATTTCATAAGTGCCAAGTACCTTTTTTGTTTCTTTGTTTTCCTTTTAACGTTAGAAGGCGATCATAAATCCCGACCTTTCAGATAAATATAGCAGTACCTCTAAAACCTTCTAAGCAAAGCTTGCACATGGGGAAAATTAATGTATGGCCTTACGAAGGGGACAAAGCTATATTTCTCTTCAGTCGTATTCCGTGTATGGCGGGCTGGAGGGTGATGCTAAAGGTTGTTAAGAGAGCTTTAGGCAAAGATGGCATGATTAGAAATAACCAGATACATCTGGATTTGCATCCCGGTGTTTTGTCTGACCTGAGCTACTCTAAGGTTCATCCTTTGCCTCTACAGTGTCTTTCAAGTTCCTAAAGTCAAAGAAAAAAGATGTTACGGTGATTGAAGCCTGTGGGGACCATGGGTATATTTTAAACATGGATAGAAAAGATAGTCTCTTATAGCAATTAATTTAAAAATTGAGTGAGTTAGGAATTGACAGTGTAAGGATCAAAGTAAAATAGATATCTGTAGTATGAACTTGAGTTGTGGCGGGATGTTGTAAATTGCTTTGAATTACTACGAATTGTTTTAATGTATTATGGATTCTGGTGCGGACAGGTCAGGCGTGAGTTGACCCCTAACAAAGGATTGGACTTAGTCAATTTGGACAAAAGTAAAACTCTGAGAGAAGTACTGTTAAAGAGAACAGTAGTTTATTTTGCATTTCAGATTAGATTACTCGTGGAAATATAGGAGAAAAATAAAACAGGACAAAGCCCAAGGGTTTGTGGGATTGGAATTAGGATAGTAAGGCTGTCCTCTGATGTAACAACTTATAACAGTAGAAATGAAAACCTCTTTCCACCATTGCAACTTCCAATGATACCTATAAAAGTTCATACATTAGTGATTCAAGCAATCATGAATGCAATCCATGCAATCAGCTATTTTATATACTTTCCAGTGTAAAGGAACAAAATACTCATGGCTTTGCCAGTGTTAGCATCTTGGAGTGGAAGAGCTGAGGTTTTTCCCGTCATCTTTCTCGTCAAAACTGAAACAGTGAAACAAGGGATTTGGAGTAGGATGGTTGAATAAATGGATAGGGAGCCTGACATTTTCTGTTGCTCCCACCAGCTGTATAAATGTCTGGTATCCGGGAGATTATTTACAGGAAAGCTAGACTATATATTCATGTCCTCCTTACCCTCTAGACATTATTTTTTATCCCTGCTGGAAATTACACTGGGCCCACTTAGGCCGTGATGTTACCCAGTGTTGACATTCTTATGTCTTTGAACTACAGTTGATTCTTTGAGCTTTGGTTTTGGTGTATTATTCCACCTTTGGCATATTTAACTAAACAAGAAAAAACCCTAAAATTTCAAGTTTTTCACTGTGTTACCATCAGGATGTGATAGTTATGTAAGAGAGGAAGAAAAGACATTTTCAAGATTAGATAACACACAGCTCCACCACCACTCCATTAAAATAGCACACTCAAAAATCCTATTTTTTTTTTTTTCCCTGCGTCTAGGGTCAGATAAATGATATTTTAAAACAACAAAGCCTTGCCATTGCGCAGTTCATGTGGGCCATTCTGAGAAAGACTTTAGGGGCTGTCCTTTCCCTTCCTGCTGTAGAGCAGTATTGTACTGCTGGTCATGGAAGCTGATTGTTCTCTATCAGAAAGGTACCTGCAAAGCTCTGTGCCTTCAGTACTGTGAGGTAGTAGTTACTTTTTTATGCTTTTTAGGGTATTGGTTAGATGTTTTTTCCAAGCAATTCCTTGTATGAGCAGTGTGTGCAACCCAATTAGATGTGAGATGACAATAAAACAGTGGTTCAAGTTGTATTTGGCCCCACTTTAGGTCAATTAAGTACAATGTTTCTGATTCAAGGTCTTCACAAATCAACAGCATTATCAACAAGGTAAAGCAAGACCAACTCAGGCTAAGGGAACAGGCAGTGGACCTAAACATTAATACCTACATACTGGAAATCTGGAGCCAAGCCCCATTTTTACAGGCCATTGGCATATACCTCAAGAAGAAGTAATTACCCCAAAGGATGTAGTTGTATTCTAAGAGAAATAATGGCTTTCTGGCTGTTCTCTTTTTCTTTGAAGGTAGATGCTAGTTAGCCAGCTATTGTAACTTTTTGCAAAGATATGTGTAGCAAAGGCAAAATAAAATGAATTGGAGAAAGATTAGATTGGGCAAATAAGTCATACTTAAGAAAAGCATAATATTCCTGAAAACTATTTGTTCTACCAAGAAACACTTAAATATAATTTCTTCTGAGGGGGAAAAAAATAAAAAAACAACCCAACCGAAAAAGGAAATATCAAGCCATATTTAAAATTCTTGAATGGCTTTTGAAGACCTTAGCTCATAATGTGAGTTCCTTCAGCCCTGGTTAAGAAATAATGCTCAGAAGCAACTATGTTTTGTTTTGTTTCAGTTTTTCATTGTTTTTTTAGTAGACTTTTGGGGCTCTAGTGAGATAGTTCTGGCAGAGAAATTTTTAAATGGAAAAACCCTCAGCATCACTGCAGTAAAACAGACACTAATCCTTGTTTGTGCAACACAGTGGTGGCAGAAGTTGGTTTTGAATTTTTTTTTTTTTTTTTTTTTAAAGAGTGGTCAAAAAGCTGCATTTGCAGCTTGGTCTCAAAAGTTCGTTATGGTGGGCTGATTATGGCTAGACTGTCAGCAATAGTGTGATCAGCAGGACCAGGGCAGTGACTGTCCCCCTGTGCCAGGCACTGCTGTGGCCACACCTCAAGTCCTATGTCCAATTCTGGGCCACTCACTACAAGAAGGACATTGAGGTGCTTGGCACAAGTCCAGATTAGGGCAACAGAGCTGGCGAAGGGTCTGGAACATAAGTCCTATGAGGAGCAGCTGAGGGTACTAGAGTTCATCCCAGACACAAGTCTTTCCAAAAAGAAAAGAATTTTTAATGAACAAAATTTATTTTAGATTTTTTTCTTTTGGCAAAGGCAAGAATCCTAGCATTTTTATGAAATGTGTTAAATGCAGTGACTTCTGCTGCACAAAACCAGTTTTTAGCTGTCCAAATAAACCGCTAATTAACAAACAGTCAAGTGTTTGTTAGGATTTCCCTTATGAATTCTGCTTCATAGCATAATAATATGGCAATTGCCAGTGGATAAGGGAAAGACTGTGGACCTGGTCTGCCGAGACTTTAGTAAAGCCTTTGACACTGTTTCGCACAGCCTTCTCCTGGAGAAACTGGCTGCTCATAACTTGGACAGGTGCACTGCTCCTGGCTGGAAAGCTGTCTGGATGGCCAGGCCCAGGGAGAGGTGGTGAATAGAGTGACATCCACTTGGCAGCCAGTTCCTGGTGGGCTTCCCCGTGGTCAGTACTGGGACAAGTTTAGTTTCATATTTTGATCAATGCTCTGGGGGTAGGGGTTGGTCTCTTCTCCAAGAAACAAGCAATAGAGTGAGAAAATGGCCTCAAGTTGCCCAAGGGGAGGTATAAATTTGCTATAGGGAAAACTTTCCTCACTGAAAGGGAGATCCAGCATTGGAACAGGCTGCCCTGAGCAGTGGTGGAGTCACCACCTATGGAGGGATCTAACCAGAATGTAGATGTGCCAGTTAGGGATGTGATTGAGTGGTAGCCTTGGCAGTGCTGGGTTAACAGTTGGACTTGATCTCAAAAGTCTTTTCTAACCTAAATGATTCTCTGGTCCTCATTTTTGGTTCAATTATAGTTTTGGAGGTGTCTGCCCACTTTGCCAAGAGAGTTCTGAGGTGCTTGCTCCTGCTGGGTGGTTTTGGACTTGGGGTAATGATGGCCAGAACCCAGGAGATGCTGGTCCCCATTCCTCCTTCCCAGTTACCAGAATGCTAGTTTGCCTGTGGTGCTGGGAAGTCTCATCTCCAAAAACAACTGTTTTCAGTCTTAACATAGCAATGTTACAGACTCTTAACATAGCAATGTTACAGACTGATGGTTTGTTTTTTTTTCTCCAGCCAGAGACTACTTGTTTTCAGTAGATCCATGACACTTTTGAGATTTCTCTCGCTTTGATGATGATGGCAGCAACACCTTTCTTAAAAATACAAATTACAAACGTTGACCTCTGGGGTTAAACATAGAATGTATAAAAGGAATGAAAGTTTAGAGCAGATTTTATCTAAAGAGATAAAGTCTCAGCTAGGGGAAGCTGAGCTGACTTCAGTTTCCAAATGTGACAGAACTGACAGCCATGACTGTCAGATGTTCAAAAATCTGGGACACTGGCTGTAGATCAGCAAGCACAGTATTGCTTACAAGAAGGAAGAAAAAGGCATTCACCAAGTATAGACAATTAAGCTACCTCAATAGTACATTAGGGATGTAAAAGTGAAAAACTAATGAGAGACATGAAGCTAACATGAATACCATAACCCTTGATTTTACCTAACATGGACTAAAGTCAACCAAACCAAGTCTCCTTTTGTTCTCATAATGAGAATTATGTTCTGCAGACAGGCAGTGCTCTGGCTCTCATGTCTTTGGACTTGAGTAAAGCACATTATATAATGAGCCACATGGAGGCTTTTGGCTGAAACAGAGTAATATGGAATTGCTAAAAAGTTGTCAGGTCCAAAAGATCCTGTTGAAAGCCTATGGAAATGGATCATGAGATAGGAAGAGCTTCCTGTCTGGAAACACATTTCAAAAGCATTTTTTGAGGATCAGCTTTGGTGCTAATTTTACTTGATACTTGCATCAGTGACCCTGGCACAAAAAGGCAGGAAATTATCTTTTGGTTTGGCAGCAAGTAGGAAAGTGATGTCAATAAACTGAGGAGAAAAATGTCATACAGAAGGAAACTGACCTGGGTGACTACTGGGATAGTAGAAATAGAAGAATTGTAGTCATGCAAGTGTCAAAATGTGTACATCCATTTAGAAAAATTATTGCTACATCCTGAGAGTTTATTAATGGGAAATGATAGAAGATGAGAAAGAACAGGAAGCTATAAAAAACCTGATATAAGCCTAAACTTTTTTTTTTTTTTACTGTTGAGATCAGGAATTACTCATTGTGCTATACATGATTCTGGTGAACAGTCACACAACAGACAGTTCTGGTTGGGTTATTTGTAAAGAAAGAGGAAGCATTACTAACTGAAGGAGGAAAAGGATAATTTGGACCAGATTTACTGTACAACAAGAATTGGAGAAATGCTTGCTCCCCCACTGTCTTGCCAAAATGAGGATGGAGAAGGGATATGATTGCCCTGTGTAAGTGATTTATGAAAACAGATAGCAAATGACACCTAAGAAAAAAGATGAAGTAAATGACTTAAAGAAATTTAGATTAGAGATTAGGAGAATACTTCTGAGAATCTGAAGTGAGAATATGGGATGGTTCTGAGAAACAGTGGGAGGATTTACACACTGTCAAACTGCTTGTTAATGCCAGGACAGGGATTACCTGACACGCAAGCTGTTACAGCAAGGGACTGGATTCAGTCTGAAGAACAGAAAGCAGTTAATCAGTAGGAAACAAGTTAGTAAATAGAAGAATAATTGATAAAGTTCTACCTAAACTTCTCAAATATTGAGTTCACCCCTTAGTCGTTGTTACACAGTGGATGTTTCAGTGTGTCTCATCTCAGCAGGGCAATGAGGGAATGGTTGCAAAGTCACAAGGACCACAATTGAAATGTTCCCCAGGTTCTTGGAAAAAATAAAAACTCACTTAGGGAAGAAGACTTTGGAGAAATGTAAGGGAAGGAGAGGGAACCTCTTCCTTTGAAAGACAACAGGAATAAGGCATCCACCTAACCCTATGCCCAGGTTAGGATACCCAACACACCGGCAGGACTGACTGAGAAGGTAGCTATTGTCAGTGTAGCAAAATATCCATACCCACCTCGTGTTGCCATAGAGAGGCATGTTAGCCACTCCTTCAGTGGTTGCCAGAATTGGGTGGGGAGAGAAAACAGAAAAATCCAAGTTTAGCCACTCTGAGCTTCCTCTAGTAGGACTCCAGAGAGGAGGTGCTCATGGCCGCTGTCCTGCCTCTGCAAACCATGCATGGGACTGGGGACTTCCCAGAGATTGTGACTATTTAAACTATTACCTTTTGCTTTTCACTCCTAAATGGCTGTTCTGCCATTCTCCCTGCTTTAGGTGAATTGGACACATTCCACTTCAGGTGGATCCAGTGGAGGACAGAACAGGCCATGCTTACACCTTTGGTGATGGCTCTAAATGGAAAAAGACCAGTTGAGCTGAAGTTGAATCCTGTCATGGGAAATGAGCTTATTACTACTGATAAAATTTTAATTCAATACCATTTAATTGTTTTTTAAAAATCCATACACAAGAAACTGGCAAAACCACAGTATAAACAGTCCTGTGAAAATGGCCATGCCAGATACTTCTCTGAGACATTTGACATCTCTCTAACAATATTTTTGTCATTGTTTCAGAAGGAATGTGTGCAACATAACATAACCTGCAAACGGTTCATGCATATTCATGCCGTCCATGTGTTAACTGCTGGGGAATGGCTTCAGATTGCTTCACATTATAAACTGGTACTTATTTACCATGCCAGTTGGTGACCAAGGTGGCATATGTGAAATGAATTTGCAGTTTCTATTACTGTTACTTGAAAATTTCCAGTGAAACATTTTCTCAAATTAAAAGGGAAAAAAAAGTTGCCTATCAGTCAGGAAGACAATGCTTTCTAGAAAAGTGTTTGTTTAGATAATCTGACAAACATAGGTAAGTTTTCATGAGAAGCATTTTCCAAATATCCAGGAAGATAGCACTGGTGATTTCTGTGTATTTTTGAATAGCTCTACCCTGGGACTAGTATGCCTCTAATCTGGTAAAATCCCTGTTGTGGAACAAGAAACTGATTTTGGGAAATCCATTTCTTGTCAAAGGTCAGCTCCTGGCTCCACAGCAATAGCCTCCTGCCATGTGTCTGTAGCTGCAGTTAAACACTTCCAAATTCCTGCTGAATCGGCAACCAGGACCTTGCAGTTCTGGCTTCCAGCCCTCCTCACATAAAAACATATATGCAAAATTAATAATAATATATACATATTAAAGAAAATCAAGTTTTTCTTGAGAATCCACAACAACTTCAAACTTCTAAAAGCAGATGAATTTAGAAAAACAGTTTTTCATCCATGAATAAAAGTATTTTGCCTCATCTTTATGGTATTTATTTTGTCCTAAAGTAGTTAAAAGTCATTAAAATTGATGCTTGAGTCACTTCAGCCCTGGCTAAGAAATAATGCTCAAAACCAACTTGGTTTTGTTTTGTTTCAGTTTGTTCTGTGTTGCTTAGTAGACTTTTGTGAGATAGTTCCAGCAGAGAGATTTTTAAATGGAAAAATGCTCAGCATCACTGCAGTTAAACAAACACTAACCCTTGTCTGTGCAACAGTATTAGGCAGAAGTTGGCTTTGAGTAATTTTTAGTTGTGAGTGGCCACAAAACTGCTTTTGCAGCTTGGTCTCAAAAGTTAATTTGAGCTGAACAAAGTTAGACTGCTACCACTGTCTAGCATTCCTGTACAACACTGCAGTATGAATTTTCCAAAGGATCTTAATTCCCTTTGAGAAAATTTGAGCTATTGGTTCTCAGTACTTTTGAAAGAAACCAGCCCCATAGTATGTTATTTAATTACACAGTAATTATGCTTACACTAGTAAGAGAAAAAGTGACCACACATAGGATAAGTAGTTAACTACATGTTAGAAAGATAAAGATCTCATTAAAAATAAAAAGGGAGGCAAAACATAATAGGATCTAAAATACTTAGGTAAAGACAGAGGGAGAGTTTATTGGCTTGATCCAATAAGGGACTTAAATACCTAAGGTAAGGTTTATGGAGAATTCAGGTGCCTAAGTCAGATAATGCAATCACAGTTCACACAGCTGCTGCCTACCCCAGGAGTGCCTAAAATCACAAGTCTCTTCCTTGATTGTAATCTTTAGAGTGTTTCGGATTTTACTTTTGTACGCAGTCAGTGTGCAGCAGCTAGAGCAGTTTTGGCACTTATTTCACATTCAGCCATTTACAGTCCTCAGCTGAAAAGTTCAAGGATGCTATTTTGTCAGTGTACTCAGGCCACACCAGGCACAGATGTCACATTCTACACATCTGGTGTAGTTGCATACTTTTAACATGAAGGATGAAGAGGTGGAATAACCTTTTATATAGCAATCTCTAATATATTATCGAAACAAGGATAATTCTTGCACATCATTTCTGTTCCTACAGACAACAGAATTGTTTGCTTCTTTGTGGCGTGACTTTTAACAGGAACAGGGCGGGAACATCTTTGTTTTCAATAGACCTGTCTCTTGCTCGCTAGGATCACTTTCCTTCCCTGTGTTGTTTTGCATCTTTTTTGTTTAATGGGGAAACATAACAATAATGGGTTGCTGTATAGTACGCACTTGTTTTCTCATTTCCTTCTGTTATCCTGGCTATGATTAACAGAATGTTGCAAGCTCTGCTTCTTTTTTTTTTTAAACAGAATGGTACTTGGATCCTACAGTTAGGAGGACTCTAAGCTGTGAATTTTAAGCACGTTGTGTTTTCCACATTGTGGCCTGACTTAAGTTTCTGAGGAAGTGCAATAATGCTGCTGCATTTCTGGGGTTTGGTAAGTCTGGTAATTATACTTTGAGACTGTGGAACAGACTGTCCTGGAAACACTAATAAGTGGAGTCACTCATTTCCCTGTTTTCATGTTCATTGTATTTTTTCTTTTCCTGTATGTGATACATGGTTGTAGATTCTAAAGTATAGCTGAATGTTCTGCATGTGCAAGGCAACACACTTAAAAAGGGGATCAAAAAGGGATTTTTTTTTAATTATTCCACTTTTTTAAAGTAACTCCAGATATGACATAAATCATATTTGTCTTTCCTTCAGGAAGACAAACCTTGGACTGATCAGACTCTTTCCTTCAGCCATTGTTGCTTGGTAGGAGAGATGCACATAATCTACAGATTTATAAAATAGCTAAATATTCACTGGAAGGTGTGCTCCTATTAATATAAATTGTAATTGTTCGAAGAGCAATGCACTTAAACATGTGAAGTACTAAATTTAAAGAGATAAAGTGCAAGAGCTCTTAGTGCAGAACTGTAACTGAATAATGAACAAAAACTGAAATAATAGCAAAGGAAGTACTAAAAAGACTTCAATTAAAGAAGGCATTTTTAAATAAAAATTGCTCACTAAGGAAGTGTGCAAAAAGCAAACAAGTCAGCATTTTTAATGTTTGTCAGTATGTTTTCCTTCATCTGAAAGTTGTTGGCTAACAATTCTGTTGAATATCTTACAAATTTTTTCTGAGTTTTTATGTATTCACTCTACAGAAAAAAAACGCAGGCTGATTGTTTTAAAAATAATATATCGTGAAAGAAAAGGTAATGATTTTGGACATGTGTTCTATATTTAACTTGGTATTTAAAGAACAATTTATGTTGGTATCTGTTCATTTATTCTCTAATATTTTCTAATATATTCCCTGATAAAATATATATATTCTCTAATATATTCTTTGCTATCAATCTGGATGTTTTGTGCATATTTGTGACAGTCTTCTGAAATAAATAATATTGAGATACATTTGGTGTTTACTATAGTTTGCTAAATAGGAGCAGTTGCTTTGCATTTGTAATTATTGCTCTTCATTCTTAGACAAGTTAAAAAAGAAGGGGAAATTACAGTTACTGCATCATATTTGCATTAAAAGTATGTCTATGTTGTTAATCAAACCTTCAACCAAAGCAGAAGGAAGGAAAAAAGCTTATTATGCTTAATATCTAGCCTCTTGGAAAAAAGCCCTTTATTTTTGGGTGGTCAATAATAAATGCAGAATTAAATTCAGAGTTTCAGTCAATTAAAATACATTTTAAGAAATGCATGTAGAAATCAGAAAATACTAGGCAGCCTACTTATAGTGGGAATTGGAGGGAAAAGCCCCTTGTTTGTTATTACTGGATTGGACTGCTGCTAGTATTAGATCAATCGCTGAGTCTATATAAATTTAGATAATGATAAAATCATTAGCAATCTTTTAAAGTTCTGAAGGGGTTGTTAAAGTTTTAAAATTGATCTTTACTTATTCTTTTTATCTCTTTGGGATCAGAGGAGCAACTGCTCCTTGTGTTGTAGATATTTCTCATTCATAGAGTTCCATAGAGTTTTTGAATGTATATCTGCTTGTTCCTTGTCTAATGGGTGTCCTTCCTTCAGAGGTTTTAGAGCACTGGGCAAATATTTTGTATCAAAGAGAATAGGAAATACGTGAGTTTTCTTCAAAACTCTATGACTAGTACTCTTTGCTAAATACAGTGTTGAGTGAAGAACATGAGCTGAACAAAATGCAGTTACTTTATTCACAGTGGCAGAAGACAGCTAATTAAATCACCTGATTGGCAATACTTTACCTTTTAGCAACAAAATGAATGTTGCTGTTTATTCTGACTATTCAATATTCTTTTTCTACTTTAGCTTGTACCTACTACTGTAACCTGTGTCCTATTTGCTTCTTGGTAGTGTCACCCGGCAGCACATCTTGTGCTATAGGCTGAGATATCACAGCCGCATCTTTCAACCTCTCCTACAAACATGCTACAGGAAATGTGCACCTTCATTTGACTTCTGCCAGAGGTGCCAGATGACAGGGTTCAATTGGGAGACCATTGGTCTCCATTAGAGTGATGTTTTTTTATGGAGCGCGGGATCGTACAGGAGAGAAGTGAACACTCAAATTCTTCATTTCAGCATGACTGTGTTAAGAACATTGTGTTTCAGTCTTTCTCCCACCTATACGTCTCCTTCACCGTGTTTGTATAAGATAATTGAGTATCTGGGCTTTGGCTGTTGTCCACAAATACTCTATGAAGAAACAAAAGAAGACCTCATTTAATTTTTTTCCATTCCTGAAAATGCAATGCAACTTTTTTTTTTTTTTTTTTTTTTTTTTTAACTCAGATGTATATTGAACATAATTTATCTATGCAGTTGTAACAAGCTTCAGTCATACTGAGTCTAGGTTGACCACACTTACTCACAGGAGGCTCTGTGGCAGGTAGCCCATCCCAAAAGGATGGGTGTGTTGTGTTCTGTCCTTGTCATACTGTATATAACCATTACATTTTAAGGATCTTTTTAAATGATTTGTGTCCCTCAATTTCTGATTGTCCAGGAAGGGTTTCAAAAGAGCTGAAAGGGTTTCAAAAGACCTATGATAAGTCCATGCATATGAGAATATTTTTTAAATCACATAATATATTTTATTTATCTTCATATTTCTATTTCTAGTAAAAAAAAAAAAAAAATCACAGTTTTTTTAGGTGAACAGCTTATCCTGTTGTTTTTCATGGGTTTGCTGATGTGCTGGATCTGTTTTACATTTGTGTTTGGCTGTGATGGTGTTGGTAGAACACCTAAGACCTCTATCTTACTCCCAGTTCATGCTTGCCCTTCACTGGAGAGCTGCAAACCTGACAAGCTGTTGCCGTCATTTTTCTTTGTGACATACTGTAGGACTTTCTTGTTACAAAGTACTTGGTTTGTGTCCCGGGGCTCTCAGCCGTGGAGATTTGATGTATGGCTCACTCTGTCAAGTTTCCTGCTTCCTGTAATATTTCATTCTCCTGCTGGTACTGATTTAATACCTCAATTGCTGGCCATAAATTTAAGCCAAAAGTTAACTATGTAGCCTTGATATAAATATTTATTATTAATTGTAGAAATAGAAGCTGCAACATGTTTTTCTTTATTGTTTTTAAACATTGTAATGGACTGCTGAGGGAGGCAGTGAAGTCGCCATCCATGGAAGCGTTCAGCTAATGACTGGATGTGGCACTTAGTACCATGATATAGTTCACAAGGTGGTGATCAGTCAAAGGTTGGACTTGATGGTCTCAGAAGTCTTTTCCAACCCCGATGATTCTGTGATTCATTAAAAAAAAGTTCTCAGAGGTTCTTTTTCGTGGTACATGGATCACTTTAATAAAAATGGTTAGCGGAAAACTCTGGTGTTTACAGGACTAATTCCCAGGGGTAACAGTCCCCCAGAATTTTTGACTTCTGCAACACCATTAACACCATTAAATAATAGTAAGGTCAGTAATTGATTTTGGGCTTAAAAGCAGGTTATAATGATTGTAGGGCTGAGTCATATCTTAGACATGGTAGCTAAGTAAACTGTTCTGGTAAGGTAAACAGTAATACATCAGACTGAAAGGTTTCTGCATAAGGTATTTGCTGATAAATTACAGCATAGCAGAACTTGCCTGTCAAAAATGAGAAGGAAAAAAGTCATCAGCCTATAGTCTTTTTTATCCAGATGTCCTTCTCACTGTAAAATATTTACATTGTAAGAAAAATACTAGGTATTTGTTGAGGGAAGTTTGGGTAGAATAAGTAATTATTGGAAAGGAGGAAACAAAACAGAACATATACTTTTCAAACACATCCTACATGTATATTTACAAAATGGGACTGAGTATATTTACACTAATGAGACTGAGCTGAACCTCTTTTCCTTGAAATCACCTCTTTGCCAATGGTGTAAAGCTGGCAAATCATGGATGTAGCTGCTTTCCTACTTTCTGGCATCACTTAAAGAAAAATATAGATTGTGTTCAGACTGTACCATAGCTCAGATTTCCCTGTGTCCATAGCCTTTTTGAGAGCACAGTGTTAAATGTAAGCAGCCTCTGATCCTTCCTTTCCTGGCCCAAACAGAAGAAAATGAGTGATTATATGCATCAGTAAATCAGAAACCCATCTTCAGGCTTAGTACTTCTTCATTTTGCATCAATGACCTCCTTTCTGTAGATCTCAATAGAAAGATGTAACGCCTTTATCAGTTCTTACTGCAAACAACAGTTTTTCCATGGAATGACTATATGAAGAAATCTCACATTGAAATTATAATTTTAAGGTGATTTACATAGGAAATAATGCCTATAGTTAGAATGTTATTTTGAAGTAAGGACTTGTATGACATTGTTGTCTTAGAAGTTTGAATTGAGCTTGAGTTTTTTTTTAATTTTAGTTTTCAGAATACTGGGTTATGCCTTCACGTCCACTATTGCTTCTACTGCATATCTTATTCTTACAATTCTCATGTTATTATTCTATTAAAATAAAATATATACACCAAAAAATATATATGTACCTAAACAAAGTATTTACATATTAAATGTGTATATATATTTAATTTATATTTCCATTAGCTTTTTAAAGCATTTTCTGGGAAAAAAAAAGGATATTTTAAATGAAGAAAGTAATAAGTGCTTTAAATCTTAAAAAAAAAAAAAAAAAAAATTACTACTTTTGTCACTGTTTATACTTCTGTTGTAAAAGTGGTGCAATGTGCTTTTCTGTATTCCAGAACTTTCTTACGAGTCAACAGCTTGATTGATTGATTCATAATTTGTTTTGTGTATCAGAAGGGATGTTGACTTAAAAACTGCTTGCTGCACTTTTAGACCAGGGGAAGGACATGCAGGTGGCGTCAGTGGTACCAAGTGGGAGCTGCTGGTTGCAGTGAGCTGGCCGGGTTTGTCCTGCAGCCAGGAGCATGTGCTGCCCAAGGCAGGCTTGAAAGCCGGGCTGGACATGCAGCACGGGCTGCTCTGCTTCCCTGCTGTGGGGGTCACTGCTCCTTGGTGTACGGTGGTCTTCTGCTCAGGATCGCCACTGCATATTAGAGATTATAGAAAAGGAAAGGATCTTCTGAACTTTATAAAGTGTGTGAGCTTCCCTCCAAAGCAGCCAGTGTTAGTGTCATTAGTAATACCTGTGCTCATCCGTATTCTTGCTTTAAATGCTTTGAGAAGACGCTGCACTTTCTCCTGCAGTGGAGATACTATATTGTAATTCCACTGCTTGGCTCCTGGAGTTATGTTCAGGCCTTACCAAAAAAGTCTGTGGGGAAGCTCAAGGGCAATTAAAAATTGTAAAGCAAAATCATGATGATTATTAAAAATTCCACTGTTATCATGGAAGGTGTTAGGTAGTGCTGAATAAGATTAAGAGGTTCTTTTTCTAAGGCAGCATCCAATTTCTGTTTTTCTTTCATTCCAGATAGAGCAAAAGCTTTTTTTCAATTTTTGCCCATTCAAGATTCAGACAGACAAACAAATACACATCTTGGATCATTAAAAATTTGGAAATATTTTTATTTCTTTAGGAACAACTGACATAATTTGCAAATTCAACTCTCAGTGTTTTCTGTTTTAGGATGGTACCATCTGGGAATTTTAGAAGGGTTTGATGTGCTGACTGTGCTTTACAAGCTCAATTCTCTGGCCAGAATGTGTTTCTCATGATGAAGAAGAAAATTCACATATCTCCAGGCAGATGTTTTCCTGCAGGCTTGGCCCTTAGAAGAAAGGAATTTTGAATTCCTGCTTAACTTGGTAAATGTGCTGAGTTGGAGATATATTTATTCAGTGTTTAATAAACTAGTTGGGAACAATGTTTCAGATGAGATGGAGAAAAAAAAAATCACAGTTTGAAATGATGTTTAGTTTTCCCACTAGAAACTTGGCAGTTAACAATTACATTATTTGTCAAAAAATCTTTCAAGCAAGAAACTGAAGTCAGCTCTGTTTGCACAAAACTAACGGTCTAACATTGTAAACAAATTTTAATTACTTCTATCATACATAATGCATCCCAGAAGCAACATACATTTGAATGCAAAGAGCTGCACTTTCAGGAGCGTGAAAAGACAAAAATAGACATTTCTGCCAACCTTTCAAGTAATTATTTAGTATGAAAATTTTGTCCATAAAGCTTTAAAAATTGCATTTTGCATTGAGGTTTTCAGTGGAACAGTGTAGTTATTGAACACAGCAAAAAAAATAAACAATTTTTTAGTAACAGGGAGCAAGAGATTTTTTTTTAAACTATTTTCATTCTATTATGCATAACTGCTTCAGTCAGGTAGGAATTTTACTAAATAACTGCAACTTTATATTTACTTTATTTTGGTTCGCCGTTAGATTTTGGATTTCATTAGTCCCACAGGACAGTTCCCATTCTTGATCTGCATAATCCCCTTGGAAGGCATCTGAGTTGGGCCACTGAAGCTTTGATCATATTAGAGATGGTGGAGGTTTCAGGTGTTGGGCAAGAATGTGGACTTGCTTATGCTCATGCAGAGAAATATTCCTGCACTTGTCCATGCTTTTAGGCAACTGACTCCTGGCCTGACATACCCTGGCTCTTGAGGAATGGAATACACTCAGTGCCGGTAGCTCCACGAGCAATGCCAGCTCTGGTTCAGCTCTGGGCTCTGGCCCCCAACAAGAGGCCATGAACTGGAACCAACATTTGCACAACAAAGGGCACAGGGACCTGTGGTGCCAGCCAGGGGATTGGACACTCAGAGACATGGCAGGAGCTGAGGACCCCAGATCTTACTGTTCTTTGACTGTGAGGGTGTAAAGCCCCAGGATTTTCTTTATTTGGAGCCCCTTCTTGGCAGCACCATGATTAAAATATTTGAGGGATCCAGATGTTTGAGACTATGCTATAGGAAACCTGGAGTTGAGTCAGTAGGGAAACCTGGTCTGACTGTGTGAGTGGCATGTGTAGCTGCAAAGGGACCTCAGTGCCAGTTTGGGTGGTGCGGGAGTAACTGGCAGGATGGCTTCTGAGTGCTCAGACAGGAAAGTTTCCTCAACACATCCTTTGGTGGCCTCCAGTTATGTTGTGTCAGAGCAGAATGGGTCAAGGTGCAAAAAAGTCCATGTGCACTGTTTTGTGCCTTTTGCTCTTGTCTTAACCAGTGTAACTGCACAAGTGCTAGTGCAGTGAAATGCTTGGTATAGCCGCAAGCTACCAGTTTATTTTGCACTAGAAAAGTTTCCACAGAGGTCTGCCTTTAGATGTAGACAAAAGAAGCCCATGGCTACTTGGAGCAGTCACTTTTTCTCTTCTGTGTGTGCCAGAGCTGCAGCACAGTGTACAGCCTGTGGTACCTGCTTTTTGCTGCTCTGTTGATGTTGAGGGAGGAAAGTGTTGGAAATCACAGAATGGCAGTTTCTGCCGAGTTGTCAGTGGCTCTTCCCAGCCATTGATTTCATGCTCTCCTCCTTTTCCTCCTACTTTATGTGTCATGAAGCCACAGAAGTAATACTTGTTTTCTGAGAATTTCCTCTAACTTTCTAGGTGCAGCTTCTTTCATCACCCACCCTCCGCCCCTTTTGTATGACAAGCCCTTTCTGGCTTCTGGAACCCCAGACAGTATAGAAGTGTTATGAGAGTTGTTTTTTAGGGAAAACAAAACAAACAAACAAACAAAAACACTTGCAGGAGTAATAGTAGGAAGTGCTTGTGTAGGAGTATGGTGGGAATTTAAATTTGCTTTGACAAACTAGTTGTTGACAGTGCATGATGTTTTGAGTGACCTTTTTTACAGCAGAAGTGGAGTTATGCTGGTGGTTTTGCAACGGTGGACATTTCCAAATATTCCACCAATATATGTATAACTTCAAGGTGACACCACTGCCAAGAATTAACAGAACAAGAGGCAATGAGCACAAATTGAAATAAAAAATAGGAATAATGTTTTTAACCATGAGTGTGGTCAAGCTCTGGAACAGGTTTCCCAGAGAACTTGTGGAGCCTTCATCCTTGGAAATACTAAAAACTGGGTGGATATAGCCTGTAGAAGTTGCTATAGTTCCTTTGATCAGAAGGTGTACCAAAGATCTCCAGCAGTCAAATCTCAACCAATCTGTTATTCTGTTGTAAGAAAAGCATGCAATAATCCTTTTTAAAGTGAAGGTAATTGCCTGGAGTATTGTTCTGACTTCCCAGAATTTGTGGTCACACACTTCTTAATACATTCTGTTGTCAATTTGGAACCTTTACTTACACAGGATGTAAGTGTAAATTACACATGCAAAAAAACACCCCAAAACACAGACACCAAAATCATTAATGTTAATGAATATCTCCAGTTTTATAGTCACTAGTCAGAAACATTTTAAACAATAAAGAGATAGATTTTGGTTTCTTTGCAGTCTGCAGTTAAAAATTCCCCTGGCTTAATGGGACAAGGAACTTTATTTATCACATTTTATATCTAACAGAAAACAGAAACTAAAGCAAAACTAATAGGTTAGTTATATATTTATAACTATATAACTAACTATAGTATATTTAAACAGTGTGTAAAACCAAAACCTCTGGTAATAGGAAGTTCAGGCTACATCTGCCTGCAGCTATCAAGCAGCTGTGTCTGGTCCGCTCTTTGCCTAGTGCACTAATAGCTGCGCACACACCGTGTGTGTGTGTAACTTGCTGACATCATGGTTTGGCTGCTTGGCAGAAGGGAAGAGCTAGGAAGCTTCATTACTCTGTAGAAAGGCTTTTAAATGTGTAGGAGCAGCTTGAGAGTTCACAGTTGAGAAATGGGCTCTTGCATGTGACAAGACACACTTTGTACTTTGCTGTACAAAGAAATCTCTTGATTTCTCTTGTTTGAAAGTGGAAAATATCATTGTCCTATTTGATAAATGAAACTGTTTGTCTGCAAAGCAAGCATGTAAGGAATAGAATAAACGTATTTTCTCACTAAAGGGATAGTTTCAGGAAAAGAGGATTAAAATTCTTGGAAAATCAGTGAGGCAGCTACAAGTGTCAGGTGATTATATGGCCTTATGTAAGTCCAGTGGTTGGTGTCTAGCCAAGTATTTCTAAAACTTATAGGGTAATTTCTGTTCACATTTAGACAAGCATAAATCTGAAAGCACTTCAAAACTCAGCAGTGTTTGCTCCTATGTTAGAGCTTCTTTTAAAAAAGAAAGTTATGACTTTTTTTTTTTTTTTTTTTTTTCACAACAGAGAATTCTTAAAGTGGATGGTGTGGTTACAACTGGAACTTCCAAGAATTGGAAGAATTCCTGCCTTTCTTGTAGATCCTCTGTACTGTAAGGGCAGGACATTTTTGTAGCTTGATTTCTGGCCTAACCATAGCAGATGTATTTGTGTATATGACCTTGAAAAAATATATTGTGTGTTGGTGGGTGTGGTTTGTAGGTGTATTATCTAGTTGTTGTATGGCAGTGTATTAAAATGATTTTGTTAGTGTTTTTGTTTAATGAAAAAAAAAGTCCTAATTGGAACTAAGTGGAAGAAAAAAATGTGGTTTTTTGAAGAAATTTTACTCCCATTTAGCCCAGTAGTGCAGGTCATAATAACTTGCTTCTGAAGGCAACCTATCTTAAATGCGTAATTTATTTGTATGGTTTAGTAGGTTTTTTTAAACATGGAATAGTCTTTTAAAGTCTCTTTTTCCCCCAAGATGGCATTCAGAATGAAAATTGTTTCCCATAATTTTATTTTGCTTGCACATCCACTCTTTTTTTATATCATGCTTAGTTTTTGTGCAGTTTGTATCACATTACTTTTCCACTTCACATTTGATTTATCTTTAAACTTGTTGAGAGACATAATACCAGTGAATAATTCTCTCAGACTCTGGCAAATCTTCAGGGATTTAGAAGGAGAGAAGGAGGACCTTACACTGGCAGAACACTGCTTAAAGGGCTGAAGATGACTGGCTAAATCTGGTGAGTACTAATTAGGTAGAATTTTTTCAGTCTGTCAGTCAGTCTTACAGATTTGCTTAATCACATACTGAACATATACAAAGCAAGAGAGTAGATACAGTGAATTCAAGAAATGTCTTCAAAATTATGCTTCTTTTGAAAGAGATTTATGAGTGATGTTCAAACAGAAGCATAAAATGTTTCCATATGACAACAGGATGAAAGATGTCAGAGAGATCTCAGAAAAGGAATCTAGAATAGACAAGAATGCATTTGGAAATGTGTTAGCTTTAACTGGAAGTGTGAATTTGGACATCAGAGAACTCCTGTAATGCCTGCCAGGCTGTGTTCTCTGTCCCCACAGGGCTTTTAGCACTAGAATTGCCCACCAGGCAGCATCAGATGAATCATCATGAAAACCAAACAAGACAACTTTACCTCAGAGAAAGAATATAGAATATGAACAATCCAACTGCCATCTGTATGTTTTCCTGATGAATGGCATTATCACATCTTTTTGTGCCAAATGAGTAAACTGTTTTCACCACACAAATACTGTTTGTTCCTGCACATATTACGTGCAAACTACCAGCACAAATTTCAGGGTGGTGTTTGCAACGTGAATTCACTCTGCTAGCTGAAATCCTATCCAACAAGTTCTGGTTAGAAAAGTAATCTAAAAAAGAAGTGTGGGTTTGTGATGAGTGTTAGGTCATGAAAACTCCACAGCTTTCCAGGGCCTTATGAAACACAACTGAGTCCATTGCTGTCACATTACTTAGTAATGTACATACAACCAGCTGACTCAGTTACAGAGAGATGTACAAGCTGAAAGTGTATATGAAAGAAAAGAATAATGGCAAATAGGAGACTTGTATGCAGGAGCATTTCAGTGAACTAGAAGAGAACAAAAAGACAAATTAAGATGTCGTGGTGTTCTCTACGGTTGCACGGGAACTTTCCAGCACATCTAACCTGGTTTCAGAAAGGAAAGTAACATTTTTGGTTTCCTGTCTGTTTAAATAACATAAATAAGTATTCTATGCTTGTAGAAAGAACTCTTTTTAATCATTACCTAACCTTTATAAAACAAACTTTTTTTTTTTTTTCGAATGAGATAGTTATAGCTAAACTATCCCTCAAATAAGGTTTTTATATTAAGAAAACCTAGAGATCTAGATTCTCAAAAAGCATTTGCTAGCTTAAATGTAGCAACTTTTAAGATCTTAAGTTTTGGCTCATTGAATGGTGTTTCTTTGTGCAGTCTGTCTTACGTACAATAAAGCCTACTCACAGATTTCCCAAAGCCTCTGTGCAAATCCACAATTTCTGGCAGCTCATATTTATTCAACGATAATGTGCTTTCAGTGGAATAATGTTAGTAGTGGACCAATGGCTGCCTGAGCAAAGCTCTGTGGGAAGAGAAAAGTCATAAAAAACCTTCAACTTTTCATATTGATTAGAGAAAACAAATTTACAGCAACAGAATACAAATACAATCAGAATTCACATTGTAAGATGAGTGTATAAGGGCAACACTGTGGCGTTTCAAAGTTATGTTTCCTGGTCCTGCTGCTATTTGGTGTTTCTCACACAGCACTGTTTAGTACTGTTTTCAAATCTAGAGGATATCAAATGATGTTAGCACTGGTATGGACAACATTGAAAATTGCTGCCATTACAGAGCAATAAAAGTAAGATTTACCATGAAGAATATTTCTATTACACAGCTTTCAGGAGTTGTGCAAAAGAACTTGTGACAATGACTTCAGTCTTTGAAGATCCAGCAAAAATGGGATTATACTTGTAAACAGTACATTGCAAGCTGTTGACAATAAGTTAGACTTCTTTTTATCATTCCTTTAAGATGTGTATTTATCTTGCTTTCTGTATGTACCTTTCACCTCAAGATATATTTACTAAATGATTTATGACGCACTTAAGGTTCCCCCCCCCCCCCCCCCCATTGTGATAGAACAAACTGCTGTATGTCAGCAACATGTTACGACAAGGAGCACAATGCCTAGTTGATAATGCAGTGCAAAGATTTGAGAGATGAAAAATGCACATTTACATGAGATTCTTGACATTGAAATGGACATCTCTACAAAGAACTCATTAGACTTACTGAAGTTGTTCAAGAACTCAGTCTCACTTTAAAGTTCTGGTTTCTGAAATATATTTTAGTAGAAATACCTGACCCTGATAGAACAGAGATTACCTAATGAACTACTTATATCACTTCCTGCTGCACTTTGCATTTATATACCAGCTCCTGAAGTTGGGTATGTGCTCAACTGTTTAACTCTGGGAAAAGTAAATAAGAAAACACGAAGATTACAAGATATAAATTTAAAATCTAGAAACATTTTAGGAACTTGAAACTACATCAAATTTATAATACTTCTTTATAATAAATAAAGTTAACATGAAGAATTTTTTAGTACCTCAGACTCATATGCAGTGTCTTGAAGGGGAGAGATTTTTTTAAGCATTTCCTGATACTATTTGCCAAACTCTGTTAAATGATTTACTGAGTGGTTTCAGGGCTCAGTTATTGTACAATTCTTCAATGTTAATATATCACTCTTTCGTCTGGAATGGAATTACCAAGGAAATTATTTCTCTTGATATTTTCTTGGAAACAGTAATAATTTTTTGTGTCTCGCGACATTTGAATTCCATGATGGTTATTTAAAATGTTTAATTTTTTTAAACATCTTTAATAATTTCCACATCATTTCTTTCTTTGTCTTTCACAAGAATCTGTAATATTACCAGTAGCAGTTCTGTTCCTCTGTGTCATTCTTTGCCATATTAATTACCTCATTAGCTCTCCTTTGCCATAGGGGAATCACATTTTTCTTTCAAATTGTGCAATTTATAAAAATAAGTAAAATAAACTGAGACCCATTTGTTCAAGTCTGTATTCATCCTTTCAGACCAGAAGAAATAATGGTGTACCCTAAACTTGTCTTTTTTTCCCCCAGCTATATGAGGTGGTCTTGTGGAAGGTAATATTTGTCCCACCAAGCTTGCCTTACTTCCCTGTTGAGTGATCCCTGCATTCACCGAGGATCTGGTGTGGCTGAAGGAGGAATGTGTCTAAAGAACTAGGGGTTCTGTAACGTGATTCTGATCCTTTGTTAAACCTGGGAGATGAGTGGGAGCTTACACCCAGTAACTTGGTGCTATAGAGTTATGGAAGACAGAAAGCGTCTCTGGGCCCTGCAGTTCCCCTCTCTGCCATACAGGGCTGTACTCTGCTTTTGAGCTGTAAACATCCTAGGATGAGAGTTGCAGTCACATTCCTTGAGAAACCATCCCTTACTTGAAGTCCAAACGTGAGAATTTTTTTCCTATTCTTTTGACTAAGAATTTACTACCTTAATTTTTATTGAAGTTGTCTTGGTTTGAAAGACAGGTATCTGCTAGGGAGGGGTTGGGCCTCTCTAGGAATGGGGAATTTCAATCCCTTCCTTTCAAGTTATATAATTTAGAAGATTAAGGAGGCTTTTCAGTCAGAGCTATGGGGAAAGGAATAACAGTTCTTTACTAGTAAGTATAACAAGGCAAACAAACAACAGCTACAGCATTAATAATAAACAGAACCAAGAACCTCGAGGGGCTTTGTTTCACAAAGCTCAGGGCAGTCTGATCCTTGGGGCCCTGAGAGCACCAAGCTGGAGTGGTGGAAACTCCCGGGCTGGTGGTTGGAACGGCGAGGGTCCCCAGCAGGCAAATGGGGAATGTCCCTGCAGGCAAGGGGGGTGTCCTAGCAAAGTGAGCAGTGCTGAAGAAGCCGCGACAGCTGGACAGGGCTGGCCCAGCTCCAGCAGGGCAGGCGAAGGGGGCTCCGAATTCCTGGGCGCACAAGCAGATGATAGATGATGGTAGAATTCCCAGGACTGGACCTTCTGTTAACAGTGGACTCCTCCTGCAGCAGGCAGCAGCCCGACGGTCCTCTCCGATGCTGAGAGCAGGAAGAACCCTCAGCTCCCCCAGCCCTGTCCTTTTCCCTCCCCTAAACTTCGTGTGATTTTCTCCCTCCCGGCCACGTCTTTTATGTGGGTCAAGCGCTTTCTAAACGCCAGCACTTCGTTTCCTAGTAACTCATGGGGAAAAATTCTTTAAGACAAAAAGGAACACACCTAGCCCCCAACAGAAGTCTTCTATTTTTTTGCTGCCTATAACTCTAAATGTTGTATCTGCAAACATGTATGACCCTGATAGGTTTTGCTTAGCCAGTTGCCTTGTGACAGCATATTCAATGTCCAAAAAAGTCAGAGGAAAAAGCATATTTCATTAGTTACTCTAGTTTTGCAAGTCGTTTTCTGAAATAACTTTTGGTGAAAAAAATTTTGAAACAGAACCTTTCCATAAGGTATAAAATGCAGTAATAAGAATTCATATTTTTAGTTTGTTGTAACTTCTCCAAAATGTCTACTGTGTTGTTGACTCAGAACTTAGTTTTCAAAGTAGAACTGGATCTCAGCCATGATACTCACAAAATAAAAATAAAATAAAATAGAATCAAATCAAATCAAATTGTTGATCCTCCAGGTTCTGACAACCTAGATTATCCTTGCTATAACCTTTGTAATCTTTGATTTAAAAGTGCTATACATAAGAAAGTCTACTTGTTAACAAAGCTTAGTTTACATGTGCTGGAAATTTATAACATGCCTGAGTGCTTTTCAAACCAGAATAGTGATTTGTGTTACAACACTAAGAAGGTTGATTCAGAAAAGGAAAGCAAAGCCAAACAAATACATAAATATGAAATCTTGAGATACAGATTTACTAAGTAATGATACATGGTAGCTTTGTAAATTCGTCAGGAAAGAATGTTTGGATTTTTTTAACTTAATGAGCACATGAGTCTGTTTATCACATGCCTCTATAAATAAGTGTCTTTGCAGATGTTTTCTCTTTATTGAAAATACTTTTTCTCTCCTCAGGGCATGCTACACTAATAAATCAAACTATGGATTACCTTGCTTATTACAGAAGAAACTTAAAACACTATGGCAGGCCTAGCACTGGCATAACTTCTTAATATAAATTTTAAGAATTATTTACAGATTAGTAGTGTAGCACCTATATATTTTATCTGGCAAAACTTTTTAATATAGATTCTAAGAGCTGTTTGCACATTATTATAGTATTTCATAGATGCTATGTCTGGTTAATCAAAAACAATCAGCCAACCTCATTGAGAGTGATATCTCTGTGATAAATACAATGAATTTCACTGACTGCTAAATTGTCTGGGTTACTTAGGATAATTTTATTATCCTAATTAATGATTAATTATTTGTCTGTCCTATTCCTACTTCCTGTATCTGCAACCACTTTTCTTTAACAGTGAGGTTCTAACTTACAGTTATTCTCTAGTGTCAAATGCCATATTGTCAGTATTACCTCAACAAACCCTGTTTCTTCAACAGACAGAATAAACACAATCACAAAATTATTTCTGAAGAGGCTTTATAAAATGCCAGAGAGGAAAGGATGAAAGAAAAATGAGGAGTTACTGTGTAGTTTAGGAATTCTGAATTGCAAAATACTCTGATATACTCCTGTTTATATTACATTTAAACCTGAGATAATTCACTATTCATGTCTTTTACACTAAAATCCTGAAGTCATTTAGAAATGTAACAGTTAGGAAGAAATGATAATAGCTTTTATTTGCATAATCTGTTTAAATGTGCTACCTGCTGACTTCTTAGCAGAGACATTTTGCCCCCCCCCCCCCCCTCCCCCCCCCTTTAAAAAAAAAAACCTTAAAATGTTCAAATCTGGGTCTACTGACTAAGCTCATACTTCGGTAAATATTACAAACCTGGAATGTCTTTGCCTTCCAGTCAAGCTTGGCCTATACTGATACTTGCAAAGTTAAGCAGTTGTCACGTTCTTTAAATATAGCTATCTTACCTGGGCATAAGAAACATTAAGCACAGTTACACACACTGTAAATTACTTGAAGTTCTTCCTAAGGAGAATTTTCTTGGCATTTCTTGGCATAGTTTCTACGGTGCGTGCTTCCCTCATTAGAAGAATAGCTTAAAGAAATAGGGTATGAAACTACAAGAGATGACAAAGAGTTGTAGAATTAGCTTTGTATTTTGTGCAAATATCTGTGAAATCCTTCCTTGTGTGATACAGAGGGAACATGATGTAAAAACCGCATTGTGGACAGAACTGTAGCAGAAGTCCTGACAGGGCACTGTTCTAGCACTCCATTGTATAGAGGCCAAGGATGTAGATCTCTCTTGCAAAGAAATAAGATAGTGCTATGTTGTCATGTAACATTTAGTTGCAGTAGTTTGCCTTAGTTTGAGTCAGTCACCAAGAGAGAAAAGGGAAGGAATGTTGGGCATGTGTATAGTTGTGATAAGTTATTAGTGTTTGTGCAACACTAACATCCATCAGACTCTGAGGGAATGGAATTCAGTGTGTCTGCAGTGCAGTGAGGATATGTTTATGCTGGATTAGCCTGTGCTAATGCAGAGTGAGATTTTCACCGTTTTATTCATGCCGCTATCGTATCTCTTGTAGACGAGGCACATTACAGCCTTACTGCAGTGGGCTGAGGCTTGAGCACTTTTCGGATGTGGAAGTGGTTTGCTTTGTGTATCTATAGTAACCTCCTGCTGGCATTTTCACTAAGTGCTGTGCATAGGCTGAGGGTGTGTGACTGTTATTATTATCTGCTTTATAACTTACCCCAGAAGGCAATGTAGTATGTGGAAGATAATTTATCTTGAAATAAAACAGTTCAGGATCTGAAGTGCTTCAGCTCTGGCAGCAAAGATGCTCATGAAGTTTAATTGACCCTGGCAAAAATAATTGTATAGAGAAACCTTTAGGTGTTATAATTTACCTTTCTTGATCTGAGAACAGGTAAAGTACAGTGGCTGTGTGGGCTGCAATGCTCTCAGCTCCTATCACTTCCCTGTATGGTTGACATGCCTTTTAATTAGTGGTACAGCAATTAGCAGGTGAATCTATGTTCTATCCAAAACATCACTTATTAAATGTCTCATCTTCTCAGTGGTGCCTAGTTCTGCTGAACTGTTTTTACTCAAGTAATAAACATTCCTTTGGCCATTTCTAACGGCCTTAAGTGTAGTGGCAGTTACATATGGTGTAGAATTACTCAGTGACAGCATCTTATCTTACCTATGTGTGAAAGGCAAGAGGTTTTATGATTGTGAAATACCCACTGAGCAAACTTTCTTAATAATTCACTAAAGAAAATAGGTTGAAGCAAACCTAAGGGTAAAAAAATAACCAGAAACCAAAATCAACACATAATTTTGTTCTGATATTGGCATTCCATTAAAAAGTTAAATGAGTTTTTGAGAAGAGGGTAGTATGTTCTCTGCCATGTCAAAAGTGAAAAGTGTGGCTTCAGCTGCTGGAAGTTCTTGCCAGATGACACAGTTTGCATTAAATTATCCAACCCTTATGTCGATACTTAGCTTTGCTGTTCTGCATTGTACAGAGATGGTTAAAAAAGATTTGTCCTTGCAAGAGAAGGTAAGTAGGCTAAGCACAGTCATCCTGCTTTATTGCTATAACATCAAGGCATTATAAAATCTGCAAACAAAGCAGATGGAAGAGGAATCTACAGCTTTCTTAATTAATTTACATAATCTTTAGCTTTTCAGCTCAATTTTTATGTACAAAGGTAGTACCTCATTATTTGTATCTACAATCTCTTACCTTTCCCATGCACATAATTTTAGTGGTTTTGAGGCATCAGGATTCCTTCACATCTTTAACTATTTTACTTATGAAATCCCTCTTGATTGGTTGAAATTAACCTCCTCCTAAACATCCACAAGTAATGATGGTTATTGGCTCATTTTTATACCATTGCTGATAAAACAGCAGATGATGAGTGATCTGACAAGTATTGCAACATTCTGGCAGCAATTATTTGTTTAATTAAATTATACATTATAATATAGGGTATAGGCAGCTCTGCTGTGAAGCCTGCGTGTATGGGTAAGTCTCAGTTTATATACCCTTACTGGGTGCAAAATTCCTTATATTCAGTGAACTATTGGGTAGGCGTTGCATAACATATAACAGTTGACCTTTTTTAAATTCATACTCTAGATTATGCAGAGATAACATTTTGGAGTTAAAATATCAAGCATTTTCCTTTTTTTCCCCCCCCAGTCTTGCCAGAACCCACAGTATCAAACCTATAGTTCTCAAGGGTGTGGAAAAGAATCTGGGTATGAGTTTTACAAACTGCCTTGCTGACAAGGCATTAAGCATAAAGAAACGTGATAACACCAATCAGCAAATCATCAGCTTCTGGCTCCTCCCAAGTTTCAGCTGACTTCCTGCCAGACCTGTGAAGCAAGCTGTAAGAATTATCTTCCTCTAGGCACTAGGCAGCAGTTTCCAAGTCAGCTTGCTCCACAATGCCTGCAGATACTTGGTGGAAACAGCAGATTTTATCTTGCCTGGGGATTATAGTCTGCTGCCTGAAAAGATGGTGTTGACAGTATGTTCCCTATTAAAAATGTAGTAGTACAGTATACAACTTACATAATCATCCACTCAGTAATAGAACTTTTCAAAGCACATCCTTACCAGTCTCCTTTGGATATAAGCAGGGACAATAACCCTGGGGTTTATCTGAATACATCTGACGAACAAATTCTGCTTTTTGGACATCCTTGACGGTTCAACTTCATTTATTCCTTCATGTATGTCAGATAGGAAGGTTGGAATCATCTAGACTAATCATCATGCTCAAGCAGTGTCAGCTAGAACCAGTTGTCCATGACCATGACTGTCAAATTTTTAATACCTCCATGAGTAGAGATTCCAGAGCCTCGCTGTGTAGCCTATGCCAGTATTTGGCTCCACTCAACAGTAAAGAAATGTCTTGTGTTCACATGGACTTGCCTGTGTTTTCATTGTGCCCATTGCCACTTGACTTATTGCTGGGTGCTACTGGAAAGTCTGTCTCTCTCGTTCTTGTTTTCTTGCATCATTGAATGAAGAAAAATTGGGTTGGAAGGGACCTTTAAAGGTCATCTAGTCCAACTCCCCCTTTGATGAGTATGGATGAAGCTCACAGTTATACCCTTCCCCAGTCCATTGCACCCATTGATGTGCCCAAGCTTTCTCTTCTCCAGGCTGAAGTCTCAGTCTCTCCTTGTACAACAGATGCTTCAGTCCCTTTATTCCCTCTGTGCTGGACTCACTCCATTAAGTCCATGTTTCTCATGTACTGGGCAGTCCACTCCTGGTTGTGCAGTGCTCCAAACTATGGTTGCACAAGTGCTGAATGGAGGGGAAGGATCACTTGCTTTGACCTATGGTCATTGCACTTCATGTTACCCAGGATGATGTTGGCCTTCCTTTCTGTGAAACTACACTGCTGGTTTGTGATCAGCTTGTTGTCCACCAGGATGCCAATGGCCTTCTCTGCAGAGCTTCTTTCCAGCAGGCTGGTCTCAGAGGTATATGGTGCCTGTGTTTATTCTTCTCCACAGTTCTCTTCAGGACCTTGCATTTCCCCTGATTGAAATTCATGAGGTTCCCCTTGAACCAACTCTCCAGCTTGTCAAGGTCCCACATGGTAACACAACTATGTGGTGTTTCAGCTGCCCCTCCCAGTTTTACATCATCTGTGAACTTGCTGAGGTGCATTCTGTCGCATCATTTCAGGTCATTAGTGAAGCTGTTAAACAGTATTAACCCCAGTAATGATCCCTGGATTACACCACTTGTGACTTACCTCCAACTGGACTTTGGGCTGCTGATCACCACCCACCAAGCCTGGCCATTCAGTTAATTTTCAGGCTGTGTAGTTACCTGGCCTTTAATTTGTCAGCTTGTCTTTGAGGATGTTATAGGGTCTGCCTTAACTCAAGTTGAGGTAAACAGCTTTAGCTGCTCTCTCCCCTCATCCAACAGGCTGCTCACCTTGTAGAAGGTTATCAGATTGTTAAAGCATGATTTCCCTTCTGCAAACTTACACTGATTGCTCCCAATCTCCTTTATTCCCTACATGTGTTTGGAAATGGTTTCCAGGATGATTTTCTCCATCATCTTTCCATGGATACAAATTGCTGCTATATTGTTTGCCTGTGGTTGCAGAGCCCAGATAAGAGATTTGATAGGAAAGCTGTCCTATTCATTTTATTTTAGAGACACTTAAATGATGAAATTTCTAGTTCCTGGATTTTCTAAAATGTCTCTCTGTTATCTTATGGAGATCAAATTGAAATTTTTCTTGTAGCCAGTGAATAGGAGGAGGCATGGAAGGGGAGAATGTAGAAATCCTGTAGAGCATTGCAGGCAATGAGGCTTCAGGGACTAAGAGGAGTGTGTGTACAAAATACTGTGTTTGAAATGAATTCAAAATAGGTATTTTTGAAATTCAAAAATGTATTGAAATAATTCAAAAATATGTATTTTTCATGTTTTCATAGTCTACTCCTATTAGAGCAATGCTACGTTGCAACTGACCTGGTTAAAAAGAAGTCTAGTATTAGGAGTTAATGCCTGTATTTATTTTATAAGTGAAACCCGGAAGAGTGATACAAAATCAGCAGCCTTGCAAAGATTTGGGAATACTGCTTAAAACTTTGTCCTTAAAGATTATTTAGTTCCATTTTGACTTTGCAAGACTGTGGATAAACCAACAGGAATGTGTGAGGCCAACTCCCTTGTTCCATTCAGTTGGATATCCCCTTACCAGAAGTGGATCTGTAGGACATACTGGTGGGTTTGTGTGGGCAAGTGAGATGTTACCTACCAAACTAACCATGGCAGAGAGGGAGAAAAATTGGAAATATGTCAGAAGATGCCTCAAAACAATGCATATTATGGTAGCTAATTTTAATTTGCCTTCTAATCAAGGAGGACAAAGTAATTCCTGCTACTCAGTCATTTGGGGTTTTTTTTTTAGTCTTTCTCTTGAACATAAATACTACTTATCTTTTTAGGTGTGGGTAAATCAGACAAGAATCCAGGTGGAAAGGCAATCAGACAGAATGAAATTATGAGGCTTTACAAATAATCCTGTTTAGAATATACTAAATATACTCAGAGAAGTTGTGTGATTGGATGTAGTGTATGTAAAATCAAAGGCCTGAGAGAGAAATTGAAGACAACTGTCAGAAGCTTTTTGCTCTTGTGATTGAAGGCTAGAAAAAATGAGTTTCATATCATCACCACCTTGTCAACAGGGTTGAGTGGCCTGATTACTGAGGCAATTAAAAAAAAATTAGGAAAATTAGCTGTGCTGGCCAGATAGAGAAATTAAATTTTAATTATTACTATGGCTTGTTTGGGAAAATGGTAGTAAGAATTCATTACACTTACTCTTGTTAGAGCAAAACCACCAAGCTTCCAAATTCTTTCTTACTGTTTTTAGCTTTTAGGTCCCTCCTTGGAGTTAAGAATTTTGCCAAGGAATTTGCCCATATATTATCAGAACAGGTTCTGAAATTTTTTTCATCCTATTCTGATCATTATCTTTGTCCTGCTTTCTTTTGCAGTAGTTTACAATTTAGCTCAGTATTCCATCTGCTCTTCCTATAGTACCAAAACAATATAAATAACATATTTGTCATGTCTTCATGAACTATTCTATTTTATCCTATCTCTTGCAAAGTGACTGCAAGCACAGAAGCGGGTAGTTTATCACCGTGATGCGGTTATTTGATGCAATAAACAGTGGGGAGATGAAAGCTCATCTGTTAAGAAAATGTTTTATCTCATGTTGTGAGACATTTTGAATATGGAACAGTAGCTGGTAGTTTAAGGTCAATCCCTATAAGAAGTCAGTACCTACCAGGAAGTGCCTAAAACATGTGCAAGGCTAGTTCAGCTCCTTTTCCTCCTTGTGCTCAGAGCAGCTCTGTTTCAAAGAGTGCTTTTTAGGAACGCTACTGGATGCTCTCACACTAGAAGATTATAATACAAAATTTGTAGTGTAAAGAATCAGCTGAAATTCTGCAATTGTGCTGGAGGATTATTTTTTAATAATTTCTCAGCTGGCATACTGTGCAAGCATTGCTTTATATTTTTGAAAGGCTATCTGCCTTTGATTCAATACCACCCTGAATCTTACAATTTGCTGTTGCTAATACTACCACGCTTGCAATTCCCTAATTTAAATTGCCTCTTAATAAACTTCGTATATCTGTTTTGTGTGGCTTATTTCTATTTTCACTATAGCAGAAGAAGAAAGAAGGATGTGAAATGCTTCCATAAGCAGACTGCCGTCTGCCCTGTTTTTTGAAGGCATTTCTGGTACAGTGGACAAAACCATTACCTGTCCCTGTTTGTAATACTGTTTGGGTTGGGGTTTTTTCATTCTTTTATTTCTTTTCTTTATTAAATGCTATAGTGTCCTTTCTGGATCCTTTTGTTTGTACCAGTTTAGGAAGACACTGGTTCTAGACATTCTGCAGTATTTTTCCTCTTGCATCTGAGCATCCTCTGAAGACTTTTTAATAGAGGGACTTTGAGAACCATGGTCCTAGGTATCCCTAATGTACTAGATTATCTGGTATTTTTCTAACAATTGCTTATGTCTTAGCCCCGTATGCTATCTTGTTTCTGTTAATACTTTTTTCATCTCCCATATTCACAGTGCAGTATTAGTCTGTGCAGGCCTGTTTTAAAATTATTTTCTGATTCATCTTTATTTTGATGCATGAAATTGTGCATTCTCAAAAATCACGCTGTGGTGTGGCATGGAACTTATATTTTATTGAATAATTTTATGTAAGCAGGTATAAGACTTCTGGAGTAGATGTCCTGTCATGCACAGGCCATCAGGTACGTCAGGGGATTCCTTTGTCTCTTGTTGGTCTAAACTAGATGTAATCCCTAAGATCACCTATGCTTATTCAGCATGATCATCTGTCAAAAGAGAGGTTAGCTAACATGTGGTCATTTCATTGTTGCTGCCTTTGGCCAAATTGGTGTCACTCTTTAGGGGATTGGACTGGTGCCTGTTGCTGAGACTGGCCTTGACAATATGCCTATGTTCACTGCTTGTTTTGTCCTGGACTCACTGCAATGCTTTTTCTTTGATCTTTCTGTGCTTTTGTTGCTGTTTAAATTCTAGGGCTCTTCTAGCTAAATTCGAGATCTGGCTTGCCTTATTTTTCTGCCATTTCCTTTTGCTTGAAAGTCCTGTGTATCTTAGATCCTTACCTAATCTGATTTCTAACAAATGAAGATCAGAAGTTCAAGATTAGAGGCTCAGTTAGAATGAATACAGGAACTTTTCCCCTGCTTTAATGCTTTGTGATGTTCACCCTGGACAATGCATTCCTCACAATTAATGTATTCAATTTTTCTTTAGAAGTATGATTGGTAACTTGGATTAAAAACATATGACAGAAAGGAAGAGAGGCAAATGCAGAGCCCTGTTGCTATTCCCACTCCCATCCTGTATTTTTGTCTCGCTTAAAGCGTGAGTACACAATTTATGTACAACTCCTAAGGAACCAGGACCCTGCAAAGTGAAAGTGAGAATGATGGAAAATATATGTATTTCATTGACATCATACCCATGTTCAGAGGCTGCTTCCTCTCATCTCTCCTCTTAATCTACCTTTGAATCTGTCAATATGCCATGCCCACTGCCCACTGCTGTTGCTTTTTGTCAAGGGAGCTGTGCCTTTGACATGGAAAGATTTAGATTTTATCCCATAGGTTTCAGAAAAACATGCCCACTAAGTGCAGTTTGCCTTACTGTTTGATTACTTCTTTGAAAACCTTTCAGTTTAAATGGAGAGAGACATAATTTGTCCAGCTGCTCAACCTTGCAATCAGGGACATGTTCCAGGGATAAGCAGGATTTAGCAGAGGTTAAGGGGGTACATCTGTACAAGAGCTACTTGTTAATATATTAGTGACGTATCACAGAAGGATTCTCTTCAGGCAGGAGCTAAGTGTGGGCTTGGTACATCAGCTGATCTCTGACAATAAGCTCCATTCTAAACTAGATTGCTTGATCTTTTGAAGCTCATCAGTTTCTAGAACAGTATTTATTACTTTTTGAAATGTTCAGGTAAATACTTAATCTGATAAAGATTTAGTGGAGGAGGTTCTGTATTCATAGTAATTTTTTTGATCTCAAGCAAAGTGCAGTAGAATTACAATGTTATTTTTTAGTACCTTGACAGCCTCTTCAGAAATGTGCTTTCTTTGGCATAAGCTCTTACACATAACCTGTGCCAGTTATGTCTTGCATATTAACTGCAAACACGGGATGTGATATAATGAAGCCCAGAGCAGATCAGAATTAAATTTGGCATTGCTGCAGGAAAGAGCCAGTTAATGTCCTTGTGTAATGCTTATGTAATAGATTAGATTCTCTGCCTGACTGTTCTAGTTGTCCGTGGTGGTATATAAAAAGCTTGCCAGCTTGCTAGTACTCAATTAGCTCATTCACCATGAGTAAACTAGTTCTCTAGCTTACAGCAGTAAAGCGCTTCCAATCCTCTAATTGGTTTATGCATATAATCTTTTCCACACACCAACAAGTGCAAAAGTTGACTTGCTAATAGAATCAGAGAATAAAAGTGAGAGAGGAGAAAAATCTATAAACTTTATCTGTATGAACCATTGTTTATTAATAGCACCGTTTGTTGCTCCTTCAGTTCTTTTTGGTTACTTGGGACAGCAGAAAAATCTTAATAGAGAGGAAAAGGGATCATAGTCACCTAATGCATAAAAAAAGTTTGGTTTTCAAGAGACACAGTTGCTGTCGAGCTCTCAAACTTAATTTGTTTTATATATATTATTTTAAATTTCTATGTATTTTCTTTTTAATGTTTTTAGAGGATACGGTAAGCTTTAGTTGTTACCTATTATAAGTTTTTAATAGGAATTTGTACATTTTATAAAATTTACAAACTGGCAAAAGAAAATTCCCACTTCAGAAAGCATGTTTGGAAATACCATGTCAGTGTTAGTTCAGAGTCCTTGAAAAATTATGCCTTATAACCTATTTTATGGCATAGAAGATGACCTTTTAGGGCTTTTAACTGAAAGATATAATTAAGCTCATGATGGTATATTTAGTGGACCTTCAAAGAATTTCTTCAAAACTTTAACTATGAACATTGTCAGGACAGAACCAAGACAGTGCTGGGCTTTTGTTATTGTCTGTTCCTCCTAGGACAGAAACACTGTCTCTGATGAGAGGTATCATCCTGAGATGGGATATGTACCTTCCAGGCATCAGCTGCTTCTCCAGCCTTTCTTACTTGTCTTTGTGGCATCAAAAAATGCAGCAATACTTCTAGAGTAAACCAGGACAATGGCGAAGCTTCACTTTAAATTTTGTTATTTCAGCCTCTTGTCTGACGTCATCCATGTAGAGTCTTACCATGAATAAAATGTGGGAAATTCTTGCCTCAAAGGATCAAACTTTCAATGCTAGGCAAAACTTCAGTGTTTTGTAAAGGAGTTGGTAACATCTACTTCATGTTCTGCTTTATTTCATGTAAGCTCTTGTTAAAATTGCATAATTTTCTTTTGAGATGCTGAGATATTTTATAGATATTTTTCATCCAAATGTACATCTTCTACCTTGCTCATCTCATAGCTAATGCTTGTTTAGAAATTTTTTTATATGAGCTTAGCTAATAATATACTTTTTAGTTTAAGAAATAGTCTAAGAGTAAATATTAACTGAAAGCTTAAGCAAAGCTTTAAGCAAATCCTTGCTACATGCAGAAGAGAAAGTAATTTTCCAAAAGATTTTTGAGTCTTTAATAATAATTAAAATTTGAAAAAATCTCATAAAGTTGCAATTGAAAAGCTTTATGTAGGAAATCAGGGCCATGGTTTCACTTCCCTTTTAAAATTCAAGAGAATAGCTAAGAAAATAGGTTGTATTATTTTAAAAAAATGGCGTGATCAAAGAAAATATGTATGTTCCTGTTACAGCATGACCAGGTACACTTTATTTTGCCAAAAGCTTTGCTCTCTGCCAGTGAACCTCTTCTGTTCATTGGGCAATGTCTTCCATGCAGGCAATTTATGTAACTGATTTCCAAGACATCCAGTGTAACTCTCTGAAGGAGCTGCACCTTCTGGCCATTCTCAGGCTGGATACCTGGTTCTGACTGATACTCGATAAGAACAATATGTCTTATGGTTCACCTTTTCCTCTGAGCCTCTTTGAGCCCTTATAGTTCTTGAAACATTTCTCAAAGAAGCTGGATGTGTTGATTCTCCCCAAGAATGAGTCTCAGAGAAAAAAGAATGACACCTTAGAGAAGAGAGGGCTCCTGGGAGACCTCATTGCAGCCTTCTGCTGCATAAAAGGGACTTATGAAAAAGAGGGAGAGTGACTTTTTATATGGGCACATAGCGATAGGGCAAGGGAGAACAGTTATAAGCTACAGGATGAGAGATTTAGATTGGATGTTAGAAAAAAATTCTTTATGGTGAGGGAGGTGAGGCGCTGAAGCAGGTTGCCCAGAGAAGTTGTGGATGCCCCATCCACAGGTGGGTGTTCAAGGTCAGGTTGGTTGGGGGTCTGAGCAACCTGATTTAGTGGGTGGCATCCCTGCCCATGGACAGGGGTTGGACCTAGATAATCTTTAAGGTCCCTTCCAACTCAAGCCCTTCTCTGATTCTTGAGGGGTCTTCTCATACTGACCTGGTCAAAAAACAAAATCTCTGAATGCTTCCATTCCATCTCAAAATGCAGGATACTTTGTTTTCCACAGGATGAGGTGGTGACTGAAAATGGTGATAACCTTACCAGTGCTCCTTTGACTGTACTTTGTTGCTGTTGCTCACCCCCTGTCCCACGACTCAGGGTGGATGTATTCCTCAGATGGGAGCAACCAGGCTGGTGTGTGTAAGCACAGGGGAGGGGAGCACGGCCCGGCAGAGGGAATGCCTGGATGGCCAGGGAGCAGGACTGTGGTGCCAGGGCATGGTGGGCAGGGCAGGGCTGGTCAGGCAGGGTAAGGTACTGCCCAGCAGTCACCAGGCAGTCCATAGAGATGAGGCAGGGCTGAGACCACGCCAAACAGGCAGCCTGCATGTCAGGGTCTCTCCATGGCGCTGGTGGCCAGGCACAGGCACAATCCATGGCTCTTGTGGGAGACAAGCAGTGGTGGCTCAGCATAAAGACAGCTAGTGTGAGAAAGGGGAATAGGCACCAGTGGCGCATCCCCACAGCACCATCAGAAGGGCTCTGCCTCGGGTCACCAGAGCCCCTACAGAGGGATATAAATGTGTCTCTAGTAGTACATTTCTAGTGATGGATGCCTTTCTCTGCAGTGTCCAAACCTCATAATTGTTTAGCAGTTTCCAGCACTGATTCCTTGCCCAGTTCCTAAGTCTGGTAAAAGTTCAGGTCTCTTTCTGGAAGTGATAGAAAGCCTGTTGCTGTGGCAGAATGCTTAGGAGAGAAATAAGCTCCTGGTGACTAGGAGTTCAGTTCTACTGATAGACATGGGAGAAGTTGTTTGAGAGACAGATTCAGTTTTCTCTAGACTGTTAGTCCAATGCTGTCTTTAGAGTCTGAAGCTTAACGTAATAGTAACACTGCTTGCTAGCAGTGATCCACCGTTACGCAGTCATTTATATCCAATAGTATTGAAAGGTTAAATATTCTCCTGCAGTGCAAAAGTGAAACATGAGTCTTGCTTTAAGGTCACACATTGCTTTATCCGATACTACTGGACAATATATTGCAAACAAGATGGATCCCAAACCATTCATCTTTTGTAATGCTTGTCATAGGGAAGAAGTCAAATGGGTTTTATGAGCCTGTATTATGCCAAGCATTGTGAAAACCACTCAACTGACAGAAAGTTTTTTGGACTGCCAAACTTCTTTGGAAAGTTCCACATCCTCTCATATTCTCATAGCTATGATCATCTATTTATCATAGATTATCAGATATTATATAAAGAATGGAGAGAAGAATGTATTTTAACTAAAAGAAAAGTTAAAATACATTAAGTGATATTAAGTATTCCATTTAAATAATTGAAAATCATCAGCAAAAAATCAAAGTAAGTTTGCAAGTTCATAATGCAGAGACCTCTGTGATGTTCTCTTGTGGTACAGGAAAGGATAACAAGCTTTCTGGGTTTTGATTATCATTACAATGAATTTCAACTTCAGTGATATATTTTGAATATATTCTCACATCTTTCAGGCATTTTTGGCAGAATAGTGAAATAATGGTCACCAGCATCTCTGGTTTGCCTAAGATCAGAATATTTGGACCAGCAGTGCCCATTTCATTGCATTTGCATTTTTGTTTCTTTGCATGTCAAAAACTTGAGGGTAAAAGATGTGGTTGACTTTCAGCCAAATGCTTTTCATCACACCTACATTTAGAGGAACTCATTATTTATCAGTCATGAATTTCTGATTCTTTTCTCCCTCCTCTTTCAGTTGTTAGTGTTTTTATCCATTTCCTGTCTGTTTAATTAGCTATTTGTAGACCTGTAAGTCCCTGTGCAGACTTGGTGTACTGCAGCTAAAGGATCAAATCAAATGGATTACATTTCTAATATAAATAAATAGTTGAATTGTTTCCAGTTTAACACATATTTATGTTTTGTCTTAGTTAACAAAAAATCTGTAGAATTACCAGCAGATTATAACTATGGCAACAAGAACAGAGAAGATGCAATAATTTCTTTTCAGGGTGTAAAAGGCAAATGAGTCTCAGGTTTTGTTTCCAGTGCTGATACTCTGTTCACAAGTCAGAGCCATTAATGTGTGATATCACAAACATTTGGCAGTCTCATGTCTATGAAATAAATACAATGTGAAATCATAGCATGATTAACAGTGGATGTTGAACAAACTTGTGATTTGGAGAAATAGTCTACAAAAGATTTGGTGAAATTTGAGAAATCACAGAGAATGGCTCTTTGTGTATATGGTTGAAAAAACAGTGGAAACAAATAATTTAATCAGTGCCAGGTAAGGCTGTTACAACATGAAAGTAATTATACTTTTCATAGCAATTAACAATAAAAAAATCACAAATTCAAAGTTATCTTAATGATAATTGTAACAATGTGTATACACTTTCCACTGCATACAGTACAAAGGTCCATCTTCAAAAATAGAAAAGACCCTAGTTTGTTATTGAATTGCTCTAGTAAACCTGATGAAACTTTAAGCCCTTTATTTCTTCTCAAAGTGAAAAGCTGTGTCAGTGATTATTGTCATTTTTAATCATGGCTTCAGTTTCCTTTTTTAGAGAAGTTTTTCTCTACTGAAATGTTCTGTACAGCCTGGGTCTCTCTCTCATTGCATGCCCTCCATCTCTGCATAGGTTCTCTTGGAAGTCTGTGGATGAGTTCTCCATCAGCAATTCTAGGTTCAAAGGTGACTGTTCAGTGAGTTGGCATGGAGGAGGAAGAACTTACAGTTTGTCTGCAGGTCACGAACACTTGAAATCCTTTGGTGCTTCATCACAATTTTGGTCTCACCCTCAAACAAAATTCTCCTTCCATTCACTTTTCTGTGACTGTTATTTTTTCTTTCCTTATCACTGAGAAACCAGAACTGTCACTCTAATGCCTGACAGCTCTTCTGTAGCCACTGCCCAGGCATTCTGTGTTTCCCAGCTTATTGTGACCATTTAGCAAAGTCATAAGAATCAGGCCAGACTCCAAGTCAGACTGAATGCATCCTCCCACTGGAGGAGAGAAAGCTCAATGCCCCAAGTGAGAAATTTCCACTGTCTCATAATTGCTACCTCTGATTGCTCTCTGTGCAATTGGCCCTTGCCAGCTCAACACCAAGAGCATGAGCCTAAGCTCTACCCGAGGCTCAGGGAAAAGTAGGACAATTGAAGGTTTTTCATTCATAGCTGGTGCTATGGTGGAATGGCTCCTTCTCCCTAGGAACTTCTGCCAGGCGGGCAGCATTGCCACTAGGGCTGAGCAGAACAACTTTACTGCAGGCAGCAGAGAAGGGCTGACTGCCTCTACAACCGGGAAGCATTTGATTCATGTGCTGAAGCAGCGCCAAGGGTCAACAGTATGATTATTGTGATGAGTCATCCTCATTCAGCTGAAGTTGATCATGGAAACCCCGTGGGAAACTAACCCTTTTGAAGAGAATAAATCAACTCTTTTTAGCAACTGAACTTTTGTTCAGATTGTTCATGGTGTCGGAGGATAAGCTGGTCTTCAGTGAGCACCAAGCGGTGGGACAGAAGGACAGTGTAACTCCAGCAGTTTGTTGGAGTAGAGATGGAGGAGGCAAGGAGAGGCCTGCATACAGATTTAGAGGGCTGAAGCTCATTTAACATCTCTACAGAACTGGTAGCTGAGGAGAAGGTGGGGGAAGCAGATCTCCCACAGGAAATCCCACTGTTGTAAGCAGTAGCTTTCCTTATGCCACAAATCCCTAGGCGTTTTGCAATCTCTAATGACAGGATTTGTGGGATGAAAGTGCAATCCCGGCATGGCCTCCTGGGGAACAGGACATACACAGCAGTCAGGTGGATAGGTGAGTATTTCTTCACTTGTCTCCAAAGGTGAAGTGTCCAAAGGATGGCCAATGTGATCTTCCCTTTCTTCTCAGGCTGTTCCTCCAAATGATGAGTGCCATAAGGCCCAGGAGCATTCTGTCCACATTTCTATACTTGTTACACATGTTGTGTTTCACTGCATTCACCTAGATCTCAAATTTCTGCCCTGTCTTCTAACAATGTATCTAGCCTTTCTGTTATTTGTCCCACCATTCCCACCACTGGAATTAAGGACCTTGCCCATGTTTAAAGTCAAAAGCCTGGATCTAGAGAATACCAGACTGTGGCTTTTATACTTGTGGGTGGGCCGTATTTCTGTTTTGAGGACTCCTTTCTGTAGCCTCTTTTGACTGGGAAGGTTTGGTTAAGAGTTAGGGGAATGAGTTGGAACAGTGTTTGCGAAGATGATCGATAGCTGAGACAGAGGAGGAATCAATGTACCCAAGTATGGGTGAGGAAGCTTGGCGTTGGGGCTTTTTTGTTTTGCCAGCCTTGTTAGTAGGGGTCTTGGCTGTGACTTCAGCATTCATTCAAATAAATAAATACAATTCGATTTTTTATATAATCACACTTTTTTTTTTAGTTTGTTGCAATTAATCTCAAGTGCATGTATAAGGAAATAGCTTTAATCATATATCAAAAATTAATCAGTTTTAGATTCAGAAAAGCAGGTATTTATAAGAAGGGCCAAGACAGGTTTGCAGCGCAAAAGAGGTTTCTGGTAAAGTAGTTTAGTTTGATAATGATGAAAAGATTACAAATGTGTAGAAATGTGTGCAGATGACACACATTTCCTGTTTCAAAATTAGTCTAAGTTAAAAGCAAATATATATGTATATAGGTATTTACTGGAGTTTGAACAACAAAATGCTTAATTTTGTGAGTTTTATGTATCCATACTGAAAGGAGATAGGCTATGTACTTAATTAGTAACTTTAGATTAAGAAATAATAGCTAACGAATCTGCTGAATGTCCTGACAAATCTGTATGTGGCTCCAGCTTCCCTCTCAGCTGGAGCCTGGCCTCCCACCATATTTCTTGTGGAAAAGTCCTGGCTTCTGTATTTTGTTTGCAGAATGATTAGTGACCTAAAAGCTTTTTTGTGGAGCTATGTCTCAGAAGATGTTGCCGTGAAATTGAAAAGGTGTTCTTTTCAGTGGTACCCAAAGTACTGGTACTTTATGGCTGTGCCTGATCATTTCAAGGTTAGTTTTCTCAGTCAAAGAAAAAGAATTGTGAAAGCTTTTAGTCAATCCACCTGCACACTCATGCATTTTATGCATTCTCCGTTGGAACCGAAAACCAAACCAAAGCAAATGGAAGGAGGGAGGCCGAAAGCGAGCCTTATACTTTGCGCTGAAAATGCTGATCAGTGACAAGCAGGAGGAGCGCGTCTGCCGCGGTCGCTGGGTCGCTGCTGCCACCCGCTGGCGCTGGGCTGGGGCTGCCCTCGGTCCTACCCTGGGCTTGAAGAAAAGCAAACTTATTGAGAGGCAAGGGATGCACTCTGGAACTGCGCAGGAAACAGGTATAATTTGTCTGAAGAACACTGAGACTCTTTAACATCGACGGTCTTGTCTGAAAACTGCCACATTAATACAGATTAATAAGTTTTATAATATTTTAATTTATTAGTACGTTTTATAAGATTATTAATAATACAAATTAATAAGGTTTTTCATTCATATTTTCTGTTTAGTTTTTTTAAAAGCTTTGTTCCTTTTGTTGTTCTCATGACAGTAATTGTGAGGATAGTATATATTGAGGGTAGTGAGATTTCATTCGCAAAAAGCTCCTTACTGAAAACTGTCCCTTTTAGTAATGTCTAAATATAAAATACCACTGGTCTGTATAAAAAGACTCCCAGTTAATACCTGTTTAGACAGTAACAAGAAAACCACCGTAGAGCAAAACAATACCATTGAGACCTGAGAGGGTTATCTCAGCTGTAACAGAGACCTCTCCCCTTCAATTTACCTAGATGGCTCAATCTCTCTAAACTCCAGAGCAAACAAATATGATTGAAAGGATGTTTTGAAGGTCAGCATGTTTTGAACCTTTCCAGTGAAAGTATTGCAAAATCACTATCGAGCATTCTGCCAGGATCTCCCGTTATTTGTAGATTGAGTTTGATTTTGCTGGGCACTTGGCCTCGTTGCAGCACAATGCCACTTATGAACATTGTAGGCCTTAATTGCCCTTTAAAATGTTTTTTTAGGATGTCTGTGGTTTAATACAAAGATGCACATCTATTTAAGTTCAGCGTATGTGTGAGCTTTGTGACTCCTGCTTGTTATCCAATCCGTTTTAAGGTTCTGCTTTTTTAAGGAAAGGTTTGCTAAACTAGAACAGAGATTACACAAATGTGAGTTATTAGATACCGTAACGATTAACTGCCAGGTTTTGATTAGCAGCTGTCGCAGTGTCCCTCACACCTAGCAGGCGTTGACCACAGGCTAGCTCAGTTCTGCACTGCGGCAGCGTGGATTGGTCGGGGTTACAGGCAGGGTGAGTAACCTCCTCCCGGTGGGTTCTTGGTTCCCCACACTGGCGCATGGACCTGATGGCGTCACGACTACGGCGGCGGAAAAAGGGTCGACTCTCTTCTGAGCAGGGTAGAAGGTGTTTTATTAAAGGGGAGTTGGGCAAGGAGCTCCGCCTCGGGCCCTTGCTGCCCAGAGAGAGCTCGGATCAAAGCTGAGCAGAGACTTATAAACAGGGGAGGATCGAGGGGTGGTGACAATGGGTCAGCCAACCAGGGAACATGGGGGTGTAACAGGGGTGTCAACTTCTGAACAACGAACAAATCACAAGAGGGGAGGAGGGGATTTCCCAGGCACCAGCCTATCACTTGACGCCTCTCCTGGATCTTTCCAGAATCCAGGGAAGGGTCTCGAAGTGACAGACAGGGCGACCAAGAGGAGAGAGGGGGGATTGACAGGAACAGGTGCAGGGGAGGAATGATTGACATAAAACGTCTGGTTATATAACTAACTCATGGGGGGGAAACCATTACAGAAAATGGGGGGGCACAGTGGAATGAACCATTACAAAAAACTTCTTATAAAACTTACAAAAATAACTTAATAAAACAGCTCTTGCACCACCACAAGCAACCTTAAGCTCTCTTCTCCTTTATTGCATTAAATGTTTTAGCTTTCTCAGTTTCTTGGTCTCAGTGTCTGTCTCAAATCTTGCCATTGTATCCTCCATTCCAGACATGGCTTATGTTACAAGCACCCAGGACTCCATTATTCTCTTGTAATATGAGTTATTACATATATATATATATATATTCTTCAAGGAGCTTACTGTAAGACTGAAGTTACTCTTTTTTATTTCTGTTTCTGGAAGCTAACTAAAGCAGAGGTGAAGGATATAGGACAAATAATTGAATTCCTCATTTAATGGGAGTACCATTTTCTATTTCTGCTGACATGATCTCTCTGGCATCCTTTCAGTGTGACGTAGACAGAGGGAGTTAAAAATTTTCTTAGCATATGTGTAGGAGAGTTCAAGGTGGAATTGAGGTGGGAGTTGATTTATTACTCTCCAAAATAAATAGATCCGATTCTGGATGTGGTAGCCTGTTACATCTCAGGATAAAAGACTATCTTTTTCACCCATGCTGAGTGCTGCTGACAACTGTGAGACTTCTTAAATAGTTTTACAGCATGTCAGGATCTGCCTGGTGGAGAGAGGTGATAGGAAGTGGTACAGGAGGGCTTGGCAGCCTCCCGGCCCTCACACATGGGGTGATGTGCCAGTGGAGTGGAAAAGGATAGTCAAGGTGCCCCCTGTATGTTTGGGTGTGTTTCTGGGATGGGTCTCCTGATTCACATGGTGCAGGCAACAAAGGCTGTGGTTGGAAGGCAGACATTGGAAAGGAGTGTGTTTTGGATCAATACATTTTGGAGAAAGGTGATCTTTTTTGTTGTTTAAAAAGCTGTGGAAGAAGTTCTTCACGAGAAAATAAGATGTTGCAAACAAGTGAAAGAAATGCAGGCGAGCAGTCGCATGCTGTAGGTTGCAGTGTTGCCTTTTCCCACGGTGTGGTGCTGAAGGAAGCTCTGGGTCTGCAGCAGAAACCAGGACTGCCTGTGCTGCCTTGTCCTGAGTTTCTGAGCCTCGAACAGGCTTCACAGCAGAGGCATCATCTCCCTCAGGCAAAAGAGCAGTTCAATGTCCATTTCTGTGGTAGTCTCTTAATATCTTGTTAATAGTATACTTCCATATAGGCAATAAGTCAGTAATTCTGGACTCAAAAGAGTTACTTTTACTTGAGTCTTTCTGATAGTTTCATCACTTTATAATAGTTTTTTCTGATTTTCTCTTCTTCCTTTCAGTGATTGATCTTTGTTTGCTTGCTTTGTGTTTGTCAGTCTGAGACTGTAGCTTTACAAATTATTTTAATGACAGACCCTGCCCTCCCTCTCAGCTGTGCCTTGTCACCTTGACTTTTTATTCCACTATAGTGGCTTACTTGATTGCCCTATCTGCTAAAGCTTTGTAATAAAAAAATCCCTTTTATAATGGTAATTTTACCCTACTTATGTACCTTTTGCTGCTCTTCTGTTTTTAAATTTATGATAATATCACAGGTCTGTTTAAGACTGTGGTGAAACAAATACTAGCTTTGAGCAGAACTGAGATAATGGTAACTTCAGCAGCTGGCTGGTTGATTATGTGATAACTGGAGGCTAAAGGACATTTCTATTCCCTGTATATGACTCTATATGTTTTCTGTATATTCCCTACACTGGAAGGGGGGTTTTTTTGTTTTTAACAATATGATGTTCTAATTCAAAGCTAAATTTTGGCAAAGGAACCTTGAAGCACTTCACGGGAATTTGCTCCCTGTCAGAAACATTTGTTCACTTTCAGAATCTGCCATCCACGTGGGGCACTCTGTGGTGTTGGTCTTCAAAGCCTCGTGGGATAAGTACTTGAATTAATTCTGTGCTTGCAGGCAGGAGACAGCCTTTCTAAGTACATTGCATTGCTCATGCACTTATACTGTTTTTCAGGAATGGTGATATAACATTGGAACTTTCACAGATCGAAACTCTGTGTTAGCAATCAAAGGGCAGAAATACTGTAAATGCTTTGTGAGTTTAATAATGATCTGAAAATAATTCAACTTGGTCATTTGGCACTTGAATTGCTTTGGGATCCAGCCAGTATTTCAGAGCTTCAATATCTGAAACAATTCAGTGCTGCAAGCCATTTTTAGGATGTAAAAATTACTGTGGGTGGCTCATCTTTATGTGCATATTCAGAGGATGTGCAATGTCCTGATAATTTTCCTTCAGAATCATAAAAACAAGAAACATCAAGAGCAACTTTTTAACATTGATTAAAATAATGTAAATAGTTATGAGGTCTTTCAGGAAAGAAGGTTTTCCTTGCTAGTTTAGGACCACTACAAAAGCATTCCCAGGACAGTCTGTCTTTCTGCAAACATATTTCATGTTAAAGATGAGATTTTATCATTTATTACGTTGATTTGTTTACCCACTATTTGTGTTTTCCTCAAACTAATTTGGCAGTAAGTAGCTCTCTATCTTGAATTTGGAATTACATGTTGGATCAGAGCACAGTGAGTTTAACCCAGTCAACAAATTGAATATATCCAATGGGAAATAGAATGTGGTAAAGCAAAAATGTTTGTTTATTGTAGATTGTGTTGGTCTTCCAATAAAATAGAGACTCTTTTGTGATGGGAACACTGATGTTATTGGTACATGATTATTTCCTGTTTCAATTAAAATCAATTTCTGATAATGACAGGAGCCATCCCTTTTGTAGCTCAACACTTTTCCTAATACACCTCATTGTTGATTTCCATGAAGTTTTTTGCAAGGTATTTATACAAAGACCTGTTAATGCTAGCATTGTTGGGCATAAAAATACTACTATATTTATGTAGTGCTTCTGGAAAGCTGTGCCGAAGGACAGCATAAGAGAAAATAACCTTTTGGATTTAATTTCCCTTCTCCTGGTTAGGCATTTGGCTGCTCACAGCCAAGTGAATATTCATTTAAAGTGAATGAATATGCTGAAGCTGTGAATAATGGTTGTGTTGTAGTTGGAACCGAGTCATATAATTTTTCCTGTTCTGCTATTGAAAATATAGCTTCAGTTCAAATGTCTGCACTATGCTGCACTATGCTTCTATTTTTTGCATGGGTACATAGAACTGAACCGACTGAGGAGCATATATACACACACACACATATATATATATATATATATATAAAATTTGGACATAAATAGGAAAAAACTGAGTTGTTCCTCATACTCTATTTGAAGTTACCCATAAAAGATGATTTTGTGGTTTTTTTAAATATATAGGTTTTCTGTTTATGCCCTGTGTGAAGTTGTTTTACAGAATGTGCTGAAAATTGTAATCAGCAAATGATTTGTTAAGAGAAGATGCAGAACTGCTTTTACATTTCTAATGAAATGTTGAAGGTCATCTCTTAGAGAGCTCCTATAGTCCATTTAGGTATAGGTTCTAATTCATAAAACTATTTTGTGAGACAAAATTCCTGTATTACAGACCAGTGTGCAAAAGCAAGAAAATAAAAAGCTTATGCATGAAGCAGTATCAGCTGTTACTGTATTTTGAAGCAAAATTCAGGTCCATGAAGGTTATCTCTGTCAGAAAAAGCATGAAATTCTGTATCTTAAGGGCAATTCCCCCATTTATTGACAAATAATTAAAAATACCCCAAAGAACCAAAACACAATTCTTTTTTTTAATCACAGGAAGATTAATTAATTTCTCAGGATTTCAAGAATTCCAGTCAAAACTTAGAATATATAAAAGTAATTTCATATGATAATCCTGTGAGATCACCATATTACAGGATGATTGGTTGGAAAGTCCTTTCAAAGCTTCTTGTACTTGTGTACAATTGCCCACCCTCTCAAATTGTGTTTTTGAAGCCAGCATATATAACCAAGATGCAGATAGGATTGAGCAGCTGGGGGCGGCAGAAACAAAGCAGGATTGCTTTTAGCTTGAAATTAGTGTCTTAATGCTATTATAGCTGCATTTTGATGTTACCTTTCTAGAGTTTGGTTCATGTTTTTCTACCTCCCTCTCATTGAAACAATATCCAGAAAAAACCTGCATTATTTTAATGATGTTTAACCCAACCTACCTGTACTTTTCTATACAAGACTCACTTCTGTCTGTTAGTGTTAGAATTGCCATTGCCCTTTGTAAATAATGCCCTATTTTCCAGCAAGGACTGCAGCCTTCTAGTACTTGATATTCCAGAACAGCTCATTTCAGCTGTACCCATAAAATCAAACTCTTCATAGCAGAGGAGGAAAACTCAGGTTTTGAATAGATAACATGAAGACAGTGAAGGTTAATATCTCTGGAAGAAACCCCATGGCCTTCCAAGTTGTGGAGTATGTTGTTTATGGTGATTTCCATGAGACAGGACTGTCCACATCTATGTAGAATATTCACTGAATGCATCTGGTCTCTCTGGGGACAGAAATTTTAAGCTGTGCTTTTTCTGCTGAAAATGTCTGCAGTCGGGTAAGGGTTGTCTCAGGGCTGCTAGTGACATTTCTGTAAGATGTTAACAGGATTATGTACTGCATACATGGAGCATGCTTATGTGAATGTTTTTGGTTTGTGTGGCAAGGTTTTGGTAACGCAGGGCTTACAGGGGTGCCTTCTCTGAGAAGCTGCCAGAAGCTTCCCACGTGTCTGACAGAGGCAATGACTGCGGGCTCCAAGCTGGACCCGCTGCTGGCCAAGGCTGAGCCCAGCAGTGACAGTAGTAACACCTCTGGAATACCACTTTTGGCCTCTGTCCACGTGAGACTGCCAGAGCAGCTCATGGATGGTCAGACAGTCCTTAACAGTTTTAGGGGAACTGGTCATTTTCCAAATGAGAGCCTGAGCAGAACTCAGATGTGTGCAGTATGAATCTTGGGAAGAGCTGAGAGCTTGCATCATTTGCTAACATAAATTAAGTCTGTGTACACCTCTGCGTCTGATTATCCATTATGCACATATTTCATCTATGAGAAATATCCCTAGTCTTTTCTTTATCTGTGAGTGCAAGGACTGATTAATAAAGAGCATTTGACAAAGTAACATATATTTTTTATGAAGACAAGGATATTGAGAACAAAATGAGTCTAGGGAATATTCAGAAAGATCAAAAGCTTGTTCTTCTTCATTATGCTACTGGGCACTGAAAGGAAAACAATACATTTTTTATCAAAGTAGCACACTGTCTCATTGCAGCACAAATAAAAACAAATCTAGTTTATAGCAAAGTTACTGAACTGCTGGCCTGTGAACTGTATGAGCTGAAGGATGAATTTGTCTTAGGTCTGTAAAATTTTCATACAGTTATGCTCAGCATCTAGTTCCTCAAACTATTGCTTAGGCTGTCCATCTCCAGGAAATCATAAATATGATTTCTGGGAAGCCCAAAACCCATACCAAGGCACAGTTCTTAAACTGCTAGGCAGTCCTGATTGAAAAAATAAGGGATTTCATTATAAAAAATCTGATAACTTACTTTGTTAAATAATGTTAAAATAATATCAAAACATAATACTGGGCCATTTGGTATGTTGTGATATAGTATGACAGCTTGATAATATAACTAATGCTGTGTATTGACAACATGCAATAACATATATATAGAATGTACCTGTAATAAAATAAAAATAATAATTATAAGCATGAAAAAAGCAGTTTTAACACAGCATTTTTAATTGTATTTAAAAGGAAATATTGAGAATACTTGCATTTATTCTGAATTGAAATGAGGACAGATTTTGAAATGCCTTTGTTTCCTGTGAAGTGGAAATTTGAAGTGCTGATCAGTTCTATTTCTGGAGGAACTTTGTAAGTGATTAGATGTCAGACTAATTACTAGTTCTTGTTTTCAAAAATCTAGAAAAGGAAGCTGTCACTTTGAGTTCCCAAAATTATTTTCAGTATGTGTGTTGCAGTTTGTACATCTTTGTAGTCAATCTAGCCTTCACTCAATCATCTGTGTGCATTTGGACATTTCTCTTTGTTAATTACCTTTTTTCCCCAGTTGTCAATAATAGATATATCAAACATTGCTTTCATCATTGCTTTTCCATCTACCATCCGTACAGGAGAAACCATGGAAAACATGATCTTTGAGAGCTCAGAATCCTCTATTAGGCTGTAGTTATTTTACATGTGCATGTATTGTACAAGAGTTAACATGATTAACTCACAGGTAAACATGATTAACTCCATGAACTTAGAGGTCTTTTCCATCCTAAATGATTCTATGATTATATGAGTAACTGAAAATCATGCTGCTAAAATCTTTTGTTCTGACCTATTTGCCTGATTATGTAAATCAATTTTCAAGGTTGGCCTTTCAGCTTCAGCTTAGATAATTACATTGACAAAGATTGTTAAAGCTGCAACTGTGCAGTTTCCTTATTACAGACAATGTCAGAGTGAGTTAGAAGACTCCTGTTTACATGCATTCAAATTCTGATTAAATTAAATTTAAATCTCAAAACTTGCAACTAGTATTTCCAGTTATAATTCATCTTTGCCTGTGTTATGAGAAAATAACACACCTCAGTCTAGTGAAGTACAGGTATGTCTTGTGGGCATTTTTACATTATTTCATCAGCACACCTCCACTGATGTTTTTATTGCTGTTACACTGAAAGAGCAACAAGAGCCCCCAAAGAGACTCTGAGTGAAATATAGCCAATGGGATTTTACTTTGAAAATACTTGTGCAGTAATGAAAAAATGCTAGTGTACTGAGGATTCATTAACTGTTGTATCCTGTCAACAGAGGAATCATTGCTTTTCCTTTCCTCCAGAGACCAACCCTATGTCTTTATCTGACAAAACAATGATGTGTTCAGGCTGTGAAATAACCTGTGGGAAAGTGTTTTATTCAACAAAGACATCCTAGTGAAAAATCTGCTAGTTTTTTGACCTAAGTTCCACACTCTATCTTTGTCCTTTGAAATCTTCTAAAGAATCATAAAGAACATGTCACTTAACAGTTTGGAAGTGCATCAAATCCATCCATTTTTCATACAGAGTAAAGTCTTGCCAGGAAAATTTAATAAAGTAATTTGCTGAAGCGGAAGACTGTTGAAAATGCACTCAGCATATCTAGCCAGCATACAACACTGGCAGGTAGTTCTTCTTCCAGATAAACAGAGGATTTTAGATATAAATGTCTAAGTAAAACCCAACATCCAGGATATCATCACCTGGCAGTAAAAAAGAAATGGATTCCCATGGGATCTTAGAAGATTTTCTGTTTGCATTCTCATCATTCCGGATTTTCATCTGAAATGGCAAAACTGTTACAGAAGTTTCCCATCAAATAGACTTCTGTGGCAAATCATCAGATAATATTAATTCATAAGAACCAAAGGCTTTTTCTGAAAAAGGGTGGTTTTGCTGAGTTGTTTCTTGACTTGTTTAATTTTCAATTTCTTTACAATATTGCTTTTTGAACAGTATTTTTGTTTTAATTAGAATTAGAAATGGTAGAGACTCAGAAAATCTGATAAAATTTTCAGTTTAAAATCCAATCCAGTTGGAACTAATCCAATTACCCATCTGGAACCCTTGGAAAAAGAGGAGAGAGGAAAGGATTTCTAAATGTTTTTTTCTCTTTACTTTCAGATTTTTCATCCCATCATGGTTTGAATTTGAATTTTTACATCAAAAATACCTTCAGGACTGGCTTGAGGTTTCCAAAAGACCTCTGACAGCTCTGTCTATGGAGCTTTCTGGTCACCAAAACTTTAAAGGGAATCAGTGTGTTTTTTCTGTTGTGGTCATTATTCTTGCACCAATGTAGCGGTGAGCTGATTGAGGAATGGTGTATGTGAATGTTTTGCACGAAATCTTCTTTTGCTGGTCCATTAGAATCATAGCAGCTGGCACATGTGAGAGCCATGAACAATGAAGAAGCCTAAGTTCAGATGTACTGGACTTTCCCAATTGATGTACGGTCCAGATCTTCGGGTGATATTAAAGAACAGCTGTGATGACTTGGAACTGTATCAGTCCTGTATTGGCACCTTATATAGATCTCAGAAGATAATGCTATTTTAAAATCTCTGATAAACAGCTTTTTTCTGCTCTAAAGTCTTTTTAGTAAGGAAGCTAGATCAAAACTGAAATCAGGATTTCAAATTATACTGGAGTATGTCATTATACTTATATGGGTGGAATTGGAAATCAAGATTAAGAATTATATAACTATACATGCATTGTGATTACAAATTACGAATATGGGAACATACAAGAATATGAGAGTTTTCATGTATTTGTTTTTCTACCATATGGCTGTGGTAGACACCTATGCCACAATAAGCACAAATATTGATTAATATTTTCCCCTTGTGCTGGGATGTATAAAGCACAGACTAGAAGTCAAGTGTTTAAAATTAGACTTAGCTGATGTAATAGCAAACAAATGTGCTGTATCCAGATTTCACCAACATGTAATAATCTACGTATTCGTAGCGAGTATTTTCGTAGAGCTATTTGTTTTGAAAATCTTTGCCAATCCATCTGTTTTCTTAATAACTTGACTCTGGTCTTCAAGGTAATTTTTTTTTTTTTTTGGTAGGTGGTGCTCCCTCAAATGAGTTTTGATATTATTACTAGAAATTCTATCTGTTGAGGTACATTGAAGTTTTATTGTGTTAATTATCTATATAATCATGAGATGCTTTACATTGTAATCTTTTACACTCTAGGACAGCTGGCCACTAAGAGAAACGTTTTCTAAGGCAGGAAGATGTGAAAGGCACCCGATCAAGCAAAAGGAAGAAAAATGGCCTTAGAGAAAAATCCCTGAGAGAAGCTGCTAAGCCTCTGCTTTGGTAGTCTTTGTTCTCCTCTGTTTTGTTGGATTGTAGGTACAGTGGATTTATATGTATATGCATAGTGAAATGGTATCAGATTAATTGTCACAAAAGCCTTATCTTAGCCTTTTACAGTTGTAATCGTCTCCTGTTTTATGTTAGGTGGTAATTTGGTGAAATGTCTACTACTTGGGAAGGTTAGTGGCTTTGGTGCTAACTTGGTTGTATCCAGACTATTAAAATCTTTCCAGTGATGAAATAACCTTGATAGATTTAAATAACCATGAAAGGAGTTTGTCAAATTGGCAACTGTAATTGTTCATCAAGTAGTTGGATTGCTATGGAAGCACACTCTGCAAGCTTTCAGAGGAGGCTGATTTCATCGACATAATTTCTCACTCCTTCAATTGCTGGGATATTGTGAACACAGTGAGGTGAGTACTTGTTTGAGCAGCTGCTGCCAATAATATGCCTGTCTGAAGGCTGTGCTAGCTGCTGGAAATTCTGTAATCATATTACCACAGTATGTGCTTCTCTTCGGAGGCGAGGAAGCTGTAAAGCCTTAAACGTTGGATCAGCTAGTATTCTATTTGCTCTTGCAAATAGACTTTGGCCAGGCTGAATTTGTTGTTTAAAAAGCAAAACCTGGCATGATATTTTCACCACATCCTTTCAGATCTGAAACAGGCTCAGAAATGGGTCTCTGTGGTATAGTAGATTTCTGTACAACAGAAATTCAAAGTTGCCTGTTACATCGCTCACACTGTGAGTGACTAATCCATTATAAGGTGTTTAAATCTGGCTCTTGCCAGATTTCTCTTCATTCTGCTGAAACTATAACACGTTCTCTGACCAAGAATTTTTGCCTAACACTCTTCTTGGGAGACAAACTATGCAAAGTCCTCTGGAGCGGGCTTTTAATCCTTTCCAGCCTAAGGAGAGCTGGTCACATTTATGTTGTTCAGTCTTCTGAAGGACAGTATAGAAATAGATTAAAGTAACTTCTCAGCTACAGCTGCTGTCCTCTCTAAGGACTGGAAAACCTCAAAAGAAAAAGAATTTCCAGTCTGATAATAGTTATTTTGTATCTATCTGCAGATTTTTCATCAAGTTCATTTTCCTGATGGCAACTACATAAAACTTAATTGACTTGTTCAGTGGAAAAAGCAAACTATGTGGAAAAACCTCAGTGGATTCATATTCTCCCTTTTCTTACAGGAGTAATGTTAGTTTTTATGATGGCAACCAGTTAGTCCAGGTACAGTGCTATGCTAAAGTACAGGTCCAGGTACAGTGCTATGCTTTTAAACTCGCTGGTTGTCTGTGCTTTGCTGTGCTGTGCACGCATACCCTGGCAGGAATGCTAGAAAGCAAAGGTCTGTGAGCTTGACTGCAAACTGTGCTGCAGTTAGAGTAAGAAAAAGAATTGCTGTTTCAGATTTCTTATTTGCTGTTTCACAGGCTTGGGAGAGGAGAGGAGAGGAGAGGAGAGGAGAGGAGGAGAGGATGGAGAGGAGAGGAGAGGAGAGGAGAGGAGAGATAGGAGAGGAGAGGAGTATGAGCTCTTCGCTTCTCGTCTCTGTCTCTACTTCTGCTTGCCTCTTCTTCTTCTCTTCTCTTCTCTTGCTCTTCTGCTTCGCTTCTCTATATCCTTAGAGGATTGGCTGAACTGTTTCACATTCAGTGCAAATTAATTTGCAGTTGTGCCAGTAGGCTCCAACTGAAACGGAGCTGTGCTGTCTTAAGGCTTGTATTAGCTACCTTCAAATGGTCTTAGCATTCAGATAAGAAAATCTAACAGGGTTAGAAGGAAATAGGCTTAGTGAGGTGAAATTACTATGACTGTTCTTAATTTGTGGATCCAGATTCTCCCATTGAATTAGACTCTTTTTCAGGACAGTAGCTATGTCTGTTCTCTTTTTTTTTTTTTTCTCCCAGCCATATGTTCCTTAGGTAATTAAGACTAAGCAAAGTCAGGGGATGAGGTTTTCAAATATCTTTGGGGAAAGTGTCATTACCAAGGCCTGATTATGCGAAACAGAAAAGAAGATTTTTCCACTTGGCAAATGCCAATTAGTTTTTTCAGTGGCTTAATGTAGGAGTTCAGCATGATTTCCATATTTTGAAAATAAGAATTGGTAAGAGATTAGAACATGGATTGTTAAACAAACAGATATCATATTCTAAAGATGATTGTTTTTGCAGTTTTGAGTAGAGACGACATGTAACAAAATGGTGTTATATGGGTATTTCATTGAAGAAAATAGAATTGCAGAATCAAGCTTCTTTTTTTCTCACTTGTAAAATTTGCTAATTTTTCAGTATTTTTGGGATTCAAATATTTTTCTTCAGGAGCTGTCAGATGGAATTAAACTAATCACTAGTGCACTGCATTTCACTTAATTTCAGGTCCACTGCATCTCAAATGAAATCCACCTAGCAGTTATTACCATTCACTTGCAAAAACTGCTACGTTCATAATTTATGTTTCCCAAAATGTAGCCAGTGAGAGAAAGTGTGAAATGCTTCTGTGCTGAATTGAAAACATGAAATGAACTCAGAATTTTTGGCTTAGATTGAATTTAAATATAACTCAGCATTGATTGAAAATCTCGGTGTCCTAGATTTGCACTTTCAGGTTTCAGTTTATACTAGGCATGAGTAAGTGTTGTTAGCTGCATGAATAATGCATTATTTTGTTCAGCTCAGATCATTCCCTTTACATATTTATTAATATACACTGTTTAAATGAACCTAAATGCTTCTATTGGTAGGAATTCACTGGTGTTCCTGCAAGCTACAGGATAGACCAGCTTCCTCAGGCTTAAAACAACTACAGAACTACCAGAAACCACCTTTCCAAACAATCATTTATGCATGGTTGTCATCTGCATTCAATGACAGGAGCCCTCTTTCATACTTCTATATCATTATCTTGAATAGAATTCTTGTAAATTTATATGTATTTTTGTAATTTATTTCTGGTGTCAGGAATACTAATTTGTGGAAATGAAAATTAGCTTTTATGACAGAACCCAAATGCACGCAGGGTTTGGGGCCTGAGGATGTGTTTTTCCTTTAGATACAGGATACCATAATCAATCCATGCCTTATCAGATCTCAGGGACTCTGTAAGCAAGGGATTAGATAAACAGAAGGAGGAAGTGGGGCTGAAATTGTTAGGTTTCATTGTTCTAGGAGCTGCACTGTTCTCTTCGTGTCAGTTCACAAAAATGAATTTGGTCAGAAAAGAAAAACTAATAATGTCTTATTTTAGATGAATGGAAACTAATTTTGCCACTTCAATGGCAATTTGTGTTTTGTCATTCTACAGTTTAAATGTCACAAACTTTGTTTTTTATATTTTGTCTGTTATTCAGGCTTGTGTGGATCCACAGTTTATTACTGCCTGTATGCAGATAATGAGTATATTTCCTTTATATAGTAAGGTTTAGTAACAATTGTTAAGGTAGCACATTATTATTGTGCTCAGAGCACAATAAAAAAAAAATTAATAAATTTAATCTGCAAAAGAAGCTTTTAAAGATGTTAGTGATAGGTATATGCCACACAGCCACCAGCTTCTGTATGGCTTTTTTTTTCCTCATTTTCCTCCCATAAGTAATATATTTTCTTCATCCCAGTGTTTGTGGTGATTGTTATACATTAGGTACTGAGAAATGCAAATAGCATGCAGGCAGTCACAATAAAGTGTGCAATAGAAATGGAACTTAATTTGTGCTTCTCGAGTCCATGTTATTTCCCAGATGCGACAGTACTTCCCATCTCTTTTATACTACAGTTGCATCTTTGAAAATTATCTCTAAATGAGGACTTACTAGCTATTTGAGCTATTCAAATGAAAGAGATTAAAAGAATCTGCTTGTTATTTAATCTCATCCTCAATTCCCTCTTTCTGTAACTGGTAGTCCACTAAGACCTTAAAAAAAAGAAAAAACAAAAAACCCTTCTAACCTGTTTCTGCCCACCCAGGGACGGCAGTCGTCGGGGGCTCCTTTTGCAGGAGTTTAAATTCCCCAGCATTCAGGTGGTTTTAGAGTCCTGGCCCTCTGCAAAGCTCTGTGCCAAATGCAGGAAAAGACGGAGTCTTCAAGGTTACATGCTTCGTTTATTAGTTCTTATCTTACAATTTTCTCAGTGTCCAAAAGATGTTTGCCGCGGCTCGCACATCTGGTGACTCCTCCTGTCTCTGGGCTGTCCTTATCTTTTATACTAATTGCTATGTATTCTTTATTTACTATTTATTACCAATGTCTATCACTATTACTCAAAAGGTCATCTTTACTCTGACCCAATCCTCACTAACTACTTTGTGCCAACATCACTGCAGAAATGGAGTGAGAGAACAAGAAGAAGGAGACAACGCCCCAAATTCTCCATCTTGCCCCATTCACTTCAATGCCAAGAATCCCAAACCCACTGTTTTTTCACCCTGTGATATACTAAACTACTATTTTTCACACTCTTGTGGCCTGCAATGCTTCCTGCAGTGCAAGAAGCCTCTCCCATGGACTGAAATCAAATCCAGTGTCTCTCTGAGCTCTGGGCTCTGGGCTGGGGTCCCAGACCCCCCTGCCCAGGTCCCTCACCCTCCAGGGCAACCAAAGGAATGCCCTGGACTCCAACACTAACCAACCAACCAACCAACCAACCACAAAAAAAAAAAAAAAAAAGTGAAGTTTATTTGTGGTGCTGGGTGGAATTTAATTTTATGTATTATGGAAAATGTAAATGTATGTGTTATGGAAACATTGCAAAATTTTCTTATTGTGAAGTGAGATAAACCTGGAATGTTTTAAAATATAACCCAGAATGAAAATATGAATAATTTCTTTAATTTCTGAAGCAGAATTTCTTTGAAATGACACAAGTCACTTAAGCTGGTATGAGACAATTTTTTCAAAGAAAAAATCCTCTTTGTTTTTTATTAACATTCCATCTTCCTGAGATCCATGTAAATTTCTTTAATCAAATCTAGAAACAAGCAGCTATTTCATATTTATGAAATAGCAAGACTCCATGAAATAGTAAGGCTTTGAGGTGTGAGCTTTGAGGTGCTGGCAACTGTCATGTCTATCGGTTTAATAAGACTTTCTCAGAAATGAGCATAGTCTTTTCCAGTGCAGAATATAGAGCTTCTGTCAGCCCAGTACAAATAGAAGTACCAGTCATTTTCAGAGAAAATTGTATTTCACATGAAAAATGAAATAACAAAATGGTCATTAAGGCTCAAGTAAAATCCAGTTAAATGACCCAAAGAATGATAGATCCACAAGCAGAATCCCATAAAAATTTTTCATGTCTTCACTCTCTTGTGCCTGTCAGCTTAGACTTTAAAACACATTTCTGCTGCTTGTCCTATTTCTTTTCACAGATGATCCAAAAGAGCCAGTGTATTGGGTTTACATGGCCAGGTTTTGTTGGCAGGGCAGGGCTACAGGGGTGGCTTTTGTGAGAAACTGCTGGAAGCTTCCCTATCTGACAGAGCCAACAACAGTGGGCTCCAGGATGGATCCACCACTGGCTAAGGCTGACCCCACCAGTGATGGCAGTAATGCCCCTGGAATAACATATTTAAGAAGGGGAAAAAAACCCCAAAACATTGCAGAGAAGTAATTGTGGCCAGAGAAGAGAGGAGTGAGGATATGTGAGCTATGTCCTGCAGACAGCAAATCAGTGAAGAAGGAGAGAAGGATCTGCTCCAGGTGCCAGAGCTGTGATCCCCCTGCAGCCTGTGGTGAAAGCTGTGGTGAAGCAGCTGTGCCCTTGCAACTCATGGAGGGGCCCAGGGGTGCAGAGATTTACCTGCAGCCCAGGGAGGAGCCCCATGCCTTCTTGAAGTACTGTACCCAGTGAAAAGGGACCCATGCTCTAGCAGTTCGTGAAGAACTGAAGCCCATGGGAAGGACTCAGACTGGAGAAGTTCATGGAGGACTGTCCCCCACAGGAAGGACCCCACACTGGAGCAGGGGGAGGAGGACTCTTTCTGAGGAGGAAGCAGTGGCAGAAATGTGTGATGAACTGACCATAACCCCCATTCCCCATCTCCCTGTGCAACTGAGAGGGAGGAGGTAGAGAACTGGAGGTAAAGTTAAGCCCAGAAAGGAGTGGGAGGTTAGGTGAAGGGGGTTTTTTTCAGCTTTTGTTTTATCTTTCAGTATGCATCTCTGATTTTGATGGGTAATAAACTCAAGTAATTTCCCCAAATGGAGGGTTTCTGATGCATAGTGATGAGTGGTCTCTCTCTGTCCTTATGCCAAGGCACAAACCTTTGATTATATTTCCTCTCCCTTGTCCAGCTGAGGACGGAGTAGACAGAGCAGTTTTGGTGGGCACCTGACCTCCAGCCAGGTTCAAACCACCACAACCAGTTAGACCAGTGGGGCAACATTCTGCATGATTGGGATCCCTGCACTGTGGAAATAACTCACCTGAAGTCTGTGCCTTTCAATATCTGGATTACAAAAGAGCCACTGGGTGACAATTACATCTAGTTGTTCTTAGCGAAGGTTGGATCCAGGCTTTTAGAGAAGTGTGCTCCACTAAGCTGCCTACATAAGCTCTGCTTTTTGTTAGTCTCATTAGCAGTCCCAGACATTTAATGATTCGTTTGCTTCTACCTCCACATGTGCTTCCTTTTCATCAGCATTGGCACACACTGCACAGAGTGTGGGGAAATGCAGATGCCTGAGATAACTGGTAGTATAATAAACGGGAATTAACTGACAGTAAAATGGGAATGCTGGACAAGGAGATCCATCAAAACAAAGAGAGACTGACCTTCATGAAATAGTAACAATATGAAAATAGAACTTTTTAGCAAAATAATTTTCATTACTATTTCCTTTGATGGAAACTTACTGGAATAGTATTTATTTCTGGTAAGTGAGATGTGCAACTACCGTGTTCTGTAGGGTTAAAGCCTTCTCAGTGCTTTTAAGGCCCAGTTTCCCAGCTCTCCAAAGGTATTAGTCATGTAAACATCTCTAGTTTTTCCATGAGGCCACTCACCTGGTGTTCCTTCAAGTGTATCTAGTCCTTAATGTGCCTTTCAGGGCCCGTATATGAATGGTAGTGGTGATCTGCCTCATAACTGACTATCTAGAACGGCCAAATCTTCTAACACCTATCGATGGCCTGCACAGCAGAGCCAAAAACATCATTACATGCACCAATTCCCAGACTCTCTCACCTACTGCATGCTTCTTTAGTGCTGGGAAAGAACAGGAACATGCAGCAGCGACATCCAGCAAGGGAAGAGACAGTGACTGTGTGCAATATATGCGATGATTTTTAACATTTATGTAGACTATAATGTGTCAGCATGAGAACTCAAGCGTTGCAGTAGAAGATGCGGTTATGTCTTAGCAATATTTGACTAGGCAGTACTTAAGGGAGAGCAAATCAGAGAACTGTGAGATAACTTTGGTGTTGACATTGAATAAGCATAGCTATTTATGGAATAAACATGATTTAGTGGATTCATGGCAGTGGATAGCTATAGTAGACATTAGCAGCATTAGTCTTTGAACCATGTGCACCACAGTGTTATGGTTATGGCAGCAAATTCCTGAATTGTCCTAATCCAGTAAGTCTTCCATACCCCGCTCTCCTTGGCACTCTGGGCCCACACTCGTGGCAACTGATATGTTGAGAGGCCCTAGGTGGCTGTTTATCAGTGTAACCATCAATTCTTAGGTGCTGGGATCTTCAACTCTGATCCTCTTGTGCTGATCCTACCTTGGTAGTCTTTAAGTTGTCTTTTTATACCTTCAAGATGCTGTGACATAGGACCTTCTGTACTTCACAGTATGTACTTCTGTAATCTCTCAGGGAGATTATTCATTGCTTCTGTTGAGTCAGTTCAGTCTAAAGACAACCAGTCATTGTTGGTCACCATGTCCTTACCCTGAAGCTGTTTTCCAGCAGTGACAATTCCATGAAACCATTTCTCTGTTCTCATGCCACAGTGGTCTTAATGGCACTGTTATTGCAATATTTTCCTGTATTTTATTAATGAATTTCAATCAGAAATGTTAAATTACATTATTTTAGTTCAGCATTTCCTATACCGAGGTCTTGCATTTGTGACCAGCTGTTTGGTTAATCCTTATGTTGCCACAGTGCCACATATGTTTGTGTAGGGTTAGTGAAGCTACACCCAAGCCAGTCTTGACTTAGCAATTCCTTGTACTTCGCTGTGATGATTTGCAGCGTTATATTGAAGCCTTTATTGGCTCAGAGAGGCCTGGCTTAGCTTGGTTATTCTCAGCTCCCTGACACGTACCCAAGGCCCTCTTGTTGTTTACAACTCTCTGAGATACTCCTCTGCAGGTGAAGAACTTTCCATTTGTCTTTGTTGAGCTCCATGATGTCCTGCCAAACCCCTTCTCCAGCCTCTCATGATCACTCTGAAAAGCAGCCATAACTTCCAGCATATTGACTGCTCTCCTAGTTCGCTCTTTCTGCTGCTTTGCTTTTTTCTCCTGTGCCCATTTTCTACCTTTTTTAGGGACTGAGACCTAAGTTAGAAAGGCCAGTTGGCCTTTATTGCAGGGAAGAGTCAAAGGTCCTTTTAATGTATTGGCATAGTGATATCCCTCCGTTCTATGGTGGAAGGACAGCACCCTGGGATAGTGCTCAGAGCCGCAGTGCAATCTGGTAACGTGCACTCTGGAAAAGCACGGGATGCCACCTTCCCCGTGGGAGCTGCGGCTGCTGAGGAAGCGCTCCTGTGTTGGGTGCTGGGCTGTGGGCATGCCCTCCCGTGTCCTGGGAAGATTGCTTTGGGAGCACTTGGACAAGGAGCTGCTCTATTGTATGTACTTGCAATGACTGCTGAGGGCAGGGGAGATAACAGGAGCACTACCCTCTCTGAAGCCCCCTTGCAGGAATACAGTATTGGAAATGTGTCTTCATGACCTGGGTACATTTAGGCATATGATTTGACCAGAAGGCTCTGATGTTTGAGAGCCCACACAGGGCATACCCTGATGGTAAATTGCTTAATACAGCTCCAGTGTGATGATCCTGGCAGTGAATTTACTGGCACAAAGCTGTTTGTGCCACGGATTGAGTCAAGAGGTGTAATAAGATGTCTTGGCATCAAACTGACCAATTTCTGGGACAAGATGGATATGTTAAAATGAGTATTCTGTGGCTCAAGAACTACTGCCAGCTCATCACTCAGGACCATGCAGTGACCTTGCATTTAGAGACTAATGCCCCAGTAGTGGTTATTCTTCAGCCAGTGGATAATAATTCCTTCCCCCTCCACCAACTGTGCTCTGACTGCAGGTGATCTGACCTGTGCCATGGCTGTGGGAGTGGGTGGCCTTGGCCTGTGCAAGGCTGGAGGCAGCAGTGACCATAATGGACATGACAGTCCAGCTGCCAGAGCATCCTCCAGAACCCTGCTGGGGCAGCTGCTCAATACCTCCAGTCAGACTACCACCTTACCATGTAAAGGAGCCTAATTTTTTTCACTCAGAGGAAATTAATATAGTAGTAAGACCACCACATTTCATTATTTTATCAATTAAAAGTATGTGATTAGTTATTATTAATTACAAACCATTATTTTTTGCAGTTATTATTTGTCCTAGGTTACAATGTAAGATGTGCCCAAAGTATGTATTCTATCACCATCTCCATGAGCTGTTGAAGCTAGGTTGGGCAGTGTTTCCCTTGCCCCCTCCCTCCAGACTATCTTCTGTTAATGGCCCATCAATGCCCTGCTGCATGACCCAAAGGTAACTCCCTCTAGGAGCTATCTCTGTTTAATGGGCAATCAAGGACCCATTACAAGACTGATAAAATTATATCAGCCCATTGTGAGATGCTCTGCCCAGGGGGAGGAGCGAAGCATTCCCACCTGGATATAATCTGGGATTTGGGACAGCACAGGCAGCCTTACCCACTGGATTCCCAGAGGACAAGAGCTACCAGACCTTTCTGTGGGAACACTGCTTCAACAAGACCACTTCATCTGGACTGCTACCACCACGGTTTCAGGCTGTATTCTGACTCTGTCAGTGATCTTTGTACTATTGCAGGTGTTTTATTTTATTTTTTTTTACCTTTTTTTCTCTCCTATTAAATTGGTTTTTCTGACTTGGAGTCTCTTGCTGGTTTTTGCCTTCAAGCCAGCATACATAACATGGTAATTATTTTAATTATGAAACCTTAAAAATCTTAGTATTTTAAAGTAAAATAATTGTGGATTTTATAATCAAGCTAAAAAAAAAGGTAATTTCTGGCTTATTCCAGTGAATAAAGATAGTTTAGAAATTACTCTAGCCTCCTTAGAGGAATTGATTATTCATTAAACATTATTAAAAGCTGTATTTCACCTTTTGAGTGCCTGAAAAAGTGGAAGTGATGTTTAGATAACACAGAAACTGGAAATCTACTATGGAAGTAGATTCTTAATCTTGCAGCCATTAGGAGTGATTACTGAGGAAGTGTTTATGTAGTGCTATCAGAGTATTGTATATAATACAGATTCTTTAATCTGTTGAAGAATGTAATTCATCATGACACTTATTTTACATAATACAGGTGAGCTGACCAAAGTGAAAAATAACCCTACAAATAAAAATGCTTAAAGTATTCAAACCTGGAGTAGTGAATTCATCAGATTTGTGACGTCAGCCCACGAAAAACTGTCTAGTATCATGATTTGGACAATTTGGGGTCACCTTAAGTTTACACTAAGGGAAAGAAAAAGGTATATGGAACTAGCTGGCATTTGTGAATTAATTAGTTAATTTATTAGCATAATACAATTTAAATCCTGCTTCAGCAAAGTATTTTTTTTTACAAAATATGTCCTACCTTTCACCATTGTCACAAAGTAGTCAGTACAGGTTCATTGCACTTCTATGTATATAAACATCTTCCCAAAGGACTCTTCATTTTTGATGAAAATATCTTAAAGTAAATTTTCTGCTGTCATGCTTTAGACAGGATAGCATTATGCCAAAGCAAAAATGAAATTAAACTGTTTATATTTTTCAATCAAATTGAAGAAAACCAAATTAACTAATATTACATAGGGCAAGAAACAAGTTTGGTTTTCAAATGTTTCTGCTTTAATGAATGCTTTAATGCTTTAATGGCAGCTAAAGGAGCAAATATGAATATTTGCGACCTTTTAACATATCAGTAATGATTTGTAAACATTGCATTATACCTTTCCCGTTTGAACCCTCATTGAGCATCTCTCATTTTTCAGCTTATACATTCTTCAGAACAGGAGACGTTTGCTCAGTATCTAGCAAAAAGGCTCCTGATGTTAGCTGGGGCCTTTGGCTTCTATGGTAGTCTAAGCTGTTAGGGAACAATAGCCTACAAGACTGTTAGCAGTATCAACCAGGACATTTCATAGGCCACTGATGCCAGTTAATGTTTGTGTATCACACGAGAGGCCGCTATTACTATGAAGTTAAAAATGGCAGTAGGAATATATTACTAAGCTTATAAAATTCACTTTGCTTTTGTGGGCTAGGATTTTAATAACATCAAATTACTGGTTTACAATCCAAATCTCCTGATAATATATTGGATAGGAATTTGGTAGAAGTGTGTGGGTGTCTAATGTCACTTCTATTTATTCTTTCTATCACCAGTGACCTGCAAACTCCAAGCATAAAATCCTTTAGGGGATTCACATTTTTGAATTAAATGATTCTTGATATATGGAATCACTCTCTGCTCTTTAAGGCTGTATCTAATGATTTAGGAACTGTCATTCAGACAAAGGCAAAATGTTGTTCTTCCCACAAAAGGAGCAGACAAATGTAGGGTTTCTAGTTTCATCCCGTGTGCTCTGTTTCTTCTTTAGTTATAGAAAATAGCTAAAATCATAGGCACTGTGATGGGAAATTTAGGATGGACAATACAGTGTACATAAAGATTAGAAAAAGGAAGCACATATAAATTAATTCAAAGATAATTATAATAAGTAAGCATTAATGGTAAAATGATTGTCTATAAATAACAGTTAATCAAATACTGTTGTGTATGCATATGTCATTTCACGTCCTTACTGTCACAAGCTGTTGATTCTGTAATGCTGTCCCTTCCATAAGTTCTTCTCTACATGAAAATGCTCTCAGCATTGTTTAAGTCTCCAGCTGGGCTACACCAAGCATATTGTTAGCTCAGGTTAAAGCAGGTTCACATTATCTAAAAATTTGCAAATATTCCAACAGCCTTCTTTATCATTTTTCCAGGTAGGTAAATAGTTCTTATGTTGTTGATTTAACTCATTTAATGTCCCCATAGAGTGGACACAGTGAGGTTGCAATTGTGCAGGGACTTAAACTGAAGAATCTGTTGCTAGGCTGGGTAGATCCTGGAACTCAGATGCTCTGTGATGCAGACATCCTGCCTACTCTAATCAGGATAATCACACGGGACTGAATTTCTTCATAGTTAGTGGGCTTATTTTCTTATTTTATCTACTTTTTTGAGTGTTCTTGGGTTTTTTACCTCCTGGTATACTATCTTTGATCCTTAGAAGAGTTTTCATCCTTTCTTCCTTTTCAAGTTCTACTCACATCTCTTCTCTGAAGTCCCACTGAAGCACTACCTGCCCAGGAATCATGCCTTTTTGGGAGAACTCGTTTTGAGCTCTCTTTTTTGGTAGCTAATATGATGGGTATTTTTAAAGCAATTTTTTTTTTTTTTACCCTAACCCTGACTTCGCTTTTTTTCTGTAAAGAGAATATGTAATTACTTGAAGAAAACAAATATCTGGCACTACGGACAGGCTGGGATTTATGAGAAAGCTCAGCTTCCAGTTGATGTGACAGCATGTGATTTTACAGCCCTGAACTCATCCCCTCTACTCCCTATTTTGCTCTCAATATTTTGTGACCATGCCCTCTGACATCATAACTGCTTTTCTGTGATAATTGTAGCTTGTTGTAGTTAGAGTAGTAGTGGCAGATCGTAAGAAATTTCCAGATTTAGACCTGTTCAGAGACCAAGCTAATACAATGAAGGCTGAATTAATTATATTTTTTATTGAAGGAACCTATTTTCCAGTTTTAAAGGGCACTGTCTTGTTCAATGTAACTCATCTGGGTACTTAATATATTCAACTTACTTAATGAGGACTGTCCTGTGAAGAATGATACCATATATCTTGTTCTTGTCTTGTTAAATGTGTCACCCAGAGGCATATTCAGAAGTCATGTAAATTTGATGAGGAGGAATTGGCTCCTTTTTTCTCCTCAGTGCTCTAGATAAAACAGCTGGGAGCATAGGGATATTCTTACTAATAAAGGAATTGAAGCAGAATTTTGTCTTCATGATAAGCTAGCATAAAAGAAATGAAATATTATTTAGCTAGAGGTTTATGCAAAGCTCGTAACCACAGTATCTGAATATCTGTTTAAAAGTGAAGGCTGTCTTGCAAATGGAAAGTCCCCTTATAATGATTTACGAGGTAGTAAATGAGCTGTTCCTTGCTAACATCAGTGCCCAGAAATACAATCCTGCACACAGCACAGCAGGCTGGTTTGGATATTGTATTCACAGGCTGAGTTCCTGTTGGAGCAATATTAACCCTGTGAGTAAATAACTGAAAGTGTTAACTCAGAGAATAAGTCATTAAAAGTGCTATCGCATGAGATAGCCTCTTGTTAGTGTACTCCAAGATAGTCTACATGGAAGAGTTACCACATAATGCTGAACTGGGCTATGAAAGTTAGTTTCCCAAGCAGGTTTACCTTTAGAACACCGTAAAATGTTTTTGCCTTTTCTCTCATAGTCTGAAATTCATACAACTTCCTCAATTTTTCTTCTTTAAGATCAAATTAAAAGAGGAGATAATTAATTATAGAAATAGCTATAAGCAGTAGAAATATTGGTGTGATATCCTCAGGTATAATTCATAAGAATCTGCCATAATTTCAAAAATGTATCAGTATGTCACTAAGGCTTACTCAATATTGTTTTACAAACAAAGCATTTGTATTCTCACAAATAAGTATCATCCTTTCAAGTTCATGTTTCAGATAATCACATTCATAAAATAAATTATAAAATATATTAATTTTTTCCATATTGGGGACATTGTAACTGTTGCCTTCTTTCACATGAAGTCATGTCAGTATAATGGTTGTGAAGCCTGAGTAGCAGGAAAGTGATATGAGTTCTGTCCAACTATTAGAGCTAATTGAGCAATTAGATTTAAGGGGGGAAAAAAAAGTATTCTTCCAGGTTCAGGTTTTGTTTTCTTGGGTAAAGAGAGGGAAACAGAAAATATTTTGAGAGCACTGATTTGTATAAAAAGTATATGAGTAAAAATCCATCTTTTGCTGTGATTATGTAATGGGTTTACATGAGATATTTTCAAACATTCAGTGGAAGTTTTTAAACTGGAGCCCTGACATTAGTCACATAATTTTTTATTCTGAAACAGAGAGCCAGTAACTTCCAAGTGAATACAGGATTGCAGCTTACATAGGATAGTCCAAGTGCAATGACAAGAAGATTTAATGCTAGAATCTCCTGAACATTTACTTTTCTCAGTTGGGTGTCGAAATAAGGAATTACTTTGTGAAATTCACCTAGATGAGGCAAAAATGCCACATGTCCTAAGGCTGATATTTCCCATGATTGACTTTTTCTTGTCAAAAATACTCCTTTAGCACCTTTTGTTCTGGCTTACAGAAGTAATGTATTTCTCCTGAATGTAGTCTTAGAAAAAAAATAAATTATGGTGTTCCCTTTCTTTGGGACTGATATTGGATGATATTGTATATAGAGCAAGTTTAATGCATTCTTTTGAGGTGGTGTAACAAGAAGCAAGGTCACAAGGCTGCTGGATTTCATCACTGAATATCACTGTCAATTTTTAAAATGGCATTGCTGTTCAAGATTAACAGATGATCCGTACAGGAGAGGCATAAAATAAAGAGATGAAAAATGCTAAGCTTTTTGATGTCTATAACAAATGAACTGGAGTTCCTAGAGGCTGCTTTTTTTGTCATCAGAGTTCACACCAACTGCCAGTATGTCTGAGGAATGATTTTCCTTTATGCACAACAAAGTCTGTGAACCAGAGGTGCCCTTTTAATATTTATACAGAAAATATTTCATTGTTTACTAGGCAATTCCCTCTAAATTTCTGTTCAGTCTTTAGGATTATTCCCTGTAAGATGTTTGGAAAATGCTAAGAGCAAGTAAAATTTCTTCGTGAGGGAAATCTTTCTTGGGGGAAATTTTTCCTGCTTTAAGAGAAGACCTGATGCCCTCATTTAGGTCTGTACAACATAGGGAAGAAAAAAAAAAAAAGAGGTAGATATTTTGGAAATACAGGAGTAGTTCATTAAAATTTCTCAAGATAAAGATAAGCAATGTATTTTCACAGAATTAAATTAAAGAGGTAGTAGTATTTGTCTTGGAAGACAAATGAACCATTGTGGATAAGGTAATTGAGAGGTGAGTTGGCAATAATTATATGCCTGCTGAAAAGTAAATAAATAATGTATAAACATGCAATTTAAAAAATCCCTCCTGATTTGGGGCCACTGCTCATAAAAAGCTGGTAGAATAAGTATCGTGGGAAGAGCACCAATAAAGAAGAGGCTGGTGAGTAGCCAGCTGATGAATACATGTAATGTTTGTTGTGTTTGTGATGAAAGACAAACTATCTTTTGGGCATTAATGCTAAAGCAGCTGTTACCTTGACAACTGCAGGTAAGGGATGGTTGCAGTGTTCATCTCCCCAGATTTGCTTTTAACTACTAATAAAATATTAGAATAGCTTGTCTTTTTAAAGGCTTCATGTGGCTTTCCAAAGATTCGGATTGTTCTGTTCCTGAATGGCAGTTTTGCATATAGAATTGACTTTGGGGAACCTGACACATAGGAAAGACAAACAGTTATTTATGAGGTCTTTGTGACTGCCTTAGTGGGAAGACTATTATGTAAATAGAGCACATTCTGTTTCTGTGCCGTATTTTCAGTGCGAGTCCTCAGGCTGTGTCTGAGCACAGGCTCACCTTGTGTCGCTGCGCACCGGCACGGCTGCTGAGCTCCTGGCCTGGGTGGGCTTGGAGGTGTCTCCCTGTGGTGTGAACACATTCTGTCTGTGCCTGCCAGCTCAGGTATTCCACTGCATCCCCCATACTGCGTGGTGGCAATGTTCCCTGGCAGGCTGGCTGGGGTTCCGGTGGAAGAAAACAACCTCAGGTAGCAGTGCAGCAGAAAATATCTCTTGCAGCATAGTCATATGAACAATGCACCAAGAAGTAAATCATGTTTTAAACTGTACTCAGCAGTGGCTCTCTCAATAATCTTCTTTTATAAACTGTTCTAGGTCAGCATGGTGTGGTTGGTGAGCCCTCAGAAGGGATAGGGAAAGCCATTTTGGCATTTCGTGCTGCCCTAACAACTGACTGCTTCCTCCTGCTCATAGTCCCACAGTTAGAATACAAGCCTGTGCATGTTTCTGACCTTGCTTCTGTGGAAGTGCAGCCTCAATCACTGAATAGTGTCTTCGTGTACTATGAAGGGAGTGTCTTGGAATTTGGGTGATCCTCATATGATGTACTAACCGAGCAACAATGTCTGCATCTTGATTGCTCTTGACAACTCTGTTAAAGGAAATATAATATTAAAGCTTCAAATTTTCTATGTGCAAACTGATTATTGAAACTGATCCTTGAAGCTGTCATTAGTGCTCCAAATTGGATTCCCAAGAAATTCATCAAGGTTAGCAAGACTAGAATTTCCTACTTACATTGCAAACTAATATTTTTGGATATGCTAAAGTTTATAGTTAATATGTAGACCCCCCTAAAAAGAAATTGTTCTTTCAAAGGTCCTCAGGATGTGCATGTGTTTTGTCCATTCATTTATTTACTGGAAAAGAAGAGGAAGTTCAGCAATAGAGACTGGATTTTGATAGTGAACTTGTGACAAGTTATAGAAATATCTTTCTGTAGCCTTTTAGTAGATTTTCCTCTGTGGAAAATATTTGTTAAATGATGTGCTTATTTCTATCACACTCTGATATGTATTTTGATGTTTATCTTCTCTAGCACTGAGGCGTTATGTTTTCAGCTGATGTACCTCCAGTTACTTAGCAATAGAATTTAATGTCTTCTATATTAATAGGATTGCTGGAAAGTGTGAACGGTCCTTTGACGGAGCTATTAAGTCAGCCCTGGAAGCTACAGCTATTTTTATGCATGAGAGATAAACAGAGAGAAGTTTAATATTGATACTGAAAATTTTATTCTGATCCGTAGCACCTTGTGATCTATGGCAGAGCCTTAGGGTATGAGCTCAACAAGCTGATCTCAGAAAACTGGGTAACTGCTTGCTCAGTTCAAGCTTTTGTGCATATAATTAACTTCTTACAGTTTTGTACATTTTGTGCATGTGTGTAAGTGTACCAATGTTTTAAGTTTTTGTTGCAGAAGAGAAAATTTCAATTCCCCTCTCTTTGACAGCAGAAGAAAATAGTCAAGGTGCAAGACTGTGAGACTGTTAAAAAGCCTCAAGTCTTATTCTTGGCAATGAAATTAAATTATACATAAACACTACTGACATATTCATCAGCTTGATTTGTTCTCTAAGACTTTACAGAGCAGCAGAAAGCAGCAGTTTCAACAGCATTTGGCTATTTAACAGTGCAGCTGTTTCTGATTTGGAGAGCACAACAGAGAGAATTATCAAAAATGGCCAACCAAAAATGGAGACACGTTCCAAAACACTGTCAAGAGAATCAACGAAGATGATTTCCATTTTCTGCCCTTCTCCTTGTCTCCTGGGATCATCTGCCTGCCATCATCATCAGTTTTAACTAGCCTTCTAGGTCTACTAGACATTGAATGTACTTTGTTACCAATGTACTGGAGATTCTGGTCAGTAAGGTGATGACAACATATATGGGTACTGAAGAGAGAAAACTTACTGGGACATACTCTGAAACGCCAGTTTGAAGGAAGTGGGATAACAGCAAGGCTCATCCCATGTTGCAGCAGGTGTTGGTGAGATTAGTACAGTTAGTAGGATACACAATTAGCCATATTACATTATATCATTTGATACAGAGCCAGAGGAAGAGATCTTCCTCTGTGTTATAATACAGTAGAAACTGTGTAACACTTTCAGCAATTTTCTTCGTGAGAGAGAAAAAAAAAATTTGAAGAAGTAGTTACACTACTTCCACTGGCCTTTGTTCAAGATGGAAGTAAAGAAAATTAGTATCACCTCCTTTGCTGGGTCACTGCAGAATGCTTTTTGGCATTCTAGCAAGAGCAGTTTGGTTGCCAGGAGACAATAAGTTAATTTTGGAAGGTAATGACATCCAAGCAAGTAATGCCAACCTTTTAGATCAGAGTAAAATCTAATGTCCTGTAGCCTTATATAAGGACTTACCTCTCTACCTTACTGATAACAAACAAACTGTGCATTCTCCATTGCTGGCAGAACAAAATCCTGAACAGTAAAATCTTAGGGTGCTGTTAGGAAATCAACATAAAAATAATGCTGCAGCAGGCTCATCTAGGTTATGCCATCTGCTAAATATGCTGGTACATATGTCCAATGACAGACTGCCAAAACTATTTTTCATGATCTTAAAATACAAGGGAGACCAATGAAATGTTACAAGGACTAATTCAAAACAAGTCCGCAATTAATGTGTGGCATTAATTTCACCATATGGGACATAGCAACTAAAGGGTTTGGGGACAATAAACATTTACTGATGCTGTTAAAGTCTTTACACAAAACTACACTGACACCTCAGAACAGAAATCGCAGCTGGGCAATGTAAGAGATACAAGAAGCTGTATCTCTGATGATGGTGCCACAGCAGTACAGAAGCATTTCTCTTCAGTCTAGCTGCAAAACCGAATCTTCATATATTCAAGCTCAAGGTTGTCAGTTATGGAGAACTCACGGAGGATGAATATTTGAGACAGGAATCACTCATTAAATAGTTTGAGATTTTCTAGGTGGAGATGGGATTCATAATCATGGGGATTGGTCTGAACTGCAAATCTTTTGATTATTTGGGAGAATGTGTAAATAGGCAAATGGATTGCAATGGTCAGCACATAGTGAACTCTGACTATGAACAGCTTTGACATAGTTCAGGAGAGTTTTGCCATCAGCAGACTCATGAGAAAGTTCAGGTAAGTTAAGTCAATAAAATCTACCTGACTGCTAAAATGGTTGTAAACTGACAGTGGAATTGCAGTAGTTGCAGTGAAAAAAATAGTGAGGCCTCAGAGAAGAACTGCAACAGTTATTTGAACATTAGAGAAAATGTTTTATAATGGCATAATTAAAGATTATAAGATAACTGTGATGTGGCTTGATTATGGTACATAAGTTCCAGGAAAATATCATCAGGTAGTAATATTATCTTTCAGTCTAAAAAAATTACACCACAAACCCCAGCATCTGGGAATAAAAACCAAGCAAACCTGTAATCAGATTTTGATCAGTGTGGGTGATAAACTTTTGCAATGAAGTGGGTGCTTTATGAAGTATGATATTTTGCAAAACAGATGTAATAGGGCTTGTTAGAGAAGTAATAGGGCTTGTTAGAAACATAGAAACACAAGCTTAGCCTGTGGTGTCCATAGGGCTGTGATCAGATTACTTGTGGACTCTGAACACTATACCATAAAATATTTTTAAAGGTGTTTGAGCTTCAGTTGAAAAACTATAATGGTCCACACATCCAGAAACTATCTAGATTGAAAACTGTCTGTTAGCATATTAGGATGGCTATTGTTTTAGGTAACAATAAAAGTAATGATTATATTTTTAATCATATTAATGTATTTAAAGATATTTCTCCTGCTGATCTTCAATCTTGTACTAATCATAGTTTATCCAAGTAAAAGAATTTATTCTTTTCAAAGTGCAAGTAGGCAATTTAAGAGACAAATCAGCTTGCCTTTGGGTTCCACAGAAAGCTGTTTATTTTGCCTCATGCAGAGGTGGACATGTGCACTGAAGATGCAGTTTGCTTTTGCCAGATAATGCCAAACTTGCAAGAAAAAAAAAAAATAAAAAAAAAAGAAAAAATCCAAATTCTTATTTCAATTTGATACAATTTCTGGAGTTGTTATTCAAGACACATTTAGAAATACTGCTGACCCCAGGGTGCTGCCTGAGAGTACTTTGATCCAAATGTAGGCTGATACAGAGAAGTTTTGTGAGCCTGACTAGTGTAGGGAAATTCCTGATCCCCAAATTCGAGCCTGATTATTGAACCATTATTTTTATGACAGCCAAGGAGCTACAGTAGCAATGAGTGATCCCTTTATTTATTTTGGAATTTTCTGTCAGTGGTTGCAGCATTTGGAAATATTCTGTTCATTAAATTTCTCTGACGTCTCCTTGGAAGTCTATGTAAAATGAACTCATTCTTTAAGCTTTAAGCAAAAATTATACTGTACTCTGGGTTCTCCTTGATTTTTGTTTTTAGGGGTATCACCAAAATTTTAATGTATCAAAAAAAAAACCCAGAGAAGCCATGGGGGTTTCAAGGAGTTATGATAATTATTGAATATCCTTATTTACATAAACACAAATAAGTGACTAAGTTTAATATCAAAACTTGTGTGTGGTAGATGGCTCTTTTAACTTTTTTTTTTTTTTTTTTTTTTTTTTTTTTTTTTTTTTTTTTTTGTCATGGAACTCTGGGCAGTAAGTCAGAAACAGTAACACTTATTTGTCTACAGCACAAAACGTATTTGTAATTTGTATTGCCTTTGTATGACAAAGGCAAAATGCCTGTCAAATGCAGAAACACACACATATTTACCCCAATGTTCTCAGTACAGTTCTCTCAGGTTTACAGTGGGATAGGTAGGAATACAGGTGCTGTATAAGCAGGATTAACTCACTGGAATATCAGACATTAGGCCTCATTTCTACTCATTACCTGGGTGCCTAAGGGAGCCATGTTGGGATAATGAGAACAAAGACACTAGATAATTTTAATGTGCATAAGTATCTCGATTCCAGAAGAATCTATTTGGTTTTATTACGGGTACAATATGTAATTTAGTTGATAATAGCAGCATTGAGCCTTGAAATTAAGCAACACAACTAAGGAAGGGCTGTGTGGCAAAATGTTTGTAATTACAGACTTCAGAAACCCTCTCTTCCCTTGAAATCTCTTAAAGATTGCCATCTAAAGGGAAATTTCCATAACTGAGTTGAATACTGGATATTTTCAAAACTCATGTGGGAGAATCACAGTAATGTAAGAAACAATAACTCTAAGATTATTGTAGTTACAATTATTTTGCAAGAATCACCTTTTTCCCCAGGAAGGCATCATTGATTATGATGCATCCTTCAGAAAGATATCCAAATGTTTCTCAGTGCCTATCACCTGCAGCTCAAGGTCTAATTACTCGTTTTCACTGTCTTCTTGTAATAGCATTTCTGTTTTGCAGAAGGCTGAAGATAATTCATGGAGGAATGGTCTTCCAATCATGTTAGCATCCATTCACACAGCTGCTTAAAAGGATTTTAACAGGAGATGCTTATTCCCTACGATGCCTCAAAAAAATGGCATTCTGCAAAATATACCCACATGAAAATCTTCATGCACATGAGTGGCTTCACTTAACAATGACTATCATTCAACCGTTACAGAGCTAATTTCAGGACTCTGAAACTTTTTAGTCTTATAAAGTTGATAGGTTTTTTTCTGGTGTTGGTAGTTATGACTTCAGAGTGGTTGAAGAGGAGCAAAGCATAAATCTAGGCTTTCAAAGCTTAATTCCACAGCTCCTTAATTCTTTCAAATACAAAAATCAGAAAAATATTTTCTAATGTATTTTGATGTTGGAATATTATATTTTCCCCTGGTCATTACATGTGGCTTTGTGCCACATGTATTGTAGGACTGCTGTACATTAATCAGGAGTGTAGTGTGACATTTTGGAGAAGCAGTAGGAAGGAATCTGCTGCCTCCTGCCCACGCCTTCAGTGAAGGTGTTCTGAAGCCCAATACAGTATTTAATTTCTATTTATGTATTCCCTCACTTTGACTGGGAAGTTGCTCTTAGATCTGTGGGAGGAAACTGACATTTTGTGACACAGACATATTTGAGAAAAGCTAAGAAACTGTTATTTCTGTATAGTGAGTAAAAACAACCAGAAAGGGGACCTAAATCCCATAATGTAGCCTCAGGCCAGTTCTTTTTAGGGATGTATATGTCAGAAACATGTGACAATAAGGAGCTGAGATGAAATGCTGTGTTACAGTTGTCTCTGATATTCCCTGCTAGTTTGGCTTGCAGTGTCTGTGCAGGTGCTTTAGTTGAGATGACAGTCATGAGAGTACAGCTGTTCTGCTTTGAGGGACGACTCATCTGGAGTAGACAGATGCTCTGAGCTGGAGCAGAGCCTGAACTGGGAACCAAGCTGGATGCTAGCTGGCTTCTTGCTGGTCAAACATCTACTCACAGTCAGGCATACTGGGAGGTGCAGCACAGAGACACAGATGTCTGAATAAGCTCAGCCAGGCTCCAACTTGGAGTATTAATTGGAGTTCGGGGCTGGCCCTTGTAGACCTCCCAACAGAGCATTCAGTAGTGACATACCTGAAGCTTAAAGAGGAGCAAGAACAAAGTTTCCTTAAGGGAAAGGAGATGACAAAATGTTTTTTGACACTTTGCTTTTTAGCTTCACAGAGATGTGTTAATGCTTGGAACAGGCTTGAGGGAGTACTGTGGCCCCTGTCAGTGTTCTGGGAAATACAAAGCCATGATGTCCGAGTGACTCTGTGACATATCTGAGCTTGAGTGTTCCTCATGCACATCTGTTCTATGCCCTGAACTCCTGAAGCTACCCTGGCCACCCCCTTTGTAGCTAAAAAGTAAAAGATTCTTAAGGAGAGAAGAATTCTACAGCAAATGAGGGAAAGGGTTTTCTGGTTTTATTGGATGTGGATGAGGATGGAAGGTAGAGTTTTTTTTAGTAATTAAAATATTTTAGAATAAATGTGTTTGTTCTTTTTAAGCACAGTATATTGTCTGAGAAAGCTAAGTTGGCTTCTATGTAGAGGTTGTGGGGGAGACCTTTGCATTTACCCACTGATATTTATTGGCATTAGATAGCCTTCAGACACAATTGTCATTGATTTGCTTATGTCTTCTGTAGAAAATACCAGGTGAGCAGTGAGCCTCTGTGGTATGTAGCTATTAGGTATTTGGCTTGCTGCTTAGCTTGAGCACTGCTGAAGCTTCTTTCAGGACTTTCAATAAATCCCCAGGTTGTGTTACAAACTTCTATATGAACCCATTAGTAATTCCCAGACAATGTCCAGTGAGGGAGAACCCTAGGATTTCTTAAAATTAACATACTGCACAGAGGATTGGATGAAATATTGTAAAAAATATTTGGAATACTATCAAGAACTTTATGATGCAGACCACTTGATGATACAGACTACTGATATATTTATTTTTTTCCTATGAAAAAAATCTCATATTTTCACATAATAATTTAATATAATATGTAAATTTGGTCCGTTGTTGTGTGTTTAGAAGTGGCTGTGTAGTCTCCGTCACTAGCAAGACTCCAGCAGATCCTTGTCTCCCAGAAACAAAAACATATAGCTCATGCCTGAGGTATGGTTTAGAAACTGAGACATATTTCTCTGTAAAGTTCATTTTTTCCATGAGTTAGATGCAGCTTCCTCATTATCTCCTGCTTCTATAACCTGTTTAACTTCTTTACTCTGTCTCCATTCCAGAGGATTTTTTGAGTACAACCTGTTGAGACTCTTTCCTCAGATTCAGAAACAGCTGCTTCGGAAATTAGTAATGGTCACAATTCTCACTGTGGAGTTTTTGGGCATCATAAAAAAGGCTGTCCCACTCATTGTTGACATGCAAACCATAGCATATGGTAATTAAAAACTTCCTCAGTGCTTCTCTCCTGTGGAAAATGCTGTATGTGCAGCAGGTAGGCTATCAAGGAAAATTTTAGGAATTTTGCCTGCTTTAGTTGAGACTGGGCAAAAAGAAGTTTGCCTTGAATAGCAGATAATGTGTAAGACATGATTTCTTCTTTTGTTTAAGGAAAAATAAATCCCAATAGCACATCAGTTCCAGACTAGTTTAAGAAAAAGGTATAATGACTTTCATGTCTTCTGCAGTGAATGACATTTATGTTCAAATCGATTGGACATTAAGAAGAATAAAACACCAAAACCATTTTTCAGAAATGTCAGTTTCTCTTCAAGAAAGCTTCATCACAGTTGTTACAGTTCTATTACTCCCCTGCATGCCAAATCAATCAGAATAGCTTGGGGGGGAAAAAAAAAAATCAAATGCACATTCTTAAAAGATTGGTTTTTTTAAAATAAGCCTCCAAGATCTTTCAAATGGCAAAGCCCGCATTAGGATTTTTCTAAATTTCTGTTCATGAGGCTCTCTTGTGTTAGATTTAAGTAGGCTACATACAATAGCTTTTTATTTTTGTAAAGTACTATGAAGCCAGTCAGAGCCAGACAATATAATTACTATTTTCTGTTCCCTGGACAGTCCCAATAAGGCTATTACTAACTTCAATAACATTATTGAGAACGTCTCAGATACACTTCCAGATAATTTTCCATTGAAATTGGATACGTAATATCTATTATAAAAAAAGGCAGATAATTAATGGCTCTGATTTTATTTATATTTAAGCCTTGTTAACTCTTTCAGATAACTTTAGAGAAATAATAAAATGAAACTGAAGTGTAGATATCTAATTGCTAGATATCAATTATAAAATGATTAGTTTTTCACTAAGATGCTAATGTGGGCTTTAAGACGCATCTTAGGTAGGAGGCAAGATAGAAAATTTGGCCCTTACTTTGGCAGAGAACAGTGTGAAGACAGAAGGCAATGTCCCTTAGCAAAGGGGCTTTGGCTAGGAATGAAGATGGTTTTCTTCCTTGAGACAAATACAGTGCTCATCATTGAAAGCTCTGCTCTTTTAGACATTTGTCTGTCTCATGGCACTAACACTTTGGTATCTGCCAAAGCTCATCCATATGGTGAAATTTAATCACATAATGATGGCATTCATGGAAGATAGCACATGGCTCTTGTCCTCAGCTGGCTTACAGAAAATGTGAATAATGGGGTTTGTGGTTTTAGGAAAAAAAAAATCTACCTTTTCCTAGGAGTTAGATTTCCAAATCTGAAGTATTTGGCTCTTTATCTACAGAGAATTTTCTGGAAAATCTAATGCTATAATTTCAAAAATTTTACCTTATATTCAGGCATTCAATAAAGTTGTCTTTCAATGCTCTTGTCTGACACAGAGAGCTTGTGCCTAGGTCTAGAGTCTCCATGAGGTTCAGTGCAAAGTTTCCTAGACTAGAATTTAAGTGAGCTAGCTCAAATACTGCATGTGGGCTACCTCTGAGTGTAGATCACCTTGGTAAGTAAATTAAATCCTCTGTATTCCAATTCTGCTCAAGATGGTGAACAAAAAGGTTAGATACTGATGTCAGAGCCTTTAGGGACTTAAAAACATATCAACTGCCAGATAGGGCTGAAATGAAAGACTTGAATCCCAAGAGTAATAGTCATCCCTGAAAATGCAACCTCACACATTTGCGGTAGAAAGCAAGGTTGAAAAAAAGCAGCCTGAAACTGTAGAAGAAGGGGTTGTCCCCAAGAACCCAACAAAGGGAGGGGAAGCTATTAAGAGAACTGTTGTCTCAGTGTCTTTGATCTTAAAAGTAGTGATTTTTATTTGCAGCTACAACAGAGGTTGCTTTTCTGTTCAGAATTTTCTGTTCAAAAATTTTGCTGAAAACTTACTAGAAGATGAGAAATTCTTTTGTTTCTTTCTTTCTGTAACTGATGCATCATGCTTAGTGAACATAGTTGGCTACAGTGAAATTACTCATGTACCTGTAGATTGCTTCGTAAGGGGACATCTTCCTGACTAAGAAACAACCAAAGAATGTCGTATTTTGACAAGTTTCTGTTCTTTTCTTTTATAGAACCACAGAATCACTAAGGTTGGAAAATACCTCCACGACTGGCTCCAACCATTAACCCAACACTACTATGTTTACAATTAAACCATATTCCCAGGTGTCACATCCACACATGTTCTGGACATTTCCAGGGATGGTGATTCCATCAGTTCCCTGAGGAGCCTGTTTGAATGCTTGACCACTCTTTCAGTGAGAAAGATTTCCTAATATTCAATTTTAACCTCTGCTGGAGCAACTTCAGGCCTTGTCTTTTCACTTGTTACCTGGGAAAAGAGACCAACCCCAACCTTGCTACAACCTCCTTTCAAGTGTTTGTAGAGAGCGATAATGATCCCCTTGAACCTCCTTTTCTCCAGGCTGAACACCCACAGCTGCCTCATAAGACTTATGCTCCAGACCCTTCTCCAACTCCCTTGCCCTTCTCTGGACTTGCTCCATCACCTCAATGTCTTTCTTGCAGTGAGGGGTTTAAAACTGAGCACAGCACTCCAGACACCGCCTCACCAGTGCCCAGCACAGGGGGACAGTCACTGCCCTGCTCCTGCTGGCCACACCATTGCTGATCCAGGGCAGGGTGCCATTGGCCTTCTTGGTCACCTGGGCACAACTGGCTCATGCTCAGCCTCTGTCAACCCCAAGGTCGTTTTCCACTGGGCAGCTTTCAGCCACTCTTCTCCAAACATGTAGTATTGCAGGAGGTTGTTGTGACCAAAGTGCAAGACCTGGCACTTGGCCTTTTTGAGTCTCGTACCACTGGACATGGCTTGTCAATTCATCCTGTCCAGATGCCTCTGCAGAGTCTTCCTGCCCTCCACCAGATCAACTCTTTTGCACCTTAGTGTCATCTGTGAACTGCACTTCATTCCCTTGTCCAGATCATCAATAAAGATTTTAACAGGACTGGCCCTATGGCATTATACACAGCAGAGGAGACTTGGGACTTGTGTCCACATCATCAGATGTATTATGTAGCCTACTCTCATTGACAAAGAGTCTAAATTTGGTACTTGAATAACTTGGTATCTCCCTTTAATCATCCAAATACAGAATATGTCAATAATTTACGTTTACTGTCAGCCTGATTTTGCTAAATTTCTTTCAACATGTTTGGATTAGTAGACAGTAACAACTTACTTAACTAGAAAGCACTACTAAATGTGAGTGGTAGTGAAATCTGACCCTGCATCTGCTCTTTGCTATCTTTGTGGTTTTGAGAAAATTATAAAACAGTTATCTTGCACTTCATTGTCTTTTTAATTCAAATCATATAGCTTTGTTGGGGCTGTATTCCTCTTACTTGACCAGAGTAATCTGAGCACATTATTGAAGCACACTAAACAAGTGCTCCAATTTAAATTGTTGAATTGCTGTTTTAGCAGACAGTATGAGGGACCACTGGAAGGCAGATCATCCCACCTTTTTAAGAGTGTGACAAAATGCCTTGTGCAACTATCTGTCTCTCTCTCTCCCTGCTATCCATATGAGAGTATGGACTGATAGGTAGGTAAATACACCTGGTCACCTGGTCAGACAGGGAGTTTTAGATACCAAGTTACCAGAGCTGAATCCATCAGAGGTGTCTTTTTTTTTTTAAATTGAGAAAACAAACCGGGACCTGTAAGGTCCTATTTTTTTAAAATAGCAAAATATTGGCAAGGAAACCAGTAAGGAAAGATTCTGCTAGTATTCTCTTAAATCCCTAAGAAAATAAAATTATTGACAATGGAAATAAACAGAGATCCAATCATCATTTAAAACTTTAACCAAGATGGCAAAATAAATAATTTTTATATGTGCTTTTGTGATTTAATTTGCTAAAATAACTTATCTGAGATTCCCAGAATAAGAAAGCTAATAAACTGAAAAGCTTAAGTGTTGCCAAACGGAGTAGCTCTTTAAGCATTTGGTTTGAGAATTTTTGTGATCTGGAGGAAAAATCAAAAAGTTATATTGTCTTAATTTTACTTAAATTCGAAATCCTAGGGATAAAGTCTTCTAATATAGAGGTATTATAACTTTGAAAGAGCTGAAGTAAAGGAAAATTAAACTATTTACAAAAAAAGCTTTCTTGCATAAGAGAGAAAAAGCAATAACTGATATGGGTAATGTAAATGTTTATATTTCAAATGTTCTCTGCCAGGCATCCAACAAAATATCAAATATTCAAAGATATTTAAGCTGTTTGTTTATCTTATTCTAGATGGTAAAGAATTGCTCCTTATTATAGAAGTGAGCATGACAATCACAGTATACACCTAGAGCAGAAAGGGATCTGGTGCCCAGTTCTATAATACATAGCTCATGATTGATTGTCATTTAAGGCATCTCTTACTAAGAAGGGGCTGCTCCTATGAGAGGAAGCTGCAGGTAAATGGAGGTATCAGATACTGCACCTTAGTTCTCAGAGAAGATACTGTAGTTGTCACAGAACTGGCAGGTCTCATCCTCTTGGCTAATGATCTTGTGATTTTTGGTGTTGTCTCCTTCTCCATGGAGCCTTCTTATCCCTGAAAGGAAATGTAACCAGCTCTGAGACTGTGCACTTACATCTCCTTTGAGGAAACAAAGGCAATCAGTGAAGCAGCACCACACTGGCATGTACTGTCCAACCCTTCTGGCAGCAAGAATCAGCCTCTAAATGTAGCTTCCTTTGTGAAAACATCGTATAGGCTGCAGTGTTGGTTAGAAGGGCCTCACTGTAGGTGAGAATCTTGTCCCTGTCTCTCCTTATCTTTCAGTGTCCTAGAGGCAGCCTTGGACTAGGAATGTACGGGTTATCAGGGATCTCCTTTGTAACAATGGTCACGAAGAGTGGAGAATGTTACATGAAGGACTTGCCTGCTGCTGACCAAAAATTTTTCTCTGATTGAGGCAAATTCTTTCAAAACTTGCCACTTCTCCTCCTCAGAGCAGACAAACAGATAATCATTGCTGAAATATATATTTTTTTTTCTTTAGAACCCTGAAAAGTCTCAGTAGTAAAAGAGTAATAATAATAAACTTGTGGGGCTTGAGGTATAACACAGAAATAGGTTTCCTTTCCCCTGTGTACAGTCACTTCAGAAATACCTTCTGCCTGCACTGGGACCAGCCAGCCAGTCCTTCTTGAGTTAGGCCTACGCAGAGCAGAATGTAGTTTGCATCAACCTTGAGTGATCCTTTGGTCTTAACAGCTGTATGCCCTGAATGCACACCAGCATGAGCTCTGGAAGGGTTTGTTTATATGATCTTCATCAGAGCACCACCTTCTCACAAGACTCCTGAATAAGGTCATCAATACTTATGGAAAGATTTCAGAGTCTTGAGGATATGTTTCGAAGGTGTGACACAACCTAGCTCTCTTCCATAATGCAGAATTCAGCTCCTGCATCCTGGGGTAGTGGGCCTTTTGGGCTGCAGTGTCTACTAAACTGATCTCCAGACTCAGATAAGAGGTTGAAATGTGAGAGATGAGCTAAATAGACAAGGCAGAATCTGATCTATACCCGTCATACTACTCATATGCTTGAAGAGTGACTCAGATGCTTAGATGATGAGTATGGGTTGAGAGTCTGTGTAGAACAGAGAAATACAGTTAAATGAACAAATGACACATGTACAAAGCAAAAACAGTTCCTCTGTAACAATACCAAACAGAAAGTAGAGAAAATATCATGACTCTTGGAGAAGAGCACTGAAAATTTCTGATAAATGTTTGTGTCTATTATTAAAATATTATCTACATATAATATAAACTAAACTGTGGAGTAATACAAGTAAGACAAGAACTACTAATGCTGCAAAATAGTATTAAACTCCAACAAATTACATGTTTACAAAAATATTTTAAGTTCATGCCTATATAGTGCCAAGGAAAGCCAGCCAAATTTCTGGTTGGTCTGATTGTAAGTATTTGTCAAAGCAGCACAAGAATCTCAAGGAGAACTTGACATTAGTAGCAAGTGCAAATTTGGGAACAGAGTGTGGTCTTGTGATTCTTACCCCTCCCCCCCCCCCCCCCCTTTTTTTTTTTTTTTTTAAGTTAAGACTCATAAATCCTAACATCCCTATATTTTGCCCTCTGATCTGCTTTCTGAACTCCAGTCTAAGTAGGTCTCATATTGACTTAAGGAATATCTAGACACTCACTCAAATGAAGACAGTAAGGTTCAGTTCAGCAGTCTAAGTCTAGATTTCAGTGCCATTTGTGATGGCCCAAGGAATCCTGCCAGGCTTCCACACTTCTGCAGAAAAGCACAGGTTTTCTACAGTTCTTACATTGTATTTTCTGGTCTTGTGGGGATATTTCAGATGCACAGTCCCCTCACTCTTTAGCCATCTAAGCTGAGATATTTTCATCTGTAAGGAAATACTTGTAACTTAGGTTGTATAACTAAACATATTTTCAAACAGATGGCGCAGCAGCATCCATTTGTCTGATTTAGTGGGAATTGTATATGTTGTCCAAGTGCAGATATGTAGTTAGCAAGCTTTAAAAATCTTAACTGTGGATGCAGAACCAGTGCACAGTTATGTGACAAGTGTGATTGGTGGTGGTTAAACTGGTAGAAGCCAAACAACTTAATGTGTAAATTGTACGACTCCTCTGTATATCCAGAGAAGGTAAAGAAGTTCCCTGCTCCCTGTCCCTCTGAATGCAATAACATTCAGCATCCTGGCCCTTACCAGACATTTCCATTCAGGTCTTCGTTGCAATTCCTGTCCAAATACAGAGATGCCAACCTAAAGTCAGCTCGTGCTCAAGAACATTTTACACAGCTTTTCTATTAAAAGATTTTGGGAGTACTACATTTCAGCCACATCTTTTTACTCCTTATGCCAGGTGCTTTTCCTGCTGGGCATTCTCTTGAGGCCTAAGTGCTCCAAGCAAGATCAATGGAGGAACATGTTCATTTCTCCCTGCTGGTGACAACAGTATGCTTCCAAAGGAGAAATCTGAATGTTCTTGGAAAGTAAGCTCTATGGGTAAGTCTAAAATAGCTAACCATTTCAAAGTCTGCTAAAGTTCTGTTGCGTATTTTGGGTGATTTACTGGTATTAGGATCCTTCAGAGGCAAAGGAAAAGTGAACCTACAGCTTTAGTGAACTAAAGAAGGTATATTTTCAAGATGACAAGTGAAATTAAGAAAGACAGTTTGTTATAAAAAGTGAAAAAAAGCTTTGTCAACAATTAAGTGAAAACCTCTGTTAGTGACCCAGCTGGAAATTAGAGTCAACTCCCTTCCAAATGGAAATAATTCCATAATATACAAACAGGATAGCAACCCAGTACTTATTGCCCCTGTGAATGCTGTGAATCCCCGTGCTCAGCATGAGGCTTCTTGAGAAGTAAAGCGAGGGAGCTAATGCCTGGAACAATGATGAGAAAAAAAAAAGTGAGGTAGTGTTCTTTTGTGCCTGGAACTGGACTGGACTAGCAGTTCAGCAGCCTTGTCAGGATTTCCCCCAAGATTTTTTCCTTTCTGGAGAAGGAAAAGGAAAGTTATTAAAAAGTTTTAGGTATGGAAAAAGAATAAGATTCCCAGACCTAATTACTGACTTAATTCCTATTCAGAGCATAGCCTTGGGGTGCTTTCACAACACCTGCACACCTGCAATTCTGTGGCCTGGCGGGGAGCACAGGGATTTAGGAGAGTAGATTGTGGGTAGTACATGATATACAGTCTTTTCTTCAACCCCACAAAGCCGAATTGTGAAGGCCTGCTGATCTTTTAATCAGATATCTATCACAGCACTGGCTGGAGACCCTCTTTTGTGAACAATTTATTACCTGAAGTTAGAGATGGCCTTTGAGAAAGATCTTTGAGGTGTGGTCTCTGGAATGCCACATCATTGTTCTTCAGCACTCACTTCCACTTCCACTCCTACTTGCATTTCTGAATCTTGCTCATAGGAGGGTGCAGAAAGATAGATTCTGGAATGAAGTGGTTGAGGTAGAAGTTTTTGGTGAGACTATGATAAACATGGATAGAGATTTGCCCATCCCCCTGTGTGGAGACCCATAACAATAATAGGAGTTATTCCCAGATCTTAAGAAGCTCCTACTTGTTATTGAGTTAATTGTTATGGGGTTGAGAAAAGGGTGCATTTTTTACTAAGTCTGTTTTTCCAGACTGAGAGGACTCTGCAACTCTTCAACTCATGTTCTTTCCTTGCATTTATTTTCAGTAATGTTCTCTTTGGGTTTTGGTCGTATTTTTCCAAATATCTTTTCATAAAACTAAACTAAACTAAAAAAGAAGGGAGAGAGAATCATTTTGCAATGAAGCATAAGACACTTCACTTTGTTACCGTAATGTAAAAATGGTCAAAGGCAAAGGTCCTGGAATATAATGGGTCTATAAGCCATCTCTAAGAACTACTTCCAAAAAAATTCCTTTCCATCAATCCCTTTTTAAATACAAAGGAATAGAAGAAACATTTTCAGCGTTTCACTGGATTGAGTATGCAAGAGGAATACCATGGGAGTAAGTTTAGAAATGAGAACTCAAATTCAGACTCTTTGATGTTAACAGCTTTTCTTGCCAAGACAGAGTATTTTTCTTTACTTGGGATAGAAATTCTCACTGTTACACAGCTAAAGTGAGAATTTTCCTAGTTCTGGTGCAGGTTAGACAAGAAGGTCTTGCTGGAGCACATCACATATGTTTTCTGCTTCTTGGTGATCAGAAGAATTAAATTAGACCAATCTCCCTGCCACCTCCTCTTTCCCCCATGAAATGGGCTGATGGACAAGAAAGCAGAGCTCTGTGCTTTGGGTCAAGATGAGCACTTTGGACTATTTTTAGTCCTGAGAGTTATAGGATATGGGTATGGATGGGAAGAATAGGAGGCACTATGGAGAAAAGTGAGAGGACTCTACAGCCCTAGAAGAACAGTTTCTGCTAGGAGCTTAGGGTACCAGAGGTCTGACATATTCACAATAGTTCAGGTAGCTAGTTCAGCAGAGAAAGACAATATTTGAAGTGCTATTCTAAGCTCATCTTCCAGCTGAAGAAAGGAAAAGATAGGAAGGATGCACATGGTCTTGCTGTAATGGATCTTGGTCTGCTGTCAATATGAGCAGACTGTGGACATGCCATCTTTCAATACTGCCCACGTGGCTGCTGCCAGCATGACACATAGGCACTGCCAATTAATGGCACGTGATCAGTTCCATGGAGGGACTGATGGGATGCTTGCTTACTTTATTTCTTTCTGTGCAGTACAATAGAGAATACCGGCTTTAGCAACATTTGAAAACATTTGTTTGTGGTTCTGTTTTCACAGTGTTCAAGTTCTTGCTCAATACACCAAAATCACATGAGAACTGAATCACATTCACCCATTTCCGAACTGTGTGTAACAATCTGCACAGTATGAGAAATTGATAGCATTCATTGTATCTTTCAAGCTCAGTAACTCAGTTATCAGAAGAGCCAATTGTATTTTTTTCGAATTCTATCTAGATTTGTAATGCACCTGGTAAATATCTGCCCTTTCAGAAACACAGTTTCACTTCAGCCGAAATAAGCATTAAGAATACTAATGCAGGTCAAGTAGTTTATTGTTGGTATGAGCAACACCATAAGTAACCCATAGTGAATCTAAAATGAATAATGAGTAACTGCCTTTGTATGATTTAAGATTCTTTAAACAAAAGAGAAGGCAGTAAGAAAACCAAAGGAAAAGGTTCCTGGAAAGACAAAAGAAAGAGTGTTACAGCTGAGTTGCTTTTTTTGCTTTTGCTGTGACACTGTGGTGGGAGAGCAACTGTGGGGGTGAGCAGAGCCTCAGATAAAGGCTTGGAAAAGCTCTAAAATACGTTGAGAACAAAGAAGCCCTGAATCTCTGCAAGAACACTTTAGAGCTTGAAGAGCTGAATCTGAATGAAGAGTACTACCTCCAGGTCATCTGGGACAGCTGGTCAAAAGCCTGGTAAGACCCTGTTAACAGAGTGCACTGAGTCAAATTTGCCACCATGCACAAATAATTTCTCTGAAAAATGTGCACCACACTGTTCTAATCTGTTTTAAGCTGTTTCTAGATTGAATAACTAAAGCAGTCTGGGACAGGGTCAGTGTCTAGAAAGCTAAGTTGAACTCTGGCTTATTCATGGATTTAACTTGTGATTTTGGACAAGTAATTTGATCTTCTGTGACACAATGATTGTTATTAACTTAATAGAGGAAGCAAAGTTTATGATTTTAGAAGAGAAGTAGAAGCATTAGGGGCCTGTAGCTTCCTTGACCCAGGAACAGACAAGAATCTCTGTTGTGCAAGTACACTATTCACCCTCTTTTACCTTTACTTATCTTTAAAGCTGAATTTCAGGTCATACTGGAGACTGTCAGTGAATTGAATTTTTATTATATGCTTCAATTGAGATCAAAATGTCAGAAAAACATAGAAAAGTAATATTTATTTTTAGCCATGGAGAGGAAATGCATATACTTGAAAAGTCTGTCCTTGTGAAATGTCTGCAGCACTTTTGCAGAGGCAAGAAATGCAAGCACGAAGTGCTTTGTCCTGAAAAGACACTTCCATTGAATAATAATTAGTCCTTGTAAGGTAAATAAACCCAACCCTCCTGCTGTGCATGCCAAATAAGGTCTTTGTGACTTCAGGATGCTGGGATGCAGCTCAGGGTCCAACAATACGCCCCCTTAACCTCTATAGTATGTGCCTGTCAGCAGTCCTGAAACACTTGTGTTTCTCTATCTCCAGCATACTTAGGTGCAATATTATGTCATATTGTCCTGTTTTGCATTGTTATTTTATTAACAAATAATTTGTCCCTTTGCCACCACAAAAAATCCAATGACTTCCTGCTGCTGAAAACTGACATTACAAAACAAGAAAGAGGAAGGTTTATGTCAAACTTAAACCAAACAAAGCAATTGTATCAGAACAAGGTGTTCCCAGTCTGACTAATAAAGACAGTCTGTGTTCATCTTTCTTCCAAAATTTTTACTTAAATAAGCTAAAATATGTATGAACTATAACTTACCAAGGTACAGATTTTACCCATCCCTACTGTCACTTGGCAGCATTTTCAGCTGATAAATTTGGTCCATCTATAGGTCTGGGATTTGGACTTCTGCTTCCTGGAGAATAGTCTGTCTTGCTACTTGAGCAAGATAGGACATAGTAAAAATAATATTACTGTCACATTAAGAAGCCCTGCATTTTTATGTGTATTTCTATCATTGCATTTCATAGTAATTATTTTTCAACTCATTTTTCTGCAGTACCACTACAGGTGTACCTCACTTTAGCTTCTGATAGTGAAACAAGAAAAACGTCTCCCTCTTTTGTGGTCAGTTCTACTTGCTTTACCTCTTGCAACAACTGTACTGAAATCACAAAGAAATCACAACGAAATCACAAAGACTTTCTAGTGAGGCGAACATGAGTTGTCCTTTAAAGCTTGGTTGTACTTAACTATTAAATAATAGTGCTTAGCACTTGTGCAACTTAATGCCTTATAATCTTCAAAGCACTTTACAAATGTTAACTAGTTAATCCCCACAGCAGCACTGCATGGTAGGCTAAGAAGGTCACACATAAAAAATCTCCCATGATACAAGCTTGACTGCACAGTAAGCCTATGAGAAAAAATATCTACACAGTTATGTTCCTGAAGCCATGAGTGTTTAATTTTACTGGACTGTAACATGGCTTACTTTCAGCAAATTTGTTCTGCTTTCTTATCCCACTCAAAGTCAATCCATTATACCTTGCAGCGTGGCTTACCCCACAGTATAATCAAAAATTTGAAGATTTTTATTATTAAAACTCCTGGAGACAAACGAGAAGCAGAGGATGTGAATTTTATTTAAGAAATCAAGTTTCTATTACCAGTGATTACAAAGACCGTGTATGGGAAAGGGTCAGAAAATCCCTAAAGACTGAAGTGCTCAGGACAGTAACTACCATTTTTAGCAACTTCTTTTGAAATTTTAACTCTTGTGATATTGAGATTGCCAGGCAAACAAAATATGCTTATACTCAATTTCATTGGGAAACTTAAGCCTTTAGAGAACCCATTTCATTTAGGAAATAGCATGTTTTTTCTAGCTCGAATTTTCTTTGGATCGTCATGTTCCAGAAAAAGAAAAAAAAATCAAATAGTTACTGTTAAGAATATTATTTCTTTAGCCTTTTCCAGTCTAAAATTTTCCACAAAGGGGAACTACTGCTTTTAGTTCACTGTTGTACTATCACAAACACCACTGCTTCCATCTGTTGTTAGTTGTGGTGGAAAACTTTTTAAAACAACATTACAGTTTGACAGTAACGTTATAATTCTATGTGAAGACTAAATTCACCAACCAAAGGTATGAGTCTCTAGCTCAGGACTACCTCTCAACCATCTGCATAGAAAATAAGCCTCTCAAAGGTGTTTATTCTTTGTAATACTTATTGTAGAGAGGAAACAATGTCTTCGACTGATGAGGCCTTTCAATGGAAGCTGGCATAAAGCAGAGTTTTTGTCACAAGGTTAAAAAAAAATCATCAGTTTTCCAGAATGTCTACTGAGACACTGCAGCCTTATTTATAAATACAGCATGATCCTTCCCCTCCAAGGCACCAGGCAACTTAATGCCTCCTTTTGCTTTCAAGTACAACTGTCTCTTTGTAAAGCTTGTAATTTGAGAACTGATCCTTTGTAATAAGGAAGCTCTATGATAATCATGAAGACTGACCTCGATTCCTTATTTCACTACTGCTTCAACTTGGAAACTTAAATTTCCTTGGGTTTCCTTCTATTTTTTCCCTCGCTTTGTTTTCATTCCCTTTTTTTTTTTTTTTTTTTTTTTTTTTTTTTTTTTTTTTTTTTTCCTCCCCACCTTTGGAGAAAACAAATAACCTTTGAAGGAATAATTAGCAATTGCTGTAACCCTATGGTAAAACCTTTACCTGATTGACTGCAAAGGGTTATCTAAGGGTAGAGGTTTCAGACAGACCAGGGAAAGAACAATCTCCAGATGAGAGATGATAAGGGATGAGCACAAAGGGATGCTAGAAAGTAAAGGGATAAATGAATGGGAATGCAAGAGGCAACATAATTAGCCAGTCTAACATGCTTGCCACACCAAAATTTCAAATGTTCCGAATGTAGCCTGGTATTCTGCAGACAAACTCATAATTAAGTGCAGGGTTGCAAAGCACAGGCACAAGAGGTCTGAATTAAGGTTTCATGGGCAGCCTTCTGGCTTCCCCAATGTTTGGTCACTTAATTTAGTGACCTAAATACTTTTTAATATAGAAAAAATGGGTTTTAATGAGGTCTTTTAATTGTTTAGGGAGGAGGGGTTGCTACAGGCTGCAGTTTATTATATAATTGTAGATTTATAGTACTCCAAAGGAAAAGGTATTCTATTTTCATTCTGCCTAAATTTGTATGATGAGTCCATGATGAGACCTTAATAAATATGGTGTTTGGCTTAACCTTAATAAAACCTTAATAAAAATGTGTTTTGTTTTGTTTTGTTTTGTTTTCCTAAAAGTGTATTAAGCTACATGACTAACATCTGTTTTAAATGCATCAGAAGCAGGAAATCTGGAGAGGATCTATAGGACTGATACATAATTGTAGTTTTAAGAAACCTCCAGGAAAGATTAGGTGGTAAGGGAAAAGGCCGTTGTGATTCCCCACAGCAGAGTCTTATGAGTCTACATCAGAATCTCTTTCTCAGAAGGTTGAATTTGAGGCGGTTACTTCAAACTGAAGAGCTTTTAAAATAAGTAAATATTTATGTTAACAGATAACATAAGGTGGTATTCACACTTGAGGAGTTTTACCTGAAGGAATAATGAGACATACATGGCATCATCTTAAAAAAAAAAAGGTGTCTGAAAGACTCTGGGAATGGCAGATTTTTCTGCGCCAATTTAGCTGACACTACATTACAGAATTAAATTTGCAGAATGTACATGGAGGTATGGCATAACACGGACAAGTTGACACAATGTTTGCAAAGGACATTAATGTCTTACAAATTAGTCAAAGCTCTTTGAAGGCGTTAAGAAGGTTAGTTACTATGTAGCTGTTGAATTCCTTCATTGTGGAGACCAAGAGTTTCATCATTACTCCATGACTTGGGTACTTTTAACAGAATATTAGGTTTATGTGCTTTGAGTATGCTTATTCTCATCTTGTTCTTATAATCTTCCCCTGAATCTTTTCATTCAGGTGGGATTGTGAAAATAAAGGGAATGCATGTTCTTGAGCAATTTGTTAGTCTTGAAAATCCCATCAATACAAAGTCATGTTCCTCATAATCCTCTCGTAAAAATGATTTGAGCAAAAGACTACCTGTAACAGTAAATAGTTCAATACATTCAGTACTTCATGCAATGTTGTGCTGAGTTCCCTGCCCGTCATACTGGCTGGTATAATTTCATTGCATTCTTCTTTATCTGTAATCTCTTATACATAATTTAGAAGTTCTTGGGACAGGACTATCTCTTTAGCTCATGTTTATAGTGCTAATTGTATCAGGGTCCTGGTGCATGGCTGGGCTTTTGTGTATTTGTCTAATAAACACCCGTAAATACGAAAGTATAGAAAAGATCTGCTATTTTTTGGCTGCTTTAATAGGAATCAGTGCGGGAGTAGGGGAAAAAAAATTAATCACTCTCAAGAGTCACGGGATGGGAAGACTTGCAGACAGGACCTAGTCACAAAGGTTAACTTTGCGCTTAAGCTTTAAACGAGCCAAGGCTAATCTTCCTTGGCCCCTTTTGCCATCAACAGACAGCGCGGCTCCCATCAACCTCGGTCTAGAGGAGCTCGGGGACACTGCTGCTCCCCCCTCCCAGGAGCCCCCCACTTCCTTGACGGAGCATCCCACCGCCACCATCATCTCTATTAGCACCATCCTCCTCGCAGAAGACGCCCGAGGGACGAGACAAGACCGCAAGGAGAAGAGTTAACCAGGAATTGATAACCCGGCCCTTTTTTTGTTTTACCCCGCCTCCTCCCGCTTGCGGGGAAGTGAGGGATCCGGACGAGCTGCGCGGGGGTGGCCCCGGCGGAGAGGTGCGGGGAGGGCTCCCCTCCGCGCCGCTCCGCCGGGGGCCCCGCGGCCCGGCACGGCACGGCACGGCACGGCACGGCACGGCACGGCTCGGCACGGCACGGCACGGCACGGCACGGTACGGCTCGGCACGGAACGGAACGGCACAGCACGGCTCGGCACGGCACCGGCACGGCCCGGCCCGGCCCGGCACGGAACGGAACGGAACGGCACGGCACGGCACGGCACGGCTCGGCACGGCTCGGCACGGCTCGGCCGAGCGCCGCCCCCGCCGCGGGGATGGAGCCGCCGCCGCCCCGCGGGAGCAGGTGAGCGCGGCGCGGGCGGCGGGGACGGCGGGCGCGGGGGGATGCGGAGGGCAGCCCGCTCCGCCTCGGGCTGGCCTCGGGGGCAAGAATAAACCTAGCGGTGGGGAAAGCGCAGAAAACCCCACCCCAACCCACACCAGCCGGGGAAAGAAAAAAAAAAAAAAAAAAAAAAAAAAAGGCGTCGCGGTACATTTTTGCAGATGGAGATGATCGTCCTGAAAACGCTGTCCGCAGAGTCGGGACTCGCCCCTTTGGCGCTGACCCAGCCCGGGAGGGAAGGATCTGGAGATTTAACTAAATTTTTTTACACACGTGCGGTGTCCCCCCAGCCCCCGCTCCCCCCATGTCACATTTTAATTGAACGGAGCCGCGGGTTGCAGCGCTGGGAACTAGCGTGGATGCTGGAGCTGAATTTGGTGTAGCAGCTGGGGAGGGGAGTTTTTAGGAAAGATGGGGGAATTTACCACAGGAATAGTAAGTTTCTCCGTGGTCGCCTGGTTAGTTAAAAATTAAGTACGCGCTGTGCTTTGGCAGACAGTCCTAAGCGATGACCTGGAGCAATCCTAAGCCATAATAGTTCATAATTATTTTCTTCTTTTCCTAGAGAATACTAAATACTGAGATATCGCCTCCACGTATAGCTCTCAGCATTGCAGAGTGTTTGCTGCTTAATGAATGTTTATAAAGGGATTTTCATTCCCACTGAGCATCGGTGGGAGCAGCCAGAGCTCAGGGAGTCAGCTCACCCGTGCCTTTTCTTTTGTAGAGAATTTATGGCAGAACTCAGCAGCCCTGCTGTGTTGACATAGAGCACAGGATGACATTCCTTGCTGATATAGTTGCTCGGGTGAAGCATGCTGCTGGAGTTCATGATTTTGTGCATGAAACTCGAGAAAGAGATAAGAAAAACATTCAGCAGCCTATCCATGAGCAACAGAACTGGTCCTTTCAGGACTTTTTAGTGGCCCTTAATGGACCCCAGAGGATTGGCTTCCTTAAAGTAATTTGTTTTCAGTCTAGTAAATAAATATATTTATTTCAGTAATATGTGCTATTTATAGACCATGTCTTTGAACAGAGTTTGAAATCAGCCGTATGTCAAGGGGTGTACACTTCCCATGCAAACTCTCAGATTTGCAGGTATTCTGCCATCCTTTCTGGATGGATGAATCAGAATATGGGACACGAGGAACAGCGCAAGGCTTGGTCTTGAAAAATATTATTTGCAAATTCTTGCCTTTAGTTATTATTAATAGGCTACCTGAGGTCAGTAAGTTAAGCAGATGTCCAGGTCTTTGCAGTACCAGGATCTATGTGGGCCAGTTTATAGGTAGTAATAGTGACAGAATACTCCTGTGTGACAGAAAACCATGGTTTGAGGGCCACATGTCTCTTAAATTTATGAAGATTAAAGAGATCAAAAAACTGTTTGACACTTCTATATACTTATGAAATAATTTTTACATGAAAAAATGAAGAGTAAAGATGCTGGTACTTCCAAAATTATGTATGTACCCTCATAAATGGACATAGAAATATCAACTGAATGACTGGGAGAAAAAGAGTCTAACTGTTGAAAAATAAGATAAATGCTTATTCATAGCCAGGCTTTATGTAACTGACTTAGTCTCATGTGACAGAAGCCTAGCTATTTTTTTTTTTTCCTCAGAAAAGTTTAAGCAGAACACGGTTAGATGAAAGACGCTGTATAACTTGGTTTGTGTTTTGCTGTTGAAAAATACTCCATTTTGAAGAAAGCTTTACATTCGTATCTACATGTAATAATTTCAGAAAAGTTAATTAATTAACAGCCTAAGCTATTATTTCTTTTGATGTTCCAGATATTGATGTTTGTAGGTCTCAACTTTTTTTCCCAGTTATACAATAATTTCCTGATTTTAAGGAAAAAATCACACCTCAAAAGGCCATGGGATTAAAATATTTTCCAAACAGAGAACTTTAGTAGTGTTTATATGAAATTTCAACTCCTCCAGGGAGACTTTCCCTTCCACGCTGATGAGGAAAAATTGTGTTTTTCAAAGACGTCTCTCGTCTTTAAAATAGAGGGCTTAGAAGTAACGAGTTATGTAAAAAGGTATTGCTTATACTATAATGCACTTAAAATGAAATAATCTTTCAGTGAAGGTCTTGGTGATTTATGAAAACGAAGGATCTTTTCTGGGGATTTTGACTACAGGACCACTAGGTCTTCACACTGCTCATTCTGCTGTAGCTACCACTGGAAGAAGCTGTCTGTGATAGACGCTTCACAGAGGGTTACACCATGACCTTTTAGTAAGAACATAATGCAGTTTTTCTGTGTCTAGGTCTTAATCTGAACCCTGACAGGATTACTGGTGTATCTTCAGGAGCCTTTGTCGGCTGTACAAGTTCCCAGTTACTATTAGAGAGAACTGATGATACTTTTAAGCACTAGCATCAAAGACATATGTGACACCTTTTCTTTTTCGAGAAAGTAAATAGAAATACACGGCTTCCTATAATTAAAACTCACCAAAAAAAAAAAAAAAAAAAATAGAAAATAAAAAAAATAAAAATGAAAAATTTTATCAGTCAGATTTTTTAGTTTTGTAGGTTAAAAAAAAAAGTCATTCTGGCTTTGATTTCATTCAAGTGGCCATCTACTGAGGTAACTTAGTACCTAGTAGTGTCTACCACAAGATCTGTTCTTTTAAAACTCTCTTTGGTGAGTATGCTGAACACTGAATACATTTGTATATGAATATTTTAAGGTAGGAAATTGTATGTTCAGTTGTAATAAGCATGATAATCAAGAGTAGTTTATAAATGTATCAAGAGAAACCACTTAGTAGTTCTGTAATTACTGTAATTGATTCTACAACATTTTATATCTCATCTTGAGATCAAAATGGTTACCATTGGCTGCCTCCATTTGAGATCCTACTTGATAATATGCTACTTACCTTTCTGTCTCTGAGATTTCAGCAGAAGATGTTTTCAAGTAATTGAATGTCTTAAGTCAGTTTGTAAATCATTTTAAATGGGGAGGTTTTGTGTATTACACCAAGTACCATGTAAGTACCAACAGTGATGAGCTCTATGACTGAAAAAAAAGGAGAATTATACTACATGAATTAAGACTGATCCAACTGAAAATAGTACTCTAAATGCAAACCCAGAGTGTGAGGAAACAAAAGAAATTTCAAAAACTGTAATTGTAGAACTGTAGAATTACATTAAGGAATCAAATATTCCTGTGAATATCCCTTGGCCTAAAGAATCAAGACATATGAATGGCAACAGTACTTGTAAAAGACCACCTTGACTGATTCATCAGGGAAGATGAAAAGTACTAAATATTTCACGCTTGCTTAACTGCTGAAAAATGAGGAGACATGGTAATTGTATACAAATGTTTGAGACATACAGTGACCAAGGAGAAAAAATAGCTATATTGAAAGCTTATGGGTAGATTGGCATGGCCAAGGGCTTCGAGATATTGATGCGGGGCACAGAGTGTTTCCTTACGGGTGCTTAACTGACTTAGATTTTTAAGACCCCATTGGTGGAGGCTCCGTGTCCTACCCAGTCCACAGGCATTTCCATTGCTTTTCTGTTCATCTTCTTTTCTTTAAAGTGCCCTGTCTGTAACTGTCTTCTTGTAGCTTAAGCTACTGTCTTTTGTCGATCCTTCAGTTTTGGTAAATAGGTAATTCTGTCCACTTTGCAACAACCCTTCTTGTTATGAGATGGTCCTCTCTCATTCTTGACGAACACTGAAACAAATTTCTTTCCCCAGGATTTATGTGTTTTCTGACCTCTTAGATATATACAATATCACATAATTGTTCTCTCATATTTTATTCTTGCTTGAAGTTGTACATAATGCTCAACCTGATATGCCAGCAGTGCTGAATGTAGGAGAAGGAAAATTTTATGTAACTTGCAGGTATCTGCCCTATTTCTGTGTGCTGATCCTGATTTTTTTTTTTCTTTTCTTATTTTTTTTGGCAACAGTATATTGCTAAAACCACCATAACGACATAGCATGTATGGTGCTAAATCTGTGAAATGTTGTACAGCCCAGATCCACTTCCGCAGAGCTGCTGCCAGTCATCCCATCCTGCCTCCTTCAGTCTTTGTGCAGTTGGTTATTCTTATCGAAAAGTAATGCTTTGCTTTTGTCTTTTTTGATCTGTTTAAACATTTGATTTCTTATACCATTATCCAGTTCATTTGAACCCTGATGATTTGGTCTGTCTGCAAGTATCATACAAAGAAATTATTGAGGAGTGTCCAAAGCATATTTCTGGACAGGTTTGCTCAGGGTATCCTTCCAGTGTGACAGTGAATTTTGATAACTGCACTTCAAATACCCTCTTCAAAATGGTAACAACTGTACCATTCTACTGTAATTTCTGAAATCTAAAACAATTGTCCCTAATTTTTTTTACTAGAATATGATGAGACCAGGGATTGTACGTGTTGCCCATAGTTTCTCAAAACTAATTTCTTGTGGCTCTGAGACTTTCTAATCTGAGACCAGTGCAATCAGTTCCCTACATACTGCTTATTAGGCTAGTTGTTTAGAAAACCATGAAATTAAATGCCCCAACCTATTCTCTCCCTAAGTTCTTATCCCGTTGTCACTGATGTATTGACACCTGGTGGCAATTAATATAAATAGTGAAGAAGAAAAACCTATTTTCTCTTTTCAGCACTACGTACTATTAGACTTTCCTTCCTGCCAATGTTTTTCTAGCCCTCACTTATCCTCTCATGTCTGTACAGAGTGTTACTGTGCAGGATCTGTGCAGACCCATGTCAGTGCACGTCCAGCATCATGGGGTTTTGACTCTGTGGGACTTCAGTAGGAAGGGACTCTGTGCTGGGAGGTGATTTGTAGGTTTTGGTGAGATAGTAAATATGAACAGACATGTAAAGATACTATGAAATTTCTGCATGAGTATGTTCCTTCTCTCAGGGTTTTTTAATGGCCAAGGGTCTGTGTTTGTGCATTTTCATTTAGCAGAATGTTACCTATCTACAGAATGGAGTTTATGTACTTAGTGAAAACAAATCTGTTTACAGTGCAGTGTTTCAGGTACATAGACTATGACCCTAAATGCAAAACAGCAAGGGGAATATTAAATGATTAACTGATCCAAGAATGTGCAGTGAATAGTACTAGGTCTTGTCTGAACCGGAAAATAAAGCTAACAAAATGAATGTGACAGTGAATGGCTGTCATTTCGAGTTACTAGAGCTCGAACTATAAGCTTATTTTGTCCAAGGTCTTGTAAGAGCAGTCTCAGTCCTTTTAGTGTTTTGCTGGAACAAAGTTCTATGCATTTCAGTAAGAAAGAATAGAATGATAGGGACTTCATTTCAATCAATGAAATTGTTTTAAAATGCTCATTTCACAGTTAGTGTTTCAGCTAACAGTGGTTCTTGTCAAATGTGTCCCGCTCTTTATTTTTTGTTTCAGAATTTCCCGAATTTTATGGGAGGAAGGGTTTTGAATCGGATTTCAGCTCAAAAAGGTTTTAGTAATGCTGCATGGAGCTTCCTTTGCTCTGATTTCAGGCTGTGCATTTTCATGGGATTATAATGGTTCATGCGTGGTTGAAATTAATTACTGGAGCTGTTAGCCTTATGTAAGCAAACTGTCTCCTATTGTATCATCTTGCTAAACTTTCATTGCAGTTAGTTTAACTGTTCATGACAACATTCCTATTATTTGTTTCATTATCATTTGTTTACTAATACAGCTACTTTGCTTAACGATTCATACCTGGAAGCCTTTTGGTATGTTGGCATAGACCAGTTTCTTGTCTGCATTATTGAAATGAGAAATCACCGTCAATCAGAATGGAAGTTGCTTCTATGATTTATAAATTCAATCCAAGGGTGAGCAATGTTCTGATAAAGAAATCTTAGGTTTGTTTTTGAGAAGGGCTGCAATGATGCTTTACTTCTTCACATACTTTACTTAATGAATTGGATGCTTGTCTTTGCATGGGAAAAAATACTGTGGTTTATAGTCTACTAGGGCTGTACACTTTGTTTGCCATGAGTACCTGTATTTGAGTGAAAAGACTGATAAGTTTTGGAAATAAACTGGAAACATTTCTCACTGAATAGGAGATTCTCCCTATTCTAGAGATGAAGGGAGAAGTATGAATTGGACTGCCCCACCTTTTACTTAGGTGTTAGTAACAAGTGCATGTATCTACAAGTGCACGTTATTGCTGGAGAGTAGGGTATTGAGGATGTAGACCTAGCCCTTGTGGTGTATCCTGTTCCATTTAAGTGATTAATTAGGTTATTGCATCCATAGCTGGAGTTGCATGTGCAGTCAAGATTTATGTTGCTGTGGCAACAAAGAGAGACACAACTGTGCTGAATTTCCTAGATCTTTGAAGCAGTTCTTCTTAGCCAAAATGATATTGAGAATTCCCATCAGCATGTGAAAAAGAGTCTATCTAAGAGGGGCCCTCATTAATAGGCTGAAATCTTGCACTGAATTGAGCGAATTCATGCTGCTCATCAAAGGGCTAGAGAAAATAGGCAGTTGCAAGCAAGAAGACAAGGAAGGCCTGTGGCGCAAATTAATCAGGAGCAATTGATTTCAAGAGAAATAGGAAAAATGCAGGAAAATTACAGGGTGGTTCCAAGGGGCCATTGACAAAGCTTTGTGATGTACACCTGGTATTGTGTTTGCCCTGGATATAAGGGCAAGGAGGAGCTGAACATGAGCCAGGTCAAGACTTCACAGTATTATGCAGTATTATATTAAGTTAAATAGTCGTGCTGACATAGCAAATGCTAAAGGAGATGGAGGAAGGTGTAATAAATGAAAAGGAGATGGAACATGAAAGGTGACTGGGAAGAGATAACTTGATGTAGATGAGGAGGCCTGAAAGTGATTCAGAACTGCAGGTAAGTGTGAAAAGCTTTTGGCAGACTGTGGTAGAGGCAGTGTTTTTGGATTGAACACTTCCTCCTGTGCTTCAGTTTCAGGACACCCCAGGCATCTGGGAGCCAGCAAGTATTTAATACTTACATATTATTTAATACCATTAGTCAACCTTGTAAATTAAATGCTTTCGAACCAACAACAAAAATTCAAACATGCTCCCCCTCCCCCCCAAAAAAAAACCAGACTGAAAAACCCAGGCATGATTTTTTAAAAATGCTGGAAATGGGGATTATTCATTTTGTTTGTTTTCATTTCAAGGTCACTTTCTGAAACATATTTCTTATTTCAGCAGCGATAAAAAATATCCAAGCAACATGACTTTCATTGAAGCAGTATCCTTGAAAAGTTAATTATCTAAAAGGTTGCAGAATGTTAATGGAAAGGGAAGAAATTAGATTACCTTAGAATCAGAGAACTCTTAGTGAGATATATAGCTATGAAAATATATATCATGTTTGTACAAATCCTTTTACCTTCTTGGAAGCTGTAATATTTTACAGGGTTTTTTGTTGTTGTTTTTTGGTTGGTTTGGGTTTTTTTTTTTAACAAAGATGGAAAAGAGCAGTGTAGGAAAAAGTCAATGGACTACAACCTATTTACTTTCAAACAATTTGTTCATGCGCCACAGTTTTATGTGATGGACTTGTGATCTATTTCCCTGCAAATTCAGCAGAATTGAAAATACAGTTTTCATCCAGTTTCCTCATTTAATCAATCAGCTGAAACAAGGGCCTGTTGTAGCCTCATGAACAAATCACCAGGAGGATGCCCAGGATGCACTGATAGGGAAGAGAATCCTGCTTTTCATTTTTTATCCAAGCTGCTTGTTTGCAGGAGGTGGATGTTTGTTGAGCTGCATTCACATTTTGGAGACTTGGCAAGACTTGCTGCAGAGTGACTGAACAGCTCAGTGCCAATTTAATGCACATTCCCATCTCTGATCCAAGCCTCTGCATGAGCCTTTTAACAGGAGCATAAGCACAAGAGAAGAGGAATTTAGCATGGGAAAAGTGTCCATAATTACACCTTCTGCTTCTCTTTTCTTTGCTGGTCTTATCAGACAGCTTCTGAGTAGCTTAAATGAGAACTGGAGCAGATGCTGAAGCAGTGGGATTTTGGGCAGATTTTCATTACCTACTTTGCAAAACAGACTTTCCAATTATCCAGGAAGTTAAATCTAGAAGTTGAATGAAATGAATGTATTCTACAATTCATGTCCAAAAGAGGCACTGACTGTTACTTTCAAAGCAAAGAAGTTGTAATAGTTGTTTGTGTTTAGAAAGAGAAATAAGGGCATTGAATTCGGCTTGTAAAGTTAAATTGGTCTAAGTTTCTGTGGGTTTTTTTAGTGACAGTATGTTTATGTGAAAGTGGTACGGCTGCAGGTGTGGGCACACTCCACAGGGTCTTTGCATTTTGTAAATATTGAAATGAAGAGGTTAATTGCTGGGACATTTCCTGCTGTGCTGCAGAGTAAAACCTCATAGTATTATGAATCTTGACTGGAAAGTCAAATTGACAAGTTTGATTTCATCATGTGCCTTAATTATTTGCCAAATGTAAACAGTCATCAGGAATGGAAATTGTTACAAAATGGTGCACAAATTAATTTGTCTTTTAGTATACTACCATTACTCTACCAAATTATTTTCTTGACAATATTTATTAATAGTATCTAAAAATACCAACGCCTAATGCTGTGTTGTATTACATGGAAGTCTCCAGCATGTCCTGTGTAGCTGAAGACTCAATACCACTTCCAGTGAACGAGATTTAAAGGAAGAACTTAATGGTCTTGGTTTCAACAGGAAACTAATCCACATCTCAGTCTGCATTGGAATTCAATGTAGACATTTTTGGAAAATAGAAAAAAAAAAAAAAAAGACAACATTTGGAATTCAGTATGAATGGTTGAAAACATTCTGCCGTTTCAGTATTTTTTAAGAATTGCAAATATTGAACAAAAAAGCACTTGGATACACTGAACACATAGTAACTAAACATGAAATATAAATTAGAGCTAGGAGCTTATCAAGAAGCAAAATAAAAGAAATTACTGTTAGTCTTTGGAATTACTGTTTATAAATAGAGGACTCCTAGGAAGTTGAACAACCAAAGAGAGTATGTTTTGAAGCAGAGAAAAAAGACTTCTTGAGACATGAAACACCTAATTTATTTTATTTAAGGGTCAAATGAAAACAAAGAATTGGGCTTTTGATGTTAAGCAATACTTACCTGAAATTAATGCAACTAACCCGTTCTATGTGACAACATAACTAGAAATGGATTCTGAGAAAAGTTCTGATTGAGTAGCTTCTGACACATGTAATATAATTTCAAGTCTATGTTGCTTTTCTTGTGCAGTCTGTTACAGATTTTCAGTCTTCAATGAAACTGAAAATGTGCCAATTAGCATTGTAGTGTACTTTTTCTGAATTTAATTTTTATGTATATGTGTATATTAATCTAGTAAAAGGTGGGCTAATGCAGGATAAAAGAAAATTGTGGATTGTAGAAAAAAGATAAGTAAGAATTGTGAAAATATTGAACATAAATGTTTTGAAGAAAGATATTCATAGATACTACAGTCAGAATAGACTGTGAAAATTGTTAACAATTTGTCCCCACCTCTTACACAGTACCAGTGAAATGGATCGAGCCTTACATACTATTCTGTAAACATTCACACACACTTGAAGTACATTGTCTTTTTTGGTCACTGGGATTAACTCCCATTTTTTAAATTAAAAAGATTTTTTTTGTAGGACAGGTGGGGAGCAGATTGTGTCTGTAGAACAGCTGTGGTGATGGCTCACATTATTTATTATACAAACAGTAAAAAAAAAAAAAAAAAAATTCTCATAGACATCATAAGTTCTCATATGTTCTCATCTTTTTTTCATACTAATATATTTCAATACTAAACGTGATAGGAAGAAGAAACTTTTATTATGGTTCCTAAATGTATATTGTTTGAAAATCAAGGAAAGTAAATTAAAATCTTTCCTTCTGACCTTTTCAAATGCAGTCAAAGGACTCACTTTTATAATTTTATCTTGATAATATATTGCTTAGTCTGTTAGATGTTTGGAAACAGGCTTTAATCTCTGTTGAGTTCTTGGACAAATGAATGAGTTTTCTTTTAATAATGGGAAGAAATACTTCCCAAATAAACAGGCAGTTTAAATTAGTTTGAAGAATACCTTAACACTTTGAAATGTAATCTCATCAGCCTTCATCAGATACGCACACCTGACCTGGTTGGTCCTTGGATGAGAGGATACATTAAGGAAGATTTAAGATTCTGTATGAAGGGATTCACTGTCTGCATCTACTGGTGTTCTACATGAGCTTAGGGGTAATAGCTAAAATCCAAGAAGATACCACTTCTTGAATCACTGAACTAAAATACTGTGCTAAGACGTGAAGATAGTGGAGTGAAGTAGGGAAATTGCGGGTTTGTTGCTGAAAAACTTTAGCAAACTGATCACTTTTAGAGGGCTGATAAACCATAGATCACTTATGCATGATTTAGGGGCTTAGGTTTCAGGGACCAAGCTGTATTTCAAGCAACATATTAGTAGTTTGCCTATTCACACTAGTAACAACAGGAAAGTTGATTTTTAAAATCCCATTCACAGCTGGTTGGACTGCTGATCGTAAATGTCTTTCCAGGCTAAATGATTCTATAACCTTTCTGCACTTTCACTGAGTACAGGCTCTATTTTGCACCAAATAAGCTTTTACTATATTGGTGAACTTGGGAATATGCCTCTTACTGCATAGGCATGTGCAGTTGAATAATGCTTTACAGGGAAGGTGGTACATTCATATTTTTTCTTTCATGAAATAAAATCAGATCCTTTGAGTAAAGGCTATTTTATATATATGGCTGCTAGATGGATGTAATATTTTTATGATTATAAATATACAAGGTCCTGGATTATGCATGGCTATAAAATGTAAAGTCTACACTGCAACAGTTTGTGTTTTGTTTTCAGGATGGAACATGAGGCTACCCAACTAGAAAAGCAGCACGTGCACAGTGTGTATGAAAATACAGCTGCCTACTTTAGTGATCTGCAGACCAAAGCATGGCCTCGTGTTCGGAACTTTCTGCTGGAACAAAAGCCTGGCAGTCTCGTTGTTGATATAGGTAAGCCATTTTTTGAGCTGGCATGGAAGATTGTTTATAAGCTTTGTTATTTTACCTGTAAGTCATATTTAGCCTTCAGATCAACTGGTTTTTTCACTAGTTTAAACCTGTTTTAAAATTGTTTTAAGCCCCCATGCTAGATGCCATGTTCTTTTAATTCTTTGCCAGCGTATCATGTAGAGAGTAAATTTTTTTTTTTCCCTTATTTTTTTTGAGCTAAGTCTTAGTCTATCCATTTCCCCACTGGCTTAATGGTCTGTCATTCCTCTGGAGCCCTTTTGAAAAAATTATGTTAATAGCCCAATTATTTAATATTTCAGTTTCTTTAGATCACTTGGTTTATGTATTACCAGTTTGCAATTTATTGGTTTTCATTTGTTCTAAAGCTCCTCCTAGCAAGGCTTTTTATTAAGAGAAATCTTCTGATGTGATTGCTATTAAAAATATTTTTTAAAAAGAAAAGATCTGAGAATCTCCCTATGATCCTAAATACGGTCACCAAAACATCGTTTTCCTGCTATGGCATTGTCTTCCCTACCTGTAGTATTTATACCTGGATTTTCTGTTGCTCCTGCAGATTTTCCAGAGGTTTCCAAGTGCTGGCATGTTTCCTTTGCTTGCATTATGACTTCAGTCCTATACATCACATCATTACAAAAGAGGCTCATTTACAACATTGTGTTTTCTGTACTGTTTAAACTAGCAAAATACTTTTACACAGCAAGGTTTAACAAATGTGCACAATAATTTATGCATCTACTTCATCCTATAAGAGAGAAACATTTGAATATGCTGTAGGCCATATTCAGAAGATAATGTGAAGCAGTTCTCCTGCTGCTGTTCAGCACTACACCAAAAATACTTGATTGATGTTATTTTGAACATTTATATGTCTGCACCGTTGTCACTAATAATCTCAGAAAATATTCTATGGCGTACTCTCTCTCAGCTGAGAGTTAGATTGATACTTCTCAGCCGAAATTGTTGCCACCTCAATGGAATTCATTTGTATCTTAGTGGAAGTTCATTGAGGCTTTACCAGCAGTGGTTGCTGAGAGCTCCAGGTTGCCCTGTTGCAGTCTTATCTGGAGAGATCAGTCCTTAATGGTGGCCAATAAGAATACTCCCATTAAGGCACATAAGGTATCTTCTTTTATGAGGTTTAATAAGATCTACAGGAATCTGACTGTTGTGTTTACTTTTGGCATGTATTTAAGATGGAGTTGCACTAAAGCGGCACTAGTGCCTAGTGGCCCTAAACTTTTCAAAATGAGAGCTTGAATAGAATTTTTTTTTCCAGTTTAATACCACCTTTTATTGCAATATCATTTTTGTCTATTTGCCTTGCTATTTTTCATTGATCAAAACACATGAAAATAGCTTGGCAATTGTTAGCTTCGTGAAGGAATTCACCTTCCTGATGACTCATTTAAAAGTGAATCTCTGGCAAATGTAGATTTTTAGAATAGTGGGATTATTGACACTATTTAGCTTCATTCCAGAGAGAACCCTATACTTCCAAAAACTCACAGTGATTAAAAAGTACTTCACCAAAACTCATGTATTAAGCAACTGAATCTTCCAAACTAGTGATGGTTGAATAAATGTGTTCCTCTGCAAACACAATAATGAATAATAATTTATAAAAAAATTTTAACATTTGTAGTTTTCTAACATGCAGAGCTTCATGTATTACTGCATATATTCCTTGAACTGCATTAGCAATATTAGCATTTTCCATTACTCTCAAGTGTTACTTCAAAGAATAGTGCTTGCTTTTAGCTGAGAAATATGCTCTTTTTCATCACTGAAGTGTTATTTTGTTCTGCAATAGTTCCTGTGCTGTCTCTCTAGATAATGGTGCACATTAACATCACCAAGAGCAGCAGCGCTGCAAGGAGCAGTGATGTTTCTAAAGATAACTCCAGGCCTTTAAATTGAATTACCAATACTGAGATGATTCTCTTTGCCAAGCCTGCTACCCCGTTGCTTGGCTGTCAACTTTCAGAAATTATTCCTCACTAGTGACCCAGAGCTGCAGTGAATGGCTCTCAGTATAATTTTGAAAAGTGCTTGTTATGCATAAGACATTGAGGGATCCTCTGAAAGATTTCAATTTAGTACAGCATAGTCCTTGAGAAGACAGACTTTTATGTGGATGACATTCTGGGACAGTTCATTGCATTTACATGGGTTACAATGCATTGGGACAAAGACAAAAAGAGGATGTGCCTGCAATGCGGAAAAAACTTTTATGATTTATGGTTATTTTTGGGTCTGTATCTAAAGTAAAAAATTTCCACTCTGACTTGTGTCAGTGGCATTTATGGTTTCGGACTTGGAGAGAAATAGGATACGCAGGAGAAGTGCTGTGTGGGGTTAGGTCTGGGAAGGTCTGGGAAGAGGTCTGTTGCAGATACTGAAAAGACGTAACACACTGGCTTCAGGAGATCCCCTGAACAGAAAGCAGTTGGAAGCTGGAAGGGTACTAGGGAAAGGGGCCTTAATGCTTATCCTTTTCTTACCCTCTCCTGGGCGCCCATTTATGCTCATTGTTGGTAATGCGATACCAGGCTATATAAAGACGTGGTATGAAGCTCCATGGGTGGGCTTTTATTCTCAAAGATTTACAGTAGTGCCTATGAAGGACCATTCCTTCTTTCTCCTACCTGCACTTATCCTTGTTCCCCACAGAAATACAGATAACGTACTATTATGCAGGGCTTTGTAATGAGTATTTTTGTTGGTGATGTTGGTGCTGTTACAATCCTAATAGTGTGAACATAAAATTTCAACAGTCCAAATGAACCCTGCAGCAGTTAAGCTAGTCAGCACAAACCCTCATTTTGTTTTCCAGGAAAATTTAGGATTAGGAAAGCCTTCATACTATTTTCACTGCTTTGGGAGGGAGAGCAAATGTTTGGAATATATGACTTCTGACCTAGCATCCTTTTCTTTAGGTTGTGGAACTGGAAAGTATCTCAGTGTCAACAGTCAAGTGTATAATCTGGGCTGTGATTACTGTGAAGGTCTGGTAGAAATTGCAAGGAAGAAAGGTGATGAAGTTCTGGTGTGTGACAACCTTAATCTTCCCTTTAGGGATCAGTGCTTCAATGCAGTCATTTCAATTGGAGGTAAGACAACATGTCTGCATTCTGGCCCCAGCAAATGAGAATTTCTGAGTGTTCTTTTCTTTACGTGTGGCTTCATTTCAATTAATTGTTTTGAAATAGTTCCTTAGAATCACAGGAGATATAACTGAAATGAATGTAGTCAACATGAAAAAACAAAACTCCCATTACTCAAGGGGCACTGTTGACCAAGGAAATATGCTTATCACTTGTTTGTTTATGTGTGGTAGAGAAAAGATTTCCTTCCAGCACGCATTTTAAACAAGTGAAAACTAATCTAAACATGGCTGCTCAAAGCTTTAACAGATTAGATGCTCAAGACAAACACTTGGTTTCTCCATAGGATCTGTTTTGATCAGCAAATGCACTGAAATGAAAACTTTATAGCAGAACTTGGAACTCACATTAACTATTATGTATTAGACTTACTTAAATTCAGATTTCTCTTACTCATATGAACTGAGAGTTATAGAAGCGCTTGTTGTCTAAAATGACCAGAGCATCTCAGCATCTTAACTCTTCTGACCTGTCTTTTTGAAAATACTACTCATAATTTGAGAGGTATAATTTGAGAAGTGTGGATAAAAAGTAGTTAGAGTACCCAGTTACAATTTTAGCTCTACATTTTTAGCTGTAGTCTTGACTGAGCTTCTTTCAGGGCTTTTTCATGCATCAGCAGAAGTACAAAGCATGATAATAATTATTGGTAGCAATCAACAAACTACTTGAAATATGATAGAAATTTATTTTAAAATGTATCTTCCACATAAAAAGGTGGAAGGAAAGGGTGACTAATCCACAAGCAGTAATTATATTCGTTTGCTTTCATGTTGGCTAGTTAACCAGTGAGCCCTACACACATTTTAGGTCTCATAGCATAATTTCACTATTTATCAGATCAGCTGACTCAGAAGGATAGCATACCTATCTAGTGTTTATATCAATTATAAGCCTGACATGTTTAAAATTAAGTTCACATGCTATTACAGTACATTTAACAATAATGGATTTTAATCCCTCTTGAATAGAGACATGGTATGCCTGTGTTCATCTAATTCTAAATAAAGTGGTTTTCATCCTATTACAGAGAAAAACAAGTATTTATGTACTTAGTCAAGTACTCTTCTTGTATTTGCTGGTATAATCATGTTTGTAGGATTGATTTTTCTGCAGAATCACCAGAGTGATTCTTACCAGAAGGAATATTTAACCCATTAAAGAGTTTTCACAGATTCTGTTGGTTGATTGTCGTTTCTTTCTGGTAAACTAAGCTTGTATGTATATGCTGTCTCTGTCAGTGTTGGTAAAATTTTGCAGGAGGTTCTGTGGTGATTTATGGCCTAACTCAAGTGTAAGCAAATATCAGTTCCCTTCTCCCTAATTTTTTGTGAAAAAAAATTTGATTTTTTAATTTTTTTTCCAAGGTTTCAGGAAAGTTTCTTTGGAGTCAGGAGTACTTGGAAGCAAACACTCATTACATAGATGGGAAACTCTTCTCAGAGTTGTCTATTTTGTATTCTCAGCTGCTTGTGAGAGCCTCGTTAATATTGACTGCCAAGAATGCTTTTCTTGGGTTGTGATAATAAAGCTACATTTTTTCCCCTTGGTAATTTAATCATTGTTTTGAATAAAGACAGGGTTATTTTGGATGCAGTTTTCATAACTGCAGTGTTGATCTAACATTGCTTCTGCAACTAGAATTGGCTACTGTCAAGCAGCACATATAATCAAACTTTTCTGAATTTGTAGAGAAATGTCTTCAGCTAAGAACCTACTCTGTTGTCTGCTGTTCCATGGGTAGATTGAATGTTTTTCATGTAGAAGTGGCTGGCTCCAAGTCCACTTGAAACAAATTATGGAATCAGTCCTCTTTACATCACTGCATCAAATCTAGTACTGATGACATGTAGAACAACATGACCAATGTGTCCAAGCTCAGTGCAAGTTAATGCCTCTGGGATTTTAGAGGGAAAATAGTTCTCTTAGCTATTCTCTGACTGTTACCGTTGGCTCATTCATACTCCAGGTGAATAGGAAGATAGAAATAATGTAGAAATCTTGAAATGTAGTGTCATTTCACATTGGAGTGAAATTTGAAAATGTAGAAATTATCCTGGAAAGAAAATCGAAATGTAGCGATCAAAAGTTTTATTTTAAATTTGACTTTATTTTTTACAAGCATAACATAATGTAAAAAACCCTAAAATGCTGAGACATGCAATGTATACATTCATTTTTGTAAAAAATAAATTTAATTTGACAAAATTTAAACAATGGCAAATATTTGTCTAAATTTTCTCACTAGATCTTTTGCAAGTGTGCTGATATAAAAGTTCAAAGTATCTTTTTACTGATACTACATTTTGCTGTTTTGTTACATGGTGAAAAGATTTTCTGTTTTCAGTAAGATAAGTCTGAAATTTGTGCCAAAAACTAAAGTCAACTTGATTCTGCCTAACTTATCTAAAGGCCAGGCATTTAAGTGAAAGCTTCCTGTGTTATAATGTGTTACAGATTATGAAGAGAAACGGAAACCTCCAGTTTATATGCCTGACTTTTCTTGAATCCCCATTTTGGAGTGAGATTACTTTCCTTCTTCCAGATTTTACTCTTTTTATCCATTGAACATAATCATAAAAGAGAGCGTTCTGTAGTAAACTTCATTGTGCTACCTATAAATTCAGCACTGTTGCTGACTTTGCAGCAAGCGATAATTTGGAATGAGACAACTGAAATGATTGAACAGGTAGAACAAGTTGAAGATGGAAATGCTTTGTCCTTACTAATATTCAAGGCATAATACTTTTCTTTTTTTCACAGTGATACATCATTTTTCAACTAAACAAAGAAGAATCAAAGCAATAAAGGAAATGGCAAGGATATTGACACCTGGAGGCCAAATAATGATTTATGTTTGGGCTATGGAACAAAAGAATCGTCGCTTTGAGAAACAAGATGTATTTGTACCATGGAACAAGGCCTTGTGCTCACGCCATTTTTCAGAATCAAATCAATCTGGAGATAAGGGTGAGTTTGTCCATGCTGCAAAAGGCCAAGACATACACCCTGCACAGCTGGTCATCTCTGAGTACAGCTACCAAAGCAATCTGCCGCCAGAAACTGATTCAAAACATTCCCGCAATATGGACCGTTGCTTACCCAGAGCCTGCTGCATGAAAATTTCTGAGGAGGAAAACAGATTTTACAGTGCACTAGGAAGATCTTTCCGCTCATGGTTTTTCTCCAGATCTCTTGATGAATCAGCCCTGAGAAAGCAAAGTGACAAAATGAAGCACCTGAAGCATGAAGGAGTGTGGGCAAACAGTGCCGTACCCATTCAACATTCACGACACTGCAGTTTGGATTTAGGTCACCACGGGGCACTGTTAAATGAACAAAGCTTAGATGATGATGATGATGTGTTTGTGGAAAGCCTGTCTCTCAAAAAACCACAGTGGTCGCCGGCCCCTGATGCACTGAAGGATTTAAGTTTAAATGGAGAACATCAAAGTGTAGCTCAGAGCGAGGGGGACAAAGCTTCATTTATAAATGGCCCAGTGGAAGACAGGGACCACATCTGTGGCTGTGATAAAGATGGTGCTGGTAAGTCTGATGCCAGCAAGTTTTTCAAAAGAACTTCAACAACTGACTCCAGTGACTCAGCTTTGGATTCAGCAGTGTCTGTTGGGGACCAAACTGATGCTGTGTTGGATACAAAGGCCTTCATGCGTTATTACCATGTGTTTCGGGAAGGGGAGCTGTGTTCTCTGGTAGAAGAGAATGTGCCTGAGCTTCAGATACTTTCTTCCTGCTACGACCATGGAAACTGGTGCATTATTGCAGAGAGAAGAGGAACATAGCTATAAAGAGAACAAAGCAGAATCCAGTGACTGAGGATTTTAAGCACTTCCTTGTGTTACTGTGGTTATGCAGTGTGACATGGAATTTGAATCTTGTAGTTGTGTGCCATTCATTTTTGAGTTATTATCTCTCAACTATTCAACTAGCTAATGCAAGGTCTGTATATAGGAATGTAAGTGGTAGATAATATTTATGTTTTGTTAAAATTTTATGAAGTTAAAACTGTAGAGTTTTATATTGCTGTTAGCAAATAATTGTGTTTTAAAATATACTTTTCTATTGAGAAATAAACCTTTTTATAAAACAAGGATCAGGGGCATCTTTTATGAGAAATATCCTCTCAGTGGAAAGTCTAGTCTTTGTTCTTCAGATGCCAGAAGTTTGTCACATTGCTCCCTATTCTTGAAATCCTTTAAACGAGACATAGACACTATGTCTAAGGTTGTACTTGACTGTACACTGGTAGAATGCCTGCTGCAGAACTGGGAGCAAGCGTGGTCCCAGTGCTCCTTAGCTGGGAGTAGAGTTGTTAATGGGCAAAAAACTGTGTACCAAACAAGCTGTGCGTATTCTGTAATTTGATGTTTGCATTTGGGAGCAAATGATGGCACAGATTTTGGACAGTATTTTTTATTTTTGTTTTAATAATAGTTCAATTTGTTTCTTAGGTGCAGGTGAAGTTTTATCTGTTAGCTCTCACAAATACCTTATTTTAATTTCCTCTGCTGTAGTTTTTCATTGGTTATGTGTATATAAAAGTCAGAGGGATTTGTGAGAGTGTGAGTATTATGTAAAGTTCTAAAATATCAAACCCTTGAAATACATACATCTTTTTGATAAGCCTGGGAAGCTAAGATTAAATTAATAAAAATCCAATGGGTCAGCTGTCATATTTACTTTTGTTGTTCACAGACATGAGAATATATAGTAACGGTGTGTTAAATAATGTAGACAGGACAATGATAAGCCCAGTTTGCGCATAAAATAAAAATTCTTGTCTTGTGAAGTTTAAATGAATCTTTTAAGACCTAAGTGATAATAGATTGTTTACACAACTTTCCTGTTCCCTCCAAGTCATACCTTCACAATCCATCTGTAGTAGGTTGTAACAGTTTATAGTGCTGGGGGTAAAAAGCACTTGGCTTCAGAAGATGAGTGGTGGAGCTGCCAACAGAAGCAGGGCTAGAAGAGGCTAATTGCTTCATTAACAGAGGGTTGCTCCATTCCTAGGCTTAGTTCATAGTGGTTACAGTGCAGGGCACATTTTCATCTGGTGTGATTTTGTGACTTCTAATGGAGCTGCACAGATTTCCCCCTCCCCCACTCCAAAAAAAAAAAAAAAAAAAAAAGAAAAAAAAATAAAAGGAAAAATAATGAAAAAAAAAAAAAAAATAAACCCCAAAACCCATTTGTTACAGCAGTTTTAAAGAGCTATATAATTAAGATGTCTGGCCTATTACTGAGCAAGTAGCTTTGAATACAAGGCAATAGGAGTAAAATGCCAAGCTTTTCCCATCTATGCTGCACGAGTAGGTGGATTTGGGATTGTTCAGTAGAAAACCTTGATGGTGCTGAGTATTTTTTTGATGTAGCTTCCCAGCTGTTAATTGCCACATGGTAATGTATTATAGATGTATTTACTTGAGCAATGTCCTCAAGCAATCATTTCTGTCTTCCTCATAACTTGGGATTCTTACACTTTATCCTTCCTGGGTCTGTACAATTCACACTCCCGACCGGCCTTTGAAAATAAAAGTGTGGCCAAAGAACCATACATTTGAGACTTCTGAAATACCATTCCACTCTAATGTAAATGTTGTTTTCAATACAGCCTGGGGCTGTGGCTTTCAGTTGCTGTGTGTGAGCCATACTTCAGAAAATGGGCAATATTCCCTGCCTCACTGGGTCCAGCTGCTCCAGGCTGAGGAGCTGCACCTGCTACATCCTCAGGCTCCAGATTTGGACACTTAGTGCCAAAGTACCCATATTGCAGAGCCAGCATGGACTGTGCTGAACTCCACACATCAGTTGCAATGTGGTTGTGTCACACCGAGGAGGCCTGCCTCTTTCGTTAGGAATTTCTGGATGAGGTTGAGAATTTTAGAAGAGAAGTCAATTGCTTCCAGATTAAAATATAGTAGTAGATATTCAGCACTCCTGGAATTTGGGCTGCATTTAAGAAAGAGGTAGATTATTATCATCCTATATCAAATTCTGAAACTTCATCCCTAAGTGCCAGAATGCAGAAACTTTATTACACACATCTAAAAATATTTATTAAGTATTATTAATCTTAACTGACAGCTGGGTTTAGTTATTTGGGAGGAAAAACATCACAGTTTTGTTATATGAATTTCATGCATTCTGCGGCATGTTCAATGTCTGAAGCAGACTGATGAAATTTTAGGTAAACTGAGAAAGGAAAGGTGTCCATTCTCTTTAGAATATAGACTTCTTATCCTTGCAAGAGACTGAATCTCAGTTAAAACTTTTTGCTCTGTTTGAATAGCAGTTGTTCCCTCAAAGCTCCTGAGGTACTTTGAACTACTTTTGTGTTTTTAGACTTCCCATGCATTATCTGGTTTGACATTCTTGCCTGGGGATGCTTTTCACAAATACTTTTTTCTGTATTGAATTTTCTCATGTTTTGAGATGATGCTGAGTTTGGATTGTATTCTTAAAAATTCCTGGGAGAAGGAGAGGAGAGGTTTGGTAAGCAACTTCTTTTTTTTTTCTTCCCCAAATACCCAGTTGTCCTCTGCGGATGTATCATCAGCATGTAGCATAATTTTTATGGAATGGGGTCGGTGTGCTGAGGTCATACTGTGAAGTCTTTACACAGCAAACCTGTATTCTTGTCCGCACTCTCCCATCTATTAGTGGAGGCTGCCTGGATCTGTAAGAGCTTTTATCATCTCGTAAGCCAGATTACCTCACTCAGAGCATGGTGAAGGACTCTCTTGAGTGGTTTCTTTTTTGAGGAGGCCCACCTTAAGCAAAAGGTAATTTCCAGCAGAATCCATGTGATCCCAGACTTTATTCGCTTACAAAGTTAATATGCTCAGATAAGTGGATGTACCATTAAAAAGTATAGTAAATGAATGAATAAGTAAATAAAACCCAGCTGTCCTTGAATGCTTAAACTTTTGGCAATGTCAAGAGTGAAAGATCTGACTGTTAAAAGGTAAAAGGCAAATGTGTTTTTGCATTTCTTGTCTGACAGCTGAGCAATAATCTCATTTCAATTCTGCTGATAAGAACCTTGCTTCTGGTTTTAGAGGGCTCGGGTTGCTCCTCAGATGCTTATGTAGCACTAAGTGGCACGTGGAGAAGTTTTGATGACATGAGAAAGATGCCCTGGTATCTTACAAAATTAATTCAGGTGAAACCTCCTGTGTATCAGTTTCTGCCCATTGCTTCTTGTCTTATTGCTTGGCACCACAACTGCAATAAAAAATACATTGAACAGACTTATTTTTGCAGGCTAATACAGTTGTAATTGATAAATGTTTCTATTAGAAGTGAACATGTGTTATTTTTTGGTACTCACAGTGACTAATTTACTTTCTTCCAAGCTCATCATGCAGGAATTCTAAAATTACAGTTGAGAAATGAAAGCTAAAAACGTTCTAGCAGACTTTTCTGGTACTTGTTTTTATACGGGTTACTTATGAGCACAGTTCAAAATGCTGAGTGAAGAGTTGTGTATGTTTCACCAGCAAAACATTGCTGGTGAACCACTTGAGTAGGTTCTGAATGGAAATAATAGCTCTGATCCTGCATCCTCTCTGCTGTGTCATGTCTCCATCAGACTGCATTCATATCACTGTTGGGCTGTATTAGTATTGACAGTCTGTTGAATCTGCTGCACTACCTGCTTTCTTTCTCAGCACTTTTACAGGGTTTGGGACTGCTTCTGTACTCCAGGAAGATGAAGTGTATCAGTGTCAAATATATACAAGTGTTTCTCTCTTTTGTGAGTTCAGCATTTCCTACTCTTACAGTATATGAATTTTGGCAGTTAGCCATCACTTTATCTTCCAATCTGCTGGTGAAAACCATGCTTAGGTACTGCTCTGTAGTCAATTCTGTGTCCATACATGGAATCTATCCTTTAGTATTCAATAGAAATAAATCCTACTTGGTTAAAATATAATTTTCTACAAAATTTGTGTGTCTTCACATTAGCTAATAAATATATTAGCCCCTGAAAATCTCTATCTTGGAAAGCTCTTAGTGAATATTAAATTTGAGAAGACTGTGTTAATGCTGTTTTCTCATTAAGGCAGACCACATGGACACAATGCAGAACAGGAAAGCACAGTGATTTGCTGTGGAGGAGGGTATCTCTGCCTTTGAACATTTAAGCTGTCTCCACATCTTGCTAGAGCTTGGAGGGCTTGAGGACTGTAGATGCCTCTATTGCTCTTCTGGAAATTCAGTACCTGCTCCTGCTTATTCCGCAGTGCTCAACAGAGATAAGTTGTCTTTAAAAGAATACAAATTGCCCTATTTTTAAAAAAAGCAAGTAACTGACTCCCTACCAAAACCGCCACTACCACTACTGAAAAAACCCTAGTGGGGTGCTTCAGCAATTATGATCACATTTAAGCAGAAATAAAATCGTGGAAGAATGAAAGAATGAAAGAATGAAAGAATGAAAGAATGAAAGAAAGAAAGAAAGAAAGAAAGAAAGAAAGAAAGAAAGAAAGAAAGAAAGAAAGAAAGAAAGAAAGAAAGAAAGATATGTGTGGCACTCCTAGCTTTGAAAGTATTTCTGGATATAAATTCTCCATCCCCTTTAGCCCTGTTGACAAGGTGCTATGCTCTGCTTTGATGAGGGGTTTATGGATGGAACAGTGGGTGCAGGAACAGTGAGATGGTATTAGGTTGCCCTCTTCAGTTGTGACAAAATAGCTTGACTTCTGCAAAATTTTCAGTTTGTTGTTGCTTTTTGTACAGCGTCTCAAAACCTTTTTTCTGAGTGAAGAAAGTATTTGTTGTCATTTTGAAACTGTCACAAGTAAAATAGACAAAATATATAGCTGAAGATATCTCCTCTTACACATACGATAACAAAGGAGTCTCTGTGTGTGCACAATCAGATTGAAAGCTGATGTTCCTCTGGCAAAGGGTAAAAGTAAGTAATTTCTGAGAGGCATTTTGGTGAGGCAGCATCCTGTTCTCTGTGTCTTTCTTCTGCATCTTTGCAGAAGACACTATGCTACATGTCAGAATTACTGGAATAAATTGACCCTTCATATCTCTGCTTCCTTACCACAGGACTGACAGGATACTCAGGTTTAATTCTGCACAAATTGTTTCTTGTGAAAGGAGGAATTAGCCATTTGGGCAGAACAAATGCTGTAATGCAGACAAAGGACAGATACTCCAGACAAGGTTAAACCTCTCTACTTAAAAAGGGGAAAGCAGAATGCTTTGTGGCTCACTGGCCAAAGCTGTAGTCCAGTGTGTCCAAGAGAATGCAAGAGATGAGACAGTAAAAAAATTAATAGAGAGCAAGTTGCACACAGGATTTCCAGGCTGGTCTAAGTCCGTGTTTTATTCCATGTTTCAGCCTGATGAAGGTCATTGCCTGTACTGAGCGCTAGCAGCAGCTATCAACATCAATAACTGTGAAGAGTACTTGCTGCTTCTTGGGATCTGACCCTCTCCACTTTACAAAGACTGGCATTCTAACACTGACCACTGGACCATTAAAAATGTTTGTCTAACTCCTGACTAATAGGTTCAGTTGATGAGCAGATACTAATATATCTCTGTATACATATACATATATATACACACATATATATAATATTTTAATGCAACCTTTTAATTTTTTTTCCCCCAGCATATGTTAAATGCTTTAGTTACATTACAGTACAATGGTAAGTAGCCCTTGGTGCAACTTCAGAAAGGGAAGTAAACAATTTGACAGTGAGGAAGAAAGGACTAAGCCGTGAGTACAACTGAGTTGCCAGCCAGAGCATGTTTTGATGGAGGTAGTAAGAAAGAAAGGGAAGGTGCTAGAGAATCGCATTAAAGAGAATGACAGAAAGTTGCTTAAGCTTGTGAAATCTGACCTCATTCTGGGAAAAAACCCCTCAAAATCCGGTTCAAAGTATTCCATTGACTTTCCTGGTCTTTGTATTGGTTGTTCTCAGAAATGCCTGTTTACCCTGGGATTTTCCTTTCTGTGGTTTGGAGGAGAAAAAAAAAAAAAAAAAAATTGGAAGGTTTAATTTATGTTTAAATATAAAGTAGAGAAGTCAGTTTAATAATGGAATGCCACCGCGGCATACAAAGCAGCCACATGCAGACAAGCAGTTTTGCAGAGCAGAGGTTTCTCCGTCCAGCCCAAAAGCTGAAATCCAGGCAGAGAGAGCTCTTTGTTTTATTTCTTACTTTTTATAAATTTGTGGGTCTAGCAGAAGATTGGTTTCTGGGGTTTTTCACCCCTCAGCCAAGTGGCTAAACCAACTGTCAGTTACAATTGTTTTCAGGTTAGAAATATGCAAACAAAGGACAGAGAATGAAAAACAAAGGATTTGTTTATGTTACATCTGTGGGAAAAGGTAGAAACTGCTCTTAATATTGTACAATAACTAAAAAGATCTGACTCCATTTAAGAAAATCAAAAGGCTCAGAAAAAACAGGGTAACAATGGAACAAATGTTTGGCCACAGTTTCATAGGAGTGTTCCCGTAGTCCGTAGAAGAATGAGCCACAGGCACACCCAACTCTTTTTCCTGCCTCTACCTGAGATTTACAAGGAAAGAAAAGTAAAAAAAAAATAAAAAATCTGTGCATGAAGGGCAGACTGGGGCTGTGCCACTGTCTTGGTTTGGAAGACAGGCGTCTGCTTGGGAAAGATAGAGCTTCCCCTGGAATGGAGAATGTAAACTCCCGCCCTCCAAATTATTATAATTTTGCAATTAAGAGCCTTCAGGCAAAGATTTGGTAATAGGAACAACAGTTCTTTACTAGGAATATTAAAAATACAAATATAGTAAAGCAAGCAAGGAAACAAACAAAAATGGTAGAAACACTGACAGAATCAGAATACAACTTGACACTATGGTTGGGGTGTTGGGAACAGTCTAGATAAATCCTCCTGGAGTTACAGATGTGGTTCTGTAGAGATGTAGAGATGATCCTGTAGAAGGGTCCAGTGTTCGTAAGATGGGTCCAGTGTTCATAAGATTGGTCCAGTCTTTCCTCTGGGAATCCAGTGGAAAACAGGCTGTCCTGGTGTTCTGAAGAGCAGCTTTTATCCAGGTAGGAATGGTTGGCTCCTCCCACTGGGTGCAGCATCTCACAGTGGGATGATGTAATTGTATCAGTTACGTGGCGAGCCTTAATGGCCCATTAACAGAAGATATCCTCCTGGAGGGAGGATGGGTCCTGGAAGAGATAAAGAACATTGCTCCACCTGGTTTTTAACAGCTGGCTCATTAACAGAAGACACCTGCTCCCTCCCCCTCAGAGTTATGAGATAAAGAAAAAACACCTCTTCAACTGGTTTCAACAGTTTGGGAATAGAATACATGCTTTTGGTTATATATTACATACCAAGTCAGACACGCTCTCACAAGTTCTGAAATGAAACTTTTAAAACTTACCTGTGAAAAACCAGTGATTCTGTACCTGAATTTGCTCTGAGTTACAGCCATTGATTTTGATACTGGTTGGTTCAACCTCCTAAATGGGAATTTTGCCACACGGAGTGTGTGCCTGTTGTATGCACTCCAATGTGTCCTCAGGTGCAGGTCTGCCTTTCAGTTCTCATAAAGACCTTACAGGAGATGTGATGTAGTTCTGCACTAAACAGCCTTTCAACTATGAACTGAATTTGTAAATTACATATCTATGAAATATTAAACGAGCCATTAGTGTCTCTGAGCAGGTTAACCACGAGCCCTTCAATCTGCACTGGATCGTGTCTCTGTGGTAACATATTAGGCTCTGGCTTATTGGGAGTAAAGATGCCTGAAGGAGAACTAACTGGAAACAGAGAATCAAAAAGCCCATGCTCAAGTGGATAAATACAAATCCCAGATTTAATACAGCAACTACATAAACAGTTCCAACATTCTTACACTGAGCTTTGAAATAAAAAAACCATGTGCAGTGATCGCCATTTGGTGATAATAAATATGGACATTTCAGGAACGGTGACATGAAAATGGAACGCTGGCAATGAAACCGAAGTATAGAAAGATTATATTTTCATGTACGTGGGTCAAAAGGGTTGTTCCCTGTATGTAACAGGCTATAAGATGCCTATGTGAAGCCACAGAATGGAAGGAGGATCAAAAAAATGGAGAGATCAAAAAAAGGGAGGGATTCCCAAAGTTCTGCACTTAACTCACTGGACATCTCTGTGGAAATGTTACTCTTGGGTGACACTCACAGTCTCTTCCTCACATCCTGAGGAGGACTTGGAATGAGTGATGTTCACACACAATTGTGGTCCATATCTGAGCTGCACCTTCGTCAGGGCATATTTGGCAAGGTGGCTTCTTTGAGGTGTTTGCTCACTGAAGGGCATGTTGGTTACATTGAGCTAACAGAATGAAAATCACCACTGCAGCCTCTAGTAGATAAAGACAGTGCTCTTTCTTAAATACAAGGGGAGTAACATCAAGGAAGTACCAGGGCATGATCTGGGGCTACTTTTCAGCTGGTTTCATCCCTACAGTTTGTGTGTGCCAAAGCTGGATTGTTCCTGGATTGGTTGGTTGTGTGCAGAGAATAATGTGAAATGACGTTTTTCTGCCAAGGCCGAGATCATTGCTCTCAGTGTCATAGTGGCCGCTTGCATTTGTGTGCCTGCTTACCCTCAGAACAAGTGCAAATGTTTGAACAAATAAGTCAGAAGGATTCAGAAGTGGAAGAAGGAGAGAGACAAAGGCAGGAATATCCATAACAGTGCTGGAGAATACCACAGTTAAGAAAGAAATGCTAAATGAAGAAGTTAAAAAAATTATTAAAAGAAAGGAAGGAAAAATGTGAACATGAAATAGAAAGCAGTGTTTTTCTGATGTAAACCAGCCAAGAGTCTATACAAAGGACCACAGTTTCTCAAGTTTCTCAACATACTTTTTAATTGAGAAATAGAAAAATTTAAAAGTAAGACCTAGTCACCGTATGGTTGGACTGCAGAAGCTTTTATGGGATCCTTAGTCTGGGATTTATGTAGGAAAATCAGCTGTTGGGTAACAGTGCCTTAAACAGACTCAGTTTATAAATAACTTCTGAGGACCTAGATGTATATTAAGATCACTTCAGATCAAGTTGTGTAATCATTATCAAATCTAAAATTCAGATCTGCAGGATTTGGGTGTGAATGGCACTGCTGGTAGTACCTAATTTTATTCTAAGCTACTTATTATATAACTTCTAATTAAAAAACCCAAACATGTCAGATTATCTTTCAGGAACCCCATGCCACTCATTTGAGACAGAAGAGCAAGGCAGAAGAATACGGAATATGGATCTGACCATTTAGATAACATATTTGTGGAAAAGTACAGAGAGACGTACTGGGAGAACAGAAGTGCTGTCCTAAGGAAGTGAATGCCAGAAGCCTCTGGCAGCACCAGGAAACTATATTTAGAGATTTTTAGCTGCAAGAGAATGCCCTCTATTCAATTCTTCACCAGCTGGACCTTGTGATTTCTCAGCAGGGCTGGCAAAGCACAGCATTGCACCAATCACATCTATCAGTCACAGCACGTACGGGACGGTACCTGCCTCGGTCTGTGGGAACTCTGCAGTCAGCTCAGATGGGTTTGGCATCTGTCTGGCACTGCAAAATTACCTCACAGATGCTGAACATTAGTTCAGCAGTGACCACTGGGACAAGAGTCGAAAATATCTACGAATTCTAATGAGAAAGCAAAATTGTCTTCATATTTTTGTTGTTAGTCTGATTAATGATACGATTAACTTCTCTAAGGTCATTAGAAATAAAAATTCAGGAAAAATGTCCTTTTAACTTTTTAAATATTTACACAAATTATTAATAAGGGAATCAATTATTCTGTTTTGGAAGAAATAACAACTCAGGAAGACTATTTTGAGAATAAATTTATGTTTATTTATTAATACTTTATGGACTTCCAGAGATGTGTGTTACTGATTTTCTCAATGTTAGAAAGGGATGTACTTGGCCTGGTTTCATTCCAGGCTCCTTCATTAACCAAAGAACATATATATATTTAAAATAAATTCCTGTTGATTATGCTGTCTGGGCTTCCATTGAATATTTCAATGCACTAATGAAATAGACATAAAATACAGGTGATCCAGTAATAATAATGTTTTCTACAGCAATGGTAATGTGTACAAAGTCGATTTGAATACTGTTTCACTAAACTAAATAAGATGAAGAAAATCTTCAATTTTCCACTAGATGTCAGTCAATCTATTTCTTTGGTTAAATAGGCTCTGCAGAAGAAATTTGAGAGCAAAAAGCTAATGCCGAGCTGCTATAAAAATAGTTACATTTTTTGTGAATGCCAAACAGAGACATTTTGAAATTTTTAATTTTAATTGTATCTCTATTGTTTTTAGTTTGCTTTACATTTTCCATTTAACAGCAGTCAAGAAAACTCCCACAAACTCCAACCCTAATTGTGCTCCAGGGAAACAGAAGGAAGGAAGAGAAGGAGCAGTCTGGCCTTGACTATGGAGACTCTGCTTGGTTATTTCATGTTGGTCATGAGTAGCAGCAGCAGGATTTGAATCTTTCGAGGGGAGGCTGTTTCAAGACAGCAGAATCCAACAGCTTTCAAGAAAGCTCCAAAGCATCAAGCCTTTGAACTGCCGTTGCAGTAAAAGGCAATGGCACCTTTCCCAGCACAAGGCATGATAAGGCCCTTGGGAAAGGTTCTGAGAGTGCAGGAAGAGTGCAGAAACATCTGTGCAGGAAAAGAGAAGAGAAGATAGAAGCAGGGAGAGGAGTGTGCCAATATGGATTTGAAACGGGAAAACAGACATAACTCTGCTGATGGTAACCTTGGCCCCACGTTGCTGGTCATAATGGTCATTGAAGGTTGCCAGCCTCTTCTTTCGCCAGGCCTGGCCAGACTGGAGCTGCTGTGGGAAGGCAGCACCCCAACAACATACAGGAAAGGAAGGGTCAGAAAAACAATGGTGCAGAGCAAGATATTTACCAACCGAACAAAGCAAGCCAGATGCTGCTACTTAAAGTACAAGGAGAAAGAAGGCAAGCATCTTCAATGTGGTTTCATAAAAACAAAGATCCCATCTTGTGTGCGTACCTGTGTCCCAGCTACAGCTTTCGGTGTAGTGCTCCTCATACACACCTGATCTGAACAGGCTGGACCCACAAGGACTATGGCTTCTTAGGCCATCCACTGCATCCCAGGCAGCTGTGGAAAGAATCCCTGAGGCTCTGTAAAATCATTCTCTGAGAGCTGCGAAGCTCCTTCTCTACCCCAGGCGCATAAAGACTGACAGGATACCTATGGGAACAGTGACCTGAGATCGGACCAAGGGGCCGTGATACAAATGTCTGAGGCATCTGTTAGAGGACATCAGCAGTTTTCTGACGCCTATTCAATTTATATACATTGCCCACCACGGAAAGAGTTAAAGACTAATGGTGTTCATGTAAGATGAAACCCTCGCTGGAGAAACTGGTAAGCCATAAGGACAGCAGGGGAGCAGGGCTGTCTCTCCAGTCTGCCCAGAGAGCTGGTTTGTTTTGCTTTGGGTCTGTGGCTGCTGGGTTGTGTGATCTGGCAGGTCAGAAACTCCCAGTGTGGAATTTTATTGTCCCTCCTGTATTTTCTACACTGACACCAGAGTGTCCTGTCATCTGTGTGGTATTTTGCAAGTTACTGTTCTTGTGTGCTGGACTGTCTCATTTCACTGCAGTGCAGTTATCACGTTCACCCAGCCATTAGGCCATTATTGTCATGGAAATGTTACTGAAATAATCTGGTGGAGGAATTATGATGTATTTTAACACAGTTACGCCCGAAAATCTAAAAACTAGTTTACTGTGCTTATTATTGCATTGTTCTTCTTTGTGGCTTAAGTATTGGTTGTAGTACAACAGAGAGAGAACTGAATCTTTTTGTGGGTCTGTTTGTGCGATTTTACAAGACATGCAGAGTGGGCAGACTCAATGGCAGCTAAAAATCCTCAGGTTTCCTGGTTGGCTCTTCTTCCCTCTGAAATACCCAGAGCTGTATCTTACCTTACATAACAAAAAAAAATGGAGTGAATCCACTGTGCCTGATGTGGTTAGAAGAAAACCAACACCAGCCCATGTTCCTCCTGTCAGTGTTGGAGCTGGCAGAACAGCCAGAAGCAGCATGGCCTGGGAGCCCAGGAAGTACTTGGGTCACCACCAAGAAGAAGCAGCAGCAAAGCTTTGCAGGATGAACTGGGAACCAGCTGTGCAATGTCTCTGTGCTATCCTTCAGCCATCCTCATGGAGCTCAGTTTACCTGCTTGGAGGATGAAAATAAAATCAGCTCATATTTTCACAATGTGCTTTCAAGCTCCAACACCAACAACCTCATAGCATAACTTCAGGGACTTGAAAGAGAATGTTAAAATTTTCTCATATTGCCTATGGTATTGAAGTGAAGGGTAAATTTCTGCATTGGATCAGACATGGAAAGACTTTTTCTAGAAACACATGATTTGGAATATATCAGTGTTTGCCAAGAAACATATTCAGGTACTCTTACTAATAGCAGACCTACGCTAACAATTTTTAAAGTCATATCTCTAATATAGGCTCTGTTTTGGAGGTCCCTGGAATTGCCTTCTGCCATCCTTCCACTAAGCTGTGAGCCTCTAAATAGTTTGGCTGCAAGCCAAAAGGAGGTACTTTTTCCTTGCATGGTAAATTTGGGAGGTTTAGGACCTGAATGTCACCTGTGTCTCAGACAAGGCACTACCAGATGAGCTGGAGGCTGTAGCTTAGTGCTACCTTCCCCTCCATCCCCGAGACATTTAATTAAGTTTTTTAGCTCTTGCATACTTCTAATTAAGTCTCATACTTTTCTTAATTTAATCTCATGTGTTTCGAATCAAACTCACGCAAATTTTACAGCCAAAATGTTTTTAGAACTTATGTATGCAGGGATGTTGGTTTGTGAGAGTGCAGGGCTGGAGGAAGGAGCCAGTGGTCTCAGGATGAGCCAGGAGTGCCCATGGGAGACTTCACAACTGCCTTGCCATATGTGCTTTGGCCTATAACAAACCTACAAGAACCAAAACCTGACAACATTAGCTGATTCTGTTAAAATTGGATGTCTGCTCAAAACTGATGTCTTTGGTGCTGGAATCGTGCTGCTATTACACTGTGTTCTCTTCCTGCTATTCACAAACATTCATGATTTCTAGCTCAGCTGTGTTTTCCTCCCAGCTGGCAGAAACCTTGGCTGTGAAGTGTGGGAATAAAACTTGGGACCTACTGCAGCCAAATTTTATTTTGCTGTTGAAATTCTCACCTCTGTGAAATCACTACAGAAAAATGTTTTTATTTATGATGTTTTATTTATTTTCTATTTCTATGACACGCACTTCAGAAATGTAAGAACCCTCCTTTGTTTTTCTGTGTGTATCCAGCTTGTTCCCAAGAAACGGTGTGACTGCGTATTTGTTCGAGGTGGAGGCATGAGGGAAGTGTTGGCTCCCAGTGCCTGCCCTCAGTTAAACACGTGGGAGCTCTGGCTTTCCATGTGTGGTCGTGCAGATACCTGAGTAAAACAGCTTCCTATAGAGGTCTTCAGGACAGTGCTTTTTCCTGCTGAGATTCTGGAATGGACATACTTGCTGGCTGTTTCCCTCTGAGGTTGGTGCTCTGTCCTCCTACAGCACAGCTTTCTAATAGCTGACTTCCAGTCAAACTCTGAAATGTTGAGCAGCTGCAAACCCATCATGTGCCTCTCTCTGTAGGGACTATTGGCCCTGGACAGAATTGCTGATCCTTAATTACAGTGTCTGTACAGATAATGATCGGCCTGGAGCCATAATCAGATATAAAAAGGCTCTGAAACAAATCTATAGGCCAAGTTCTATATTTATGTAAAGCTCTGACAATTGGGAAGGCATGCCAACAAAAGTTATTAATGCCACCATGTTTTTATCATGTAAATGTGGCTGTGTAGTTAGTGATGATCAGGGTTTCTGGATATGCCATCACAACTACACACAGAAGTTATTTCAGCCGGTTGGTTGCATTTGAGAGTGAATTTCATACTGACAGTTCTGTAGTGAGAGGAACTTACTATACTCAAGGAGACCAAGAAAGAAGCAGCTTTTCTCAGAATTTTATTTATTTATTTATTTATTTATTTATTTATTTATTTATTTATTTATTGACAACTGCACTGACTTGGCAACTGTAATTCCCTGAGGAAGCTATGTTCAGCTATAAATATCCCCTGAGCTAGCTCAGTGGGTTTATCTGGACTGTGGCTAATTTATAGGTATTACATTGGACTCTCAGAGGGGGCATATTTCTTATACTCTGTAGAGAAGTGAGGGGTAATAATGACCACGGGAAAGTCTGAGATACCTCAACAAAATGCTTATCCCATCACTATTCTGGTGAACCTTCCAGCTGTCCCAGAGCAAACAACTAGGGGACAATTGGTGTCTTGAGGCAGAATTCATCTGCAGGGAAAGCAGAAGATGAAACAAGAGCTATGTTTCTTTGTCATTGTATGTGTCTGGTGCTAAATAATAAATCTTTTCAGAAGCTAAATCTAAACAAAGCGGTCCACAATCACCATCCCTCGTGCCTGTGCTGCTGGGTAGCAGGAGGAGAGACCTGGTAGTGCAGATGTGCTTTTAGCTGGAGCCAGGCATCTGCCCCACCTGCAGGTGGGATTCCTGCATCAGAAGGGAGAAGGGCAGTGAAGCAAATTGTGGAATTGGGGCGTGTAGACATCAGTCTGAATAAAGAAAGTTAAAAATATTGCAGTAAGTGATGTTTTGGAAGGAAACAATTTAAATGTTGGCACTAGGAGGGTATTTCCCCAGAGGAAAGTTTCTGGCATGAAATGTTCTCTCACATGTTTCTTCCCTCATTTTAAAGGCAATAGGAGAAGAATGCTAAATGTACCTGTTTAAAAAGCCTGATGAGGACATCAGTATTGTCACTGTTCTTCTGAGGTCACTCCATGACCTTGAGGAAATTGATAGGTGACTACCCAAAGCACAGAATGGGACAATTTGGAAAAGTTGCCACAGCAGAGAGTGCCATCCATGGAGCAGTCGGTCTAGGCTTATTCATGTTTGCCAAGAAAGAAAGTAAGCAGATACTTTTCCACCCATCACAGACGCATCACGGGAAATACGACAGCCAAAGAGATGAATGAAAGCCAAATTAACTTTTACTAGGCCTTGAAATACCGTGTTGAATAGTGGCTGGTCCCTCCTTGGGAAGCACCCGTGTATGAATCTCAAACACTTGGACAAATGCTATCGGTAGGCAGCAGCTCCTAAGAGAGGCTGTGCTCTCGCAGTTTGGTCTCTCCCAATGAAAAGTGACTGGGTGCAATACTTGCCACCAGAGACAATGCAGAGTGAGGCAGCTGACTTCCCTGAAGACAGCAGCTTCAGCCACAATTTGTAATGGCTGCTTTTCCAGGCTGGCAGAAGAGTATGTTCAGCCAGTTCAATGCTCAGAGGGTCTCAGTTCACCAGGAGCAGATGGGTTGTGGTATAGGACACATGAAAAGCTAAAGATTTCTTGTTCTTGGACAAAAAACATGGAAGTTTGATCAAGTTCTCATCTCATCCCAGCCAGGGAAGCTCCTAGACAATCCCTCCTCTTATGTTAATTCATGCAGTTTAGGGGAAAGGCTGGTGGTTCAGAACTTGATCTCCCCGAGAGGGTGGTGACAGGCCCCTTACCTTGGAGCATTGCTAAACATGATGCAATCTGTAAGTACCAAGTCTGAGCTGTGCCTATGCCTGTGAGAGGTTTTGTATCAGATCAGGGAGGACAAAGGCAGAAGGAAATGAGATACCAGGGTCTGAGCCTGACCTGACTGCAGTGATGAATCTGGCAGGATGGAGAAAATGTCACAGGCAGACAAAATGCACAAGCAGTGTAGAACAGATTGCAAAAGGGAGCTTGCAGGGCTTAACAGGAGGTTTGCAGAACAGAACATATAGGCGGACTGTTAGAGCAGTGAATGAGCTCAGAAGCTGTTGTTGCTCAGCCTCGACTTCTCCTGCAGTGCTCAACAGAGAGCAAACAGAATATTTTATCTGTGATTGGGAAGCATTTAAGGGGTTGTTGGTGCTTTTGTGAAGCGTGCATCTTTAAATCACACACAGTATGCTTGGTTAATAGTCAAGGTAGAGAAAGAAATCAGTATTTTTAGCAGCTCCCTAGGAAATGTATCCTTACAAGGGGCATCTCCTAGGCTTTTCCTTGTTTCATCGCTTGAAACAACTGAAAACTATATGTATATTTTCTTATCCCAGTTTATGATCCCCTGGAGCATGGTAATGGGTACACAACATTAATCTGATCTATTTAAAATTATTAATCCATTTTTTCGTTTAATGGTACAAATCTGGGCACAACTGATAGCAAAAACTTAGAGCATCTTATCTCTTTTGGGAGATAGCTAAATGCAATGCCATTCATCACAGTGATAAGTAGCTCCTCAGGCACAAATACGCACATATCGCAGTCGGTGCGTGATGTCGACCAGACACAGCTCTGTTTTCTGTCTGCTCTGCGTGGCACTATCGACAGAGAGCTGTGAGCAAGGGGAAAGCAATACTCTTGGCAAATCCCTCTCTAATGTTGGTGTTTGCTGTCCTATGAACTTCTCTGGCAAATTTTAAACAAAATCTAGCAGTCTGTTTTAGCAGGAGACTAGACTGCAAATCTTGCAATCAGCCCAGCATTTTGTTTGAAATTGGATTTCTTGTCTTTCTGTAAGGCTAAAGCTGATATCTGGGCAAAAGCAGCCCCAAGGTTTGCTGTGTTGAGAAGAGCCCTGCAGAGCAGAGATCACCTGCAGCAGCCCAGGGGAGTGTGGGGGTGATGCAGTGTTTGTGCTGTGTCATGATCTATGTCCGGTTGGTCCCCGCTCCGGGTGGGAGCTGACCTCCAGCTAGCTCGGGTCAACACGGACACAAAGTTTCCAGTTCGTTTTGGCTTCTCGGCTCAGCAGATGGACCCAAAGGTGACAGTCAACAGCAGCAGAAGAGAAAAGGCTGGCTCTCAGCTTAGCAGGTTAAAGGATGTTTATTAGCAGAGATCCCCAAGCTCCGAGGCGAGCGGCTTGGAGCTTCCAGGCTGAGAACCCCGCGGCTGAGAGCTTCTAGGTGGAGAACCCAGCGGCTGAGAGATTCTCGGTGGAGAACCCAGCGGCTGAGAGAGTTTCCAGGCTGAGAACCTGGCGGCTGAGAGAGTTTGCTCCTCCCTCCCACCCCCTATAAGCGGGGGAGGGTCCCAGGGAGGATACAAAAAAGACCACAAATCAGGGGTTTCAGGGGGGTAACAAGGTGTGCCCACCCCCAAGCTTCAGACCACTAAAATCCAGAGCCAAAGGAATTCCCCCCAGGCTGCCTATCACCTGAAGCTCTCTCACGGAGATTTCACAATCTGGGAGGGACCCTGGGAGTGATAGGCAAGCTGCCCCAGAGAGGGGGGTTGGGGCAGAGGGGATGTTACATGTCATGTGAGGTATGGGATGATTGACACAAAATACCTTAATATACAGACAACACAAAAGGGATACAGAATTGGGGATACAGTGAAACGAACCATAACATAAACTTCTTACAAAAATCTAATAGAACAGTTCTGCACCACCACATCTCCCCCTTTTTTGTTTTAATGACAGGAGGAGGGCTGGAACGGAGGAGGATGATATTCGAAGTCCGGGTAACTCTCGGTGAGCCACTCTGGCTGAGTGGGCCACTCCATCTGAGGTTCATCCTCTGGGTGTCTTCTGTCTTCTGCGTCTTCCTCCAGTTCCACGTCTTCCTCCCATCCAGGCACGGATGATACAGCAACATGGTTGACAGAGGGGGCATGTGTGGTGCTAGAAATTAATCTACTTAACATTTTTTTGATGATACCAAATCCAATTAAAATTAACAGAGTAACAAACAAAAATAACAAAACTGATTTCAAAATTGAACCCACCCAGCCCGAAATTCCCCAGTACTAAGGAGCAGGTGAAACTTTTTCAGCACAGGGGATTGGCGCTGGACAGGTTCCATCGGGACTAGAAGAACTAAAACAAACAATCAGCATTCGAGCAGGGGTCATTCAGGAAAGCGAAACCATCCGGGGAAAAATCTTCCCTCCTTTTCCTCCTAAAAGCTGCTTGAGTAACCTGTGGCAGTTTCTTTTTCTCCCCCGAGACCTTCGGGACATAGGGCCTCACCCATTTTGATGGTAACCATCTCGGCCCCGTGGGGGTGGACACGCAAGCGTACCCACGGCCCCACGTGACTAAATCATGAGGTCCCTCCGTCCTTCCAGTCTCAGGGTCCCGGACCATGACTGGCGGCCTCTCTTTGATGTTTAGCTGAGGGTTTGCCCCGAAATGACGAACGATGGGAGGGTTTAAAAACTCAAATGTGCTGTTTAAAAAATTCAAAGTGAATAGAGCCCTGGCCAATCGGGTCTGTGGTGTTTCTGTTTTCAACACCGGTTGTTGTTGGTTAAGGACCCTTTTGATTTCTCTGTGGGTCCTCTCCACTACAGCTTGGCCTGTTGGGGAATGAGGGATGCCGGTTTTATGACCCACTCCCCATTGTTGCAGGAAGCTGCAGAATTCCTTGGAACGGTATGCTGGGCCATTATCAGTTTTTAATTCTTTTGGGATGCCCATGAAGGAGAAAGCCTGGATGAGGTGTTTAATCGCATCCAAGGTCTTCTCCCCTGCGTGGGCAGAAGCAAAAACTGCACCGGAAAAAGTGTCCACAGACACGTGCACATATTTAGATCGGCCGAATTGGGGGATATGTGTCACGTCAGTCTGCCACAGCTCACAGCTGTTCAGACCTCTGGGGTTTACTCCTGCACTCAAGGTGGGGAGTGCATGCTGATTACATGAGGGACACGTAGCCACAATTGCCTTGGCCTGTTCCCGGGTGATGTGAAACCGGCGAACAAGGCCAGGCGCGTTCTGATGGTGAAGCTGATGGCTGAGCTTTGCCTGCTCAAAAATGCTTGGCAATGGGGCCATCGCTGCAGGAGCAGCAAGAGCATCAGCCCTTCTGTTCCCCTCAGCTACAAACCCCGGCAAATCGGTGTGTGATCTTGTATGCATCACAAAAAATGGCTGCTCCCTGTGGGAGACAAGCTTGACAAGCTTAGAAAGCAGCTCAAACAGTGCGGTGTTAGACACTTCCTGCAGTATTGCCTGATCTGCCCTCGATACCACCCCCGCTACATAAGCGGAGTCCGTTACTAAATTGAAGGGTTCGGGGAACCTTTCGAAAGCCCTGACGACAGCGGCCAACTCAGCAACCTGAGGTGATCCCTCCACCTCGGCAACATCTGCCTCCCACTGCTGAGTCTGAGGGTCCTTCCAAGTCATAACTGACTTGTGGGACTTTCCGGACGCGTCCGTGAAAACTGTCAGGGCCTCTAAAGGCTTCCTGCTCCGAACATCTTTCAAATTCAGTGTGAATTTGGCATCCTGATTAAAAATTTTGTGGGCTGGCCGATGAATTGAGATTTGCCCAGTGAAGGAATCTAGAGCAAACTGCAGTGCTTCATTTTCCTGAAGCAGGTGTTCTAACATTGCCTTTGTAATCTGGCCCGATCTTAATCCAATTGGAATGTGAATGCATTCAAAATCACACCCTGCCAATTCCCTGATCCGAACTCTGGCTTTTCGGATCAGTTCAGCCACCAGTTCCTGTGGACGTGTCATTCTCTTGGACCTTTGATGGCTGAGAAAGACCCATTCTATGATTAGAAGTGGGTCCTCTCTGCCCTGGTCCTTTTTGATGTTATTTCTCCATTGGAAAATGACTCCATGGAGGTGTGGCAATTTCCCCATTATTATAAATTTGAAAGGCAGGTCTGGATCACACCTGTGAGCCTGCCTAGTGGACATGAGATGCTGTACCTTTTCCAGCGCCTCCTTTGCTTCCGGGGTTAGTTCCCTGGGAGAACTCAGCTCCTCTCCCCCTTTCAATAAATTGAAAAGAGGGGCTAGGTCCTCAGTAGTGAGGCCCAGCCAGGGTCTCACCCAATTCAATGCCCCACACAGCTGATGGACATCTGCAAGGGTCTGAATTTTGGCCTTGATTTCTAATTTTTGCGGCACAATGGTCCGCTTGCCAATTTCCAGCCCCAGGTACCTCCAAGGTGGCATCCTTTGAACCTTGTCTTCCTGCAGCTCGAACCCTGCAACAACCAATGCATTAATTGTCAGGTCAAGTGCGTGGGACAAGACATCATCGGTGGGAGCACACACAAGCACATCATCCATATAATGATGGATGATTGCTTTCTCTGCGGCTACGCGGACCGGGGATAGCAAGGAAGCCACATACCACTGGCAGATGATAGGTGACACCTTCATCCCTTGGGGAAGAACCCTCCAATGGTAGCGTTTCCTCGGGGCCTCTCGGTTAACAGTGGGAACCGAGAATGCAAAACGTGGTGCATCGTCAGGGTGTAGGGGAATATGGAAGAAACAATCTTTTATATCTATAACAGCCAATTTCCAATTTTGTGGGAGCATGGTCGGGGTAGGCATCCCAGGTTGAAGAGAGCCCATGTCTTCTATCACATTATTAATTTGTCTGAGATCTTGGAGGAGTCTCCACTTGTCCTTCCCCGGCTTCCGGATAACAAAAACCGGCGAATTCCAAGGGCTGGTGGTCTCTACAATGTGACCCTTAGCTAACTGCTCCTCCACGAGCTCTTCGAGCGCCTTCAATTTCTGTTTTGAAAGCGGCCACTGTTCAACCCACACTGGTGCATCTGTTTTCCAATTCAGCTTGTGGGTAGGGCGCTCCTCAGCGACCGCCGCCCAAAAATCCTGTGGGGGGTCTGGGATGTCAATCGTGACTCCCCACTGGGCGATCAGGTCTCTCCCCAACAAGGGTTCCCTATAATCCAAAACAAAAGGGCGTAAACTGGCCAACTGCCCTTTTGGCCCCTTAATTTGCACCACACTCTTTGATTGTTTGGCCAATTGCATTCCCCCTATTCCTTGCACGTGTCCTGCCACGTTTTCCAAGGCCCAACGTGACGGCCAGTGCTTGGCTGGGATTACAGTCACGTCCATGTCCGTGTGGAGCAGGCCTGTGATGTTAATGGCCTCATCACCCACCTGTAACTCACATCCCACCTGGGGTTTCACTTCTGTGATGTTGTGCACGGGACAAGCTGTTGGTATGTTGTCTCCTTCCAGGTGTTCCCAGGTGGGTATGATCTGGGCAACTGTCTGCCCTTTAGGTAGGAATGTTGGTGGGTGAGTGCAGCGTAGCCAGAGAACGAATTTTCCAGGATTGTTATCAAATGTTCCTGGAAGAATTTCGATCTCTTTTGGGGTGTGTTTGCAGTCTCCCACAACGATGAGCTTACCTTTGACCCTTGGCCAGGTACCCTGCTCACTGTTGTCAACTGACACAAAATTCCAGTTGTCGTCTTTCAGGTGCAAACCCTCCGTGAGCTGCAACCTGTAGGGGGTATATTTAGAATTGGTTGTCAAAATTGGTTGTGCCATGTCATGGTCCGTGTAAGTCATTTCCAGTGTGTTATGTTTGCTGCCACCCTGAATGGGGCATTGCAGCCTCTCCTTCTTTTTCCCTTGGCTCCCTTTCCCCTCCCCTCCTGCCCAGTCCACCCCATTTTTTTCCTCACGCAGGGCGGACCTGCGCTCTTTCACCAGTTTTTTTGTGAGGGTTTAAACCCTCTCCCTTTTTCCCCTTCCCCTCCCCCTTTTTTGTTTTTGAGGTCCTCTACTTCTTTCTTGAGGGGGCATTTGGAAACCCAATGCCCCAAATTCCCGCACAAAAAACACTTCTGGGAGCTTTGCGCAGAATGCTTCTTCCCGGTGTTCGGTGTTTTTCGGGAATCTTCAGTTTCCATGGCTGCAACTTGACGAGGTTTGGGCCGTAGACCTGTAGAGGAGCTTATAAAAGGCAGCTTTACGTGACATACCTGAAGCATGTCTGGTAAGGTTGGTTTGGGGTGTAGGGGTAAACTTAAAATTGCAGCACGACATAAATCATTTGCATTTGAAAACGCAATCTCCGATAAAATGTGTTCCCGAGCCATTTCATTTTTGACCTGAGCTTCAATAGCTCGGGACAGCCTTTCCACAAAATCTGTGAAAGACTCACTTTGGTCCTGCCTGATTTTCGAATAAGAAATCGCAGGACCTTGTGTTTGCATGCTGAAGAATGCAGTCAGGGCTGTCTCTCTCACTACGTGGAGGCACTGGACAGGAATGACCACTTGGTCAGTGGCTTCTGCCCACTGCCCCTCCCCAGCCAGGTGGTCGAGAGTGAGAGGGTTTCCCTGAGCATCAACCCTGGTGTTAACATGGTTGAGGAGCCCTGGTAAGGCCTCCTGGAGCAGCCTTTTCCAAGCTGTGACCCATAGGATGTACTCTGTTGAGTTCAGCAAGCAAGAAAACAGGTACTTTAAATCAGCAGGCACTACCTCCTCTGCAGAGAGATCTGCTCTGAGAAGCCCTCTGAAATATGGTCCATCACGGCCATATATCCTGTGAGCTTTGCAGATCTCTTTGATGGTGGCTCGGGGAAATGGGTGATACTCTGCCCTGTTGTTACCACCGCGGGCATTGCGGAAGGTAACAGGGGCAAGGGTGGGAATGGAGCAGGAGCTAGCAGCTCCCTCTGCTCTCGTTCCCTGCTCGGGCACTTCCGGGTTTGAGGGCGCTGGGACGCCTGTGCCCTGAGGCACTTGGTTGCCTGGCAACCGAGTCCCTGCAAGGGCCGCGGCTTGCCCGGGGGGTGACATCATTGAGGAGTGGGGGGGCGGGGGGGATCCCGGGGGAGCGGGGTCGAGCCCCGGCGGCCCGGGACCGGGACCGGGCTGCTCCGGGGCGGGCGGCGGCGCGGCGGCTGCGGGGGGGAAGGGGTGCCGCAGTGCGCACGCGCAGCCACAGGGGGTTGGGGGGGGCAGCGCGGCCGCGGCACGCGGGGCGGGGGCGGGGCCGCGCGGGCCGGGGCCGGTAACACGTGGGGCGGGGGCGGGGCCGCGCGGCTCGGGGCCGGTACCACGTGGGGTGGGGGCGGGGTCACGCGGCGCGGGGCTGGGGTGGGCGGGGTCACGCGGCAGGCACCCGACGTCACAGGGGTAAGGCGGGGCGGGGAAGGGGGCGGGGCCGCGCGCTGCGGGCACCACGTCACCGGGGAAGGGAGGGGTGGGCGGCGCTGAGGGGGCGGGGGAGTCCCCCGCCATGCGGTCTCCGCCATCTTGGGCACCCCGAGAGGACCACGCGGACCTGGACCCGATTAAAAGCGGGGAGGGAGGGTTGTCCCATGCAGCATGGCCAGTGCTGCCCGAGACCTCCCTCCTGGCTCCACCGGGCCAGCACCGGCGTGGAGGCTGGGGTGCCCCGAAGGCAGAGCGGGCGGGCGGGACCCCTGCCGCTCCATCGAGAACGCTTTCCCGGGGACATGGGGACCGGGGAAAAGAGGTGGGGGGAGGAGGGGGAGAACACGTTTCTCCGTTGGGCTCTTTCGGCATTCCCTTTTGAAATTGAATTGCCGAATTTAACTTCATTGCTACAGTAAAATACTTTGTAGCCTTTTTGTCCCCAGTTTGAATCAACCTAATTAATTCCTTTTCTACAGTGCCACAGAACTGTGGGCTGCAGAGACTGTCCGGAGAGACTTGGGGAAAATGCACATGAACCCAGCGAACAAAACTTCTTAACTCGCCTTTTGAGATTTTCAATTTGGCCTCGTTAATTACTGACGCATAATTATAATACAACCTTTTCTGAGCAGTCGTGAGCTTTCCGCCCATGTTTTCGATACTAAGTTGCTTTTGAACCCAAACCCAGATGAAAAGCACTCCCCCCGCGGACCCCGTTCGCTCTAAATCACAGGAGGTTTAACCCTTTAGCTGCGCAGCTATTTTTGGAGGATTTTTTCCTCCCCAATAGATCCCCCTCCCTCGGGGGAACCCTAAAACCAGTAAGTATGTCCCTTTGTGGGTATACTTACCTGTTCCTGTGCCTGGGGGATGCGTGGGTCTGGATATTCTGCTGCAAGAAGGACTCCGGTCGGGGCTCGAAGCTCCCCTTCTTTCCCCTGGAACTGCCTTGTTTAAAAGTCAATTTCACAGGGGTGCGTGACGCCCAGAGACTGTTCTTCGGGCTAAATCAGCCCCAGTCCGTTCGCAGGGTCCGCCTCGTCTCCGGAAGGGCCCTGCGTGGGCGCTGGACGCTCTGTCACCGTGGAGCCGTGCTCCACGTGGTCCAAGCTGCTTCTGCCGGCGTGGTGTGCCCCACGTTGGGCGCCAATTATGTCCGGTTGGTCCCCGCTCCGGGTGGGAGCTGACCTCCAGCTAGCTCGGGTCAACACGGACACAAAGTTTCCAGTTCGTTTTGGCTTCTCGGCTCAGCAGATGGACCCAAAGGTGACAGTCAACAGCAGCAGAAGAGAAAAGGCTGGCTCTCAGCTTAGCAGGTTAAAGGATGTTTATTAGCAGAGATCCCCAAGCTCCGAGGCGAGCGGCTTGGAGCTTCCAGGCTGAGAACCCCGCGGCTGAGAGCTTCTAGGTGGAGAACCCAGCGGCTGAGAGATTCTCGGTGGAGAACCCAGCGGCTGAGAGAGTTTCCAGGCTGAGAACCTGGCGGCTGAGAGCCCCGCGGCTGAGAGCCTCCAGGCTGAGAACCCCGCGGCTGAGAGCTTCTAGGTGGAGAACCCAGCGGCTGAGAGATTCTCGGTGGAGAACCCAGCGGCTGAGAGAGTTTCCAGGCTGAGAACCTGGCGGCTGAGAGAGTTTGCTCCTCCCTCCCACCCCCTATAAGCGGGGGAGGGTCCCAGGGAGGATACAAAAAAGACCACAAATCAGGGGTTTCAGGGGGTAACAAGGTGTGCCCACCCCCAAGCTTCAGACCACTAAAATCCAGAGCCAAAGGAATTCCCCCCAGGCTGCCTATCACCTGAAGCTCTCTCACGGAGATTTCACAATCTGGGAGGGACCCTGGGAGTGATAGGCAAGCTGCCCCAGAGAGGGGGGTTGGGGCAGAGGGGATGTTACATGTCATGTGAGGTATGGGATGATTGACACAAAATACCTTAATATACAGACAACACAAAAGGGATACAGAATTGGGGATACAGTGAAACGAACCATAACATAAACTTCTTACAAAAATCTAATAGAACAGTTCTGCACCACCACAATGATCCTGCAGCAAGGTGTTGTCTTTGTTACCCAGCGCTGGCTTCAGATTCTGTAACCACCTTAAGATTCCTACCATGAAGGTTTGTTACCAGGGAAATGTGGAAATACTTAAAAAAAAAATCATACTCGTAATCCTTTAAATAACAGTATTTTTTTTTTTTCTTTTACCCTTGAGTTTACCTAAGCATTTTTTAATGAGGTTTATCAGCTCTGATATGTCAAAACTTGTTCCTGTGATTAGCATGCAACATTAAGATTCAAATATTCTGTTTGCATCTCAAAAATCTTTATACTCTAGCTCCCCATCACAAAATGCAGTTGATGGCACATCTGTTTCATCTCTTGTCTACCAAAAGTAATTTGAGTTAGAAATCCTCTGGAGCTGTGTATGGACAAGAAGCAGCTCAAAGGAAAGCTTGTTCTCAGCTTGGCTTTTAGATATTTTCATTTCAGTTTCTTGCAAAAATTGCACTGTCAATTTATGATTACTGAAGCAAAATAATCTTCTTTTTTTTCCCTCTTGGTGTTCTGGGGAAGTCTAACTAGGGAAGGCAAGGCACAGAGGGCGTGAAGTTCATTTAAGAAAGCCAGCTGAGGGACAAGCTTAAGTCATTCAAAGAGCCTGGGCTGAGTTCCTATTTATACCAAAGGTTTTTTGGATTATTTGTTCGTCTCTGAGGCTGGGACAAAACCTGGCAGGGCAGTGGAATGTGGTGGGTAGGTAACCAAGTCCTACACAACATGGAAAATGCTCATGCCCCAAATACTTCTTCTGGGACCAGTTTCTGTAAGAATTAAGCAGAGGAGAAGGGCAGAGCAGAGTGAGCTTGTTTGTTTAGACACACAATGTTTGCCTTTATTTCTCTGTGTCTTTTCTAAGGGCTGTGACGGCACTTCCTTCCTAGTTCATTTGTGTGGCTGCCTGAAAGGGATATGTCTAAATAGGGGTCAGAGCGACTGCAGGGCAGTTTGCTTGTTTGTTAAACAATATGGGAAGAAAACAGAGGCCATGAAGAATACCTCCCTCCCCTCTGTGCCCCAGGGAACATTCTTTATAAAATTTGGCAGCAACTCTGTCATTGCAAACCAGCAAACCACGACATGGAGCGGCTGGCTCTGGAAACTGTTCTAGTCATTTAAGAGGATAGGAAGAGGAGGCAAAAGAAAGAAACTTTAAAAAAAAAAAAAAAAAAAAAAAAAGAAAGAAAGAAAAATTGTATAAAGCCTCAGAGGAAATCTCTACATTAGTAAGGCAGAATGCTTAAACAGTAAAAATGTGTGGTGGTTTTCAAGGAATTAAAAACAAAGAATATGATAAGCTTGACTTGTTACATGGTGCGTTATAAAAAAAAGAGCATAGTAAATATCACATCATATCCCATCCCAGACTGTGCTGCTGATCAATTTAAACAAATGCTCTCTCCAATAGTGAGCATTTCAAGGCACTTTGCATACCAGCACAAGAAATTTCCTGCAGGCTCTTGTGAAAAATACATCCAGAAGAAAGTCCAAGTGCCTAGTGCAGAAATTAAAAATAGCAGGAACTTTGGTACTTATATTTTTCTCAAAGCTCTGCAAAAAACTAATAGTGAATTCCAAATGTAGATTTTCAAATTATGAAATTCCAAATTATGAAAAGAATTACTTTTATAATAAAGCGGATGGTGCCAGAAAACAGCTTGTTTTGCCTTCTGTCCTCAGACCACTTGGTGAGATTTTGAATCAGTGTCTCTAGCCTCTTTTCTAGCAGTAAACTGGGAATATGATTCTATGCAAGCCTAAAACTTTAGATACTTAGAGCTTCCCAGAGTCTGCTATTTGTTTAGGCTTTTATCAAATACGTGCCTAAAGTGAGCTAGCCATGACTGGCCTGCTTAAACCTCTGTGCTCCTCAGCAGAAAGCCCTCTGAACTCTCTCACTGCTCTTGATGTGTCATTCATTCCCTCAATGATCTTGCTGGTAGGATGCTTGGGACATAGCCTCCCCTCCTTCCACAGTCCCATATGTCTGTTGAATTGAGCCTAATTCAGTAGCTACTTTGCCTCTTCTTGTTTACAGCTAACATGACAAGGCCAGGGCTTTACCTAGAAAGTTAGGTGATGATTTTATACATAATCGTTTATTCTTATTTTAGGTTGGAAGGGTGGAAACAGAAAATGTGAATGTAGTTTCTTTTGGACTGTGGCTCAGATGTTAGCTAGAAAATTTTGACTTTTCTACTTGCTCAAGGTCATTCTTAAAAGGTCCCAAATGCAATTTTTTGTGTTTTCAGAGGTCTCCAAAGCCAGGTACGGGAGCTTGCAGACCAAGCACAGTGTAGTATTAGTGCGGCTGTGGGTATCATTACAGTTCTGGAATTCATGAGCAGTTGTGATCTCATCTAAATGTTTCCACTTTACAGAATTCCTGCCCTGCGTTTTGAGAAGGATGTGTTTCTATGGTAGGTGCCCCTGTACTTCGTGCTGGTGAAGCTGCACCTCAGATTCTGTTTTCAGTTTTGAGCCTGTCACTGCAAGAAAGTCATTGAGGTGCTGGGGTGTGTCCAGAGAAGGGCAACAGAGGCGGTGAAGGGTCTGGGGCACACATCTTCTGAGGAGTGGTGAGGGAGCTGTGCTGGTTAACCTGGAGAAAAGGAGGCTCAGAAGGGACATTACTGCTCTCTGCAACTGCCTGAAAGGAGGCTGTAGTGAAATGAGGTTCAGTCTTTCCTCCCAGGGAAAAAGTGACAGGACAAGAGGATATGGCCTCAAGTTGCTCCGGGGGAGGGCTGGATTGGATATTTGGAAAAAATCTTTTTGTGGAAAGGGTTCTCAAGCTTTGGAACGGGCTGACCAGGGAAGAGGTGGAGTCACCATCCTCAGAGTTACTTAAAAGATGTGTAATGGAGGGCTTGGCAGTGCTGAATTAATGGTTGGACTCAACCATCTTAGAGGTCTCTTCCACCCAAATGGATTCTGTGGTTCTATGCATACTTTGAATTAATGAGGAACATAGCACAGAGATTGGATGTCCTTAGTGAAAGAGAATTGCCATCAGTTCTCACCATGGAAGACATGAATCATCCTCATCTGCTTTTCCTCTCACTGGGATGTAGGTACTTCACCGTTGCTGAGGATTACTGCCAGAGTTTTTCACCACCAGAGTTTTTAATTTTCACTAATTTGTATGTACTTCTCCCAGTCTTAGATAATGGAGTAAAAGCACCTAAGTAGAGGGAGGGCAGGTGCCATTCTCCAGACACATTGCCTTAATGAATCTCCCTCTCTTTTTAAGAAGGTCTAGGAGGCTTTCAAAGCTGCTTTTCTATGTATCTTAAAGCAGTTTTCATTGTTATCCGCTGAATGAAATTATTTGTAGGTAGCAAAGTTTTACCATTTTCCTCCTTTTACTTCAGTACCAATTTGAATGTTCTAGCTTTGTAAGCAATAACTGGGGTGAGGTATCAGTGAGGTGTGATATTCAAATTTGGTTTGGATTATTGCTTGTATTATTGTATGATTTATTACTCATTTTATGCATTGGAAGCTCTAGTTGATAAATTATGTAGGTGACAAAGACTTCAATAAGAAGCAAAAAACTCACATTCATTCTTCACACATTCTGTTGAGAGAAATGAAAAGAGCACAGACTGCTAGAGATTATATGATTGAGTTAAAACAAATATTTTAGTATCTTTGCATTACTTTTCTTATGTTTAAATGGACTACTTAGAATACACTCTATTGTTCAACTTTCCCCAGAGATTTGGGTAAAAAAGTAGCCCATTAAAACTTCACTAACCACACTGTCAATGTTTCTGTGAATTTGAATTATAGCCTAGCTGAAGATGACATGTTTAACCAGCTCATAACAGTGCCTTGATTGAAATTTATTTTCTTTTAGATGTTTTTGAAAAAAAGGCAAATACTTACCAGATGCCCTGCTTGTTTTGAATAGACCTGTCAGGTTGCTGTCACTAAACATGTTGGAAGTGTTGGGCCAAAACTTTAGAAGAACCATTCCTCTATTACTCACACCTTGCACACCATCTTAGTATGGGCTACTTTATGAATATAATCTACTTCTGCTGTGAGCTGGCTTTTTTTAAAAAATGACAATTCTCTCAAGTGACATTGAAATGTTTTAATTGATGCCACACTCTCCTGAAATTCCCTTTTCATTTGCCATTTTCCTACTTATCTAATAAATGAAGGTATAAGCTCCCTCAAATCGGAGCCATCTTGGCTATTATCACCCTGCTACCTGCTTATAACATGATTATGTCATCATATGATGGAAAAAACTGTTTAATTTCCTTCCCTGGAAAGCATACATTACTGCACCGGCCCTTTTAACACTACTTTTTGAATATTTGATTTCTTGAATAGTAGCATTCTTTCATTCACGAGAATTCTGTTCCTAAGAGGCTTCTCCATTTTTAGTGTTATAAAGCCTTAAGAAACATCTCCGTGGGTTAGGAGCAACTGTGATATTCAGACCACCACATCACCCTTCTATTACTTGAGCTAAAGAAGTGACTAGTAGAATACTGGTACCTGGAAAAGCATGCACAACACACTTGCTGTAGGTCTTTTTCTTCATGTACCAAGGAAAATCATCTGAGCTTATGGAAGAAGGGATTTGATTCTCACTATGAGGGCGAAATCATGCTAATCAGTTACAGTTCTTTCAGGATTTTGAATAAAACTTAGGAAAGCAAAGAGGTCTCACAGGTGTGTGGGGATCTCCCCATAGTAATCTTCATGCTCTTGGCCCATGGTGGGAAGGCACTGCATCTTCTAATTTAAGTGAAAGTCCACTTCAATAAAATCTAACCAAATTGCACTCCACAATTTCCAATGTAATTTTTAGAGAAAGACTTACTAGTAACTTCCAAAATAATTGAGACATTTTATTTTTGGCACTAGATTTTTTTTTCTTGCTCAGCAAGGCAGTGCTATTTGACAGTGCCTAAAGGTCGAAATTGGTAGCCTGTAAGTCCTGTAATCATGGCAAAAAATGAAGAGAGAACCTTTGTTATGTCTTTGTGATGCTTTATGGAAGCTAAGAAGCAACGATTCCAGGGTTTGAGCATGTGCAATTTTAAATTACTTATGCTCTTGCTGCTTCTCAGGGAGAGATTGTCCCACAGTCTCAAAGACTTCTTGCTGTGTGGAAAATGCCTCTTCCTTTCCTTCTGCCTCAGATTTTCCATTAACGAATTTTTATCCCATCTTGTACACCCACTCAGCTAGTTCAAACCCTTCTTCTGGGTTTTTATGACCTTCCGGTGCTAGTAGACATTTACTACATCCCTCTTGTCTAGTGGCCAGACTGTGTCTTGAATCCCTCTCTATAAATGTGCCCCTTCAGTGCCTTAATCTCTTGTGATGGAATTTTTTCTTTTTTGAATTCTTTCTTGTACTTCACTGCATTTTACTGTCCCTGGATTCAGCTTGCTAATTCATTTCTTGCAAGCAATCTGGACACCTCAGAACATACAGGAAAATCCTGTAGGATGGTGCAGAGAAGAGGAAAAATTTAGCAAGTCTCAAGAGCTTAGGAGAATGCTCAGTGCAAAAAGCACATGGGTGCAAGCATTGCATATTAGTATCAGATCTTTACCCTAATTTCTGGTGTTATGAAATAATAGTTGTAGAATTTGATGCCTTTCCTTGCAAGAGAAAGAAAACATTCTGAGTTGAAAGATGAGAAATAGATGAAAGTAACTTTTCAGAGATGCAGTGAAGGGTTGTATTGAGAAGTTATGGTGTAACAGAGATGAAGGAATTAGTGTTTCTTACTGCACTGCTCTTTTAAAACAGTATCATGTTTCCATTCTTTATGATTGTAGGACGCTGCTTCCAGCACTTAGCAGATTTGTGTATAACAGCTTATTTTCATATGCCTTAAGTGAAAATATCCACCTTTAAAATGTATCCCACGTCATGAATACTGTTTTCGTATTAACTTTCTCCTGGCACAGCCTACTGTGGATACCAGCTCTGCTCTTTTCAAGGTCCTGTACCAGACTGCAGAGGTACTGCTTGCATCATTTCAGTCTCCCTTTCCCACACTGTCCATGTGTGTTAGTGACATCTCTGGCCTTTAAGGTGAAGGCTACTGATTATTTACAGCTTCATAAATATCTAATTGTGGAGTGCATTACTTGAGGAATGGCAGTGAAACATGACTCTTCTGGTTTGAATTTGTCAGAAAGAAGTACTGAAATTCAGCATTACTGAAGCACAGGGCAGACTGGATCTGTGTTGCACCAAGGATACCATGTACACAGTTATTCGTACCAGCACCTGGACAGAATGGAACAGGGGCCCAGCCTGCGCTTCCTCTGTGGCAATTACCGCTAAAAGCAGGAGAATGTCCCAAGAGGAGCCAGTGCTGCCCTGAGAGACAGCGGGCAAAAAAACCCCAGACACGGAAGATGGAATTCTGTTGTTTTACAACATGGATATCCGCAAATAAAGGTGCCAAGAACAAAAACATTCAGAAGGCTGAGGATTAGAAGATTCACAAGATGCACTTAGAAGATTCACAGTTAACTCGTATTGTAGAAATGTTTAGGGAAATGCTAATTTGAAAGTAACTTAAATGCATTTTAAACAAAATGCAGCGTAAATCCTTAAGTTGGTGGAGAAGTGTCATGATTTAGCGTGCTTAAAGATCAAAACAAAACCCTCATTACAGAAAAAAAATAGCTCTAACTCTGCTTGTTCCAAGGGACCCAAACCGAACAAATCTGCAAATCTGGGTGGGTTTGTTTGTTTTTAATGTTCAGTTGTTTAAGTATCAGTTGAGAAGAAAAAATGTTCTGTAACAGCCAAATAACAGTCCTTTATCAGAAAGGTTCTCTAAAACTCTTTGGTCTGTGAGACCTAATACTATGGCAATAAGAGGTTTGCTTTTGCCAGACTCTGAAGCATCATCCCTCAGTGCTCCCTGGGGAATGAAGTGGGAAGTGACAGCATTAGCATTTTGGAATGCTCAGGCAGAGAAAGAATAGGATGATGCTGGTAACTGAATGGCAGCAGGCCTTCTCACAGCTGCTGTATCAGACAAGCCTCACAAATCAAAACCCTCCTTCAGCTGCCTAAATTATATTTCTGTTGGCTAAGACTTTAAAAACTTTGAAACATTGCTTGAATTAACAGCTGTCTTTGGCTTGGTGTTTCACCTTAGTCAGTTGTTTGTATATCCTCCTGGCTTCCTCTTTGGCTTCATTTAATTGCTGCATGTGCTGTAACTTTCTCCAGTTACTTCTACACTTGCATTTTTTGAAGCAAACCTATGACTCCACAACTCATCATGCCCTCATTCCCCCTTTAGAAAATAGGAAAGCAATGAATTATTTTCCAGCGTTGCATACTGCTGCTTTCCACCCTGTTAAATTCAATCACACCTTTCTACAAGACCGCAGCAAACCAGAAGTTTCTTCCTATTATAGAAGCAAGAAGCAATTGACTAGGGAATGTTTCTGTCCAGCTATCTGCCATTGTGATGTCCTGTCTTCCAAAAACTTTGAAGTGGCTTTGGTACCTGCCTTTAACATTACTATAAATATTGGCCTGGGAGAGGGCAGGGGTGGCTCTGCTGTTGGCTGTAGTACGTAAAGAACCAGAAGTAAGAAAAACACCTTCCCCTCCTGGTATGAGAGTGGAAGGAAGAATGCAGAATAAAATAAAACTCATTATGAAAATCCAATTTTAAACATTTAATAGTGCACTTATTGAGTATATTCTGTACAGACATCTATAGCAAGTTAAACATTTTCCTTTCTCTTGCGTAGATCATACTCATGTAAAGCACATTTACAATAGAAAACATACTTGAGGTACAAAAACCCAAAAAGAATATCTGAGGTATAAATACAGGTATATTTTAAATAATCTTTATCATGCTTAATCTATGTTTGACAGTACACTGTGGGCAAGTATACATGTTTACAATAGAATGGTATGTACAACATACAATTTTACAAATTCAAAAGTGTTTGATGTAGAAGAATATACAAGATTTTCCTACTCATGAGGAACATTGTTACTGGAAGTACTACATTATTTGCCATTATATAAAAAAAAAATCTTCATCAAAAAGCTTAAAATAATACTGACAATGGTAAAAAAGTCTCAGTCAAGATTCCATCTTGCCACTCATTCATACCCTAGCCACAAATTACATTTATCATTTAATACTGCACCTTGAAAGTGAACCTTTACCTTTACAGTAAAACCTACAGAAAGACATCTCCTGAGAGGACCTCAGGACTTCCTACAGTTCATATAAGTTGATTCTCCAGAAGGGGAAAATATACCAAAGGGTTTGAAACACAACAAAACCGAAAACAAAAGTGCACCCTCCTTTCTGCTCCCAATGATAACCCTCCAAACTGTTCACATACAGGTTCTGTTCATGTTAACATGCAGCTCTTAGGAAAACAGGCAAAGAGGGATGAGTAAGGGAAAGAATTTGTGTGACTCTCCCTAGCCAAGTCACCCCAGCTGCTACTGCAGGAGTCCTGCCACTCCCTGGCACCACAACTCCAGTGTTGACTTTTTTCCTCTTGAACAATTAGAATACAATAAAATATATAAAAGCTCATTAGAACACCTATAGATAATGCAGGTAGGAGTAAAAACAATGGATTTTTTTGTTTTATAACAACTGTTGTTATTGGTTCTCCTCACCGTTGCAGACATTTTATTTCTAAGCTGCTACGTTGCTCTAAAGTGTAGGTACTTAAATTTGCTATAGAAGTGCTCATCACTCCTAAAAGATCGTCTGGATAAGGAGTGGACAGTAGATGAAGCAAGCCTCTTGTAGCATCTGCTTAGGGTTTTCAACAAGTTTAGAGCTGAGGAAAAGGCAGAACTAGCACATTCGAAGGATGGCTACTCCTGGTCCATAGGGGAGTCCCATTCTAGGTTGAACTGTATCCAGCATACTAAAATCCATTCTGGTTGCCTATCAGTGTACCAGACACATTTCAAATTCAACTTCTTCTATCCTTTCAACCATTAACACACTCATTCACACTCTTAATCTCTGTGCAAACCTTTCTCTGCTTATCTCAGTGAGAACACATTGAAGAGTACCAACTATTCCAGTGGATACACCAGTCCCTCAATGCACTACAAATAAAATGACATGAGTATGTACATAAAGCTAAGTATTTCACATGGGAATGATGAGCCTTCACCATATTTCATAATATATTTTGCATTTAAAGAAATTTGCTTCTCAGAAGCAATTCAAACCATCTAACAGTAATTTTTTTTAATTTTTATTTTCTTGCACAGTTCTCCTAAGTATTCCAGTCGAGGCCTACGTTATAGACCTTGCACAGACAGGAAGCAGCTTTAAAGTGTATGGTATGGCCACAGTCCTATAGTAATGCTCACAGTCGAGTTGTCGCGTTGTCATCCCTTCATGACACGACTTGCAGGTGGAACACAGCGCAAGTCTCAGTTTTGGGTACTGTCTGTGTTGCTGAGGTGGGGAGCACATGGCTGTTCCTCTTCAGTAGTCACCTGGATTTTACTTCCTTGCTCTCAGGATTCTGCTGACTGAAAGAGTCTCGTATCTTAACAACTTCTGATGCACACAAGTGTCCGAAAGACTTGGTGTACCAGTCTGGCATGTGGCCCCTGCGTGTGGAGGAAAAAGGAATCATGAGGAAGGTACCAGAGACTTTGTACATATTTTCTTAGTCACAAACAGATCTATATCTAGTTGGTTAAATGCCTGACTAGGAAATCTCCTTAGTACTGCTTACTGCAGAGCTCAACCCTACTAATACATAGATTTGCTTAAAAACAAGTTTGCTGCAGTAAGGAAAAGTTACGGAAAGTTTTGTGACAACCTGGTCCTCTTTACTAGCTTAGTACTAAATTAACATGTCCTTGCATCCACTATGACTGTCAGAGGAAAGGGTGGGGTTGTATACCAATAGTGACTGTGGAGCACATACTGGAGGCCTCTAACGCAACAAACTACCCCTGCTGCACTGAAGCCAGCTTTCTGCGACATCTCAGAGACCTGTGTGCTTGCCTTTGGGAAGGATGTACTGCTGGCCAAGCTAACATCTGTTGAATCATCCAAGTTTTCCACCGACCACACTGAAACAATACAAGAAAAAATACCACCTCCAAAGGACAAAATGGCATTTCCTACCTTAAATCAATTCTGCACATGTAGGTAAGTTTCGATTTTCCTGACCCGCAGGGCTCAATCAGGTACCTCGACAGGAGCACATTGACCCTAACACCTGCCACAGGAGCCCGGTCATGGTCCACTGAGGTTGCTAGAAGCACACAGGCTCCTTTGGGGAAGTTTGTCCTCCATGTTCTAAGAAAAAAGAAGAAAACCAAAAATCTTTTATTTGACAAACAGTAATTCAAACATCTAATAAGAATTCAGATTAGGCCCAAATAGATATTTACCAATATAGCTGATATAAACATCATTGCATATGAATGTTTTACCTTAAGACTACGAAGTCCCTGGCTGGGTGAGGTGCCATGCTGTTCTGGACATACTGGTATATATCTGTCTGGCTATCCAAAGGCTCAATTACTTTTGACTCTATAAGATCTTCATCCCAAAGATGCTGCTCCTTAAGTAAACGATTTAAAACATCCTCTGGTGTAGCTGAGATTTCAATGGTAGTCTTCCATAATCGGAGGGGGGGACCTTCACATACCTAGGGAAAATGAGCAGAGTCCTTAATTTTCCTCTTTTACACTTTCTTTTTCAAGCTTAATTTTTAAGAATCTTATTGAAACCCTTCTCCATCTGCTAGTTCTGAGCTGTAAAAGATCAGAGATGAGAAATTTCTTTCCTACTGCCTGCTTGTGACTCAGCTTGTTAAGGCTTTGCATGTGTGAGTGAAGGCATGTAAACTCAAAGCAGTGAACATTCCTGGGCTGGATAAACAGAAGAACACAGATCAGTGTATGTTAGCAAACTACTGCTGAAAGACATGCTGTTTTTATATGCTGTGCAACTGCATCAAAAGATCAAGATTTTTTTCCTAATATCTATCTGCAAAGTAAAGAGGTGTACTGAACCTTCTGTAATATCCTATGACACAAGTGAGCTAAAACCCAGAGCTGACCTGTGAGCGACAGGGTGCATTACCTTCTTGTATGCCAGCTCTGCTTGCTCTGATGTGGAGCAGCTGACCCAGCCTTTAAACTTCTCCTTCATCTCCTTGAGCAAGTCATCCACGCAGTCCTGGAGGTAGCAGTGGTAGTCGGAGGGCTCCGTGTTGCTGCTGCTGCCCCGGAGCTCCTCCAGGCTGAGGGGACGCAGGTCCTGCTCCGTGTACGAGTTCCGACCCCTGCTCATTTCTTCCGGTATCTGAGGGGTGACAAGGGTGAAATCAGCCTCTTGCAGCACTATCCCCAGATTACTGCATTAGTCTAGCAGCTCAAGAGCCGCAGGGACATGTGTAATTTAGTTTTGTAAGTGATGGGACATGTGTGTGTCAGGTTAAGCATTCAATATGAAGAAATGCCAAAATTAAGCTTGTGACTTTGACTTAACTCAAATTAGTCTCTCTTTTATGGGGTGTCTCATTTTATTCTGTGGAATATCCCCCTTTCCTACACAACTAGATTCATTCCCACAGTTCAGTTTATTCTGCAAACTGAAGGAAGAAGGGAACAGTGTCAGCTGCGAGAAAAGAGACAGGCACGTCTTCAGTTGAGGGCTCTGAAAAGATCTGATGACAGTGAGGAAAACCAGGACTTGACTTGTCTGGTTCTCCATTGCAGACCCTAGAGGGAGCATGCTTTAGCTCCTGCAGATCCTTCAACCTATGGTATGACAGTGTTACGTTCCAGGATGCTTTTGTGGCCTGTCTTGCTAACTCTCGGACATTTAAGTATAAAATGAGCCCTGGAATTCCTGGAAATAGCTTCTTGCTTTGTAATTAGAGCTGAAGTTCACAGACCCTCATGGCTGCACAATAAAAATTTTAAAATGTATTCCAAATGCAGCCTGGATGCAACAAAAATGTGCCAAACCCCACAAACTGCCTCCTGACTTGAGAGCACCAGTGCCAAGAGAACAACTCTCTTCTCTGCTGGCACCACTTCTAATTCATGTATGCACAGAGATCAGCATGCAAAGGTTTTTAAAAAGCTATTTATCATGTGTTAAACTTCATTAAAATAAAGAGACATTACTAGCTTTTCACTATACAGAAGATCTAAGACATCCTAATCAATATTCCACCCATGAGTTTTGCTAACAAGTGTTTTACCTGAAAGAGTTTCTTGCATTCAGCAATCATATGAGCTAGCCCTTGGGTTGCAGCCAGATTTTCATTTAGGTCCTTTTGATCTGGTTTGCCCAGGCTTGGTTTCCTTTGCATCACCCTTCACAGGGGAAAAGAGCACACACATACAAAAATCCAGTTATTTGTTGCAGAGCAAGAGACATGTTTGGGAAGAAAACAGCAGGATTCCCAAATCTGCTGGTGATTTAGAGCAGTGCTGCCTGGTACCAAATACTGGCATGGCGTTGCCAACTTCTCTTGCCACTCTTTCTAAGTCTTTCTTTGGAAACCCCTCTCCCCACCCACATTTTTTTTTTCCTTCTCATGAGCTTGTTTATATTTTAACAAATCTCCAACAAAAAGTAAGATCCCATAACTGCTCTACAGCTGGTGCTCTCTGAGGTGATCACAGCTGGCAGGATCAATCCCAGACCATGCCTGTTGCACATGGCTGCCAGCTGGGCTACGGAACCAGCAGCAGTGAGCCCTGCTCCCAAAAACCTACCTTGGGGAAGAATTCTCTCTTTTGAGAGTGTTCAGGTGGAAGAGGGAAGGTGCTAAACAGACGGCCAGGTTTGTTGGTGTCATCTGGTTTTCCTTCACTGCAGCTGTGACATCACTCAGGAAATAGAGAAGAATCTGGAGGACCTCCCTGTTCTCATCAGGTAAAAGCATAATGGCAGCCTTGATAGCCTGGAGACGCTGATCCTTTGGCACATCTGCATAATATTAGTAATTCTCTCATCAGCCCATTGATTTTCCACACACACAGCATGAATATATCCCAAAGCAAACTCCAGCTTCAAATATTTGACTCAAGTTTGAAGTGATTTCCTTCAGGATGCATACCATTTGTAGGAAACATGAAGGAATTTTTTTTAACCCACTCGTTTAACTACCCTCAGCTATTTCCTGCCTCACAAGAAATGCAAGCAAGAAGCTGTGCCTAGGCCAGAGTTAATTTTAGATTTAGCTTCAACAGCTACATGCTCCCGCAGATGCACTAAAAGGACAGAAGCCTGGATTCAGGCAGGGAACAAGCAAACATAGTCCAGCCAGTTTAGAAGTTCTTTGGCTTGCAAAGAAATTTAAAACACGAATGCATTTTAGAATAGGTAAATTAATTAAATAAATTAGCTAGCAAACCTTTTCAGTAGTGATGTCATAAAACATCCAGAAAGTGCTTTACTGGACAGAGAGGGTTACTTTATTGAGCAGATCATTCAAAGTCATGCGGTGGAAAAAGAAAGTCAACGCTGTGAAGCCCCATACCATTAAACAGCTCCTTGGTTACCAACAACAAACAGCCATTGGAAAAATTTGATGTGTCTTTATATAAAGCCTACTCCTCCAAACTTGAAAGGAAAAAAAAAAATGAAACAACCCAGACCAGATCTGCTTCTTATAAAGGGATTTCCAATAAGCCACCTCTGAAGACAACATCAGAGTCTGAGTCCTGGAGCACTTATTTCATCATTAGCAGCCTACCACCCTCACTGCATGTCTCGTAATACACACTGTGCTACCCAGATACTTATTGGTATTTGCTTTGGGCTTCAGCAACTTTGTAAGGCTAGCAGGTGAGTTTAGAAAGCAGTTTTAAGGAAAAAATCCACTGTTTTCCATGCTCTCCTCTCACTCAGCTCAAAGCACATTTAAGCCACATGCATTGCATTGTGAAGCCTGGTGCATAGCACCAAAGCAAAGGGAAATTTTGCCCTTTGCAGGGAATCAAAATTTACAGCTGTTTTAAGGCTCTTTGCTTTACACAGAGATAATACTTCCCAACCACCTCTGGGAATTCCTCAGACCCACTGCCTGCAAAAGGAAAGGAACAGAAACTCCTGCAATGCCCTGTCAAGCTTTTTTTTTTGATTTTAAACCCACAGAGCTGCTGTTTAGTATGCATGGAAGTGGAGAGTCTGAATAATTTTCTCCATAAACCGGCTTGGAAATCCAAACACACGCACAAAAAAATGCTTGCACTGAAAAAATGATCTGTATGGTATTTTAAAACATCATCTCCACCTATGGCACTCTGAAAGAAATTCCTGTAACTTTTTTGTAATTATTTCTTTTCACAAGCATTGATAAACTCCATTTTTTAAACATGGTTTACTCTGAACACTTTATGGTACTTATCCGTAAAGTAGCTACAAGTCAGTAACAGAAAAGCTTGCCACTTAGAAGTTGCATTTAAATAGCTGAGGCAAAGGATAGCAGAAAATGAATTATAAGAAAATAAAATTTTTGGTAGCCTTGCCAATCCTCTCAAAAGCCCCAAATTCTGTTCATATAGTGATTGTTCTGCTTGTCTACTTAGCCACATTAGATGTGGCTTATTTCCATAATAACAAGTATGCCCAAAGAAGAGAAGAAAATTTAGAGACAAGTTATGAAGGATTTATATTTGTTCCTGAACTAGAGAGAAAGGTGAAATTAAAAGAACCTTTACTATAAATTGTTATAAAACTACAATACAAAAAAAAATCCATTCCCCAGAGGCAGCCTGAACTGTAGCAGTCACTGGAAAAAGGCAAAGACCAACATAAGAAACACGTGTAGCGCCCAGAACAGCAGTGTTACAAAATTCCACCCTTGCTACACAAATGACCATTTGTTACGGGCTGCAGAATCTCAGTACTTACACTGGTATATCTGTAAGAAGGTCTCGGAGAGTTTGTTCGTCATGAGAGGCTCAGGGAGATCACGGAAGAATTGCTTTAACATGTCTGCTACATCATAGGCAGACTGGCCTTCGTAGTTGACACTGTCTGTGGAATTCTCATTCATTTGACGCAAAGCCTGAATTCTTGATTTGACTCCAGATTTCCTAAACAGTCCAACCTAAACATACGTATAAAAATAAATACATTTATATTGAGTCTAGAAAATCTGAAATGTAAGCATTCTCTTTAGCATCTTAAGCACGGGCTCTACTTTTGTGGAAAGCTTTCCACGTGCTAATTACCTATTTTTTCCTGGTTTGAGTCTACTTTTTTCGGTCAGACCCAGGAACAGTAAAAGCCAGTGGAAAGCTGGGCTTTGGGTGGTGCATGCATGTGGAGTAAGAGAATAACAAAACACACCTGATCCAGACAGTGGTTGCGGAGGTACCGCATGGCTTGCTGAATGCTCTGGGGGAGAGGCTGCCCCGTGCGCTGCACATTCACTTGCAGTGGTACTCCAAAGACATTTCGGTCTTTATAATCTGGCACCTTTATTCTTTTCATAAATTTTGGTACTGCCCTATTTAAGCAAAGGGAATGACACATTAGATTAAACCTCTGCTGATTTTTTATCTTCTGTATTTCCAGTAACTTGGAAAGTAAATGAAAGTAAGTGAAACACTTTTAGTAGCATGAATAATAGTGACAGTATAAGTTAGTTAATCCACTCAGGACTGGAAAGGGTGAGAGGAAAGAAAACAAGAGGTTCTCTAAGAGAAAGGCTTGACATTTGGGGCAGTATGCTACCTCGAAGTATTAATGTGGTGCTACTCCATCAATATTAGGAGGATGAAAGCTACAGGGTAAAACTGCAGGGGCCAGATTGAATTGCAAAAGAGTCAAAATAAATCTTGCGGTCAGTGACCCCTTATAACACTGCTTCTTTAGGTTTCAGGAAAGATGGGCATTTGAACAATGAGCTTTTGTATGTCAACTACTTGTTCTGCAAAGCCCTCAAACTGGGTCCACCACCCACCAGTGTGCAGAACAGCAGGAAACTGATGTAATACATTTGAGTTTGTCAGCTAAAAACTTCAGCTCTATAAACAACCCTTTTGAGGGACCCCCCTCCTTGTCGGCCAGTGACTTTTGTTACCCCCACCTCCCACTCCAGTTTCATTGAGAGGCCTTTCCATCTGCTTATGACTCCAAGGAAAAAGTTACTAAACACAAAGGAATGATTTACCCCTGTGTCCCCCAGAGTATTGGTTTTATAAAGGGAAAAAAAAAGGCACTAAAATGTGAAAATATTGAAGTCATTTTCCTAAACAGGGAGGAAAGCTAATGTCCAGTGTAACAACTAAAAGGACACAGTAGCACTGAAAACAGAGAGACATTTAACATTTTGACATACGGTACAGCTATACAAACAGTGCATTGGATTTACAGCTGACTAATCAGTTACACAGTAAAACAGAACCAATTTGTACTGCCATATAGTTAAGTTTAGGGAGTTATTGATACATGTATGAATAAGACTTGCTTTGTGAAAAAACATGCCAATGGAATGTGAAAAAACACATTGCGATCTCCACTGAGAATCTGAAGCATGCAGGGATAACTGGTCAATACTTATTTCTGTCTTTCAGAACAAACAACTTCTGTATTTAGAAAGACTGACATAATAACAGCCTTTGAACAGGAGGTACTTTGATGCCGAAGCTAAATACTCTCTATGATTCCTGGGGAAGGGAGGAGGCTGGCCTGTGGTAGGGACAAGAAAAATTTTATTTGCGTCCTTTGCATCCTGAAGGTTACACAGGCTGTACTGCAGATACAATAATAAAATAACTTTCTATTTCATTCTTCTAACAAAAAAATATTCAACTGGTTTACAAACACCTGGTCACAGCAGAAACTGCTGCCTACAAAAAATTCCATGGTTCTCCCAACCTTTCTTCTTCTCTCCATCTCCTTTGCAAGCTAACTGATTTATAGTGCCTTAAAAAGGGAAAATAAAATTTTGGCAAGTGAGATACTAGAACGAAGAGAAAATTACATTATTTAATTACGTAATTATGTAAAGGAAATAATGCAAATATTTAAGAATAACTGAAGAAAAACAAGCCTATTAAGACTGGCTGCAATTTGTGCCACTGCTTGTTAATTGCCTCAATAAACAAGTGGTCCTTCTTTTGCTATAGATACTGAGCATCTTTCTCTTCAGAAATCTGGTCTGTATTTCATTGCTTTAGTTCCCTCATATATCCCCATAAACACACCTCTGAAGCCTAATAGGATTACACTTACATAAAGGGTTAGTGATTTTAGCCCTGTCTTAGGAAACCACAAATCACTGTCAGCACAAGCTGGAGGAAGAAGTGCAAATATGGAGAAGAGGGATTGGATGGATGCATTGCATCTTTCCAAACATTGCCTGGGACAAGCACAACTGTCATGCTCACATAGCTGGGCTCTCTATACACAGTGCTGTGTCCTTACCAGCTGAAACCATGCTTGTTGGAAGGTGTGTACTTCTCCAGGAGAGCAGTCAGCTTCAGGAGAGAGTACTTTTGCAGCAGGTTCATCTGTGCCACAGACTGGCAGTTGATCTGCAGTGATGCCGAGCTGAGGCTGGGCCGGTGGGAACTCTGGAAGCTGTGCCACCTTAGCTTGTGCCTGTGGAGAAGATGGGAGACAGAGAGGGCAGATTACTGAAATGTCTCTGCAAGACACGTGCAGGAATTACTGCAAATGTACTGCTGAGATCCCTGCCCTTGGCAGCTGCATTCTTCTGAGCTTTCACAGGCATCAGCCAGCAGCGTTTCTGCCTCACCTGGTGTGATGCAGCATGGGCAGGTGCTTCATGTTGGAATGTGCACTCTGAGCTGACACACAGCTCAGTGCTAGCTACGCAACCTTGCCCTTTCAGATATCCTCCAAGGGCTCCAATGCCCCTCTCCCAAAGTCCTTTCAGTATTATGGCAGTGGGAATCAAAAATCTCCATTAAGGATAAATGGCATGAATTTATAAGACATATCAAATAGGAACTCTGCGCTTCTAAAAGTCCCATTAAGTTTACACAAGCAGCTGTAGATGACTAAATGATTTGCACCATTTTTAAAGGAAAACTGGAAAGAGCTAGAAAGAATTAAAATCCTTGCTCTACTCACAATACAAAATACAGTCATGGTAAAACTCCCAGCAGAATCTGGAGGCCAGTGTTAACTCCCCCAGTCTCCCACTGTGCTACAGTGATCAAGACAAAGTCATCAAGCCTCATTTTCCCCACAGATTTAGTACCCTAGCATGCTATTAGAAACAGCCTGCTACTGAAAAATACGAATTTTTGAAACAGTCTAAAAGTCAAAGCTTTTACTACACACTGACATAAACCAGAACGTACTTATTCTTGTTTCTCCTAGCCACCTTAAAAAGTGATTAATCCTACTTGATGGCCCTTGCCTCCCATGCACCAATATCAGTTTGAAGAATTATTGTTCCCCAAAACTGCATTAACTTTGCTTTTTCAGTGACAACTCAGGCTGAACATACAAACATACAGCTATGTATTGTAGGAACCACAAAGTCTTGCCCAAATACTTCTCTTGCCCATAATGGTTTTGGGAAGCAACGGAACAGCACATGTGTGCTTAAATGGCCACAGCTTCTACTGCACCTTAACTAAGTGTGGTGCAGCTACTACAGAGCTGCTTGGGCTGGAGGGGACATCCCCAGGCCACCCCAAGTCCTAATGCTCATGATCTCACCTGCTGGAACGTGTCAGCGATGCACCAACCCCAGAGTCTCTCCTGTCCTGAATCCCCGTGGGCTCTTCCGTTTCATTCAGCGAATTCCCTGTACTGTCAAGGTCACTTGGTGTTCTTCGATCATTATCTACATCAAGGTGAATCTGCTTTGGAGAGGAAGGACATGGGGAGATGGAGTCGAGTGCTGAGTCAGAGTCCCCTTCATCTGAGAACTTCTCTGACCACTGGTTCACTATTCTCTGCATCCCTTTGACATGGTATAGGATGTCGTCTAGTTCTGGGAATATGTCTTCATTTTCTAGGTCAGCCAGGTCACTTGTACTGGAATACAGGATTGAACCTGGCACATTGTCATAAATACTCAGGCGGCTGCTCATTGAACTGGAGGAGTTGCGCCTTTTTCCCATGCCTTTGGAGCTGTCACCACTGTTCTCCCTCTGGAGGGTGAGGTGGCCGTGTCCATGGAAACTCCCTGTCCTCCAGTTCACGGAGGTGTTGCTTTCTGTAGGGGAGAAGTTGCCATTGGAGAGTGCTTTGGGAAAAGTGCCGGGCTTATGATCCTCGGGGATAAAAAACACTGTGTCTTCTGCAAAACTGCCCCGGTTCTTGAAGTTCTGCTCCATCACATCGCTGAACGTTGACTGATTGAAGGGGTCAAAGCCTTCCAGATACATGCCCACCCTTTTATTGTAGGCACTGAGGCTGCGTGTTCGTGTGACAGGACTGGGCGTGCTGACAGCACTGCTTGTCTCAGACTGACTACTGCTGCTGCTGGTCTGGGTGGAATTGGAGACGCTCCTCTTTCGTACCATAGGGAAGTTGATGTGATTGCCGTTGAGGGTGGAAATCTCCACACAGTTAAGTTGTTTCAGTTTATCTTCATCCATGCCCTCCTGCAGGATTGGCCCGCTAATAATGAGGCCAAGCTTTGAAGGAGCTTTGCTCTTGCCATGGTGAGAACTCTTGATTTTAAGACTCTCCATTCTCTTGAGCAGGCTCTTTGTTTTGGACTTGGCGTTCTTCTCATTGGCTTTTGTGTTGAAGCTGAAGCTATTCAGCTCCCTGGGCGAGGGCAGGCTGCTGAATGAGTCATCGTTGGCTACAAAATTGCTCGATGAGCAAACACTCACTACCGAGTTTGTCCTGGTGGTAGATGCCTCACTCTGCAGCGTTGGTTGGTGGCTGCTGGTGCTGCTGATGCTCAGAATAGAAGCCACCTCCTGGCGTTCGCTGAGGTCTGTGAGCACACTCTCCCGGCTTGCTGCGTTCGTCAGGTGAGGAGCTTCTGGGGACGGGATGTTCAAGTCCGGTTTTGGAGGGAAGACATCAAACTCTTCAAGCCGAGACCACCTCTTGCTGTCCCTCTGAAAAGTCCATTTGCCACTTATTGCACAAGGTTCATCTTCATCTGAATCTTCACTCTGCAAAGAAGAACCCTTAAAGTATTGCCTGCAAGCAGCTCAAATAGCAAAGGCGGTTCCATTTAAATACAATGTCCACTAAACTGCTTTAAGGAAAACCTTGTTCTCACTGAATTTAAAGTGAAAACAGTCCTTTACTTCAGGGAGAGGAAGATTAGGCCATAAAGCCTGTCACATGCAAAGATAACATGGTACAGGCAATATATTTTAACTGTTTTTAAATACAAAAGATATACCGTTCATAAAAAGAAACAAACAATACAATCTGCTTTGAATTGCTCTATTTTAAAAACCCTAGTATCCATAGACTTTTAATTAATTGGTCACAGTGGATAGCCCTCACATCAATGGAAATTCCTGGCATGCATAACATTTTAAACTGGAGTCAGTCAGGGGTTGGGGTCCCTCTGGACTCCATCCAAAGCTACACTTTGTTGATAGTGGCTATATGTTTATACTCCCCTTTGCAATTACGAGATGTTTCTCATACATTCTGAGTTTTAGTGGCTTAATTTCTTACCCATTTGGGAACCCTGAACACTGTGACTAATGAGACAGCAAAAGAAGCTCTTGCACTGCTAGAGTGTGATGGCTCCAGGCTCTTACCTGGTCCACTCTTACTCCCACAGGCTAGCAGCTAACATTTTAAGAATGTTCTGTGAATTCGCTACTTCAGTCTAGCTTCAGGCAGACTTTAACACTTGTAGATAGCGAGCAGCAAGAGCTCACTGACAGTGTAGCACGTAGAGTAAATTGTAAATAACATGTTTGATGTATGAGTAATGCTTAGAGTACAATTACACATACATCAATTACGCCTACAATCTTTTCATCTAAATACTGAAAGGGAATGATCCCAACATATTTGGTCTTCTAAATCCATGGAAAATTTCACATTATAATATATGGAGGAATAAAACCAATGAAGATATTTTAATATGACACCATGAAACCACAAAATCATCTTTGGTGTTTAGAGTAAGAAACACTAATTGCCACCCAGCTCCATGAATTTCACTTCATTTGTTTCATTTGCTTTAATTTAAAACCAAAGACATATGCATGCCCCAAACTGTAACTATTTGTGTGCTAAGAATACAAACATTTATTCTTTGAAAAACAAGTAAATTATTCATATTTCAAGTAGTTTATGTATGCATACTTCAGATCTTGATCATCTCCTAGTTTTCCTTTTTTCTTTTTATAGGACACTTCATCAGCTCAGGAAAATAAGTGAAATACTGTATTTATTTCTTATGACCAAATGCACATGAGACACAGAGCAAGTATCATTCTCTTTGTCTCCCAACTACTGCAAGCTACTTTTGTCCATGACTGATATAAACCCAAGAATTCTGGCTTGCTTATTAAAGTTTTCAGCATGAAAAAAGTAATCTGAAACTGCCAGTGGATAATAAGGGTGGTTTGGGGGTAAATGAGATTGACTGGAAGAAAAAAAAGGAGCAGTAAAGTGATTTTAATTTGCAAAGAAGTCAGTGGAAATATAAAGAAACATGTTTCTGTCAAGAGAATTTTTCCCTAGTGTTAAAAAGCTTTAAAAGCTAAGTATTGATTTTACTGATATCAAAAATGAAAGGGAATAGGCTCCATCTGCCAGAACATGGGTGCTAAATGAAATCCAAGAAGGACTGAAACTAAAGGTACCATCCAGACTCTGGTAAAATCTGAGGTTCGGACCTGAAGTCCGGTCTGTTCTGACCTCTAATATCAACACTGACATTTCACTGTTAACAAGGTTCAGGAAAAAGCATGAGAAATCTTCTGGTGGGCATACATGGCAATCCAGCTGTCTACCCCTACTTTTAAGGAGTTCCTACATATGCTGCCTCAGAATGTTATCTCCTGGAGCTTGGATGCTCTTTTCAACATACCTCAATCAGATAGGGAAAGAGGGGATTAATTCCTGGTAAACAACCTCAGAGCATTTGTATGCATTCTTGTTAGGGGTAGGGCAGCATTGTATTGCCTTAACTCAGTCATCTTTATCTGCAGTTGTCATATCCCAGGGGATGGTATCAATTACTGATCCCTCCTAGGACACACACATAGTTTTAAGACAGCTATTGAGTGGTACCTTATTAGCAAGTCAGTACTACTTTACTGAAATTACAGTAGATGCTTTCTTATTTCTCACTCCGCTCCACAGGAATCCTGAAGATTCAGGAAATACTTTTAATTCCTGCTGAGCTCCCTGGAAACATGTAAACTTTCTGAAAAGATAGCTGTTCTATTCTGAAAATATACTGGAAAGGAAGCAATGTGCCTAATCCTTTCCTTTGCAAGCCAAGCACAGTCTAACTGATCCTGTCTACATCACAACAAAATAAATAAAATAAATAATAAAACTTTAACCTGATGCCAGAAACCAAAACTGAAGATGATGTCAAAGATAGTGGTCTAACATTAAGGACAGCTCACTGTGGCCATCAAGCCTCTATAAAATCCTGCCTGAGTGCAGGCAATAGGCTACAACACCAACAACCTCACTGGCAGAGAAGTCCAGTGCCTTTCACACTGGAAGCAGTATCCCAGGGAAAAGTTTGCTAGTCAACCTTTACCCACTGCCAAGCCTTGCAGTTTTCACTCAGTGAGAACACAGAAATAAATGTAAGCAGATTTTTTATTTTTTTACTGTGTCCTTGCCAGGTTCTACTCAGGTGTAATCCTAAACTGAAGCTAAACAATCTGCTAGATGGGGGTTTTTTTCAGTTTCATTACCACATAATGTTGTAACAGAAAAATTAGAAGAACTTACCCTTTTCCTGTGGGGACTAATTTCTAGCTTCATCACTGCACATTTGTTTAAAGTATTTAAGCGCCTGCAAAGAGCAAAGGAAACCATATTAAGAGAATACTCCAGTGTTTTGACATAGGCTATTTCAGTTCAAAGCTTTTGTGAAGGCTGTCCCCAAACTACTCTGCATGCAAATAGCCACAAGCAGAGTTTCAATTAGAGCCCTAATTTACTTAACTATTAACCCATTACATTTGGCTGTACTCTAACTTCAGAGGGAGCAATAGAGGACAACCTGTCACAATTACCTGAATCAAAATAATGGAAACTTGGACTAAATTGAGAAGTACATCACATCCTACAAATGGCAATAATTACATTTGTTCTAAATAGCAGACATCTGAATCCTGAAACACTCCACCTGGACAGACTAAAAATAACAGAGAAGTCTTCCAATTTGACACTGTAAACATGTGACTATATTAAAAAAAAGCATACTGCTTTAAAATTGTTCTTTGTAAGCTGAAACTTCCCAGAGGAAAACTTACTTATTAGATGCCTATTTTGTTTTTGAACAATGATTATTTTTGATACAGTCCTGTGACAAGACCACTTGTCAGTTTAAAAAAAAAAACCACAACCAGAACACGGACCCAATTTCTGCTTCCTAAACTGAAAGCTTGTTCCATATATAAAAATATTTTTCTGAAGGACTAAAATTTAAACAAAAATAAATTGCTGCAGCAGCAATAGCTAACCAGCCTCTTTGCGAAATGTGACAGCAGTCCGGATACATATCTTGAAGTACGGTATGAACCCATATGAGCACTCCTCTATTCCTCAGTAAGCTGATCTGGTCATCTGGTAGGTAACCCTAAAACAACCAAAAAATTATCTTTCTTCTTCTCTCTTCTGCAGTCACTCAGTGTGCAGGGCTGAGCACAAGCAATTTAAAACAGAGCAAAAGTTGGTGCTATTCATGACACAGCTCCAAGGCAGGTTAGGCTCAGGTAAGTGCAGGCTGCCATGGTCTCCTGCCCGTCTCCATATCCTGGCCTTCCCAGGTACTGCTCCAAGGACGTGGTTCAACTAAAACCTGTACTGGTAAAGTGTGGTTAGAGAACTGCTGGTGCTATGGCACGGCAAAAGGAAGAAACAGGCTGGGCATGATGCATAAGGCAGAAAAACTGAAGCAGCAGCTTCATGGGAATGATAGTTTAGTCCTGTGTCATTACTTCTGCTCATGAGACTGTACTGTGGGTGGATGAGGAGACCAACTGAGTTGAAAACCAATCTTTCAATATTTCTTGGCGTTGAATGTCCCCTGGGGTCAGTACCCTGAGCTGCGTGAAGAGTTGTGTGTGTAGGGAGTAGGCTGCCCCTTTCTGTCAACTGGACCGCAGCCCAAATTCAACAGAAGCAAAGCTGAGCTTTAACAAGCCTAATTCATTCCAAAGGAAGTTATGTAATTTTCACACAAAAATTCATTTGAGCGAAGTGCAAAGAAGAGCCTGTATCTGCAGTTTTGAAAAACTAAAAAGGAAAAGAAATGCTGACATGTCCTATTGCTTCAAATGAATTTTCTCAGATTCATGAAACTTGTACTTGAATGCAGAAAATGTGTGCAGAAGGAGAATTACTGGTTTCTTCTATTTTCCCTTGCCTTTTCTGCACAGGATTGACTGCAGATGGTATTTACACAAGGCTTGATCCTGAAGCCATCAAAGAAAATGGGAAAGCTGCTACTGATGCTTTTGTTGCAAGTCATGAAGTAAAAAAGAAAAGGCAGTTTGATCTATAATTAGACCCAGCCACAACACAGCAGAGAAGAAGGGAAACAGGAAGAATTGCCATGGGTGAAGTAGCAGGGCAGTGGCAGGTTAGAAAAATTACCCAGATCCCTCTTTTTAATCCAGATTTCATCTTTGTTCTGAATTTACAAGGCAAACAGTTCAGTCCTGCTGGCTGCAGCTGGTGGGTACATGCACAAGTCCAGTGAATTCAGAGGAATTGTATTTATGGTGCGGGTGAAGGGTGAATGTCCCATCTACATGCTAACACACAAAACTGTTTGGTTTTTTTTTTTCAAGAGGCCACACAAGCATCAGAAAGCTGCCTCCCTCTCTGCTATAAACACATTCTCCTCTCAAAGTCCTGGACCTCAAGACCAGGAAATATTAAAGCAGTTATATATTGTGTAATAATTTACAAATTTCACAGTGTTGTAACCTTTGACTTATGCAGAGAGAAGTTACCACTGAATCCCTGGATCAGGCTTTATCTAGCTCCAGCCTGTCTGACCACTAATAAAGACAATCTCTGATTTCACAAAGATTACGTCCCCAGACTTCTCTCCTGCTCAACTAAAACCCCTGAAATAGGCGCAGAAGGGTAGAGAAAAGACCTTTATTTTCACAGAGGGTATTTTTTAAAAAGTCTCCTGGCACACACCTCGCGAAAATTAGTACAAAGGCAAGATAAAGTAACCCCCAATGAGAGGTTAAATTCAATAGCGCAAATAAAGTCTCTGTTACATATTTGACATGAATGCATCTCAAGACCAGTTTTCCTTTTATATCTAAATGCTCTGCAGCAATTGCATCAGGTCTACAACTTCCATTACATATACCACACATCCTGCTTCAACTTCTGCTCAAATTCAGGAGTGCCAAGGTCCTTGAACTACACACCACTGAAAATGCAGTACAACATGCAAAATTGCCTTCCAAACACATTAGTGTGTCTTAAAATCTAAGCTTACAGTTTGGTTTGTGAGGATGAGATTTACCTATACAACTGTCATTAACCTTCGCATATGCTTCGCAATATAAGCCTATAAGCACCTATTAATTTTCTACAAATCTTCTCATCAAATCGATGCAAGTTAATAAACCACAATCTTCTCCTCTGGGTATGGACCTTCTACTTTGTTAACTCCACTCCCAGGGATAAGTTCACTTATCATTTCCTTACTGACAGTCAGCAGACCTGCCTCATTCTTTAGGTCCGTCTTATTCTGCCCAGACCTGTCCCAGTGACACCTTCCTGAAGACAAGGTGGGAGACGGAGGGACGGGGCAGGATTGCTGCCGACAGCAGTTACAGCCACTTGCACCGCCTGGCTGTCTCCATCTCAATGTTGACTATGCCACTCTCTAGATGGCTGTCTGGATGACAAGATAATATTCTTTCCCATCATTTAGAGAAATGTCTTTGAGTCAGCCCTCTCTATACATTTTCACATCCAGATGTTATCTTACTCCCATGGAGCATTCTATCTCCAAGACATCACTTTTCCTCACTCTCCACGGACTCCTACCTTAGCTCTCATTCCCTTCACCCCAGCTTTGCAAACCCCTTCCTTCTGAGCATGACCAAGGCAGAAGGACCTGCCTCTCTGTCCTGGGGCCCAAGTCAGCCCGTATCAGCCCTGAGTGGGCATTACACAGCCTGAACTTGCTGCACCCAAAACATGAAGCACTGGAGCTCCCCTCAGAAATGAGCAAATGATGCATTTTATTAGTCTCCTCAGAAATGGTCAAACTAGTTTAACCTGAATTTCTTTTAAGACAGGCAGCCTGAACAATATATTCACTATGAAAAACTGTAGTGTGAACAGCTAACTTCTAAATTAAAATGTGGAGTTATGATGTGAAGTTTTTTTTTAAACTAGGTTTAAAAAAAGGTCAGTTGGGTATAACACCAGATAATTAATTTTGCTCTCATTAACAGAAGTTCTGACCCCATGCAACCAAATAAAATATAAATGCAGAATACTAGATTTATGCATTTTAAATTACAATTTTGAATTTGAGGAACTGTGTGGCCTAACTTTAAAGTTTAAAATATTTTCTTGATGGACTTAAATTCATAATTCCTCTAATAGAGCAAAGTCCAGCTCCATTATACATGTAACTAACTGTCATACAAGGACCCTCTTGTCTCAGTGGACAGCCTCTAATTTGGCTTCTGGGCTTCATCTGCTTGTTCTTCTGAAAAGGAGGTCAGCTCTCCACAGAACAAATGATACAAACAGTGAATACATTACAGCCAATTTCTTGGATGAGAAGTTCAGATGATAAAAGATTTAAGAAACCTCTTGCATACATAGTGTAACAGATTCCTAGACATGCATAAGGAGATTTAAAAGGTTTTCCATCGTGGCTTGCGATGTATTTTGTACTTAGCAACAACCTCTAGGATAAGCATGTTTCAGTACTTAGCTTCATCAGCACATGATGCATCCAGTTATCCTCTGGAGATAAATTCCCAGTCATTAATCTACATAAAGTTTTATGAAACCAAGGCTGGCACTGGCTTGCACAGTCACTAAGAAAGCATCCAAGAAAATTAAAATACGGTCATCACTCTTGTATTTTTAACCCTACATTTCATGGTAAGATCACTAAATGGCATTTCTTAACCATCTCTTACTGAATGCCATATGCTATCTATAGTTCAACTATCAACCCACTTTTCACTTGAAAATTTTCCTTAAAATCATAATGGGGTGGGTTAAAGTTAACTAAATTTTCCTGCTTATATTAATAAGATTATTAAATAACCATTAACAATACTGTTCAGATGTAAGCTATAATTTAAAATGCTTCAAACTTAAAAAAGAAATCCCTGTCACTGTAATTTCTACAGTATTTTTAAAACAATTCTTTTACATACAGTTATCAGAACAAGGTAATCAGAACTTCTGGTAAAAGTGACTGTTTACACAGAAAAGCAGATTCTCAGCACAGAGCTCTTACCATTTTGTTAACATCCACTGTGTGTATGTACAATGTTCACTTAGCTCTGTGCTGAAAGTGCAAAGAACTCACAAAGTATTCTGATTTGCAGTCAAGAAACGGTGATAGACTTACAGTTGTGAAACTGTTCAAAGCCTTTACTGAGTAAACCCCTTTACTGTTTACACACTGACCATGGCAGGAGTCAAAATAAACCCAGGCTGTAGGCAGAAAGGCAACATTCCAAACTATGTGCTTCTCCCCAGTTTTTAATGAGCTTTGCAAAATTAAACACAGAGGTGTGGAAAAAAAAAATCTAAAGGTGGAAATGTTGTGATAATGTACTGCTTTTGTCTAACACACATGGTAAAAGGCCAAGTTCAGACATCTGAGATGGCTAAGTGAATTGCTCCAATTTTATTTTGTGGCTGCATCTGAATGTTTCTGGAGATACTTCAGTGTCTGTTTTAAAGTTATTTTGTAAAAGATAACTCTGATGCATAAGCCACAGGCTTCAGAATGATAAGAGTTCAACCTTTAAAATCTTTGTCTCATAGAGATATGGAGCACACATTGCTAGTTTCGTCAGTGAGAAACAGTTTTCTACCTTTTTACCCCTGTATAATTAATTAATCCCAGGTCAAAAAATATTCTTGGAGGAGAGCACCAAAAGCAAAATATACTGGCCTGACTGTATTTTGTCTTCCTGGCGAGGGAAGACCATGCTTCTGGGAATCAGCATTTATTTGCATTGCTGTACTTTCTGTTCAATGACTTCATGAGTTCCAGAGCACACAAATAAGTAGACCAATGCACCAGTTTTAAATATTGATGGAATAGGTGTTCCACACTTGGGTAAGGCACATATTGCATAAATTTACCATTAATGAGATTTTCCCCCTCCTAATGACTGGACAACAAATCTATTTTCTTAGTTTGAAAATCCCGTAAATATTTCTGAAGAACTTTAAATTCCAGTCCCTCTCTTTCCCTTCCAAGTATGGCAGTGATGGCATGAGAACACTATAAACTTAAAGCTGTTCTTAAAAGGGTTTTGTAATTCATTAGAATTACTGACATTTAGAGTTGCAGACACCATGCATGCAGTATCCAAAAGCATTCATTTTGCAGGCAGTTTGGAAAGCTGCCATACTGAAGGACAGAGCCATAAAACTGCACTTATTTCTAGGTAAGAGGAGATACGAGAAGTTAAAACTTTTTTTCTTTTGCCATTTAAGATTGTGGACTCGCACTAGAGGAGGTAACTGATGGCTGGATTCATGTTAGATGATGTCAGACGGGGCCATTGTGGTTGCCTTTATGACCAAACTGGTACTGCTGAGGCTGTAATTCTGAATAAAGCATCCTGCCACACACCAGCAACCCTTGCTCCCTCTTTTTCTCTTCCCATCCCTTCTCCTGCTTCTGCAGCTGGCTGTAGGGTCCTGCCCCACTCTTCACACCTACTGTGAACTTCATTACGGTTTCCCACTGATTTAATGTACTAACCCAGAAAAGGACTATCAAGACCCTTTTTGTGAGGTGAGCCAGTTGAACTGGTGTGCGGAAGGAGCCATAAACAACAATTTGAGTTAATGTAAGCATGTGGCTGAGGGCAGACACATCTCTGGAGTAGTGATAAGCTATTAGATTCCCTTACATTATCCCTTTCAGCCATACCCATGTTGCACAGGGCGATGCACTGAGGCCAGCATGAGGGTTTGTATACAGAGCACTTTGTTTATACACACAGCATTTTGTTTGTATACACAGCTGTCCACCAAGGTAAGAAAGGAGAGTGGTGGAGTGCACCAGCACTGCTTTGCTGGTACTGCTTCCAAAACCCAATTCCTGTGTGGGAATTGGTGCTGCAGTTGTACGTGCAAATGGCTATAGCCAGCACAATTCTGCTTTCACATGCCTAACTAATTTGGGAATTAGGAAAGAAAGCAAAGTAGAATAATAAAAAATATGCCTATGAAATATGCCTCTTTCACAGAGATTCCTGCCACTCTCCTCTCAACTTGCTTTTAAATAAGATCCCCAAACATTACATAGCCCAATAAAGTATTTTAATGAAAACCACATACTTTTGTGTGCTTTTTTTGTTGTGCTTTTTCCAGGTACTTTCTGTCACACAGGAAAGGTTTTGTTTCAAAATGCAGTGCTATTTTTATTCACCTACCTGCATAATGCCTCAATAGCATCTCTGTCCAGAAAGTCATGCTCTCGCTTCACTAGAGCAATGTCAATTGGGAAAAGGAGATCTGCAGGAAAAGAAAGATGGAATCAAAGTGACGCTTATTCCCAGTGATGCCTTATTTCAAACAACCAGCTGCCTGCAGCTGAGCTCATCAAGATGCCAGTGATTGGTACTTAGGTAAACACATGCTATCACCTCAAATGCCAGAGGTGTTTCCTTTTCATCTACAAATTTTTGACGTGCACCCTTGATAACTGGAAGTTCATACACAGAATAGAAGAAAAATGATTAAAGCAGAGATGAAACAAGAGGAGATGGAAAAAGGCAAGTGCAAGCTTCCCTATGAGACATTAGAACTGTTAACTAATTCAGGCTAGCTTTATTTAAAACAAATATGCCATCTCCATCAAAGTTCGAATATCTCACATTAAAGAAAAAAGGCCAGTAAATGCCCAAACACTGAAAGAATGAAAAAACCCCCTTGAATCTCCTTAGCTGTTAATTAAGCTATTTACAAGTTTGACACAGTTTCATTAATGAGATATGGCTTGAAACCAAAGCAAGCCAAGATGCGTGGAGACCATACTGCCTCCTCTCCTTAGGAGATTAATTAGGTAAACAACTGGGAGAGTGAGGGGGAGGAAACAATGTTGGCAGAAAGCTGAAATTTACTACAGCTCCGAAGCAGCAAACACATATATATTATTTACTGTACTCCACAGATTCCTGACTGTCATACAGGTCCTGATCTGGCATTCCTTGCACAGCTGAAACTCCCACCCAAAGCTGTTGGTTCTTCAGGGCACACAGAAATACAAGGTCAATCTATGAGCAGACTGCTGCAGTTGCACACAATTTTCCTCATCCAAGTAATTGTCTAGGAATTTTTAAAATTTCTATAGACTGGGAAGAATGAGCTGAAATAAGGGAAAGAATTAGGACTGATATTAATTTCTATAAAGGTATTTTCTGTACTAACAGAAAATGAACCCTATGAAGTCTATAAAATTAATTAATTTCCTATAACAACAGAAGTGAATTCTGTGTCCTCATTCTTATATCATCATAGAATGGTTTGGGTTGGAAGCACCTTAAAGTCCAAGCCCTCTGCTATGGACAGGGACATCTTCCACTAGACCAAGTTTCTCTAAGAAATATCCAACCTGGGCTTGAACACTTCCAGGGACGGGTCATCCACAGCTTCTACAATTGCCTCAGGAATACAAGTTATGACATATTCTGGAAAATGCTAAGAATTCTGTGTTTTCTACAGAAAACTGCAGTTTCAGCAAAGCAACTGGCAAAGGTTCACTGATTAATCTCCCATATTAAATGTGCACAGCATGGGAATGCTCCATATAGGCGACTTCTCAGAACTCTTGTACTATACCCAATTGATTCACAGGTCTCCCCCTCACCATTTTAAGTAAAAGAGGGTGAGCACATTCAACACGTACTTTTCAGCAGTGCTGATGCAAGTTTTTCCACTGGGAAAGTCATATCTTAGAATGTACACAAGAGAAGTGTGAGAACCTAAGTGACAGAGGCGACTTGAAAGAAGTTGATAGTCTGCAAAAGACCATTTTTTTAATGCTTAATCTATGCTACTGCTGGCTTTGTTGCTGCTGCCAGGGGGGCATGCAAAGGACAATGGTATATTGTTTTTCAGTTAGGACAGCTGTCCTTTCAATAGGTGTGGCTGGCCTTGCTCTCACTGCTTCTCTCTCACCTCTGTGTTCTTTTGATGTTAGACAGGACATGCTGCTACAATAAAAACTTCATGTAAGTTTAGAATATCTAGGTAGGGCAATGGTAACACAGGTAGGACACGTTTTCTGAATTCAAGTAATTTATTAGGGGATTTACGACTCAGCATCATAAGAAACACACAAACCCATGTATTCAGCTGAGAGTTTTGTCTCAGTTGTAACAAAGACTGGAAGTACAGTTTCAGCTCCATATCCCAAGAAAATCTTGGCATTTCCATTAGCACAGAAAAAAAAGAAGGAAAGAAAAAATAAAAAATAAAAGGAAATTTAATTTCTGAACAGGCAAAGAAAAGTTTTGCCAAGTGCAGTTTTCAAGAGTGCTATTATCATCTCATATTGCCAATGCAGCTGCAAATCAAAGCTAAACAAGATCATTTTTCAAGGAGGTCAGCTCAGTATTTGCTGTAATTTTCAGCAGTTATCCACTGTAAATAATGAACTTGCTATGCTCGTTCTTACAGGCAGCAGCTGGAGTTTGCTTTGTAAAATGAAGAGGCGGTTAAGAGTGCATAATTTTACTACAATGAAAGTAACATTAAGTGGTATGGGGGCAAATTCTGAACAATAATACAGATATATAAAAAGGATGTCCCACTTTAAAACAAACTGCTCCATGCTACTCTGCATCAGAATGTAAGAAATGTATGCCAAACCCGCAGGTTTCTAGTAGGTTGGAGAGACAATGAAGACAACAGTTCTAATTGAGCAAAATCTTGTAAAAGCAGACATACAAAATTAATTCATCCCAGAGAAGGACCAGTGACTGCAGGAGGCACCCACTACTCTGAGGAGCACAACAACAGCCTGTATGTTCTTTTTCCCTTCACTGTAAGCCTGTGTCTTACTCCAACCCAAACCACCCTGAAAAAGCACACAGGACTTGGGAATCATGAGGCATACAGACGTACCCATGCATATGCCTAATCTCCTACTACTGTTCCATTAGCAGTGTTGGCCAGTGGTACTGTACACAGCTTTCACATTTCCCCAAGACAGGGCTTCTAGCAGTGGCTATGTTCCTTTCTGTTTCAACCAGAGGGAACGTACCACAGTACTAACCTTTACATCTGTTCTACGATGATGTTTAAAAGATTCAGACTAAAACAGAAACCTGAAACAAATTCAAAACTCCTGCGTGCTTCAGAGTCTCTTTGGGTTTGCTACACCTATACGTGTGGTGCATAGCAGAGAGCAGCCCAGTTCCTAGAAGTCACCTTATGTACTGGAACTTTAGTGGTGCCCCTGAATCTCATTTATTGGTGAATATTACATCTTATTATCCAAAAGTTGCTGGGGGAGTATTGAGTTCAGGTGCCTACCTTCATAAAGCTGCGCATACTGCGGGAACCCAGCAGCCCGCAGCCAGTCACAAGCTTCCTTGGCCTCGATTTCTGAAAGAGGACAGAAACAAATCACGCTCTGATTAGTGATCTGCAGAGAAAAAAACTTCCTCTCCACCACTTCTACTACCCCCTCTGCAAAATAAGCAAGGGTTTCCAGAAACTTTGAACTGAGACATGCATTTGCTTATCCCGGTTTGCTTTTCTTCTCGCTATCAAACATGATTTAGATTCTGGAAAGTCACTAACGCTCAGCTGCTATTTATCAACAGCTCATCATTTTAATAGTAAGAGAAACTGGCACAAATGAGAACTGCAGCAGTTATGGATTATCCTGTACAGTATTCGTTAACACTAGAAAAAAAACCATCTGCAATCAACGTGAGCAGCGTTTGTCCAGCAAATCTTATGGTTCTCTTGGCACAACCACTTTGTCTTGACAGAAATTCCTTGCAGAGCTCGCAATACTGTGCACTTTAACACCTCGTAGGCAGTACTGACAGACTCAAGCCCAAGAACAACTGACACACTGTACTGCAGCTCACTCAAGCACATATTTCTACCCAACAAGAACCTAGTTTCATTGGAAGTCTACAAGGTATTTATGAGTTACTTGGTATATTACAGGAAGGTTTCCCTCACTCTGCCCGAAACAGCATGCCACAGAATGAAATTATTCACCCACATATGTGTTACACTGAAAGAAAAGAATATTAGTCTGTGAATAAACCACATATAAATGCATTTGCTACTTAATACAAGTAGAGGTAAAGAATATGTTATCCTATCAGCTCAAACTAGGAAAATATAAAAGGTACTTAGGGTATTCACCAAGTGTTGAAAATATGGATTGGGCTAATTATGTTCTTTACAAAGTTCAATATAGTGCTACTGGGAATTTATCTCCCTGCTTAGAACTGATCAAACAAGCAATGAGAAATCAGAAACCATTAAAGTTTGTCTGGCTTTGATTATACTCACTGTTCCTGACAGACCAGGAAACAAAAGCTTCATTATGCACATCTCAGTACACAATTTTGCCACCTACTTGGAGAGGATACTGTGGCTACCTGCTGCAGAAACCATGTGTAAAAGGCCCCGCTCAGAATTGCTCCAAATGCAGGTTACTGCATACAGGGCATTGAAAAACCAAACACAATGTAAGTAAAACATCACAAGATTTTGTCACACTATGAAATATTCCTAGTGAGATATAGGTACACAAAATTGGATGAAATGGCAGGCACATTTTAGTGTCTCCAAAATGATGGCAATCCCCCTCTCATTTTCCAAATTGCTACAATACTGTTAAAATATTTGTGCTTTGCCAGACTACTTTGCTAAGACACATATCCAAACCAAGGGGTTAAGGTGAGCCAAAACACAACATTCCAGATAAATAAACATCTAAAAATCCACTCCTGTGGAAGGCAGGACAAGCAGGCATTTGTGCAATTTGTGTTTGCTTCACCTTTGGGTTATGGGACCACATGAGAACAAGCACGTACAGACATATTGACTTAGCTACTGATTAAGAAAAGGCATTCTTCAATTCCAATTGCAAACGATAACAAAGTTTTCCTTAAGTATTATTTCAATTTCAGTATGCTAAGAAAATATGTGGGAATTTAATAAAGAAGAAAAAAAATCTAAAATGGATTTGAAACTTGTTCTAAAGCAAGAACAAACAAGATGATAGATTAATACTTCAGAAGTGATTAAATAGCAAAGTAAAAAATCTGCAGCTAGTTTTTAAGTGTACTTAAAATAAAATGCAGTATCTTATGAGTCACATTCTGCAGAATTGTCTGGATTCAATGAGAATTTTACTTGATTTAAAACCAAGGGGGAAAAAAAATTATCCTAGATAACAAGCATTTGCCAATAAATGCAAGGAGATGCTTGCAGTGCAATTGAAAAAAGTGCCAGATTCCCTACTACTACAGGCAATCTTCAATGACTTTAAATATTTGTTCACAGGTGCTTTACTGAGCACCCCAGGCATATGACCTGTAAATGATTTCTAGAGCTAGGAAATTATGAATATGCATTCACTGAACTTTTTTCATCATTCTCTACAGAGGCTCGGTGTATCTTTTCTGCATATGTATATGCCAATTATGTGGAAGCTACATTTTACAGGCACCCAGCTCTCATGTGACTAAGGGATTTTCAGAGCATATTTGCTTTCAAAATACCTTTGTGAATCCCCCAAGAAGTTTAGGCAATGAAACACCTAAGTTTTTCCTATCTGTCCACAAGAATTGAAGAGAACAATAAAACACAACGAAACACCTGTCCATTGATTAGGCTATGTAAATGCCTAGGGCTCCCTACGAGACACTGCCAAGTGTTTAAAAGCCATATTTGCCCCATTTTCACAGGGCAAGTTGCAAGTCCTGTCGCAAGCCCTGGGAGGGCAAAGGGTTGCAAGTTCTGTTGCAAGTCCTTGAAAGGGTGAAGGGTTTTGAGCACTGTCTTGAACTAGGGGCCAGGGAGTGCCCTGAGGCCAGGGCTCTCTCCCTGTCACCTCACCCACCCAAAGCATGGGTAAGAGGAAGAAATGATGTTACGGGTGACAGAGTGGAGGCGGGACCTAAAAGAGTAGCTCCTATTGTTCAACTCCAGTTGGCCAAACTCAAGATTCCTCCTAGACTGTACTACAATGTGGTTTGACAAGATGAAAGGAAAGGTAATTTTTTAACCCAGCTCCCCTATCTCAACCTTGCTGGCTACTGATGAGCTAGAGTATGAACAAAACTGTGTACGTGTGTGAAATTCAGACAAATCAAAATATAGTCAGAGGGAGATTCCAGCCCAAGGTACACTGAATAAACTGCACAGAAAGCCGAGTACACTGAACGAGTTTCCTTAAATGAAGAGATACAAACTTAAACAGCTGAGAGCTTGTCTAGGTAAAAAGTTCATTACCGCAGCTTACCTGGAATCTGTGTTTGAGAATAAAACACATTGGTTAAACCTGAGGTTCCAGCCAAATCATTTAAACTACCCTAGAGGAAGAAACTCATTCCTACAATTTCCAAACTCCAGCTTCCAGCCCAGCAGCATTAGCCCTAGGACTCTTGGTTTGCTAGCTGTCAGTTTCATATCCAAGTGGACATAAGAATATTTACGTGCAAGTCCTTGTCATCATGATCAGTGGCAATCAAGGTAATAAGAAACTAAAGAAAGAAAAACAGGTCTTCCAGAATCAGATTTTCCAGCAACTTCTAAAAACATTTAGAAGGGACACAGCATTCAATAGCCTTTGTTCAGTATCCCAGGGGATGTAGGTTACAGATAATTATCTGAGCTATGAACTCACTGTGAAGCACAGCATTTGGTTGGCTGCGGCCAGCTGATAGCCACAGGGAGGAGAGGAAACTTGCAGAGGAACTCTACAGTGCTTTCCAACCTATTTTAAGAAAGTCCTACTTCAGCCACAATTTGCAAAGCCATTTCTGATGACCGGGCAGCTGAAGCTGATAAGCCACTGCAGGCAAAGGACTGGTCTCACTCTCTCCTTCCCACTCCATCCCTGCAGTGCCACTTCCTTCCTGAATCAAACAGCCTTGCCAGTTAAAACCTCCACAATAAACTACCATTCAGTATAATTCCAAGTAAGAAATGTATGTGCAGCTTTTCAGACGTGCATCCTGTGCCCTCCCCCAGCAGCAGGAGGTTCTTGTATGAAAAACCGCTGGCAAGAAAGAAATTGTCCTATTATTTTTATAAGTCCTGATACAAAAAAACCAAAAAAACAAAACAAAACAAAACAAACCACCAAAAGACCCAAAACCAAAACAAACAAAAAAACCCACACCACCCAAAGAAAAAAAAAAAAAAAAAAATCCAAAACAACAACAACAGCAACAACAACAACAACCCCCCCCCCCCCCCACCAAAACGAAAACCTGAAAAACCTCTTGGAAAGTAAAACAAAACAAATTAACTGCCCCCGCCCCCCCCCAAATCCCCCCAAACCCCAAAAAGAAGTACAATGAAGCCTTTATTCTCGGTGTCGTGTAAGCAAACAGGCAAATTCGTTAAAGAGGAAACAGGAAATTTTTATTGGATACAGCTTTATTTGTTAGTCTGTTTTACAAAGCAGTCCTCCATGCTCAAATCAAGGGTAGGAGTTCCTTTTGTGTGTGGTTGGGAACCATTAGTCCTTATTTACCCACTTCCAGAGGGATTAGGAGAACTCAATTCTTCCCCAGAGCAGTAAATGAAAATGGAAAAGTCTAACTTCCTTTTTTGTTAAACTTTGGTTAATCTCGGTTCCTGACCTTGTAAGTTTGCAAGTTTCGACCTTCAAAGTAAAAACATCTCAATTAACACCTTGTCTGAAACTGCAGTTGCAGAAGGGAGACCTGTAAGATGTCTACAGTCTTTTGTTTAATACCTTCCCTCTCATAGAAAAGAAAAAAACAGACAGAGATGTGCAACAATGTTCTTTCAGAAAAAAAAAATAATCATAGCAGTCCAGTAAAGACAGCAACAACATTTACTTTCATTCTTCTTTTTCACTTCCATGAAATAACATGCAATTTAAACACTAGCTCTTTCAGGGCCTTCAGGACAAGGTGCAAAGCAGATGTATCTTTGTACAGTCATGCATTGACTCAATTTTCACCTAAGTGCTAAACATCTTATGAACAGTTTTTCCAAGCAGATGGTTTCCTCTTGCCTCGATTCAGACACCTCTACAATCATATTAGCACCTCCACACATCAGTTCTACTCATCTCACCTTTTGGTTCTGTTAAGAGAGAAGCTCGTAAAAATCTGTAGCGAGACTGGTAAAATCAGCACAGTCAAAATCAAACTGCAGAAAAAAATGGACTTCACTACTGAAGGTTCACTTCAATGTCATACATAACAACTTGGGTTTTTTGAGCTTCTTAACTGCATCTTGGTCTTAATTTTTAAGTAAATTATTCCAGTTGAAATTCACTATTTGACTTTTTTCTCAGAAGAGAAAAAAACCCCAAACAAACAAACAAAAAACCCCAAACCAAACCAACAAAACAAAACAAACCCCCAAACAAACAAAAAAAACGTTGTAGAAATCGAATACAATCATCTTCCTAAATTAGCTTGCCGGAGAGGCTCTCCCATACAGTGCAGAGAATGATTCCAGATTTTCATGAAAGCTGGAGACGAACACACTATCTTCTTACTCCATAAACTATTTGTATGTTTGCTAAGGCACAGAGGAGCACATGAAGCACACAGACCACAAAGGATTCTTCCCCATCCAGGACTTATGGTCCAGTTTAATGGCTGCAAGTGGCTGGCATGCTCTTTCTCTGTCTATATCAGAAATCGCCTCTCCCTACATGTCATGTCCCTCTGAAACTTCTGCTGCTTTGCAAAATTTTTGTTCAACTCAAAAACACTGTCCTGAGCTATTATGAAACTCGACATCATTCATGATCATATTTTTTAAGACCAGCTGTGGTATATGTGAGAAATATTCTTGTTTGGATAGAATTCCACGCCCCAAGTACACGCAATCATTTTTCCTTGTGCTTGAATTTCATCCCTGACACGTGAATTGTGTTCCCAACATTAGACCTGATCAGACTATCCAACCACTCAGTCCACAGATACATGAACACAGATGTGAAATCTGAGACAAACCGGGGAAATAACTGCACTCTGGCGGCTGTCTACAAATGAGCCGTCCAGGCATTGAAAATGATAAATCAGTTCTGCGTAATGTCATATGCCCGCAGCCCTTTAAAGCTGGGACAGTATGACTGACTTCCTAAGAGTAAGCCTGTTACGTGTCCATGGCTTCAGATGGTTTTCGCTTTGAAGATACGCGACTGTTGCTTGAAAATAATTAAATTCCTTCTCATAAATCAATTTTTTCTCGAACTTGCATTGTTAAATATTCCTTAGGCAGTATCATTAACTTAGTGCTCCACAGCTTTCAAGAAAGGAGCACATAGCAAGGACTACAGAAAGCAAAAATATAATTATTGAAGAACAGCATTTTATAAGGATAATGCTCTCAAACACAAACTTGGGAGGTTTGTCAATAAATGTTCAACCACTAAAAACTACATCATTCTGAAAATCCTGTTAAAAGCTCTTGCCAAACTTTTAACACATTTTGAATTTTTTCTGCTTCTAAGAGAACAATCTAATCTTATACAAGTGTTGTAGAATAACAGTCTAACAAACACATTCGGTCCTTGAAGGTTGCATTTCTAGAAGAACCAGTGAGATCAAGAGAATATAAAGCACAGCTTTTGAACTGATTATGAGCTTGCACATTCTGAAGTGAAAGCTAACAACCTTCCCAAGAGAGTAACTTTCCTCCTTTCACCTTCAAAGTGCAAGCTACATTTCGCAATTGCAGCTGCCTTTTTTGATCCTGTGCTCCTATATTTCACTGTGCTTCCATTTGCCTTCTACAGTCAAATGATACAGGCTGTGACCTCCACTTACTGTTGCCTGCCTCAGCAATCAATTTAAGCCACTATGGATGCATGTACAATTTTAAGAAAATACCTCATTAAAAACTTTCAGAGGGATGGGGCGAGAGGAACTCAAATTCTTGAGGGAAACCATATATGACACCAAATATATACACTGCTTTGTAGTCACAAAACCCCTAGAAACAGTGATGAATGTTACTCAGATCTTCCACAACTATATGATGACGACTAAAAAAATATTCTTTGTGTTGTCTCCTGCTGGCTTTGGGTTAAACTAGAGACTGACTGGCTTTTTCAAGTTACAGAGCCTTGAAGCAAGACAGTAACTATGCAGTGGATGTTATGTATAAACCACAGGACACTGGGAGAAGAAACAGAGTATGTTTGGAATTTGTGTGGGAACAGATGAAGAAGTAAGGAAACAGATGTTTAAGATCATATATTGATGTTTTCTCTGAAAAAAAAAAGCAGGAAGCTTGAATACCCTTTTTTTTTTTTTTGTCAGCAGAACTTTTGAAAAAAGCAAATGGCTGTTACTTCCACGGATAGGATTTAAGTTTCTTTATTTCCTTATTGGTGAAAGCTTAAAAAAAAAGAATATGACTAGTTTCCAGAATATCTACAGAGGTATGTTGGCTGTATGTATTTTCTTTCCCAACTATACCAAATTACAGAATATAGTACTTCTAATTGCTCACTAATACTCTTGCTATCACAGCAAGCACAATACTGCTTTTGTGGATCAAAATCTAATTATTAAACTTGGACCTCTTTTTCACAGTCTTCAGCATATCAAAATCACTTCAGAACTTTTACAGCTCAAAATATAAAAAGAGAAACAACACTGAAAATATTTCAAACATTCAGAGATTGAGCCAACTCTTGTTAAAATCAATGGGAGCATCCATAAATATCAGAGGACTTAACTAGGACTCTCCCAGTGTGGATCTGTGGGTCTCTAAAATCCAAGAAAACTTTTGCAGGAATAAATGGGGTCAGTTTCACTATTTTTGCCATGGGGAGAAACCCAGGTTTTCATCAGAGCACAAGGAAGGACAGTGCCCAATGGCAGGAGGTCAGAGAAGGCAAAACCACCACTTCTACAACTTGCCCTGGCTGGCAAGAAGAGGTCCTTCCCTCTATCAAGAGGACCAAGCACAACTGATTAGCTCTGAAAAGCACCAAATCAACATAATTTTGGGATCTAATAAAGGGCTACTGAAATAAAGGATATTTCCCATGTGTCTGTCAAGCCCTTTCCATATACACTCTGTAACAGATTGCAATTGCTGCTTATTTTCACACCATTAAATATGCTTCTAGATGCCCAAGGTTAGCTGCTTTATTCCTTGTTGAAGACTTTGGGAAAGCGTGTTCTAGGACACAAAAGAATAATCACAATTCCTGGTTTACACTTCAAGTTAATAATTTATTCCTAAATCGGTTTTTGTTTTGTTGATGTTTTGTTTGTGTTATTTGTTTGTTTCATTTTGAGCATATAAGGAGAATTAGGAAAGAAATTTAAAAACCAATGCGAGCTGAAGATAAAAACTAACTTTGTTTAATCAGAAAACTATAGCTTGATGTGGCAGTTTTCCTGTCAAGTAACAACTCTTTTTATAGGTTAAAGATGGTCTTCTCTCATCTTGTTTTTAAGAAGGTTCTCAGATGAAGAGGAACAAGGTGTCAAGTGACTTAAAAAACCCTCAAGAAATAATTGGGCACGTGGGTTATTTATCTGGCCTGCTTAACGCAGGGTGGTCTTGGAGGAGGATTATTTGGGGCAGAGAAAGCAGTTAGTCAAATCCTCTGATGGAGGTCATGTTGACAGATTCCAGAGTGAGAAACAAATCCTCCTCCAAAGAGTGGGAAATGGAAGATGACTTTATCCTTCTCTTCTCTCAGAAATGACTTGGTTAGCATGACCTTTGAGAACATACTGAAGGACAAACATTAACCATTGCTACTCCCAAGGCCAGCATTAATATCCTCCGATTGCCCCCGCCTGCAAGCTCGTGGTGGTACGCAAAACTCAGCTAAAGGCTCATCCAGCCCCAGAGGGAGGCGAGGGTGAGTAGGCTCTGCATGACAGACACTTCATCTAAAAGAGGAACAGAATGTGGGCTACCTGCTCAGATCTAGGAAATAGCAATGCTGTAAGAACTGAATTGGCTCAATAGCTCATACAAAAGAAAACAGATTTTCTAGACGGTTACTTCTTTGAGCTTGTTAAGCCTCAACCTCAAAACTACCCACGCATGTAGGAAGAACTGTATGGAAGAATGACTACATCACAACCATTTACAGCTATCCTCATTGATGATCCAGCCCCCAACTACATCCTAGTGATACAACACTAGATACAAAATATAAGTGGCAGGGAACAGCCCAGCATAAGCCAATTGCATGACAGACAAATGCATTCTTCCCTGATGCAGAATAAAAGACATAAACACAGATTTTTCCGAAGCAAATATCACTATGAATGTCCTGCTTTCAGATATTAGAGACAGTCACAGTATTGTCTGTGATACCGCATACTCGAAAATGCTTCTCTCAGTACAAGATCTAATGGTCACATTTCATATGGATGGAAGAAGAAGGGAAGTTAAAACAGATCATGAAGCTTTACACTGGAAAGCTTCTTGTATCTTATGTGCACAGGAAATCTGTTCTTAGAACTCATGGAGAAGAGAGGGAAGGGTGGTCAGCAGAGCATCCAATTCTGTGGGTCCACAGGGTCACAGAGAGAACATCCCCATAATGCAAAACTGTGACTGGGGGGCAGGGCATGTCTTTTTGTTAACCCTGAAATATCAGTAAATTACAAGAACAGGTCTGGGAATGTCAAACTGCATCCACCACTGGCTTCAGCAAATGTCTTTCATGCATCTCCTCAGGAATCACTCTAAGTACAGACTACTGCATTTGAATAGAAAGATTTAGACAATTGTAAAATAAATATATTTAAACCCAATTCTATGGAATTCTGCACCCTTTTAAACTTTAAATGCCCCAAAAGAAATAAGTGAGACATCCTATTGTGTCTTTATTAGGAGAGAGACCAGAAATTTTTTTTCCTGATCCTGTCTCACCTACCACAGTCCTTCCCAAGGGAAACAAATACTACAAAATATTTGAAAGAATATTCACCCTAAGAAATAAAAATTCTTGTCATGGTCTTCTAAAGGCACCAAAGTAGTTCAGAATGGTCTGCAGTATTATCTGTAACTTTCAGATGATGAAACTGAGTGAATTACAACTATCTGGCTAAGTTATTCTCAACTCTCTTTTGGTTCTGCCAGTTTTGCCAGTGGTATACTGTACTAGCAGATCTACTGATTTCAAAGATGCTGAGTGGGATAGGGTAGCACTGTCAGCAAGAATGGCAGAGTAAAAAGAAGCAGAAAGTTCCAATCACAACCCAGTCCTGTGCCCCTTTCATGACAATTGCTCATCATTGAAGACAGAATTTGTTTTTCTCCTCAAATAGGAGAAAGAGGGAAAGTAGACGAGAAAATAAAAAAAAAAAAAAACAAAAAAAAAAACCCACACAAAAAACCACCACCACCACTAACAAAACCAAAACAAACACAAACAAACAACCCCTCCCCCCCCCCCCCAAAAAAAAAAAAAAAAAAGAGACCCCCCCCCCCCAAAAACACAAACAAAACACAAAAAGCCAAGAAAAAAAACTTGGCAAAAAACTTTGGACATCAAAAAACATGCAAGAAAATCCTGATACCCTGCACCATTCAGAATTACTGATTGCTTAGGTACAAACAAGAAATATGCATGGAATTGCTGAAATTACGAATATTACTGTATATCGACACTCACTACATTACTGTAGAAAATACAGAATTTTGTAATCGGTTCACCTTGAAACACTGAGATTCAAACTGTAAGAAGAACAATGATACCCAAAGAATATATATAAATTATACAGGGCACCATCTCTATTTAGTGGAGATGAAACCAGCAAATTCTCTGCTAACTGCATATCATTTGATTGCTGTAGTTCTATAACATACACAAGGAAGGGGAAACATCTGAAGTTATTTTTATTTCTCCAAGTCTTCTGGCTATACTGTATGAATGCTAGGGTGGGTCTGGCATTGTCTAAAATGTGTCAGGGTCCTTTTGCATAGCCTCATTTCCTTCTTCCTGTCGCTAGGAAGGATAGTTAAGCATGAAAAGTGCTTGTTTACAGTACAGGACCATCCTGTTAAGCACATGAGTTCTCTTCCTCTGTCTCTTTTTAACCACTGAGGGTGCATTGTGTTTATGCTCAAACCAGTAGCACAACTCCCATCAGAGGAGAATTGGAAGAGAAGTCTGAATCTCCCAAGAAGCCCAAACATAACATACTCTGGTATTCTGCCTAGAAAAAAAAACACTTTATAGTGCAAGCTGCATCTCTAAATATTTGCAGAACTCGTAAATTCACATGCCTCAAACAAACCACTGCCTAGAATGTAATGAATCAGAAGAACCAGAAAAGTAAAACCAAGCCACCTCATCTCCTTTTTCTAGGAATCTTAATATAAACATTTGAGATTAGTGCATGAGTACAACTACAGTACCTTTTTTCTACCAGAGGCAAAATACACTGGGCACTTGTGAGTTTCCATGAGTAGCATCAGTCTTCCTCTCTGGCCCAGCACGGCCCGACTCAAGAATTAAAAATCCTAGACTGAATCTAGGTGATTCAGACTACTAGACTACTGAGAAATAAAACCAAATAAAACCACCAGATACGTTCTTGCTGTTAACTACCACTTAGAAATTACATTTTATGACATGTAGGAAGTTTAAGCCTTATGGTGTTTAAAACAATGCACTTTTGATTAAAAAAAGTATCAATTTACTATCCAAGTTATTTTAAAAGAAGATGGGATCACAAAGTCCTAGAGGCCACAAAAGGTAGCTCCAAATACTCTGATTTCTATGAACTTGTAGGCAAAGAAACTTGTCAAAACAGTATCTACATCTTCTCTTGTATATACTGTATTCTATAGTCAAAGAATCTCAGTCCTAATTACAATCCCATCAGCTAACTGACATAGTAACCTAAACCCATTAATCTGAGAGACATCCATCCCACTTCCTGGCCATCTGAGCCTTTTCTTTTTGTTTTTGTTGCTTCTACTGTAGATGCAGAGCAGGATGCCTAGAGGACAGCAGTAATCATACCTGAGAAGACAAGACAGCAGGCTACAGCTGCAGAATCAACAGACACACCTAATACCAACTCCATGTGCTGGCAGCCAGCAACAGTCTGCTTGCCAGGCAGATGCTGAATCAGTCTGGCACTGAGCTGTTGACAGATTCATACTCAGAGGCTCATAAGAAATCTGCCTATTATCATCCTTAAGTTCACTACAAACAGCCTTAAAACATAACCTGACTCAGAGAACTGTTACTGAACTGCTGTTAGGAATTTCTTGATCAGGGCAGGGCAATTCAAACAGATCACATTTACTCCTGTAAAAAAACAAAACAAAACAAAACAACAGTAAAAACATCTATAATTGATGGCTAAGATAAAATTGCATTCCGCAATCTTTCAATTCAGGTATGTTAAGGACTATGACACATCAGGCAGAACCTTCCGATTTAGTCAAATACATTGTTTAAATGCAGTTATTTTTTCTAATTTTCCCAAAGAGAATATGAGGGAGCAGAAAAGCCCGAAAGAAACCTGTTGTACCAATAGTAAGTGCCTTGACTGGCAACAGAACTCATTAGGTTAATGGCAACACATCGCTCAACAACTTCACAGTCTCGGTGGAACTAGGTCCTTGCTGTGGTTTGCAGAGAAAGGGAGGGTGACATGGAACGTAAAACTGACAGACTGGAAAACGGCATCGCCTTTCTGTTTTCCTCGAGCAGGGAAAAAGGAAAAGGGGGGGTAGGGGTGAGCTCGTCTGGCAGGAGGTGCTGCTCCTCCACCGGGATCAAAGCCGCCGGGGGTGACATCAGGGCTGGCCACCGCCGCACGGGGGGAGCGGAGCCACCGGGCTCCTGGAGGCCATCGGGCTAATTACGGAAAACTTCAAAAGGAACTCGACGGTTCCCGTCTCGCAAGGACTCCCAGAAAACAAAAGAAAAAAACAAAACAAAACCACCCAAAACAGAGAGAGACGAAACGGAAAACAAACAAAACAAAAAACCCACCGAAAAAGAAAGATGCAGCACGGTGATCTTCAGGGAGCGGCCGCACCCCGAGCAGCGCTCCGCGCCCGCGGCACCCCCGCACCTCAGCTCCTGCGCTTATGTTAACCCTTTCGGCCGCGCTTCCGAGCATCCGAGCACAGCCGCCGCGGGCGCTCCCCAGACACAGAAGTAATGTCGGGCTCCGGCAGCGCTCCCGTCTCACCTGGGGCTGCTGCCGCCCCGACGGCGCTTCTCATCTGCGCACACGGACGGGCGGCGGGGCCACGACCCGCGGCTGGGGGCGCACCGCACCGCACCGCAGCGCGCCGCACCGCGGGAAGGGGCAGCCGCCCGCTGCCAGCGCTCGCTTCCCGGGGGCCGCGGGATAACGCGAGCGGGATCCCGTCCCCCTCCGCCCCACGCGCTGCCCCCACGGCACCCTCCGGCAACGCCGGCCGCGCCGCGCGGAGCCTGCGCCCCCCGGCGCGCAGCCGCCACCCCCCAAAACGGGCCGGGAGGGGATCCCCGAGCTTACGTGTGAGGATCATGGTCTCCGCCGGCCGCGGTGGCTCCGCGGCACTGCCTGCGGGGCCGGCTGGCTGCGTCCCTGCCTGCCCGCCTGCCTGCGCGGCGGCGGCGGCTCGCAAGTGACACCGTCCCGCGGAGCGGCGCAGCGCCCGCCCGGCCCCTTCACCGCCCCCGCCCCCGGGGCCGCCCCGCCCCCGGCCCGCTCCGCTCCGCGCCCCCCCGCGCCCGGAGACCCCCGAGCGCGGGCACGGGCACACGCCGGGCGTGCCTGGCCGCGGCCCCTGAACGCCAGAGCGGCGACAGCCCCGGCACAGCGCTCGCAGCCGGGCGCACGCTCGGGCACGCACATGAACGCGCGCACACACAGGCGCACCTCTCCCCTGTCCCTCCACTGCTCGTCTGGGGAGTCCGGGGGAATTTCAGAAACCAAAGGTAATGCGGTAAAAGACGACATTAAGCCTTCTGTGCCTTTTGTTCCTTTGGTTTTTGATGGCTGTCAGCTCTTGCGGTGGCCAGGTTCACAAAAAGCAGCGAGCAAAGCTCTCAATCCTTTTTCCAGGAAACACAGAGAAAGTTGACTGAAAAGGCATCGTGGCTCCTCGGTGTTACAAATTGGAGGGGTTTGGAACGGCCTGAGCAGCCCAAGGCATGGGGGATGCTGAGCCTTCAGCCAGAAGCAAGCCGTGCAGGGTGGCCAGGGCATGCCGGTCCCTCCCTCTCTAGACATCGTGCCGAGGAGCACTGTGAAATTTTAGAATTCCTGAGCACCAGCAAAGTCTCAGTCTGAACCTGGACGAAAAACAAGTGTTTTTTTCTTATGGGGACTACAGCACAGTGATAGGCAAGTCTTGGAGATAGTGAAGCAAAGCCTGGCTTCATAGCTCTGTGTCTGGGAGTTGCTTCTTACACCACTTATTCCACTTTATAATTTGCAAAGTTTTTTTGAATGCATGTTGCTTGGTTGACGCATTCCAGACTGTCAAATGGCACAAACCAGGTACTTTTGAGCAGCTGCCAAACTATAAGCATGGAAAAAGGTATTGTGAAAATTTGAAAATATCTGGACCCTGTCAAAGATTGTGATTGGTTCATTTTCTTCCAAGCCAACATCATATTTTATACTCACTGGTGTTATTCTAATGTTCAGTTGTCATTTCTGCACTATGAATACAGATATAAAGTATACATAATGAGATGCTTGAGCTGACAATTTCCTGAAGAATAAACATCTCCCGCTTCTCAAGGCTGCAAACTGTGGCCAGTTGGCCATTATTGTGTTGTTTCTGGAAACCCCTACACAGCTCTAGGCCATTAATTTACTTGAATAGCCCAGAAGAGGATGAAAATGCACTATATCTTTGAGCTTAACTTTACATAAATTACCTGCTTAATCAGTTACCTCTTCGTATCTAACCTGGCTCATGCACTTTTTAGCACAGCCATGTTTACCTTCATTTTGAAGGTTTCTGGTAAGGTCAGGATATATGTTTATTAGATAGTTCAGGAACGTAAAATGTTAATTCCTAACTCTAGCATGGGGAAGACAGACATATGCTATGCCCCAGCTGCTGAGCAGCCAAAGTAATCCCAATCTAATTGGCTTTCTGTGTGTATTGTCTTTCATTTTATGCAGTTGGTAGACTAGAAAGTGTCAGGACTAGAAACTAGTCCTGACGAGATGAAATATCCTGTTTGCATATTGTGTGTGTGATTTTCAGTCTGAATTTCTGGAGGGGAAAAAAAAAAAAAAAGAGAGAGAGAGAGAGAAGAAATTTCTCCAAATAGTATCCTTTAAAGGGAGGGGAGAAAAAAAAAAGAAAAAAAAACTACCAGAAAGATATAGGGAAAAATTGCAATAATAATGTTGGAACCAGGAGACCACCAAGTGTCAATTTGATACCCTTTGTATGTAAAAATCAGGGTTTTTTCCTGTAAACACAAACTGCCTAGGCTGCTTCCTGGACCAAGCCTTCATTTTGTATAGGAAGCTTTTGTGTAGGACCCACAGGAAGCTTTTGAAAGAGGAGAGAATGGACTTCACAGAAAAAATGGGAAAGGTTGGGAGAACTTGGGTTTGTGAAAGGGAACAAAAAAAATCTAAATATAAGAGGAGATGTGTACAATAGTGAAGAAAAATCCAAATTGAGAAAGTTGTGTGATAGTTGCATATCAAGAATTTGAAGTCAGACTCTCATTTGAGGATTCTGAGAGGGGTGAGTGTTAAGATTGGTGAATACTTGACAAATGTGTCCCAGACAAAGAAGATGGGAAATGCAGTAATTAAATCAAGGATTATCAATCTCCTCTCTACCACTTTGTTAAATAGCAAATGAATGCTATTTAATGATGATGCCGACAATGAAACACTATGTTTGTGCTTTAGTTCAGCACTCCTATTCTACTTGTAAATCTAATTATCTGCCACGGTAAAGGAGGAATCTCCATCCTCATTCGGTGTCTGCAGCCATGTCAGAAACAGTGACTTTTGTGATGGAGCAGTCTGTCTGTTGGGATCATTGCTAAATAGATGCTGGGGGATTATCACTGACCTGGATTAGATCCTTGCTGGTAATCTAAAAGAGAAAGGCTTTGATTGTAGTTTGTTATCAACCGCCAAGACACACAGTCACTGGGGCTTGCATTTTAACTTGGAATTCTGTAGGGCTGCTTAAGCAGGCATGTTTTTGGAGCTGAAGCAAGGCACCAGTCTCGAATTTGCTGTGAAACGTGCTCAGAGGAGCATTCCATCTGAGGCATGGGTGTTTAACAGGCTACAACCACCCTAATCACTGATCCGCCTTTAAAGAGTGTTGTGAAATCAGGAGAGCTTTGGCCTTTAATATTTTTATATCTTTATCTCTCTGGCTATTCAAAGAGCAGGCAGCTGCCTGACAGACACAGGATTTTGGAAGTAGCCTGCCTAAGAGGATTGTTTCTGTGGAGTACTGTTATCCTTGATGCAATCAATGAGCTCTTGCTGGATGGTAAAGTAATTGTAAAGGGTTGCCGACAGGCACAATTACTCAGTTTAAAAGGTGAATTCTCCTTCTGTTGTAACTGCATAAGGGAGTGATTTGCAGGAAGGCATCTAATAATAAGGACTTGATTGTCCTCTGCTTTCCCTCCCAGGCCCAAATGCCTTAATGGTTAACTGTACCCCTGTCATCCTTCTAAATAGTGCAGTACACAGAGAAGTTCCAATTCACAATTGGTCAACTGACCTGCTAGTACAAACACAGGATTGTCATGACTGCAATTCTAAATGCTAGTTTTAATATCCTCTTAGCAATGATAGATTATGGGGCAGTTTCAAACTAAGTTTCCAGGCCTCTGGTTCTGGGCTTGGATTCCCTCTCGACTGGGGTATATTTGTATGTACTATTTCCACAGTCCAAAGGACTTTCATGTTCCAACCATTGTCAGTGAAATAACTAAGCCTGAATTTTCTAGCGCTTGACTTTACCTAAAGTAATTACTTGAAGTCTGTAATTGTTCAGGCCTCTTGACAAAGAGTGTTTGCACTATCACTTTGTAGAGATAAGTGATACTAACTGCCTTGCTTCCAAAGAAGACATGATTTCACCTACTCGAGAATCACAAAATGAAAGAAAGCATCTACCCAAAATCCTTTTTAACAAAATGCATAGTAAATTCACTATATTGCACAGAGGCGCTGCTCTACAGCATGTAATTTATGGGCTCTCAGCTCTAGAAATCTTCCTGTAAAAATGAACACTATTATAAATGTTACCAGCCTGTCATTTATATTAGACTTGTAGCTGATCCCAGGCAACATTCAGCTGGGTGTTCCCCCCCTTTTTTTTTAACAGTAAAAACAATAAAGAAAATTACCCTTGCCTTATTCTTTGTGGTCCATATAAGCAGCTATTTTAAAACAAGAGGTATTAGCTCTGTACTTCTGCCTACTTTTGAATGCCATCAAACACTGTGATTTCAACAGTACAGGGTGGAAATGAAATAACCAAGTTCACACTGTATTTAAGTAAGACTATTCTATAAGGGCACAACAGACTAAGAAACAAAAATAGAATTAAATTGACAAAGATAGAATTAAATTGACAAAGATACAATTTGATAAATATGGGAAAATAAAATAGGGGAGAACATCAGTATTTTCATTCCATTTTAAACAGAGAGGGTAAGCTCTTTAGCTTGTGTGAAATAACATTGATTTATGGAAATTGGTGGAATATAGGGTAACTTTCTCATATTGTGGTTAAGATGCTGTCACAGGTGAAGGTTTATTTTTAAAGACTGCAAAATCTTCTGCTGTCAGCCTTCCCTTCAATTAACAGCTATATTTTTAACTTAAAAAGTTGATCTGCCTTTGCAAAAATAACCAAATAAATTTAATGTTCAAGACAGTAGGGAAAGTAGGTAAACTAAATCTTATCTAGAAGAAGTGCTTAGAGAAGCATAGTTAGAATTGACAACCTGTGATGAGAGCTCAGAGATGATCCAGAGTAAGTGTAAGGCTTGTGGCACATAGAAGTCCTTCTTCCTTAGATTTAGAAAAAATCAGAGTAACTGTACTATTACTGATAAAGACAGCATTCATAATCGCTGCTTTACAAAAAGTAATCTGAACCTGAAATTATCAGGATTAAAACCCCTGCATGTGTGTAAAATGGTGAAAATGGTAAAAATCGTTATGTGAGTGAAACCTAATGGATATGCAAGTTACGGGGGACTGACTGCTACACTTCATTAGAGAAAGCTGTAATGAAGGTTTGTCTTGGCCAAGGCACCATCCCTAGGTGTGGTGGTGGTAATTGCCTTGGTGGCTGTGTGGCAGCAGAGCTCCATGGCACCAGGAGTCATCTCTGTGCCCTCTCCTTTCTTTGTCGGTCATTTAAAAGGTGACATTGGTTCCCGACTCTCACCCTAGTTCTCCTCCTCTGTGCTTGCAAATCATAGTGTGCAATCAAGTGTGAGAGGAAGACAGCACAAAGGATGCCTTTACTCAAAATATATATTACTAAATGATCAAAAGATGAGCAACTTGATGATGGTGTAAAATGGTGGCAGGAAATAAAGCTTGACTTTGGGTTGCCTGGGAAATTAATTTTTTTTCAGAACAATGCTCTTGTTTTTACTCTGTTCTTGTGACAGCAGCTATATCATTACTGAATCAACCTGCTCTTCACTCTTAATTTTTAAAGCAAGTAGATTTTACCTTCCACCTTTAAAATCACCACTTTCCAAGGAATTCCAATGTTAAGATACATTTCTTTAAACCTCATTCTCTGTTTACGCATGACCTCCAGTCTGATGACGAAAAAAGGTCACCTTTTACAGAGAGACAACAGTAACCTCTCATTAAACAAGCTGTAAGTGTAAGTTGCCCACTAAAGTAGATGAAAACTGAAAGACTTATGCCTTAAACATGTCAAAACAGTGGTTAAAAAATGGTTTATGAAGCAGCTGTGTTTGTTATATTACACGTGAGATGCTGGACTTTTCAGCATGAGACTCTGGGACTGTGTCAGCCATGCAGTGCCTGGCTGGAGTTAAAAGGACTAAAGGGAAAGGAAATAAAGGTTTTGGGGTGGCTTTTTTTTTTTTTTTTTTTTTTTTTTTTCCCTTGATTTGGAGTATTTTTAATTATATTGAGTAAAAAAATTATGAACAATAAAACATTTCTTTTCAAAAGCAAATTTTTTTCTTACTTCCATCTTCCATTTTGTAAGATCCAAGGCTTTTTTACCTAAATGAACTCTATATTCATTAAACTTATTTCCTCTGGAGGAAATAAGCGTATGCACCCACCTGGACCAGTTGACCCATTATGAAAGAGACTATTGCTGTTTTAGCCTTGGGGAAATCTCCAGGACTCAGGAAATAGTTTTAAGCCCCTGACTCAGTAAAGCATGGTAACTGTGGCAACTAGAACACATACATTGTGATGGCTGATTTCACATCAGCATCCATCAGGGGAGGTACTAGCCTGGTGCTATAGCATGGAGAGTAGTAGGTATTGTTAACCTCATGTGAAGCTACACAAACAGGGAAGAAAACACATGTTAATAAGCCCAGTGAGCAAAGTGAGGTCTGGTGTAAGTCATAGTAGATTCATAATCCTTAGTCCTGTTCTTGGCAGCACAGTAGACTGAGATCCAAAATACCTATCTACAGTCTTGTTGTAACTTATGAGGCAGCCTTGGTCTGTCTATTCCCCTTCTCATATTTCATTTTTCCTTAGATAAATTAGGCAGAATAGTACTTTTTCTGCGAAGTGTTTGAGAAGTACTGTGGAAAGTACTGTATGAAATTATTTTTATTTATGTCTAATAAAAATCCTCTTGCAGGTTGCTAGTTTGGCTGCTTCTTTCATTGTCTATGCCCATCCTCTAGCTTACTGTAACTGAAACCCAGCTTATAGCAGCAATTACCTTGCCTTTTGCTGTGAGATGTGTACATGCAGACAGCTATTTAAGAGCACCTTAAGTAACTTGCTAGAGTGTCAACACCCATAGTGATGTCTGAGGAAAGACAAGAGAAGTGGAGGGGGAAGCTAGCTGTCGTGCCAGCAAGAACAAACTGAGTTGGAGAAGATTTATTAGGTGTATATTGCTCAGATAAATGTGATCCTGACCTGAATGAGAGCCAGCAATAGCAAGGGGAGGGGATCAGGCAGGAAGAAGTGGCTGTTTGGACTTTGTCAACAGGTTCAAGACCTGAGGAGGATTAGGAGGAGTAACAGAATTGCTGGGGTGCTCATTCATCACCTTAAAAATTAGGATTATGAATTCTGAATGGATGGTCAGTTTAGCTGAAAAATGCTTCTTCCGCCCTCTTGCCGCATTTCTCTTTTTATGCCAGTATGTTAGAGAGTGAAAGTATTGCTTGATGTTATTTGTGAACATGATACAATGCATAGAAGTGACTGACACGTTAATAGGAGCTTTTGTGTTTTAAAAACAAAGTCTCATATTCTCTTACATGACCACAAGAAAAAGAAACATGGAAAGTAGTTAGTGTGCTTTCATATTTCAACACTGTCATATTATGAAGGGCTACCTTTTTTATTCTCCTTGTTTCTGAGGTTTTACTTTTGTCTTCATATCATTTTACAAAGAGATACAGTAAATCAGTTGAGAGAAGTAAATCTCTTATATCTAATCATAGCCCAGAGCAGGTTTTGAATACCTACATTCTGGATTAAAAAACCTCAAACTCCTATTGCTTATGACTGGGAATATATGAAAAATCATAAATAAAATAAAATAAAAATCAGGGTTCTGCCACATTCTGAAATGTCTTTTTTTTTTTTTTTTTTTCCCTCCCTTCAAAATGTAAATACAGATAGCAGTGATTGGGGAGTGCTTTAACCTAAATCTCTTTTCCCAGTATACCTGATAAACTGATATAAATGCTGTTATATTAAATTTTACAACAGTTCTGTCACTAGAGCAACAAAGTAATCCCTATACTTGCTTTCTATTATTTTAAATCAAACTTGCTATGAAATGGATTCTTTCCTATTGTAGCTGGTCTTTTTTAAAGCCTGTGGTTGCACAGTAATTTGTAAGAGCTATGCATCTACTGGAGTTACCTTTAGACACAAGAAATTACTACCAGGCAAAGTTTATCTTATTTCATTCTATAGCAAGTGTTTCACATTTCTGTATGACACCTTTACTATAGCAGCAAATGTATTCTGAGGGACCCCCTTCATTTTCCATGGCCATCAAGTGGCCAGCTGCACCAGTAATATGATGCTCTCTGTGGATATCTGAAAAGTTACATACGTGGAACAAATAATCTGATGTTTTAAAAATGTTTTTGCCGTTGGATTTTCTGGGTCTTTTGTTTCTGTTGATTTTACTGAAGATCCATTAACACGTATGATGAGTGGTAGAAAATAGTAAGCCTTAAATAGACATAGAACCTGATTATTTCTTCATGGAAAATGAAGTTAATACTATGAACAACATTACAGGATGCAGTGCTAACAAGGGTTTGGATCATTTCTGGACTTGCACTTTAAAATGATAAGGGTCCATGAAAAGTAATATGGGGAAAAAAATTCATTGAGCTAACCTGCTTTTTTTTGATCACAGCTTCAGAGACTTCAAGGCAGTCAGGGACATACCTGTGCTAGGATCAATGGGGCAAGTGATTAACAGTGATAGACATCCTGAACCTTTCATGCTCAAACCAGAATTTTATAACAAGAGCCTTTACATCACTCAGTAGAATTGTATTTCTCATGAGCAGCACTAGAGTACATAAATATTCTCAATTTTCTTTGCTGAGGAATCTTTATTTTTCCAACTACAGATCTCAAGATTAACATTGCTCTTGGCCTCTGATTTTTAGTCAGGAAGTATAAACAATGGCTTGAAAGGTGTATAGGCAGTATATTGTATATATATGTATTTCCATCTGATTTACCAGTAGATTTTTAAAATCTGTCGGGCATATCATATTGACCTTACAAACTTAATAACCTAGTATCTAAGAAACTAAGATTGCCTCTTAGCTCCTTAATGTAAATCAGTGTTAGCACTAAGAAAAATCTAGGAAAAATATCCTGAAAAATGTAGATGCTAACAGCTTAGAATATGGAAATTCTGAACTGATGAAGTGAACTGAAGTATTTGGGAAAAATTTGGAAATAAAAGCCACATGTCACCCGGCCTAGGGTGCAAGAATCTCACTTGTCAAAAACTTATGAGCCAGATATCCAAAAATGTGTTTGAATGTGGTTTTATATCAAAGATGAGAGGATTATGTAATTGAAAATACGTAAAAAATGAACCAAATCCCCACATTGGTGTTCACCATTATGTTGGACAGAAATGCTCATTAGCTTATTTCCTTTGCTATTTCTGTTGCCCTTCACAAAGCTAGCTGATTTCATGATGATATTTGAACCATGAGGGAAACTTCCTGGCTAGCATACAGAACGAGAACAGGGGCAGTTCATCTTTAGATTTGCTTCTGAGGTAATGAGTTGCTGCCCACCAAGGTAACCTTTTAGCTAACCTAGGATTCTTGGGCTCCATCTGTTTATAAAGAGCAAACTAACTTCCTGCATTGCCTTATGATAACACCCTTTCCCCCACTAAGCCATATAAAAAGCTTTGTACTTTGAATAAGAATTTCTTATCTTCCTGTCTGTAGCACCTATGCTGGGTATTTAGTTCACCTACTGCCAGCTTCTCCACCTCTTTTTTTCTATTTCCTTTCCTTCCATATCTGTTTTTGTCTTATTTTCCCTTTCATAGACAGCTTCTATTGCAAAAAGCAGAAGTGCCTTCCTTAGATCTTTTCCTTGTCTTCTCTTCTTTTGGCCAACCCAGGTCATGAGCAGGCAGAACATAAGGTCCAGAGCTGTTGGATAGTGGGTTCCCCAATGTGGGAAAAGCATACAGACCAAAAGGAGGAACTGAGAGGTGAGTTTCTGGATTCTCTAGAAGGAACTGACAACCTAGAATTCAAAAAGTAAATATTGGAAAACTGAGAGACGAGATCACTGCTAGACTGAGTGAATTGTGACCAAGCAAGTAAACTGTATCTGCAATTGTAGTAACACAAATTAGCAATTTAATGCTTCCGTGGAGCCAGCTGGTATCCAGTACTCAGAACCCTTGGGTATGAACAAACACACTAAATGAAGGAGGAAAGAGAATGGTCTTCAAGTCCTGGTGAATTTCTGCTAGAATTGCTTTATATAGCAATTAGTTTTGTTAGGAAAAACATTATCAGAGTACACTGAGTATAATCTACACCAATATGAGAGCTACCTAACATTTTATTGCTACTCTATAAGGTATTGCAGAGCCTTATGGAAAGCCCAGATAATTGTGATGGGTCTGTTTGACATGAAATAGCATTTGTCAGCTTACAAGATCTCCTTCCTTGGTTTTTGGAAAGGACTTTGTTTATTTCACAATGCAAAGGGATTGAAACCTCATTCATACAAATTCATGTATGCAATTCTATTTGGTTTGAAGGGTGTATTGAAACTGGAGTGCATAAATGCTTGCAGGATCATGTGCTTAGTTTTTTGGTGATGGATTTCCAGGATCTTTAACACACCATTTCTATGGTCTCAGCCACACTTCATCTGAAACTCTTAAACTCATTCCATTTAACATATCTCCTGAAGAATGAAAAAATTATGCTTTATCCTCTGGCCACTTGTATTCACCATTTCTGATCTGACTGATTATGCCAGAAGTCGAAGTACAGATTATCAGAACAGCAGGGCTTTTCATAATGGTCTCTCTGCATGAAAAGTCCATGTGTCAGCTAAGAAAATGAATTTTTAATAATACTTGGCACTGAATGAGTGGTTTGTCTCAACAGAGTGCATCAAGCACTGCTTATCTGATCTTTGTAACTCTGAAATAGGTTTCACCTATTTGAATGATCTTTTTCTTAGCCATCTTTATATCAAGAAGCTTATTCAGGATATGATATCCTCAATTTCAACACAGGGATTTATTTTTTTAATAAGGAAATAAAAACATAATAGGGATATTTACACTGGTGTGCTCAATAGCATTTCTCTGTTGGACAGATAACAAAATTTTCTGTGCAAATTTAAAATTCTGGAGGAATCTTTTTAAGCCAGGCAAATATTACGAAGTTCATGCACAAGTTTAATATCTCTTTTAAAGATGCTATCGATGAGCATGATGTCCTTTTCATTCTGTACTTAAATTACTAAGTATCATTTTGAAGACATGGTACTATGCAAACTCTATGTGGTGTCACAGAATGTGGATCTGCAAGTTGCAGTGTTGGCAAATAAAGGCTCTTAGTCAGTTTTCTTTGTAGCAGTTTGACATAGACTGTTTTCCTGGGTTTGCCTTAATTGAATTTTTGGTGAGGAGGAAAAAGGGCCAGTTGTCAACCCACTACAACTGTGTATGCATATACTGTAAAAAAATAAATATGGTCTCTAAGAATAACTTCGAGACAAATGCCTTAGATTTTATATTTGAAATAGTAATCTGAAAAAAATTAATATATACATAAAAAGGCAAACTAGTTATTCCTGGTTCATTCAGCAGCAGCTTTAAAAAACAAGCATTCCTTCATAGACTAAAGATGAACTGAATTTCTCTGATTCCTGTAAAAAAGTGTGTATCTACAGTCATAGTTTGTTCTGGATCAATTCCAGTGCATTGTGATGATAGGAACTAGAAAGGAAAACTCAAAACGGTATTTTTAATCACTTTTACCTCTATTAACAATGTGATGCTATTTCCATTGTTCCTGTTATAAAAATAAGTAGCTGACATGTTCCCCAGAATTGATTATTGTGTTTTAGTCAACAGAACAGCTGTCAAGATATTTCAATCTATCAGGAAAGGGAGTGGAAAGGAGCTGACAGAGAAACCTCAAAGGAAGGACAAGACACTGTGTCTTTTGTCCTTTGTTCCAAGATGGAAATAAACTGTCTCCACTTTTGATAAGCTTTTCTTTTGATCTTTGTTTGCAATAATTATGGTTAGACACTAAGTTATTTTATAGACCTTTTCAGGTTTAGCCCCCTCTTAGTTAATATGAATATGAGTTATTTGACCTCAACAAACAACCACATTTATTAAGTTTTTATTATTTGCTCTAATTTATGGAGATTTTGCCTAATATGCAAGGGAACTAGATAGTGATAGATTTGGGGAAGTTGAAAAGTATTTTTTTCTGCAGATTTAATTTTACTTCATATTTTATAAAGGTTAGAACATAAAATACATAAAAAGATATAAAGATCTATTTTCTGTCTGTCTGTGTCTATTGTATAAATACATACATAGTTACATATATATAATTTCTAACAATTTAGGAATGCTTGTCACACTGTGCTTGCCTCTAGTTCAGATGTTTTGGAAAATCTGTACTCTGTGTAAGGCTATAGAATAGTGCTCTCATGAGTATTGGTAAATATGTCAGGCTGTGGAGAGAAGCAGCTTTTAAATCATGATGAAAGACAAATTGGATCTAGGCACCAAAGGAAATACTGGGAAATAAGAATTTGGGATTCCGCTAGACTAAGTTAAAAGCATAACTGGAGTGTTACCTGCTTGTGGTGCAAACATAACAAGAAATTCAGGTGTTTAAGAGCAAACGTGTTTGTTTGCAAAGCTTGACTTTGTCCTAGGCAAAAAAACCCCCACAACAATCCAAACCCAAAACAACACAAACAAACAAACAAACAAACAAACAAACAAACAAACAAAACCAATGAACTCCAAAACCACTGAACCAAAACCCATCTCCACAAAAAAGTAAAACAAATCCATCTGAATACTTAAATACATTGTAAATCTACGCACTTTTCGCACATATACCAGAATTCAGGATACTACAGAGTAAAACAAAGAATGTAGTCAAAGAATGTAGGCAGCATAATTCCAGAAAACAGTCCAGAATTAAAGCGTGTATATATTTTTACATCACTGATCATAGATTTTAAAGATCATTGTAACAACTTGGACCACAAGTCTTGCTTAGGTTTCCTGCTTTAAGTTGAATCTCTGGCATTTTAAAATGCCTCCCTTAGGAATGCACCTTGATTTTAAGATTTCAATTGACACCTTCAAAATTTAAAACATTACAAATTACTTCAGAATTTAAAATGTGTGTCTTAGTATAAATTCTTATCCTCTTAGAATCGGTATCTAGTATTTTAGCAGTGTTCTTTTGTGTTGTCCTGGAGATCACAATCAAGCTGTGGGATTGCAATGAGAACTAAATGATGCAAAGCTATAATATCCCTTCTAATGTCAAGGACAAAAAAAAATTATGTGTGATTTTCTCAGACACAACATTGCATTAGTATACAATTTCATGTCTGAGGATTTAAAAAGTGCTATAATTTTCAGTAGCTTCCTGAAACATGTAGTATAGTCATTTACTGGAAATTACCGAATGCTCTTTAAGAGATCTAAATTGCTGAATCTCTTTCTCTCCAGTGGAATAGTCTACTCTTATCAGCTGAATAAGTGATACAGTCTAAACAAAGGGTAATAATGTTCAACTGGAATTCCAGGAAAGGAAGCTTATTGCGAACTTCCTGATTTAATCTTACAAAAATAGAAAGGTTGATAGGATAAATGAATCACTCAGAAGAGCAGATTTTGCTTCATTTAATTAAAACAGATCGTAAAAATGTCAAAGTACTCCTCTGTAACACTAACTGCAAAGCTCACATGTAAAACTATTTAGAGTTTCATTTTCATGCATGAGACTGAGAAAAATCTCTTCAGAGAAGCAACTCAATTTTCTCAAATTTCTTCTCATTTTCCAGCCTGGAAAACATGGTGACAGCTACATGGACATTACTTATACAATTTCCTGTATCTTCTGCTTTTGGTGGGTCAGGAAAAGTCTTCTCAGAAGTAAATTTGGAACTTCTGCTTCTGGGAGATAATCAGAAAGTTGGAGATACATGAATATTGAAGAGAAGCAAAAGAACTATTTTGAGCCTCAAGTACAGGTTTTCTTATGTCCAGTTTGTGTTCACTTTGACTTCTTGACAATGGCAGTCACTCAAGTGTGGAATAAACTCACAAAGAAAGTGGAATGAACAGTCTTTTGAACAAGATACCAGGTAAGTTGCTGGGAACAAGACACAAGATAAGTTGCTGGGAAACGAGCAAAAGAGATGGTCCTGTATTTCTGGTGGAATGGAAATGACAGTGTAGTAGGTCCTCTAAATTCTAAATCGTACAAATTTGTAACCTGTCAACACCTCTTTATATAGCCAATATGAAAATATCTAAAATGTAAGTCAGGCAAGTGACAAGCTGTGATATTACAACTGTCTTCTTGCCCTCTGCAAAACCAGCAGGAAAATGTGTGAAAAATATGTGTGTACTGCTATAACCCTCTCAGCAACAACAAGCAGGATATCCACAGGACTGCCAGAGGCCATCCATATCAGAGGATCGTGCATCCCATTTCCCGAGTCTTGCATGAGTTCAACCCATGATCAATCTTTGCCTTAGGTGGAAAGTTTTTACTTAACATTTGGGTGTGAAAATTTCATCTTCTTAGAAACAGCTTTTTTTGGCCAGTAATTTTCAGTTTCTAAACTCTTCCAGGATCAAGTTCTGCTTAATGGCAAGCTGATGGATTGGAATTTTTTTGTGCTCTTAGGCAGAACCTTGCCACAACTGGTTTTTTTTTCCTCATCAGGGTTTGATCCCAGGTTGGTTTCTTTTTTGTTTGTTTGTTACCAGTTTTTATTGCATGCCAACTTGTTACTTTCTTCTCTTTTGTTTTTCCTTTTGTATTTTTTCCTTACTAACATCTGAAGATGCTCAGAATGGGCTATCAGAGAGACGCTTCATGTGAGAGGGCTGCTGTGTGCAATTATAGCTGAGTGCTGCCAGAGGAAAACAGGAAGAGCCAGACCTGGTGAAACATCACATCTGGAAGATGCATGTGAAAGATCTTCAGAAACATGCTAAGGGTAGATATGGATGACTGGTGGCATCTGCAGTTGGAAGAGGTGCAGCTCAAAGTTAATACTGAATTCTATTTTATTAGATGATGCTGATGTCTGTTTTACTCTTTCCTGATCCCTCAGACAATTCAAGGATTAATCAAGTCTGATATAACTTTGATTTTTGTTTTTTTTATGCAAAGATGTGAAGAATGTGAGAAATGACTTCTACAGAAAATCACATGGGAAGAGGAAGAAGGAAGAGGTAAAAGAGTGACACAAAAATCCTAAACAACGTGGACTCCCTTGTCTAGTGATTGACTCTACAGCTGAAGGTAGGGATTATCTCCCAAGCAGAGATTTAAAATGGGAAAATCCCAAACAGTGATGGAAATCAGACCGGTTTTATATGAAGGTAGAAAACAGATATCAAAAAAAAGCAAGTTCATGCTGATCAAAAACCACTGCAATCTCCTCACTCTCTGTTGGGCCTGAGATATCTGGGTGTTTCAGACAGCTGTGACTGATGAGGCGCCCATCTGTGATGAGCTAAGGATGGGATGTGAGCCTTGGAGTCAAAATGGAATTGCCTACTTTTGACCAAAATGTACTTTATAGGCGGGTGTGCTTTGACTGCCAACTATCTGTTTTCTTTTGGCACTAGAAATAACAATCTTGGATAAGCTCCCTTTGGAGGTTTAATTCCAGTTACAGATATTACAGAAGATTCTTCCATTTCATAGAAAGAAATTATGAAAATTAGAAGGAACATGCTCATTTTTTGCCAGACTTGCAAGATATATTTTTCCTTACATATTTAGTGGTTTGGGTAATTATTTTCTTAATTAGGAGACTTGTCAAAACACATTATGGTAACTGATTTCACATCACCACAGTTTTTCCTAGCAGTTTCTGATTACTGATTATATGTTACAGAAAAACATTAATTTATAATTACTGACAGTAATTTCTTAGAGATCATTATCAGCTGAAATGGTATTGCCTAAGTATTTTACAGCTTCCCCCAGGAAAATTTAAAAAAAAACCAAAACCCAAACAAACAAACCAACAAACAAAACACAACATTTTTTTGTTGTTGTTTACAAAAAAATTTTGAGTTCAGGAAATGGAGTTCTGTGTTTCATTGTATGTTAAGAACTTAAAGGCAAAAGATAAAGAAAACTTCCATGTCTACCTGTGCACCTGTGCTATTCTTGAATGATGGTGCTACAATACTAAATGAAAAAACACACATTTACACTACTGTGACACTTTCAACTGCAAAGCATGCTGTAAACAATGTTTTAGTATCAAAGTAATTTTAATGAATAAGCTCTCACTACAGTTAGAGAGACTGAAGCACACTAGAAGATACGGAAATTTTCCACAGCTACATTCTGAACTGGCTGAGAAAATAGTGAACAAAATCTGCCAGTCTTTTCCCCTTTTCTGTACTTTACCCTTATGCACCACTCACTGCATCCCACAATCCCACAAGATTGTGCCTTACTTGTGTACCATTGTAGCAAGAAGGAAAACTCTACTGGCTCCAGTCCTAGACCCAAAATTGTTTGAAGCTTTTGTGCTCAGTGTGCTTCTGACACTACCAGGGCTACCAGAGTTCAGGAAAGGGAGCATCTTCTTTACCTCAGAGAGGAGAGCTCACATGGGTGACTGCACAATGTTTCTAATGCAAGTCAGTGTCATGTGGGTACAATTAAATATAATGGCTTTATATAGGTTGTCATGAAAAATTCAAGTTCTATGTTGTTTTACAGAAGGAGGAAATACAGAAGGAATTTGATATATGGACTAGTATTTGGAGCAAGGTATGTATTCAAGTATGCATCTCACCTGGTTTTCTTTTACCTTATCAATAACATTTATAGCTTCCTTGTCTAGGGATAACCTTAGTGTTTAAGCCGTGTTATTTGGAATCCCTGATGCAAGACAGAACCTTGCCAGTGTAGCCATTCTCTACCAGTTTACTGAAGTAACTTTACGTATCCAAGGATATCTATTTCTTGGTCATTTTAATACCACAGTTATCTGCAGCTTCCATTCTCTGCTAACAGATGTTTGGTTACTAGTGTTCAGTATTATGCAATAAGACAGCGAGTCCCCAGAACTCCCTGACAGGAACACAAAGTACTCTAAGATAGATAATTTTCATATTTTCTGGCATTCAGCAATGGCTAAATCTCCAAAAGGTTTGTATGTCCATTTAGTTTAAACTTAATATCCAGAACTCAGATTCCTAGAGCTAAGCTTTCTCAAACTCAAAACCAAACTAGTTATATAATGAGCTGCAACTCTTTTCAATATCTCTATGGAGACTCTGGTGCCAAGGACTGGTTTTGAAATAAAATAAGGACTGACTGAGGTGTTTAAATTTACCTTGATTATAATATTTCTCAGGAAGACAACTGAACTGAAAGAACTTAATTTGAAGCATGTCTGAAGTAGTCTTTAAAGTGTTGGAAACCTTCCTCTTACATACTAGTCGCCCAGGTCAACTGGGAAGAGCAAAAGCTGTGAAAGGAGATTTTTTAGTAACAACTTCAGTGACATCAAGTATTAGAAAAACGTGAGTTTCTCCATTTTGCAAGAGTAGGACAGCAAAACAATTTCATATGTTTTGACTGATTTTACTGCATTTGCACACCCAGTATAGTGTATTATCTGGAATGATTAAGCACAGATAAATCCGTTCTTCATCATAGGCCTACAAATGTGTAATTGACATTTTGACACTTCCACAAAAAATAGAAGCCTTACCGAGGCAATTACATTTGAAATGCCATGTAGCACATATATTTTTCTTCTAATGGAAGATAATTAAACATAATTAAATTACAATTTCTTCTTGGTTTTGCAATGATAACATTTAAAGTCTGTGTCATTCCCATTTTGCAGCTGTTATTTTGTTCAAGGATTCAGTGTGTTACTTGACTTTTCTGTAAGATTTCCAAGTAGAGCCACTTTTAATTCCTTTAATGTTACAGTATTTGGTTGGGCTGTTCTTATGTGAATAAATGAGTGAAGACTTGCAAAAGGTTTTGCAAAATTTTTATGAAAGTGCAAATAATTGGTTTTTCTCAGAGCGGAACTTGTGCATCAAAATGAAAGCATCAAGCACCCTGTGGTAACAGATGAAATTAGCTCTTAGATGCAGTACCAAAACAGAGTAAAAAAAATATTACTGCAGAAACTCTGTAGGGTGCAAGAAGGAGTAACAAAATGATGGAAACAACAGAGAGAATTTTAGATGACAGCTTAAGAGACACGAGGAAGCACACTGAAAGCATTTCCTGCAGCACAAACAGAGGAAAAGGCTTTCACAATGCATTTCACAGTTCATTGCCTGTAGAGACTCTGTATGAGGGTCATCCATGGCAGCAGGCACACACATTGCATGCACAAAATTTTCTGGGGATGGACACATGCGCTGAGTGAACATAGGAATTAATAATGACTTTGAATTATGCAGGGAACCACAGGCTCTGTGTCTTTTGCCCTCATGATCTACCATGCACTTAAGAACCTGTCTTTTGATTTGCTCCAAACTCAAGTGGCCCTCCTCCAGATGCTGCTTCCCAGCCATGTTTGCTGTCATGCTTGCATAGAGTCTTCTCACAGCCTAATTGCTGGAAGAATCTTCTCTGTTTCTGGACCTTTCTGTTGTCAGAAGGGAAGTGGCTTATTCATACTCTGCTTTCTTTTCCAAGCAAACTTTGTTGACAGCCTGCAGTTCCCCCAGAGCCCTTGCGGGAGCCTGAAATTTTGCCCAGGGTCCTCTCACCCACAGAACTGGCAGAGAGCTCTGGGTGCTACCTCAGCCAGAAGGCTTGCGTAGAAAGGAGGGAGGGATATTGCACAGCAGACTGATTTACTGATCTTGGACCTTGGATTTGTACCTCCAGCCTTCCCGCTCCACCCTCCCGAAACTTGGATTGCAAGAGGAATGCCTTTCTCCCTTACTGTGTATGTGCTCAGGGTTATAGCGAAGCCATGCTATTTCCATGAAGTCATCTCATGGCACCTAGCTAAATGTTTTTTAAAATACTGCCTTCTGCATGAAGAGAGAAGAAAATTAAGAGTCTCTGTTGGGGCTGGTGTACAGTTGATGCAAATATGTCTGTTCTCCAACTGGATGTAACAGGATAGGACATATACATAGAAGAGTGGGAGAAAGCAGAGTAAATAAAATACATGCAGGAATTATTCTGCTGTTCAGGGCAACATGCTGGGTTCAACGCCTGAATTGTCTACTGCACACCCAAAACAATTTAGATTAAAAGTGAGATTTTTAGGTAAAGGACACATTCATTAAACCTTTGCCACAAGCCAAGATATAGCCACAGGTTAGAAACTAAATGGTAACAGGTCAGGGAAAGAGAAGAAATCTCTTTTTTTGCTCGATCTAACTATGTCACATCTCAAAAACAATGAAAATACACTTGCTAATAGGAAAGCTTGATCTTAACATTATTCTGTAGCTTGTTCTCAGTTTTTGTGTTTTTGTAAGGGCAAACAGAAATGTTTAACATGAACAGATGAATGAAAAAAATTATTTCTCTGGAATAATGACAATGGAAAAGCAGCAAGGAAACGGTTTAAATATAAATGTGAGATGTGAAATGCTTCACCATGTGTCCTTTCTCCTCAGGTCTCTTCTCTTATCTTATGAAAGAGACAGCTGGAAAAAGTGAACAGAAAATGACTTACTGAAGAGTTGTGCCAGTCCATTCCTTGCTGATATATCAGTTAAGTGCTTTAGAGGAAGCAGAATCTGATTCTCCTACATTTCCAGAAAACCCAGGAACTCACTTTTAAATGTTGGCAAAAATACGCAGACTGTTCTCTCTGACAAGCTTTAGTTATGAGTGCATATAATTTAGAGAAGCTGAAAACAGTATATTTGCAGCCACATATGCAAGATGTCAATATACCCTCTGGAAAATCTGCTGCAGCTGGCTGATAGTCTCACAATATTATTAAATGTGGGGTCATTATTTCACCATGTTTAGATCACTTTTGGATACAACATAAGGAGAGGGAAGTATTGGCCCTGTTGTACTAGACAATGAGCTTTCCATATGTTGGAAATAGCATCAAGAAAAGAAACTGCCCAGTGGAAAAAAAACTTGGTACCATTGAGAGGGAGACATCACCAATGATCCCATCCACCAGATATTCTCAGACTCTGCCTGTTACCGTGCTGCCTGATCTCAAAAAGGAGAGGGATGTTATTTGTCTTTAAAAAAAAAAAAAAAAGTGAAATAGTTAAGCCATCCGTCAACTGAAACCAAGACAAGTGTTCTGTTCTCACTGTTGAAATGGGATATTATTATTCTCATGAGGATTAATAAGCCTAGCTGGAGGAGTCTGGCCCTTCAGGAGGTCAATAGAGGAATGCTTATGATTAATGTTTTGGTCCATGGGCTATCTCTATGCCAATTTATTAGAGCTACATTGTCTTTTACCGTCCCCTATTAACACAGTGTTAACTTTCTGCTAACATTGATGTTGCAGACTGCACTTGGCTCCACGGAGTAAAACAATACTTTGTGGAAAAGATTTTACTGTACAAATAAGCAGATTTAACATCCCAGTTTTTCCCAGCTCTCAGATGTCAGCATTGCCTGTAATTAGCTGTGAGTTGGAATGTGAGTAACCATGCAGTAACCACACCAAGCATCTTCTCTCACATCTTGATTTCACATCTCAAATATCCTTGTTGAGTTTGGAAAATGAATTGTGGAAGCAAAAGAGCAAAGAGGAGGAGACTCAGAACAAACATATAAGGTAAGCCTAATGTAGAATCAGCCTACTAAATATTTTTTGTTTATTTTTTTCATTTAGTAGTCTTCACAAAAAATACAAAACATGGTTGGAAAGCATTACTTGAGCAAGGAGATGCCTTGAATAAAATAATCACATGTATTCAGCAGTTAAAAATACATTTCAAAGGGCAATTTCCACTACAAAATTCAAAATGCTCAAAATGGATGACTGGTGAAAACAGTGATGTATTTACAGGTGCTTTTATTTTTTATAATCAGATTAAGGATGAAAGGAGAATGCTTGCAAATTTTGCACAAAGTCTTGTTTCTTCACCTGACAGATCTGTGGAGGCTGTGTAAATCTCCCCAGAAAACCTAGTCCTAATCTGTTGCTATCATGAGGTTGATAGAATGAATATCTTCTCCTATGTGAGGTAACTTTAGTTTTCTGACTGCCAAAATTCTCCTGACTGTTATAGAAGTGCTCTATATTCGCTCTGAAACTATAGGGCAGACCCAGCCTCGCCTGGATGTTGAGATACTGGCAACAAAAATGTCAGCTATGGCTGTGAAGATGAGAGACCTGCTGATTAATTTCCCAGTTTTATTCTGCCACGTGCCAGCAGACTTGGCGAATGCATACTTTTGTTGCCTATGCACAGACGTAAATAACATTGTAATATAGGGTTTTATTACTTCGTTACCTGTTTTCTTTCCAAACGGGTAGAAAGATACATCAAGAACTTCAACTAGTCCAGAGAACGGCTCTCTGGTTTCCACCATACTTCTCTGTGCAACTGGATGTACTTGTTGGACTCTTGCATCTTTAATTGTAATAACACTGGACTTTGGATAGATGCAACTGCTGCTTTTAGAAATAATAAAGACAGTGACACTAATTGCAGTTGCATTTAATCACGTGGGAGCTAGCTGTAGGGAAAGCTTTCTGTAAAGGCACATTTTCTTTGATTATTGTTTGCTTTGAGGTATTTCTATAAGGTCTAGGGATTCTTCCAAACGTTGCAAAGAAAGAGGGAAGCAGACAGGAGGCAGATATTGTCTCTGAACTCTTTTTTCAGCATACAAATATGCTCCTCAGATTGCTAAAAAAGGATCTTTTTATTAAACAAGAATAACTTGTGAGCTAAATACTTAGTAACTCTGTGTATCCTGTAACACACATCACTTGGGTAAGAAAAGGTGAAGAGGGAACTACCAGAGAGATGACAAATATGGTGATTCTGACAACACACCGGGTAGCAAAGCCCATGTTAAATACCAAAGTGAGCATGGATAACCTCCAATAGAAATGGCAACAATGTTCAAAATGTGTTGGAAAAGGCATGTGTTTTTCAAAACCAGTTAAGAGTCACAGGCCAAGCATTCAGCAACTTTCTCAGGAAAAATGGCCATCCGAGGGGCCGCTGCTTTTGCAATCACAAAAAACCTCCCAATACACAAGAGCTGTTAGCAGTGGAGTGACTAAACTCAGGATGTAAATCATTCTCCAGCTTTCATACAGAGCGTTGCTAATCTCTCTGGAATATCATGTTAAAGCCATATTTTGCATTTCCATGAAGATTGTGCTGACAGCAATGGTTTGTCCCAAAGCAGCGATGGAGCTGGGTTACCCCTGCATTCAGGGGCTGGAGTAAGGCCAGCATTTCTCCTCAGCTTCTCAGAGAATGAGTCAACACACCTGCTCTAAAAATCTGGATGCAGTCAGCAGCCAACGATGTAATCTTTGGCACACTCATCAGAACTCCATCTGAATTATGTTCTTTAATTCAGGTTTTAATGCTTTTAATACAAGACACTATTGGAATTTTTCAGGACCTCAAGATTTTTTTCCCAAAAGCTGTTCAATAAGAAAGTAAGACTGATGCCTTCTTTAGCTAAAATTTTAATGTTTCTTGTGAAAACTTTAATAAATGTTACTCTTACAAATATGAAAACCTCTTTGCTTTTTGGCAAAACCCAGTCTTTTAATCTTTTTTAAATTAGCTGTATTTTTCTTAGTGATAGTAGGACTAAATTCTGCAAAAGAACCATTCCTATGATTAGCTCCATAAAATTAAGGAATTAACTTGTGAATAATGGCTTGCAGGGCTAGACCCATGTTTTTGGATAATTCATATATATATGAATATATAGATATATGAATATATATATATGAATATATAGATATCAGAAATATAATTTTAACTGAGGAATTTATTTTAACTCCACAATAAAAAAGAATCAAATAAGTTTGGTTATCTGACCTTAAAATATTGTCTGCCAGTGTCTACAGAAGGACAGTGGTGCAAATTGTGGTACAACAACACAAGCCAAGTTAGCATAACCACTGAAAACTCTGTTGGTAGGGTGTGTAGCAGGGGGTAGCATTATGTGTGTGGTGCAAATAAGCACAGCCCATTCCACAGTTCGGATCTATTACCAGCAGACAGTTTGCATTTTCAGGGTGCTTTGAAAATGCTGAGCTACCTGTTCCTCCACAGCCAGCCATGAACAGAAGCAGCCACTAATATTTTTTTTTTGTTTATTGACATGTGGTTGACAATAAAATTTTGCAACTTTCTCCTGGTGCAGGAGTTGCCCAATGAGCTCTCCCTGACACATGCAGGAAACCACTCAAGTTACCTCTACATCTTCCCACTGTTGTATCCGCCCATTTAATTTGTCACAATGGGGATGAGACCAGTGTGCTGATGGAGCTCTCCACGTTTCAAAGCCAGTGGAGGATCTTGAGCACTTCATGAATGTTACCTATTATATAATGTTGCAAAACAGAATTAATTAAAAAGCAGAGCAATTAATATCACAAGCGCAGAGACGAATCCTCTACGTATTCAAAATAATTCAATGCTACTGCTTTGAAAATAAAAAAAATGCAGCTTTAGTTTTCTATTTCATAGAAAAACAAATGACAACTTCTGCAGGGTTTCCTTAGATGCAATATTGGCCATGTTACTTCCTAAGAAATCATTTCAACCAAAGTGATAGAGTTAACTAATTCTCTAAGATTACTACCCGTCTGACATCTTAGTGTATGAAATGCAGAAATTGGCACTGTGAAAGACTTGAAATATATTATCAGTTAGAATCATGGAGTGGTTTGGGTTAAAGATCATCTAGTTCCAAATCCTCTGCCATGGGCAGGGATACCTGTCACTAAACCAAGCTGCTCAAAGCCCAATCTAGCCTGGTCTTAAACTCTTCTCTGGGCAACCTGTTCCAAAGCCTGACCACCCTCATATGAGGAAAACTTGAGTTCTATATACTAAGAGAAATATGGAGTCCCTGGTACTATAGGAGTGATTCTAGCTAGAATAATATTTAAATATAGAACATGTCAGCACAGATGGCTGTTAACACTGTAGTAAATGTGACTCATGCGGACAAGCTTCAGAGAACTTTAATCCAGCAAGCTCAGGCATGAGTGGCTTAGGAGCTGTGTAATATTGTAGCACCCAAGGAGAGTTGTACCATCTCTGAAGAGAAGTCCTGTTCAGAAGGAGGCCAAATGTATTTTCCATCTTTGCTTGGTGGACACCACATAAGGGGAGGGGAAAATGAAGAAGGGAGAAAAATCTAGATAGGAGACTGGAACAAGATCTTGTCAGACTGAAAAAAATGGAAGAAGGGAGGGAGAGAGAGAGAGAGAGAGAGAGAGAGAGAAAGAGAAAGTGTACAGGGAACCAAGAGGCTCAGTTCTCTCTGAAACAGGAATCATTTCTTAATGTTTGTAAATAACCTACCAAGATGGGCTATCATTTTCACTGGGGACACAAAAAGAAACAAAAGGATTATGTAAAGAGAGGAGCTGTCTAAAGTATGTCTCAAATATTGTACTCTTAAATACAGAAAATCATGAATATACAAATGGCATGTAAGCTCTGAGATTAATATCCAGCTGGAGAAATGGGTACCAGTGGATGGATGGGTGATGGACCAAAGTTTTCCCATAAGCCACATTTCTTCAGAAAATTGTCTTGAAAAAGGATAACCTTAATATTTCCATTGGCAACCAAAGCCTTGTGCCCAAATGATGTTGATTAAAGCTGGTAAGCTTTACTACTGTTACTGCTATGACCTATTGGATGACTCATATTCATTTCTGTATCTGTCCAGACTAACTAGTTACATGTAAGTATATTTTGTGAAAGTAGCATGTAGAAAAAGCTTGAAAATATTTCATGATTGCTGTTATTGGTGGAAAGGGATGTTATTTGGTATTTAAATCCACGTAATTGAGACAAAAGCTTTAAAAATTTCTTCTCGGATTTTTAAGCCACATAATAAACTAGTAAATAAATTGAACATAAAACTCAACCACCTGTCTTTATTTAATATGTATTAGCAGCTGGCTTGGTCTTTTGTCATGACTGTGGAAATGAGTTAACATGTTTAAGACAAGTATTTCCACGGCTGACTTGAAGTTCAAGTTGTGTTCCACATAGCTCAACAGCTACATGAACAAAACAAATGCTCAAAAAAAGCACTAGAAAATGCACTCCTCTCAAGTTGCTGAAGCAAGGAGTCCTCAGGTCAAGAGGTCTATGAGAAATGTGGGGCAGCTTAATGGTGATTCCAAGTAAATCGTTCCACAAGCCACCTGTGTGTTCATCACTGAACAGAAAATAAAGTTTTTCTGTGAGAAAGAAAGTATCAAATATAGTACTTTCTTTGGTCACAAAGAACTGTATCATCATGGTTCAATAAGAGTTAAAACAGAAAGAAAAGAATGTTAAATAAAATAAACTGAGGTTGTTTAGAAATTTCAAGCTTTCCTCCACATCTTTGAAGTTCTAGCATCTACTCTGGTATCAAATCCTCTATTTTCTTAATTGTTTCTCAATCAGACATTTTAGTATTTGTTGTTTTGGCTGCAACACAAGATGTCTTGCATCTAGGAATAGCATGGAGATGTCAGGCATTGTGCACTGTCATCAGCTTCTCATGCTAGCTGGGAGATTGATGTAATGAGTGAGGGTTATGGGAGATTATGGATGATTAGAAACAGGAAAATGTACTCTTAAACTGGGGCAAACTGGAATGCAGAAAAATTGACTCTGCTGCCAAGAGGCTTATGAAAATGTCAATGGGGCTATGAAAAAGAACTGAAATAGCCAAAAATATTCAATGTGTCATTAATTTGTGGTGTGGTTATTGCCTATGAAGATGCACTGAGTGTGGTGCCAAATTTCTGTTTTATTTTGCTGTCAATAGATTTTTCTTCTTATAAAGAAAATAGATATTTTACTCCTTTTCTCAGCCTGCATTTTCTTTTTTAGTTCTAGCACTTCTAGATTTTACTAATGATTAAACATACTAAATAGGAACTGACCTTTTTCTAGAAACACGTTCACAACAAAGAATCAGTAAGCTGTAGATATTTCTTATATAAAGAAGCAGTCCTACAGTTTGTACTAAGTTGTGCCCCAGTGCTGGAATTCTTACTCCTTCTCCCAGTTGCACAATGCCTGCATACTCCCTCCAGTTTATTCTTCACCAAGGTAACTGCCCTTTTCAGTCCTGAGGATTTCATTCTTCCTATCCTTACTTGACTTGGCAGCAATTCTAGACTGAATGTCTTGAACAGCAACACTGGGATCAAGGAGAGTTTTGTAGGGTTAAGACTGCTGTGTTGGGTGCTGGCTCCTTCTCCCAGTATGTGAACCCAAATATTCAACATCAATAGCTCATGGGGTCAGTCAATAGATCAGCAAGAGAAGCAGATGCACAGTGTATTTAGCATTCAGACTTCAAGCAGTACATTATTCCAGGATGTCAATATTTTACAGTTTTGACTCATTTTGTACACTTCCCTTCTCTTTTTTTAAAGAATAATTGTAGTGAAGAAGTTCCTACAGAAACTAATGTGATGCAGGGCTCATTGCTGAATGATTGGTCTATTAATTAGACATCTTTAGATAAAAGGCTGTTCTATACTCAACGGATTAAACTGAGCCCTTGAGATATTTGAAGTTTGTTTTGTCACTATCAGATAAACACAACAGAACATGCCAGCCTGCAGAGGTTCATGACTAAACTGTTTGCAAGCTTAAAAAGAAAGGGAGAGGAAAAGCCTTGCTAATCTTCTCCATTCCTAATTAAAAAAAAAAAAAAAGTAAATATTTTTGTAAAAACATTTCAAAGGCTTCCACTTTGAGCTATGTGGCAGGTCAAGATTAGGGAAAACCCAAGCACCTCCTAAGGTTAAACACACTATTTGTCTCTGTCTTTCAAACTACATCTGAGTATATTTTGCAGATAAGTTTAGATAGGTTAAAGCTCAAACTCCTTTCCTTTGACTTTTCACCTAGAAATATATAGCCAGAGATTGAGTAAGTTCAGAGCAATATTTCCCTCTCATTACAGATACTTTACTCAGTTCCTAGAACAAATAAAAAAAATGTATTACATGAAAAGTAAAATTATTTGAAGCTCCTATTACAGATAGAATACTTTATGAGTAAAATAAAATTTCAGCACATGGCATTTTAGGCAATTTGAAAGCTTTTCAAAGGCTATTAGATATGCTTTGTTTATCACATCCAGTCATTCAGATTACTAACTTATTTATTAGTCTCACAGAAGACTGGAATAGTTTTTGGTAGATAATTTGCCCAATGTACTTCTTCTTAGGTAAGGGAATTATTATGATGATTTATATAAATTAATTAATTTGCATTATATTGTAGAAATTAAGCTTTGATTTTGAACATGAAATCGGATTGGGTGGGGGCAAATGCGCTTCTAAAAAGACCAATAAAACTGTTTTAACTTCACTGTGTCTTGTGCTTTGATGGTCCCCCTGATGTGGGTGTGGTAGCAATGGAATTAAATTTCATCTTCATTAATTGCATTACAGTTATCTACTGTGCAGGAAAATTCCCCAGCTCCACATAGTAAAAATAGTATTTACAACTGTTACAGAGAAATATCTCCAGCCAACAGAAGGCAAGTACCCTGCAATGGCTTTCACAGGCTCTGGCTGTGTATATTAATATATTCAGAATAATTTTATATTTTACTTATATTTATTTTTATTTTAAAATTTTAGCTTGGGAATAGATTATGTCTACATTTCTGTCTGTCTTGAATAGTAGGCACACATTTTAGCTGCTGTGAAGTGGCAAAGTGCCAACATCATAAAAGAAAACACATTTATTTATAATGTCTGATTTTCTGAGCCAGGAAATCTCTTTGATTTCCTCCAGTGGCAAGAGATTCTTAAGGTGAGGGTAGACAGACAGGCAGATAGCAGAATATTCCTTATAGCAATAGTGAGAGATTTGCTGGGTGTCAGAGGACCCCAGCAAGGGGTTCTCCTCTGTAGAGTCACAGGGCTGATGCCCAGATGCCTCCTCTTGCTGTGGGCCCCTGCGAGCCACCCAGCCAGGGACACTGCCTGTGTGGTTACCCCTAAAACCACATCTGAGTGGGCTTTACACCACAAAATGGAAAACAACAAAAGCTACAGAGACCATATTTCCCTGTGGTGGAAAGGGTGGGATTATTTCATCCAGCCTCCCAGCTAGAGGAAGCCCAGCAGCAGCAGCAGCAGCAGCAGCAGCAGCAGCAGCACTCCTCTCCTTTTGCGAGGCACATCCCATTCATGGACCTCAGGAGATGATCTGGCCATATAATTTTGGAATGTGGGTAGCAGATGCTGGGAGCCCAGTGCCCTACAGATGGCTCACACATGGTTTTCTCTTCCACACCCCAGTGCTGTATTGTGGCCGTCTGCATTGTCTCAGTAATTGAATGGGTGGGGGTTTAAAAGAAGAAACAAAGAAGGAAATCTGGCACTCTACAGGTGCAAACCCTCCAGCAAGGGTATGATTTTAGGGGATTACTACAGAAATTGTGTCAGTTAGCTCAGAGTATACGCTGCCACTGAGACCATTTTCTGCAAGGCTTGTTGACTGGCCCTGCAATTAACCCAAGGTTTGAGAAAGCAATTCCTCCCCTTGAACATTTATCCTGTGAAATGTTCTCACCGACAGTATCTTAGCCTGGAGTTTTCTTGTGAAGAAAACATTTGCTTTTACTAGCTTCTGACTAAGACAGCCATGTCTTAATCCCAATCTTTGTGTAAATCTTCATTTTTATTCCTTTTTGCTTTGTACTCATAGATGGAAATGTCAGATAGGTTTGGAAGAGCAGTTGATTCCAACTATAGGAGGAAGCAGTGACCACGGCCTGGTTTTAGGAAAGCTGACTTAAGAATAGCTGTTGTCTGAAGCTTTTGGTAAAATGTTATATTCAGTTACCTACAGGTACCATACATGGTTTGTAACTCATAGGATGTTTTGTCCTGCCACAGTGTTGTCAGAAAAGATGCCTGTTCCTTTTATCCAAAAGTTTAAAATTAAAAGCTATTTGTCACCAACATGACAGCTGTTTCTTTCTGCATGGAAAATAAAAGTTGAGTCTGCATTTTTTTCAGGTTTCATACAAATCTATATGAACCCCTGGCAGGGAAAATAATCCTCTGTGTGTGTCAGCATTCCACAGCAGGGTTTTAACAAAGATCACATGTTACACATTCGAAAACTGAAGCACAGAAACACTACAGTTGAAAACAAAACCCCAGCATATCTGAATAACCCAGCCTCAAAACTATTAATCTGAACAGCTGCCCTGTGCATGATAGACAATAAAGGACTAATTCAGTTAAAAAAAAAAAAAAAAAAAAAAAAAAAAAAAAAAAAAAAAAAGCCCCCAAAAACCCCAACAAAACCCCAAACAAAACCCCAAACAAATTTCTACAAAAATATCCTTAGAAATTCTGTAGAAAGATTTTTATACAGTGTGCTCTTAATGCTCAACAGAGCTAATTGTTAAGGAAAAAGGGAAATAAAAAGCATAATTAGCTATTGTAATTCATTATTTGATTCAGAGTCATACTTCCCACAGCATATAGTCATGTAATAGGCTCTCATATTACATGAGTAAGAAATGATATCGTTAATTCATGGTCCTAAGAAAATCTCCTTTTGCAAAGATAGGACTGTGTGTTATTGTGATGCACAGAGAAGTATAACTAAAACCATGTTAGTAGAGGTTTTTATCAGTTGTGAAATTTATTGAGAGGTTTGGTATTTGAATTAGGCATTTGTTGACAGGAGAGGAAAAGCAGAGGCAGTGGCTATACAAGTTTGTTCAAAATGCCCTCCAAATAGTCTTTTACCCCGTTTTGATGTGCTTTGGCAGTAATTCAATTTACTGATCCATATTCTTCAGCCAATTAGTACCTGTTCTAGCATTAGGTAGATGTTGCAATGCATACTGAAGTGCTAGAATGGGAAATGACAGCACAGATATTAAGAAAGACAAAATTCACTGTTATGATCTGAATAAAATTAGTTCCATATTTCAGTTTTTGATTACCACACATTTACTTGTTAAACACAAAAAGTTGAAAAATGGTGATAATGCTTATTCTCTGCCCTCTTCAGGATAGGAAATACAAATCTGTTCATACACTGAATGGTCTGGCAAAACAAGTGACCCACATACTAGGATCTGGCACATTTATCCCTTGCAGCAGCAAATTTAAAGTTAGTCAAAAGTTCTTGGCTTCAATTTCATGGCTTTTAGGAGACAGTTTATAGTTTGTGAGTTTGCTGGTGCAATGCTGTATGAAAGTATCAGATTAAAAAGTCTAATTAAAGAAAAAAAAAATCAATTATGTAAGGAGATGGTTAAATTCCGAAAGCTTTACTCATTGCTTAGCCTCAATTAATTAAGAGCAATTTCTGACTGAATAAAATCTGTGTAAGGACTTTTGGATTTAAGTTCTGAGTTCTTTCCCACCAATTTCTCAATTTCTCTGAATACTTTTTATTCATGTTTGGATACTTAGTGAACATCTGTGTTTTAAGATTTGTTTTGATTTGGTCAAAAGAAGAAGATTTTTTAAAGTACGCTTAAACATAAGTAATTTGGAGATAAATAACTTCCTGCTCAGTTGAAATACTTTTCTATTGCTTCTGTAAGTGACTTGGCCCAGGGCAGCTTATTATTCTCCCTGCATCACAGAAGTGTGTAGCACATTTTTTATGGTTGCTTAGAACTGGAAAAAAAAGGCAAAGGGTGGAGAAAGAAAGACAAAAACATCTTTTGGTGACTCGGCCCTTGAGGGTTTGTCCAGAGGATGAAGAAAACTTGGAAGGCCTTTGAAGAGATCCATGCATTTAAGTTCATATGGTTAAACTCTGTGGTGGTTAATCATTTAGCGGAATTAGAGCCACGCTTGAGCCATGAATAAAAGTATGCCACTCAAAGGAACAGGAGCTTTGTTAGGACCTAAATTTGGGATGAGACTTTCTTTAAACAGATTTTGAAAAGGGTGAGTAGATGATCAATCTATGCTCAGAACTAGATGTTACATTTTCCTGTTTTCAAGCTGTAATTTGAAACTAGAGTTTGTTACTTGCCACTTGCCTGATAGCCCTTTTCAAAGGAAAAATTGTCAGCCTCAACATAAATAGGAAAGTCAAGTCAGTCCCACATGGAATTTTATTGTTAGTGAATAGTATTAATATTATCATGCCAGGTATTATATCCATATTACAGCACACTGTTCTGGGCACTGGAGGCCAGAGGAAGTACATGCTCCTTACACATAGTCCCAAACAGCCAAATTAAATACAGTGTCTTCAGGTGCTGCAGATTCCCTGCAAACCCAAGTCATAAGTCACAGGCTCTCTGATGTTACTGGTTTAAGAAAAAGAATATCTAGCTGTGTTTCAGTCCTTCACATTTCAGGAGAGATATTTGATCAATTTTTTACGGAGGTGCATAGAAGGAGTTCAACTCAGCAGTGCTCACCTCCACCCCTCTGCATTAAAAAAATGTGACCTGACTGTGTGTCAGTCTGCTGGCTCACTCTCTCTCTGTCACCTGGCAGGACTGGGACCCACGGCTTTCAGAACACACCAGGGACCTTGGGTTTTCCTGCTGGGGACTGCTTAGCCCATGTGAGGATGAAACTTGCACAAAACACCTAAGAGGTTGTTGTCTCTGAAAGCTTGACACCCATCGGTGCTCTCCTTGGAGGTTTAGGAGTTCAGTGAAGGGCAGCGGGGGAGTGGTGCAGAGGTGTGGGCTGTGCTGTCCTGAGCTGCTATAATCACACAGAACAGTGCAAGAGGCTGTACATGCGTCCTAATTATCTTAGATAAATACCATAACTGTGGGGCTACTGATTAAAAGCACTTGGGATTAATGTCACCTCTGCCTTCTTTTCTGTTTCCTTCTTGTGATTGATGCCGCATATGAAACTTCTACAAGCATGGTTAGAAACAATTTTCTCATTCAAAGTGAAGGAAGTCTTTCTGTTTTAGCATAAACCAGACATTTCTCCCCAAACTGTTACTTTGTTTTATTCAATGTCCATCCTCCTGCTGCTTTGCTTTGATGATTAAAAACCATAGTAGTCTGCAAGATTGTGGGAAACCCTGAAAAACATGGTGGGGGATGATTTTAGACAAGGCAGGAGAAGAGTGGTCTGGGGAGAAAGGCTTCACAATGGCCTATGGCACTGTTTAGAAAGAGTTAGCAGTTATTTGGGGGTAGAACAAAATACATCAATGGATACAGGATGAATTCTCCCTTGGTGTCATTCCCCTGCTTGGAAGAAATTGAGAAATTTGGATTGTAATATCTTTTCTACCCCTCTGAGTCAGAGCTTCATTTCTAGCCAGAGCATGCAGCTGACATTCCCATCTGAAATCAATTTATACTCCCCAATGTTAGCTAGTAACCAGTGAACAAAACCAAATGCTGACATTTTATTTTAGCTAATCTTTTCAGGTGCTTGGACCTCAGTGCAGTGGCATATACTAAAACAGGATATTTGTTTAATTAAACTTCACCTATTAAAGGAAAAAGGAGCTTAAACATTTGTTATTGATTTCTCTTGGAAATACATTGAAATAAATGGGCAAAAGCTGAAGTTAGTTTTCTTATAAAAAAAACTTAGCTCTGTTTTTAGGCAGCTAAAAGAGTCTTAAAGAATAAAAGGACACTGCAAGCTAAATGCAACCAATTCCCCTTTTCCTGAAATATGCAGCACAGCTCTGTGGCTTGGTTGTATCTTTTAACCAAAAAATATCTTGATACAGTATCTGTCCATAGGGCAACAGGGCTACAAATACATATTTGACCAGCCTACAAAACCAGAGATTGTCATTAACGAGTCTTTTATACTTCAGCTTCTGCAATAAATCCCATTTCTTAGTTTCATTATTTGCTTCACTGAGCTTTAAAGGATATATTAACTTTGAATGAGATTCTAAGTCCTCTTTATAGTAATTTTCTTATTTCATGCCTGACTATGACTTTCTAGCCACACAGTGAAGAATGGCTATGAAGGAATTTCTTCACAAAGAGAAGACATGAGGAAAAATTCTATCCTAACTTCAAAGAGTTCAACCATGGTTTTGAAGGCTACAAACCTGGCCAGATTTGTTTGTTTGTGTTGTTTGTTTGGTTGGGTTTTTGTTTGTTTGTTTTCTTTTTTTTTTTCCTTTTTCATACAAAACTTGGAGTTTGACTACATTTGCCAAAGATCTCTCCAGAGCAGGGAAACAAAGCAGCCATTCATGCCCAGAAGCCTTTTGTCCAGTCCCAGGAAAAGACAGGAAACCCATACGGACAAAAGATGGAGGCGTAATTTGAGCTTGCATGACAGCAGTAAAACAGCCAAAGTTCAGCAGAAAAACAGAAGTCTGCAGAAGGAAAATGGTTTGCACCAGTCTTAACAGTAATTAGTGGAAGTCTCCTGTTACTCTCTTTGTGACAGGTCAGATGATTTCTACTGGTACTTCTGTGTCCACCTAACACATCCAAGGAGCCAGCAGTTGTACAGAAATTGCATCTGGCCACAAAAATTCAAATCGGTGTTGCCAGAAGTGGAACACAAACACAAGCACACAATATTGTCTTTGGGCCTTTTTTTTTCTCGTGTGGAATATGGCTTACAGCTTCCTCCAGATAGGACTTACTACCACTTCCAGTGACCCAATCATTTATTAGCTGAATCTGTCCCAGAGAAAATGTCTGTAAGCACATTCAGCTGCAGGAGATGAAGAGAATAAATTGTTTCAGAGAGAGCCTCTGTGGTCTCGGTGGAGGGGCTGATAAACAAATACTGTTCCATTCAGCAGCCTGGTGTACAGACATACTTCGTGCATGCCTCGGGCTATGGGATGCATTGTTAATAATCACTTCAAAGTACTCCATCGGCATTTAAAGTTGCTCTCTGTTTGCAGCAGTTTCTTTGGTCTTCTGGACACTTTTGAAGTTCTGGCCAGTGGTATGCCAGTGCTGCCAGCAATACAAACTTCACTATTGTTGCGTGGTGCTGCCGCCTTGTCTCAAATACTCCAGGCCTCCTGTCTTGGCATATCAAGTGTGTTTGTGTGTGCATATTTATTAAAATTGAAGGGCCCTGTACTCTTTGGTGCACATTGGAGGAACATTGGCAATATTTTCTCTAATGCAAGAACAACATGCCTGTGTGGCACAGAACTGATTAACGACCACTTTTGGCGGGGGGGGATTGCAATGATTATTATTTTCTATCTACCCATATAACCCTTTTTGCTGGGCAAATTATCTTAAAAATGGCTTATGAATAATCTCAAAAGAAAATGAATTATTTGGGCTTTTTATTTGATTTAGAACATTATAAACAGAAGTCATACAAAAAAAAAAACAACAAACAAACCCATCCCTAGGCTCATATGGCAGGGGCTCACAGTGAGTCACATTCATTGCATTACATCACAAAATCCATTTCAAAGATATTTGCAACAGGACTACCAACATCTACTTTAAATATTGCAGCTGCAAGGCAGGGTAACTGTGGATCCTCTTGTAGCATAGATTTTATCCTGTGCAATGGTTGTTTTAAGTGATGAATATGCATGGATAACGTGAAGAATGAAGAGGATGACATGGAGTACAGGAGATCCTGACTCTTGGTAGCAAACATTGATATTGATCTTTGGGTAGTGGTGAGGCCAGGGCTGGGAAGGATTATTTAGTTTGCACTTTTGACAAATGTTGTAACATTTCATCAGTGGTGCTAGTGTCCTGGACTTTTTTTACCTCTGTAAAGGTGGTTGTGGTTTCAAAGTAATTGAAAGTTCATATAAATGAGAGCTAGAATTAAAATGTTGCCTCCTTCCTTTGCTTTCCACCCCCACCAATGCACTCCCATTCCTGACTTTGTTCTACCACAAAAGTTCACAAAACCACACAATGACTTGGATCAGGAATTACCATGGCTAAAACCTAACCTGACAGCAAACAAACAAAACAAATCAACCCCACGTCCAATAACCCTCTACTTATTTTGAGCTAACTCAGTTTCCTACTTCAGCTCAGCACCTGACAACACTAACATTTACAGCAGTGCAATGTATGATCAACCTTTGATAGACTGTATTACTGAATTTCATCCCCAGCACTATCTAGTGCTAGTACATCACAAGCAGATCATCAGGGCTGGGATGTGTGAGAAGGCAGCTGCTGACTGACATGCAAGTGACTGCAAGGAAGGTGTGTCAGGAGTGTCAGCAAGACCAGAGGGAAACTGAGTGATGAAACACAGAAACAAGGCAAGGTGATAGCTGATTGTTATGCAAACCCAGCAGAGAACTTTATATTGGGGTGGAAACGTCACAGGGGAAAGTGTAGAGTGTGTCTTTTGGGTTTTTTTCTGACTTGCTTGTGCAGTATTGTAATAGTACAAGGTTTTTCAAAACAGGTTAAATTTTCTATGCCTTTTTTATGCCTTACTATGGGGGACATAAAGAAGGTTCCTTAAAACAAAGATGTCTAGAAAGCCATTTGTTCTTAGTATGAGGGTTTGTGGGGAAAAGAAAAAAAATCATACCTTTTAAATGCCATGATGATGCAGGGAGGATTAGATGTGCTCAAGAGTGTGGTGGGGACCTGCTTCAAGCAGTTATATCCAAGGAGTGTACTGTTATTTCAGATTAAATTAACCTCAATCTGAGATACAACCCCAAATACAATGACAGCTAAACACATGACCAGGTTGACTGAAAAATGCATGAAAATGGCTGGAAAATCAATTTTTCCAAACAGTAATTTCAGAAAAATCATACAATAATCATCTCTTATATCTGCCATAGGACAGTGCAGTTGTCTGTGAGAAAGAAAGCCAAAACCTAGTTATTAGTCAGGGATCTTAAATGAGCCCACCTGACTGTAGCTAAACCTTGTAGGAAATACAGACCAAAATCACACCCAAAATCATTTCCTCAGGCCTAGGTTCCAGTAACTTGTTTGGAGAGAAGTTAAGCACACTTCTTAAAATATGTGGTCCATGGCCATAGAAAGCTCAGTCACACTAGAAATTGGTTATTCTGCACACCTAAGATGAAAATCTCTATTGCATCCACAAGGAACTCTTCAGACCTGTTGTTTGTTTAACACCTGGGACAAAGGTGATACAGGTTTAAACTTGGCTGTTATTCTCCTAATCAAAACTGGAAAACATTATACAGCCTCAATGTTTGACTCTTAGCTGGAATGTTAAGAAGGCAATGGAATAGGCTTTTGTACTGTCTTTTATCACTGTATCACCCTTGCTGTCCTCTGAGTCACGTTCTTGTTTGTATCTTGAATTTGTTTTGTATTTCTCTAATATTCTTATGTGTTTCTCTAATATTGTTATGTGTGAGAGAAGAATAAGAAGTCCAGATTATAAATTCTGCGTACCTCCTTTTGAATAAAGGCATATTCTCCTTCATCTTATAGGCAATATTTTATCCTTCTCCTTCTGTACTTAATTTCAGGATGACTATCGAATATAATTTCTCTTTACGTACCTTTTGCATGCTGTACCCTATAAGTTTCAAGCTATATCTAAGGTGGTTTTTTTCTTTTAATTTCAGAGATGAGCATCATTTGGGATCATAAACAGTTCTGTAAGAACTTCTTGTTCTGTTTAAGCCGAAGTTGCATAGATGTGCAAACTTAGAACATAATTTTGCCACTCTTAAATGGTAGGTCAGTGGAAATATGATCAGTGATTTTAGTGAGTCTTTGAGCCAGATCTTACATGATATGAAATTAAAGCTGAGCTGTCATCACATAAATCTGGGTTCAGGGTTTCTGAAGACATTGCAAGTTCTACCACTAAAACCCACAACTGCATGAAGTTATAAATTAAACAATTTTGTTGAAATCAAGAACTTGAAGAACTAATTAAACATTTACATTCAGTAATGCACTAAACATAATAAACCAAAACATACTGAATTGAAGTTTAGCTTTTATGACTAAGAACTCCAGTTCTGGATACCTACATAGACTGATACCTTGAGTCTCTGTTCTTTTCTTTTAGAGCTATTAGAAAGTCACCATATAGAAATACTTTTATTCTTTCCATAAAAATCTAACAGACTGAAAATTACATAATACATTTGATGGTTTCAATATCAAATAATGATACTGAATATTTACTAAATCTTTGATCCTCATTATGTAGGCTATGGAAATTATTTAACATTACTAATAATTTCAGCCTGTTTCAGACTACATCTGCTGTTTATTATATAGTAAAACAGACAGAAAATGGAAAGACTTCCTATTAAATGTTGAGACTGTCTAGAGAAACCATCCCTCCTAAGGGAAACCATCCCTCCTAAGGAAACCATCCCTACATCTACTAAGTGGATACTCTTCATACATTGTGACCATGAGAAAAGTTTTGATTTCCTCTTTTTTATTTTAAATGTCTATGGTCTGATTAGGTACTCCTTTTGGAGAGGCTTCAGTTGTTGAGACCTCTGAATTATTTTTAACGTGAAAACTACTTTATGATTGTGAAGTCATACCATCAAAAGAGGCCAAAGAAAAGCATACTATCCAGATATTAAGTCCACTAAAACATAGCTCTTACACAAATACATTTTTATAGAGGAGAGATAAAGAAGCTAGAAGAGTTTTCAACTTAGAAGATAGGAAACTAACTAAGTAAATCAGTTTTTCTCCCTGTGGTTTGGCTTTTGTGCCTTGATATCCTCCTTGTGTTCAGAAAAAAAATCTATGAATGAGTCATTATAATTTTAAGTGTATTAAATATTTTTTTCTTGCTAAGGAGTGTAACATTCTTTGCAAAGTAGGAACAAATGGTGCAGATTTATCTGCTTAATAAGGCCTGGCATTCTGAAGAGTGTCTGAGAATGCCTTGAGTGCCAGTGCATTTCAGAAATATACTTTTCGCACAGTCTGAGGCACGATTGCCTGTGTTTCAATGCGGAATGCTGGTAGAATGATGGCAAATGATGCGGCCTAGGTTAGCACTGTACTTGGAATTTTTTTGGTTTGCTTTCCGCATTCCCTTGCTTCCTTCCTTAGTGAAGTTATTTCCTTGCAAACTGCTTAAATTGGTATAGACCAGCCAGAGCACAGTCTGGGCTGGTTATCAGCAGGCCTCACAACTGGAACGAGTGTCTCTAGATTTCCTTATCCACCTCCCCAGCAGTTACTGTCATCAAAGCAATTGGATGGGACACAGATGAATAGCTGCTCTTAGAATAGAAATCTGCAGCAAGGTCAATGGTGTTCAAAACAATCTGACCAGCAGCAGGAAATTCCCTCCAAGATTTCTAAATCTTGTTTACAAAAGATGTCGTTCTGCAGGATGCAGCCTACCCAATGCTGTGCTGGGAATGTCATGTGATGTAGCACATTTTAATGCGTAGTCTCAGAAAGCAGATAGAATGAAATCCTGGAAAAATTCCCACTTCCTTCAATGCAACAGGGTTTAAAATTAAATGTTTAATTAGAGAAAGAGTAGAAATTTTTGGCATCTAAAACCAGTGCTGTCAGGAAATATTTAGACTGGCACATTTGTGGAAATAGAAGATGACAGATGGAGATTCCCTTGCTGAGAATGGGTTGCAGCTAAACCACTGATAGATACAAAATAAATCTTGAACTACTTTGGAATAATATTTCCTGGAGAAGACTGAAGGCTGGCAGTCATTTCTCTGAAGATCCCTAAGAGACAAGTACTCAAGTTGTGTCCTAAGTACCACTACTGGAACACAAGCTACTTTCTAGCAATACCCCAATGCTACATCAAAAATCTTCATGCTTTCTTTCTCACATGTCACTACATTGCTATCCAGGACAGACTGCTAATCTGTTATGGGGATTAGCCTAAACTGGGTAAAAAACAACTATGTAAAAGACCTCACGAAGTAATGTCTTGCTAAGTCTGATACAAATATCCATTAGCACCATCACTTAGGTATAACTAAGAGTCATTAGTTCTGAAATGAAAAAGCAGATTACAGAAATTGTATGGATTTAAACTAACACTCATGATATAGCTGAAAAGAAATGCTCTTTACTGGATTAGTCAGATTGTTAAATGTGTACTTTCAACACACTGATAATCAGTTTACTGACTTATACTTTTAGGTTCTGGCCTAATTCTTCTGATGAATTAAATGCACTGTTTGTGAGCAGTTTGATATGTATAGGGCATGCTCAAATTTTTTTGTAGGGTAACCTTTGTGTTTGTAAGACACTACCTTCAGTGCTTTTTAAACTTTTTAAACACCTCTTAAGGCACAAGAGCAGGCAATTCCCAAACGTGTCAAGTCAAGCAGATAAGGCAGAAGGCCGGCTTGGCTGAATAGATATGTTCTCTTGGAAATAAGAAAAAGAAAGGTGTACGCCTAGTGGAAATAAAGTCAGGTGACATGGGAAGAATAAGAGACGCTGCTTGCGTCTCACTGTAGGGAGAAAATTCATGTGGCCAAAACTCTACTGGAGTTGAAGCTAGCCAGAAGCGTGGGTGACAATAAAAAGAGGTTTTTTCAAATATATTAATGGCAAAAGCCAGGTAGAAATAACATCACAGGATGATGTTATTTGTTACAAGATGAGGACGATCACCTCACAAACAGGGACAAAGAAAGGCAAAGGTGTTTAATGCATTTTTTGCTTCTGTCTTCGACAGAGCTGATGGACCACGGGGGTCTCAGTACCCTGAGCTGGAAGACCATGGCTACAAGAACGATCAAATCCCAGACCCTGAACTTGTGCAGGATTTGCTTCTCCAGCTGGATCCCTAGGAATCTATGGGGTCTTACGGGATTCATCTGAGAATCCTCAATGAGCTAACTGGTGCTGTCTCAGAACCTCTCTTGATTTTTGAGTGGTCTCGGGAGACAGAAGAGGTCCGATCTGACTGGAAACTGGCAAACATCATCCCAGTTTTCAAGAAGGGCATGAAGAAAGAACACTGAAAACTACAGGCCTGTCAGTCTCTGAAAACTATAGACTTGTCAGTGCTTGGTAAAGTAATGGAAAAGATTACTCTGTAAGGTAACCCACATAGATGACGTAGGAAAGAAAGTTGTAACCTTTTTGGACTTCAGTAATGCTTTTGATACTGTCTCTCACAGGATCCTTCTGGACGAAATGTCCGACACTTGGCTGAATAAACACATCTTGTGATGGGTGAGCAACTGGCTCAAGGGCCAGGCACAGAGAGTTATAGTGAATGGGGCGTTATCAGGCTGGCATCTGGCCACTAGTGGGGTTCTGCTGGGCTCCATCTTCAGCCCCGTGCTCTTCATAAATGACTTGGACACAAAACTTGAAGGAATACTAAGAATATTATGTAATTTTGCTGATGACACTAAACTGAGAGCAGCTGTTGACTCCCTTGAGGGCAGAGTGGCCCTGCAGAGAGATCTTGACAAATTAGAGAGATGGGCAATCACCAACCATATGAAGTTTAACAGGGGCAAGTGCTGGATTCTTCAACCAGGGCAAACCCGGTTGTGTATATAGCCTGAAGAATGAGATTCTGGAGAGCAGAGCTGCGGAAAGAGACCTGGGGTCCTGGTCAATGGCAAGTTAAATGTGAGTCAGCAGTGCCCGGGCAGCCAGGAGGGACAACCCCGACCTGGAGTGCATCAGGCACAGCATGGCCAGCCAGGCAAGGGAGGGGATTGTCCTGATCTGCTCTGAGCTGGGGCAGCCTCACCTCAAGTGCTGGGGGCAGTGTTGGATGCCACAATGTAAAAAGGGCATTAAGCTCTCAGAGTGTAAAAGGAGGGCCACAAGGATAGTGAAAGGCTGTGAGGGGAAGCTGCATGAGGAGCAGCTGAGGGTACTTGGTCTGTTCAGCCGGAAGAGGAGACTGAGGGAACACCACACTGAAGTCTGCAACTTCCTAGTGAGGGGAAGTGAAGGGGCAGGTACCAATCTCTTCACTCATGATCAGTGACAGGACTCAAGGAAAAGCTGAGTTCAGGGAGATTTAGGGTAGGCACCAGGAAAAGGTTCTTCAACCAAAGGGTGGTTGTGCGCTAGAGGAGGCTCCCCAGAGAAGTCGTCACAGCACCAAGCCTGACAGAGTTTGAGAAGTGTTTGGACAATGGTTTCAGGCACATGGTATGATTCTTGGGATGCAGCACCAGGAGCTGACTCAATGATCCTGATAAATCCCTTCCAACTCTACGTGCTCTATGATTCTGCTCTAAACTCTATGTACAGATTCACAAAGCCCAGACCCTGTTGGACTCACTGTGACACAAGGATGCAAAACGAAGTCCAGTTAGAAAGACTACTTGCAAAATTTAGGACTGCATGCTCATTATCTTCCATACTTGGTTCATAGTGTGAAGAATAAATCTTGTAAGAGGTCAGTTTTCCATTAGAATAATCTTTGGCTGTAATTTCCATCTTTGGGGAGGATACTTCAGCTTTATATAAATATATATTCTGAGCTATCTAAAGTTGGTAAGAATCAAACCACTGTATAGTTTTAAACAAATACCAAGTGATCTGTGAACAAAGAAAACCTAAATAAGCGAACAAATAAATGTTTTTCATCCATTTTCCTTGAACCCTTTTATAAATGTTTATGCAAACATAAAAAACATCTACTTTGTACTTAGGGCATATGAAATGTAACATTTGCTATTGATCTAAAGCCCTGGTTAACTTATTTTGTTGACTTCATAAGTGAATTGCATAACCTAACTTTCATAAATAAGAATGAATAAGGATATCTCTCAAAAAAGGATAGGGTGGAGGCACTTTGGGGAGTGATATGAACAAGAGGAAACAAGCAGACCTATTTAAAGTCACTGCTTGTCTCCTTTTGCTGAAGAAATATGTTAGGTTACAAATAGAACCACTAGAATTAAAATTATCTGTTTTCCTTCCTGACTAGAGAGAAGGATTTCTTGACATATTTTATGAGATTTTTTTTTCCAAATTGTTGAGATTATTCCTGCGTTCTAACTAATAAACAGGACTAGGTTGTTTTTTGGGTGTTTTTTTTGTTTGTTTGTTTGGTTGGTTGGTTGGTGGTTTTTGGTTTTGGGGGTTTTTTTGAGTAATGCAATCACCCTGATCATGAAGTTTTGGACTGGAGACTGGATTAACTCAGGTTTAAGTTTGCAGTATTCACCATCTTGTAAACACTGTTTCACCTATCTGCTAAAGCAGGAGGAAGGAGTCAGCTGCACTCCAGTGGGCATTGGGTCACACCAGCATCAGGCACTGAGCATTGCCTTGAATCACACATATGCAATATCACACAAAATTATGTGGCATTTTTTGTTTTCTCTGATCAACTTCCTCAGCTCTGCATGCCAGATGGAAGGAGAGGGAACAATTTAAAGGACTCCTGGTACTGTCCTCTCAGAGAAAATTTTGTAAACAACATTACTAGATTAGCCTACCTCACTTTTCTTTGTCCCTGTTCATTATAAATACAGTTCCTCACAATCAGATTAGTGCTTTACATTTTCAGTCGGCTACTAGCCACATATACATGCATGACCACTTTCGGTACTAAAACATTTTATTCGCAAAGTAGCTTCTAGTACATTTTCCAGTTACCAGTCTAATACCATGGAGTAGTCTGTGCTTATGGGATATATGTGCTATTACATACTGCAAGATCATTTGTAGAAAAATATACAAAAGGGAGTAAGGACAGTGTTGGGTAGGCAGTGTTTTAATTTGATAGTGTTTTTTTCTGTTTGATAAAATGTAGAAAAGAAAACATTTCTTAGAGATTACAGTTAAAAAAGTCATATGTTGAAATTCAGTATTCAGTATTTAAACAGTTTCTCTCCTATTAAAAAAAAAAAACAATTTGATTTTTGTCTACTAATACTCAACTCTTCAAATTTGGTCACAGTTAAATATATTCTTACAAAATGATGATTTTATTTTGATTTTTCTTAAACTATGGAGAGATTATACCAGTCTTTATTATTTCTATTTCTTTTTCAAAAGCCAGATAGAACAGCAGATCCAGTCCTGGGCCTGTTTGTAGCTGGGTATAGATGCAAAAAGCACCAGCATTTGGGGTTATTTTGAAGGAAACTTAACTCCAGCAAAGTGCTGTCTAATCTTTTTATTTACATGAGCCAGATGAGGGGCATCACATCTCTTCTAACACCACAGTTAAATTTAGACACAGCTTATATCAATCAGACCCATAACTTCATGTTAAAAATGCTTAAGTATTTATAGAAAAAGATGGGCTGAAAGCTGAAGTCAGCATATATTAGAAAAACAGTAATAGCAAAAAAGCTTTGTTGTTGTCAACTAGAAAGCTTAACCACATATTTGATCTAACCAAAACAGATGTGCAGGCACTACTGAAGGAAGTGGGGCACCTTTGATCTTCTGGCTTGTGCTGCTCACTTACAAAGGACAGTTGATTCCATTAATGAGGCTTTTCTAGTTTATTGGGTTCACTGATTTTATGCACCCAGAGCAGAAGGGAAATTGCACTACTCTCAAAGAAACCACTTTGATATCTTGTAAATACAGAGCTATAAAGCACTCATGTCACTTACAGCCTTAAGTGTGATACCATTCTAAACAGCTGCTATGATTTCTTGATGATATTTAATGAGTGTGAATGGTGAGGACAGAGGTTATGCCCTGTTAGATGAGTTGATCTTGGCTTATCTGTAATGAATGGACTCAGGTGACAGAAGAAAGAAATCATTCTTCAGAATGAGTCAGAATTATTAGTAATAATTTTTGCAGAAAACTAAAGTGAATGTAATTTCTGGCATACTGGGAAATGCCTACTCAAATCGGAACAGATGGCTGAAAAAACTAATGATGCCGTATTTGCATAAGTCAAGGGTGTCCCATTTACTCCTATTAATTACACTTATCAGTATAGTACATTGCATGTAGTTAGCTCATCTAGTCACAGGATTTAATGAGACCTATAAGACCACACACAGTGTCTCAAATTCATGACAGTCCTGACATACATACAAAATTCTTTTTGAAGACAGTCTTCCAGTTTTAAAGTTCAGAATTTTAAAGATGCTTGCAGAGCCTCAAAGCTCATTCTCTATGGAGTGCATTTTAATGTAGCAGCAGAAGCTGTGAACAGTCATGCCAAAGACAGATAAAATAAGAGTCATCCACGTTGCTGTTTGTTTAGTTTACCATCTGTTGCTGAAATAGATGGGTTATTTAGATTCTTAGTTTTGTTGCTGTTTCACAAGGTTTTACAGAAAGCAATAAGTTAAATAGTGAGCTCCTTTCATTTTCCTCCAGTGAATATCAATGCTGGATGATTTTTGTTTGTGTCTTGCATTGTGCATATCATTTTGAGCTTTGCTCTTGAATTTCTTCTTTCACCCTTAATTAACAAAAATGCCTAATACGTATGTTTCAGCAGAGGTGTGGGGGGTTTGTTTGTTTGTTTGTTTTTTACCTATCGTGATTTCCAATTTACTACAAATTATTTAACACTATAGTAATATTTAAAACGTTCACTGAGTTAAAATTAAGGTACTAGTGACAAACATATAGAAAATTACAACTCTGATTATCTTGGAAATCTATTTTTCGCCACACTGTGGAATTATATTTTTGACTATGAAATTTGATTTTGAACCCCACTGCATATTTTTTATTCAAGGCTATTCCCACCTTTAAGTTCTCATACCCAGTGAAGCATGGAAGCATTCATTTGCATACAAGAAATTCAGTGGTAAACCCATCAGCTTACTGAGTTAGTGGGGAAAAAAGCAGAAAACTCACCTTCGTGCTTGCTTGCTTGTAGGCAAAGAAATCAGAATTTCATTAGTCTGTCCTCACAGAGGGAAGAATAAGATAGGACTGAGGCATAGTCAGTACCGGCTGAGCATGTCTGTGACTGGCTATAAAGATTCAGCAGTTTTATTCTCTTCTAAAAAGGAGTTACTCTGCCTAAAAAGATGCAGTTCCAGCCACTGCTACCACTGCTCACCCTCACCTTGAGCAAAGAGTAGGATGGTTTCTAAATCTGCATGGAGTTTCACTGATGCTTCTATCAACCTGTTGAGTTTAAAGGGACTTCAAAGAAGTATGGTAATAAGTGCTAAAAGGGCTCAAGTGTGAGTGAGAAGTTTGAATCCTTTTACCATTATGGACACAAAAATGCTCCTGAATTAATTCGTGTAACAGACAGTAACTAAAGAACAGTGCTATAGATAAGCATAACAAAATTTCCTCTACACTCATGTGAGAAGGTGAGCTCTCTGGAGCCGTGGCCATACTCATATCCTGCACACCTACACTGGGGGCAGACTGAGCCAGGGGAATTTTTATGGGATGATGTCACTACATATGCATGTCGCAGGGAAAACATTAAGAAAGGAAGTCTTCCTGAACAGTATGGAATTTGCGAGGAGCATTCTTCTGGAAAGGGTGTGCTTACTTTAGCTTTAAAAGGTCAAAACTGATGAATGTGCAGGTTTTTCTTCTTTGTCCTTCCTCGGACAATTGCATTTCAGAGTTGGAAGTATTATTTCTGTGTACATATGTGGAATACTGGAATGGCAGCAGAACTACACATGGGGCTTCCCATACGAAGGGACTTTCTGGTATTGATTGTGGACAAGAGAAAAGGAAGACATGCTCGTGTATTTTGGGTCTCTTCTAGAGTTACTGTCGCTTCGCTATTGAGTATTTGTTGTAACTCCATTAAAATTAACAATGCTCTCTTTGGCAAGAAAATCACTTCAGCCACAGTATTGTGGATAGCATGCTTCAGATTGAATCTGTGGGAAAAGGAAAAATATTTTGGAGTAGAACTTTCCTGCAATATTCAACATAACAAAATGGATCCTAGGATGTTCCCAACCTCAGTTAAGCTGTGAATTATATTAAAAATCTCTTAATTGTGAAGAAAATTCAAACATGATTGAAATTGGTGTCTTGCTAATGAAAAGGCAAAGTTTATTTCCTGCTTACCCCAGTTGACCAGTTCCAAGTATTAATTATTCTGTACCCATAAAATAAATACTTTTATGTAATGTATTTGGCTTCTTAGTAGAATGATTTCATCTAATAAACAAACATCTGGGGAGGGAGGTATGTGTGATTTTTTTTCTCAGTATAAATTAGTTCTGGTATTGTGGTATATCTGGTATCTGGATTTGTGTTAGTCATAAGTACAATAAGTGTTTTCAGGATGATGACACAAATTCCTCTGAGACTACTTTTTTGGACAGGTTGCAGATGTTTCATGAGAATTATTTTGAAAAGTGTTAGGCAGATGGGAGAGCAAGTCTTAGGCAGATAAGAGTCAGTCGCAGTAGAGGAATTTTATTTCTATTTCTTCTTTTTTAACGAGTTAGCAGTCTACTGTTGTTCTATCTTTCTTCAAAAAGCTAAGCTGGGGCACTTTTCTGCTAAAAGCACCATGGTTTTGCCACATTCCAGGAGTCATCAGGTGTCAGATGGCAATTAAGAACCTGAAGTCAAATCCAGTTTTATGGGATTACCCATAGGAGTGATAATGACCCTACTTGCTTACTGCTTTCAAGACCAAGTGCCTGTTTTGGTCTTGCCTTTAATTTCATTATAAGACAGCATTCACACAAATAGGAAAAAACAGAGAACAAATCCATGTGGAGACTTTAGTTATGTTGCTAAATGTATAGGAGAAGGGGTTTCCGCTCCCCAGCTCTCATAACAATTCACAAACATGCAACTGAAACAAAAGATAAAAACCCCACGCTTGCTGGGTATAAAATGAAGTCTGCTTTTCAAGAACAACCATAAATTAATTTTGGTTCCATGGAACTGTTCCTGTTTTTTGTAAATTCTTCTTATACTTCTGAATAATGTTTTATTATTTCTCATGCTTTCTAGTAAGCATTAATGGTAAAACAGGCAGGTGTGTAATCTAACCTTATCTACTTTGAGAATACAGGAAAATATCAATGGAAGTTCTGGTGTTCTCCTATGTGTAGCTAAACATCTGTGCTGCTCTTCATTTCCACTCATGTCCTTTTAATTTAATGAGTTATGACCAGCAAAACAAACAAACAAACAAACAAATAAATAAAATAATAAAAAATATGTACAGAACAGTAGATTTTAGTAATATTTTAGATTTGATACCATTTTTGTAATAAAGGTAATTGCATGTATTTCTAGCACTAAGAAACTGTGCTATAGTCATCTGTGGGGGTTGTTTTTTGCTATGCCTTTTGTGGTACTGGACTTTGCATTTAACTGAACTGTCTTTGAAATAGTAAAAAAAAAAATCATAATTTTTCATGTTTTTAATGAAATAATTTCTTTAAATACTTTTACTTATTAAAGAGAAAATTTCCTGGTAGTCTAATTCTGATCTCTTTCTTGCAACACATTATGCAGTATGTAAGCTTTCTACCATTCAGAAAAAAAGTCAGGCTTGCTCATTGCTGTGAACCCTCTGTCCTAAAGCAGAATTTCATCTACAGCACTGTCACTCTGTGGAGACATGTATAAGTCAGAGTGTGCCCTGCACCTGCTCCAGGCAGTGCATGAACATATGGTGTTGTCTATCCTTGTCACAAACAATCTTCTCCTTCATATTGTGAACTGGCCCCTTGCAGAAAACAGAAATGGTGGGAATTAAATGATTTGATGCGCTGAAGACAAAGGAAGAACCAGAGTAAATGATCTTAAAGTGGGCAGAGAAGAGTTAAATCCCTGTGAGGATTTCCCCAGGTGGTAAATTCTGAAACCTCATGTTTGAAATTACATCTTGCTGTGGTAGCTCTGAAGAAATAGAACCAGATGTGCTCATCATTACCCATCAGGCCACCACGGCAAGCTAATTTTGCCAAATAGCCCAAATATACACAAAGCAGTAATGACCTTTAATTCCTAACAGCTTCAGTAGATCTTATTAAAAGCAGTGGTGGGCTCTCAGGGATCAGAAACTACTGGTTTCAGCTTTCACACAGGCTGTGAGGATGCTAACCCCAATGACATTACAATATAAGATGTCTTATGAGGAAAAGAAGTGTTATAAATAGTACTAATTAAAACATGGAAGAAGAAGATGAACTTGTGAAATAAGTAAGACAAGTTTCTTAGCAATCATTTTTGCTTTCTGCAGTCTGAGGAAAAAATAAAGAAGGGAGGTTGTCATAATTTCTGTTCTTAATCACAATAGATCTGATGGATGATAGAACAATATGGGAATTCAGATAGTGGGATAGTGGGAAAGGAATTAGGTTTTATGGTCACCCATAAATGCTGCAATGGTAGTAAAGTGTAAGGGTAAATGTTTCTACTTAGGTTTGCTAAATAATTTCTACTTCTCGTGGTGGTTGGAAAGATTGAGGAATGTGGATTATCTTTTTATAGGTCTTTGAAATCTCATCAAAATACCTATCTTCAATCCAGTGATATTCTGTTGGACTGCATTCTTTCCTCAGTGAAGTTATTGTTACTTTCACATCAGCAAAATTCCTTACTCCTAGTATGTCAGAAGCTATTTAAATTTTATGCAATGGGAAAGTATTTCCATTTGAGATCATCTAATTTTATTGCTTCATATCAATAGCCTATTACAAGATCCTTAAGAATTTTCCCAAGTTAAATTCATTAGCACTATCTAGTATTTGATCAACAAATTGAGATGTTTCATTTCTAAACCAATATCTCATTTTTTCGACTTTCACTGAGTGTCCATTGTTTTAATTATTCTGCATATTCAGTTGAAGGAAAAAATCTCCAGAGGATTATAACACAGATGTACACTGGTCAGCTTCAGTAAGGTTCACTTACCGTGGAACATAATGTGCATATACTTCACTGCACTACGATATTTCTAAGTGGTACAGAAGGAGGTTTCTTTCGAAATTATACAAAGTGAACTTATGTAATATTTTACTGTGCCAGGTTGCAGGCCAAACCCTAAAGGCCTATAGATGACAATATATGCCCATAAGAAATACCATAAGAAATGGAACTGATTTTATCAAATGCTTTCAAAGGATAGACTCAAACTGAAAAGTGGATTCAAGTTATCTTAAAAGCTGCCATGGCTGGGAAATAAGCCAAAGAATCTGTGTTTCTATAATACTTGTGCTGATGCCAGTGATAAATATTTGTGAAGTCATTTTCCCTCTCGCTTGAAGTATCTGAATGCTTGCTTGAGGGTCCTAACAGACCACAGATAATTTCATCTTCCAGTGAACAAAAGATCCAAATTCAAATTATAGAGGTTACTACTAGAGTATGAAAATTCAGAAAATAGATATCTGAACACATAAATTAAAATGAAACATACAGAATTCTCAAATGTGCAAGTTATTATGTGAGATTTTATGGGATTTATAATGTAGAAGGTTAGAGCTGTTGGTCATAGTATTTTTTTGGCCTCAGAAAAGGAACTGTGGCTATTCCATATGATCTGAGACACAGAAAGATGTACTCAGTCAACTAGAAAGAGCTCTCATGGAATTCTGGATTAACCCCAACATTAGATTTAAAGCCAAGGAACAGTCTTATTAGAGAACCTTGAAAATTCTGACTATGAGATTATTTTTACTTAAGGATTCTTCCTATCTCATTCACTTTATTGTAGAAATCCAGAAGATTAATCAACATAGAAAGAAGCATATATATATATACATATGTATACATATGTGTGTCCACACATGTGTGTATGTATGCACTACATGTACTAATATCTACTAGACTGAAAAAAATAAAATGGAAATATCATCTTCTTTTCTTTGTTGATACAACTGTGAAAAAAACCCACTCTTATTCTGGCTAAAATGTTGGATGTCAAGATTTTATCAATACTGTTAAGTCTCATTAGATTCTTAGGCTTCTAAAATACAAGGTGCACAGAAGAATATGGTCAGCACTTCTAGATTAGAAGTTGGAGTTGCGAATATGTCCATTCAGCAAATTCTTGCAGCAGAAAACCAAACAAATTCATCAACATAAATATCTGATTGCAATCCTGCTTGACTTGGTTCTGCACAATGAGAGATTTTTAGGCAGCACCTTTTCGTGTCAGGAAAAAGACAAGAATTTTTCTTCTTCAGATCCATTGCATGAAATTCTTTCACTGTGTCATCAATTAAAAGCAGAAGGAAACAAAATCAGTGTTCTGCTTGACTTCAGCAATTTTCCTTCAAAATTATTATCCAAGGTTTCTTGGCATTTTGAAACCCACCAAACTTTCAGTTTAATCTGAACTGTTCTATGTCAAGATCACTCCAATTTAGATCTTCCTTAAATTAATAAGCACTCTTAACAAATGAATAGTAAAGTAAACCCTTTCTTAATCAGGTTGCTCAGTAAAGTCACTTTCATTTGCATTGAAAAACTTTATGGTTTGTGTCTCTGTGTGGGGTTCAACAAAAACCAAGAATATTTGATGAAATACTGATCAGAGGAAACACTGTGGCAGATGAATCTCACTTGAAGATTTAATTTACCATCCTTAAATGAACATGTTCAGGAGGAAGAGAAATAGGCATGGTAAGAGCTTGTGTATCAAGGTAAGCACAGCACACAAAGAAGGTGTGTACCTCACTGAGGGAAAAATAGAGATGTCTTGACAAGTAGAAGATATGGAGAGAAAATATAAGATTGAAGTCAGGCTTCTTTTGCACCAGACTTCTAGGAACCCTTCACAGTCATGTCTCTGTCCCACAGCTCTGAATACTGACTGCAAGGATGGACAAATGATATTGCAAAGCACAAGATGATGTTATACAAGAAATTGGATGGAAGTGAACTATTGACTTAGCCTTTATAAGTCATGCTTTCTTTTATGTATTTCACAGACAGCTACCTCAAAGACTATTAGATTAATGAACAAAGTAACAGAAAAAAATACCATCTTGTACATTCAATGATATATAAAGTATATATGAAATAACGCAAATTTCTATTTTTCTCACTTATGGACCAGCATCAGCTTAAATCCTTGAGATTTTCTGCTGGCAGTGACTGGCAGTGACAGGCTGTCATCCACCAAACCCTCCTTGCCCATGGCTCATCAGGGCAGGCCAGTTGTTCCTTCAGCTCACATGGCAGATACTTTGCTACTGCAGGATGCCTGGCAAAACAGAACTTCATCATCAAGCAGCTCTTGCAGAAACTCCGAAAGAATGCTGTGAAATTTGAACAGAAAACAGATTGAGACTAAGAGCCTTTTGGAGCATCAACAGAAAGATCATCTAAAGCTGAACAGCCTTTTATTGGTTCTGTCTTATCTCTCTGCAAATGAAATTGCATTGGTACACAAGAGAGACCTCAAAATGTGAATGAAGAAGAGAAAATCAGAATGAAGATTTCCTTTTTCCATATTCCTTTTCAGCAATCAGTTTCTATTAGTTCAGGTCTCTCAGAAAAATGTGTCAAACTCTCATCCTTATTTGCGAGAAACGGCAAAACATAAACCACTCTAATTTCTAATACAGTATTAATCCAAAAGCTACAGTCATGGATGGGCTCTATTCTATTTCCACATAAGAGAACACGAGAATTTAAGATGGATCTGAAGTCAAATCACAAGATACATGGGTGTGAAGTAGGATGAAGTAAAAAAAAAATATTACCCTGTAACATCTTTGCACATCTGGCCACAACTTTTTAATATATTGCTTTGAAAATAGCTTCTCAAATCTTATTACCTACTTGTGCTATTGTATTTTTTTTCCTGCTGCCCAACTAACTGACTGACCATCTAGCTGTTATCAATTTCTTTTTTTCATTTTTTTTTGTATGTTTAATTTACCACTTGGAAGTAGAATCTGCCTAAACATTTCTCTCCTATTGTTTTTATTAGCTGCATCTGTAAAAGATTAACACAGATATGTGCACCCTCAGACAAACACATCCATAACTCCAAAAATAAACTATATTCCTAATTGACCTTCTAACAATCTGATAATACTGATATCAGTAAGCAAACTCCAGTACAGAGAGTTACTTCCTGCACTGAGATAAGTTGGCCCATTTTTTGTTTTCCCATATTCCTGCAAGCTGGTGAACATGGCAGTGGAGGAGGACTGATCAGTCAGACAATCAGTGCGCTGTGATGTCTCTCTCTCTCATTCATTCCCCTCAAAAAATTTAAGTGCATAACTACATAAAATGCAAGTGCAAGTTTAGTCAGTTTTCGAAAATTCACTTCATACCTCCTTACAGGATGTACATTGCAGGGAAAGCTGTTCTGCTAGCACTAGTTCTATTTTCAGGGATAAAAAGCTGAAGGAACCTGTCTTTGGAAATGGTTTAAATTCTTATAAAAGCAATTCTATAATATGTAGAGAATAATAATTTGCATAATTAGCTAATATAAGGCTTTTTTTTTTTCTACAGAGATACTATATATCTTCTTGGATATGTTGGGTTTTTTCTTGTGTGTGGTTTTTTTGTGGTTTTTTTTGTGTTTGTTTGTTTTTGTTTTTTGTTTTGTTTTGTTTTTCCTCCATTTGTTGCCTAAGAATTTTTCAGTGAGTACCTAATGTCTAGCCTACAATATAAAAATATTCTCTATGTGGCAATTAGGTTTAGGCACGATTGTAAATGCAAAGTTCAAAAGGCTGCCATTAATATTACCTTACATCCTCATTTCCTGTTGTCTTCGTAGCTTAACGTGTTTATTCTTAAATTAAAACATAATTAGCAAATCATATAGCTAATTTTTACTGAAAATAGCAGCTTGGTCAAATGCTTCTTATTATCTGGGGCTGACCTTCCCACAGACTGCATATCCTGGAACAGAGTATTGTAATAGGAGAAATCAGTTCTTTTGGATCTGGGCCAAAGACTAATTTAATTTCTCTGGCTGCCCCCCTCCTTTCCAGCTCTTCTCCCCCCTCTACCCAGTAACACTCGCATATGTGAGTTGGAGTTAAGAAGTTGCAGTTGGTAAACAAAACAAAGACAAAACTGCTAAGAAGTTAATGAAAACATCAGTAAATCATAGCATCTGGATCTCATCATCCGCCTCTGACGTAAGGAAGATGTCCAGATGTTAGCAGAACTGTAGCAGTTGAAATATTTTGTGAGCAAGACTCCTTCCAAACAATCAGATGGAAAGCAGTTCAGCACTTTCAGCAGTTTTTAGGAATGTTTCAAATATACGGTGGTCTTTCAGATGTGCAAAAGGCCTGCTCAGTGCCGAAAGAATATACGGTCTGGGGAGCTGGGTCTGGGGATTGTGAGACTCCGCTTGGTAAGTGCACATGAATGTTCAAAGAACAGGAGAAGATGAAGCCCCTTGGTTCTCTGTCATTAGCATAGACTTCTAGTAGAGACACAGTGCTGCTTATCTTGTGATATCCAGTGTTTAAGACTAGAGTTTAACAATATCCACAATGATGAATTACAAAACTGAGCCTGGAGAGCGCAGACCATAATTTTCATCTTTCTCACTCATTTTTAATCCCCTTTTGACAAGATGTGCCACATACAAGCCTTGCATGGTGAAAAGTATAAATGATGAGGCTGGTTTCCTAACAGGTGGTTGCCAGGTGTATTGCATTTTCCCTCCACTTCTGTCTGAGCTGCCTGATGGAACTTGTGGATATTTTTCTCATTTGGATGCTCATTCTCCATTTGCAGAGTGACATGATTGCTCAGTTCCTCTTAGACATGATTTGTGGAGGGCTCTGGGTGTGCCCCCTTCCTCCTTGACCCACACTAATAAAGAATCAGTTTGGAGTCCCCAAGAAAACAGTGAAGTTATTTCTAAAAATTCCTAATTGTTGAAGTGTCCAGGGTCTGGATTCTTCTGCACATCCCCAAAATCTCAGGCAGCACAGGACATGGGCTTGCTGGCTGATTGCTGCAGCCCTAGAATTGGCTACAATGACTGTGGAAAAACCAGAACACTGAAAAAAGGGTTTATTTCCATAATCCTTTCCAGCTGCTGTAATTTGAATGCATGAGGATTCTGCAGCAACCACTTTTACAATATGCTTAGTATACTGTGTTCTTCCTATTGTAAACTTGGACTACACAGTGCCATTGTTGTTGCCTGATTACAGAAGTGATGGTGGAGCTCCATGAGATAAATGTTTAAAATTTCACTAATGGAGGAAAATGGGAAAGTCATATATAAAACTTTCTAATTGTTCACTCTCCCAACAGTGGAATTTAGCTTTGTTGTATGAAAATATCTATTACAGACAGACAGGTGACAGTGTACACACATGTTCTCTTCCCTTGAATGCTCCAACTTTGGTATTAGACTTCAAATTAGAAGCATGAGAGGGTTGGAAACAAAACATTCCAGTAGCTGAAAATAAACACCAGTTTCAGACACCTACAACCTTTCTGCCACTTCTCTACATTTTCATATAGAGCGTAAGAAATTAAGAAACAGAATATGGAATAAGAACCCAATGATGCATTTAATTCCCAATGCCATTTTGAGTGAGTATTTTGACCAAAGGACTTTGCCTTAAATGAATTACAGTCATTCCATGATAAAAACACCAAGGCGAAAAAAGGCATACAATACTCTAGATATCTTATTGGAATTTAATGTGGCAATATTTTCGAACATTAGACAAGCGTGTGCTAGATATGAAATGTATTATTTCTGGTTGCATTTGATATCTGAATTGGGGGTCAGTAATTTCCTAAAAATGCTGATAGAGACAAAGAGTGATATATCTGAAGCTATATATCAAGTGGTCTTGGGTTCTGCAACATATCCATTTTCTAAGACCTTATTTCACCTACACACACTGTAAATCTTTCCTCAGTCTCAGAACAAAGCATGCACTTCAAGAAGTAATTTCTCTTCTGCATGAGCATAAATTTTGGGGACAGTTGAAATGTAGTGCAAAATTTTTCACCTTAACTTCGGGCTTAAAAAAATTTCAAAGGGTAAAAATTCCTTTCTTTCCCTCCTTTACTTGCTATAGACAGATACAGACATGCTTTGAAGTATAAGCAATACCTGGGAGATATTTAAGGAATATTAGATATATATACTCACAGACTTCACAATCTCTACAGGGGCATGTTTTAAGGCATCAGAGGTAAGAGGAAAGTATTAGAGAAAACAGCAATTATAAATCCACTAGAAATAGAGGGATGTTGATACTGGAGAACAAAGGCATCAACAGGAACAAAGAGTATGCAGCAGATGCACACAATGTCCCTTGACAAGTCCTGCAAATTGATAATGGCCAGTAAAAAGAAAAACTTAAATAATTGCATAATTCTACCTAATCATTATAAATTAAATAATAAAAGGTCTATCAAAAGAGTCCTGAAGAAAAACTTTTCAGAAAAACTAAAACTATGAAAGCTAGATGAAAGTTGGTTGATAGTCTTCTAAAAGTAATCTAAATGGAAATTAATTGTTTGATGACATTACTTTTTCACCAACCTCAGAGTTTCGTCTCTGGCTATATCTTTAGCAATAACTTACAAGGACATATAGAATTGTTCTGGATGATTCAAGTACTAGCAAAGTAGGCAGAATGAGAACTGGTCTGTAACAGACCTTGGAAATTGTGTAGTTTTGCATTTCTTTAGCAATGAACAGAAAACAAAACCAAGAAAAACTACTGTGGCAAAATCCCACTCAATTAGACTAAAAGTTACAAATTAAATTTATTCCTGGAGTAAATACAATATTGAGACATTCTAGTGAACTGTAAATTAGAAAAAAAGGACAATTGAATATGAGAAATGGTAAGTAAAAACAATAAGCAAAATAATAAATAAAAAATAAATAAACAAAATCATGTCAACTAGAATAGCTGAAAGTTTATTTTTAAAATACCAAATAAGAATTTTTTTACCTCAGACTTTTAATGACTAAGCTACTGCAGCAAAATTGTCAGTAATTCACCAATCTCAGACTACCTACACATTCTTTTTTTTGTCCATAAGACCAGAGTTCAGAAGACAATGTAACTTTTGCACCATAAAAAAACAAAAACAAAAACCCCTCTTAATTTAAAAGAGAGGCACAATAGTAGTCAGTTGTATTCAGTATCTGATCATGCATTCCAAAAAATGCTTTGCTAGTATTTGAATGATCAAAAACCGCTGGTGAAAATGGAAAAGCCAGGATCTTTAGTCATGTGGCATGGTGCACATAATGGCTCTTAGTGCATTGCAGATAAATGCTATATTGGGTGATGTAAATTCACACAACCGTGGAGGCACTAGAAGAAATCTGTCTAAAATGTTTTGAGGGTGTATGCATTTGAGAGCTGAGAATGATGCTTCCTGTTCTGTGGAAGCTCATTCTGAGTTGCTGCTCTTCTTGTGCATGAAGTCCTGGGCTCTTTGGGAGGTCTGTGCACTGAAGAAACCAAAATGTTCTTCCCTTCCCAGCTGAGGATGTGGTCTGATATTAGCAAGAGGAATTAACTGAGAACTCCAAATGAAACACATCTATTTCTTGTGAATGCAGTAACAGGAAAGGTTGCAATTTTCTTATTGCCTATTTAGAGGCTTTGTCAACTTAAGTCTTCTTCCTTCCTTATTTTTTGCTGTTCACTCCATTATCTGTTACCCCATTTTTTTTAATCACCTCTAGTGGGCATTTTAGATGCCCCAGAAATTGAAAATATTTAGTAATTTACCTAATGAATAATTTTCCACATTTTAAGATCACTAGAAATGACTACATACATGTGTCTAGATGGTCCTTTTCTAGGTAAATCAAGGAGGAAAAAAGACAGGGTGGAAAACAATGATCTCTGCTGCTATGATGTGCCTGATGAGCTGCAGCTCACTGCTCCTCAGGATAGGTATTTTATAAATATATACCATATTGATATGCTATACCAAATTTTTGAAACAGTAGAAATAGACCATAATATGGTATGATAGTATGCCATATTTATGTGAGTGCGCTCCACCCCAGCTGGCTGAACCACAGGCTGTTCTGCCACATGGTAAGATGGCACAGGCAGTAACTCAGGCCTGATGTTGGGTCTTGAAAACAACACGAGGATGCTGCTCTACAGTGCCCAGTACAGGAGAACACACAGAGGTGACCTGAGAGGGCAGTCTGCATTCATTTGCATTCCCTTACTGCACCCACTCAAAATCAAAGTGTTTTTAGCTACAGTCACTTAATTCCATATATTTTTAACAGCATCCCAAGTATTTTTGATCCCTTGTGTGCAGGACTTTTGCTCCCTTTTCTGTTGCGTCAGTAAGATCACACGATCATAGAATCCTAGAATGGTAAAAGTGGATTAGGTTGGAAGGGACCTTCAAGATCACCTAGTTCCAACCCCCTGCCATGGGCAGGACACCTTCCACTAGACCAGGCTGCTCAGAGCCCCATCCAGCCCTGTTTCAAGCACCTCCAGGGACAGGGAGTCCACAGCCTCTCTGGGCAACCTGTGCCAGTAGCTCGCTATCCTGGTAGTATAAAATTTCTTCCTAACATCTAGTTAAACTTACTGTCTTTCAGCTAAAGTCCATTATCCCTTGTCCTTTCCCTACATGCCCTTGTGAAAAGTTCCTCTCCAGCTTTCTTGTAAACCCCTTTTAGATACTGGAAGGCTGCTACAAGGTCTTCCCAAAGTCTTCTCCAGCCATTCTTATCTAATGGAAAAAATGTTTTCCATTATATATTTCCTACTTAGGAAGTATATATTACTCTCTGTTTGATGATTATATTTCATGAAGTGCTATTTCTGTGTGCAGGCTAGAAGGATTTTTTGAAGGCAAAACATTTATTTTGCCTTTAATATGCCATGAAAAAATTGCATATTTCAGATTTTATTCTTTCTTTTGCATATAATGTGTTTTTGTAAAGTTGTGTCCTGATAACACAAATTGCTGATCTAAGAGGATTTCTTCTTTCAGTGTCATGACCCTTCTTGACCATTTTCAGGTAGTCAGCAATTTAAACTGCTGATATCCCAGAGAACAAACAGAACAGCAACACAACTTACTGTTTTGTTTCTCTTCCTGAATCTCTGTTAATAATGGAGTACTTTCTGGAATACACCCTGATACCTACTCCAACTACATACTGTACTTCTTACTGGGGTTTTATCCTGAAGATGTTTAGATTTTCTGACTGAGAGCAGCCCTAATATACTAGGGGCTGACAAGTCTACATCACCAGCACAGCCTGGAAAATGGAACTGTCACTGTTTTCAAGGGTCCTCTAAAATCTAAGCCTTGTATTGATAAAAACTGTGATGGCTCACAACCAGCTGCCAAGTAGAATAAAAACATGCCGACCCTTATCAGTGCAGCTAAAGGGACTAAAGGGTTCACGTTCACTCCCCGTTTCTAGGAATGTGACAGAGTCTCCAAAAATATAATTAGCAGTTGTTTAGCCTCCAAATATTTGATAATCATACGCAAGGTTAAATATATACATTTATCAAGTTCTCTTTGTATCCTGATAAAATCTGCATACTTTCGTAGGTCACATTCTGAAGGTATAAATTACATATCATTATATGCTTTCCTATGTCAGCTGATGAGAGGGAAACAATTTTATAGAAGACAGTTGGTAGCAGTTGTTGTACGTGGACACAGGCCAGAGGTACTTGGAGTCTGTTGCTGCAAATGCCATTCTGAACTCAATGATAAATTAAAAAGCTTACTTCAAAGCATTCACATAAACATCTCCAGCAGGTAGAATGGCAACGAATGTCAGGGTAAACAAGCGTCCAGCTGACCAGGCAACACGCAGATTAAACAATGGCTGACTTGGCCCCACTGGCTTCCCTTTTATAGATTTGTGTAACATGCATGCCTTTTCACTCAGAATTTCTTTCCTCTCAGTGCTTCTCCCAGTGGAGTTTCAGCAATGTCCTGAACATCAGGACCTCTGTTGTGACTGCTGCTCCATGTCCTGCAGTGGTTTAAGCTTCCAAAGAATCCAAGTTTTATAACACTCTTTTGAGAGATGAAGCGGACTGTCTGCCCAGTTCTGTTTGCTGTGAGGAGAGGTTAATGTCTAGTGCTTTTATGACACTGCCATATTTGCGACCACCTACAGAGCACTAAAGTAAATATGATGCCCCTATCTCCTGTGACCATTAGCTTTTACTGTAAAACAGTGTAAGGCTGACTTCCTCTGCCTAGGAAATTCACTTTCCTTTGCCATCTATGGGAAAAGGCACAGAATTAATCCAGTCACTTACACAAGTGGGCAGAACAAGGTTTTTATGAGTAGGTATAATTCAGAGCAGATTTTTGCCCACGTGTTTCTTTATGGGCAAGGGCCACTCACCGCCTGATTACCCAATGTAATCAGTTTTGGAATCAGTACTCAATCAAATGTCTGTTATGCACTTAGCTACTCTTATTCCTCCAAAACGTAAACTCAGGAGAGTGATGTAAAAGTTCAGTTTACATTAGTAAGCCATAAAGCCTGCCTCTTGGTCATCTCATCCTTGATCTTATCATTATTCACATTTCTCCTCCCTCCTTCCCTCCCCCTGGAATAAACTACCCCAATGTAAGTATACAAACAAACCAAAATGATCCCTCTGGCAGTCACACCCATTGTGCATTTATGCTGCCTTTTCTGAAACCTTTAAATGCTGCAAAATAAAAGTAACAGCCTCAGCAGGGTGAATGAGAACAATTCATCTAACAGACAATAATAGAAGAGAAAAATAAAGTGAGTTAAATTATCTTCTTCTCCAGCCCTCCATTATGGTCTGCCCTGAGTTTTTGAATATTTGCAAGTCAAAGTAAAAATGTGGAATGAAACTATATAGATGGCTGGTAATTTATATCTCAGAAGCCTAGCTCTGGCATACCTGACACTCACTTGGAGCTCACAGCACTGAAATCCTTGCCAGAGGAAATACCAGTAATTGCTCAGTGCACAGCCCAGATATTCCAACTGACACACTCCTTGGCTACAAAACGCTCCGTAATGCAACTCACTGAAGCACATCACAGCAGTAAAGCACAGGGTCTGACCTAACAGCAAAATAAAATGCTTCAGCACACTTTAGTCTGAGGAGTTTGTGCCATAACACCGGACCAAAATTCACTGCTGTTTTTCTTTTAACCAAAGTTTGCCTCATCTAGTTAATGGAGCACATACAGTTCCACCCTAGGCGCAGCACAGAGGTAACATGACACACAAACAAAAGGCTGGAGAAACACTCAGAGGCTACATCAATACAAATGCAAATGATACCACTAATTCCTGTTATAGGTTCTGATCCCTTATGAATTTTAAAATACATTTATGTAATGTCCTTCTCACCTGCCAGTCGTCTGTCTCTTGTGTTTTTCCAGATAACATCCAAGGCTCTAGCAGTGGAGTCCCTGATATGATCACTAAATGATCTTCTCAGAGGGGCTTTCACCGGGTGATGCATAATGCAGATCGATCACTCATCCAGGTCAAACGGCTGTAGCTTAGCCCCAGGAAAAAGGGCATTCTCTGCCCGGGGATCTGTTTGGATTTCTCTTTGCCAGGCAGGCAGGTTGTTACTTTATATAATTTGTCATCAGCCTTGTGGAGCTTTTCCTTGAAGAGTCAGGCATTGCAGTTCTCACTGCGGATGCAGGAAAGCTCAGACTGCAGCCAGCCTACTGGAAAGCTGCCAAAATCTTACATCTGGAACAGTTTACAAATGAGCTAACGATACAGTCATTTAGATTTGGGGCTTTATTTGTGGATATCTATAGGATTCTAGCTTCCTGTTTAATCAAATAACTTACCAGGCACATACTTGCATGCTCATTTATTAGGATAATATTTCCCTGCTTAGCTGATATTTCAGGTAATCTTTCATGTTTGGACATGAAAAAGGTAAGAAATAGGAGAGAGATAAAGTAATTTTAAATATCTAAAGATCAGGTATTTCATTACTTTTTTTTTTTTTTTTTTTTTTTTTTTTTTTTTTCATTTTACCCTAGTTAAGGCAGAGAATAGGGCCTGATTCTGAATTCCCCATATTTAGTACTTCATGACAATGCACTAATGAAAGGATAGAAATAAATTTAAAAAAAAAAAAAGAAAAGAAAAAAAAAAAAAGAGAGAGAAAAAGGAGAGATAAAAAAGGAGAGGGAACTAAGCCTCCACATCTTTGCTGAGTGGAAAGACAAGTTCCCATATGAAAAATATTTATGAATGTAACTGAGATTAATAGTCACAGCAAATGAAGCCATTTGACCTTGCTTATTTTGACCTTTTAAATTGATCACTGTGTCCTGTGGCTTCCCTGAGGGAGAAGGGGAAGAATTAAAGGATGCCTGAGACTCTCTTTCCCTTTTTAATATTATGTGGTATTGTGTGAAGAGATAAGAGATGCCAGTTTAAAAACTTAATGTCATCCGATATATGGGAAAACAAAAACTGTCAAATAAAGTTGTCTTCATGTTCATTCTGCATGTAGTCCTTACTTTTTTTTTTTAATGCAACTACAGCTATTAATATTAGATACCATTATTTTCTTTAGACATTATATAATTAAAATTGGTTGCTTAACTTCTCACAAGGTTGGCATACAGAGACCAAATTACAGAATTGTGAGTTTTAACCCTTAACAAAGGGATTTTCATTACCTTTGAATTTCTTCCTAGAACAAAATATTTTTTCTTTTCATAACATTAGATAATTTATTTCACACTTTATTATTTGGTGTAATTTTTTTTTTTTCTGGTGTCTTCTCAGTTCCTTTCATTTTCACTAGTCCTCATTTCCTTTACAACAAATCATTATCTCATTTTGACAATGAAAATAAATTTATGGGATTTGCAGTAGTGTAACTGAGGGAATAACTGGCTCACCATCTATTTAATGCAGACTGTAATTTCTTCCCATCTAGGCCTTAGTCTTTTATCTTTATAGAGCATCTGCAAACACTAACGTCCTGTCTATGTCTTTGAACAAAACAGCAGCAAGTGATCTCTAGAGTTTGCAGTTGCTTTCCTCATTACACCCCTCCTTCCCTCTGAGGCCGGACGGAGAAAGAAGCAGCCAACTCTCTAGAGAAATTCAATATGATAACACACTATGGCGTAGTTATGTGTTTGTGTTTGTGGGTTTTTTCTGGTGTTGTTGGTGGTTTTGTTTGTTTGTTTTGTGGGTTTTTTGTGTTTTTGTGGTTTTTGTGGTTTTTTTTTTGTTTTTGGGGTTTTTGTGTGTGTGTGTGTATGTGTGTGTGTGTTTTGTTTTTTCTTAATTATTATTCTTGCAAAAATTCCTGGTGCTTGCAAGTGCTTGCACAGGCAAATACTGACACATGCTTACGTAGGCAAATGCTGACATGATGACCAGAACACAACATGTTTGTTTTGAAACACGTACACTCTGTTCAGATGAGATCTGCTGTTGTTGCTATTAGTGAACAGCTCAGAAGAGCATTATTCATTTTTAAATGAAGATGCAGTAAGCAATAACTTAGTCGGGAGTTGAATTTCTCTATTTTAGAGGGCAACAAAGATGAAGACTGTCTCAACAGGGTTTTAACTACCAATGGTCATGTCTACATTACCAACAACATAGCCCAGAAAGAATGGATTTATACAGCCAAATCAATGGTACCAAAGTTTTGACACATCTCAAGGTAGAGTTACTTTGAACTATGTCTGCCTGCATCTTGTGAACTGAATGAATCCTTGGGGTCTCATGAAAGGGTTGGAGATCACTGGCACACTACCAGGGTACGTCTTTTGGCTTAGTTTAATTTGAAAGCCATCCAATTCATATGCTTCAAGACTCTTTGGAGATATGAATCCAAGAGTGATGTTGGGGGAACCTTTTCAAAATCATGTGCCTAGTCCAGGCTACAATGTCAATAAAAACATCCAGACCGTTATTCCTTTTAGAAGCTAAAACAACTTTTAAGAATTTGAAAATAAAATCAGCAACATGCATATATTTCTAATTAGTGTTTGATTCTTTGAGAGTTACTGCGGGCTATATTACATACGTCAACATAAATATATTTAAAATATTTAAAACAGTTCTTACAACCAGTTAAAAAATAGTCTGGAAAATGGCAAAGGAGGAATACACTGTAATGAAGCGAAGAAATACTGCTAAAAGCATTTGTTTGTGTGATGCAACAACATAAATAAATAGGTAATCTAAGTAAGACTGTGTAAAGAATTAAATGTCAGAAAATTTTTAATGGGCCGTGGGCAGATAAATAATTAGATATAGATTTCCTGTTCATATTTCTTGCATATAGCAAGAAATATAGATAGAAAATAAAGGACATTAATTTTAGAAAAATGTAGACAGAGCTGTAATGGGGAATACAGTTAAAAGCAAATACATATGATAAGCAAAGAAAATCTGATATTCATGACATCCAATACAGTCACCAAATGAGATAAGAATTTGCCATGAAATATGAAAGCACATGATTTTAAAGGATTTTTTAATCGTGTTAAAAGATGGCATCGGGGCAGAGCTGTACTGCAATCTCCATTCTTGCATTATTTACAAAACACCCCTTGTGGAACAATACATTGAGTTTCGGTCGGCACCTCTCAATACCCACACGATGCTGAAAAGGCATCCACAGTTCCAGTGTACAGGCGGCTGGTGGCATCAGGGCCAGGGTGACAGTGACAAAGGGTTCTGTGCTGGACCACAGCCACACGTTTGGGGGAAAGCCACTGAACTGCCACCACCGCTGTGCCATTATTCGACACTCCTGTTGAGAGCCCTGCTCTGAACCTCAGGCAAGCTCCTTCCACATTCCAAGTTGCTTCTGCCCAAATGATGTCTGCTTATGTGGAGATATTTTCCATTTCAGCTCGGGCTTGTGCCTTCTCTCCTTCAAGTTGTAGCTGTTTTCACAAGACATTGACCCGAATTCCTTGCAGATTGTTTGTGTGGAAGGACTTCCTGCATTTCTCTGGTAAACTCATGCTTACAGTCTGAACTGGGAGAGGGGACCATTGGTACCAAGTACATGGAACAGACCTCATCATGTGAATCTTTGATGTTGATCATCATGAGTGTATTAGATTAATCTACTATTAAACCAAACAGCTAAACTGGAGCACGGCGAATGACATTAAGGGCAAAAAGTTTTGATGTTGAGACTTACGGGTTGGCAAAGAATGTATTTTTAAAGAAAATGGCAAAATGTTTTGCTGGTCTATTTGACAATGTACTGGAAAATCTCCTGAAAACAAATACCCTTTCTGTAACTGGGAAAATGCACCCTTCCTTGTCTTATCTCTACAATTCAATTAGCTGTATACAGATGTTACAGCAAAATGTATGCAAAAATAAGCAAAGTCCTAAACCACCAACCAGCATTTATGTACAATTTATGATGCAGCTCAATCTTTTGGCTTCATTGTGTCTGGAAGCTTAAGAATGAGCACCCTCAGACACAGGTTTTTGTATTTGAATAATTTTGTATTTGAATAATTTTCATGTTGACCACAGTCATACTGCAGTCCATACTCCATCTATCTTCCAGAATAATTTAATTTTATTCTGTGTTTTCTGTTTAATGGCTGACATGAAAAACCCAAAAATGTAAATTCTTAAAAATGGGATGGGTCAACAAAGATGTGTGCTGAATCAAAAATAATATGAGGGGAATCTGAAGGAGAGGGCTCTGCTGCTGACAAGAGGGGATTGCAGCAGCTGGTGCTAGGGGAGTGAGGTGATAGCACACCCTCAGGAGAGAGACAGCTGCCCACTCCATGCATGAGGAGCAGCATGCATGCGCAGGAAGAGTCTTTGTGTAATTCCAGAAGCAAATATTTGGAGGGACCAGATCCTACCTTCCCTGCCCTGCCAGCCCTCCCACCAGTTCAGACCAGCTCCACCCCTGACTGTCCCAGGGCAGTGTCCTTCCCGTCCCCCAGGCCTGACCTGCCTTGGGGCTGCAACCACTGACTTCTCCACTTCTTGTTTTGGAAATATTTTTAGAAACCTCTTGTTAGCATAAGCAAAGCTGTGCCTCTCCAATCTTTCTTTCAAGGCTGAATCTACTTGTAAAGTGCTGCTCATTGCTCTTAAACACATACTTCTCAAACCAGCCAAGGGCAGGAGGAAGAAGCTAATTCCCTATAACCTTACCCTTGCTCAGCACTTCCAACTGAAGCACCTACACTTGCCGAACCTGTTTTCTGTCCTTTAGTGGTTTCATCCATACTCTGGTCTGCAAAGATAATACCAAAGATCCTTTCTGCTCTTTAAGACAAAGACCAGACAGAATGCATTGGGTACTGGGATGGACAGGAACAGTGACACCGTTTTTAGTTCTGGCAGCTAAGTCCAGCTCTCAGGAAATAAACTAACAGTTGTGTAAGCCTCATGCTCTTCAAGCATGCTCTAAAATACATTGACTTCCCCTCTGACCCTCCATAAATGTGCAAGTTCTTATGTATATCTCTGGCTTTCCTGTGTGATTCTGGCCCCTTGGGTCTGGAAGGATGTAGGTATCCAAAATATGCACAGGCAGTCAGAGATACATAATTTTTTAAACACGATGACAGTGTGAGCTTTGCTGTGACTTCTCTACAGCTTGCAACAAATGTTGTGGCAAATCCAGAGCATCTTTGCTGAGTGGTTTATGCAGCCTGCCTGATCTGATGCATGCAAACATCTTTCCCCTTGTTAGAGAAGCAGAAAAAGCCATGCCATAATTCTCCAAAAGTATAATAAAAGAATTATTCAGAATGAGAATTTCATATCTAATTATAAAAGGCTCCTGGGAATAGGGCATGTGTCATTGTTTCACATCTCAGGAGTTGTCTCCAAATGCTATCTAAGAGACCAGGCTGGGAAAGAAGCATGCATTCTGTTAAAATGTATAAGTTTCAATAGAAGCTTGGCAAATCTCAACAAAATTCTTGATATGACAAAGCCACACTTTGATTCATTTGGATTTGTTTTTCAAAAAAAAAAAAAAAAAAAAAAAAAAAAAAAAAAAAAAAAAAAAAAAAAAAAAAAATCTGTTTTTCAATTAGGTAAAGTAAAAATATCCAGAAGGTTCACTTAGCACATAGGTGTCCTTTTCTAACTGTGCAAATATCTGGGTAATTTATCAGTCCGTGGACTCAACCCTATGTCTCCCACCATATTTTGCATTCAGAAAAGTGCCCATTTGATTCGTGTCAACACACTGGTGTTAACCTTTGAACAGCCTAGGGGCTAAATGGGTGCAGTCTGAAGAAGAGATAGTAGGCCATGAGAGAGCAGACCAACAGAGAAAGTCTCCTGAGTCTCCTCCATGATGTCAAGAGTGCACTGCCAGGCATCTCTGCATTCTCCTCTCGTGGTAGGAGAGGTGTGGAGAAGCCTCGAGGACAATCACTTTCTCTCCGGGTGATGGTAACTGCCTCTGTACGTACTGCTTTTGCAAGAGGTATGTGCTTTTTACCCTCATGTCATGGTCCAAACCTGCATTTTTTAACAACTAGGATGTATAATTTGAAGAAAGAAAATGCTCAAAATCCACCCACCCCAGCAGCAGTATGTGATGCTTTCATGAACTTTTCAATGTCTAAACCTTCTTCTGGCGGAACACTAAGAAGCTCTAGTCAAAATACCTACCTTAATTAGCTTTTGTTGTGAGTTAAATACATTCTAATGGGTTTATATAAACTGAGTAGCAGAGCCTTTTAATATACATCCATGAGTCTCAAATTATACATTGTCTCAAATAAATATTAACAAACTTCATGGTGTGATTATGGCCTTGCTTTGTAAACAGTCCCACAGCTTAATTAGAGTTCTGTGCACTTCAAAGTGTTAGCTTATCTGGCTGTTCCTGAACTGCTGTCTCACTATCATTGTGTGCTCCAAGAATAATAAAGAAACCAACACAGGAATGCAGAAAGCATTCCTAATCACAGTCATAAATGCAAAATAATAATTAACTGAATAACAAGCAAGAAGATGTGCTTCCAGTTTCATTTGCACAACGTTCCATTTTAACCTGTTTTTAATGCAACTGGTTATAAACTATTCTTACATTATAAAAAAAACCCCAAACCCACAAATTCTGCCCCTGCAGCCAAATGCTTTCTGAATAATGAAGAAAAAAAAAAAAAAAAAAAGAGAGAGACATTAGTGCTGGTGACATAGTTTAAAATTCAAATGAGAGAGGAAGTGTTAAAACTTCATTCTGTTTAGCCATATGTGAGACACCTGCTTAGAGTTTATGGGCGTATTAATCTGTGGGAGTGATCAAACACTTCCAAATATCTAAACTTGAGCAACAGAATTTTCTTGGTTATAAAAAAGTTGATGGCAATAAACTGTGAACTGAGATTAGTTTTTAGCATTAGCCATGTGTTATACTTCACCACAGCAAAAGAGTATTAAACAGCATTGTTTCTCCTTCCTTCAGTGACCTGACAGGCAAAGTGCCCATACATAGCTTTCTTTTACCTGAGTAATACATTGCAACTTCACTGGTCTCATCACTGAAATTAGGGCAGGATGAATAAAATTTCATAGATTAAAAGGCACGGCAGGAGGTGCTTCCATCTTTCCAGTGGAAATGCAAATTAGGCTTTGTGAAAATGTACTAATAGAAAAGTGCAGAGTTCACAAAAAAAATCCCCAAACCCCAAAGCAAAACAAACAGCCCAACACTTTCAAAAAACCCCCACCCCAACTCCCTACTGTCACTCCCTATTCCAAATCTTCTCTACAACCTTCTTTCGTAATTGGAAAGTTTCCTTCCTTCTCTTCTATTCTTCTATTTTTTCTCTTTTCCACCCTCTCTGTCCCTCCTGCTCATACTAAGTTGGTAAGTACCTTCAATTACAGGTCTTCCTCTTCAGACATCTCTCATACAAAATGGCACAATAAGATACCAAAGGAATGAAGCCCTTGAGCTTGTCTGCAGTGACCAACATGAACAGTGATAGGGAATAGAGCAGATTTGATTCAATGGGTTGAATAATCTAATGGTGGCAGGCTGGTGTCTGTGTACAGAGCAGGGAGCAGAATGGGAGAGTGAGGAGTGTTATGTGAGCTGGACTCATCGAAGTCAGAGGGTGAGGAGGGAGATAATTCAGAGTACAGAGATCATTCTGAACAGAGAGATCAAAGAGCGGCAAGAAATTTTAAATCAAAGAGAAAGTCCCAGTGCTTGCAGGGAAAGATGGAAAATGCTTATTCCTGAGAAGATTTATTGAGATTTAGGAGTCTCATGTAAGTCATCTTCAATTATCACTGCCCTGTGTAATGTGTGTTTTATTAAGTGATGCAAAGAGGCAGAGCTGTCTTCCTGCCCTCTCATCCCTGCTGCTGCCGCCGCTGCAGCACTGTGAAACATAATCTCTGCAGAAGGTTTGTTACTGTGAAGACAAGCAGGATGTAATAACTATCCCTGAATTGCTGGTTTGTGGACTCATTGGTAGAGAAAACAGCAGAAAAACTGGAATTTTCATAGGGAGCAATGACATAGAAAGTAGAATCCAAACTGAATCTAAACTGTGGAATAGGTGTTGGACCAAACCTTCAATAGATTTTAAGATTTCACTAATTAAGGCACAGCTGGAGAGTTTATTAATGGTAACTTCTCCCTGTGTCACTTTTGTGCAAGTGTTCATTTACATAGTTAAATTGGGAATTTATTTTTAAAGATGCTTAACTTCCTCAGACTCCGGGCTTCTGTTTGAGGTATCCGTCATCCTTTAACTCTTTGTCCTGGAGTTGTTTGTGATATGATTTCTTTGAGGCGCTTTGTTCGTGTATTCATATTAAAACCAGATTTTTTGGGAAATGAATGAGAGGATATGTTATTTCCCTGATATTGAGAAATTCTAGCAAGCTATCCCTAAATACTTGATAGTGATTTGTTAATGCAGTATGCACTTTTGTAGACCTATTCAATTTTCCTCTTTCTGGAAGTTTGTTTGTTGTAGCCATTGGCAAGCCTCTGAGGAGATCTATTTCACAGCAGTTCTGCAACCTTGGATGTTAGTGACCAACAGCTCAGAAGATATTTTCTCTCCTGCGTTATGTACAGCCTGGGAAGTATTTGCAAACACAGCTCCAGGCTGCAGCCAGTGCTGCAAGATGAACGACAGAGCCTGTCTCTCCCAGGCTTTTACTCACCCCACCTTCATTTCACAGAAGGGCTGGAAAAGGATTGGTCCCTCATGAAATGTTAATGCAGAATGAGAAAGCTGTGCTAGTGTCAAGAGGGAGAAGGGTATACACTGCTTTGTGGAGAGAAAAGAACCCAGGGAAAGAGGAAGTGGAGGAGAGTGCAAGTGTACCTGCCATCTATAGTTTAAATTGCATGCTTCCATTTGGGAATTAAAATTCAGCCACTACATAGCTAGTGAGAACTTTCCTTGAGTTCTGCTCTGATGGAACTAAATAAACATAATTTCAAACAATTGGCTTCTCTGCCCTGAACAGATTTTTTTTTTTCCCCAGAACATTGGCTACAACTAGCTTTAAAAAAAAAAAAAAAAAAGCAAACCCATGATTTTTGCATGCAATTTTGTAGGATGTCTTTCTTCTATGGTGTGTTATTTGAACTGAAATCTTGCTGAGTACAAGTTCTAATGCCTAATCTTTAAAAGATAAAGAATCTAATATTGCCTTTTGCAATTTTAATGTATCACACATGTAAATTGAAGCTTTATGGGGACTGTGTCAAATAATCAGGAAAATTAAAGTAGTCATCATCTTGACTGAAACATACAAACACAAAAATACATACATTTTCCATAATAAAGTGTTCATGAATACTGAATGTATACAGCATACCATAAAAACTTACAAAAGAAATCTAAAACTAGCTAAAGTTATTATTAGATGCTAATGTTTCAAATTTACTCCATGAAGTTAGCAACACCATTAAATGAGGTTTTAATAAGACACTCCGGTTTCCTGTTCTAGGAACTGGATTTCTCCAAACCATTACTTAATTTATTTCACAGCTAATCATCCAAAATTGCTCCTGCATGAAATTTGCTGTTCCTGCTGGCATCTGTTCTCAGCCTTGACGTATCTGCCCTCTGGAGTCCCACTGCAGCCTGTGGAAAACCTTCACTTAGAGTTCATGTTATCACACTTGTATTTCAAGGCTGATTGTGGAAAACAGTGAGCTTGGACTTGATAGTTTGGGGAAAAGGAGGTTGACAGGATACAGCAGTATTTAGCCTAACTTTTATGTCCCAAGACTAGATACTGGCTGGCAAGTTCCCCTAAATTATTTTAGTAGGTCATTTTATTAGCATATGTTTAGTAAACTGTACACTTCAGAGTCTCAAAAGAAAGGCGAAAATGTGAACCTTGTGTTTCTAGGGCTGGCAGCCCAATTTCTATTTTGCTGTATCTGACTTAATATCTTTCTATTGTCAAGTAATTTTGAAAATAGAGATATATGGTGCCATCCCCATATGATAAAAATTATCTGCTCTGCTCTTCTTCAGTTTGAACATACTTTTGTCATTTCTTGTTGTAAAGGTATGTAGATGATGAGGTGGGTTACATAGAAGCTAAAATTCTATTTATCTTCTGTAAACTTAAAGTTTTTAGAGACACTATTGCAATAGTGAATTAATGCTGTTCTTAAATAAAATAAGAAATTAGTCTTGTACTCAGGCTCAACAAAAGATATTAATCAAAGAATTAAAGAATCAAAATAGGGCCTTGAAAAAAATGTATTTAAAATAGCAGCTGCAACACATACATGGAAAAACTACTTACAAATCTTGATGTGCACTAGAATCAAGTAAGTACAAGTGTTTCTTTAAGTGCTTCATAACAGAAGGGGGGAGGGAAGCAATGAAAGACCCTGTGAAATATAGGAGAAGTTACTTCATATTTTTGAGTAGATGATGTAGAAATTCCTTGGGAAAATGTGGTATTTGGAAGAAGGGAATAAAACACTCCTAAAGAATTTGAGGAAGAAAATTGACAAGAAAACAAGGCTTACACCTTGATAGGTTAGACTAATATTTTAAAGGCATATTTATTAAAAATAAGGTATTGCAGTAATGGTGAAAGGATAATGTCAAATGTTTGACTGAGAAGTGTGGTGAAATACATGTAATTTCTTCTTTAATATTTCTGAAGTTTTAATCTTTTTTTTTTTTTGTGCATCTATATTATAAAAAATAACTGTTATTTTACTTTCTCAGTGTTTCCATAAAGAACAACCAGATACACTCTGTTTGGTACAAATGAATTTCTTCTAAAATGCAGCATGTAGTTTTAGTCTCTCCAGTACCGGAAAGACATCAATAAGTTTTGAAGGAGTTCAGATAACAGCAACAAAAATGATTAAGGGGCTAAAGAATTTGGTTTACAAGAAAAGATGAAAACCTCTTCTGCTTAGCCAAATGACAGCTAATAATGCAAAGGAAGAGTAATGATAAGAGCCAACAAGTATTTAAAGCATGAGCACATCAAGGAAAGTGTGGACAGGTTTTAAGGTAGTACAAGGTTTCAAAACACGGACTTGGTATTGAGGAGAGTATTGTGTTTGCATATGTTTTTCCTCTAAACTAAGGCTAGTTGATCTGATATGGACAAAAAATACATGTGTACAAAAGGAAAAAACCCTGTGCAAGTGTAAAACAGAATGACACACCTATCAGCTGTGGTGCAAGTCCTCGATGTAGAATATATTTAAACATAGGAGTTAGAGAGATCAGAATTGAAAATAAAAGATTTCATATGACAAATGAGCAGAATACAATATTAGAGGAAGTCTATATCAGTACCACAATATATAACATCTTTAGAAAGAACCTCTCCTTAAAGTAGGTTTGCTTTGCCCAGAAAATTTTGTTGTTGCTTGATAACCTGCTACCCCTTCCTTGTGGAAATGCACCTACTATTCAGACATAAAATTTGTCATATAAAAACTTCACTCATAACGGAAAGTTTAATTAAAACACCATTGGAAGTTTTTCTTCCAATTTTAAATCAGCTTAAATCAGTTTAAATCACCTCAGCCCTGTTTTCTGATGCTGGCAACTTTCTACATGAAGGCATGTAGAAAAAGTGTGTCTTTAGGAGACATTTGAAAGATATCAAGGAGATCTTTTTGAATGTCATTGGTACTCTATAACACTTATGCATAAGGAAGCAAAATAAGGAGAAACATTAAAATTCTTCAGAAGATGCAACAAAATGATGGCATGTTTAGCTGTCAAAACTCAGATGTCGCTAATTTTTTTCAATCCAAATTAACTACCCTTTAGTCAAGTACTAGAAAAATTGTGTATAGAGGCATTAAATATTTCTTTACTTTAATGAAAACTACCACAATATATTATATGAGAAAATGTACTCTTGTACAACAAGCAAGTATACCCTTCTACTCTTGATGTACTTTTCTTAAAAGACTGATTATAGACTGTTGGAAATTAGAAGTGAGCTGCTGTTAGTGTACTGATAAAAAATTTGAGATTGGATAACTGCCCATAAAAGTGGGGAATAAAACAAATATATTTCAAAAGGTCAAGACTTAAAGCCAAACTGTATATCAAAATACATAAGAATAACCAAAAGGGCAACTAAACCCCAGATTTTAATATAAGTCCTTCAATATTAAACTTTGAAAAGCTCAGTCCCTATCAAGTCATGACAGCTCTGAGTTTCAATTAATAGGATTAGTTTCAGTTACTAATTAACCTCATTTCAACCTAATTAACCTAGTTATTTGATACTGAAAACCTCCTCCTCTATGTAAGAACTGTAAGATTTCAGCATCTGGACAACCAAATTACTAAAAAATAAATTCTAGCACCTAGGATTAATAATAACGTATAATTTAAAATACATTTCAAAAAAGTTCTTAAATACATCCTTGATAGATACTAAAAATTATTTGAGGTCAAAGATAAACTAGATTTTTGATTTTGGCCATTTAAGTTTAAACACCTTCTAGTAGTCTTCATATAGAGGAATGATGCCACTTTTAAAGCTTACCATGACTTGGAGATGAGACGATTGAAGAAAAAGTGTTTTTACTCTAATTTCAACTGAAGACCTTCATATGTACATTGCCCATGTGTTCCCATGCACTTTGTATAATGTTTTCAGAAAAGTACTACTGATCATCAACCAAAACAAGGCCAGTATATAGGTGTCATAGCTACCCATGATGTATTAAACATGTTTAGCTCACCAAAATCCACTGCATATTTTGATCCTTGGCAGATACGGTTTTTCTCTCTAAGAGGTAATACAAAATAAAAGTAAATATATTAAAAAAAAAAAATTCTATTCAACCAAGGATGTCTAGATTGTATAAATTTTTTTTAAACATTGTAATTTCTTCTATAAATGCCTTGCTCACCTGTCAGATCTAACTTCACCCTAGTTACAAAACTTCATAATCTGTTGAATGTTAGATGTTTCCATGCCCTTTTATGGAAAAGAATGGATTTCATCACATTGTTGTGCGTGGTTTGTAAAGACATGAATGAATCTGTGGAACTCAGAAAAGATCATGCAAACCTTTGCAATTACTATATTTATTTTATGAACGACAACCCCATGAAAAGAGTTCTCAGAAAAATAAGGGAGACCAGCTGTTAACTTCTAATATCTACCAAGCAAGGAAGCTCAAAAAAGGCTGGGTAAGTGTGCAGCTGAAGCTTGAAACAAAGAACAGAACTATGCATTAACAGCAAGCACATGCTGACCTTAGGTCCACTCTGCTCTTCTTTGCCTGAGAACCAATGTGCTGGATTCCTGTTGGACAAAAAATGCTGACTTATTCTGAAACAGTGTCTAGTATTACTGTAAATACACACTGCTTTTACAGTTCCCAGCAGAGCACTCTCTGCACCAAGGTTACATGATCTTTATATGCCTGAAAGGAAATAAAATATATTAATGGCGGGGACCTCTGTTAGGAATGGTAGACCTTTGCAAGAAGAGGAGGGACTACAGTGTGGTAATATATCAACAGTCTATGTAAAAACATTATTTGATTGTGAATGTGTGACATAATTTTGGAAATGCTAAAGGATTGACAGGAAAATCAGTTCAGCTGGAACAGATTAGGAGACCAGTGGAATGGCACCGTATAGGTTGGAGAATCACAAAAGACAGTGGAACAGAGGCAAGTCACATGTGCCAAAAGACCAGATGACGATGTCTGCGCAGCTCATATACACCAGCACAGCAAACACAAGGGTGGAAGGGGAGATGTTTAGTCTGCAAAAGACAGCCTGTAACAGTCTCAAATTTCTGAAGGGACTCCATCGTTTCTATTAAATAACAGAAGCTGTTGTAGTATCATCTGGATGGCTGTGTAGCCACAGTCTTAATTCTTAATCCTAATTCTTAGGTCATTTAGAATTGCATGTTTTAGTATTTAAATACATTTTCTATACCAAATTCTCCATGTCTCTCTAAGTCTTGTACAGCCTCTTTAAGACACTTATTTCCCAAGACACTAGCAGCAGAACGCTGCTACAAGAAATATTTCAATTTTCAAAGTCTTTTTCCCTGTGTCCCTTATTGCACCAAACTGTCCTCTCATATGGTACTGGGGCAACTGTTTGCACAGCTCACTCAAAGTCAGCTCATTAAAACAACATAGGGTAAAAAATAAACCTAATATGAATCATTTCAATGATCCAGTTTACAGCAAATGGTTGAATTCCTGAACTTAGAAGGCAGTGAAATAACACTGGGGATGCAACACTGTGACTCACCTTCAAAACAAAGCTCTCTTTCAGGCAGTTATAACTTTCAATCTATTTGTGCTAAGGTGAATGACAGTCTGGCCCACTGAATACATGAAGAGGGATATATATATTTTGCAATCATAGCAGATTCATGGATAATGAAACCCAGGAATTGCTGCTTGAACTGTAAGCCAGACTATAAATTCCATTTAAAAACTGACAGCATGCATTTGAATGCAGATCCACATTGAGACATGTAGCTAAGCAGTTAGTACAAATTTTAAGGACTCACATGCCTCTGTCAACATTTCAGGTAGACAGACTTCCTAGAGGTCACTGAACATACTACAGTTGATTGCTGTAATACTGAGAGATGAAAAAAAGTACAGACACCTCAAGAATGTGGAGAAAAGTATTCAACTCCTCTTGAAGAGCTGCATGTTCTGCAGTTGGTAAGCTACTCCATATGAAATATGAGATGATTAAGCATGCCCACCTGGTTGCATGTTGAATGAACACTCTAAAAGAACCATGAAAAAATGCGTACAGGAAAGGTAGACAAGGGATACAAGACATACACTTCATGAGAACCAGTTGACTCTATTGGCTGACGTGTATGCTAATAGAGGAATGTGCTTGTGAGCCTTTGTAGGTGCTACTGAATGAGGAAGTTTCATTCCAGGCTCTGGTTCAGACTCTAAGTACGCTTTCTAGTCAGCTCTTGCTTGGTGGAGAGTTATGACAAATAGCCCCAGGGGAACTAGAGTTCTTTCCTAGCTGTGGGGAAAAGGCTGGAAGGAATGGAAACTTGTCAGAGAGAAACTATGAATGAAATGAATTGTTGTATAGGTGTCAAGAAAACTTTAGCAGTAGATAGTTGAGACAGACTTAGCTTGACAGTTTTATCATAGACTGAGTTATTGCTTTCTGATGATTGCGCTAGTGAATATGAAAATGCTCTGAAAAATGAGCTGGAAAGACTCCCCTATCCAAGTGACTTAACATGACCTACAGTAAGATCCTAGGCTATTCAAGATGACTGGAGTTAAGCCAGAAATATATATCACAACAGTAAGGAACGTGACTCAAGAAAAAGAATGCTGGGTTTGTTATTTTTGTTTCTTTGTGAGCTAACTAAAAAGAATATTATTAAAAAATACCTGACACACTGTGCAAAACTGGTTGGTTCACTCAAAAACTTTAGCTATCCTAGAAGAATTAACTGTCCTTTAGAATGAAGATGTGAGTTCACAGTCAGAGAAATGGCAAGGTAGTTGGGGTCAGCTTTGAAACTGGAGGCTGGAAACAGCTCAGGCCTTCCTTGGGAAAATCCATGAGGAGATGTCTGGGGTGAGGCAGTGAAGACAGCACCGCTTGGAGAGGAGCAAAAAGTTGAAGGGTCTATGGACTGGAGTCCAACTCAATCCTGATTGTTGAAAGTGTGAACAAAGTCACTATTTTTTATGAAATTGCTTTGGGTGTTAAATCCAAAAAGTCACAAAATGTCCAGAATAAATTAGAAGGGTGCACAGGAAATGTAACCAAGTCTCAATAGAAATGAATCAGTGACCTACAAGGTTTGGCACATCCCTTCACGAATTTACACTGCTCTCAATATGAAGCGCTGCAGACTAAGCTACAGAGAAGGGTGCTTCCTTTCAGGCTTAGATGTGAAAGGATTTACTGATTTTGGACTACAAGTTAGGCACTGTGTTTCTCTCAACAGATCCAGAGCAGACAAAGTAGGAAAGAAAAAAATTTTATATTGCACTTTTAAAATCAGTTAAGGATAATCAGATACCACAGAAATGAGGATAGTTTAATCATGATGGTATACCTATTTTCAAACATCACTGAAGAGCAGAAATATGCCTCTTTGATTTTCTTACCATAATCTGTTTGGATGCTCTTCAGGAATAAAACTTTTTTATATTTTGGCAGCTTTTAAAGTTCAGTTTGGTGAAAAGTGCTTCTCTGAAATTATTTTATCCCTCAGTTACAGTTATATAGGGTCTCTGTGTTAACATAGGGATATTTCTAATGTCTGGGAATATGAATTAGCTTTTTCTTGAGCAAGGTAACTTGCTCCAAAAGTTTTACTATTTTTAGCATAAACCAGAGAACACAGCACACTTTTCTTGCTTCTTTAAGGACTCTTTTATGAATGGTTGAGTGTCTAATTGCTGCAGGCTCAGGAAAGTAATATGCTTTTGAGTTCAATTGACAGTCACTTGACTGAATCAGTGAAATCTTCTACTTCTTATCAGTGAGATCTGCTGTTCAAAGATCCATTAAGAATAAAAGTAAATTCCATCCTGACTCCTACTGTGTGAGGACATTTGTAAGGCAATGGCGTACTCAGTGTTGATAGGGTCTGGATGTTAAAAGTGGGATGGTTTTCTACTGAATTAGTGTGGAGCCCTGTACCTGAGCTTCTTTATTCTCTGTCACACACATGTAAGGCTTTCTGTAGGTTCATCAATTTGTTGTTAGGTTGCTGTTAGAGTGAGCATTCATGCAGATAACAATTTGCATGGAGGCTACAGTGACTTCCACTTACCCCTTCTAATAACTCAGCGTGGTTTGGGAGTGATAGATGAGTAGCAAGTGCTAAGCCAGGCTCAGCATGACTCTGCCCATTCCACAGGCTTGTCTCGGAGGAGAGGCAGTGTTGGAGCAGCAATCTCGGTATAAAAGGCTGCTCTACAGGGAGCATAATCTGGGATAGCTGCTAATGCCTGTCAGTGCACTGTCAGCCACAACTTCCTCTCCAGTTATGCCAGGGATTACCTTGCCCTGCCATTTAGGGAAGCAGCTGAAAGTCATTTGTGACCCCCTTTCCAGGTACTTGTAACAGAGCAGCACTATAGCTAATTTTCTAGCTCACTGTTTTTTCTTTTTTTTTTTTTTCCCTCCTGAGCTAGTAACTGTTTCATGATAGGTAAACAATTAAAAGGCAAAAGTGCAGTTATCAGATCCAGTTGTCTGTTAACAAAAAAACAAAACTAAACAAAAAAAGTAATCCTAAATCTCCATTGCAGTAGAAGTTCAAGCATAAAAACCTTGAAGTTTGTCAGAAGGAGGGAAAGTGGAGAGAAGAGGTAGGTGAAAGCAGGAGCTCAAATTCTTATGCTAGAATTTTACTGAGGCTTATTTTCCATGCATTACAAGAGGCTAAAGATCTTTCCACTGGGAGGAGGATTTGCTCATAAATTCTTATTTGAATCCTCTAAGCAAGGACTAAACCTGGAGAAGTTTGTAGCAGACAAAGGATGTCAGAATGAATTAATCTCTTTGGCCTTTTTGATCAAGAGCACTCAATGACAGTAAGTGTGAATCTCCTACCACTGCTGGTTTCAAACACTTCCTGATCTTACCTTTCAAGCATTCGTGGGTCTTTTCTAGAAAACTACCAGATGACTTGGGCCAAAACTAGAGCAGGAAGCATAACTAAAGAACTGGGATAATTCTGTGCCAGTATTGGAGTCCTTGTCTTGTTTAATTTACTTTTACAGACTCTGCTCTGTGTCTGTTCTTGAAACAGGTGCCCTTTAAACCTTGGTGACTGATTGCTGGCTGGATGTGTGCACTCCAAATTATTTTGTCATTTATCCCATACCTTCTGACAATACATGTGAAACAAACCTTTGTGACTCAGCCCACAGCTCCTTTAAGACAGAAAAAAATCCCATTTTTGGAAGTACTTTGGTTATGCTACATTGTTTCTGTCATAGTTATATTTCTAAATCTATCTCCTGGATTCCAAAATAGAGAGGCAAAGAGTACTTGTAAGCAATTGTGTAGTACTGTATAGGAAACGACCAGAAAGGAATAGAGGAGGCAATTATATTCTGGTTGTCTGCACTTTGTGCATTTGGCCAACACTTAATTCAGATTTTAAGCAGTGCTGCTTGTGAACGGCAAATAGGGGATTTTGGTACTGGAGTGTGTCTAAACTTGCTTCTATTTGCTAAAAACAGCTAGAAGTCTACAATAACAAAAAAATTACTTACCTATGACAATTACAATTCTTGATCTCACTTCAATCTATTAAAATAATTGTCCATACTGCAGCATGCTACAAAGATACATTGTCCTTTTTTTTTTAAGTTGTTTTTTTGAGGATTTATTTTGTTTTGGGGAAACAGGTAAGGAAACTTATATAACATATCTCAGGAAATGAAATCATCATTATATCTTTAGGTGAATTGGAATGCTCTTAAGAAAATAAGGGAGAGGTTTAAGTTAGAGTCATGGGAACTGGTCAACAAAGCACCAAAAAGCATGAAACCCCAACACAGATGCAGCAAAGATTTTCCAGATGTGGAATTTTTTTCCTAGGGATCAGTAGAGTTATCTTAACTTACTTAAGCTATAATGATTATTTTGAGGGGAAAAAAACCCCAAATCATGGCTCATTTCTTATCTCTCAGTCTTTTAATATAAATAAATGCTATTTACTTGGCTAAAGATTTTTATCTAGATTTGCTTTATGAAAAGAAGTCTGTTTCTTATTCATCTTAGTTTGTCTAATGTGGAGTACATGGCCTCTCTGTAAATGCCTTTGTAATGTATTGCAAAAGTTAATACATGTAGCAGCTTCTTAGATTGGAAACTTTCTTGGTTAGTTTTCCAATGTCCATTTCCTCATTAAAGACAAAATGATGCCAAGTTTTGATTACAAAATATCTGTATGTATAATATATATATATATATGTGTGTGTGTGTATGTGTGTGTGTGTGTGTGTGTGTGTGTATATCTATATCTATATATATCTTTACAGTTTTTAGTATTTTTTTGGTTATGCTTGTGTTTTTATATTCTTATGAGATACACTCATATTTTCTCTCTTTGCTATTTATTAAGCTGAAGAATTATATTTACTTACTTTATTCTGATCATTGATTGATTTTCTGCAAATTTTGAGATCCCTCTAGCTTTTGATAGAAAGTTTCCTAACATGTAGACGTCTCTGCTGTTGCTTTGCAAGATATATACGTTTCTTAATTTGAAGATAGATAATTGCTACTATCTATCATCTATTCAATGATAGATAATTGGGGGTAAACCATGCTTCTTACAAAAGGAAAGAAACACCCATGCAATAAAAGTATATTCAGTGTACATACTGGGACTGAATACTCCGTATACTTTTACTATAAAATACCAGTTTTCACCCATTAAAATCGAATGCAATATTTAGAGGATATATTGGATTACTAATTTGGCATTCTAGACAAGTTTTGATTTGGTATATAGAGGGTTATGATTTGGATAATTCCTGCAAAAGTCATTGGTAAGAACTTTTTATTAATTTTATTGTAGAAATTGTTGTACTACTTAATTTCTCTGCTACTAGTTTGTCTAGTCTTTTTCTAAAGCTGTGCACGACTTTACCACCTGTAATCTACTGAGCTGAGGAGCTCCATAGCTCAGATCTAAGATTGCCTCCCCCTGTTTGTTTTGAATCTGCCACCTCTCTTTGATGTCCTCCTGCTCTTCTACAGGAAGAGACAAGCAATTGCAGATAAAAGTCAAATGTTTGTCAACACAGTGTGATCAAACATGAACAGCTATTGTACTGGGAGACAAAAAATAGATGAGGTGCAAAAACTAACTGCTGAAAAGAATGGCAGGTATTAATTCTGTGACTGAAAAAGCCAGTACCACTTCCAAGCTAGGAGAAGAAAATTCTACTCTAACTAGTTTGCCAGGAGCAGTGTCTTCTATGTCATCCACTGTTATTGTCTGATCCTGCAACAGCTCATTGAATGACTGCTAAAAGACATTTTTCCTACAAATGCTAGGCTGGATCCATGGTTCAAAACACAGGGCCAGACTTAAATCCTAAGGAAGCCTGTATTAAAAAGCAGTGTGAGATCTTCTAAAGGGGGAAATAAATTTTCAGAAAATGATATAGTTTTCATTTTTCAGTCACAAATTCACTGACAATGATTAATTTATACCTGATGAAATTGATCAACCTGATATATATGCTAAAGTTGTGCCAGACCACGTATTTGAGTTACAGACCTGGACCAGAGACTTGCTGAAGGCACACTTGTGCTGACACAAAAAATATTAACCCACTCAAAGAGTTAGTGTGAGCTATACCACCAAAACAAAGCCTTGGCATTCTCTGAGCATTCTGTAGTTTCATCCCTGTTTTGAGTGTCTCCCGTGCTAACTACATGAGAAAAATCTTTCTAGTGTATAGATGGGTTGTTCTGTAAACAATATTCTATGTTAACTAATTGTTAGATGAATTATTGACTAAAGTCTCAGTCTTTCTTTTTCTTCCTTGCAATATGAAAGCACATTGCAGGATAACACTGTAAATTAGACACCTGCCTAGAGCATGTTGTGGTTTATTTAATTTTTCCTTGCTTTTCAACAGATATTTCAACTGCTCTTCTCTAATTTCAAGCCTGTATTTTGATGTGTATTAAAATCCATGGTTACTTTCCTCTTTGCCTTTCAATTCTGCTCATAGGCAGCTACTGAGATATGATATACCTGGCTAAACTCTGAAATTGGTCACCAAATATTTCCTCCTCTTTTAGGTCAATGTACAGCAGCAGGTGCAACTCAGTCCAGAATAGACTGGGATTTAAATTAATGACCTACCAAATGAATTAAAGGGAATATTCATACAAAGAAACTTTAAGAGAAAACATTTTAGACTGGGATTTAATAAATTTCTACTTCCAAGCTTACTTCAAACTTATGTGACTAGAATGATTATCTGCAGGAATGACTCCTCACAGATTTACAGTTTAGAGACCATTTGGCAGTTTTGTCTATGAACTTTTTTTCAGTTACTTCTTTATTTGTAACACTTATAAATTAAATAACCATTTCAAGTAGTTATCTGATGCTTTCTTAAAATGTCATGAAGGGGAAATTCACTAACAGTCAAAATTAACACAAACTTAATTACCATTAAGATGTAGGTTGACAGATGTAATAAAGCATGAGGCAAGTGACTGACTTTGCCTATAAGAATTGTACACTGGTGCATTTTAAAGACTATGGGCATCTACCACAGGTTAGAGAATCAGCATTCGATTTGATTGCCATTTCCTGATATGAGGGAAAGCAACCTAATTTTACAATAGTATTTGGAGAGAAGATTTGAGAAAATGGTAAAACTCGATGGCTAGATACCACAAGTGATTTAAAATCTTCAGGATGATGAAAAAGACTTTTTGTCAGTGTTATTGGTATTTTTCAGTTTATAGACAATATAAGGTCTAGTTGCTCAGGCTGAACACACTATGAGAAGAAGAAACAATTCTCTCAAACATGACTTGATGTAGCAGAAGGCACTCAGAACACAGGTTGACATTTCCATCAAGGAAAAAAAAAAACCCAGTCTGAGCCACCTGTGATGCTGCAGTTACATGCAGACCTATCACTGTCCTGCCAAGGATGGTTCTGCATCAGGAAAATACTTTGCCTCCAGGTGTGCCTAATCCAAAGAGTGCTTTTGGGCATCTCTCACCTGAGTTTTCAGCATGTTCTTAGAGAAATGTAAATAATCATGTCACACTATCACAGAATCACTGATAAATAATCATGTCTTCTCATCAAACATCAGAGACCTCTCTCTTTTCACTAAGAATTTTTGAATAGCTACTTTTTATTCTAGTAAAGTGAGCATGTGAGCACCTCAACTGTATAAGCAACAAAAACCAAGTTCATGTTTCAGTGATTTAGGACTGGAATAATTTCTTACCCTTCTGTTTTAACAGATGCAGTAAGAGGTTATCTTGTCACACTTAATTTTAAGTACTCTAAGCTCTTAATATCAAACATGGTTTAAAATTTTTCAAGTTTTTTTGGTTCAGCTTCAGCAACTCTGAAACAATTCAGCAGTTCAAGTCCTATTTTCAAATGAACACAGGAGCATAATATATTCCAGATGTTTTCAGTGTTGTCTAGGAACCCAAAGAAGCAAAGAAGAACATCTTAAATTTTTCAGACATGACTAGGTGTCATCATAATTTTGTGCCATGTGCAGACTTTACTGCCCAGATGTTACCTTGACAGGGAATTGGTGCAAAATTAGCAGGTGTCACAGAGCTTGTTTTTCATCTTCAGGTATCTAAATAACTATTAAAATATAGCCAAAAGGTAATTTTAAAATCTGGCTGTAGGCACCTCAGCTTTTCAGAAGCTGCCTCTATTTCTGGATACTGAAAAAGAAAGACCATCACCTGATTTCCAAATCAACAGTCACATCATTACTTTGGAAACCATGACCTAATGACTGCATGTCACTATCAATTAGGACCAAGTGAACTAGTTTATATTTCATTTGCATCAACACATGTCTTTGCCATGCACTCACTCTGCAGAAAATTAGCCTAGAAATAACTTGATTAATTGGTTATCACCATTCTCTGTTACTCTTGTTATAGCCAAAAAAGGAAAGAAAGAACTTGATCATGTCTGATTTGATTTAAAAGCTATTTTTGGTCAGGGACTACCTCGTTTAGAATGTTTCTGATGTCCAGTTCAAAAAGAGATTACAATGTGGCCTGGGTAATACAAATGCTACTGAGTCACTGTGTACCTGATACCTAACTTTATACTGAGAAGCCACCTGATTAAAATTAATTAAATGACATTAGCTGGAATAAATGAGTACCAGTTTACAGTCTGTTTGGTGGTGTTCCAAAGTCTGGACATATTATAATTACTTATAATGTTATTCAAGATTGAGTTGGCTGAAAGTAACAAATGCATGGGTCTTCTGCTCTATTTTCTGTTTTGACAACAAAGAGCACAATTTCCATAATATTTTTGCCCATAAGTTGGAATTTTACAGTCCATAAGGGTGGATAAATAAATGATAAAATCTGGCTGGAGAGCAGCTCCGTGGAAAAGGCCCTGGGGTGTTGGCAGCCAGTGAGCTGTGCGCGAGCCAGCAGCGTGTCCTGGCAGTAGAATGAGCTGGCAGCAGCCTGGGGTGGATCAATAAAAGCATGGCCTGTAGATGGAGGGGAGGGATTATCCCTCTCTGTGCAGTGCTTGTCCAGTTTCAGAATTCTCCCAATACAAGAAAGACAATGATAAAAGGCACATGCAGGGGACGGCCACCAAGCAGGTCAGGGTCTTGGCTTGTGAGCTGAGGCTGCGGGACTTGTTCAGCCTGCAGAGATGGCTTTTGGGCTGCTACCAGCAGCTACCCAGTTATTCACAGTAGGGCAACAAGCAGATGGAGCTGGTCTCTTCATATTGTGCATGTGAGGATGACAACAGAAGAGACAAGAGGCATAAGCCGAAACCAGAAAGGACCGGGCTGGACATCAGGAAAATGTCTCATCTGTGGAGACAAGACAGCAGTGGAGCACATTGCCTAGAGGTTGCACAGATTCTGTTCCTGGAAGTTTCCAAAACTGGACTGGAGAAATACTTGAGCAATCTTGTCTGAACTCAGGGCTGGCCTGCTTGAACAGAAAGTTGGATAAAGGCCCTCCAAAGGTCTCCTTGAAGAGAGTTATTCTTTGTTCAACTGTATTTCACTACTAGGTGATGAAGGCTGTTATGAGAGACGTTCTTACAATTTATCAAACCGCGATGAAATATTATTAGTATCAAATATCTTTAAAATTATTCAATACTAATGCTTGGGGGGTTTTATAATCACATAATTTCTGTGATAAAAGCAACTTGCCTTAAATAGGAAAGCACATGTTGCCTTAGAAACCCAATGGATTGAAAGATTTAGCATGATGGCTGGGAGAAGCTCGTTCATCTGGTATTATATAAAGTTTTACTCCTATCAGGGAACGATCTTGATTTAAATAAGAAAATTTTATTACTTAAGAAAAGACATTCAGCTGGCAGAGAAATCAAAATTTGATTGTTCACCACAGGAATAAAACACTTGGGCACATTTTGTCTCATCTAAAATGGCAAATGACATTTGAAAATTTATCAAAGAAATATTTAAAGTTGTTTCCACAATTAACAAAATCATCAAGGAGTCTAGAAAGATACTATAACTAAAAACCCCTAAAGCCTATGATAAAGTATATGTATGTATAATAAAATGCAAAGATAATGGCCTATTATTAGCCTGACATAATTCAGTTAGGTTTCTTTATCTAAGCATTCAAAGATGTGAATAAATGAGATTTTATTAAAGATATGAAAAACATTTAACTCCTTTGAAGCTAACAACTGCATATTTTGATTTAAGAAGCTCCTCCAAAAAATGTAAAAGCAGGTCCATACTAATGGCCCATACTTCCTCCACAAAGCAGGTGGAGAAAGAAAATAGAAGCTGACTAAGGAATTCTGTGCACAACAGGCTCTACTAGTTCCCAGATACTGGAGGTGTACTTAATAGTTATAAAACTTTTTAATGCAAAATGTTTTAGCCTTCCACAAAATTTTCCTGTTTTCCTGTCCAGTCTGGTACCTGGACTTTTGTGTCCACCAATGGTACACAGACTTCTTATCACTGCCTCCTCTTAGAGCACATTCACACTACCTGGCCCTACCCTTCACTCTTTAAGACTAGCAAAAGTAATATACTGGAGGCAACCATGAGGAGTTTTAAGCATCATCTTGTTCCAAGTCCATTTAGCACGGTTTAAAGGGGACTTTTATGTGAAAGCTGCAGTCCTAGGATCTCCTGTTTCCTCCCAAACATAAGGAAAATGGCAACAGCATCTTTGGCTTCATACAGTGCTATGTGGATTTTAAAGTTTGTATTTTTATGTCCACATGCCTACAGTGAATATGGTATGACTTTTAAAAGTGAAGTAATTTATTCATAAGAACAACTACACTAGTGTGTGGTAAATAAGCCACTAAAAATCAAATACCAAAAATCCTGACATCAGCTATTTTACTGCATTTAGAAAAAAAAAAAAATGAAAACTAAACAACCAAAAATAATTAGGGATCTTAGCACAAAAGGTCAGCTTTCAGTATCTATTGGCATCATAATTTTTTCTAGCAATGAAATTAATAGCAGTGGAATAAAAATATACCTATTAACATCTATTAGTGTTTGGCAGCCATCCATGAGTTTTCTGGTGGAGCTACTATAATTGTTTTTCAGTATGACAGATTGAAGTATGAGTGTTCACCTGACATGGCTACTTAGAAAACAAACACAAAATTTTATAATGTTGCAATATTGACAATATTGATGAAGAAGGATTATCTAACTAGAAACTAGTACTTCATTCTAAGATCTCACAAAAACTCTAGTAAGACTGTTCTACTAAAACAAGATAAAACACTTACTAAATGAAACAATTAATAATTCATTTTGCCCAGTTTATTCTACAATACTGGCTAGAGTTATTGTAAGGCAGCCAGAAAACTAGTAAGAGTGCCAATTACCTTGTATTCCTCTCCAGTTTATGTGGAAATTGATACCTTGTATCCAAATTGAATATTTTTAATGTTTGCTCTAGGTTCAAAACAACTTATATATTCATGAGTCCTTAATGACTATGAAAACAGAGCATCTAGTGAATACTGCTCATAGAAAGAATTGCTTTCCCTAGATCTAGAATATGTTTGTAAAATCTAGCGAAGACTGTATCGTTTTTTCCCTTTTGATTAGAGCTGCAGTTAAATTATATGGAATGAAAAGACCTCTACCTAATGAGCCAAGCAGTTGTTCTTTTATGTGCCTTGTTATATGATAGTGAACCTGTTGTACTGGATTTTCCAGGTCCTCCTGCTGTGAATTCTCACAGACAGCTCGACCCACCTTGTCATCACTCCATCACCTCCTGTTCTGCAGCTCATCTCACCATGGGGCTGAGCACCAAGTGTCCTCTGCTGCCTGACACTGACAATTAGAGCCTGTGAGAGGAAAAACCCTGCCATTAAGGTCTCTTTAATCATCTCTGTATTTATGTTCCTTCTGAATCAGAAGAGAATCAGGAAAATTTACACCAAAGCAGGATAGAACCTGTATTTTATTAAATAATGTCTTTGCCAGAAATCTAGATTAGATACGGGGCGGGGGGGGTGGGGGGGGGGGGGAAGTAAAAAAAAAGTTCGCTTCTAGGCCCATATAGTAATACTGGCACTGGGGAGCTTTCAAACTTGTATGCTGGCCAGAGATTCACCGATGCTGCTATTTTTACTGTACTTCATGTTTTATTCTCTTGTTGGCTTGCTGATCATCAAAATACTGATGAGAAATGGGCTATCAGGTCTCTTCTCCTACATATCATGGTCTGACACTTTTATTTGTGCTGAAGTAGATCTCTCTAACTCATTAGTTAGAGAGAATACTGAGATTTACCCAAAGAGGCTGTACACTTTTTCCACAGTATATTTTTAAAGCACAAGGGAATATTTTGATTGAACCATGAAAACTCAAAAGCATGTTTAATTGCTATTCTCACTTAAAAGAACTTTCTTTCCTTTTAGAGCTGCAACTATTCTAAATGTATGCTCCACAAAAAATTACCGCAGGGCAGTTTTATGCACAGGAAAAATGTATTTGTTATAATGCTGAACATCATGGACCAATGGTGCTAATATTTATTTAAAATTTGTTTAGGCCTAGACTAAACCTTCTGTCCTGTTTATTGATTGCACATAGTTCCATCACCTCAAGAGAAATAAGCTGTGCTAGTCTGTGACCAGATGTGGATATTTGCTCCACCCCTCCCACTGGCTCTGTTGTAGCAATGTTTCTAAGTCACAAACAGAGTTCACTATTCCCTGCAAATATTTGAGGATAAATTGGGAAAGCATGAAGCAGGTACCCAAAGAGCCTTACGCAATAATTCTAATATTTGCTTAAAGTAATTTCACCTTTGTTTTGGGAGCACTGCTCCAGAAACAGAAGTTAGCCCTGAAATAGGAAGCTCACAGTGGATTCATTGTACTGAATATTGGTATCTGTGTCAGGAGCAATCTTGAGTCTGCAGTTGGTGGTGAGTTAACCAATACCATTCATGAAGTCTCATATGTGATTCACATCAGTAAAACAGATGCTGATACAGAGCCAAGTGAACCAAAGGTTCAGATGCTGATTATTCTTAGACTATAAACAGAGTCAACACTACAAACTCTGACACGGACACCTCCATTATTGACAGGTGTGCTAAATTCTCCAGACTTCAAATTTCTTCATAGCTTTTGGACAGAATTCGAGAATATAAATCACAACAGTCAGCAAGGCAAGTAAAGGCATGAAAATATATAATTTACTCAAAAGAAAAACAGATGAATCTGAAAAAGTGGTGTTTTGAATCTGGTTTCTGGCTTGTATTCTTAATGTCGATGCCAACATTACTAGTCCTGAGTCATCTCTTGGCTTGAGTCACCATTTTTTCTGACTGTGCATACTGCTTGATCTTAACTTCTACCTCAAAATATTATTTTGAAAGATTTATTTTTTTTTTCAACATTGCCAGAAACATCAACAATATTGAGACTTCTTAAAAATGCGTTACTCAGAAGCAGCTGATGCCACAATACATCACTTGCAATGCCCTAATTCACCCAAGTGGAAGCAATCGTGTACATGTTTAGGCATGACCAATGTTCTGCTCAATATACTGATCATTTATAGATTTTTGCCAAAGGCACTTTGCAATTGCATGCTTTACTGCACTTTCCACTGTTAAAAAAGAATAAATTTGTTATGCAACTCTTGAGTTATTAATTGACAAAAGCAACAATGTTTTCAGATGTTCGGCTTTGCTCCAAATCTAAAAATGGTATATGAATGTTTTGGGTTTTTTAAATAAGTACTCCATCTTATGAAGTTTGTGTTTGATGTCAAAATTTACTACATGTTGGAAAATATATTAAATTGAAAAAAATATTTAATTTTAAGAATTAAAAAAAATCTATAAACATAATCAGTAATGTGTGAACGTCTAAGTGTAAATTTAGTCCATTTAAGGATCTAAATGCTTGGTTCCCTATATGAAAAATATTTGAAAATATCAAGGTATCTGGAGTCTACAGGATAGAAAGTCTTGTTAAAACAGGGTTTTATTTCTGTATATAAAAAATTTCCAAACCAGAAACATTGGAATAACAGCCTTTCTACTTTTTTGCATTTCTTATTCCAGTCCCAGATGGAATCAAATCGTAGTAAGTAGAAAAGAGGGACTTAAAAGGGAATATTAGTTCAAATTCTCAAAATGAGAAAAGATGTTTCACTAGAAATTTTGAGTACATTTCAATCCAATTGTAATACAATGCCATTCAGTTTCTTTACCTATGATGTTATTAGCTTTGCCAGCAATAAAATAAACAACTTCTTTTTGTTCTGTAATATTTTGTGATAAATTTTAGCTTGCTTGTGATAATACAAACTAGAAAAGTTTAGATTGTTGGTATTTCCAAATAAATTTCAAAATTTTATTCCAAAATTTTGTTCTTACAGCAGACAAGCAAATACATTATTTTGAAGGCTTTCACACCTTAGGTTTGTCATTCGTGACTATAGGTAATCTCGTTCTGTTGAAGTGAAAGCAGCAATGATCAAACACTGGCAAGTTACTTTGCAAAGCATGGGATCTGACTGTCTGAATCAGGATCCAATTGCACTTAACAAAAATAACACTGCACCTAGAACCGAGTGATTAGGGTCGATCTTAACAATCATCTCCCTCATGCATTCTTAATATTGCAAAGTTACTCATCATAACCTCAGGAACTCCTGAGCTGTAGAGTTAAATTACAGACAAAACTGATTAAAAGGCAACCACATATTCATTCTCAGTTTAGCTTATGCTCATGCGCATGAAATGTCAGCAAACTGACTTCATGTGCCATGAAGTTCCTCTTAATATTTGTAATATTAAATATAATACTGTCCACAGAGAAACATAGCACACAAGTCTGACCAGAAAGAAGCAAAAGAGTGAGAGGCTCATATGTATATGTATAAAGTTAATATCAAAAATACATTAATTTTGTACTATTACCAACACAGACATGATAGGCAATTTTGACACCTAAAAAGTAAGCTTAGATTTGATGTTAGCTGCAAATGGTATGCCCAGTTATCATCAGTTTGTGTGTTTTGACATAATTTAGAAGATGTGGCCAAATATGAACCTCAGAAAAAGAAACACCAAATTATGCTTCCTGTGGAATCTATAAAGAAAAATCTTACTAAAAAAATCTTATTAAATAGGGGTCAGAGTTTGGGAATTATTCCTGAACTTCAACAGCTGAAGTATCAACATCCTGAGCAGTCAGCTCCATAGCTTTTACAATACCAACTGTTACTGTGGATTTTTTCTGAAACATTTTTTAACCCATTCCTCTCCTTCAATAAGCAAAAGAAAATAAACAATCTGAACCAGGGTAATGCAAGAAACCATCACCAATAAAAATCAGACATAAATCTGAATGCCAGGTGGCATTTTGGATATTTTGAGGTATTTTTCAAGTACAGTAGCAAATTATCAATAAAAAAAAAAGCAACCAACAGAGATTCTTGAGAGTGATAGCACTGAATGGATGTTCCCTAGTGTTTATCACAAGAATACACCAATTTAACAGTCTCTAGCAGGCAATCAGTAAAAGATTTCACATACCAACACCAAAGCACATATAGTGTTCAGAGGACACATAGAAAAGAATAGAAAAACATTTTTTCAATATTCTAGAAGTACTTAGCCAAAAAAAATGTTGTATCTCCAGTGAAATGCTCCAGGTAACTGAAATTTCTTGCCATATTTAAAGATAGACAGTAAAGTTTACACCAAGTCAAAAGTCAAATTCCACTGACTTGCAAAGACCCATTTGCATCCATGTTTACTAATTGAGACATTTAATAAATCATAATGCATGATAACATCAAATAACAAGTTAGTAACTACAGGAATACTCGATGTGGAAGGAGCAGCTGCAATTCAACTTTGTAAGACAGTTTCAAACACCGTTATTAATACAACACAGAAAACTGGACTGCTTTTTAGCAAGAGGTTACCCTATTCAGGAAACAACAGATAGCCTTTACATAGACATTGGTCAGGTCTGTAATCCTATACATTTGAAAGCCCACAGCTGAAGCCTGTCTTTTATCACTTAGTTAAGTAACAGGGTATTCCAAAAACAAATACAACAAGGAAATGAGAAAATGAGTAAATATTTACTCACCAGCCTTCTCCTTCTCTGAAATAACTGGCATAGCCTGAAAGAAAAAAAAAAAACAACAAAAAACACTATTAAAAAATATTAGGGACTATTTAGGAGATACCAGTAATATTAGGGAAACATCATGAAATCTCGAGGAAAATACTGTGAGTGTCTAGAAGATCTGGAAAAAACCTGAGGTCTCACCATGTTAAGCATTCTGGAGAGAAACTTCCCATTTGAGTGCCTTTTACATGCACTTCCCATAAACTTCCCATTTGAGTGTCTTATAATCTATTGTGAAACTAATTGCCACTAGAAAGAACTAGGAGGGAAGAGAGGAGATGGAGTTAATAAGATATTCCTGTGATTACATTTTGAAATAATCATCCTCCAACACATGATCGCAAAATTCCACTGGGAAATTACTTAATAATTTTGAGGGAGAAAGACAAAATCTGTGTGGCTGAAGATTAGACTGAAATGCCAAATCTTTCTTCTGTAGGCTCAAATATGTCGTGTTCTATAATATACCAGGTTCCTTACTTTTTATAAAAATTTTCAGATGCAAGTAATAGAATAGTTTTCATATAGGCTGTAATTGTTTCTGGACTGGAAAATTGTCTGAGACAATTCTTTTTTTGCAGTGGATGCAAATTTTTTTTTTCATATTATGTTTTTCTTTTAGACTAACATAGAAGAATTTTCTGAGTGTATTTTCCCTAAATAAATGAGGATTGAATGAACACTAAAGTGAAATTTATACGTCAAACATATAAAAAGAATTTTAAAATGTTCATATAGAATACAGGCAAGAAAGGCTGGATGAGAAATCAGATTGGGCATGTAATGTAAGAAGAACTGCCACATGAATTAAGGTATAAATATTACCTCCTTTTCACTTATGTTAGTCTAGCCTTTATTCAGCAATTTTCCTGCTGCAGATTCAAAGAAAAAGAAAAAGAAAAAGAAAAAGAAAAAGAAAAAGAAAAAGAAAAAGAAAAAGAAAAAGAAAAAGAAAAAGAAAAAGAAAAAGAAAAAGAAAAAGAAATGAACAAAAATAAACAACTCAGCTTCAGACTTGCCACAGAATTTCTCAAAACAGGCTTTGAAAATTTAATTTCATTTTATTTGTCCTGTTATATACAATAGTGTTTCATAGAATTTTCTGGATAAAATTTCAACAAAATTTCAACTAGAACATGTCTTAGATGATTTACATTAATATATGTCTCTAGTGATTCTTTCTGTTTCTCTCTGTCTGGCAAAATGTTGTTTGATTTTGACATTCAATAATATTATACAATCAGACTAATATTATTCAGATCAATAATAGCCTCTTGCTGGAAAAGCATTTTCCTTCAATTTTACAAACCTCTATTTGTTCAGAAGAACCAGTAATGCAACAAAGTCTGGGGAAAATTAACGTGCCAAAGAAACAGCAAAATCACAGAGTTAATCAAGGTCTTAGTTTCACAGAAAGAAAAAGTGTATCACATATGATTTTTTATAAAAAGTTGATGTAATTTTGAAAATTAGTATGTATTTGAGTGGTTGCACTGGCTAAGATAAGTAAGAAAACACAACAGAAATGCTCAGATTCACTATTCATATTAGTCCGAAAAAGACATTTGTAAAGACAGAACTTTGTATAGAGGAGAAGGTGAGAAACAAGCAAACAAACAGGAAAACAACCCCAAACCCTTAATGGCACAAGAAAGAAAGAGAGAACATTAGTGTGAATCAAATGGGAATATCAGGGCAAAAGAAGGGAAGATGGGAACAGGTTAACATCACACTTTAATGTTGAGTTTTGTTAGCTAGAAAAGGTATGATGGCTTCCTCTATGAAAAGCTTAGGGAGCACTGAAGTGGCTGAAGATGTGGCAACCATGAATGTCTGCCCTGAAATTATAAGCTGTGTCATGGAAAAGGGATAACTGGTTGATGGGGACAGCCTCTGGAAGATCTAAAATGCAAAGCCAAGATGAAAGCTCAGGGGAAGCAGTTACAGGACTCCATGGGAAATGATAATGGTGAGTAGAGAAGTTCATCTTCTGCTGGTTTTATAGTAGACTTCAGTGGACTTTGCTCATGTTTATAATTGCACTGTGAGTCACTGACAGTGCCTTTAGTCTGAATGAACTCTTCCTAAAAAGCTGTCATCATCATTCACATAGTCATGTAGATTTTTGCTCATATTGGCATATCAGACTTAAATAATTTTAATAATGCCACTGGTCACATCAATTTATTTCCTAGAAATATACAATAATCCTAATTGATGATCATTAAAACATTGTGATGTACAATGAAATATACATTTCAGTGAATTTGTTAGATGGTAGTCTTAAAGATTTCTAGGGTTTAGTGGGTTTAACCCAGGTAAAAAGCTGTAGCAGGAAATACATAAAATCATCAAGCCTCAGTGCAGATGTGGAAGTCACAAAATTTCCTCTTCTATGAAGCAGGATGAAGAAGCACTTAAAGTTCTAGAAAATTGAAAGGTAGAGTGAGGTAGAGTGCTTTCAAATATCTGTTCTCTAGAGAGTGCAGTGCTTCTGAATTAAGATGTAAAATGAGCTAAAAGTTCCAGCAGAACATTATTTTGCTACTCAAATGCTGAAAGAAAGAGGCCTAAATGGACATGGCATCTCTTTAAAACTTAAAATAAAGTAAACCATGAGTAAATGTTGTTGAACAAGATCTCAGACAGTCCTCCTATTGTTTAGTTTTTTGTTAATACAGCTACACATGCTGCTTACATGCTGCCCAGTGGGAAAACATGATTGTTACTTATGAGAAATGCTCTCATCTTCAGTACAGTTTTGAATTCACTGGAGACCTTCCAATGAGTTCCATATGTTCCAAATGAATTGCATTCTCAGGAAGTGATTTAACATTTCTGGCAATAGAGCAATTAAACCGGATTTTCCTGCTTGACCAGATGGGTTCACTGTAACTTCACATTATTTCTCACTCTCCTCACAGAACTGAAGAACTACACTAACAATTTCTGTACTATCAGATCACATGTGTTTCAGAAAAAAGCAGATGCATACCCTTCAAAGATTTCAACAAACATCTCCCAAAGTCAGCCTCCTCTCTGTAACAGTATGTGCTCTTAGCAGCACCAAGAAAGAAAAGGGAACAAAAAAGGAGAGGCAAAAAGGAAAAATATAGATCACTGCTGAAATATATTCAGCTTTTTCTTCCAAATTACAGGATGGGATTTTTAAATTATGAAAATCTTATTTCAAATGTTTTGTGAAACTTCTGTGTGCATCCTTGCTGTATTGTAACTATGTGGAAATATATTGTGTGTGCAAATATGACTCCAAAGTGTATGTAAAATGCCACAGAATTATAGAATCATAGAATAGTTTGGCCTAGCAGGGACATTTAGAGGTCACCCCTCTGCAATGAGCAGGGACACCTTGAACTAAGTCAGGCTGCTCAGAGCACAGTCCAACCTAACCCTGAATGTTTCCAGGGATGGGAAATCTACCACCTCTCTGGGCAACCTGCTCAAATATTTCACCATCCTCATTCTAAAAAAATTCTTCCTTATTTCTAATTTAAATCAACCCTCTTTTTGTCGGGGGCTCCTTTTTAGGAGCTTAAATTCCCCAGCATTCAGGTGGTCTTAGAGTTTTGGCCCTCTGCAAAGCTCTGTGCCAAACGCAGGAAAAGACGGAGTCTTCAAGGTTACATGCTTCGTTTATTAGTTTTTATCTTACAATTTTCTCAGTGTCCAAAAGATGTTTGCCGCGGCTCGGACATCTGGTGACTCCTCCTGTCTCTGGGCTGTCCTTACCTTTTATACTAATTGCTACGTATTCTTTATTTACTATTTATTACCAATGTCTATCACTATTACTAAAAAGGTCATCTTTACTCTGACCCAATCTTCACTAACTACTTTGTGCCAACATCACTGCAGAAATGGAGTGAGGGAACAAGAAGGAAGAAGAAAGAGACAACGCCCTAAATTCTCCATCTTGCCCCATTCACTCCAATGCCAAAAATCCCAAACTCACTGTTTTTTCACCCTGTGATATACTAAACTACTATTTTCACACTCTTGTGGCCTGCAATGCTTCCTGCAGTGCAGGAAGCCTCTCCCATGGACTGAAATCAAATCCAGTGTCTCTCTGAGCTCTGGGCTCTGGGCTGGGGTCCCAGACCCCCCTGCCCAGGTCCCTGACCCTCCAGGGCAACTAAAGGAATGCCCTAGACTCCAACATCTTTTCAATACCATTGCCCTGCCAAAAAGTGTGCCCTCATCTTTCTTGTAAGCCCTCTTTGGGTACTTTAGGCCACAATGAGGCCTTCTCTTCTCCATGCTGAACAATCCTGGCCTTTTCTCAACCTTTCCTCACAGGAGAGGTACTCCAGCCCTCTCACCATCATCATGGCCCTAGTCTGGGCTCCAGCATGTCCATGTGCTTCCTGTGCTGGGGACCACAGAGCTGGACACATGCTCCAGATGGGGTCCCATGAGAGCAGAAGGGAAGAATACACTTCACCCTGCTGCCCACGCTGCTTTGGATGCAGCCCCAGATTTGCTTGGCTTGTGTCTGACCTCTCATCCACCAGCAAACCTGAGTCCCTCTCGGCAGGGCTGCTCTTGATCTGTTCATTCCCCAGCTGTTCATGAACCTCATGACTTTCCTAGGGACCCAGTCTTCAAGATTGCCCAGGTCCCTCTGGATGGGATCCCATCCCTCAGGTGTGTCAACAGCACCACTTGGTTGGTGTTGTCTGCAGCCTTGCTGAGGACGCACCTGATTCTACTGTCTGTTATGATGAGGACATTAAACTGTGCTGGTCCCAATATGAACCTCTGAAGGATATCACTTTATCACTGGTGTCCATTGGGACATTGACCACTACCCTCTGGATGCAACCATCCAACAAATTCCTCACCCACCAAACAGTACTACCATCAAATCCATCTCTCTGCAATGTAGGGAGAAGGATACTGGGGGACACACAAGTCAAAGACTTTACAGAAGTCCAGATAGATTATGTCAGGCAGAATTTACTCTTGGGGAAGCTGTGCTGGACATTTTGAACACATACTGGACATTTTTCTTTAAAATTGCTGTTACCTTGAACATACAGATACTATTACCTAGTAATACTGGGTTAAATAGCCACTTCCTGTGAGTTTTATTAGATGTTTGGCGGAAAAGATGTCATCCAGCAAGAAAAAATGGTGAAAATTCTAGTAAATCAAAACAGAAAGTAAAAATTTTGCACAAACTAGAAGTTTTATTTGACCAAAGTAATTTTTTTTCCCTAAGCTTTGAAGAATATTTTAGCGGGAAAGAGTATTAAATATTAAAAAAAACCCCACAATTTCGAAGAGAAACCATTTATTTTTTACCATGAGCAATTCTTCACTATGAAATCAGGCAACAAAGAATCCCTTCCCACACTCCAAATTAGTTTCCTTCCATTATAGTATCAACATTCACACATTTCATCTCTGATCTTGGATAAAAAAACTGGAGCCATGGCTTTCCAGATTAGAAGAAGTGTAGTCAATAAACGTGTGCCGTGTCTTGCTGGTGAAAGCAAGAAACACCAGCTGCAAAGAAGACAGATCATGTTTGGGGGTTGGATATGCTGGGCTGCAAGACTGGCATTGTAAAAAGTTGAGGCACACCCAGTCTGACCTGAACACAGGTTGGCTCTCCCTTAAGTGTAGGCAAAGCTGGATTATTTGTATACTGACTCCAAACCTGCAGAGAGTACCACTATAAATAAAATTAACTAGCTTTTGTTTTGGTCCCTTGCACTCACATAACATAAAGAGCTTTAAAATGAATGACTGCTTTGCAAAGGGCTGCACTAGATGCAAATACTTGTATAAATTGGCACGGTATTGCAGAGGAGCATGTATTATACTATTTCTGAAATAACTATCCAGTTGTATCTATTTATTGTTGTATTATCTGATAAACACATTGGAAAGTCTCTATATTTTCATATTACAGAAAAGATGCAGCATCTCTATTCAAAAGTTAATAAATACACATTTATTTATTTATTACAGGAGATAAAATGCACTTAGCATTATGCAAATCACATATATTTACTGCCATCCAACTGACAACAGATATTCTATTAAGTCCTTTGATTGTAAAGGACTGTCACCTATTCAGGTTTTTCAGGTATTTGAATAAAAATGTTGGGAAATTTCCTTGCTAATGATTCAATACATCTTGATTTGTAAGCATTTCTCTGTAATTTTGAATGAGAAGATAGTATCTTTTACTGTCCCGGGTGAAGGGAAATCTCCAGGACAAAGATTAACATTTACTAGAAAGAGGAAATCCAGCCTTCACAAGTGATGCATGATTGCTGACTTCAAGATGTTATAAATACCTTACCCTACTTTTGGAATCACTTTTATGTTATTCACTTCTTATTCCTGCAACTAAAAATCATGGTCTAAATTTTCACCTTAGCGGATGCATCTGTTATGAAAAATAGAGATAGCAAAAACTGTGGTTTTCACTGAAATAATTTGCTTCAAGGCCAAATCCATTTCCTAATCTATAAAACTTTATAGTGCAATAGAAGCAGAAAAGAGATCAACCTCCAAAGACTGCAAACATGGAAAATGTTATGTTTTAGAGAGGATCTTTAATTTTAAGACCAGAAACAGCTATGTAGATTGAAATCTATCTCTGTTGTCTTCTTTCTACTCAACTGATCAAAACAAAAATATAAAATCTAAAATCCTCTAAATATGGATGATTTACTGAGCTTCTAACATGAAAGAAAGGAGGTAATAACACAAGAAAGGATAGTGAACCAAATGACAGAGAGCTCCATTCCTGTAAACAAGAAGTAGTTTGTACTTGAAAACTGAGGTCAAAAATGCTCAGACAGAAAACAAATTTTAAGCATTATTCAGTTTATCATTAAACAGAATATGTTCTAATAATCTGGAGGCCTTAAATAGATTTTAAATTTTATTTTATTTAGAATTTTTCTTATTTTATTATTTTGGATAAGTAGTAATTAAAAATTAAGTGGCTATTTTACAAAAGAAAAAAATCCATGATCATCCGGATGTTTTGTAGTTGGGAAATACTTCAGTCTATAAGCAGAATTTCCTTCAGTAATACATCCCCATTACACCAAAATACTGAATAAGTATCACTACCGGCATATTCTGATCTTTTGAAACCAAAGCTTTTCATGCTAATGAATCAGATAAAGAGAGTAAACATGTAGAAAACCCTTTCAAAAATTCTAATTAATTTAAAGTGCCATAATATGTCATTATTTGCATTGAGCAGAAATCATAGCAATAATATAGAAAAAACTCAATAATGATTAGTTTATCTTTCAGACTTCTTTACAAAATATTTTATTACATTTGCAGTTTTTAAAACTAAGTTTTCAGTTCCTCTTTTTTTTTTTTTTTTTTTTTTTTTTTTTTTTTTTTTTTTTTTTTTTTTTTTAATCTGGACAAGGAAAGAGAAAAAAATAAAACCATCAACTTTCAGGACAGACTAGCTCTAGAAGGGGAATTTAGCAAGTCCGTTCTTTGTGGTCTTTAATTTTACTGAAGAGTAGAGAGGAAGGCAATTAAAATCCATCCAACAATAAAGCTGCATCGATTATCTCATTTTTTTAAAAGAAATTAACGTCACATTCAGATGTGTCTGGCTAAGGTTATGACAACACTATGAATTTAATTCTAGTGCAAGTACAAAGCTGTATGCTTGCCTGCATGTGTTCTCCTCCAGTCTGCTGCATTCCTCTCTACACTTGCTTTGTTTTCTGCCTAGATATTTCTGTTTGCTTGAGCCTCTTTATGCCACTCAGGTCATGCACAGAGACCTCTTTTAGTTAGTGCTGGATGGCTGGCAGCTCTCCTTCCATGAGGCAATTCCCAAGAGCCTTCATTGGGGGTGGCCTGATAATTTCCTCCATCTTCGTCATTCAGCTGGCAGAGTGTGACTCTTGTTGGAGTGGAAGCACAAAACAAAGATGCAGGATAACTGCCTTGTGCTCTGTCTGGTGTTCTAGACTTCCCATAGATCAGGTTAAACTCCCAATGCTCTGAAATCTTTCAGGACTACATGAAGCTGGTTCATTTGACAGATAAGACAAAAGCCTGTCTACAGCTTGTCCAGACCATTAAGTAGATTTTGGCCATAATAAAGAATCATTTTCCTTCTTTATAGTGATACTAAAGACTTCACAGCAGCATCTTGGGTTTCCTAAATATCACAAGAGTTACTGACACACATTTTGTGAGAAACAATTTTTTTTTCAAATTAGCAGTTGCTAGACCTCAGCTTCTTTATATATAAGGACTCAATGTGAAATAAAAGCAAAGGTTTAACTTAGGTTTATACTTTCCAAGAATTAATGAAATAAAGATTTCTGCTTAAACTGCCTTCTGGGATGGACATACAGTACCTGAAAATGGGGTCAGTTAAATCTGAATTCAGTGTTAAGGAATATTTATGTAGCTTTTGGTAATAACAAAAATCTGCCCTTCCTTCCATTCCCTCAAACATCTGTATCTCTTCCCTAAAAAAACATAACTTGAATGTTAACACCAAAGCTGAGATGTGACACACTCTGTCTAGAACTGGAGCAGCCCCAAGAGTGCTCATGGTTTTCATCAATCACTAGTCATTCTATTAAGATTCATTTACACAGAGAGCTTTTTCCCAAGCTCACAAGTAACTTTTTTTGGCTAATATTTATCTCATAAAACCTTTTACAATAACAAACATATCAATAAACCCTGAAACACTGGCAAAACGGAACAATTTGGGAACCAGAAGGCATGCAGCTCTATAAGGCAGCAGTAAAAGATAATTAGAGTTTCATGTTTCGCATTAGTTTCAACATCATGTAATGTCGACAGATGTAAATTTGCCTTAAAGCCCTGGAATCTGACGAATGCCTCTACGTGGCTGAAAGGAATCCCAGGTGATTTCAGTTTCTACTCATCCCCTTACATATAATACAACCTTAGAACATGTTTCATGTAAACAAAAATTCATAGTATCATGCGATGATAGAAACTAAAATCTGTTACATAATGAGTCCAAGTTACAAATCAACTGTGAGCACCGACTTGCAGAATAGAATGGAATTTAAACCCAGCAAAATTCTACCATTCTTGTCTTTCCTTAGCCACCTCAAAGAAAACAAAGGAGTCCTTTGCCGTTCATCCTGAGAAAAGGAAGTCACTCTTACTAGTTTTGAAGGATGCAGATATGAAAATGAGGAAGCTCACCTCATGGCTGCAAGTGCCAGAATCTATCATAACACCAATGCTGCATCTTCATGAGCTAATTGAAAAAAGCTTAGCTGTAGAAATCGTCAGCTATGTAAGTAAGCAATCTGATTCTAATGATCTTTCTGATAATCAGCCCAAGTACAGTGGTTGATTGCTATCTACATTTTTGTATTCCACTAATGTTTTTCCCCTGGATTCAGGTACCACTGAGGTTAGCAGCCATAACTGCAATAGTTTCTGGGATATTATGTATGAAGAACGGGTGTGCTTGTCAAAGAGACTTCACTGTGTCCAGCTTTATGCTCTGCAAAAGAAAATCAGTTGCAGAGCACTGCAGCACCTGAGACCTACAGCAATAGTTGATACTTACTAAGATTGATCCTGTGTGAATTCGCACTCTTGAATCTCTGCCGATAATCCCAGCTGCAGAGCCTCTTTCCATTTTTAACTACAGCAGGCTATTACAACTGTTCGGAGTTTTCTAACTAAATAAATAAAAAAGCAAACCCCAAGAAGCTAGGTTTTTTTGTATGTTTTGGAATGAATATTGATGCTTACAGTCTCATGGGTATTTAGTCATTCAGTCAGTGTGATATTACTTTTGTTAGACCAGCTGGGAAAGGATCTAAAGCAGATCCTCCAGGAGGCTCTTGATCTTTATTTCAGGCATAAAAGAATTAATTCCTAAGAAGTTACATTTCTTCTATGATGATGAAAACTTTACTTTCTGAAGAGCCTAACAGTTCTTTTCTCAGAAAGCTGCACAGTCACAAAAAAGTCATGCTAATCACGGGATGATACAAACTGGAGAGGAGATGCATGCCTGAGAGAAACAGTGGTGGGTTTGGGAGCATCAAGGGGGTGTTTGATTTAGGATAAAAACTACATCTAACTTTGCAAAGAAGTAGGGCTGAGCATAAAATAGTACATGTCAAACTAATGTGTTTCAGGAAGTTATCACTAACCCTCATAAATGTGATAATTATCATATTTCTTTTTGGTTTAGTAAAAGATAAACATAGATTAACATAAACCATCCTATTTTCTTTTACAGTGAGAAGAAAAATGACAGCACTAGAAACACACGAGATGACAGTGGTTTTATCCTGGGTGGGATTTGGAGGTAAAAAGGGGGGGAACAAAAATTCAAATATGCTACCTGGAACTCATTTGCTTATTTGTCCACATTTTTGGAATCTCAGCTCGTTCATGTTTCAACATGTGCATGTAACAAGCATGAGCTTAAAAATAAACAAACATCAATACTGTGACCTGATTAAGTCAGTATATTTCTAGGTCATTCAAGAGAAAGAGAGATTAAATGAAACAAGTTCTATCACTCTTTACATACCTACTGTTAACGTTTACACATTTGTCAAGGTTTTGAGTGACAGAGTCAGTAAATCAAACCCACAGTTTTTGGATGAAAGTAGAAAATTTAAGTTTATTCAAGAATTTCTTTCAATATGGTTAAGTTCCAAAAAACCTGAAAACATATTGCTTGTATGAAAATGACCCAAAGACAGAAAAAAAGAAACTAAATCATGTAACAAGTAAACATGAGAACTTTCTTTTTCTGAAAAGAAATGGGAGCTTTGACTCCAAAAAGGGCCTGTGGAAAGAATGCAAAGTTGTTTTTTTAATCCATGTATAAAAATGAAAGCTCTAAAAAATACCCCAAGCCCTTGAAAAACCTCATTGGAAAACAAAAGATTCATCAGCACAGCTGTTGTATGCTAAAAAACTAGTTCCCTTTCCTTTCTTTGAGAAAATTCCAATTATAGCCATTTCTATTTTAATATTTAAACTCTGGTCAAACTGAGTATCAAATTTTCTCTGCTCAAAGCCCCCAATACCTGGTTCTTCTGGTACAGTTAATAAATCAGAGAAATACATGCTTCGTCTGCCATATAATTTCGTCAACTGGCAGTACTACTGTGAGATCACTACACCAGGTTTATGATATGATCAACTCCTATTGCATGTCTCCAGGGTCTTCTAACACCTTGTTAAACTGAGTAATGCCTAAACTAACACTTCCTAGTACTCAGCGACGTGGAAAGACACCAGCACAGACAAAACACACGTTACACATCTTCCATCTCTGCGTTTTATTCTCAGGCACTATCTGCCAAGCTGGGATCTCTGATGCCGTAAAAATGGTGAAACCAAGAGAAATATATTTGTGAAGTTTTGCTCATGCTGGCATATTTTAAAAACCTGGGAGGAAGGAGGAGTTTTGCAACTGATTGCAGGGGATTCTAGGTTCCATTCAACACCTTAATAATCAGCTATATGTGCTGCAGCTTAAAGTTAGGAGGAGCTTACTCCATGGGTAAGATGGCATTTCTTTTCTTAGAGCAAGACTACCGGGGATAATCACGGTCTGTACAAACACATTAATAGTAGTCTGAAAATCTTTTTTTGCCACTTATAAATCTTACGAACTTCTAATTTTTATCATCTTTAAAATGCAAATAATAATTCTTTACTATTGAAAGGGATGTTTGGGTGCTTTCGAGTGCCTAAAAAACAGTTCTGCAAATATTCTGATTGCTGTGATAGACTTTTCTATGCCTCATGCATAAAAGTGTAGTATTTTATAAGATTAACACAAAAAAAGTTAATTAATCTTATTTTTGAACATATACACCTTTTTCTTACAATTACTAAGCTCTTCTGTTCTAAATGATCTAACATGCTTTGTATTTCTGTAGCTTGCATTCTGATATCAAAAGGTTTTTGAAGTTCCATATTTTAGTTCAGTTGTTTATAAAATTTTGGCTGTTAAAATCAGTGGGAGTTAGAGTAGACACAGCTTCATATATCACTGTGATGTATAAAAATGATACTGCAATTTTAATCTTATTTAACAGGTATAATAATATTGCAGTCAAACAACGGCCACCTAGAGCTGGGGAAGGATTGCTTTGTCTGAAAAATCCTTATTTTATAAACTTTTTAATGGGGCACTTAAAAGCTGGAGGTGATTCAATATTGCCATTCATTTATCTAACATAAATTCAAACATTTTTGCTTTCTATACATGATACGTTTCTAATTCATGGGAAAAATGAATTTGTTATTGATACAGAGCACAATACAGAGCTGTAGTAAGCGAAGCCTCAAGCTGAGGCAACCTGGCTCATAATCTTCCTGTCTGTGTTGTGTCCATTTAATTTTTAAAGACACAGTTCTGTGTAGGCATATATAGATAGGCATAAAAGATGATAAAAATCTACTCTTAAAACACTGGATTTCTATCAGAACTTTTACTAATTGCTACATTTACTATGAAGAGAGCCCTTTTAAACTTCTTCTTTTCCAGAAGTTCTAAAATTGTTCTTCTTTCACGATTGTTTTATTTATTTTGTTCTGAATTTTATTTTTGGTTGCTGAGCAAAGAAGTATCTCATCAATGTCAGTGTTCCCACGCTATTCCCATGAAAATCTCACTCAGGCTTGCAGACAGATGCACTGCAGATCCTGAGAGTACTAAGAGGGTCCAATTCTGTGAAGTGCTGAGCATTTCCTGTATTTCCCAGGATCATGCCTTACTAGCACAGTTTCTTACTGAAATTTTCCAACTTTCCCAAACTTTGTGTGGCATATTACAAAAACGTAGTTCACCGTTTCTAAGCTTTCAAAACTTTCCAGAGGGAAACAGCACACAAGAGTCCGAGTATACTTTTGGCTTTCTTACCAATACCAGTTCCCTGAGGAGAGTTTGAATTATTCCGTATTTTAGATGAGGGACTTTTACAAGTATGAAGCATTTTCTGCCAACACACTTTTGACTGAATCTTATGTTCACGCTCAACTCTTCTAGAACCATTTTTTCACAAGCATTTAAAACCCCTGACCGCTACAACAATGCAAAAAACTCTTAAAGGCTACAAATATAATTTCATCACACAAAAAGAAGTGCTTTTTAAAAAGCAGTTACTCGGCTGACTGGTGAAGCAGATTTATGACAAAATAGCTGCATTTCATATAAAAAAGATTTTATGGAAAGATTTATATGAGCAAGATAAGTGTAACATTTTGTATCCACCCTTCTTAATCTGTAGTTTTGCATGTAAATTTAAATTACTAGCTGGCTACAGGAAGGATAGATATCTCTTAAAAAAAAAAATAAAATTCTTTCTTGTGTCATAGCAGCAAAATAAGCAGAAGTATGCCTTAGTGAAAATAAACCATCCAACCAACAAACCAAACAGCAACACTGTACCAACTCTTGTATGAATGCCTGTTTTTCATTGGAAAGAATGGGAGAATGCAATACCCTTGACCACTCATGTACTTTAGACTCCAAACTCAGTGTTTGCAACCTGAACTCAGTTCAGGAAGGAATGGGTTGTGTATACAGCAAGTTGCAAAACTTGCCGTGTCTCTCAAAATAGTGGTATAAAATGAAAGTTTTCTTTATATTTGCCTGTTTTTAAAGTAATGTGGTGATATCTGTGATAACCTAACACACAGTTAAATTGGATCAAGATTCTTCAGTCTGCCTTTTTAATGCCTCTTTATCCATTGCTTTGTACTTCTACTCTAGTCAAAATTTGACTGATCACTTTTCATAGTAAAATTCTATTCCCTAACTTCTGAGCTTAGCATGATTTAGAAAAGAAAGGAACATCCAGATGTGAGGACCCAACAGGTTGGGGACTGTTTAGAGAAACTGAATGTGTTCTAACCTGAGACTAAAGGAAATCTACCCAGGCATGCTGAAAGGGATGGCAGATGTGATTGCAGGGCAACCTATATTGGTGGAAAATCATACAGCTGTGGGGTGTTCCTGATGGCTGGGAAAGACTTACACCTAAAGGAGGCAAAGAAGCATGACTAAGCTTGTAAGCCCATTCTAGACCAGGGAAAGATCATGGACCAGACCTTGGAATCCACTACCAAAGACACAAGTCACAGGAAGGCACTTGGGAGCAATCAACATCAATTTACTTAGAACAAATCATCCTTGACCAACCGGATTTGTCTTTCAGGATGTAATCACTGCCTATGTGGAGTGGACAAGAAGAGAGCAGATAATAAACCTTAACTTCCATGAGATTTTCTAGTGTCTCCCAAAGCAGTCTCATTTGAAAGCTGGAAGTATGAGCTGGAAGAGCAGAGGGTAAAATGGGCTGAAAACTGTCTGGACTAACATAACTCAAAATCGCCAAGCCATTAAAATGCCTTTGGCTAAGGTATCTAGTTCAAAACCAGCTTACCTCTTAGAATTTTTAGAATGTGGTGGAACTAATTTATTCTGAGTTCCTAATGGAATCTGGATGCCCCTTTTAGTTGCAGCACAAAATGACTGAGAAGATAATGCCAAACATTGCTGAACATAGAAGAGCAGTTCTGCATTCAGCCTGAGGAAAAGATGAAATTCTATGAAAACTGGAATCAGGGATATTTCAGGGAGTTCCCAAAAATGCAAAGGATTAGGAACCTTTGGAAGCTGATATATCTCCTGCTATGTCCACTGAGTCCTACAAAGTGTAAGAATTTCTTGTGAAGACATCAAAGAATTGCCTAAATTCAAGCCTGAAATCTAAGCAGGAAAAAGATGGTAGCTCAAAGTATACCCTTACGGTTGCTGCAGATGTGACAGATTGTCTTAAAGTATTTTCCACAGACATCAAGAAAACAAATAATAGCAGTAAAAGGAGATGGTGTTGCCACAAATAGTAATAAATTTCTGTGGATTTCCAAGAGGTTTGAGAAAACCCAATTTATGTTCGTGAGGATATGCCAGTGTTTACAAGTGCATATAACTTTAAAGCTACGTTTGAACAAGACTAAACAATCCAAACTTACTGCTTAGTAAACACTACACAAAATACCATGTATTTTAACACTTGCTCTCCTGACTGGTATGAGTGTTATGAAACCTGAATATTACTATCAGAGCAGTCCTGAAATCCTGGCACTGGAAACATTGAGTTCTGGAGAAACCATAAGTTGTTCATGTATACATAGAAACAACCCTGGCATACAAACAAATATATTGCAGCAAGTTTCCTGATTTTTTTTTTTTTTTTTTTTCCCTCTTATGCTCAAAATTCCATAGTTAAGTTAGTAGGAAGTTGAGACTAAAGAAAATATGTCACAAAAGATTGATTTAGTATTTCATTACTAGGGGGGCACCTCAGGATAGCCTCTATCTTCAACTCTTGTTCTCTCATATGAAGTTCTGGAAGAGCTGCTGCAGCTACAGATTTCTGGCTTCCATTAAAAATCAAAATGTTCTGAAAGTAGTTAGACACTGTTCAGACCATCACTGATTAAAAAGTACTGAAAGTGCTGAAAATTATTGCTTTCTGTTATTCCTATTTCTTTTGCAAATTTACATACTCATGTATTGTAAAATTTATAGGATTTCAATATAGTAGTTAGTTTTTCTCCTAGTTTTTCTTTTTCTTCTTTTTCTTTTTTCTTTTTTTTTCTTTCTCTCACACAAAAATGGAATGAAACAAAGTAGAAGAGTGCAGCTAGTCTGACCTCTATGTCTTATAGGCAATTATCTACCATACATTTTAAAGAAGTAGTCTTCAGGAGTCTAAAACATTTAGGAGATATTCCAGTTGCAGGTCAAAAGTATTTGGCAGTAAATGAATTTATTTAATTAATTTAAATAAGCCAGATAAAAAAAAAGAAAGAAAATTTTGTGTAAGACATTATGATGAAGGGAAAGGAAAATAAATCAGTATTTCAGCCAGTTGTGTCTAGTCAGTCCTCTTGTAGATTTGTTTAATGATGTGATTGAATGCTAAACAGAAGAGAGTCTTCATACCATCCCCAGGCTTCTCTGGTCTGTAACTTATTTCTATTTGTGATGAATGCTTCAGATAAAAGTATAGCCAGCCTTTTGTCCTTTGAAAACCCCTGACTAGCCAGGGATAATCATTCTGTTCAAATGCCTAGAGGTGATGAAATAAAGTATGAACTTTTATTTTAGTTCTTATTTTACTGGAAAACTAAATTAAGGAAGCTGCTGACATACCTGTTCATGAACAAATCTCAATCTTTTCATAACCTGAGAAAGAAATTACTTTGGATGGGAACTGTTGGAACAAGAGACTTCTGAAATCATGTCACATCTTTCCAAAGACATGGAAAGTTGGATCCAATCTTGTTTCCTAGGAAGTAATCTACTTTGCTTTAAAGACTTGAGATGACTCCAATCTGCAGCTTTCTCCTGTAAATAGTGTGACAATTAACTGTTCTTTCGCCATCAATGTAATACAAGGTTGAACTTTTCATTGCATTCTGTAGCAAATGACTCAATCTTCTTACGCCTTTCCTGGCAAGACTTAAAAGCCAGTCACTCTTAGATATCTTTTCCACATTCCTACATACAGTTATCAAACCACTTGCTATACTTTGGGCTGATTCCCAAGTGCTTGCCAGGAATGAAAGATATGATATACTATAAAAGCATTTACTTCTGAAGTGACAAAATTGACCTCAATCCCATATGTATTTATTTAATTTGAATTACCAGTGGATAAATGAACTTTTCCAGGAGTGATCACTGATCATGATTCCATGTAAAACCCTAAACACAGATCTACCACAGCAATTCTGTTAATTAAACTTAAGAGAAATCAATGGGAAGCCTTCCTTGGCTTTGGCAAGCACTGAATCATTTCCCAGATCACTGAAGACTATCTCCCCATATCTCTTCTGACTTCAAATGCTAAAGAAATTGATGTTTCTTTGGTCAATTCAATCTCTCATTCATCAGATGCTTTATTTGCCCTGTCAGTTTTACAAGCTGCTACTGAAATAAAGTTTGAGAACCCATTTTAGTGCCTGGGAACCAACTGAATGTACCCCATCAAAGAAGGGTCATGACACGCCTATGTGATGTTGTACCTCATGTGAGAAGGAAGCAAACTGTTGAGCCACCCCATGCTCAGGAAGACTTCTGTCATCTAAATCACAAATCCAACAAGACAAAGTCCATTTCCTACTGCCAGCTAAAGAAAGGAGTCATAAAACAATTAATTAGCCTTTATAACGATTAGTTAGTGGAACTAGGCTAAAAGCAATCTTGAACCTATTTTTAAAATGCCTAGTAACATAATACAGCTTCTGATACCAAAACTACATGAAAGGGGGGGGATCAACCTTTTCTCCCAAATAACAAGCAATGGGATGGGAGGAAATGGCCTCAAGTTGCTCCAAGGGAGGTTTAGATTGAATATCAGGAAAAAATTTCCACACTGGAAGTGTGATCAGGCATTGGAACAGGCTGCTCAGGGAAGCGATGGAGCTCCTACTCCTGTAGGTGCTCAAAAAACATAGAGATTTAGTGTTTGGGTCTTTTAAAATTACTTTAGTCCAAAATAAAATAGGCAGTGAAGCAGGAATTCTACAATGACATCTCTCTCTTATTTGGGTGAGTTCCTCCTGCAGGTGAGGAACACAGCTCTCTAGCACAGTGGGTTTTAATGAACAGCTGATGGGGCCAAGACTTGGGAGAGTCGCAGGCAGAACTTGTAAAATTTTCCTCAGGTACTGCCTTTTAGTGGAAGGACAGTTGCACTATTTGGGAAAATCTTATTTAGCTGAGAGAGAGTCAATTCCAGAGTATCTAGAAACTGACAGAGCAGATGTGTTTGTTGAAGAGGTGGAAATGAAATGCTTGGTAAACACCAGAGCTCCCAGTGCTGCACATTATAGCTGACCTGCACCAATGCTTTCAAGAGTGGGAACTTTGTACATGCACATACACAACCCACGGGACAAAAACATAGTAACAGTGCAATTACTACTTTGATTCTCACTATTAGAATTCAGTGAAAAAAGTAAGGAGAGATTTAATAGCTCATACAACTTCTGTGGGAATTTCAGATAACCACAAAGACCTCAACAAGAATTAAGAATTTCCCATGCATTTTATGGAAGTTGCATATTCCATGTGGATTCACACAGGAAGGTGATTTACCACTGGGAAGAACTGAGTAAATTCTCATTTTGAAAGGTGATATTCAGAGTGGTTTTGGAGTAAAATCTGCTAATAGTACTGGAAGATCACCAGACAGCAGGAAAGGCAAATTTGTGCCTTTTTTTCAAGTAAATCTTAAAGACTATCTACTAGAGGATGACAATAATGTGTGGAAGAAGATAAATATATAATTTATTCACATAGATTAATAAAAAAATCCTCTCCTTAATAGCTATGAGAGACAATCTTTAAAAAAACCCCTTCAAATTAGGAAAAATTATGCGTGGACATTTTTTCTTTTTTATAAATTCCTCAATTCATCCTGTATCAATAAAAATAGTCTTGCATTTAAACTTTCTACTTAATTCTTCATATATACTTTCCCAACATAGCTACATATCATGTATGTTTCTGGAATGATGCTTTTACATGTATTTGTTATTTTCATAGTGTTAAATATAAATTATTCATTGTATTTTATGTCTAAAACTGTTCTGATTTTCGCTTGTAGAGGTAGTCAACACTCACCAATTTCAGATTAAAATTATCAATCATCATCTTCATATTTCACCTAACACAGTCCAAATCCATACCTTCATTGCTATTCTTTAATTCCCTGCTTCTGATCCGAACACTGACAAAGACTGTGACCATGCTAATTTCTTTTTTCCTCACAGTGTGCCTTCTTTCCTGGATCAAAAACATGCTCATAGATGAACTGTTCACTGGCTTATTTTGTCCAATAGTCAGTTATTGCATCCAGAAATTATTTCCCCTAATACTTATATGTCCCTTCCCTTGTCAAATGCTGCCCTTAATCCACTGTTAGTTGAAGACAAGATAATGAGAGGGTGTTTTTAAAATTGTTTTACTCATTAACAATTCTGTGATTTTTTTTTGTCTGTCTTCAAGTGTGAACTGCCTTACCTTGGTCTTTGAACAGAAATCTTCTTGAAATATGACTCTTACTGAAATTAAACACCATACTTGCAGCAATTGGAAAAAAATAAGAATAATTGGTAGTCTTCTAATATTTTTGCTTTAGTTCTCATCAAGATCAGACATGATTATATTTCACAAACCTATTTTAAGTAGTGACAACATTATTTGTGTTACTGAAGCACTGAAAAGCCACAGACTTGGACCACAACCTCATTGTGCAAGACCCTGTACAAACAGGGCAGAAGAATTACCCATACACCAGAAGGAATGTAACCAGCATAAAGCAACAATCTTCATGCAGACCAATGTGGGAGTACAAGGAAAATGATATTTTATGCCATATAAATAACATTCTAATTATTCTGGGAACACTGGGATCTTGACTGATATCAAACATTTTCAGATACCCCAGCAAAAGAGTACAGTACTGAAAGCACTTGGAATAGTCAATGAGACAACTTTGTTGATGTATGTGGGCATGACCCTCATGAGGAAAACCAGGAAGGATTCCAGCCGCCTGTGTTTTGCCCTTTCTTCTCATAATCCTGAACATTACAAAATATAGAATATTTTTGATCTAGAATATTTTGGTGTTTTTTCTTCATTAACTGTTTCATCTTTTAATTTTTAGTCAAACATGAACGGTTGTTCCCTTTTCCCCATCTCCACTTTCTTTTTAAAGAGGAACATCCATTTCCAAAATATTCAGCCCCTTCAGCCCACTGCTGCTCCAGGGGTCAATATGCCCTTATGCCTCTTTTCTCTTTTTCTGCCTTCATATATAAAAGGACCTTATCAACTCTCTACAACTTCCTGAAAGGTGGTTGTAGACAGCTGGGTGTTGGTCTCTTTCTCCAGGCAACAACAGACACGAAGGGAACAGCAACTGAACGAGAGGACACTGTCTCAGGCTGTGCCAAGGGAAATATAGGTTGGATATTAGGCAAAAGTTTTTCATGGAAAGAGTGATAAAGTACTGGAATGGTCTGCCCGGGGAGGTGGTGGAGTCACCATCCCTGGATGTGTTTAAAAAAAGACTGGATGTGGCACTTGATTCTAGTTGAGGTGTTAGGGCATGGGTTGGACTCGATGATCTTGAAGGTCTCTTCCAACCTAGACATTCTGTGATTCTGTGATTATGAGAAACACTGACAATTCTGGAGGTTTTGAAGAACTTTTTAATGCAATTTATATTCTTCATGGACTCGACTGAAATGATTTTATCTTGCAGGAATGAGATATTTTCTAAAGTTCTATCACTGTCATAAAGATTATATTTGTAAAACTTTGTGAACTGTCCAGTTATATAGTACAGCTCATAAAAAAATGCATTAAAGATTTTACTGTGTCATGAATGGCATCATTGCTACATTAACCGGTACTCATTAGTAGCTACTACTGGGCATCTTGTTACAGACCACAAGACTGAAGCATGTTTTTTGTCAATGCATGCTTGCATGCTGAATTTGTTGCAACATTAGAGTGCGAAATGCCAGTTGTTTCTCTTGATGCAAGTCTTTCACAGGATTATGCAGCAATGTAACATATTCATTGCAACGCAGTTATTGAAGGTAATACTAATAGTCAAAGGAGACTTAACAGGAAAAGGGCATTTCTCAACAATGTTTTCACTGTGACTTAACAAAAAATGATTTAAAACTTAAACCGTGTATGTATGTGCTTACATTAATATCAATCAATGACAAACCACAGTACCCAAAGCATACAAGGTATGTTAACTGGAAGGAATCCTTTGCCTGTCTTGTGATTAACCCCACCTACACCACTTGCAGGAGATTAAGGAAGTTTAGAATTAGAGAACACATGTGTTACGGAAGGATGGTAGCCCAAAAAAGCATTCTTACAGGCAGACACTGATGAAACGCTGCCTTGGAATCCGTGTATCCCAGCTTTCGCTCCACCCTATGGATAGCCTGGGCAGGAGCAGCAGGAGATCTGATCAGGCTCACGTTCTGCAGGGCCCTGCAGCAGAACCACTGATGACCCTGAGTGATTAAGGGTCAACAAACTTTAGCCCGAAGCAACTGTTCTATGAACTTTGGCACATTCTGAGCTGGCTCCTGCTGGTTTGTTGCCTTTGGCCCTTATCTTGCAGTTTAGCAAAGATTGTGAAATTCTGAATAAAGTTACAAGACATATCGGTTCTGTCTCGGTGACTAAAGGTCTTGCTCTTCAAATGTTCTTGGTCTTCAAAATTCCTTCGGCAAATAATCTCATCTATCAGCTAAATATTTTCCAATAGGTGTGTCGAAGGACCCATCAGAAAAAAAAAAAAAAAGAAAAAAAGGAAAAAATTCAAAATTTTGTATAAATATATTTAAAAAGAGGTATAAATATCATGTGGTACTGGGGAACATTATCAGAGATTCTCTGTGATAGCACTTTGGAAAAACTCCCTGCATTCTATGTATCCACGAATTTCAACCTATGAATAAAAAACCCTATGTTTTGAATTCAGTACTGCATGTTATGTTCTGATGGATGACTGGAACATCTACTTCAGAAAAGTGCAAGTATCTTTGGGACATGAAAAGAAAAAGAGGAAAAGAGCAACATACTTTTGGAAGTATTTATAAGCCTAATTCCATTGATTCCCAAACATTTATGTTGCTTTTGGAAGAGAAATTTTAACATAAAGTTAACTAGAGTTCTGGAAATTTTGTTATGCTTTCAAGGCAGAACTTAGGTTCTTGGAAGAAATTATAGATTCTTCCTTATTAATACGGCAAGGAAGAGAACATATAAATCCCCAAACTCCTTTATTTCTTTGCAATATTTCACAATATTTGACAAACACATGTCTTCCTGAAGTACAGAATGGCTTCTAGGTAGATAGGTTTTCTAAATTAGGAAAAAAAAAAAAGAAAAGAAAAGAAAAAAAAAGGTCTCTCTTTTCCTTATATAGAATCCACAAGCTCCAATTTTTCCTTGTATTTTCTGTATTTCCAAGACATTATCCACAGGATGCACTAAACTATGTGAGAAACCTCTTAAAGTTTTTTTTTTTTTTTTTCTTTCCTAAGAATAGAGGTTTTAAAGTACCCTGAAATCCCTAAGTATGTTGAAACATCACTCTGTGCCGCCAACAGCAAAACTAGATCTTTCTTGAATCACTTTTGTACTGGCAAAACTGAAAGAGAAGAATTAGACAAATTGCACATGACTGTGTAACAAACCTCCACAATCAGCCAACACAGTTCTATTTTAATGGTCTGAAAGCTAGATATGAAATTGGCTCTATCACTTTCTCTCATGTTTTTGCTATCTCCATTAAAACTATCACCCCATGGAGTCTGCAATCAGATACTGAATAGTTGAATTTAATAGCAGAAAATGCAGAATTTTAAATATTAAACATTTTAAGTTTAAAATATTGCTAAGCAAAAGTTCTATCAGGCTTCCAAGGACACCTGTCTCAGTCAATCTTTTAAGATGTTTTGAAACTCATCACATTTCAAAGGAACAGTATATTTAATCCCATATAATCTTGTATTTACTCACTGATACTTGTAAATTGTGTTCACACTTCTAGGGCTATAGCACTGCAGTTAAAATATGCTGAACTAAGAGTGATGGCTTTGTAAAAAAAGTGCGGTCTGAAGGATCACACACTACTGAGTGATTCATTCCATCATCTACTCCCCTCCCTTCTATAAAATTAAACCCTATTTTGGTTTTACATTGCAGTCTTCAGACTCAATGGCCTATAACTCCTCACTAGGTATCTCCCATGTGCAGCTTTTTGTCACCTACCAAACTACTGTGAGAGAATGAGCTTCCCAGTCCTGTGCCATTCACATACAGACAATATTTTCTTCTCAGAGTGGGAATCCAGAACTTCAGAATAACTTTGGGAGGTCAAAGGATCTCCTATCTTTCCATCTCAAGGAGTACCCTGCTTTTCTTTCCGTATGGCATACGGAAAGTATTGCCATCATGGCAATACTTTACTATTACTTTGTATGTAATACGTGCAGTATTATTTAAAATACTTTAATTAGAATTCACTATTTATTGGGTGGTAGGATACAGGGAGTATCAAGTACCATTACAGGTTGTTTGGATTTTACTTCTCTTTTAAAACAGGGATAGCACAAAAATATCATAAAGGCAGTTCAGTAAGAGAAGATAAACAGAACAAATTTTCAGAGCACAAACTACGTGTTAGGGAATAAAAACAGACAAACCTAATACTTTCCTAATCTCTGCGTAACATAGAAAGGTTCTTCAGTTAGTTTGCAGAAAATAAAAAAGTGGCAACACACTGGAATGTACAGTTTCTATTTATAGAAAGCCCCACTAACTAGAAGCCCATGCCATTCAATTAACAATTTACAACACCTTCATTGTATAATGCAGTGCAGAAAGTGGAAGGTTGTTTCATTTCTGTATTTCCAGACGCGTGTCATTTCCAACCCCATATTTAATAGTGTGTAACTGCCTGAAGGGGAGAGATCAGAATGTGTGGCATGTCTCACTGGGAGGAATTTTGTGCATTAAAAAACCCCAAACCATGCTCTTTCAACTATTAAACAGAGAGCTAACCAAATTCCTTGCTTCCACCCTGGCTTTGAAGTCAAAAAAAGAAAAAAGGAAAAAGAAAAAGAAATAGGAGACAAGGAAAGGAAAAGGGAAAGCAAGCAAGCAAGAAGTGAGACATGGAAGAGAGTGAGAGAGAGACAAGGAGACCTCAGGAAGAAGAAAATTCCTTACAAGAGAGGTAAATGTAAAGGACAAAAAGAAAAGGTTTTCCATGATATCACTCACAGCATGTCTGCGTCTGGAAAAGTATTTGAAAAGGCAGACATTAATTTATTCCATTGCAGTAATGCCACGTTTTCAAACCATGTTCCAGAAGAAAAGAATACTGTGTACAAGGCATAAAAGAATATAATTATTTTTTTTTTGCTGCCAACAAACTTATTTGGCCAAGCTGATACTCTAGGAATTGTCATTTCCTCTTTACTTTTCAGAATCCATTTTTTCCCCCAATATCCTCCTGGTTTACAGTCTGTTTCCTCCCCCTACTCTGCTTCTTGCTTCTTTCATCTCTCACTCCCTTAAAGAAGCTGATGCAAGGTTTTTTCCTTCCCTTTTTATGTGTGTACTTCTACTTTCCTGTGCTCTCCATCTACTGGCAGAAAGATTAAACTGTTGTCAGTGTTCTTCTAACTCAAATTCTCTCTTCATTCCCTCATTCTGTGTGCCTTTATTTGTCTTGGACTTGTGCCTGAAATTCTTTCTTAGATAAAACACAGGAAATTCTCACCAAAAGACATATTTACATATTACATTGTTTTTTTCCCTTTTAATACAGCTTTTCTTTCTTGAGGTTTTGCATATTCTCTCTTCAGCTAAATACACATTATTCCCCTCCCCCTCTCTTCCCCACAAATCACACTTAAAATAACCAAAACTGCAAGCAGGGACATGAATTTATGGAGTCTGATTTCCATATGAGCAAGACTGACAGCATAAACAATTATCAGTGATGTACTTGTCCCCCAGGGGCACTGGTCTTCAGTCCATGGCCGAAGAAACATCAAATACCTATCTTTGCACTAAGTGCCAATATTCTGCCTTGTTCAAGTCACAGGTAGACTTGCTGTCCAGCTGTATATTAGAAGGGAAGAAATTCAATGCTTATAGAAATGACCAAGACTGTGGCTGCACAACCATTCCAGTGATCTTATTGGGAGTGATCTGGTGAAAGACAGCCATGGAATATGCAGAAGGAAAACTGTACTTTGGAGCAGGGTGGGTACAATGTGGTGTAAGTAACTATGGTGACTTTAGGCAAGATGCAGAGCCAGAGTAAAAGTCAAAAAATGCAAAGAAAATAGAAGGAATACAGGAGAAAATGAAAATAAAAATAAGAAAGAGAATAAAGAAAGAAGAACGAAACAAAAAAATGATTAAAAAAAACCAAAAAAGGATAAAGAAAAAAAAAAAGAAATAAGAAGAAACAGGAAAAAATATTTAATTATTCAAGAGCATAGTTAACCTAAAGTAAATAATAATTTTATAATAATTCTGATCTTTCCTGTTTTTATATACACAATTATGCCAAAATGGATTTAAAGTTCATAACATCTCAACATGGGCCAAAATACCATTAAGCACCAAACTTTTGGATATGAATAATAGAGGATTATTTAAAAATAGTTTTACAGTAACACTACTTTATAATAAATGGAACGATTCCTATCCTGTCAAGACAATATTTTTAATATTAGTTTAAATGGTCACTAATAGTTGTTATCACTTTGGTGATTAGCACAGCAGATACTCAATGCAGTAGGTTTCTCAGTAATTTTTTGGCAGCTCAGATACGATTGCCTGCAATCACTGTGTATCCCACCTGCTGGACATGGCCGTACTGCATGGGACGCCTGGGTGGTTTGAACCCTCTCCCTGAATCACACAAAGATGGAGACAGAAAGCAACTGCACCCGTAAACCTAAGCATCATCTTACAAATGAACCCCTGAAATGACACTATTTTTCCCATCTTCAAAGCACTCTCACCCTTCCGTTCACCTGAACTGCTGAGGGATAAGGTAAAGGCTCTCAGTCACAAGATGGTATTCAATCCATGCTACTTAGTTTGCCTGCTGCTCTCTCAGTGATCTAAGTCCCTGGAGATGTAATAAGCACTCACAGAGCCTGAGAGAGGTAAAGTGTATTTCTTCATAGGGCTATTCAAAACTAAAACTAAAGGTGTCCTAGGCAAATTATGAGTTATCAAACAATTCAGCTTCTAACAGCTTGTCCCAGCTGAAAGCCTTGTGCAACACTGGGACTCTGTAAAGCTGCAGCCTTTTGTCACCTATTGGTCTGCTGGCAAAAAGTTCAAGTTTTTTTGTAACTTTGAAGCCCCTTACCCCAGTTCCCACTAAATCTGTGACCTAGCTTTCTCCAGCCAGTCTCCAAGTTCTCTTGCTTTCCATCCTCTCATACTGTCCAGCAAGGGGACCTACTAACCCTTTCAGAAAGTCTACTCTGCGCGATTCTGAAGGTATCTTGAGTTATTACTGAACAGGACAGAAAGAGTCACAAATGTACAAATACTCGTTTTTCTATAGTGTCTATTAAAGGCTTTCACACGGAACAGTTTTTTCTCATTTCAGCACAGATCTTCAACACTGATTTAAGGAATTACATAATTAAATTCCTTATGCAAGTCTGCATGCGGTGTAATTAATCCCCCACCATATCCTCCAATTACTTCCTGTCAAAGAGGTAGAATTCTAAAAATGCTAAGATATACAGATGTAATAACTGATGCAATATATCTCAGTACAATTTTAACAGAAATTTTCATATTCCATATTTTCAACAGTTTCCCAGAAATGTTTGGCATTTATTACTTCTTGTGAAAGGCTCTATCAGGCACAAAACAGAGAAGATGTGTCACTAGGAGAACCTGTGATGAGATAAAACTCAGCGCAAGAGAAGCAGCCTCCAAGTAAGAGAAATAGCCCAGTAAGGGCTTCCATGTACAGCTGCCAGTGGTTCAGAGCATGTCTGTGCCTGTGTTGGATCCATCTAGACTATTTTCCTCTCCCCAGACCTGCCATAGACTAGAGGATCTGTATAGAAACATGGAAATCCCAATGACAAACTGTGATTCTTGAGTAAAATGCAAATCCTGCATTAGGACTTCGCCGCATGACTGACAGTAAGCCTGTGATGATAATGTGCACCATCTGTTGTTTTGGTGGGTTATAAACCTTCCTCCTGAAAAATGCCTAAGCACATCTTGAGATCAATTTACTTTTAAATTACAAAATATCAGTAATTTTCACAGCTTTAATCTTCAAAAAAATGCTTTCCCTTGTTTTTAAGGAGTAGTGATTACTTGCTGTGTACCTCATCTTTCCAATCACCATCTCCTGCAGTGACAATTTTTGCAAGTGTTGGCTGATACTAAAAATAATGCAATTCCATACAGATGTATTCACCTCTGCATTGAAGCAATCTAAACAACAACAAATTATTAATAAAACTTTTCAGTGCTTAGTGCTTCAGTGCTTTTTTCAGAGAAAAAAATTCTTAATGCCACTGACATTAAGAAGCAATTTACCTACGTTGCAAACAATTTTGCACTCATGGGCTTCCAAATGAAAATTGTTTAAGAATTTTTCCCATCTTTCCACATGCATGCAGCAAGAATGCCATACTCCATTTCAGAACTGAAATTCTTCAATGTAGAAATGCACTGTATAGATTACATACTGACGGAAAATTTGCAAGTTATTAAAAAGCCCCCAAACCCCTAGTGATATAAATGTCACGTAAGCTTTTTTTGGCAGGAGCTGAAAAAGAGTTAAAATTTCATACTGACATACAGTTAAACATATTTAAGAAACTTCAGGAAAAAAAGGGAAACTTGGTAGGGATTCAGCTCAATCCATATGAAAGACAGAAGACAGACTTGAACTAAACTTATCAGGCATTGAAACTGGACAAATAGTAACATTTCATGTAGCATCTGGCACTCAGAACATACTGTCATGGAAAGCAAAGCCCAGCAAGCTCTCGAAGATTTAGGCTTGACCAGCTTCCTATCAGAAAGGAATGTTTAACTAAAAAAAATGCTGATATCCTGACATTCTATCAAACCATGTATAGAGAGACTGAGCTTTCTACTGTTGATTTCACAAGAGGAGATTTACTGATGAAGAATAATCTTTAAATTTTTTTTTAAGTGCAAATGCACCTAAGTTTATACACAGCATAGTTTTGCTTTCTTCCTTTCCAGATTTATATCTAATGTAGTAGGTTAAATCCCTGTTCTCCAACCCTGCTAGTTGCCAAAATCAGATTGTGTATGATAAAACGGTGTATTCAACATAGTGTTAATGCAGGGCCATCTAAAATTTGCTATTCACTGTGTTTCAGAAGTTTTTTAGGCTGTTTGTCTTAAACGAAGGGAACATCAATGTCCACCCACTGTTACCATCACCCCGGTATTTAAGTTAACCCTTTAACCTAATGGTTGGAAATAGAAGACTTTTAGAAGAAGGCTAAAGAATAGACTTCCTTTAGAAGAAGTAATTTCCTCATAATTTTGACCTGGAAGATTCCATTAAATGAGACAATTTAGGCATATCCACAAACCACTGGAAGGAGAAAAGCCTTCCAAGAGACTTATCTGGCAATATGTGTGTCATCATGAGAAGCATTTATTTGGTTGAAAGGGGTGCAAATAACTAAACAGGTTATTTTATCTGTGCATAGTAGATAAAAAAACCTTTTTCCCCACTTGCAAATTGATGTTTGCATATTTATTTACTTTTCCTACATAAACATTGCTTTGGGAAAAAACTTCTGAGTCAATAAGTGACTTAGAAATTTTCACTTACAGTTTTTTCTTCAGTCACAGCATTTTGTTATCTAAGTTACAATATATAATTTCTAAATATAAACTAAAATTAGACTAATTTTGATCATTAAATCTTTTAACTAGGGCATAATGCCTTAATTCTGCAAAAATGTATCTGCCTATGTCCAAGTGCTTGATGCTCCCTGTGTAGTGCCCCTCATCTAAAAGAGCAGGACACCAGGTGGCAGCATACAGTGAAAAAAATGTACTTTACATTTCTACCAGAACAATTAGTGATGTTACTGCTGAAGAAATCACAAATCTTTCTTCAGTTTATAAAAAAGTGATTATCAAACACAACCAGAAGGAGACAGTGTTGAAGACAGTGTAAGCAACTCTACAAAAGACAGAAAACATGAGAAAACCCCCAGTATATAAGCATGCCTGCTATAAACAAGTTGCAAGCAAAGACAGAAATGTAAATGTACAACTTGACATCTTGGCAAGCCTCAGAAGTCTTCCTGCTTATCACTTCAGAAGCTGGGTATCAATTTAGATTACCAGTATTTTGTTGGGATTGGATTTGGAACCGAGAGCAGATAGCCTAATACGTGCATTTCCTGGGTCATGCTGTACCTGTATAAAATTGCAAACCTTTCATTGCATTGTGAATTTACATTGGTCACTCAGGATTTAATACTGAGGGAGAGAAAAACTGGGAGAGAGAGAGAGAGGGAGAGAGAGAAACTGTCCCTGAACAACAACAACTACGGCTCACCTTTAAGATTTACAGTGCTTAAAAGGTGCCACAGAACAGAAAGCTCTGTCATTTAATTAGAGAGAAAGTAAGTACACCTAGGATTAACATAAGAAGAGATACTTAAAACAGAATACAGATTCCTTTGGGGAACAAGACAGAGTCCAAGAAACATTTTGAGAAGTTCACATAATAAATACAACATAATCCTGCTCTACAGGATTGGCAAAAGTTACTTCATGGTATTTTACATTTTGTAGAGTAAAATGACAGGCTGTTAGAATTAAAATGAAATTGTGATTGCGTGAAAAGGTAATTTCATAATTAATTCCCTTACCTTGTTTGCTGAAACACTTTCTTTTAAACGTAGATATGAAAGACTATTAAATTAATCAACTTGATCGGGTCCTGAGAAGAGTTTTCACATCTTGAAATCATAAAAATTATCAAGTTGTAAAGAAACAGCATTTGAATTAATGCTGCAAAGTAAGGGTCTTTCTCCCTGATTCTTACAGATTAATTTTCAGTTTTGCCTGAATGACTAAAATAAGAATTCAAGGAATATTATAATGGCAGCAAGTTTCAGAAAATTTATATGACGACTTTGATAAATAAGAAATATAACATGAAAGTACAATTCAGAGACCAAAATCTATCACCTTTCAAACTGCATGGCCAGCTGCTAAAGATTTGTCAGCACGAATGCACTGACATATTCTTTATGTGTTTGCATACCTCATAGTTCATTGAATTTACTATACAATCTAATGCAGTAGGAAATGTAAACTTTTAAAACCCTTGAAATAATTTTATAACTTTCTGTTATTAATATTCAATTTGAAATAAAGATTTCCTTGTAATAATAATAAATTTTATCTGCATCCATAATTAAAAAATAGTGCAGTTAAGTAGCAAGAAACTTGAACTCTTTCTTAATCTACAAATCTCAGAATTATTTTTCACAAAATGATTTGGCTTTCTTTAAAAGGCTCAAATTTTAAAATGTATAATTGTGACTCAAAAGTGCATTTGGTTAAATTATTTTAGTGCATATAAATTAAACTTTGCAAATATGTCATTTAAATAATACAACTTTTTGTTCCAATCCAGTAACAAGATTTGCGAGAGTGGATTCCTGAGCTCATCCAAGGCTTCTGTGATACCAGCAGCTGCGCCTGAAGCCCATTCCAGTGCTCAGCCAGACTAGGTAATTTTATATTTGCAGGCATAACTGATGTCTTAAATCACTTTGAGAATTGAATGCATCTTAAATGAGTCACTATAGCTAATGTGAAAAACAATCGACTCCTAGGTACCAGCTATTCTGGTGATAATAGATGCCTGATTGCCTTGGTACAGCGTGATTAAGGTTAACTTGGACACTGTTGAAGCAGGAGGGACAAGACTGCCAAGACAAGCAGTGGAAAATAATCATGGCTGGGTTTTTTTCACCTGAACAGAAGATAAACAGGTTTTTCAGAGCAGATGTTCAAGGACAAATTTTGGCCACAGCTTTTAGGCCTTAGCTGCTGTTGTCCTTTAGCCAATATTCTGTACAGAGGAAGTAAGGGAAAAAAAAAAGGACAATGATAATTGATTCAAGTTTTCCTTAACTGGCTAGCTTTTAACTGGGAATTAGAGAAGGATATGGTAACTTGCTTTTAGATATCAAAACACATTTTAAGTACTCTAGTCCAATATTGTTTCTATAATAATAAAACCACATTTAAAATAAATAATTCCTGGTCTTTATTGTTAAGAATATTTTAACTGTCCAGATGTATAGAATTGATTTGCAGAAGGCAATGGCATAGAGAATATTTACATTCCTTTCTCTCCAAATCCAGACAAGACACTCCCTTTCTCCAGTGTTTCTCATGGCCACTGGGGCAAAACACTGTTGATTTCTTATTTTTTTAACCTGATTTCAACTCTCCTGTGATTAATGCTAGCCAAGTGTGTATCCTCAAGTGTTAATATACAAAAATCTTTGTCTATTTTGGAGACCAATTAATAAACCCCCAGAACATAAAGATGTGCTAATTATAGAAGCATGAATATTTTTTTTTACTCTGTAAACATAAGTAACATAAGGATGCCAAAACCATTTCTTACTTTCCCATCATAAATTACGTAGGAAGTGTTCAGTCACATGAATCCTTACTTTTGCAAGGGCTGCCCATATAGGCACCTTTCTAAACATGTACATTTTGTGGCTCAAACATAATCAGTCATAGGATGCTATTTCACCCTGACCATGAGATATAACAGTGGCATCCTTAATTTAGGATGAAGGTTATTCAGTTGTATTCTTCCTGTAGGATCAAAATGCCAAGTACATCTGCGTATCAAAGGCCTTCATGCTCCACCCTGCAGAATCACGGAGAAACTTTTCCATAATGCTCTGTGGAGAATCCTGTTCTTCCTTGTCATGCCTATATTCAGTAAGGAGTTCTGTGTGTGTGTGTGTGTGAGCAGGCAGGTGTGTGCTTACACACAGGGATATGTACTGTACACAGGCATGCACACTGACAAGAACGGGTTTGACTATGCAGAAGTGAACCTTCATGAAATGTTAAATAACTTGTGCATGAAAATATACACACATAACCTTAATTTTATTTAAAATAATATCCACTATTAATTTGCAGAGAAAATTCCAACTGACACTGAATTTTAAATACAATTCTTGTTTAACATTTTATTAAATCTTCTCCTGAAAATTTAAAATGTCCTGCTTTTCATAAACCAAGGAGTGAATCATTTCCACTAGGACTATCAAACCAAATTATGCTTATGGGTATTCCCAACATACGCTGTTTGAAATGACTTGGTTTAAATCCATATAAAGCTGAACAAACATGAAGGGACATGGTTTGTGTACACATATTTTCTATCTATGAGCTATATATTGTGTAATTAATATCTTTTACAAGTTCTTTATCAGGAACTAGATCCAAACTCATGTCTCCCTGACCTGCCTTGATATTCCCACTACCCAGGTCTGCATATGATGTGATGTTTAACTTTACAGTCTCGCTTTGATGCAGTCAGCTGTTTTCTGTAGTTTGTTTAAAAATACCACAAATCATTCCATAATATAACTAATCACCCTTGCACTCCTGTTTACATACTATTAATAAACACAACAAAAGGAGTTGTCCTTGGAGATTAAGCATCTGGAATCCTTGGAGATCTGCACTTATAAACTCCAAAAAGGGAGTAAAATCTTTGAAACAGTCCATTACCATTAAAAAGTAGCTCATCGAGTTTCAAGTGCAGAATAATTTTATTCTTATAGTCTGACAAAAAAATCCCCAAAGGAAATCCAAATCAAAACTATAAAAATGAAAACAAAACTAAAAAATTCCCCAAACACCAAATACTACAGTCTCCTTTATAGATAGAACACCACATTGTGGATTTTCAGAGGACATCACTACATGGATTAATACAGGCTGCAGGCTGCAAAGCTTTAGAAGAGAGTTCTGTTTGGAGAAATTTTAACTTCACTTATAAAAAAAATTACAAATTTACATAGTAAAATAACATTTGCATGTATGTTCAGCATGATATATTCATCACAACAAAAGTTAAAAAAAAAAAAAAAAATTCTTGAAGCAGAATTAACACGTAATATCTAACTCCCAGGAAGTGACCCATACTTCTGCAAAGCCAGGTGTTAAGAGTTCCCCAAATACAAGCAGAGAAACCGAAATTTCAAAGGAATGTTCAATACATTCAAAAGTGAAAAAGTGTCTGTGTGCTTCTCAGCATCTGGTAAAATAGGGTATCACCTTCCAGCTTAACATATGTACTTATTTGAGAATTTGTGTTGCTATGTATGCAGTGACAGAGTGCAGAGCTCTCCATTTGCTATAGTTATGCACTGATGATAAATTACAAGTGAATTTATTTTTGTACAAGTGAACAATCCCAAATGTAAATGTTTATTAGAAGTTCTGTTAACCACAATCAAAGGCATTAGTTAACTTGCTATTATTGCATACAGTAAATGACAGGTGGCCTCTATTTTACTTTTTATAGACTTGCTCTAAACATACATTTAAGGTAACTACAATTTTTATTTTGATATTTTATCCCAGATTTTATGCTGGTCTGGTAACCAGAAGCATTTTAATAAGTGAACAGATGGAGTAGGAGTTATGCTAAGACTTTTCAGCATAGGCAAAACTTAGAAATCTAGAGTTCTGTGCTTCCTGAGGCAGTGGAAAGAGCAAGTGCAAGACAGAACAGCATGACAGGAGCTTCTAGGGCATCTGAGCATTTCTGCACACGTTGATGGCTGAAGCATTATAAAGAAGAGTTCTTCAAAAGATGGAAAACAGCAAAAGAAAGAACCATGCTTCCCACAGTTCTGTGTATCTATGAATATAGAAGGAGGTTCCTTGCCATAGCTGAGCTCTCAGGCCAGCCCTTCCACACCACCTAGCATGCACTGGGACTGGCAGATAAGTGTCTGCTTGCTCAGACATTCCCCTCTGACCCTAAGCATCTAGAATCACTTGCCAAATTTGGCCCTTGAATGACATTCTCAAATCAGTAGGGTAATAGGTATCCTCAAGAGTGCGTTTGAACATCATAAATAAGCCACAATTTTTCTCTGGCAGCATCCTTCATGAGATTTAGGAAATGCTCTGAGTGATACCACTTCAGAGTGGCACCACATTACCTTCCTAAAGAGCATAGCCCCTTTAAATTATTTTCTCATATAAAAACTCAGCACATTGTAATCATCAGCTGTTAATAGTGTGTTTTTAAATGTGAAGCTTCTAGTACTGTTTGCCACTGAAATGGCCAAGACCACTTTCATTTTTTTCCTCAGTGTCTTACACCTTCTGTTGTACATTCCAAGTAATAAATAGTATAATGGTTTTTTTTTTTAAATTTCACTTCCAATCTGGAATCCTGAGAGAAGTTTAAAAAAATATAACCTTTGCACTCACCCCAGCCTTTGGTTTAGCCCCAGAGCTGGCTACTGAAGAGGGAGATGCTAGGTCAGGAGCATGGATATTAGAAGACAAGTTTGTTTGCGTGTGATTTACGGAAGCAACATCCACTCCACTTTCAGAACCAGATTCAACATCCTGTAGAAAAATATTGCAAGTCCCTTTAGTAAATATGAATGTGAAATAAAATCATATTTCTGCTAAATAATGGAAATATTTAGGCAAGCTCACTTAAATACATATGCTTGCTGTCATTTTCAATGTGGTGATCTGCATTAGCTGCTGTTCTGAGATTATAACTCACTACTAATATCAAAGCTATAATTCCCCTGAAGGGTAGAATGCAAGGTAAGAAAAATTATTTAAGGGCTGCAGAAGTTTGACATTTTTCTCCAATATTCAGTATTTCCTGTGTGCTCCCACCTTTTGTCTTTGCAGCACTGCAAACTAGTGAACATCTGTAAGCCATTATGCAGATGAAATAACTTCACCATCCAGCAGTTTATACAATTCAGAGGTACAGCTCCTTAGTATTTTTGAATCACCAGACACTTATCAGCCAAATACCATTTCTGGTTAAAATGTCCTTACTTTTAATGACACTGATTACATTCCTCTTTCTGAGAATAAAAAGAAGATATACAGTATGTTTTATTGTTGAGGAAGTAAAAATTCAGTGCATGCTTGATTTACTGCATAGGGTGAGGGCAAGGGATTACACTGTTTGCAGATAAATTGTGACACATGTTTGGCAAAGACCTGGCTATGTGTAGAACCAGCCATCTACTGTCAGGATTACTAGCTGAGGTGCAGCCTGCATGAACACAGATACACACTATGCAAAAAAATCTTCTCCACTCTTAATCCCAGAAAACATGCAGACAAAGCCTCATTTTCCTAATGCCAGGTTCCTAGAGTAGGTGAAATAGGGGGCAGAGTCATCTCAGGGGTTCTGTTCCTGAACTGAAAAGATACAGCACCTTTGGTTAATTAATTCCAGTTAAGTCTCTGGTCTGCCAAGCCAAAGCTGCCATTTGGGCAGGTGCCTCTGTGCCATGTACACGAGTGTGTGGTGTTCTGAAAAGGGTAGAAATTAGGCACAAAGCTGGACTCTAGGTAGGACCATGTATTTGAGTCAGATATTTCCTGCCAGTGAGTTGTCTGCAATGTGAAGCACCGGGAAATGCAGCAGAGCCATGGAGCAGCCTCTGTAGCAGTCAGTTTGGCTACAGCGGCTCTCAGGAGTTTCTGGTTAGCAGAGCTATGCTGTCTCAGAGCAGAACCATGATTCCTGCTGCATTTCCCAGGTTTTTGCATCATATTCAAATGATTTCTTACCATAGAATAAATATAAGGCTGAACTCAACACCTATATATCTTAAAAACCAGATCTTTCGATTTTCTGGTCCACAACAATCAAAGGTTCAAAAATTCCTAGGAAATTATTGTCCATAGATAGCATATATTCCATGTTTGATGCAAGCCGTCTTTCTGCAGGGCTGCTTTGCACCATGGGAACAGGTACCATGTCTGATTATCAGGCAGAGTTGCTTATACACATTGCCTCCACCCCCTTTATTACTGTAAGAAATTAGCTAAAGGGCTGGCATGGATTGGTGTGATATAGAGAACAGATGTTAACACTGTATTTCAGGTTTCCTGTGTCATCAGTGTTTAAGGAGATACTGTGAGAACATTGATATTCAGTGGGAAAATGTTTAATGATGAAAAGTAAAATTATGTGATTTCCTCTAAAAATGACACATTGTATAACTGTCAGCTGATCAAACCCTGTGAAACTCAGCTTTTCTCATCTACAGATCACTCAGCAATAATGAAGCATGGCTTTCAAAGGAAAAACTCCTTGTTATTTAAAGAAAATATCACTAAACCAAACAAATGATACAAATGCTAGTCTAGAGATCTTGGGGCAGTGTTTCTCAGGTTTCTTGAACTGAAAAACATCTGCAGCACATGTGGGTGAAATTAACAGGAAGCCTACACAAGAATACCTTGGATCAGCCACTTCATATTCTTCAGGGTTACATGTGTAAACACTTTACAGGAAAAAAAAAAAGCATCAGTCATTTTTGTGAGCTGTCCCATCTCCTTTTGGATTACTCTCAGCAAAGAATGATCCTTTTAAGTGAATAAAACCCCCACTACATTAAATAATTCAAGTTCTGCCCGGAATCTTACTTTGAATGACTGAGGACTTTTTGACTTCCCCTAGAAGAAAAACAAAACCTGTAGCTCAGACGTACGTTCAGTTCTATGTGATATCAAATGACACATGTTCTGAGACTGGTGTGACCCTGAGCCTGTGTTGACTCTGCATTTACAGTGGGTGATAATTAGAGAGCCAGACATTTTCTGAATCTTGTTGATCTCCCTTTGTTTTATCTGGGAGTTCTGAAGCTCTCATTTATGAAAGTATGCCAAAAAAGAAATGATGGATGCCAATATTATTGCCTTCAAAACATGTATATACAAAAAAAACCCCACAAAGAACAAGTCCAATTCTTTACAAAAAGACCTTTAGTTCTACACCAAGGAGCTGAAAAATGTGAGGACTGAAAGAAAAAGGTGAAGCAAAAAAAAGATTGTATTTAGAATAATAATAAAAAATTTACCAAACTGGCTTACAGGTATATGCCTCCGTTTGTATGTCGGGGTGCTGGATGGGGAAGAGCCTGCACTGAGAGCATTTTCAATATCCTGGTCAAGCTGGTCCAGTTTCATAATTAACAGCACCATTGAATCCAGTCGTGAACGATCCCGATCTTCTGTTATTTCCTATGGAACAGAAAGTACAACTGATATTATTTGGAATGAATAACCTTAAATTATGAAAGCTCTGTTTCTTAATTTGCGTGGAAAGCCACTAAATAATAAGCAGAATTTTATTTTTTTTAAAATACTGCTTTGTGTAACCAGGTTACTAAGTACTGATGTACTGCTGGGAAAATATATTAATATTTAATATACATCCATTATAGCAATTAAATGTCTTCAAAGCACAATTGTTTGGAATAAATGCATCATTACCTGGATATATATATTTTTAAAACAGCTACAGATTTTAAACACTCCTCAAAATATTCACTCCAAAATAATTAACTTGATTGTACAAGTACAAATGATGGAGGTTAATCTACGATGAAAACAGGACACAAGTTGAAAGAGGCCATTTTCCATCTGAGGATAACCCCAACTTCTTTTCTTAGTGGACCTCATTATTGTAACTATGTTTTGTTGATTTGTAGCAGAGATTTCTGTCTTTGTTGGAAATTCTTGATACACATGAGATGCATCAGGGTAATAGTGAACACAGCATCATAGATTCTCTGGCTGGAAAGAGCAGGATAAGGGGGTATTCACATCACAGCCTCAGATACCTAGTCTATGCAGCTAATTTCCCTATACTCTCTAGAAAAAGGAGGCAGAGCAGATCCTCAAAAATGCAACTCGAAGCAAGATCTTCAATTAGATGGACTAAATAATGCTCTCAAGGTGTTCTTTCCTTTCCCTTTCATATAGAGACTTAACATAAAATTTAGATAACTAGCCTGCTTCAAAATTCAGGACTGTGAAAACCCCTACTAGTTTTGGTATGGATTTTCATAATTTGAATTTAGAAAATACAAAGTTCCATTAACTCACTTGAAATAATATTTTTATAAATCTTTCCCAAGAAATGGATGCAAAGATGTTAAAATTGCATCATTGTGCCCAAGAAGTAGGTAATATAAGTGTCCAAATTAGCCTTTTATTTTCTAGTCACTAAACTGTTTTTCAGGTTATAGAGTCTTCTCTTCTTAGGATTCCATCAGCAGGATTTTCGTAGACTACTTCAAAAGTATTGCCAAACATGAATTAGATGATTCCTGCTAGAATTAAAGGATATAGATAGATAAAATAGTGATATGAATCACAGTCTACATGATCTTTAGATGAAGACAGATGTGATTGTTACTTCACTAAATCTTAGAAAAATAGAAATACAAATCTATCAGTCCATAGCAGAGTTGCGAACAATGTACAATGCAAAGGTCAAACCCAGGGAAATTGTGGTATTTCATTTTGTATTGGAACTTGATATTTTGCATTGGGTTTCTAAAAAGCCTCTGAATTTGCAGGATCCTCTGATGAATTTGAATTGAGTTTAGAGTGATTGTGAGAGAATATCACCTCAAAATACCTTAGAAATCACAAAAACGGGTTGTTTCACTTCCTTTCAAATTGAAAACACAGTGCCCCAAATGATTCATTGCCACTGCATGGATCTTCATTTTAACTGATGTTAAACAGACAACTGAGGTTTACAAATGTCAGAACAGTTATTTCATCTAATCTGCAAGGGTACAGAAAGACCAGCAGAGCAGCTGAGTGTTAGCTGTCGCTACAGGACACAAAAAGAACGATACTCACACAGTCTGTAGTTAGGGCAAAATGAGGGACGTTTATTTCTCGGCCTTGATTATATAGATTCTGGACAATGACCAGGGATTGGAGAATGAGGCTGCCACCTCTCCAACCCCACTGGTCAAACTAGCAGTCCATCAATTGTCCCTCCCCCGAAGGAGGAATGCGAAAACAATCACTTTGTTTATGTTACAATGCATGAGAAACTGCACTACAAAAATGCAAACAATTAGAAGGCTGAAAATCTCAGGGCAACAGCTAACAGAGTAGAAATCACCTACTTTGTGGTAGGGACCATGTTTGCCATAGTGAGCAAGACTGTCACCAGTTTACACAGTCAGAGGATGCCAGTGTTGTTACTAAACTAGCTTCCTACACAGTCCCCTCATTTTGTTCTTATTTCGATTGGTTTTGCTTGGAAATATACCATGCAAAGGCTAATCAACCTCAAACTGACACCTGACTTAAAAACCAGAAATTCATTGCCACAACAAAGAAAGCAGTGTTGGCTGTGTGGGGTTTTTTTTATTCTTCTTGGCTTTTTTGCATTTGTTTGTTTGTTTGTTCCCCCCCCGCCCTCCCTCAGGCTAGAAAGATATGAGGCATTTCACTCAAAGAAAAAAAAAAAAAACCAAAAAAAACAACTGAGTTTTCCCCTGGCAAATTTTTTGATTCATCCTGCCATAACAGTATAAACTTGCTCTGCATGCAGCAGATTGAGAATGCTGGAGAAGAATGCTGAAATGGAGAGGTGGCAAAATATTGCTCAAAGTGATACTCAGGCTTGACACATCGTGCTGGCTTTGAAGGGAATCACTGCTTTCAGAAAACAATAATATTATCATTCTGGAATTTAGCTATTCTGTTTAGAAGTCCCAACTTTGTGTTCTGGCTCTGTTCACATCAACATGAGAAATTTAAAATTTTAACTATAGCTTCTGCTTTTACAACTTACTAAACACCTGTTTTGATGGGGCACTATCAATTTGTATACATGCAAGTCTAAGCACTATACAAAAACCCCACATAAAATAAAAAAAGGCTAGTTTTGAGTAGGAAATTCTTCACAACACATAAAACAATAATTATAAGATTAATTTATGTTGAGACAGTTTTAGCCTTGATAGTCCCCAATAAATTTCCAAGAGCTTTATAATTTTTCATTTTATTTTTTTTAATCTCTTTTCTGTTTATATTCTGAGATTTTATTACTGAAGTATCATATGATCTATAGCCAGCAAGGTATTAGCAATTAATTCGTTTCCTTTTGAAAACACAGCATTTACTTTGCTTCCAGTCTTTCATGTTATTTCCTACCAATAGCTATTTACCTTCCAAATTAGAATGCAAAAATATAAATTACGTTTGTAGAATTATACAGAAATCCTATCTGTATGATTATGAAGTCAAAATGGGCATCAGAAGGTGTCTGGTCAAAGACAGCCCTTACAACGTTTATTTCTGCCTTAAGGCATTTGCATAAGGCAATTCAGGCATACATCACAAATATAAACAGTAGGTCAAACTCGAGATGTTGTTTGCCTGGAGATTTTTGTTTTTAACCTATCTCCACACAAGGAGGAAATAGTTTAGGTCATGAACTGGAAAAAACAATATTTCCTTTAAATTGTATCCTCACTGGTGTGATAAAGAAGCTAGTTAAATTTGAATATATCCATATGTTTAGAAGAGAAAACACTGTAACTCTTCCTAGAATAAAGGATGTTTGAATTGCACCTAAATTATAAAACCTCAAATGTGTTTACAAGGAAAACAGTCTATAAGTCCTGTTGCTATCATCAGCAAACAATGTTACTAGAATGAAAACATTTTTGAGAACATGCCTGCAAATGAGATTTAGCTAGGTTTTTTAGTCCCTTCTGTGAATATTATTGACAAGAATAACATTACATTTTTCCAATATGTACCCCCATGTCTTCAAGTGTTTGTGTCTTTTTACTACCAAGTTGTCTTGTACGAATTGTAAGAAGACCGGGCAATTTCTTAATATAATGTTCTCTGCACATAATTTTATAATTTTTATTTTGAACACTTGATGAATAAAAAACCCTGTATGAAGGCAGCATTAATGAGAGTACCTCTAGAAAGAACCTACCCCCTCCTTTTTATTTATATTTTCAAGATTTTCATACCCATATTAGCAATACATTACACTTTAACCAACTCAAACAGACGAAACCAATTAAAGGGTATGACCCTAAATTTGAATTTAATACATCCATTCTGTTTCACTCAGGCATGGCAAAATGGAACTGGATGCGTTTCACATTCTTGCTCTCTTAAACACAGTATTTCTCCAAGTGTATTTTGCCTTTCACTAGCCACTGTTTTACATCACACGCACACTTCCTACTGCAGTCCCTTTTCCCACATACATCTTTTGGCTGAGTAGAGCTGAAGCAAAGGGTACCTTTTGAAAAGGGTGTAGACTGTTAAGTGTAAATCCTACTTTAATTTTCTTAGCAAAAATTTTATACAGAAAGAAAATTTGTACTCAAAACTAAATTTGTGCTCTCTCTTAATACCCTCAGGGGGGTTGTCACTCCCACCCTTCCCTGCAGGTTCTCCCTTTGAAAGCATCTGCTGATCCCAGACTGAGCAGACCCTCTCAGTGCCTGTGCGATAAGAGGGGAGAAAATATCCCGCCCTAAACATCCCCCTACTAGAGCCATCAGGGCACCACCTCTTTCCTGACTCTCCTGAGTCAAGATGTTCATTATTGCTTTGAAAAGGAAAACTTGGATTTTAAAGGCAAGATTTTTACACCAAGAAAGGGATCATTTATGGAAAGAGCTGGCTGAGTTTTGCCTGGTATTTTTGATCTGCAGCCAGCTGGACTGAGTTAAAATCTTATATTAATGCTATATATTTCAGATGGCATTAAATTACTCATTCTTTTCTCTCCTTGCTAAAAATATCCCTTTTGAAAAAAGAGAATTTTATAATATATCACGGATTTAATACTATAAAGGTTTTCATAGGAAGAAACAAATGAAGAATGCAAAATATGCTGGTTTTAAATTAGTCATGATTTTTTACTAGCAGATATGCAAATAAGTTTCAATTTTCATCCTTCTACATTGGACTGTTGAGTTCACAAGCTTTGGAAAATACCTAAGAATACCTAAGAATTTTAGGGTCTCTGAATTTTTCGCTACACTGTACCGTATACCTGCCCATGACAGGGGTTTTTGAATAAGAGCATCTTAAAGGTCCCTTCGGACACAAACCAATCTATGATTCTACAATTGGAGTCCTATTCATTATGGGAGGGATTGCAGGCAGGGAACATTAAAACACAAAGTAAAACATTCTATTCCTTTTTGACATAAGACACAAGACCTAGACACCAGAAAAATCACAGTAAGATTGCTATTATAAATAATATTTGAGCTAATATATAGAACAGACTGAAAATGGAATAAAAGACGTAGCCTACACTGGTGTACACACCACAGGTGAGGAGATGTGCTCATATATTTGTGCAGCCATTCATCTATACATTCACACATGATGTTGAGAGAATAGCTTTTCTTTACATTTTCCTTGCGAGAGCTTTAGATCACTGATCAGTTTTTCCAAATATAAAATGTTCAATAGCATAAGTATTCATGTGCTTTTTAACTTCTGTTAAACACACAAATAAGTTATGTTTGTAAAAGGGAAGTCTTCAGAAGGCCTTAATTTCTATGTAATGTCCTAATTGTGATTTTCACTACTGTATCCTCAGAGAAATGTAAAAAACCACAGCTGTATTAGAAACCAAATCTCTGAATAACATGTCTTAAAAAGACCAATGCCTTTTCTACTTCTAGGCAAAAATTATGCCTCCTCCTGTAGAGCAAAGTCCTTACAGGGATAATGCTGTGCTCTTGAGAAAAGAATAAAATGTGCTGAAAAATGATGGAGAAGAAAAAGTCCAAATATACCCAACTGGTAAGTAACAGGAACAAGGAAATTTCAGCACTAGAAGTGAGGTGCAGCATCTCAATTTGCCTCTTTTCCTAAGGTCTTTCAAACTCATATGTTCTTCACAGATAGTCCCATGAACTTAACCCAGTTTCCATTGCAAAAACTTGACATCTTTCACATTCAAAGCTAATTTAATCCAAACAAAAGCTTTCCTTTGTAGTAATTTCTTTTCTACAACTGTTTTTTCTGCCTAAACATGTACTCAACCCATAGGCCATTTAGTATTTTTAGGGTCTTTTCTAGCGTTCTAGTTTTGCATTTTTCATGTCAGCTGAGTAAACTGTCTAGCAGAGATGTTGCTTTAATAATGAAATTTAGCAATTCGCTATTGATGAAATGGAAAATCTCTCAAAGACCTTGGTACAAAACAATCCGAGGAATCGTTGCACAGCTGTGTTAGCTCAGCAGGGATAGAAGGTAGATTCACTCCTGAAGTGGTTGTTCTCAAAACAGCAGAGCTCTGTATTAAACAGAGTCAATCAGGATCACTTTCTAGCTAATGTTCTATTACCATGGGTAGCTATTAATGGAAAACATAGGCTTCTCAGACTGCCATTACTACACTAGAGTCATACCAATTTTCCTGTAATACTAATGCAAATAAGTGGTAGCACTAGTTCCAGTAACTAAGAGAAGCAAAATCAAATGTAAAATTAACCAACTCAAAATGGTACATCTTGTCCAATGTAGAAGATAATTATCTTATACTTTCACTAAAATATTATAAAGTATAAATGATGTAGGAAATCCGGCTCTCTGTCTTTGGAGTTATACTTGATTGAAGTAGCCAGTCTGATGACATCCAGCTCCCAGTAGTCATTCCCAACTTAGCATCATATCAGGATTATGACTACAGAAATTTGCCAAAATCAGATTCCATAGAGACACACAGCATAATATGAATGTAATTTCTGTTCACTGGGTGGGAAAAAATATCATTAAACATAATGTAATTAATCATGCTCTTTCCAGCATAAAGAAATTCAGTTACTTCTGAGCTTTACTCTTTTTTATATTTTCTAAATTAGCATTGCAATTATTTGAAAATCACATTTTATGACTATACTTTAATGATTATGAGCTACAAAGTAAGCAAAAAAGCATATTTTTGCCTTTATTGGACCCTGTATCTGTTTGCTATGAGTGGAAAGACTACTGCTTTGTGGAGAACGTTATGACAGTAATCTGAACACTAATTATCAGACTGGACAAATAGTGTAATTAAATAGAAATGCAATGTGAATGTGAGTGATAGTTAACTGATGTTACATTTTTTTATATTATTGAAAAAGTACCTCAGATATAGAAATTTTGTGCAAAAATCAACAAGAAAATACTTCAGTTATCTTGTTTCTTTTCTATTATACTATAAATCAAAGACTGAAATGAGTAAAAATAGAGACCATTCTATTAATCAGCAATTAAATCATCATCAGTGACCTGAAACTTAGCTTTGATATGTGTTTGTTGGCATGTGGATTACAAATACACCAGTAAGTGAATTGCTTTGGGTACTTGCACTTTATATGTCTTCATCATTTAGTGCATTTCAAACATGGATGTGAGGAGTTGTAGGATGTTGTAGGATGTTGTAGGAGTTGTAGGAGATGTAGGATGTCTTGTCCTAAATGGTTTTCATGCTGTCCTAGTAAGTGAAGAGTTCTGAGAATAGAGGTTGTACTGTCAACCCTTTTTAGATATCTTTTAATTCATATGATTCTGACATCAATAAATGAAAAAACCAGCCTATTAAAAATATACAACACAATGCCCCTGCAAATCATACCTTAACAATTTGCATATTATTCATGTGCGGGAATGTAGCAGGGTGAGGTGGCAGTGAAGATTCACCACTGAGTGTTTCAAGTCCAGGTAAGACATTATAGAAAATTTCCTTTATTCACTTTTCTTTGAGCTATAAAAATCATTAAGAAAATTCTGGTACAAGAGGAATGGGTTAACCAGAGGGATGGGTTGGCTCATTATCAGGAGTTGACTGAGAATTTTTATATCTTGCATGACAAAATGGAGGAAGATTTTGTCATATCCTGCAAGTTATTGAAATCAGCCCAGTGCTTATGGCTTCTGAGAAACTGGTAAGTTATTTAGTTATCTAGGTAGCAACAGAAAACTCTGCATTTATCCTTCTGGTTTTAGTAATCTTGCTCAGGTTAGCAGTTTACATGAGAGATACACTAGGCTTCTGTGCCAGACACAAACATTTTCCAGTAAGTCTCATATCTGGAGGAGGCCAGTAGAAGACAAAAGGAATCAAGGAAAGCTGAGATATGGTGCATTCAACAAGGACTCTTTTCTTCCCTGTACTCTGAGGCATGACTAGATTACGGACACCCCTGTAAGGAGGCAAGAAATAAAAAAAATGGAACTTCAGAGTAGGTGGTAAAAAGAATGAGGAGAGGATAATTCTCATATGGAATGCTAGAGGTTATAGTCAGGTATATACCAACCATACTGAATCTCATGGAGCTGAAACAACCTTGTGTCTGAAAGGACAGATAGGATCAAGGTACAAAAAGTATCAAACCAGGTGCATTAGACCTACTTTAAACATGTCACCAGTTAGATTAGAGAGCTATAAATTATTGCTATGAAGACACTGAAAATCAATCCACTCTTCTGTTGCCAAACTCTAATGGATGTTTGGTACTGGATAGTAAATCCTCTATAAAACCGTACAGTAGACAATTAGCAAAACATACTTTCATCTTACATGATATTAATGACGGTTTAGTATTTCAAAAATCTGAGGTGATCAGAAAATGTTTACTTAGCAACTTTGTACTTTGTTCTGTTTATAGCTGTAATCCAAATTTATTAAAAAAAAAAACAAAAAAACAAACCAGATATCTAAACCATTATCTGATACAGCTCATGGTTACACGGTTACTTTCATTTTCCCCCAATTCCTGGTTCTAAGTTTCTGTACTTTCATCTATTTGTCCAGGCTACTCCTCAGTTCTCCTTGTACCAGCACCCATTTCCAGAAAGTTTCAGAAAGAAATTGGGGGTCTAGCTGAACATAATCCCTGGGAAAGGTATAGTGCCTATCAGGGTCTTCTGTGCAACCCTACAAACATCAGTGCTGGCCAAGGAAGACTAAAAAAAGGCAGGACAAAAAGCTGTACTGAATTTTATTTTTTCTTGCAAAAACTTGGAATTTAATTGCAAAGTGAAAAGTGATCACCTAACTGTAACCTTTTTTTGTTGGTGGTGGTGGGGTTTAGCTGATTTTACAGATATTGTAGGGTCTTGACATGTTCTCAAATGTTTTTCTTCAGTATACCAATACAAAGAACTTAGGCAGTGTGTACATTAGTAACTTGTTGAGGGTCTGAAAGAGAGGTGTATTGTCAAAAAGCAGCAGAAAGCTGCTGTTCTCTGTCTCTTAATTCATCCATTTATTCTTTACCTTTGTCAATCTACGCAGCTGAAGAAATACTAGTGATATTTTTTTATGTCAGAAGTTTGTAAGAGAACATGATAGCTTGAGAAAAACCCTTGCAAATTTTTTATATTCAGAGGATGAAGTTTAAGTGCTTTGTTTTCTTGGGAAAGAGCTCACTCTTTACCATGTGAAAATTAGATTTTCCCAGTGACAATTACCTTCTTAGCAAATTATTTCTGCACCATGAGATTTAAACTAAGGTTACTTTTGTATCACAATTCACTGCACTTTGATATTTATGAGAGCTGTAATTGGCTACTGAGGAAGTGGTAGCCAAACGCTTGATCCTGAATGGGGATAAAATTTTTGTTTGTGAATAAGACGTTCAGATTCAGGTTAATGCCCAATAGACTTGAATGTTCAGAACTTGTCTCAATAAAAGTGTTTCAACAAAAGAGTTACAAAATTAGATGTTCATATCAGACTTCTTGGTTTAACTACATGGAAGCTTAGTCACAAGCAAAACAAACCCCCAGCTGGAATTGGGATCAAACATGGTGGGAGTGGAAATGTTGATCAAGTAAATTGTAATTCCTTTTCAGCCGTATTTAGAAAGATTCTAGATAGCTCAAAAAAAAAAAAAAAAAAAAATTCAAAAAATACATTTGCTCTTTCACTTTGAATTCTTAGCAAATATCAATGAATGAACATTAGAGGTTTTGAGAAAATACAGAATCAAGTGAAGCTAGATCATCCTTGATATGTCACACACTGTATTTTACAACCAAGATGTTTTTTGAAATAAGTAACCGGGATGCTGCAGTCACACAAGCTTTTCTAAAACTCTGCAACAACTGCTGCACCATCTCTGCAGAAATGATTCTGAGGAACTGATGATGGTCCAAATTTGGTAAAAAAATACCAAAACTCTCTTCTTTACCCCAGACACCCCTTAACAGCATCTGTCTTCTGTATATTGTTTGAAATTCATCAAAGCCAAGTGTCTGACCATGTGGTAAATGGTTGACTGGAATTTTGGAGAAGTCTGTGGTTCAGACGAGGAATTCCGCTTTTCTTTATAATATATTCAGCTATTTCATGTATGCCTTTGAAATACGTTTATGCACACTGGAATTATTCTAACAATTAAATGTTACTTAAGGGGACTGATCTGTGCACAGTGCCCAGCATTGAGGGCTTGCTCAGACACATGCACTGGCCTTTAGACTAGCCTTTAGGATTCACTCTCCATTCTCATCAAAGTCCAGAACCCACGTAACACAGAACCAAAGTACAAAGCTAGTCTGAAAGCCTCATTCTTCTGCAACTACCTTTGTGAATCCTTGAATTAATTTTCCCCTAAATTATGTGGCTTATATGTTTCTGTCATTTACTTTAAGTACCCATTTTTCTTTTTCATTTCTATCCTAAATCCTTAGGAGGCCCAAAGTTGCACCAGGTAATTGCTAATTAAGCAATTTTTCAATAGACATTTAAATGAATACATTTTGTATGATCGCTTTTGACATTCACTGTTTTTTCAGCAGCAAGTTCAGCTTCTCAAGACTAGTGACTATTTTAATCTGAAATCAACACTAACTGCTTGAAATATGCAATAATAAATATTACACATTTAGGCACTCTGTTCATGAGCTAGCAACAGAAAGTCATAGAAACATAAAATATACAACTGGAAGTGATTCTGAAATGTCATATCATCTGTCTTTCAATATTAAGGCTGTCATACTTGACGTATAGTTCTCCAGCTCTACTTACAAACCACCAAAACTGCCCCAAGCATAAAAGGTCTTATTCCAGTGTTACCTCTCTTTGTACTAAAATCTTAATTCTAACATGCAAGCACAATCATTCTCTAGCTTAAACTTATTAATTCTTATTTTTACCAATTTTTGTTCTGCCTGGCAGACTTTTCTTCTCCTTGGAAATGATATTGTGTTCCCTCCATCCCCATATTCAGGTGCATTTCTGTCCCTCCACAATGCAAGTGCAGGGATGTTCTTCCATCTCTGGCCACTCGTCCTGAAGAGCAACTTGCAAAACCTTCTGCCTTCACTACAGGTGAAGCTGATGTAAAGAGCACATCTCTGGGAATGGAAGAACACTATTCTCAGGGCTATTTTCTGTTGTGACAGCAAATAAATATCAGTTGAAGCCATTTCACCTCCCAGCATTTGTGAGGTCAAAACTGCTGGCAGCTAACTGAGACATGCAGGTGTGATCGTGATACGCAAAGCAATCACACGAGAGACGAGAAGTTTCGCAGGGCAGGGACTTTCTCCGATCCAGCTCAAGCTGAGTCAGGATGGAGAGCAAGCCTCCTTGTTTATTTCTTACTTTTTATACATTTGTGGGTCTAGCTGAAGATTGGCTTTTGGAGTTATCACCCCTCAGCCTCAGTGGCCAGACCAGCTGTCAGTTACAATTGTTTTCAGGTTAGAAATATGCAAACAAAGGACAGAGAATGAAAAACAAAGGATTTGTTTATGTTACATCTGTGAGAAAAAGGTAGAAACTGCTTCTAATATTGTACAGTAGCTAAAGGTCTGACTCCGTTTTATGAAAATTCAAAAGGCTTTAAAAAACTCAGAAAAACCAGGGTAACATGCAGGTAGCAACAAGCAGGTGAGATGAATGATTGACTTCCAGGAAGCACTCTGGTATAGCCAAACTTTTCTTGGAGAGAAATTCTACAGACTCCATCTTCAGAGGCTTTCAAGACCCAACTGGATAAAGTTCTGAGGAACTTGGTCTCATCTCAGATCTATTCCTGCTTCAGTAGACTCCTCCTGAGGTCCCTTCCAACCCAGTTACTAGGGTTATCTTTAATTTTTCCATTGTTGAATGGAAATTAATTATTATCTACAAAAATTACTGGTGAAATTTGGGTAGAAAGGTTGGGTAGAAAGTATTATAACAGTATGCAGCTAAGCATTTTGCTCAGTGATTTGATTTAACTCTTTACTGTATTCCACTTAGTGTTTGTAGTGCTGTTGGATAGGTGTTGCTACTTTTGCATACGGCCTTCACGCACAGGAAATACGTCCAGTCATACCCTGGAGCCATACCTTCCAGCAAATGAATTATACTACATTATAGAATAAGTAACCTTCTTCTGAAGATAAGAAAAATACCTTCAAAACCAAATAGTATGATATAATATTTTAAAAACACCCATAATTTGTTGTAACTAAAGTAAAAATTCAGCACCAATAGCATTTCATGGGGTTATCACTTTGTTGTTTTCTTTCACAACATAGCTCAGACACGATCAGTATTGTGTGCCATATACAAGGACTGTTTGATGATCTTCACTTCTCTATCTGCAGTAACTAAAATATATGACTCTAAATTGTATGTATCAGAATTAGAAGGAAAACTCATATTTTTCTTACTATAAAATCTGAAAATATCTCACATGGATGTACTGAGGGGAGGAAAAAATATTAAAGGAAAAAAAAAAACCCACATAAGTAATATTGATGTGACAGATTATTGTGTATCATACCTAAGTTCTTAACCTTTGCCTAAAATACATAAGACATTTACACTGTCAATCAAGAGAGTAATAAGGAGTAACTGAGCAGTAAATGACAGCCTGAATTGAAATGTGAGCCCCTACCCCCAGGGAGAAGTTAACTAGTGATGCCCTAGCTGGACATGAGTCCAGCTGAGACTTGGTTGCGGTCACAGCATTTTCCTTTTTCTTTTTGCCCCTGAAAGTTTCATCCAGGCTGCAGCAGGTAATGGCATGAGTGTTCAGATCTGACAGCCTGAAGGAAGGAAAAGCATTGTGCCCTTCTCTGGACCCAGCTGGGAGGTGAGCTCTTGCCTCCCAGCTGACCCTACAGCACCTCTACGTGCCTGCACATCTCTCCTCTGTTTTGGATGACTGACAGCTTCCTTTCACAGCTGCTGTCTTCCAGGAACAGAGCAGAAGTGCCTGCAGCTCAGGAAGGATAAGCTGCTCAAATTGGGCTCAGTTGGTCAGTCTGTATCAGTGTGTCTGTCCACAAAGCATGGAGCAGATTGCAATTAGGAGCTGGGCAATTGGAATGGGAGGTAAAGTTAGTTGCAAGTTCTAGTTTCGACTAACACCCAACATATTTGTATTGTAAATATACTCACAGTGTTGCAGAAGATACACAGACAAACATATACAAACATTACTTTTATGGGCATATGGGAAATATGAGATGGGAAAATAGATTCAGAAGTCAATGTTATTTCCAAATGTGACTTTACCAAGTCAAATAGTAGGCTTGAGTTCAAGACAGAGTTCACAGAGACAAGAGGATAAGAAAAGATAAACATATCTGGGCCAGGATTAAATAATGTATTTTAACTAATGCTCAACAAACTTGGATTCAATTCCAAACTCTTCTCCAAAACAGTTATTGGGATAAACACAATTTTATAAGGCCTAATAAAAAGTAGCATTAAAGACAAGAAGATAAAAAGGAATATAGAATACATAATTTTGGTCTTTCTGTTATTCTTCACAAGCTGGCTGACATTTTCTCTGATCAATGAAGTGTTAAAATGTTCAGATATGAACATCAAATAGTGAGGAATATTTTAAAAATAGTGAACATTAGTGTTTTGAGTAGGTATCCAATAAGACTGTTAGCTTGAATCTCTTGCAGAAGACATTTATTCTTCTGGATTTAGTTGTATCTGTTTGGGAAACTCAGCATGGTGTGATTGTCATGTCTTAATGGCATGAAGGCCATATCAACAGTTTGACTCAAGAGAAGTAAATAAATAAAACTACATATTTTTTTCAATAATTTTTAGAAATTCTAACTGGCCCATAATTCATCCATGCTTCTGGCCAACAGAAAAAATCAGTGAGCCCACCCGACTAAACAAATGCTTAATAATCCACATGGTCTGGCTGAAGGGCCAATTGGGCTAGGAGTAACATAGATTGCAAAAGCTCTAAGACTTGATGATCACAAATTGTGGCTTTCTAATTCAACCTTCCTGCCCTCAAGTGAATTCCACAACAGTGTTCTCCTTTTTTAAGGAAGAGATCCCAAATGTAAGGAGAATTGCACAATTAACTTTTCCTTCAGTCCCTTATTTGAAATACAAAAGTTTCTGCAAAATAAATGTTTCTCATGAAGCATATTACTATCAAAATCTCAAAATATTGAGAGCAGGATTTTTCAAGAGTGCTGAAGGAAATTTTTTTTCTAAGTCTGTTTTGACTTTGCCTCCTTGACTTTTGAGTTATATGCTCTAGGAAAAGTCTGTTTTGTGTCATTGAGAGTATTACTGACATTTGTGGTTTATTAATAATTTCATTATTTAATTGGAAAAAAATTTAAGCAGATAAATTGGGTTGTTCTGAGAAGAGCTGCCAGTTTTCAAAGGTAACCACAGGACTCAGGGAAACATGGAGACTGAGAAGAACAGGTTGGTCAGCATTGTCCATAGATGAATGAGTCAGCTGGACTAGGTATAAACATGGGCACTGTGGGCACAAGAAGAAAGCCCTTGCCAGGTCCAGTGTGTGAGATGGACCTACTGAAACAGTCATATCACTCAAGTTCTGAAGTTATTGTCTGATGTAAACCCCAGGTGATTAAAAACTGAGTGAAAAATCAGTGAGTAAAGCAATAGAAAGGTATATGATCATTTAGCTCAGTGACCACAATATTTAATGAAAAATTTAGGCCTCTGCAGTATTACTTACATTTCAAAGAGTACAAAAAGTTACTGTAATCTGTAACTACAAAAGGGTGGGACGCATTGTAGCACATGTTACAACTGATGGAAGTAAAGGATGTAAAAATATTTTTCTACTGTTTATGAGCATCATGGGAAGGCCCCTATCAGCTCTTTGAAATCCAAATATATAACTTCCAAGGATTCATAATATTATAATTTAGGATCTTTAGTGGGCCTATGTGGTGTTACCATTAAATTAAAATGATGGCACTATAGAAATTGAATGCATTTAGAGACTGGTGCCAAGTAAAAGTGGTGAAACTATTGTAATTCTGGGTTTAACAGTAATATTAAGGACTATGTCTTCTGGCTCTTAATTATTTAGGTCAAGAGTATGATAACCTAATTGATCTTATAAGATTAAAGTGTAAGAAACTGCAGAAGATATGAATGATTAATTTTTTTGCTCTAACTATATGAAGTGAGGTTTAAAAGTCCAGAAGCTAACCTGGTCTGATTTTCACAAATCCTCTGCTTTTGTTTGAACTGCATTTTCAGTAGATCAACCCTTCAAGTTAACAGAATAAAATAATTTGCTTGCCATTTCCTCCCAATTAGTGCTTCTGAAATCAGTGAGACTAGTCTCTGAATAAGATCTGGTGAATTAAATTCAAGTGGGTGCCATCTAGGTACTGACAACAGAGACACTATCACGATCAGATGCATACAACAGCTATTTGTAGAACTGATTCAGTGAGTGTTGGTAAACTGAATTACTAAAGAATAAGGAAGAATTACCATGGGACAGGAATCAGCCTGTATGCATTAGAGTTTCCTATCTGCATGTTCCGGCTTAGGTGGATTGCAGTAAAGTGCATTTCAAATATTAAATATTTTAAGCAAAGTTTTATACTCATATATCCATAAATCTCAAAGTCTGAATAAAATTTTGCATATATAATTGTGTCTGCATGGAAATGTCTGATTGTTCTGTTTTTCAGTATTTTAACATGCCATTTTAATCACTAAGCTTTTTTAAAAGCAAAACAAAAATTAAGTTTGCACACTTTTATTTCAGCTGGATTTTTCCAGGTGACTCATTCCATTTTGAAGCTATGCAATAAAGAGCCTAGGGTGTATATGGACAACCTCACCTCCCGCTGTCTGCTTCCTTGTACACAAAAGAAGACACGATGCAGTAAGGATAGCATGTCCTCTTCAAAAGTTATAAAGCCCATCATAGAATGGAGTATACACATTTGTTTAAAAATATGCCATAAATGGAAGCAGTTATATAATTTTTTAGCTTTTTTTTTTTTCCCCCCTTTATCATAAAATAATGTTTTGCTGATGACAAGCTGAAATGCTCTTCTTAATTTTAGACTCAATCCCTTACTTGTCTGGCTTAAAATCTGACTGATCTTACTATGATTTACACCTCAGAAAAATTAATATTAGAAGACTCCCAGTGCAACCTGCAAACCAGCGCAAATAGTGACCCTCGGTAATGGGATATTTCTTGAATATATGTGTACATATATCTCATACTCTGTACTTAAAAGTGCAAAAGTAACACTACATTTTTGTGAAAAGAATATCTATGAGTCAGATCTTTGAAAATTGATTAAGTCAGCAGAACAATGCTTTTTCTATACCTATTATTTCTGCATATGTCCATAAGGTAAATAATAGCCATGATCTCCAGTAAATGTGGTGAGGAATTAAAGAAATAGATACATTCTTAATTGAAACTTTGCTAACCTATTTAAAAATAATACTTATTTTCAGTATGATGAAACACTAACATTACTATCTTAATATTTCCCTTATATTCCCCTTTATACAATAACCATAGAGCTGTTATGGTTATTTACCCTTCACAAAGCTAGAAATAACTAAACATTAGCTACACTTTTAAAAAACATCATTATATGTGAAGTTTCCTAATATTAAAAAAAATAGACATTGCCACCGTATTTTGTGACAAAAACATAAAACATCTTTAAAGGTCAGCATAGCTTTTGCATGAAATATGTCTGCAGAGAAAAAACAAAAATTGCTTGAGAAGGGAGAATGAGACTTTCGGAATAGTTAACTACAGAACAGCTGGCACAGATTAGCCTATGTCCTCATACAATCAAAATGTTTCTATTAGAGAACTTGAGATAACCAGCTTGAGAGTGTTTAAGTATACTCCAGTATTTTTTTTTTTTCCAAATTTAATCAAGCATTATCTCATGAGGTATGACTGCATTATCCCAGTGGAATTAAAGAATTACAAACCCTACACTGTTATATATATATATTTAATATCAGGTTATTCAGCTTGATATTTATCTGTGGTATATGCCAGCTTTTACTGACTTAACACACCATGACAAAATCAGCTCAGGGGAAGAAGGAAACGCATAAAAACTCTAGCTACTGGTTCACTAGTGAGGCCAAAACTATGGTCTCAGAAACACAGCAGAAGTACATGTCTGCAGAAAGGACCTGACTAAGGCCACAGCCAGTGCTGAGACCAGCTGTGCTGAATTTCTAGTCACAACCAGCTGGCCTCCCCAGGGAAGAACTGCACTGTGGGCTTCAAGTGCATTCAAAGCATCTGACGGCGAGTGGTGCTGGACTGGTGATTGCTCAATTTGAAGAATAGGACATTTATAATCTAAAAGTATTTCTTCCTGTACAGAACTTAATGTTGAAATGAATGTCACTATCATCAAACACATCCTTCTGCATAGGGGAGTAAGAAACAAGCATAATTGTTATAGAATTTCTAATAAAATATAAACTGCAATTCCATCATTGCTTTAGCTAAATCCTGCTTCCTCTGACTCATAGCAATGTGAGACATAAGAGACAATATGGCTGTTTCACTAAGTCAGTGAGTTTATTAACAGGAACAAAATACCATTTGGCTCTTCTTTGTTTAAAATATGAGATAAATAGATATTATATTATATCTGAGATATATATCTCATATATATGAGATATATAGATATTAGATAAATAGATAAATAGATATTATCTCATATCTATTATAAATAGATATGAGATAAAATAGATTTTATTATCAGGCTTAGGCAACTTGATGGCTGTTGGTAAAATCTGAGGCCCTATGAAATAACCCAGGTTTTGCTAGCAACAAAATTAGGATTTCACCAAGCTGATTTTCATCCTTCTGCTATGTTTGTCATCCAGCGCAAATAGGAGAAGACTTTTCATTCTATGACTTTATTTTTCTCACATCCAGGGCACAGTTGCTCTGCAGATGTTTATGCTGAAGAAGATATATTTATCTCTAAATGAGCAATTAAGCTGAATTGTTATATTGATACAACCTCAAAAGAGGCAGAGTATTTATGTTATTTCTGAAAAGAAGAGAGACAAATAACTAAAATGAACTTCTCATATAAAGAATGACAGAAAATGGCGTTGGAAAATGCAGTTTCTTCGAGTTACTGTATGAAGACCTCAGAGAGACAAAAAGCACATGCAGTAAGGGCACACCTATAATATATTTTTAATGGAACTGCTTAATTTAACCTAAATATGATTTTAAAGCACAGGCACTGTAAAAACAGGAGACCTGTCCTCACTGGGAACAAGCCATGAGGTTTCATACAGAATAGAAGGAAGTGCAACAAGCAGGAGTTACATTGCAGCTCTGAAAGATCTTAAGGCTTCTGGGGAATTTTCACCTATGTATCTCAAGTAATTGCAAATTTCTTATTACAACATTTCTGTGCATCTTTAATACAGCTAAACTCACATTACACATGACAAGGGATAATGTTAACTCTGTTTTAAAGATGTGAAAATGACAGGCAAGGTAAGTATTTTCCCAAGGCTAAAGAACTTGACCTAAGTAACAATGCTGAGTACCCCTCTATTTTGAACCCTGTTTCTCTGACCTACCCATGGAGTGGTAACATTTGGAACTGTATTTAATGCTGTGGTCAGTGCGGTAATGACTGTGTTGGCTATGATTTTGACTGTTGGGGATGTTTTGTTAATGCTTTTCAAGTTTCAGGCTCAGTTCTGACAGTGTAATCAAATTGGAAAAAAAAAAATAAAATCAGAAGGGTTTTTTTGTATTTATCGAATGCATGAATTGTCTTGCTACATTTATCAAGAGAGGTTTTTTTTAAAATTGTTTTCCCCTGCTCCCTTTATCTCTAGGGATTTCCAAAGCAACTCTGTTTAGCTTTATGTTTATCAGATTTTTTTTTTCTCCTTTTCCTCTCTGAGACAGGAAGCTGAGGGTTTTGACCTCATCTGCATCTTTCCCAGTGTCAGGAGGTGGTCTGTTCAAAAAGATTCCAGGACACTGATCTCTTTCTGATTTATCAGATAGCTAGGTCAATAAATAGGTCTCTACTGTTTTTTCCACAGCTGTAAAATAACTAGCGGAGTCCTCTGAGAGCTAATTATCAAATCTTTTGAGTTCTTCTTTCAAGGAACAAGCGTTATCTTTCTGGTTAGTAAATTCCATTGCAGTGTGCTTTAGAAAAGACTGCTTAATTGAAGGAACTCTGGCTTACATGAGGCAGTTCATTTAAATAAAGTGCTAAGATCATTCTTAATAAATTTTTCTGCGTCCCTCTATCAGTGTATATTGTTGTAGTCACAAAACCATCTTACTGTTTATAAACAGATTGTAGTGCAATTGTCGTACCAAATGAATCCAGCAAGAGACAAAGAATAGGATTCTTCTGTATGACTTATGTTGATGTGAATTGCCAAGGTACAGTAGTAGACAATAAATGGGCTCTATTCCAGATTTATAATTTTTCTCCATATCTTCCTCACCAATACACCTAGTTTTTTGTGCTGCTGTGGCAAGTAGCCGTATTCTATCCCGGGTGAGGTGGTTCATTTGACATTAGATACAACCTATCTGAAATATCTCCATCACTACCTAGAAAGTATATTTTCTGACTCTTTGTGAAAGGAAATGTGGAAGACTATATCAATTGCCAAGACAACTCTCTTTAAATATCTTGCAAAAGTTGAAGTAACCAAAGCACTCCTAAAAATCATATTATAGAATCACAGAATGGTTTGGGTTGGAAGGGACCTTAAGGATCATCTAGTTCCAACTCCCGTGCTATGGGGAGGGACACCTTCCACTAGAACAGGCTGCTCAAAGCCACTTCCAACCTGACCTTGAACATCTTCATGGATGGGGAGTCCACAGCCTCTCTGGGCAAACTATTCCAGTACCTCATCCCTCTTATATTAAAGAATTTCTTCCTGATGCCCAATCTAAACCTACACTCTTTCAATTTAAATCCACTGTCCTTGTACTATCACTACATGATCTTGTAAAATACCTCCATCCATCTTCCCTGTACATCCTCTTCCAGTACTGGAAGGGTGCTGCAGGGTCTCCATGGTGCCTTCTCTTCTCCAGACTGAACAACCCCAGCTCTCTCAGCCTGTCTTCACAGATGATGTTTCAGCCCTCTGAGAATTTTCTTGGCTTCCTCTAGACATGCTCCAGTGGGTCCATATCCTTCTTATGCTGGGGAGTACTGATGTTGCATCCACAACTGGATGCAGTACTCCAGGGAGTGGAGTGGAGTAGAGGAAGAGAATTTCCTCCCTTTACCTGCTGGTCACACTTCTTTTGATGCAGCCCTGGACACAGTTGGCTTTCTGGCCTGCAAGTAAGTGCTCATTGCTGGCTCATGTTGAGCTTCTTATCCACCAGCAGTCCTAAGTCCTTCTCCTCAGGGCTGGTCTCTGCCCAGTCTGTATTTGTGCTTTGTGATTGCCCTGACCCAGATTCAGGACCTAAGTTTCTGGCTACAAAAGGCCAATCAATAGATTGAAGCTTGCAAAAAAATCTCCAGAACACATCCAAACTATCTTTCTACTGTCTTTCTGACAGTTTCAGTACATTATATTATTTCAACTAAGATATTCTTTTATAAGTCACATATTTAATATTATTCTACTGACTATTGCTTAACAATAAAATAATTATTTGGTCTGAATGCCATGTTCGCAAAGCCTATTTATTGAATATTGGAATTCAAGGAACTGCCAGCTCTGCCTTTGAGTGAGTATATGTAATTCCTCTGGTTTCATTTGTTCATGCTTACACTGATACTGTTATCAGTAACTCTTCTCCCAGACTGCTAAGTTTTGGTTATAGTCCCTAAACAACAAACCAAAAAATTCAGGGTGTTTACTGGAGATTGTGTGAAAAATACTATATAATGTTTTTAAGAAAAAGTTACTACAAATATTATTTCTTGCAATTTTTATAGCGCCTTTTAAAACGCAAATAATACACAAATGGAGATAATTTATGCAGGACTGAAAAAAACTACAACAAATGAGTCCTTATCTTATTTCCCTACAGAACACGTGAAGTGATAGAATCCCAAAACAACTGTTCCACACACTGCCAAAAATGACCAAAAAACCCACTGTCACATAATACATGTGCATATGACATGGGGACTCACAGAGAAAGGCAAAATTTTATGCTTTGGTCATGGCAGGAAAGACAAATCTTACTATTTGTTATGGAGTAATGGGAATCACTCAAGCAGAGAATGAACAACAATGTTATCAAGTAGATTCCATGGATTCCTCTTGACACAGAGCCTCCTTACGCATTACTGAGTTAAGTCACACTCCACATTTTCTCTGCCTGCTGAAACTTTGGCCTGGGTGTAAATCCCAGTTGGTGTTAAATAAGAAAGAGCAATTCAAATTAGACAAATGGCCTGAATTCAAAATACCCACTATAAACTACACTACACCATTACAGAGTCCTACGCACAACAGTTTTTCCTGTCTGTACAGAATTAAATTTCAAATTGAATCCAAGAGCTGTATACCAATGAATGAAATGTTAGGCTTCACCACAATAAACAAATATAGATTCTTAAAATACATTGTATACAAACATTTCCCTTGTCTTTTTGATTAGCGCAGCCCCACACAACCCACTCCCAACTGCCTTGGGATGACCACAGAATACAACCTCTAGCTACTAAACTTCTCTTTTGTCTTGAAGAATCAGGGACAGTACCAGGGGAAAACCATCCCTATTTTCAGCTCTCAAAACTAGGTCTTTAATAATCCCACAAACTATTTTTATATTTAATATAAAAACATATTCCAGGAGGGAAGAAATCAGTTCAAGCTGTTTTTGTCTGCTTGTTCACTTTCTATTCCCCCTCTACAGACAAACTTTACCTTTGATGCTCACAACTCTGTCCTTACCAAAGACTGAAGTTAATACCAGTGGCAATGGTGGGGGATATTATTTTCTTTACTATTGGGTCCTACTACCAAGGGCCTAGAGAAAAACCAAAGAGTTCCTTTCTTCTATAGGCAGTAAGAGCAAAATAAAGGCAATTGTGTCAGAGACAAAAAACCCCCAACAAAAACAACAAACGAAAACCCTAAAAAAACCCTACAAAACCAAAACAACCCAAAACTCTAGTACAAAAGACTGTCTTCTTACTACTTCTATTTCAAACACATATTAAAATCATTTTAGTGCTTATACAGTGTAATATCTATTTCTTCACTCCTCACTGAGTTTGATTATGTTTACATTAGATTCCCTGTCTAGATTGCCAGTGGTACATGGTTTTGCTTTCAAAAAAGTTTTGTATTGAAGTGGAAAAGGACATTGTCTTGCAAAATGCTGGGAAATGCACATCAGGAGGATGCATTCATGGAGAGCTGAACAGCTGCCCAACAGAATGAACACATTACCACAAGACTACTGGGAATTAGTAAGAGAACTAGAAAGCACAAGCACAGGAGGAAAATACTCTTTACTAGTTTTACATTGCATCTGATATATTTCAAACTGATAAAGCAAAACCTATAAAAATCTCAAGAAACTGTCTAGTTTGTTTAGAAATCTATATTCTTCTAGCAGGGAATATTTATCAAATTCACCTAAAAGGAAACTGTGATGTATTAATGTGTTTTTAAAATCTGTTTTCAGAAGATTTTTTGTAGTCATTGTTCTCAAAGTTGTAATAATTATGTATCTTGCAACCAGTTCATTTGAGGTGGGGGACAGAGTTGGACATTTTCACATTGCAACTGATGGGAATGTAAAATCCTATGACTATGTCTTTGAGTTAATACTTCTTCCACTGTGCAGATATGAATCTGCTACCCTCGAGGCACATTTTTTTCTCCTAATATCTGAAAAATTTTCCCAGACTATTGATAATTTCAAATAACATTTGTTCTTTGTGAATCAACGCATTAGATCTATCAAGTCTGCCCTGCAGCTATCAAATCAGAGAGTGCACACAGTCTCATCATCTGATATCATTCACCTCTCATGCTTTATATCATGTCACTCAGAAAAGTCCCTTCAAAAGAATGCTCCTGGCCCAAATGAAGACGTGACAATGCATATGTACCTTAACCCACACTGTTTCCCTGGGAACTGCAACTCACATTTTAAAGTTCAGGTTGTTGAATAACATTCAGTTGAATGCTAATAATATAAATGGTAATTTCCTCATTTTGGGGTTGTAGGTGATTTAGCAGAAGCAAGAAAGGCTATAGAATGGCTTAAAACTTAGACCCGTTCATTTTCACAATTATATGATTTTGCTGAAACAACAGTATCTTACGTTACCACATGCAGTCAAATAGAAAAGTCATACAGATATCCAAAATAGATACAGTAAGTTTAAAATACAGATTTGAATTGCTAGATTAAAGGATTCAGTAAAACTTTCAGTTAAAAAAAAAAATCACACGCTGTACAATTAGGCTAGTTCAGAGACTCAGAATTATGAAAGCCAAAGTGTCTTTGATAGGCCTGTTTAGGATTAAGCACCTTCAGTCAAACACCCTGAATAGAGTGGCAGGTAAAAATAGATAAGGCAGAAAAGCCCTTCAATTATAATAAGAATGATAGATAGGGGTTTTTAATATTTTCAGCGTATCAGACCGCTGAACTGATAAGAAACTTTGACGACTGCCTTGAACAGCAAGCTTGCTAATCACACAAATATTATTTTGGTAGATGGGATCAAAAAACCCATAAGCATCAACAAAGAATCAGCCCCCATAGTTCTTGAGGATTCTTGATGTGTATTAAAAACAAAATAAAATATATCCACCAAACAAATGAGAGAAAGAAATCAATGCAGAAGCAACAAACAAAAGTTAAGCTTGTGTACTCTGACATCTGTTCCTGAACTTTTTTCTCTTTGTGTCTCCCAGGAATTGTTTGCTTTGGTTTCTGGCCTGTGTATTCATATGAATACTCAGACATGATATTCAGACTTACAGACAGGTTGCTTCATATTTTTAAGGCTAGAGTTATTTCAAGAACCAGTGGGGATATTGTTGATGGTGGCATCTTTTTTTTTTTTCCTACCTTTTTTTCCCCTCCCCCTGAAGTTGCAGAATTGTGAAATTTAGGAAGTACATCTGTACTCAGAGTAAATAAATTTCTTAAGTGACTACTTTTTCTTAAAGTCAGTACTGTAATATTAACTAAAAATAGAACTATAATTTAAAAACCTAATAAATTTTCAGCTATTATGTCTGTGAGTTCCTGCTTACCCTCCTGCAAGTGACCTGCTTTAGCAGCTGTGAGGTGATGTTATTATAGGTCATAATCAGAACTCAAAGTTTGACAGATGGTCTATTAACTGAGCTACCTCTTTTTGGAGAGCGCAAAAATTTTGCAAGTTTTTACAACACTGCCTTAAAACGGAGGTTGGTGGAAACCATTTGGATGGAAAATCTGTTGCTATTTCAGTTGTGTATCTGGTAAGATGGAAAATTTTTCAAGTCTACACAGATGGTAAATAAATTTCTGCTACATGAGGCAGTTCCTGGAATAAAGAAATTTTCTCAAATAACAAGTGCCAATATTTTTTCAGCAAGACTTATTTTTAACTTTCCCAAGGACTTGTTGAGAGAGCTGGAGAAGTGTCCTTTCACCTTCAGAATCCTGGTCTAAATCCAGAAATAGCTTCTAATGTTGTTCTCAGCATAGATGAGTTTTCTTTACACTCAAAAGGACATTTCAAAACAAAGATCAAAGCTCCACAATTATATGTTGCTGCTGGTAAACATTCCCTCTGAACAGAATGGCTGAAAAGTAAGAAGTTTCTATTTAAACCATAAGACAATCATCAGTGACTAACAGTGCTGACATTTAAACTGTCATTATTGTGCTTCATGAGGCAATGCTGTTGACGCAGAAGAGTTTGTCCTCCATGAACTAAGTGTAATGGAAAGGACTGAGAGAGAAAAAGAGAGGGACCAGAATCAGGGACAAAGTTACTGCAGACTACGCACCAAGGAAGCTGTGAAAAAACTCAGAAAAAAAAGCTGTGAATAGTCAGGCTTGGGTACACATTTTAAGCAACAGAATGAATGCTGGACAAGAGGTCTAGGAACCACAACTACAGAACTGGCATTTGAGGGTGTTTGGGATGACTCTTCCCTCATACCAAAGTGGAGCGAAGTCATGGAAGCCACTCATCCATTTCGCCAGCAACTTCATATTTCCTTCCTAACTTCTGCATAGAGCTCTGCTTCGCTGCAGCCTTGAAATCAAACCCTGGGAAATTATGATACTTGCAAGGAATAAAATAGACATTTTTTTCATGTCACTGAGTAATCTTTACTCAATATGAACATAAGAAAATGGCTAAAATTCTCAATATTTCACTCAGCTTTGTACACAAAGTGGGGCAAAAAACCCAAACAAGAAAGACTTTGTGAAAAAGCAAGAGTAGAGGGAAGAATCAGTGTTCTTAACATCCTGACTAGAAGACTCCAGATGAAAAAGGATTTTTTTGTGTCTGACAGAGACTATGGATAACCTAGAGGAAAAAAAAAAAATATACATTCTAATCTAAGGCTACTATTACCATTCCAAAGAGAGCAAAATTCAGGAATATTTGTATTTCTTTTGATTCTGATTAAAGCTGGTTTCCCCATTGTCACAACTATTCACGGGCTACAGTCTGCAAAAGCAGCATCCATTGATTTAAAACTTGCAAAAGAAGCTACATTAAAAATTAAAACACAGCATTTCTAAAAGCTTAATAAAATGTTTATGAAATGTGACAATTTATGAGTCCTGCAGTAGATTTATGCACAAGAATATTAATTAAGGTAGTAATAGAGAAGATCTCCCCAAATTATCTTTGATACTAGTGATATTGAAAAAGACCTGGGAACAGAGTGGTCGACTGGGAGTAATTTTCATGAGCTAAGAAAGTTTTGCATAATCAAGAGTTGAATTATCACTTTACATAGAAATCAAGTGTTTCTCACATCTTTACTTTCTAGTCTTATCCCACCACTAAGACAATGGAAAAAAGACAGGTCTTGAGAGACTCTCTCTCCTCTTATTTACTCTCTGGCAATTTGCTTTCTATAGAAAGCCTAAATAGTAATGTTCATTTACCACTTGATCATCTTGTCATCATCTACCAAGCAGTGGAGTATTTGTAAAGAGGTGGGTTTAACATGCTGGAACAAATTCAGTAGCTGTATTGAATGAAGCGTAATATGCACACAGAATCACTACTAAATCTGTGTGAGATAAATACAATTTGGCATTTATCAGAAGAAAAGTGTTTTTCAGGGAATATGCATGTAGGAAAGTAGTTTGATTTAGTTTACCAAGGTTTGGCTATGCTTTTTCATTTTCAGTGTAATAAAGTGTAATTTTAAAATATTTTTAAGATAAAATTACATGCAACGCAGGCCATGAGCTTTAGCACTGAATTTTTATTTTTTTTTGCTGATTTTTCTCATGCTTTCATATCAAACAGCCATGAATCACAGATCAATGATTAATAATGCTTTTTTCTTTAAGAACGTTGAGGATACCATCCAAGAGATTAAAACACATAGTGCAAGAATATAATCAGCTCCTTAAAGATATTTTTTGTTGGGTAGATAACACATTACCAAAATATTCAGGATATTCAAATAGAAACCTTTGTTTAATTGGATGTGCTGTGTGAAGAAAAGGTTTAGGAAGGAGGCACCTTACAGAAAAGGATAAATAGACTGCTATTTAACATAAATACATATTCTGTTTGCTATTCTAAGTCTTATGTAAGATGAGAGTGCAAAGACAGGATGAAACTTAAGACATGAAAGTTATTGCTGTAATATTGAAGGACATCTTCATGTTACAGTGAGCCAATTTCTCGTGAGCATTGTGTGCATAAACCAAATTCTTAATGTTCCATTGTTGTAAAAGCTTTAGACATCAGCTGTAACAGAGTTATGAAAAGCAGTGAGGATCTGGTATGCATTTGCCATACATTTACCTCAGAGCACACACATGCTCACGGTGTATTGCTGCCTAGATTTTTTTTTTTTCAAAGGAGGAAGAATATCCCTCTAAATTTGAATTCATAACCATTTTTGGCCATATCCTCTGGAGCTTGGAATAGCTTTTGGCAGCAGAAGCAGTATTGTTTCATTTTATAAAGCCATATACAATTCACTGTGTGTATTTTCTGTGGCATAAAACTCCTTGCCTTTACAAACCTCTTATGTCACCTTTGAGAGAGAGCAGTAAAAGGAGATAAGCACGAGCAACACATTTTAGGTGTTTCAATCGTATGTACCATTATGATGGAAAGGAAAAAAAAAAAACACCAAACACCAAAAAACTCAACCAAAAGAAAACACCAAGAAAAAAATCCTACAATAAACTTTGCAGATGGCTCCCACCTTGCTGCAGTTAGCTCACAAGAGTGGTTCTCTCTGTTTGCCTTTACCTATCACATGGGAATGACTCGGATACTTGTGGATTAACCCACCACCAAACTTCTATGGTCAAGTACTCCTTGACAGCAGTGGCAAAGATTGATGTAAAGCCTCAGCTCCCAGAGCTGGCCAGGGTATGCTGTTCTTCCCTGTCTCCTTCTTTGACATGGCAACACTAAAAAACTTTACTTTTAGCACAAGTTATGTCTGTAGTAGACAGTTGTGCTTAAAAAAGCTGTTCTGACATAGCTATGGCATCAAAGGCTCTTTAATGCTCTAATACTGTCTTTTCTGATTACTGCTGTAAGTACGGTTTTTGGATGGAAGCTCAGTGTGCCTCTTGGATCTCTCTGTTGTCACTTGAAGGTTAATTCAAAGTGAACATTATGCTTGTGAATGTGCCAGAGGAACAGCTCTAGGAAGCAAATTCCTTTTTTAAAAAAAAAAAAATAAATATTTAACCAACAGAAAAGTGTGCTGTGGACAGTGATGTCATGTAATCCAGGGTGTTTTGTCCAAGTGTCTTAACTCCACTTCCCATTTGTTAAAGGTTTTGCATACTACTCATTCCTTCCAAAACCGCTTCCCTCAAAAGCTTGGTGTTAATTAAAAATCTGGTGTCATTTTAGCAAGTGATCATTGGCCCATTTAACATGACCTACCACTGACAATTTATAGAGCGCAGACAGTAGATAGTAGGCCAGTAAGGAGTTTTTAAAAATTCATTTTAAAAACAAAACAAAAAAACGTTTTAGAAGTCGTCTTCCAATCAGTATTGCAGAACTGACAAAATTAGAAATCTGAGTACACACTACATGGAATTAAAGCTCTCTAGATTGGTCCCTAGAAGCAGGAAGATGATTCTGGTGAAGCAGTAGTGTGTGACTACAAACTGCTTATAAATACAAATACTTTCATGACCATTTTAGGTAGTTCAGCTCCAAGCATAATTTGATGTGCAACAGTCTCTTGGTTTGCAGTCTAGACAACACTGTCAGCCTCGAAAATTTATTGCTGAACACTGTCACAAAAATGTGCCAAAGTAAAATTTGCATAAAGGTTATACTGTAATGGCTTGGCAATCATCCCATCCTGTTCTGAATTTGTTTTAAATACTTTTCACATTGTTTGAAATACATCATACTTCAGTCCAAACATAAAGGAAGTCTGTGGGAAAGCATTCTTTAGCTTCCCAGATGGAGATAATATTTATGATGCGTATTTTTCTGAAAGTAATAGAGAAAACTCATGGTCATGTAACCACAATAATAGGAGTGCTTTATGACCACCACTTTCTACTAATTACCATAGGAAATATGCATAATTTAAAAAAATGTATATCCAACTGCATCAGTACATTTATATTTTTGAAACACATTTTCATTATTAAATGGTAAATTTAGAAAGCAGGTTTTCAGTGCAGAAAAGAGAAACAAATATTGATGACAGCCAAGAAGGTTTCATTTTTTTTTTTCAAAGAAATCGTACTATTTGTTTTGCTTCACTTGCATCTCTTGCCAGTTTCTTCCCAATGCCTTCAAAACTGTGACTGTTTAATAGCAATGTGCAAATGCAGCAAATTCCTTGCGGTGAAGCAACTATGGATTTCAGTAATAATTGCCCACTGTACTAATACTACAGACTGTAGCTCTGAGTTGTGGGTAGGAGTTAACCTTTCAAAAAGCTGTTGTGGCTTAAGAGCTCTCACAAATTTTTGATGGTGCTCATATTCACATAACTAATTTAAATAAACAGATCCATGCTCGTCTCTAAAATTTTTAGAAAGTTTGAGAATCTTTAAAAAAATCTATAAAAAGTTTGAAAATTATACAAGGTACATAAATGGAACAAAAACAAATCCAAATTTCATACTTGATAATACATTATTTATCTCTGTATATAAAAATGAAGCTACTCTGGCATAAGTGCAGGTCTGAATTTTACAGGAAATACAGTTAGAGAACCATACAATTTGAAGTAATTTTACTATGATAATACCTCTATAGTAACTAGCTTCTGTTGTCTCTAAAGTTACAAATTATTATAACACCCAAGTTCAGCAAGGCACTTAAGCATACTCTAAGAACATGGCAGTTCCACTGACATCCATTAATTCTTTTTCAATGTCTAGATCTAAGCAGCTGGGAGTTGGTCTTCCATGACCAAAATGAAGCACAGGAACCTTGGTCTTCTAACAACCATCCAAATAAAATTCATGACTCCCACATTTTCAGAATTTCTAACGATCATTATGATTTTACAGGACAGACTTCTTCCCTGGTTTTTGGATTCCTCCACTAAAATATTTGCATGATGACTATCTATCAAAATACTCAATAGGAAAACAAAATGTGAGAAATGACTGCGAATATTTATCATTTTGTAAAGGAATAATTAAAGATAATTGACTCAGAAAATCACCAACTTTTAAAGTTGTCATCTCCCTCTGACACACGTTTACAGGCTCAGTCTCAGAAAAAGGTAAATTTAATTCCATTTCAAAATCAAAATACAATGAAACACATATTTTTAATTTAATGTTTTAATTAAGGTTTCCTGCACAGTCTTATTGTTTTTTATGGCTCTTATCTTTTATGTTTCTTTTCCTATGTTGATCTGTCCGAGTTATTGTTGCTGTGCAACCCTAACAAGCCGACATCCTACTATTTATGTAGCAATAGCTCAGGCTGGATCCCTATGAAACCAGTTTCTATAAAATAGAAATAACAAAACCACCGTAAGAATCTTTAAAACTAAATTTAAAAAATGTAAAAAAATGATGAACCATTAGGTTATCACCATTCAAAAAAGAAAGAATTGAGGTAAAAGGAGACTTCCTTTTAAGACTTCGGAAAGACATAATGGTGGTAGGGCTGGAAACTGGTATAGAAACAGCAATAAAATAAGAAAAATACCTACAATGTTTCATATTATTGTTGACAACAAGATCATAATACCTTTAAATGCTCTATTGAAAAGGATCATACAATGAGAATAGAAGAGATGGCACACAAAGAGTTGCAAAGAAACAATTTCAGTAAAATAGGTCCCCCTTATGGGTTTCTTTGTAGCTTTCCTCCCACATACCTTAGTATGAGCCAGCAAGCAAAGTTCTGTAAGTTTCCCATGAAATTAATTTATGGTTATACAAACAGAAGCTCCTGGAAGAGCCTAACTTTCTAACTTGCCCCAAAAATCATAGTCTTAATGTTGTGAAACAAAATGTAATTCTGATTGTAATGAAAGAGACTCAGTCTTCCATCTCATGAACATGTGTAATACTCAAGAAACAAATACGGATGGAAAAGTCTGAATTCAAGTAAGTAATTTTTTTTTCTTTCTCACATTAGGATAATTATCATTGTTGAAATAAAGAAACAAAATTTATTGCAACAGTACAGGAAATGTAAAACCAAGTTTCAAAAATTCACAGCTTTCCTGTGGGGAAAAGGCAGTGTTCCAAAGACATGTGTCATTCCAGGTAACCTTCTACCCAGGTTTCTTTTGATATTTACTGCTAGTCTTCTGTTAATCTTACTCTTAATTTTCATCTTATTGACACTGGCAGCTGCTGTTATGCTGACATTAGCTGTGTCTTTAAGCATCCTTTGCAAATTACACCGTATTTGATCTAGAAATCTGGATTAAAGTGGTAGCAATAATAATGAGCATTAGGAATAGCCCTTATATTCTTTGCCTTTGCAGGAATGACTTTAAGATTACATCATCTATTTGAAACTGGAAAGCTACTAAGCAGACTGCCTTGAGGAACTACACTGTCCTACAGGAAAGGGATGAACAGTCACAGTTGTTTCTGTAGCTGTTTTCTTCCCATTTATAGTGAATGATTTCTAGGAATAACTAAGAGGAGGAGATGGTGGAAGAACAATGCAATATATGGAACAAGCCAAAATTTGTTTTGTAAGTGGAATTTGTTAATGTTCCACTTTTTTTAAAACTTCATGTATTTTTATTCAAGCTATTTAGAGCCACACTCTACAATGTGGATTTTCTACTCCTTTACTGATTTGTCATTTAAAAGAGCTGTCTGAGCCTTGTTTTAAAAATTACTTTTACAAAACACTGATTATCACTGGCTGCAACAGCACAGCTGCAATTGTGTTTGGGAAGTGAGTGGGGAGAACTTACTGGGAAACTAGATCCCTCAAGCCACCTTTTTATGCTGGTGCTGAATAAAGTAGTTCCTTTTTTGTGTTGAAAAAAACCCAAAATTAATTTGTTAGAGTTCTGCTGCATTTGTGAACCTTCTCAATATGACCCAGCAGAGATTTTTCTGTCTTTGCCTAAGCTTGATGAGAGGAGCAGCTTGAAGAAAACATAACATGCAGCACATGCAAAAATTTGACAGATTCTGTATGAGATAATGGCCATTTTCTCCCATTTACAGATCAGTGCATAATAAAAAAATAGTCTCCTTTTGTTGGTATTCTTTAAATAGTTGGTGTTCTTCTAGTTTTGTATAATACTGTTTGCTTAAAGCTCTGTTGCTTTTTACATATGAACATACATGTGAGCTGTTTTGATACCCCAAGCACTACAGTTTTCTCTTTAAGTTCCAAAGATGATTCCATGCACAATTCTGTGAAGTGACTATTTTAAAATCTAATTTTATTTAACCCAGGAAATTGTGCAGAAGGGTCTAGCTGCTTTATCCACATATTAGTTAATCCACTTATGTTTCTGCTACTCTGAATCACTAATAACCATGAACTTCATGTTGTGGATGAACTGAATTGATTATCAAATAGGAAAACCAGGAAAGCTTGATTATTTTGTATCTCTCAATTAGACCTAATATCATTAACTTCTCACAATTAAATTCAGGTCTTTCCTATTTCTGAGCCTAAGGAAGTCTTTCTGAGAAAGTGAAGGAAAAGAGGGTGCTGTGCTTCGAACATTTGAACCCTGGTGACTTGAGGGAGCAAAGAATGCTGCAGCAGCTGTATGTGTTTGCAAAAAGCATCTTCAGTGTCAGTTCATCCATCATGACTAAAGCAATTTACTGCAATGGAGTTAGTGCTGGTCAAAGATGCTAAACTTTAAGCCCTTAAGCCCTCGAACCTGCATCCATCTGCAGAGCAAGCATATCAGATCCACACTGTCTCTCACCTCAGTTTTCTGCTTTGGAGACAGCTGATCTAAAGATAAGAGGGAAGGTCATGCTCTATTGCCACAATTAAAAACAGTTTAAAATATGTTAACGAGGAACAGATTTGCAAAAGAATTTAGTACCAGCAAGCGCAAGAGCAGAAGTCTACTCAAAGGTCCTAAGTTATAACTGTCATGAAAATGGCTGAAGATCAGCACCTTTCTATGATCACCTCAAGTGTGCTACCTCAAGTTTAGGTGCCCAAATACCTTTAGCAATTCATTTCCATGTGCCTTTTCCCATATTCTGACCCTTATGGGCACATGATTATGTGCAACTATAATTGACACTAAGCATTAATCAGACAGTGGTGTGTTTTAGGCCTTAACTGCACTTTTTGAACTGCTGACCTTGAGAGAAAAGGTTTTATATACCATTCCCAATCCCTTAAGTCTTCCTGTCACTGCAAAGCAAATACTTGGCTTTTATGGATGGATTCAGTTTCAAGTCTGCAGTTTTTCTAATGTTTTCTTAAAATTACAAAAGTGGCTTTCTGGGGAAGTTTGTAAACATTGGCACATTTTTCATTGCACACTATTACCACCACAGACAGGCTTTTGTAAAATAGTGCATGGTTAGATATAAGTGAGAAAATCCCTTATGCAGGAATGTTGTTTGTAGAAGTGTCCTGTGAACTTAAAGATAAATAGCGCCACAAACAATAGCAGATCATATCTTTTCCCTTCTGCAATTCATGTTACAGTGGCTGGCAAAGATTTCTTTAAGCAAAGTAGAATGAGGTTTCCTTGGGATATACAGACCCTATCCCCTTTTACATTACACACAATTTTGCAGTTGCTTCAGCCTTGTAATGCTCAAACTTCCTTGACGAAACTCCTCATTTTGCTCCTTTTTATGCTCATCTCCTTTCTTAGTTTGTCTCACTATTAGTCTCAGTGGAATTTTTATAGTCTGTCCTTTGAAATAGTTAATGGCACAAACACAAATCATACATACATTCTCAAAAATTATGCTCATGAATGTGCATTAAAATGATGAGTATGTGATCTCAAAACAAGATCCAAGGAGATACATGGAAACTAGCATCAAATAAAAACTATTAAAAAATATAGCATGCTGCATCTTGCTAATGATATGAAATGTACACATCAATATCAATAAACATACTTAAAAAGAAAATTTGATGCCAAAGTAAAGCAGATGAGAAATGGCTAAAATAGTAAATTAGTTCTCAGCGACAATGTCAATTTGGTTAATTTTCTTTTTTTAAACTTGAACCATTTTCATTGGCATTTCTGGTACCAGTAGTCATACTTTTGTTTCTTATTTGTAACTTTGAGACATTTGAATTGTTACTGCATTAACTGTGATTGTGTGAACTACCAAAAGAAGACTGGCTTTGAGGGCTTCTGAAACCTTAGGCAAGACTTGCTTACATCTTCTCACCATGTTAATCTGGTGTTACTATAACCAAAGGGTCTACACAAGGAAGCAATGGCCACCAGGATGCTGTGTGGGCATAGAGTACTTCAAATATGTGACTCTGTACTTTAGTGAAACAGCTACTGAGGCACTATAGCTGACAGACAAAGCCCACACAATTAAAAGAAACCAGATGTATAAAAAAAACCCAGACAAAGGAAGCTGGATGATGTCAAATAAAAAAAGGCAGAGAGAAGTAAACAATTACAAATTGGTTATTAGCTAGAAAAAGCAGCATAACTGACAAAGCCTGACTCTAAGATGAATTCCATAGTGCCACAATCAGTACATCTCCTTTTATTAAAGCCAATGGGAGTTTTATTTCCAAGGAATATCTCCATAAAATTTTTGTAATGATACCCTTCCTTACTCGGTGAAGACAGTGAAACTCTTGTTTCATTAAAATCATAAAATATTGTTTCAGACTCAGCAAATACTTGTTTTTGCAAGAACATATGCTCATAGGGCGGAGCTAAAGACCAAAGAACTACTGCAAAATATTTCCACTCGCTTTTTTCTCTTTTAAAATCTTATTGCACTTTTTCCTTGTACTTTCTTTTTCAATAAGGCTTCCAAATCCCGCGACACAATCTGTTTTCCTAAGAGGAATCAGATAATGATAGCTGCAGAAAACCAAAGAAGAAAACACGTACTCATTTATCCTTGAACAGCATATATGAAATATAAAAAATTATATATATAAAGTGAATATAAAGTACCATACAAATTCATACCTCAGCCATTTTCAGATCTTAAAAAAAAAGCTCCTAAAATTTAGTTGCTGTATACACATGTTTGTTATGAAACTATTTGACCCTCATAAATTAATGAAACAATCACCATCATCAGAAACTGGGGGAAAATATTTGAAAAAACTCTGCAATCTACAAGCCTCCTACCTTTCTTTTACGCAGTTTCACTTGATTGTTTGAATTTTCGTTTGTGGTCAAATGGTTCCTTGCATGTAAACACTGAATGTCTTCTGCTGAACTGACATTTGAAAGGCATTTGTTCTCAGGGGCCACTTGAGATTCTGTGAAACCACTTCCATCCAGACCATTTTCCACTGCCGGGATGCAAGAGCAAGGAGAAGATTGCATAAGGCCGTTGCTGGGTTGCACTGCTAAACAGAGCTGTCCATCACTACTGGTGTATGATTCAGAAGAAATCCCACCGTCTACCACATTGCACTCAGACTTTCCAAGGCCGTCTTTGAAAGCATCAGATTTCCGGCGCTGTTGTGCAATTACAGCAGTATGAAGCAGCTGCTTCCCAGGCATAATAACTTCTTTCACATTTGGAGAATTGATACAATTTTCCTTCTCTACATCCACTACTTCATTTAAGACTTCATCATTACAAAGCTCCAGGCTTTGGCCAATACTGCCACAAACATCTTCTTCTTTCCTCTCCTCTTTAGGAACTATGTCACAGCCAGGTTCCTCACTTATTTCTCCACTGATTCCAGATGATTCAGCTGCCTTGTTACACTCTGTTATTGGTACCATCTGTGTTAAGGAGCCTGCTCCATTTAAGCTGTGCCCTTCATCTTTGGGCTCGTTTCCTGCAGCAGCAATGTGGTAATTAACACTATCCAGGTTGAGTGCAGAATAGTCATCATCGTCATCAGACACATGGACTAGAGTTTCTGTGCTGGCCTCCAGAAAATGCTCCTCATCCTCATGGTTATCATTTTCATCCACCTCCTTCGAAACATTTCCCAGCTGGTTTTCAGGGAAGCCAGTCACCTCTCCACCATAGCAACACTCTGGAAATGAAGCAGATTTTTCTTTCCGGCCCACGCTCAAAACCTCATCTTTTTCCATACTTGTTTGCAAGTTATCAGCTACAAGTCCGTGATGACATGCTGTATTATACTCCACAGGCTCCAAAGCCAATCCCATCCACTGGGTCACATGCTCTTCCCAGCTTTTCTTTCTGATTGCTAGAGACATGTCATAACAGATCAGCAGCAGATTGCAATGTACCTTCCACAGAGGACCAGAGGAGATGTCATGGCTGCTGTGCACTGCTCCGGAGGAAGAGAAAGTTTCATCATTTTAACATCTGCAAGAAGTAAAAAAAGACACTGTTATTGAATCAGCTCCCAAAAGAAAAAGAAAAAAAAAAAAAAGAAAAAAAAAAAAAAAAAAAAAAGAAGAAACAGTTTAAACAAAAGTGTAAAACAAGATAAGACTGTAGGACCAGAAGGAAAGGAATTTAAAAGATTGTTCTGTTTAAAGTTTTAATATTTTTCATACAAAACTTGATGGCACTCATAATTCAGTATATTTTTTTTTTATTTTTACTTTCCAATATCAAGTAAACAAAAATAGTATAAACAGGCACATGGAGAAGCAAGTAGCCACAGAGCCAAAATTTTACAACAAGCTTAACTGTGTCCCTCATAAGATAATAATTTCTGTGGGTATAAATGACATTATATTTTATAGTTGCTTTGCACATGGAGTAACTATTTCTTCCTCATCCACAGATACCTGTGGAGTGCAGAATACTGGTTGTTTCCCAAAGAGATAAAGAACAATCGAGTGTTTTTCCAAATTTACCAAATGTTTAAACTACTTACCTTCTGAGTATCTTTGGCCCATTTGGTGACTCTTATTTTTATTGTTACGATTCATTCGCTTCAGGCCAAGTTGTAATTACAAGTGTTCCAAGAAAGTTCAAAGTAAACTGCAGTTGTTGTGTAGTGATAAAAAAAATAAATCATAGAATCATAGATAAGCTTGGGTTTGAAGGGACCTTTAAATGTCATGTAGTCCTACCCTCTAAAATACAACACTTGGAAAATTACTTTGAGTTTTTGGTGTATTTCCTCATTCAAATACATGATAAAACCCGAACCCTGCAACACACCTCCCTTGCTGAATATATTCATGATCTTCTAGTGTAAGGCATGGAGAAAGTTGTTATTTAGGACAGGGCTCTCCAGAAGGGTAGATTGTGATATTTGTGATGTAGATGTTTGGCTGTAGCTTTGCTCCTCACCTGGACTGCCTGGCTCTGTCAGAGGCCACTGTCCCTGCTTGGGTTTCTGTGTGAGGAATTTTCACTGGCCGTTGTTTTAGGCATTCTCTATGATGGCACTTGAGATACATAAATCTTGTGTCATTGCATGTGTATACTAGCACAAAAAAATATATATTAGTATATGGATTATAAAATTAACAAGTTCGTTGTCAAAAAGAAAGCAGAATTTCTGGCTCATAAAATGTTAGAAGTTCAAGGAACAGACACTTCTACTTTTCACTCCCTTCACAAGAACTGTCAGCACTTAGCATGGATCTGGTTATTGATTTCAGCAATAAAGAAGATTAAGTAGTGAGTTTGTTCTGGGTCATTTCAGTCCACTAAGGCAAATTCTGATTGTCCACCAGGCCACAAAGCTGTCTTGACAAACCACATGCCTGAAAGTATAAAAGTATTTATCTTGAAAGAAATGCAGAATTATGCCTGGGCAACTGAACCTCCATAAATTATGTCTTGACAAACTGACTTTCAGGATAGACTTGTACACAGTCCTAGATCTTTAACTTTCTTTTAGGCATGGCAAGCTTCATTTCACATTCACATTTTCCACCTCTGTGGAGACTCTGCTTAAAAAGAACATATATTCATAGAGTATATGAAATTCCATGCACAAGTCATTAGCGTGTGGGAGGCTGAGTAAAATGGAAAATAACACACAGAGCCTGGCCAAAAAAATTATCTGCTTTCAGGGGCATATTTTAGGACTAAAAAGTTAATATAATTTTATAATTCTCTCTTCTTTCCTGGCTAAATATGAGATTAACCCCAAATATTAAAATCTAAAGTCAAATTATTGTATAAAATTGCAGCACATTCTTATTCTGATTTCATCTTTATTTCTAAGTGCATGTGGTCCAAAATTACCAGAGTGAGAAATCAATAATGATAATACTTCTAACTTCAGCTGCACCTTTTCCTGATGGGCACTAAAGCTCTTCAATTAATTTTACAGCCACCACTGTTTTGTTTTGATTTTTGAAAAGAGGCATGTTTATTAGAAAGGGCTCAATGATTTCTACAATCCTCCATGAGTAATATTTGGAGTTGCATATGGGTGCAACATATTTGCAGCTTCCCTTTCTTCCTCTACTAGAACACTGCCCTCATCTACTTTTGAGAAAATTAAACATGGTTGCCACAGCTGTATAGGGATATTTCTAACAAGAATCAAAAAAGATGCTAGAAATGTTAAGGGTAAAAATCTAAAAAAAATGCAACTTCCTAATGACATGCATGCATCCACCTACCTAATATTAGGCCACTCTTAATGTGCAGAAGGCAGGCTCCCAGAGACTTAATGGGCATGTATTGATATTGTTGCTAGATGGAGTTGCTAGATGGAGTTACATAAATGGGAGAACAGATCTGTCACTGTTTTTCATTTTTTTGAATGTGGTGAGTTATGTTTCTTGGGGGACGAGAAACATTTTACTTTAGGAACCTTTCTGTTACTTGCATCATCACTCATTTTGGCTGCCTCATAGACTGCAGAAAAATTATTAAACAGAGAAATATAAAACACTTTGCTTGAAGTGCAAGAGAAACAACTAAATGACATGGGCACTTTTATTGTTCTCTAACAAATGAGTGCATGTTAGCACTTAATATGAAAATCTACAGAACATATACCATCTCTTCAGGCAGCTTCACCAGCAGTTCCTGAAATCCTCTCTTTCCCATGGCTCATGAAGGAGCACAGGGTTTGGTGACAGCTTACTTTTCTTCTGCTCCCTCTTCACTCAAAGACTGTGTTAATGCAGGTTAGAAATTATTTTCCTGCTCTAATTGCCACTTTGCAGAAGAAAGTGTTCCTGTCTTGATCACTGCTTTTCTGCTATTGCTGCTCATTTTTTTTTTCTTGACATGCAGCATCTTTTACCCACTGAGAAATGCTCCTCTCAAGTCCATTTGTACATTTGCAAGGAAAGACGCATCCCCCTTTCTCACTTTCTATTCTTGCCATGCCACAGCTAGAAACCTTTATATCTGATTTCTGCAGAATTTTAAGACTATCAGATGAACCATCATCAGTCTGTTGAAATGTTTTGCAGAGTGAAAGGACCTTTTCTTCTGATCAAAACATCTATCAATATGCTACTGTCCACTCAGCTATTGCTGTAATTCAGACTTATATTTTGCTTTACTCTTCAATAGTACTGTTTGGTATTGCTTAGTACTATTACCTTTCTGTAGAATAAAAGTTTGAAATGAAAATACAAAGAATAAAACTGGCAAAATTTCTTGATTCTGGGTTTGGATTGAGGCATATCGGCAACATTGACTCAATAGGTAATTCTCAACCTATAGAAAGTGAAACTGAGCAGTGAATCATCATACTCCACCAGAAACCCATTCAAGAACCCTCTATGATGCTTCACATTGTTTACAAAACTAGATGTTAATTTAGATGTATTTTGTAATAATTTACTGCTTATCTCCTTTCACTGTAAAAATATAGCGTTAAAGAAAAGTAGGGCAAAACTTTAGGTTAGTTTATTTTTGTAAACTTCATGTCTAGTCTCACAGAACTGAGTGACTTTACAACTGATAAAGCACAAAATGATGATGAAATAGGCTCTCTTATAATTAGACTGTCTAAAATTTTCCTTCAATTAGGATTCCTGAGATTTTTTTTTTTCCAGAAAAACTCATATTAAACTGCTTGCAGCAGGCTTTCAGAGAATTGTCTTTTATCTCATGAAATTCCATTCAGATTTGGCTGTGCTACACATTTCTCAGGATAGGTTTTACCTTCTCTTGCTTCCCTCCTCAAAGAAAAATGACACTTTACAAGAAGTGTATCCTTACACAAATCCAGTACTAGGACTGACATCTGCAAAAGCTGCAGCAGGAGGAGCTAAGTCTTGGAGCTAGAGGGAGAATAGAAAGGGAAGGAAGGACATATACTTGAATATCTGGAACTGTGGCTATCGAGACCTGTCAGAGCAGCTTCCCTTCTGGGGCTTAGGACAGGACGCATAAACATCCCAGTTACAAGAATGCGAGAGCAGAAGCAAACCACCAGGGCTCTCTGGTCCTACATCTTGCCCCTCAGTCCTCCAGGACATGGGAGTGGGTCCCTGTTTTTCCCAGAGTGGAAGAAAGAGGTAAGGAGAGAAACATGGGGCCATGCAGCAATAGCAGCCACCACCCAAGCCGAGGCAGTGAACCCCAAGCCATTAGGAGGGAAGGACTATGGCAAAAGCAGTCCTGAGTTAGACTCTGCTGTGCGGGACACTTGGTGGCATCCCTGTAAGGCCAAAGCAAGCAGTGCCATTGACCCAGGCATGGCATCTCTGCTGCCTCCACCAATTCCTGCATTTTGACAATTCATTGCACTACATGCGACCTCCACCTTGCAATAAATAGAAAAGTTTTGGAAGGTAGAAAGTTGCAGAGAACACAGGACAGCTTACAAAGTCTGTGGCAGGAAAGGTTCTGAGAGGGCAAGCTAGGCAGTACAGCCCAACCATCATGCCAGCGCAATTTAATTTTTACTAATGTTTTACATGGGATGCAAATATTTTCTTAAAAAAAAAAAAAAAAAAAGGCGCAAAGCATTAGCTTAGGCACATAAACAAAGATGAAAGACTGTTTCATTACGTTTTTCACATAGCAGAAGTATGTAAGCAATGGAGATCAAGCAGAAATATTTATTTTGTTATCATTATTTTATCTTCATTGGTCTGTGACCCCAGTCAGTAAACTTTGTTTAAGGAAGTCTAAGTGAACAGGGTCTGTTTCCTATAAACTCATCTCACATCTCCTGGTCTGGCTTGCATGCAGTTCTTTCAGCAACTCCATACCAATCTCTGACACAGAATGTTGTTTACAAATAATTTGAGATAAAATATAAGCTTCTAGGTCTTCACTCAGCTATTTATTTTAAAAATTTTCCTGCTTTTAAAATGCAATCCTTCATTTTCTTATTTCCTGGACATAGACCACCTTTTGGATTTCACTGAAATGGAGGCTTACCTTGTCTGCAGTTTCTATATAAGCGACATTTGTACTACAGGATTTAGACCATGCTAAACCCTGCTGTAGTAGAGTAGAAATATAAGGATTGTTTGTTGTGGGGTATTAATCTAGTGAATAACAGATACAATTTTTTCTAATTTCTTTAATATGTAAAATCAAATGCTAAAACCAGTTTGAACTTACAGTTATTTAAAAATATTTATGATTTTGTTCTAAAATAAAGCATAGTACTCTTTAAGACAAGTATGTTTTCAGAATGAAATAATAAAACAATTTAAATATTTTATATGTTTTAATGGTCAGGTTTGCATGTGTATGCATATGATGTATTTATAAATGTGAACACAGATTATTAAATATAGGTGTTGCTGATTTTTGTATAGATAAACACAAACACATCCAAACAGTGTCTTTTCACAGGATACTTGTCCTTTTCTTTGATGAGACCTTACTGTTCGTTTCCAGCCATGGATCAGAGGACAGAAATAGAGACAAATAATACTAAGTCCAACATACAAACATTCCTTCCAGCATGCCCTACCATACAGGATTTTAAAATTGCTGCCCAGCTATAGATCAAACAGGACATAACTGCTAACACCTCCCTGATAAGTTCCTTCCTGAGGAACAAACTCCTACTGAAGCACCTATTAGGAAAGATTCCAAGAAAATAAAGTGATTGGGAACCAAATATTAGAATTGCATACCAACACTCAAATGAAATATTACTGAACTTGTAACTCTGAAAGGTATCCAAATAATCCTTTTTGCACTAAGGAACGAAAGGGAAGACACATGTAGAATGTGCAAATCTGGGGAACTGCAAGAGGAACATTTTTCCAAGCTAATGGCAAAAGCCTTTGGGGTCAGAGATGAGCTTTACTTGAGAGAGAGCCACAGAGCCAGAAGGGATCCTGAGCAGAGACTGGAGTAGGTGTGGGAAGTACTGCCTTTCTAGGATAAGAGAATTTTCCAATCTTCCTCTCTCTGATCATTAAAAGGAAGAAAAAGCAGAGGGATTTCTGGCCCTCAAATCCCCATCTCCCTACTAGGCCTCATAAGTGGTATCTCCACTGAGAGAGAAGGTGGGAGAAATGGGGAATTTCTCTGAACACAGCCTTGGGGTGCTGTGAACAATGACTGGATGCAACAAAAGCTAGTTTAAAATCAAATTTTTAAAAAAAGACCACTTGGTTGTAAACTACATACTTGCAAATCTGATTTCCATACACAGTTAATTGCCTAAAAAAATCTAAGAATGATGAAAATAAAAATTAACAAAACCTAAACAGAAAATCAGAAGTGGGAATATGTGATTGATTTATTTATTCTTATACAAAGAGGGAGATTATTAATTGTTTTGTGAAGGCAGGTATTAAAATCTGTGGTTTTTTAGATTACTCAGAACAAGAAAAAAGAAAAATGATGAAATTTGTTAATTTCACCAAATTGAAATGAAGAACGATGAGACAAAACTGCATATGAAGGTCTTTGTACTAAATAAAATGACATGCAGTGATTAAAAAATACTTGTAATTATAAATGCATATTAAAAGTCTCTATTACATCATCTACCAATCGGGAAAACAAACCTAAAACTAAGTCACTGTGGCTGTCAATCTGCAAGCGAATTTCAAGCTCAGTGAAAATTAAAAAATATGTAGCACAACAGGCAAAAGAGAGGCTAAGTATAGAGTGGCATAATAAAAAAAATATTTTCTAAATTCTTATTATGTAATGAACTGAAAACTACATGTAATGATGGTAATTCCATCTCAGAAAGAGAAATAGGGCAGGAAAACATATAGAAAAAAACCCCAGAAAGGATTAAAAGTATGGTATGGATTCTGTCTGAAGAGCCATGAAATATATTAATGTTTCCTGACTAGGAAAAAGAATTTAGAGCCATATAAAAATCAAGTGCATCATGAAGAAGGAGACCATTTTTTCATTGTGTGTCATACAGCAGGAATTTGCAGAAGTCCAAAGCAGAAATAGAAAGCAGAAACATTAAAACAGAACAAAAATATTTTTTCTAATATATAATAAATATAAATAACACTACAAAAATTTTGTTATTTCTGATATAAGAGATACCACACAAGAAATTAATCAAGCCATATACGTGAAAACATTCTTCTGACTTGATAAGTATTTCCTCTTTCCTTCAGGGATCAGTTTCATTATCCCTTTAGCAAACTATTTTCTTTTCCTCTTTTCAGATTATGTCATATATGTCATATATGCTTATTACAGCTTACTGTCACTGGAAATGCCTAACACACTTAAGGGTGTAAATATCCTTCCTTTGGAAGATATTTAACATGTTACAAAAACTGATACTGCCCAGCAGTGTTATAAGATCTCAATACATTGGACACCTCAAAACGTTGAGTCAAGCCGGCAAGTTATTCATTCAGACACTTCAAAAGTCTTGCTTGTTTTGTGAAAATATTATTGGCTCTCAAAATATGAGCCCAAACTTTGTCAATATGCCTTAATGCATAGCTAGAAAACATAAACCATCATGGAGCTCTTTTATTTTCTCTTTCTCAAAAAGCAGCTTCATTACCAGTGCTCATCATCACACAACAAAGAGCTTTTTCTTGTAACCGACATATGATTAGAGTGGATTTTAGCTTGGTTGTATTTGTATTTGGTTCATTTCCAGTGCTGAGCCTCAGATCAGCCAAGGCTCTTCCTCAAGGATGAGAAAGAGGAAATGACTGGATCCAAACTGATCCACAGTTATCCAGGCTTACTAAAGAGATAGGTGGCTTACAATGAATTTAATTATCAAATCAAAATCAATTAAACACAACACTAAAAATACCCAACTTTATGTTTTTGTCCTTTTTTGAATAGTCAATAAAACAGTGAAATATTATTTTCTCAAGAATTTATAGCACAGTGATACCACTTTACTGTAATTTTGTTAATACTGTTTAATACATTCATACTCAGCATTAAAGTCGTTTTAGCAGTTACGAACATCCATCCCCTTCACCACAGTATCCTTCCAAAGTGACAACAGCCATCAAATTTAAAACTGCCCACTAAAAAGTAAAAAAAGCTTCAGGCCAAAAAATAGTTTTTAGCATAGACTTCTTAAGAAGAAAGTTAGACCCCTCTAGAAATTCAGATCTGCGAGTCTGCTCGTCTTCAAAATTAAGTAGTGTGAAAGTTATAATAGATACTGTCTTGATTCCATAATATAAATTTCTTGTTTGTTCGTAATAAAAGTAATCTCAGGTGTAAAGGCTTAAAGTCTTTTTCCATAGGAGGTTCACGTGGAGAATTCATCACTCTGCCAATCCTCCCCCCAGATCATTTTGGCTCTCTATTCCAGAAAATAGAAAAGATAACACAATTTATAGATTGCTTACATCTCCTTTCACTCCCTGGTTGAACTGAAAGCATCTTGAAGAGACATGAAATTAAAACAGGTCATCCCATGGGACATGGCAACCCAGAAAACTATGGCTATTATTTTTGGTTCTGAATTAGGGAAATTTTTTCAGAAATATTTCCCCCCTTTTCCCAGATAGAAGACATTTCATTTCCTAGCCAACTATAGTAAAAAACTAATCTTTTTGCTACAGGAGGTCTTTTTGAAAACAATATAAATTAACCAGATTGTATTCCTGTTGCCTTTCAGATTTAAGGTTCTAATATGGTGTTTCTATTAAAAAAGAAAAGAAAAGGAAAAAAAAAGAAAAAAAGAAAAAAAAAATATTGTTGGTGCTCATTATAGCCATGAGCTATGAAACCTCTGTAGTATGAGGCACTATGGACAATGACTTTTGGTAACCAGCCTCCTTGTTGAATAGCAGGGGGCCTGTTTGCATTCCTGGTGTAGACATGACTAAAAAATATTTTTGACATTATTTTGCCTATGCTTTGTACATAAAGAGCTGAAAATTATTTTCTCCCATTGAGAAAGACAAATATTTTATCATTGAGAGTCTACAGAGAATGACTACTGAGGTGACTGTGCTTGTTGGTGGGAATGAACAGTTAGCAGAATCATCTGGAATCCCATTTTTTTGCACCTGTAAAAAAGTACTAAAAGCAAACTGAGCAAGTATTTCTGGAATGTAGCTGAAGATGTGAAAAGCAAAAATTATTCAAAATGGCAGCTGTACCACTATTTCTTTGAAACTAGAGAGAGAAATAACATATAATGTACAGTGAGTGCTTTGTAAATACACTGGAAAACATAAATCAATCCAGTTCCTCCAAGGAAAGGAATGTAAAAATTTAATTTATCCTCCACATTGGTGAAATTGGGAGGAAAGAAAGTCTGCATTTGAACCAAACCTTGAAATCAATTACTTTTCATTATATTATTCTTATTCTGGAATTTAAAAAGTCCTTTGTCGGTCAAACAGACTATGTATATCCCCTTTCTCTCTGCCACTCATAGGTGTAACGCAAATATATCTGCTATAGTCAACAGACATTCTCCACAGTATTTTCCAGAGTACCTCAATTCCAAACTCATCCGCTCGTCTCCTGATTTTATAATCATATTCTTCTACTCAGCATCTGTAGCCTGCCTGGAAAGATACGTTCAGCCCTGGAAATTGCTGTTTCTGTGTACATAACTACAGGAAAAATAAAACAGATGACTTGTGAGCTCACATAGAGATTTTGCCTTGATTTTAAAACTAATTCAGATCCATTTCCTTATCCAGCTACCAATTCTCTCACAACACACAAAAACTTAAAAAAAATCTTTATATCCAGTGTGGTATTAAGCTGAGAGTGACTTAAGGTTTGGAAGTTGTCAGTGACATCTGCACATAGGTATTTGATGGTACTAGAGTGTAAAATTGTTTCTGTATATGGAATCCTCTAAGCCCAGGTTTTGCTATGGAGGACATAACTCTATAAGACCGTCCTTCCAGAAAAAAAATTTCTCATTTTAATTGTTATTATTGAAAGATACCAGCTTTCTCTGATAAAATAGCATTAACTGAAGATAAAAAATTCAAGCAAAATGAAAAGGGCTCAATTTAGCTGCAGACAAAAAAATGTGTAATGAATTTAACAGTACAACTTCTAATGTGTTGAGTCTCTCAGGACTGCTAAAAAGTGGATTGTTAAGTGCTCCAGACTGAAAAGGTGAATCCAAAGTAAGTTCTCCTTCACATGTCTGTGTCATGTATGAGAAAATTCATGAAGAGGTAAAAGAAATTTCCTATTTTGTGACAGTCCTAGCAAAGCTGCTAGCTGCTACAATATTAAGGTTATGAATGCTCCTAAATAAGGTGCAGATATACAGCTTTACTAATGTAACACCCCAATTGCTTTGGCCTGGAGAATTTGTCACTGGTTCCTCTTGCCCTTTCCATCTTCTCTTAGCTCCTTTGGCAGAACAACTCATTGCAACAATCCTCTATTCTACTCCAGATTTTCCTCACTTAGTCTAATGATATTTATTTCAAACTCACCACGGACTCTCCCTTATCCCAAAATATTTTATCATAAGGTGAACTTTCCACAAGTACTATGATGTTCAACTTGGAACATTTATTTGTTACAGCATTAAAGAGAATTTGTAGTGGTTTAATCCTGTTGTGAAACTCTCACCAATAAGACCTATCTACCCAGCAACTCTACAACTGATAAAGAGTGAGCAAGAGGGTGGGAGAACCAGTAGACATTCAGAGGTGAGAAAATTGATTATAAAATTTCCTAAAGGGCATATCATCTAAAGCTAATAGATTTTGACACAGGGCGCAATGGAGTAAACAACAAGAAGTATCACAAATCACTGTAAGAAAAATAAAGCATAGATGAAAGTGAAGGCTAGAAGTAAAGACTACATATTATGAGTTATTGTGTCCCTTTGCAACAATGAGTGAAATTTGTTTTAATGATACACATAGCCTAAGGCAAACTTCGCATTTGGGATGTGACTGATGTAAAATACACCAGAGATAAAACTCTGGGCATTGCTAATCTCAACATAAGTGATTTTTCTTATTAAAGGGAAGCAAACAACAATGGTAATGGTGGATTTCAACTTATCTACCAACAGACTGTTCTTAAATAAGTAGTACCTGAAGGCATCAACAAATATCAATGGTGAATATAATACAAAGCATATATTTAATATCAGTAATTACAATAAAATTATGTTCACATATCGTATACATAGGATTTACATGTAAAAATTCTGCATAATTTTTGTTTGAGGTATAATTTATGCATATACACATATGCATATGTATATATATACACATGCACACCTGTGTATCCAGCCAGTCTCAAAGTCCTTACGAAGAATTCACAGTGATCATCAACTTTGGATAGCATATTTAAAGCCCTAGTGGACAAGAACCTGAGCAACTGGTTCTAGCTGACCCCATTTTGAATGACATGGTGGATCAGAGACCTCCAGAGGCTGTCTCCCAATAGGGAGGAAATCAAGATCTAGCTTCTGGATATGCTATTTCAATTGCTCTGGCCCTTATAGTACTCTTGTTTTTGTCTTTTTGCTTTTCTTTTGTAAAAAGAGCAGAACACTAACAACTCCCCTGTACTTAATTTTTTTTTTTCTCCAGACAAACAAATAATAGAAAATGGAACCAGATGAATAAAAGAAAAAGGAAAATATTCTAAAATATGGCTTCTTTTTGAGAAAAGAGGAAAAAAAAAAGTAAATTCTCTTCCTCCTTCTGCTACTGCTGTCCTCAGGGAAGCTTTATAACAAAGAAGATACATTCCAGCAACAAGATTCATGTCAAGAACAACAGAAAGCTATTATATAAAATGTAGCTTAACACTTCTGAAAACCATGGAAAATAAAAGTTAAGTATCTTTTAAGACTTATAAAAAAACCAAAAGGGGAATACTTAGATTGTTCCATCAGCTAAAGAACAATTTTTAAACAGATTTTAAGCCCAGCACTTTAAAATAATTATTATAAGCCTTGCCTACTTAAAACCGGCACACCTAAGCTGTTGTCTTTACTTTTAATTTTTTTTAGGAGGGATTGGTTTGTGTTAAAGAGGTCTGTGAATTAGGCCTAAATATACAAACATTCTATTCCCTGTGCTCTGAGTATGGAATTTGACATGAAGGTCAACAGGTACAAGTTCGAAAGAAGATTAGTTTTCAGGCACATAAATTTATGGTGAAGGATAGCTATTTGAATAATTTCTATTACATGGATGTAGCCATTTGTGTTAATTTTTCTCAAGGCTGCAGACATAAATTCATTACTTCCTTCAAGGGAGTAATTTGATCCAACTTCTTGGGATATTTTCTTCTTTCAAATACAGAACTTCAACATTTCTGAAGAAACATAGCAAGGTCAAAAAACTCTAGATGCTAATTGTCAATGTTCATCATTGTTATCTATCTATAAAATACTTTTCAGAGGGTTTTTTAGGCTGTAAGCTTTCTGTGGATCCTTTTTCTTGAACAACCATATCTTAAAAAAACCAAAACAAGGTAAGCATAATAGAGAAATTAGGCTAAGTAGAACCTGAAGTTGAATGGTGATTTGTCTCCGGAACTTCCATTTAAACCTTCTAAATCAAAACCACAGGCATCTATCAGTGCTATATTTTCTTATAGTCTAAAGAAACTTCAGAGTTTAATGAGAAAACAGATTCTGGGTTCTCTTCTGTTGTCCACCCTGTAGTTCAACTGCCTTAGTTGTCAAGTATTTTCATCAGCAAGTGAGGTCAGATGAGGTCATTATATGCTTTAAACCCCAGAAGTGGTGCTGCAGAAGATAACTGTTTAATAGGGATTCTTTTCTACTGTTTAACTGAAGTACTCACTAATACTAAATACGTGCACATATACTTGCAGAAGCAAGCATGGGAACACAGTGCAGTAAAAGCCACTAAAGCTAAATCCTTTGAGACATCAATGTTCCAGCACAAATTTCTCAAGAATGACAAAAAGACTCAGTCTGTCAAATTCCTCTCGACTTCTCAGTCCCACCACTTAGGTATCACAGTTCTCCCAGATCAGAACCTCTCACTGGAGAAGACTCGTCCATAAGCAAATAAGTGATTGCGATGCTAAAATTCACCCCAGAATATACTCAGGAACAATTTACTGACTATTTGTTGTTCTCTGTCCAGTTCAGATACATTCCCTTCACAACCCAGAGCCAATTCTGACCACCCTGAACAACTTTCTTATCCCAAATGGCAGTAAAGTGTACAATTCTCAGTCTATTGCAGAGGAGATATTTGACCCCATTCTGGAATATCCTTCACATCCTTTCACACCACAAAGTCATTTCCTTACACAACAATCATTCTGAAAAATAATAAAAGCAAAGTTAAAAGATTCTTGAAATACATGAAGAGGTAACTTAGTTACCAATCTGGCCAATAACTACATGGAGTCTTAAAGAAATTTCAGATTACTTATAAGCAACAATTTTCAGGAGGACAAAGAATACTATATAGATTGATGTAAAAAAATGCTTCTCATATCCAGAACAAATTAATAATTAAATCACAACTTTACATAAAACATAAATGCATTCTCATATCAGTGAAAAATACTATCCTTATTTTCTCCCTAAACTCCTTAACAGCAGATTCTTGTTATTTTTATTAGTTATATGTTTACTAAGTTAAGAAGAAAAAGGAGTAAATCCATATATGCTCTCAAAAATTATAGTCAGCTGACATTTACTGAATCTTACTTTATATTTCTAACTGCTGGAACAGCACACAGCAATCTCTGTATCTAAACATATGTTACTAAAAATAACCTAATTTAGTAAAAGCCAACAAATAAACCTTGGAACTTCAGATTTAGAGTATACACCTTTAAGACTGTATTGTCACTTCTACAAAAAATTTCATCTAGGTCTGAGAAAAGGCTAGAGACCTAGCCCAGCAGAGGTATGACTGATACATCTACGTAAACCATTCCTAATCAGCATTATCGCTGGAGTGAAGGGAAGGGAAGGTGAGGAGAGAGAAAAAAACATAGCCCTAAATGCCCTCCCTGTTGTTAAATGAGGTGAAAAAACCAAATCACTCACACATCTAACTTTCCTATTTAATGTACATTAAAAAATACACAAGCAAGACCCTACAGCTCTATTTATATAAGAATGCAAGTAAAGTTCAGCATTTCAAGAACATTTTTAAAAGATGAAGAAAAATGCACATGAATTTTCTTTTGATAGGTCTGGCATATATTGATAAACAGAATTGTCACAATTTACAACCAAAAGTATATTTTTAAAGATTATAAAATTTTTTACCTCTGTTTCTAGTGCTGAGATCCTGAATGCAGAACACTCCAGTGCTGGATACTAGTTTCTTTTCTGAGGTTTTTCTTACTTTTTTTTTTTTTTTTGATACTTTAAAGTACAGAAAGATTCCAAGACAGCCTTACCTAGATGAAGAGAATCAGGAATTCAGACATGACCTCCCTAAAATCTTTGATCAAAAGAAGACGAAAAAAACGAAGAAGCAAACAAGCAAACAAACAAACAAAAGAGCCCAGTCCCAGCTAGCTCCTGCTAGCAGAAAAGTTCAGATTTCGCTACTGAGATCATTGCTCTATTCTAAGCAGTTTTGCTCAATGTGTAATTCTAACAAAAACACCCTCTGCAGCTGGAGGGAGCCTTAGCGAAGCACGAGCCTGTCAAGCTTTTCCCAGTGACTTCTGTCTACTAAATTCAGACTGATGTTTTGTGAGAGGGGGCCTCAACAACCAGGCCCAGATTGCCTGAAAAGTATTTCCTGCCTTTGAGAGAGGGAGGGAGAGAGAGACAGCGAGCCTGCCTGCCTGCGCCAGCGAGAGAGCGCAGAAATGGAGGGAAAAGAAAATGTCAAGACTGAGCGTTTCAAGGCAGTCAGCTTTATATACTGCTGGGCTATTTCTGCCAAAGAAAAATATCTATACTACAGCTACATAATGTAAAAATGTTTTTTAAACATCTCCCTCCTGGATTTTTCCTTTTAAAAATTACTTTATACATCTCTAATGCTTATACAAAGGTAACAGTTATCCAGAAAGACGCAAGAACATTCCTGAAACACCTGGTCTTTGACATCAGGTAGTGAGAAACATGGTCTAAACTTAACACATCACTGTGACAAAAGGTCTAGTACTATTCTGTCAGACAAATATACACAGTTAGATAGATTCCATTTAAAGACATATGCTAAAATTGCATTCCTGCTCATGAGAATAAGTTGGATCTGAGAAAACGAATGCTACAGTTTAAACAGTCATGTTGAATGCAGTGGAATATGCTGCTTTACCTCTTTTGAGAATCCTCCAGAGTCACACAAATCCAGCTCTGCAAAAGCAAAAGGACAGACTCCATCTTGATCATATTAGTATTTTGCTGACATAAAACACTTGTAAGTACTTCGTTCCAGTTTGACAGGGTGCCTGAATCATGTCTCCAGAGTAACCCACAGCATCTACATCCTTTGCTCTGTACAAATTTAGTGAATATCGTCTGTTTATCTTTTCTGCTTTCTTCTGCCTTCTCTGAACGACTTCCTCTTAGCTGTTCCAGCCTGAGAACTTGGATTACCATTTGGTTTTGATTAAAACCAGACGGACAGCTCCGTGGAAGTTTGAGGGTAAGCTAATGGAAATTACTAGTATGGCTTTAATTAGTGTATTTATTAGGAATAAATATTAGCTATTCATGTAACAAATTCTACTAATAAACAGATGAAAACCCCCATCTTTGGCCACTGGTTTCATATTTAGGTAAAATAATTTACTTAGTATTTATTTTATTTAAGTCAGTGTGACTCATAATAGTAATCAACATGTACAATTTTAATTTTTTTTTTTTTTTAACTTTCTTTCAAGACAGAAAATAGGGCTGTTGCTAAGTTTATTCATCTTTCCAGGTGGGTCAATCATGCACCACTTACCCTCTAATGACCTCTTTGGCTGGTGTAAACCCTTTTTATTAATCATTTCTCTGAGTAAATGATTTTACACTTATTGATTCAGTTATTCATTGGAAACTTCAGCCTTTGTCTGACTTTCAGAGGGAGTTACAGAGGTAAGACATTGCAGATGTTTTCATACATAAAATAATGTCTGGACATTTACTGACCAGAAAGTCTGCATTCAGCAGGCCTGCCACAACTGGGACAGGATATTTATTCTGAAAAGAGATAGAAGATCTTAATTACTAACTGCTGATACATGAGTTTCTACCAGCCTCCAACAACTGCTTTCAACTGTTTATATAATGCCTTCATTAGCTCAATTAAATCTTTTCAAGGGCATTTCTTAAGTCAAAGAAAAGCCAGCCCTGTAGCGCTGTCTCCAGCTCCCACTAATATGGCTGTATCTGGAGCTAATTTGTCAAGCTTTAGTTCCTGAGCATGTGGAACTTTGGGGTAAATTCTGCTAAATTTGCCAAATGTGGTCTTCGTTGTCACACGCGTAATTTTATATATGCAGTTTTCAGCCTTAAAATTACAGTATTAGCTTTAAAAGTTAGTTGCGAAATTATGCAGGCCCAAGTGGAAGTGGGTTTGAAGTTTTTCCCAGTAGCTTTCATGTACATGGATGGTGGAGGTAGACAGCCTCTAGCGGAATGACTTCCTAGCCTAACCTCTGCATCTTCAAAGACAGAGGTCTTTGAAGCCCATAAAAGGAAACAGCACATGTGCCGGTAAACTCAGAACAGCCAGAAGCACAGCCCCAGAGGTAAATAACTTTTCAGGATTATTTTTAACTACATTTGGCTACTCTCAGTTATGAATCCATAACTTTTACTCTACTGTGAGTATGATTTATACTATTTCTCTACAAGATTTCAGTTTGGAATTTAGTGAATAACTTACAAGCTGTGAAGGGGCATATTTATTTGCAATTATGCAATGCACAAATTGCACAATTCTAAAATTTATGTTTATGGGAATGAAAATAAAACAAAAAGCCTTTAGTTTACTTGCAGTTAAAATTTACTAAAACTGTTTGGTTTTATAATACCAACAAAAAGTGATGAAAATTTGAAACACACTATTCCAAAAAAAGTAAACAAATATTTCAGGACAGAATTTTAATTATTTTTTAAGGATTATTTTTCTTTAGCTAACTTAATTTAATATTCCATCATAAACCTTTGATTTTAGTTAAATTAGGTGGGGTGGGGTTTGTTGGTTTTTTTTTTGTTTTGTTTTTTTTTTTCCCCAGAAGCCATTCACAAGGAATAAGATAGACTGAAAAATTTATAAGTGGGGACGTATTTAAAAGGTATGAGATTATGAGAACACAATCTGCTATGTGAAACAGCTTCAAAAAGAAAACTTATTTCAAATATTCTAGTGCCTGATGAGCAGCTGAAAAAGAGAAAACACTATCGCAGACAATGTCTGTGCATTTCCTGTCTAAGAAAACTGAGGGCAGACTGTCTCCTAAATATCTTTTCCTGCTATCACATCTGCAGAAAGGAGAGGAATAACCAGAGTTTGAATGCTTATGCAAAGCTGCTTTAGTAAAATTTTACAATGGTAGAATAGAAAGAACATGCAAAATCAGAACATTTAAGTCTGAAATCTTGATAATTCTGTTTGAACAATAAATGGAATTGAAAAAAAAAATAAGGAATGTAGTGCCAAGGAGAAAAAAGGTAATTCTCTTATAAGACCAGTATTTCCATTGTGGTCAGACGGACTATAATGTCTATAATGACTAAAATGATAGAATTTATCTCCTTGCTATTTCTAAGCTTAAATCAAACACAAAGGTGGTCTTTTTTCTTGGCACATCTGTAACTCAGAAAACCATAAGTCTCAAAGCTAGGCTATATAAATCAGTTATTCAAACAACTCCAATTTTTGTTCAGGTGATGTTAGTTGAAGAACTATAATATTCTATTCTCATTATGATTATATTTTATTTCTAAAAATTATGAAATAAGACCAATGTAGAAAAATTTACACATATTTAATATTATTTATTCACAAACAAAATATTTTGGTCATATTAGTGTAAGCTGAGTACACTCCATGATATATTGTGGAAAGAGAAACTAAAAATATGTTATTTCCATGATTCTATATAAAATGAACTACCAAAACAATTAAAAACTAAGAAGAATTCAAAGCAGTCAAACAATTTCTGTTGTAGCAGTACACAGACATTAACATAATGCAGATGTGGATATTTTCAGACATTCTTTATTTGTCTGAAGATCTGATGGTCTTTTCTAGACCTTCAACTGCACATGGTGATTGGCTCTTCCATAATTTAATTCTTGCTCAGTCAAATACCTACATAAAGCAATGAGATGTTATCCAAATATCGCAATTGGTCTATAGGCAATTATTAACATCATATAGCTATGGTTTACTGAATCCAAAATTCGAGTAACTTCTGTGGAACAGTGTCATTGGGTTTTGTGGACACACCTAATCTGTTTTCATCCTTAAAAAGGAATCCTGTTGAGAAAGTAGTGTGCTAAATAAAAAAAGAACACTTGAGGTCTTAGTCTTATCTGCCTTAAGAAATAGAAGTTGCCATATGCCTTACAGAAAAACATGATAACTTTTACTAACATCTTTTTTTCCTAAAAAACATATTTAAACCTGATATATTTCCCCTAGAAACTGAAGAATAGGAATAACCCACAAACCCTGTTTTGTTAAAATACACCTGGAACAGCTGAAAATACTGTAAGACAGAGATGAACAGCTCTAGTTAAAAAAATATTTTCAAACTTGCAATGTTTGCTTTTGTTTCACAGTGGAATTAGTTGATTTCATACTGTATTCCATACTTTCACATTTCATAGGTATTGAGTACATGATTTTGTTCTTAAGAAGACATTTTATGAAGATGTTTTGGATTTGAAGAAATCATTATAGAACACAAGAGGGATCAAGTGGAGGAAAAGAGAAGCATCTGTTGGGCACACACAGAGTGGCATAATAGAATGGCTGTGGATCAGGCATGGGAGAAACACAGATTTAATGTACTTGCCCTGTTCAGGGACATGACCATATTTCCTGTATCCTTGCTAAATCCCAGTGCTTTGAATTGCAGTATAAATTTGTTGCTTAAGGAAATCTGAAAAAGGCTTTTTACGATTTCTGAGTTGAAATAAATTTACAAGTGACCATTTCAGCAAAATGAAATTAATTTGAATATATTAAAACAATGTCTATATAAAAATTATTCACTGCCAAGACTTTATGAACAGGATATAATTGGAACTGAAAAAATCCTCATCAAAGTCACTAGGAGAAGCAATAATATCTATGTGCATCACTATGAGAAATAATGTTGGAGGTTTTTTATAAAAAAAAATACCAAATAAAATAAACACCCCTTCTAAATACACAATTTACTAATTATGTTTCTGCAATTTGGAATATTGAACTCTAATTATTAAGGGCTTTACTCAATTTAGACAGAAATATTAAGATAATTTTTTAAAGAAAGCCTTAGTCTTGAGTGTATTTATACGCCTTCTTGTTCTCAGTGATATGTTAATGAAGATTATTATTAAGACATTAATAGGTAGAAAGAAAGTTAAGGCCTTTTTAGTTTTTATTTAAGATTCTAACTTTTCCACAGAAGATAAACTCTCAAATCTGAGGTTGCTGCTAAGGCAGGCCCAAGCACCAAAATAATATGCCAAATGAAGATTAACATGGACTAAAAGAATGCAGTGACTTCCCAAATGAGTAGATGATAACACTCAGGTACATTACCTATTTTTAGAACTGTTCTATTTCCTGTTTTGGGATTTTTGACCATTAACATTCAGGTATGAATGATCAAAAGAAGGATTTTGTTTATAACATAGTAGGCTATTTTACGCGTGTCTGTCAGGGTTGGTTACATTTTCCCTAACACAGATTCTTAGCCATTGCTCCAAACAAATGTCACTTGTTTTCAAATTTCAGATATTGGTAGAAATTTCTGTGTCAGTATTTAAAAAACTTTTTCTTCACTAGTAGTTATAAAAAATCCTTTCAGGCTGCTGTGTTTCAGTAGAGTGAAACATTTTAGAAACACAAAAATAGAAGAAATTAAATGTTCAAACTTTCCTCAAACTAGGTCTCAAGTGTACCTGTTAGTGGACATGCTGGTTAATGCACACACCTTTTCTTGTGTTGGCAAATTGATGACAAAACCTGTAAAATTACAATTACTGCAGGTCCCATGGAAATAAAACCTGTCACAATCTAAAACTTCATATTTTTAGACAACTAACACTAGCGTTCACAAAGACATTGAAAAGCTGTTTGGTTGACAGTGTTACACAATGATATAAACATGTTAAAGCACAGTTTCCAGAGCTCACCAAAGAATAAGTAGTTCTAGTCTCCCTGGAATATGCTATCCAGATTTTGGGCTTGCTTCTACCTTGCAGTAATTGATCAGTATAGCTGTCAAAACTTGGCAAGAAACTCAGAAAGATGTGCATTGCTTAACTATATTTTACATTTCCTGCTGTGAAGACTGTATTGTCTATTTTGGGGATATCTTTCAAGCAATTATTAGTTTTTAAATCAAGTCCCTGTGAAGACAAGTTTTTCTTTTAAAGAGCACAAATTTCAAGTGAAAGTATGAAGATACATTAACTGCCCTCCATTTTCAAGTACTGTACAAAAATATTGTGGTTACAAGATGAATTAAAGATTATCTCATGGGTGCAGGTGGTACATTTTATTTCCATAGAATTGACAAGCACTGATAAAGCAGAATACATGCTTGCAAATGGTAAAAATTAAGTATGGTGCCATTAAATATTGAGTATGAGTAGACAATATGCAGTCAGGTTCTTCAACATTCTTCATTTCTCAGTGAAGACAATACTTTCCTTAAATCTCATATCTATGAATGTTATTGGAAGGATGTTGAAGCACATTTACTTGAAAAGTCACATTTTTTTGCTGTTAATGTTCTTGTGATTGGATAAAAATAGTTGCCCTAAACTCAGGGGAGATACTTCAATTTAAAGGAGTTGAGGATCTGGTCCCATTGTTCCAGACTTGTGTGAGCTGTTTGGATTCATCATTCCTAAATGCTTTTAGACCAGTGGGATGCCAGTCTCTCAATGGCTGTGTCTGCTCAGCATAACTTACATGAGAATTTTCAGATCTAGAACCTTAGGCTGGAAAAGTCCTTTACTGCCATCTGTTTCTACCATTAATCCAGCACAACTGTGTTTCCCCACTAAGCCGTATCCCCAAGTGCCACAACCGTGTACCTTTTGAACAGTTCCAGGAGTGGTGACTGCACCACTTCCCTGAGTAGCCAGTTCCAATGGTTGACAAACCTTTCAGATAAGAATTTTCCCTAATATTCAATCTAAACCTCCCCTGGATGAACTTGAGGCTGTTTCCTCTCTGCCTCTACTGATACAGTATTTGTGGTATCTCTGCATTTATATTTACTATCAATTATTTTATATTGGTCCACCTATCTAAAATATAATATAAAAGAATATAAAGAATAAAGAATATAAAAGTTGCTGATCCACTTCCTAACCTTCTTTGTGTGGCTGGATACATAAGACCATTTAATAACACCTATCATTCTTTCTCATTGCAATAAAATGTAAATTTGCAGTTGGTGAAACAGTGCTGGAGAAACACAGGGCTCTGTTTTTTCTATTTAGACATGCACATTCTGTTTAATATTTCTACAGAATCTATAAAGTTTGTGCAAACTCTGTTTTTATTTTCTCTTTTGCAAAATACCCTAAAAATTTACCCTTTTTGTATCACCCTTCATTCCAAAACCAACCTGTTTCATCTTCAGAGTCAATAAGAAAATACTTATAATGGTAAAGTGTTAATTCTTAAAACAAACCAAGAAAGGCTGTTTGTCTGAGAAAATATTTGGGAGACAAATATAATTATCACTGTTTTCTTGTAGAAACCACTGGTTACTATAAAATGAATACAGACTTGCCAAACAATAGGGAATTACTGGCTTACTTCAGAGAGATTCCTTCCTGGTATCATTTTATTTAGTATCATTAACCTTAGCTATGCTGATTTAAAGAAGTTTGCATGATCATTAGAAGAAAGAAGTTTGTCTTTAGACATTCTAATTATGCAGATAGTAACCATAAAGAAAAATGAGCCTCTGTGGGAGAAAACTCCGCAGCATAACACTACTAATATTACAGGTGTAAAATTTGTAAATATTTAATAATCTAAATATGTTAAGTACTTACTATGTACCTAACATTTTACTAGTATATTTTACCAATATACTAAAATGTTATCATTACTTTAATAATATCACAGGTGTTAGAAGCTTCCAGGGTGCAAAGATATGCATTTAAATGTAATTTCGGTGTTTGTACAAAAAAGTATAAATGAGATTGCCTGCTGGTCTTTAATGTTACTATATTTTATTCAGAATTCTGATGAGTTAAGGGAGGTCCCAATTTGTGGTTCATATTAGCTCAGGCAACACAGTGAGGACAACCTTTCCTCCATCTGTACATACACATATCAAGGGCTATTAATCAAAGATACAAACACTGGCTTGAATTTCTCATCTAAACTTTTAAGGAAACTGGGGGACTAAAAACAAGAACAAACAGGGAAATCTGGTGTGGTCATCTTGTTCTTATAATCTTTCATGACTCACCACTACTAGGAATCTTCTCCTGGACACTGTACGACACAGAATATTGGGTCTGACCTTGCTGTACAGTACCATCATTCTTATGCCATGTTTTCTTATGACCGTCAGTATACAGAATATCCAAATCAAATTCAAAAAACCCAACATTTATGACAACCTTATGCCTTTTTCTATTTTCCCCTTAGAGAGACAGAAGTTAAAGCTGAAAGTTAAAATATTTTTTAGCATTTTAGTTGTGTCTATTTTGTCTCCTTCCTAATTTACTAAAAATCAAGAACAGTTAACTTTCTATGAACAAACTTTTTTCCTATTTGATCTTTCTGAAAATAGAATACAGTAAAGTCTGGGTCTGCTGGAACTCAGAGAAGAGATGATCTTCCTTATTTTATTAGGCAAACATGCACACTGGGTAACAAACTGTGGATGAGGTTGCAGAGGTAGGAATGTGTTTGGTCACGCCATCATCTGGGCTGGTGCTGAGAAGTCTCCCTGTTGCTCTCTCCCAAGTGAGATGGCTTGACTCTGTGCAGACGTGTGGTGAAAGTAACTCCTCATGTCTCTTTCTGCAGGGGAAGTAAAATTATTCATCCCCCACCAGGGAATTCATTACATTTTCCAAGGGAAGACTTCCTCCAGTCTCTTGTCCTGTGTGAAAGGAGAGACCTGATCCACAGAGCAGACAGCTAGATAATTCTAGGAGAAAACCACCAAGCTTTTCTTCCTTCTCCCTCTCCTTTCCCTTTTTCCAGCAAGTATTAAAATTGCAATGGTAATTAGAAGGGTGCAGAGATGAGAATAAGGGGGGGCATCAATTGTGGCAGCAAGTTTTTCAAAAGTGGTTTCCATGCAGGAAATGTGATAGGACTGTATTGGGAGAGTGCAGTACTTAATTTTGTTAGGGTATAAGGGCGTGTGCTCATTTCTTTTTTAAATATGAACAAAGACATAACTGCAACACAAGCACCAATTAGGTTAGGAGATAACAACTATATATTATCTACCAGTGCAACCACACTGTATACATCTCAGCTTATGCTGAGCTATATATTTCTTAGTTGTTCTTTTTTAACTCAACAAAACCCAAACCCCTCCAACATTTAAATTAAAACCAAAGGATTTGGTGGTTTCTACATTAATCTGACCACAGAACATATAAGGAAAATAAAATGCGAGTAATGTCTCCATGAGATGAAATGAAATATCTGATGTGCAACTGCTGATGACTAAGAGTTGAATTTAACATTTCTGCACACCATTTAGCTAGCTCCGTATTTCTTTCTCCACAAGCAGCAGCAGTAATTAAGGGAGATTTCTTATGGTATTTTCTCTTAACACTTAGTTCCTCAGTGCCTAAAAGGCTTAGAGCTCTCACAGAATACTCTCGGTAACTTTCACTCTCCTTCTACTCTCCAAGACAAATTAATCCTAAACAGGCAGCAACCAACCAAAATTTAAAGACAAGACAGATGTATACAACTCTGAATATATCTCACTAATCTGAGAAACTGACCTCAAAGTGAAAGGAGTTTGAGGAAAGAGCTCGGCCTAAACCACTTGGTTTTGAAATACAAACAAGACTAAGCAACAAAATGGATTGAGATTATTAGGGAGAAAAAAAAAAAAAAAAAAGAAAAAAAGAAAAAAGGAAGAAAGAACTCAAAGATCACGATTTTCATCCACACTTTTCTAGAATGGAAATTTAAGTTGTTTCACTTCAATAGTTTTAGTTTTTAAAGCTTCCTTATTAGTTCTTTTAAACATCTAATACCATGAAAAAACTAGAGAGAGACATGCTTTGAGTCCATAAAATTTTATGTCCTGGCAAGACTTCTTCCATTTTTTTTCAAAAATGCCTGTAAGCCAAAACTATCAGTTATTCACAGAGCCTTTCATTCAACACTGGATAGATCAGTGTCTAGATGATCTTGTGGTCTGTTTAGTCTGTCTTGGGCCATAGTACTTATATCTGCATTGGTGAGTAGTGTCCAATGAAAGTAAACCTGTAGAGGGAAACAGCTGAGGAAGTAATATCCACATTATATGCATTTCAGAGACTGTTTATTTAACTAGTGGGGTGCCCTGGGGTGGATGTATTAGGTGTGCTCCATGTGATGCAGTTTACTTTCATCCACATGCTCCTAGAGCCTGCTAGTAAATAGGATGACTAGGAGATTTGCCTCAAAAAATCCTTTGGATTTGTACCAACCTGCTAATGTAGATATATTAGGAATATATATATCTCCATATCTATATGGATATTTATATAACCTATATAATCCTAATCTATATTAGGAAAAAGAGGTAACATCAGTAAGGAAGTTCTAAAATAGCCCTTCTCAAGATAGGTTTTGGTTGGTTTTATTGGTTTTGTCATGGGCAGGTGGGATCTTAGACTTTATTGATCTTGATTAGACATTAGAGTGGTTGGCTAATCTTTCTTAAAGATTAGCATTAAAGATTTCATTGAATTCATTACAATTACCACTATGATATTTTTCACTGAAACTGCATTGCTGATTCTGAGTAGAAAACAAGATCACATACAGCTTTCATCTTGAAGGGTTTCCGCTTCCCTTTTTGCAGAATAAATATTCTATTCATCCCTTGCTGATGCTTTCTTCCTCTTTCCATTCTTGATATTTTCATTGGCAGTGTTTGGTTCTTGCATGGTATTCTAAAATAGAGAACATTTCTCCTAATTTAGCTTAGTAAGATATTTTTCCCTCTCTCTCACATTCCCTACTTGTCTTAGTCTGACTACCATGATTGTTCAGAGCTCCCCAGCTGCTAGTCCTTCTAGAAGTGGCAAAACTGACAATGATAAAGACTGTTTTCACATATTTTTTCAGCACCACATGTTTAACTTGTGCAAAACCATGACAAGCACAACAGTAAGCTTTGACTGTGTGTAATATTTGAGAAACAATGATTTTTTTCCTCACAGAGAAGCAATCTCAAATTACAAGGGACAAAAGAAAAAAAACATACCAGGATAAATAATAGTATTATGTGTAGGTCTTTTTTCTCATTATAAGAGTGAGAGTAAGGGCAATGGAAACATAAGATAAATACTCCATCATTTATAAAAGCAACCCCAATTAGAGTTTCTGTATAAACAAATTTTAAAGCTGCAAGGAACCTCCCCACTGAACTAATTAGATAACTGTGGGATTTGGAACAAAAGTTTATGCTGATAAAACAATCCAAAATTAACATCAACATACAGTGCAACTCAGTATTGCTTGTAAAACTCTTTAAAAAAAATAATTACCTGATTTACTAATTAAATTTCTATAAATGTCAAAGGAACAGGGAAACTTCATCCTTTTTATAAAAGTGGGTAAAAAATTTAAAAAGTACATTTTACAAGTCACTTCAGAGAAGATGGTAATGAAAAGATACCTGACAAAGAGTGACAAACTGTACACAGCAAATATTTGTGGGGGAGATCAAAGAGTAGTATCATATAAGGGGAAAAAATATCAGCTTTGTATCTTCAAAAACAAGTGAGGCAAAAATGAAAGGAAGTTAAAAAAAGGAGTATATGCTCTGTTAAGATCTGAGGACTCCAGCAGTTTTGCTGACCTAAAACTGGTAAGAATCAGACCTGAAAATTTAGCAGATGACATATCAAAGTAAAAAAACAGGTTCTGTTTTAGTCTGCCTCCCAGGATACACTGATATTTAAAGGTAACATAAGATAAAAGATATATATATAACCAAGAGAAGAATTTTGGATAACTTTATTTTGTCATCTGATTAGTCAAAGAAGAAAAATACAGAATTATCAATGTTTGATATGAGTCCAACTTCCATGTCCTTTACGCCATACTAGGTTTGTAAGATTATGTTACATATTGGGGTAAGGAGAGATTAAAACCAGCTTTTCTGAGAGAGAAGCAGGCATCCGGAATGCTTCCCAGACATCACAGAATTTTTTCAAACAAAACTTCTAGGTGTTCAAGGTGATAAGTATGTCAAGGACATTACATAAGTTTTCATTTCAAGTTGTTTCCTCTATTCATATGTTTAGCAACATAGACATACAAATATATATCAAGATAAGGTATATCAAACATTTTCTTATCCACTGATTTCCACAATGCTTTTTTTTGTAGTTTCACTTGTCTCTAATATATCAAATTTTGCAATAGAAATGGACAGTACTTTTATAGTAGACATGAACTCTGTCTAACCAAGATCAATGTTTTAATTGTCTTGGCTAAGCTCATAGGCATCCTATTTTCAGAGAAATTACCCTTTCTATTATGTGCCAGCTTAGTTTTAAAGAAGATATGGTAAAATCTCAGTTACTTTGTTTCCTCTGTGTGTTAAGGAGACATGATACTTTTTTACTTCCTTACAATTCAAGAGAGTAAGTATTGATTCCATGTTGACTGTCATAATTACCTAGAAGACACTAAAAGCAAAAGTTAAGAACAGGGCTAGCGCAAAGTTATAATGCTAATCTAAGGGAGATTCAAAGCAGAGCATGAATGGAAACACTGAAATATGCTGTTCTGCATATCTGGGTAACCCACAAAGCCCATTAGGTATAATTTATAAAGATCAAAGTGATTTTTAAAACCTTCTTCCCATTTTGCAGTTAGAAAAAACTAGCCTTCTCACAAAACTTCTCCCTTTGGAGAGAAGGTGTTTGTTCCTGGTACATAGCAGCCCTTATGATTAAAACTGTTACAGTAAACTGTGTTTGATCAGCCTGAAAAGGTGAAGATAAAAACCTGTTCACATTAGTCAGTACTACCTTCTTGGGTACACTTCCCATATTCACGTGCTTCCTAGATGAACTTCAAGGAACCAGGGAAGAAAACCCAAATACTAAAGGGCTAAAAGAAAGATCTGCAAATTATTACGGCCAAGTCTGACACAGAGTTCTGTTACTAAAGCAGGACTACCAATGAAGATCAACTAGAAAAAGTACTTAAGAATGCATAGGAAGACAAGTTCCTTCTGGAAAGGAACTGTAGCGATGCAAAACAAGTTCTTCTCCAACCAAAGTACAACTGCACCACTTGATATATTTTAGCACCTCATTAACGGCCTTATAGCTAAATACCACCTATATATAATGCTTTACATTTATTTTTGTCACTGACTCAAATTTTATAATCAAAATCTCAACTCCTTCTATAAGAGTAATAAATGGGGAGGTTATATTTTTAGGTTAGGTCAGTCAGAGAGAATTGCCAAATGTGAAACACTAATATTTTTGAGAAGTAAGCATCCCAAGTAATACAAATCTTAAGACTTGTGAATCTCAGGACTTCAAGCTACATTCCTCAGTAAGAGAGAAACCCTCATGAGTCAGAGCAGCTGTCATAAAGGACTGTGATGCCTAGAAAACTCTGCTCAGAAAGGTGTAATTCCACTGGCATTTCTCAGGACATGACAGTTATGATGAAAACACAGAAAGAGGGATGTAGCTCTATACTGTAATTTATTTGTGTCACAGTTAGAAATTAATACAGTAAGTGACTTACAGTGAATACAAGTGAAGAAAAAAAAGTTTTACTGAAATATTTTTCTCTTTTAAGCAGACCTATTCAGCTAGAAGCATGCATAACCGAATTTCTCCTTCCACACTTGCAGTTCAGAAATTTAACCTCATAAACAGATGGAAGCAATCATATATCACATGGGGTTTGAGAGAACTAGAAAACTGAGCTTGTCTGCAAGATGAAAAATCTTGAGAACAACTGAGTTACAAGCTCAGTGTTCAGGTCCAGTTTCTCAGTTCATGAGATTTTGCTCACGTTGCAATAAAATTTTCCCATTCCAGCATAGTTCAAATTGGAATCAGCACATTTAAAGCTTATTCATAATAGGAAACTTCAGGAAGATTTGGAGATTAATCCTGACATATAACTAAATGATAATTTTGGGGGCCCGATCTTCAGTCCTGAAAGGTTTCTTTCCCACCTTGAGCTCTTTTCCCCCCACCCCACTCAGTTGTTTTTGGGTTGGTTGTTTTGTTTGTTTGTTTGTTTTTTTGGTTCATTTTGTTGTTGTTGTGTTTGGTGTTTTTTTTTTTTTTTTTTTTTTTTTTTTTCCCCCTCCCCCTCCCAGGTACCAGTATTTATAATTCAGGTTTAGTCTCTACTTTGTCTAAGTTTGTTAATTACATACTTCACAACTTGCTCCATTTATCCATTTCAAAGAACCCCTTCAGATCTCCTACTTATCTGAAAGGTTAAATGATCCTATGTGGGTTATCCACTTGCTGTCCAAATGTGCATACCTAGGTCATGTGAATCCAGAATAGATGGAGATCTTCATTCTCCATCAGTGACTTGACTTTTGCCACCTGACTAAAAGCCAGAAGTTGAGTCAGTGTAAAGATTAAACAGAAAAAGGGAAAACTGTGGGAACAGTAAGAAAGCTTCTCAAATCTTCAGGATTAGTTAATGATGAGGGAGAAAAGATTTGCTATTTGTAGGCTCTCCAAATATTTATGAAGCACATTGTAGAGCATAGGGCACAGGGTCAATCCTCTATCAGATGAACCTGAGATTATAGTTTCTTCTAATCTCTATTTTCTACCAGTTACTTTATTCTTCAAACTTAGATGGGAGAAAGAGAGCACAAGCAAAGTCTAAACATGTCAGATCATAATCAACAACAGATACCAGACATACTTCACCTCACCATAACTTTTCACCAATCCAGTCCAACCCTGCTTCTCAATTATGGATTTATTTTTAAGCTCTGAAATGCATATGGGTACACAGTGTGCAACACTCACACATCCTGAATACTGGGTCCTGTAAGTACCCAACAAACTCCACAGATGCCATAGAGCATGTTGAGTTATGTTGGATTATACCCAATAACACATTTAGATTCCTATTCTATGAATCATGCTATGAGTCAAGCCCTAGTTTGGTGTAGTACATCCAGCTTTGTTTTACTGAAGAAATTACTGTTAATGCAGAAGAAAGTACATTAATAGAGACTGTACAGAGGAACATGGGGTTTCTAAACAGAAGCACAAACACCACACACTAACATGTAGCACCTGCTACCTGTTATTATTATTATTAGAAGAAAAAGTAATTCCTTTGCACTCTTAATTCATAAATATACTTCTTATAAGATCTCATGTGCATGGCAAAGTAAGGTCTAATGTAGAATGATTCTGTGACATAAATCAGAGATTGGCAATGAGGTTATGAATTATTCTGGCAATCACGTGCCAGTTTGTCGCATGATGCAGTTGATGTGACTGGGCAACATTCAGTAGAATAAAGCTACAGATATTTTAAAAAGGTGTTTAGTCAAAGAAATACAAATGAACAATGGAAGTGTAATACATATTATACACTGTAACACATGGTTTGCCTGTGTCATCTCTTAAAAAGTACTTTCAAGACATTTGCACAAAGTATTGTTTAAAATACAAGGTTAGGAATGCAGTTCAGTTTTGGGAGTAAGGTACTATTAACAGTTTGGAAGATAAGATGTAGAGAGCTCTGTGATAGGACAGTATTCAGTGTCATGTCTAGCTTCATATGTATTACTGGAGCTTTTAGAGAGGTAAGAACAATAAGTCTTTAGTCTCCTATGCCATTAGCAATGATTCTGTCCTAATAAAGTAATTTCAAAGGAAACTTTTCCCTGTTAAGTTTTACAACACTGAAGATATTTTAGGGAAGTTTTACATATTTTAATGATTTAACTGAAATTTTCAGCAGGCACTGTGTTCCTGAACAACTCAGGGTTTTAGAATATTTATTAGTGGAAATATAAAAGTACATGCACTGTCAAATTAATTCCAGACTTAAGGTAAGTCCAGGTAAATAGAAACTTACCTCCATGACCTAGGTTTTTTATTACACAAAAAGATATATATAGCAAATCAGCATAATGTACAGAATAAATTTCCCTATCTCTGCCCCCTGAACTTGAGTTTATTGATTGATGAATTTCCTGGCAAAGAAAAATAACTTTTAATGAGATCAGCAGGAGTTTGTGACTCTGATTCTAAAAGAACACTTAGATGGTATCAATAAATACTGCTCTATTTTAAGGGTCATGAGAGTCTGACAAGGAAATTATTTGATGGGAGTGAGGCTGCTAGAAGCAGCAGAAATGACATAAGAAGGTTTCACAAGAATGAAAGTCATAAATGATGCAAAAGTGAAACTAAGTGAGCTCTTGCTATCAGTGTTTGTTCCTGAAGTGAATGCAAAAATTTTACAGAAAACATTACTGGCTAATAAGGTCTCTTTTACTAAATATAAATGCTAACTCCCTGTTAGACAGTGATACTTAAGAAATAGGAGCCAAAGACAGAAATTTTAATACAACAACAACCTAATGAGGAAATACTTTGTTCCATGCTTGTTTCGCCAATGAAACAACCTCTGAGTCAACTACAAATACAGATTAAGATTGCTAACTATTGGTATTAGCTGAGTAGCTGTAATGTAGGATAATGGTATTGAATTTGATTTTTTTTTTCAAACTGTTCATAAAAAATTCAATATAAACAATATTCACATAAAATCTTTTTGCAAATAAAGATAGAATGGTATGTTTTAATATATTTTGCATTAAGTTCTTATGTTGAATGAGAAAATGTCTTGATGCATTGACATCTTCAGACCCACTATAAAATTAGGATGACATTTTGTAATTTTGTCCAGTGTAATTGAACCTTTGAGTTGCAGTGTCACCAGTGATATGATTTTAATTTTGAATATTGAAAAGAAGTTTCTGCTAGGCCTGCATAGTTTCAGGGAAATAACCCAAAACATACAAACCAAAAAAGCACACACAAAACCACCCCCCCATCCCTCCTCAAATGCATCTATTCCAAGAAGAGCGTAATGTTAAATATCTACCCTTTAACTATGCCAGTGTGGTCTTATGGTTTAATATACTATACTATGTGAAAGGTGAAATAGAGCTATAGCAAATATTTGTGTGCATGCCCACAAGAAGTTAAATATACCTAAATATAACTGCCTCATAAAATAGTTCCAAAGCCCATCATCAAAAAATGCTGGAGGATGAGTTCACTCACAAGTGAACTTTTATATATACGAGTGTTGGTGTGTCTTCTCCCCCTCCCGCTTTGGACAATGGAAGTCCAAAACGCTCATGTACACACAACATCTGGGCAATGCCCACACTAAATATGAAGTAGCACAGACATCTGTGACTAATATCCAGATCATTCCATTTGTTGGACTCAAGACAATAAAAACAGTAGATGAAGTTTAAAGAATTTTTTTGAGGATTTGTGGGTGGCCAGTCAGTATGACTAAGATACAGGCACTTTCTAACTGCTTCAAACAGGCTTCAGTCTGACTGGTCAGAGTCCCATGCAGTTATGGAAAAAGTGGAAACCAGTAAAACACCTCCCATCCCATTGGATTTTAAGTATGTCCCTGCATAGTTTATTCTTGATAACCCTTCCCCTCAAAGTCATACAGACAAAATAGTGGAGTCAGGAACTACTTTGGTACATTGTTGTCACAAGACTGTTAGCAAATTGAGGGGAATTCAAAGAGAAAAGACAAGAGTTGCAAAGGAGACTGGAAATGTCAAGAGAAGGATTGAGACAAGTATGTATTTTTCCAACTGAGAAATATACTAATAATGTAGAGTTCTGAAAATATTATCTAAAAAAACTAAGAAAGCATAATGTGAGGGGACAATTGCAAAATGATTTAATTATAACACAGCCTCAACAAAAAGAGTTTAGGGAAAAACAATAAATATCTATTTCCATCAAAGCGTAGGGTAAATACACCTTCCAATATCTTGCAAAGTGATTTGTAAAACCATGTTGCATGTGTGAATCTGTTCTTTCTGCTGACTGCAAAAAACCCAGAGATGTAGTAAAGTCAAACAGCAAAATGAGGGAAGGTGTTACCTGTAAGCGTGGTGAGGCAACAGAACAGGTTGTCCAGATGTGTTGTGGATGCCCCATCCCTGGCAGAGTTCAAAGCCACGTTGGATGGCGCATTGAGTAACCTTGTCTAGTGGAGGGTGTCCCTACCAATGGCAAGAACTTTGTAATTAGATCGTCTTTAAGATCCCTTCCAACCCAAGCCATTCCATGATTAGTAAGGCATCATTAATTTACTAAGGAGGATGAGGATCTCAAGACAGAATCCAGGAATACAAAGAAAGACAGCTAAAATATATAATAAAAACCTCAAAACAAAAAACAAACAACAACAAAAAAACCACTGAAAAATCATGCATAACCTGGTCCTGTGCATCGGTATGATGCGTCTCACTCAACAGTGTTGCTATGATGCAGTTGGCATTTGAAGTTGAGACCAATGGTAAGTTGAAACTGATTCTCCATGTGTACTGTGTAGCTTTGCCACTACATCCCATGGGAAAACCAGTGTGAATATATTTCAATTATTTGAAATTTACACAAGGACATGAATAGTTAGGTATGTGTAACTGACATTACTCTCAGTTCAGATATCATACATACTATTATCAGTTTACAGGTCTATTCTGTGTTTGAAAGTGCAGAAAGACCACAACATATGAAACTGGTAGGGTCTTATATTTGTGCATCTTCCAGCTCCCATTCAATAGTTCTTCAATCCCTGTAGAATGGATTAATCTATGTACAAGAGTAATCTCTCCTATTTGGAAGTCATGGATGGTCAACTGGATGCCACCTGCCTCTTTTCATGTTTATTTACAGCCAAGACTAGACTATGAGACCTTTTAGACCTGCTCTAAAAGCAAATATTAGACTTTAGATTATGCTGAATCTGGAGTTTGTAACTTTAACCGCAGATAAATTTCCACAGCCTCTAAGAACATTCAGATTCCGTAAGCTCCTGAAGTGAAACAGAACCAAAATAGACTTGAGAGAACTGCTAAAAGGACGGGGTCATAACCAGGATATAATTAATTGCCAAATCAAAAGCATTGATTTCAACAAGAATGAGAATCTAGCCATAAAAATATTCCCACAATCCACCCACATTAAGAAGATTTTGCTGTGAGACACACTGCAGGTTGAGGTTTGGGCAGACATGACCAATTTAGGCAAAGGAAGAAAAGATGAAGACAGCTTCTGCTGACTCTGAAAAAGAAATATTGACTAAGAGCCAAAACTTCCCTGTTATGCAAGAAGCTGAACCACAGATCTCAAAGTGTACATGACTATCCACTTCCCCAATGTGTCAGCTGGTAGCTATTTATCTTTTGATAAAATAGATTTTATTATAAGTAAATGGTGCTATAAGTTGATACCTTTCATTTATTTATCTGCATTATGCTTTGAAAAGTACTGCAGCAGATTCCACACGGTATAAGTGGCAAAAGACCAGCTAGATTGTAAGATTTGTATAGAATCACATTCTCTTTCTGTACTCTTTAAGTTCTATAGTCATATAGACTCTTTAAGTAATAGTCATAAAGTGCTCTTATCTGTCCTTACCTGCTTTCCTGTTTTTCCTCCTACAGCACCTCTTTGCTGCTCTCCTATTTTCTCAAACTGACCACCTTCACAGTAATTATTTCCTACCACATGGTACATCCTACCCAGCCTTTGGTCTTTATCTGCAGGGAGATCACTTTCTTGGCACTATCCTTTTGTTTCATCTACTCAAACTTGAAACAACAATATCCTCTTTGGGTGGAGTTCAAACCAATTTTATGAAGTGGGTTTGTGGATTAATTCTTATAATACATGAAAGGCATGTCATAGAATCTAATCTAATCAGTATTTTCTCTGCATGTTTTAATTGCAACATTTCAGCAACAAGATATCCTCCACAAGCACAGAACAAGTCAGTCAGTCTCATGTCCATGCCTGGAAAAATCATGGATCAGATCCTCCTGGAAATTATTGTAAAGCACATGGAAAATAAAGGTGTGATGGGAGACAGCAAACATGGCTTCTCTGAAGGCAAATTGCGCCTGAAAACTTTGGTGGCCTTCTGTGATGGATACAGAGGTAGTGAATGTGGCAAGAGTGACTGACATTTACCTGTACCTGTGCAAAGCATTTTACACTGTCCCACATGTCACCCTTGTCTCTAAACTGAAAAGTTATGGATTTGATGGACAAACCACGCTGTGAATAAAGAACTGTCTGGATCAGCAGCACACTGTCCAAGTAGAGAGCAGTGACAAGTGTTGTTCCTCAGGGGTAGATGTTGGAACTGGCACCATTTAACATCTTTAATGACATGGGCAGTGGAATTGAGTGCACCCACAGCAAGCCCGAGCATGACACCAAGCTGTGTCAACAGTATTACTTCACATCGTCACAACTTCTTGTACTACTAAAATGGGAAATAAAAACCCCACAACCACGTGGATAACACACCAATACACCAGTGTTTTAGCAGTGGCTGAACAGTGCTTACACAGCACTGAGGTTTGCTTCCCCCCGACTGTCTCCCTCAGTGAGCAGAGCTAGGTTTACAAGAAACTGGGACGAGACAAGCTGACTCATACTGGCCAAAGGGATATTCCATACCATGTGACATCATGCTCAGAAGTTAAAACTCAGGGAAAGAAGAAGGAAGGGGGGACATGGGTATGGTATGTGTCTTCCAAAGTACCTGTTAGATTTTCTAAAGCCCTGCTTTACAGGAAGTGGCTAAACCTCTGCTTGCTCATGTGAAGTAATGAATAAATTCCTTATTTTTCTTTAGTGTGTTGTCCTGGAAGACTGCCTGCTGCCATCCTAAACAAGGAGAACTCACAGTACTATTTATGTTGCAGAAGTTTTAATGTCTTGTTTTTTCCTTTGTTAAAATAGCCCAGGTTGCTAAAACTGGGCTGGGGATTGCTAAGTAGTGTGACGGTACTACTATCTTGAAATTAAGCCACCTATCTACAGCACTGTCTGCATCAAATGTTTTGGCATTTTGCCATCAGATTGAGTGATCTTTCATACACTGAGAGCTGTGGGCTTCTGAACTGCTTAGGAAGATTTCATGCTGCTCTGCAGTTCTGAGATGAGCTCTGTGCAGACCTTCACCAGAGAACACTTTGTTATCCTGAATTTTTGCTGCTGGTCACCTCAGCAAAGTGGCGCAACAGCTGTCTACCCATATGGTTATTTCATGGGATTAGAAAAAGGGACTCTAAAGCATGAAAAAAAAGTCCTCCCAAAGGAAATGGTCTATATCATCGGTCTTTTCTCCAATGGTAGATAAATTGCCCTAAATACTAACATAACTGATGTGAAATTCCCCAGAAGGGCTCTAGTTCAGAGGGCTGATGCCACAGTGTAGTAGGCTGTCAAGTACATCTTCTCAAGCAATGTATTTACAGTCACTAAATTCAAATTGTTTCTTTACCCCATTGAAAATGGTGTGAGGTCTTTCATGGACAAAATGACTAATGGGATGGTGAGAGAGGAACCTTGGAATTTTCAGAGTGACTTCAGAGGCCATAGGCTGCAGTCATGTCCTCTTATGATGTATCCTAAAGAGCAGCAATACCAGAGACCTGGTCCTACAATAGCAAAAAGGACACCTCATGTCACATGGAGGACATGTCATGAGGACACAGTTGTAAAAACATAGCAAAAAGACATAACTGTCAAAAAGACAATGTCCAATAAAAAGCCTTTAGCTCATCGTCAATTAGATCACCCCCACTGTCCTGTTGTATCTGCCCTATTGGATGGTTTGTAGCACAGCAGAGATATATGGCAGGAATACCTCTCAGCACACCAGGAGGAGAAGATAGAAATCCTCAAAACTAAGGGCAGGGAGAAGTAGGCCCTCAACCAGTAGTTCTTGTAAGCTTTGGAAAACACATATAAAATCACTCTGGAATTATTTATTTTATGCCTTTTTTTAGGGGAATTTAGAGGGAGAGAAATTAAAAACACAAGATGCAAAATATCTTTAAAAAATATTTCCTTGGATTTTCAAGTTAGCCTCCAAGTTCCATCCAAATAGAAAAGTGCTAATAAGGTAAGAAATGCAGTCCTTATTTCAGTATACATCATATGCTAATGATTACGTGTCTCAGTTCAGCCACAGCTTCTCTCCCAAGATGGGTGCAGGTACATTCAGAACTGCAGCATGTCAGATGTTCCATGGAATGATGAAGGCCATGCATAAAAAACCCAGAAAAATTATGCACAGAACATTGTTTAAAATGCTCTGCTGTCTCTTGCATTATTTCCTGAAGCTTATTATACCAATCACCTGGGGCATAAATCTGTCTTCAGCATCTGTTCTTCTCTTCCAAAGCAGCTCCCCACTGCCCTTGACTATTGCTTTCGTATACAATTTATCGAACCTAATTGGAAACAGCATTGAAATCAACACTTACCATCTCCCTGTGCTGTTTAACCCCTCTACATCCAGGACACTGCTGAACACTGCACATGAGGATGCAATCCTTTGAGAAGCAGAGGATTCTCCCCAGTGCTGAACCAGATAAACCCTCCTCATCAGTGCAGGGTTATCTAGATGTCCCATGAAAACAAGCTTAGAATTTCAGGGTCTCAAGGCTGACAATTACAAAGAGAGACAGAAGCATCCTGTTGTATGAGTCTTATGGAGCTGACATGAAAGAGCAAAGTTTGGACCCTTATAATCCCACACATTTATCACGGTCACCTACTAGTACAGGCTTGGGGATTATGGTAATAGCTATAGATATACTTCAAAAGTAAAATATATTCAGTCCAGGCACTGAATATAATCTCCTCCCATTTTAGTTCTAGTATTAGCATTAGTTATGGCTGTGTTGCATAGAAAACAAAGTGTGTTTTTGCTGTTTTAGTTTAAATTAAACAAAAATAAATTAAGAGGATATATTTTATAAAAAAATAATTTTAGGTTAATACTTGGAAAATGAATGATTCACAGGGTTGCACTGCAGGTCACAGGGGGAGCATTAAACCTTTCATTTCCAGGCATCATTGATTTACTTTCATTTGTCTTCATGATTACATACCTGAATCTTTAAAACTTTGGATTTTGATCAACTGAAGCATAAATATGATGTTGAAGCAGAGGTTTCATGGGAGAAGTAGAATAAAGATTAAGGATTGTTACTGCACAAAACATATTTGCATCTTCATAAATGAAGTAACACAAACCTTTTAATTCCTTAACTGGTTTAATGGTGTGACTGTATAAAAACTTAGTGTTTTGCTTCATTTGGAGAGTACTTGACTATTACATATGTAGAGATTCAATATTTCTAATTTTATAGTTTCAAACTGATGCTTTGGGACTAAATATTATATAATCTGTAATAAATAACTTATTTGTTGAAGAGAGGAATCAGTAAAAATCAAATTTACTGTCATATGAATAAGAAGTGTCTTAAAAGTGACTCATAGAAGCCAACTGGTTTTACAAAGTCAACATTAGATGTATTCCTAAACCACAAGTGTGGATAAGTCTATGACAATATCCTCCAGCAATTTATAATTTCCCTCAACTCATGCATTACATCAGCTCCAAGATATTTCTATATAAGTTTAAAGGTTTTACTAATGACCAGAAAACTTTATTCACTTTCTCCAAATCACATATTTTTCCTCAAATGTCAGATATTCTGAATTAGAATTTTTTTTCCAGTCAATGCAAATACAGTAAAAGGAGACCTACGGTGGCTCCAGTTTCCCACAGTACCTTCAACTCAGACCCCTTCATTTTTGATGGAAACCTAAACTTTTAAATTATATGTGTTGAAGTTAAACCCTCAGTAGTGTCCCTGTTCAATAGAATCACCAGCCATGAAACTTATGAGAAAATATAGATACTGATGGGTACTATAACTGTTGTAAATATTTAATATTCTTCTGCCTGAAATAAGAAAAAGAACAGAAAAAAAAATCCAATTCCTTACTTTACTGCTCTAATGATTAGATTATTCTTTAAGAAAGAAAACTATAAAATTCCTTTCTCTCCTTTTCTCTCTCTCTGTGTCTATATATATATATATATATATATATATAAAAAAATATATATAATACCTGCAGGTTACATATTTTTTCTCTACTTATTCATATGTAGAATCATACCACTCATTTAAATATGAATAGGTATTTAGTAAAATTATTCCTTCACATAATAATTTTGATGCATTTACAAAGCTAACTTGCTCTTCACTTGATTTATGATGGATACCTGATGCAACAGCTCCAGTGGGAATCATGCTTACTTTTAGCTGAATACTCAAATAGATAAATTTTAAAATTTAAATATTCATGAAGGAACTCATGAAAAATTTTAAATTCCTGAAAACAGCAATGTATCTTAAACTCTTGCTCATCTGATTGGCCTATATTTCTACCCTGTTCTCAGATGGCAGATGTCCCTCTTTCCACAAGAGAGTTGCACTATATTCACAGGAGTCTAAGTCCCATGCTTTTCCCCTTGTCTTTTCATTATTAATATTATCTGAAGTCTCAGATTAAATGTGCACCAAAACACTCTCAACACATTTTTCAGGGACTGTCTACGTAATCCAATGCTCTTGTAAAAGCTTGTAATCTCCTTTAGCACTTTGCATAATCTGTTCTTTTACCCAATCCAAATACCCTTCTTAAAAATCAAACTTTAAAATTTTTCTTATGAAAATAATTCCTTTTCTCAAAACTATGTATGCTATTTAGCAAATAGCATAGAGTAACTAACAGATTAGTAAAACTTCCTTAAGATCATGGAATTCCACCATCAATCCTGCCAAATCCACCACCAAATTGTCTACATGGCTTTTTGTGGTTGACTCCACCACTTCTTGGCCATCCTGTTTCAGTGCTAAACAGCCCTTTCTGTGAACAATTTTTCCCAGTAACCTATCAAAACCTCCCCTAGTACAATATGAGGCCACTTCCTCTTGTCTTATTGCTTGTTAACTGGGAGAAGAGACTGATCCACACCTTGCTACAACCTCCTTCCAAATAATTGTAGAGAGCGATAAAATCACCACTGAGCCTCTTTTTCTCAAGTGTAAATTACTTCATCAGCCACTCCTCATAGGACTTCTGTTCCAGACCCTTCACCAGCTTCTGTGGACATGTTTGAACGCCTCAACGTACTTCTTGAAATGAGGGAGCCAGAACTGGACACAGGATCTGAGGTGCAGCCTCACCAGTGCCCAGCACAGGGGGACAGTCACTGCCCTGCTCCTGCTGGCCACACCATTGCTGATCCACCCAGGATACCAGAGGCCTTCTTGGCCACCTGGGTCATGTTCAGCTGCTGTTGACCAGCTCCCCCAGGTCCTTATCAGTTGAGGAGATTTCCAGCCACTCTTTTTCCACCCTGTAGTGCTGCAGGGGGTTGTTGTGATCAAACTGCAGGACCTCACACTTGGCCTTCCTGAACCTCATGGCATTGGCCTTGGCCCATTGATCGAGCCTGCTGGGATTCCTTTGCAGAGTCTTCCTGCCCTCCAGCAGATCAACACCCTCACCAGCTTGGTCTCATCTGCAAACTGACTGAGTGTGCACTTGGCCATCTCATCCAGAATCCTGTCAAAGCTATTAAACAGAGCTGGGCTCGCTCAGCATCGAGCCTTGTGGAACCCCACTGGTGACCGACTGCCAGCTGGACATAGCAACATTCACCACCCCGCTCTGACCACAGCCATACAGCCAGTTTTCTACCCTGCAAACAACAGTTCATAAAGAACCATCTACAAGAGCACTTCTGCCCAACAGACTATGAAAGTATCTGTAGCAGCCCCTTCTATAATTTGTAAGTTGAGTCCCCTTCTGGAAGGAAAGATTCCCTTTGGTATACTTACAGGGTTTTTTTCAAATTTCCAACTTTTAATTCTTTTTTTTAATTATTATTAAATTGTAGAGAAATTTAGTTTCATTCCTAGCACTTAAAGAAACAGATGGTTATACAGACAGGAAAAAAACCCCAAAGAACATGTACCTAATATCTGTAAAGTTGTCTCATTTTAAATAACATTTTTCATGTCTTCTTCAATGTCTGAGCTGTTCAGGTTAAAACCACTTTTTGGACAACAGTTTTTGCCTTAGTTAAACTTGCTATAACACTTTTAAAACTTGATAAATAATGCATAGCAAAGCAAGATTATGGTTGGTGAATATTAATGACAGGAATTAGAGCACAGAAACTAATCTATAGTCAGAGAACACTCAAGTAGAGAGTACTAAGTGACATAAATAGGTTAATTGGATGCGTCTTACAGGAGTTGCTTTTCTACAAACATTAGATTCACCTGACAGATTTATTTGATGACTCTTGGATAAGAAAGGAAGAAAATGCTTCTTTTTTGTGTCAAAGTAACAGATCTGTGTCTTGACATCAAGGAACAAAACAACCAACCAAACAAAAAGAAGATACAGTATCTTAATGGTATATTATTTTCTTCCTTATTTATTTCAAGAATGAAAATAATTCTTCTTACTCTTCTCACAATCCTTCTCCTACCCTTGCCAAAGACTCAGGTTGTCAGAATGAGATAACATTTAAGAAAACAACTATTTAGCAGTACAGCAACTTGATCAATATTTGCACATGGTCTAGATGACCTAGTTTAAAATAATATAGTTGCCCTTCTACTCACAAAGTCTGGAATCGACTTATGATGTGTTTTTTTTTTTTTTTTTTTTTTTTTTGGTTTTATTACTTTTTTTTTTTTTTTTTAATTTATAGTCATACGCCTTCCTCAGACCAATGAACAGCACGAAAAAGCTGCTTCAGTTACATTATTATGTTGTTCCAAAAAGGTTTTATCCTTTTACTATGTATCTCAATTTCTGTAAGATTCATTCCAGGGAAAGTATCATATTGTAATTTTGTAAATATATACTGAAGTCAGAATATTCAGCTCAACAAAGGGATTCTTTTCTCGTGGACTGCAACAAGCATTTATAAGGCCAACTATTAGTGTGAGAAGTCCCTCTGTCATTCATAGGTGCATATATCAGACCCAGAAAATTAGCAGCCTTATTAGCTACCAACTGCTAACCAGGTCAGGATGAGCAGATACAGGGGAGTTATTAAGAAGATGCTATCAATATACTCTGTGATGACTGCTTGTCCTCAAAGTTCTGCATGACAGTATCAGTAAAATCTCTATTCCTGTATTTTTCCCTATTTTCCCCTCTTTTCACCAGCTCTCAATAGAGAGAGAAGTGGAGGGGAGAAAAAATCACTCCATCATGCTCCAAGCCTTGCCTCTGTGGCAATGCCATAAAAGTCAGTATGGACTTATTTCAGAAACCCAGAAAGAAGGAACTTTAAGAGCTCAAACCTGCTTCTCTAGTGGAAAAGTGGTTGAGGTGCTTAGGAATATAATATTAGCGACAGTGTGTTAAAATTTCTGCTATTAATTTTCCCCATATCTTCTAACAACATAACTGAAGCAGCTTTTTCCTGGACTGTGAATTTAAACAAAAAACAAAAAGCCAAAACCCCAAAAATTCCTACATATTAAAAAACAAAACCCAAACAAAACCCCAAACCAAAAATCCCCCTGTCCCAAAAATCCCTCTCTGTTCTGCCTTCCAGACTGCGCTTCATAGTGCCCTCTGGTTTTTAATTGCTCTTACATAGCATTAAAAATGCAATAAAAGGGATTGCAGAAGGTGATTTCATCATGAAGTCACTTTTGGCCAAGTTACTTTTATCCTTCTTTAAGACTTGTGTAGTAGAGACAGGATAGCAGTTCATTCTGCAGTAAACAAAAGTAGTAATGTAGGTTCTTTCTTTGCCAGGCAAAAAAGGATTTCTCCTTCCCTCTCTCCCCACACAATATGTTTGTGTTTTGCATCCCTCCTAATTTTCTAAGATATGGAATTTATATCCTCACCATACAGTCAGATTGCACTTTGGTCAGAGTGAGCTACTTTTCTTTGTACTTTTCTAACTACAAAAACATGAATTATAGATGTCGTAACTGTTTGTGGATACAAGTTCTAGACACTTTCTTCTCCTCCATTTTCTTTCTCTTTTTGTTCCTTACTCTGAAAACCCACCCCAGGTTCAAGTCATGCACCTGGATGTTTTACACTTTGTTTCAGAGAGGGAGAGTGGGAAACAAAAACAAAAAAGATAAAGCAGGCAATGTAGAAACTTTTCACATATTAAATATGGTTGACATTCAAGCGTGAGAAGAAAAGGACAGATTGTTGTTCATTGTCAAGTTTCAAAGGATGCAGACTTTATTTCACTGTGCAGTTCTGAGATATCCTTCTCAAAGCTCTTTTGTTCTCAAGCTAAAGGGATGGAGGGGACCTGCTCAGTTCATATGTGTTAATCACTGGAGGACAAGTGAGATTTGTGGGGCAAAACACAGGTCCAAAGGCTGCAGTAAAAATAAAATTATTTCAGCAAATAGTCAAAGCATGATTATAGATTAAAGTCCACTAAGGCTAGCAGGCAGTCTTATTAGTTTTGAGTATGTCCAAACTCTATATAAATCAAGAAAGAAAAGAATTATTTCTTTAGGTCAACTTTGTTAGTATCAGTGGAGAACACTGTTCATATTGCTGCATTGTGCAGTATCTCCCTGAAAACGAATAGCTGAAACTTAATAAGCCCCTGCTCAAGAGCCCTGCAGGTAAGAGCTGGTAAGGGCCACAGTAGAATCAAGCTGTCTAAAATTCATACACTCCCAAAACATGCTAAAAATTCATATGCCACAGAGATGCCTTAAAAAGAACTTGGTTATTGACAGTTTCTAGTTCCTTATCAACACTTTATTCCCTGTGTACAGCTTCAAGTGATGAAGAAACTTGCTTATCACATATCTATAGTATAACAAACTTTTAGTACATGATGAATTGATTACTGTTTTCTAGACTTAGCAGAACTGACTCCCCAAAACCACAGGCAGCAAAACTAATCTGCCTGGAAGGCTACTGGACATGTGTCCATGTGCCCCTGCACACACTGAATCACAGCATATAGAGGTCAGTCCAGAGGTCCTAGGTCTGAAGGGTGAAATTAGGGCTGCAAAGCTCCTCAGTGGCAGTAATTTTTGGGGCACATGGCTATCATTGAGTCATCCTCTCTTTCTACAACTTGGATATCTTCAGATATCTCCATATTAAAATTATATCCCAGAGTTTGGGCATGCGTTCACATCCATCATGACATTGTCTATGTCGTAATTTCATCGACTACTTCTGTGGTAAAGCATGGGGTGGTGCTGTTTCCTCACCCCAAACTCCTATCCAGCTTGTTTTAATTTTATATTTCACCGTGTCTTTATTTAAACATGAGTTAATGACTCCATCTAAATTTCTGCAGCTGAAAAACATATTTTCTGAATTATTTTTTCTCTCCTTTTCTCAGTATTAGGTGGTGTTAAAATTGAGACATTCAGGATAGCTACTGCTGGATGAACAATGAAAAAACAAAAATCATAGAATAGTTTGGGTTGGAAAGGATGTCCAAAAGCCATCTAGTCCAACCCTCTGCAAAGAGCATGGACTCTTTCAAATACATCGGGTTGCCAGAACCAATTGGCAGATAGGGGCTTTCACTGAGTACAGCAGGTGTGTTGAGTTTGTGGTCAAAAAAATGAGTTAATTCTGATCACTGGGTTCCCCAAAGATGAAGCAGTTGTAGGAAGTGCAGGAAAAGCAGCTGGCTTTCCTTTTTTTTTTTTTTTTTTCCCCCCTGAGATCTGGACAATCATTTAAACATTACTTTGTAAGGAGACTTACTGGGATTCAGACTAGGACTCTAGCAAGGATCTAAATGTCATTAAATCACCTTAATCTAGCTGTCAATGAAATAATTTTTGCTGTATGTAGCTGGCTATGCAAACTAATGAAAACCTGTTTCAGCAAAATGAAAATGTGTTATATTTCCTCATAGAGTAATATGGAGAGCAAACAGTGTCTAAAACATGAAATAGATTTTATATATTGAGGTATTTCCCAGCATTCACACAAGCTTTTAAGTCTGAGAGTAGAGGAAAATTTTCAGCGCAGGTTAAAATGATTTTTAGCCACTTACAGTTACAAGTAGGTGCTCCATATATCACATTGACAACTTAAATCTCCAAAGTGTAAATGTCAAAGACCCTTGCCCTGCCTAAAAGCAATTTGTTAGATAAAACTTGTGAATTTTAATTAAGAATGAATGTGAAATTACTTTAAGGAAGAATAAAACCAAGCTTTACATTAGAAATATATGAGCAGCAGTTTAAAAAAAAAAAAAAATACTGTCAATACTGTCTCTTCATTCAATTAACTCCTAACCTTGCAGACCACAGATCATTTCATTTGTCACCACATCGATTAGGCAGCTCTACATTTTGAGAGCACTTCTATGCCATTAGATTATTAGATCCAGCTAATTTCTTTCCTAAGAATTACATGAATATATTTGACACATTCATTAGCTAATGAAGTTAGAAGATTCATATCAAATCCTTTCTGTAATTACTGAGAACTACCATTATCAAAACTCCAATTCAGAGACCAAAAATGCATCCTTTTTCAAGATATAATATAAAACAGCTAATATTTTGAAAATAAAATTTTCATTTTGTTGCTGCTATGAAAATACAAGAAACAAGGAAATAATGTAAAGCAACGACCCCCCCCCCCCAAAATATTAGCTGTCAAAATCATTAATGATATATTAAGTATGGAGGCTTTCCCTTTAGTACTTTAAAATATATTTGAATTATATATCCTTTCCAAACAGTAAAGCAATCTTCACACCTACTGTTTGATTACACTAACCTTAACAAGTTATTTTTATAGTCAGATTCAGACAAGTTAAAAAAATCACCTTTTTTTCATATAAAGTGAACTGATAATGCAATATATGTAAAATAATTTTATGTAGAGGAAATAAATAGAAATGTTTCCTTTTGTTTCCATGAGGTATGTAAGAAAGCATTCTCCTACCTTAGTCAAAGATGCTTGCTGCTGACTGACTGGAATAATTTTGCTTGCATCCTAGTAAACTCTTGAACAGTAATTCTGTTAGGTGTCTACAGCAGTTTCATGGGGGTGGGACTTCTGTGTAATAATGAATTCACCAGGGAATCTTCCATTTGAAAGAATGCTGCTGCAGACAAGGAAACCACTCAACACTCACTGTCACAAGCTTTTGGATAATTAGGTTAAGACACAGGGAATAAGTACATATACACACATAAAGTGATGCAGATTCAAGTATTTCTTATATGCTGAAGCTTTGACAGAACAAAAACTGCAGTAAGCTTTACAGGAAAACTATATATGTATACAGATGTGTGTTTGTGTACATATATATACACTTTATATATGCAAAAAGGAGAGGCGCAGAAGGTCATTAGGAAGAAATTATTTATGTAGTCTATGGGGGTGTGGCAAAATACATGTATGGGTTTATTAGTGATTCTAACCATCTAATCTGGGAAACTCCAAGTCAAGCAAGTCAATCCTTACCAAAAAAAAAAAAAAAAAAAAAAAAAAAAAAAAAAAAAGTTTTTAAGAGTATCATAATCCTGAATGATAGACTACACAAAAAGCAGATACACACCCACCCTGCTGCTGGCTATCACTAATTTCCTGTGTAGAGTGACAGCTCAGACGTAATGAAGAAGCTCTGTAATATGTTAACCCAATAATATAAAAAAAAGCTTCCTGCAAGCTCTCCAAAAAAGAACAGTGATGTTTATAGCGATTATTATTAAGATATATGAACAATAAAACCTTGGACAGTGTATGCGGTCACTTGAAATAGTAGACAACAAATATGAGTGCAAATTGATACTTTGGATGAAAGAAAGGTAAATCTGGCAAGGTTATGGCAGTGAATATGACAAAGGGTGAAGGGACCCAGTGTTCAGCCAACCACCTCAGTGGAACTCTAAGAATAATGGTCATATGACTAGATTACTGGACTAAGTGAGACTATCAGCCTTTATTAAATCATCCAGCACTTCCCTGATCTGATTTAAAGATAAAAAGCAAAACAAAGCTGACTCATGGACTTTCAGCTCCTCAGAGCTGCTTTTCAGCACATCAATCCCAGCCTATGCTGGTGCTTGGGACTGCACCCCAGGTGCAGGACCCTGCATTTGCCTTTATTGAATTTCAGAAGGCTCCTCTCTCTCCATCTCTCCAACCTGACAATGTCTTTCTGAAAGGTTAGCATTGGCCACTCCTTCCATTTTTGATGCATCAGTGAACTTGGATGATAGAGTAGAGTATCTTCTGAGCAAGTCACTGATGAGTAAGTTAATACTAGGCTCAGTATTGAACCTTTGGGGTCATTATTTGGGACAGGCTTCCAGGTAGACCCTGTGTCACTGATGATGACTCTCTGGGATCTGCCATTCAACCAGTCCTCAATCCGCTTCACTGTCCACTCATCCAGCCCACACTTCCTGAGTTTTCCTGAGTTTCCTGAGAGACGGTGTTAAGGTAGACAGTAGCCACTGCTCTCCACTCATCCATCCAGGTATCTGTTTCATCATAAAAGTCTATCAGTTTGGCCAGACCTTCCAGTGACTCCACTTGTCTATCACTTTTATAGCTTTCTTGTTAGCTAACTCACAAGAGGTAGAAACCATCATAGCTTTCTTCTGTATAAATTCCTTCAGGGTATGAAAAACAAATTCAACTCCCTTCCCTTCAAAAGCAACCTGCATTTCTCAACTCCATGCAACTACCCTTACCTGCAACTCATGAAGTGGCCTGTGTGCTTGTCACAGCTTTTTTTGAAACTGTCCCAACAGGGACAGTACTTAAAAGACAAATCAAAAGAATAAATGTCATCCTAGAATGTTCAAATGTGAGCATTACCTGAACAGCAGATAACAACCTTATCTACAGTAGAATTCTGAGGATTTCATTTCCAGAGAAATGAAAAGAATTTACAGTTGCTCAACTCAAAGGGCAGAAGGTGAAGGAAGAACAGCAAGGGAAAAGAATGATAATATTTAGTTATGTCAAAAGCAAGAGCAGAGATGTTTCCCATCTTTATAGCAGAAAGCATAACAAGGAAGAAATTTAAATTGCAGGAAAAAAGGCTTTCCAATGCCTAATCCTTTGATCTACCAGTAAACAGGGACACTCCCCAGCCTTTTACTTGCCTGTAAGCCTTTAAGAACAGGCTAAAAAAAGTATCATAAATAATCTGGGAAGAGTTAATTTTACATTGGCTGAGTGAGGTGACCTGAACACTTCTACACAAGTTTTTCTGTACAAGTTCTGAATATTCAGGAGTCAGAAATGAGGCATGTTGCTGTCAGAGATAGTTTTTTCCAAGCACAAGTATACTTTTTTAATTTGTAAAAATAATCAAAATAATTATTTTGATTGGAATTATTTATGTCAATAGAAGTTTGAATGCTATCCTGATAATAAGACACTTAAAAGTAATATAACACTAATTTATCACTTCAATTAAATTTTAAATATATGCTTGATGCACTAATTGAAAAGCTTTTACCATCACCCAAAAACAACTAAAAGAATACAGGCTATTTATCTAAAATAAAATTTTCCTTTTTCAAGTTGATGAAAAAATTAGGAGCATGTAAGACTGCATTTCATACCGACAGAACAAAACCAATGTGTTACATGTACAAGACTCCTCTGAATGCTGTGATTCAGCTCTTTACATAAAGTAATTGCAGTCCAGTAGACCTTAGAACTTAATTATTCTGGCCTAACAGGCTGATTTTACTTAAGATCTTCTTTTATTGATCTAATATGCAGTTGAAAGTCTGTTTCAATTTCTGGCCTGTGCATTGCTCATATTAAATTACTTGTTTTCACCTACTTTGTAGATTACTCCATGGAAAAGTGACACCATACAGCCAAGATATTTTCTTTTAAGTAAATAAATTACATGCAGTCCCCTTTGTTATTGTTAGATCCCCAGACTTGCAATTACACTCCTATTTGATAGTTAAAATCAGTATTGGATAAAATTCTTCTATACAGTTGTTCTTTAATCACTTAAACTGCAGTGTTTCATAAGTAAAAAGTGTCCCTTGATAAAGGAAATTAAATTCCATAAAATGCCATCTTTCTGCAAACAGTGATTGGATTTATTATATTGTAGAGCTGTGACCAGTGTTTATCAATACCTGCACATTCATCTTCAAACCAACTATTTTTTTGGAGGAAAGACACAAAGCACTTTAGATATTGGAAACTGTATTTCACCTGCAAGCTGTAAACAGAAATACTGATTGTCAGAAACAAATCTGAGCAGAATCATGGCTCAATGGCATTTAACGCAACTGAGACATCTCACATAAGTGTTTTCTATCCTTTACCTCTTCCAATCAGAGAAGCTCAATTTGCATCTCAGACAATTTTCTTCACTCTTCCGTGCAAAAGTACAGATTGTATGGACAACTGGCACTGAGCTAACATGGATTCTGTATTTCAGTATGATATTGAAAATGTGTCGTGTCTATCACTTTTTATTCTTGTGATATAAAGGCTTCTGTGTGTAGTCAGTTCTGATCATTAGGAAAACAGCAGAGGTCTTGCCTCTTCAGGGTAAAAAGTACCATTGCTATTATTTATCAGGAGCATACTTCACATTTCCTTGCAACAAGGGCTGTCAAAAGACAACCTGGGGCAGCCCTCTGTAGAGTCACCTGGTGTATCTAACTTCAGAGTAACCTAACTCTTTAGAGATTGCAGAAGTGTACCTAAAGGTTGTTTTGAGACAGTCTATTAAAAAATGCTATCCTGTACCACAACATAAATGCCCTGAAAAAATATTTTTGCTGCAGAGGTTTGGCAATACAGCCTTAGTAATAACATTTGGGGAGACTAGGCCAACATATTTACCATAAACATACGTCCCATAGAAACAATAATTTTAGAAAGTCATATAACTGTAGTGAAGAAGATAATGAAAAAAATGCAAGATGGACCAAAATGCTACAAATAGGCTGGGACACATCAAACAGTATTGCACTGAGAAACAGTTAATAAATACCTCTGTGCATATTTGCTCCTTTAAGGGATCGCAGTTTTGAATTATTTTTTTTTTAACTGTACTTCTCTGCTGCTGTATATGAAATAAAAGACGGCAATGAGGAAAAGTCTCATAAGGTGCTGCAGAGAAGACTAAAAAACACTTCTGCATTTTTCAGTTGACTTCACAACTGACTTGGTGTGTGGTGTTTAGTTAATGCCACCATAAGTTTCCTAGGAAGTTAGAAAAGACATGCTTTCCTTCTACAGTTTTTTTGGAGATGCATCACTGCACTAATGTACAGCTTACCACACTGAACAAACTCCTTTCCAAAGTTTTACTAAGAACACAGCTCTTAAGCCCAAGTATTACGGTGTTTATATCAATACAGTTCTTAATGCATTCCTGTTGCTAGGATAAGTTAGTTTACAGCTTGTGGATGAAGCAATTTTCATACACTTTTTGTGAGGATTCCCTGTTTTTTTCATTGTAACTGAATAGTTACATCTAACCTCTCCTGCCCTCCATGCGTGGGCAGTGCTTCCGCTCTTTGAGTCATATCTAATATTTCAATGGCAGCATCAGTTCTTACCAGCACCAAGAGCATTGTGCTTGCATCCTAGTTATACTGTAAGCAAAAATAGTTTTATCTCATCTCTCTTGAAAACCAGGGATTGAAGTGGGAGCAACCCAACACATTTTAATGAGATGCCTTTCTACAAGAGTTTAGCCTCCCCTCTTATGACAGGACATTAAAACCACATTTCCTTACATTTAATTAAAAGGTATAATATGGTTCAACAATTATTAAAATGAATAGGATAGCTTTTGTTCTTTTAAGCATCATTTGTCTTAGACATTTTCCTTTCTCACCAAGACAGAGGATGGTTGTTAGGTTTCAGACTGGCAGAAAAATAAGGAAAACACTGCTATATCTAAACTACCACAGGGCAGTAATGAATTAAAAAGAATACTGAAGAGTGAAAATAACTTTACTTACTTACTCAGAGCATTCACTTTGTCTGGTTGAGTTATCTATATTATTTATAAAAAGGTCACATTTAGTTAAACCAGATGTGTTTCACCTGATGTGCTTCCTTTAATCATATAACAACATTTCAAGATGAGAACTGCTTCACTTCTCATGGCACTGTGGAAGACAATTACCATTCTCAAAATGCTGCTGCAGTGACATCCAGGAAAGCATCCTTACTACCCTATTCTGCAGATCATGTGCTGACAAATAAGGTAAGAAAGGAAAAAAAAAAAATAGGGGAGTTCCTAAGCTCATACTGACAACATTTTTGTTTGTTTAAGTTATTTATTCATTAGGACATGGACCAAAACTCAAATGAAAACTGCCAGGCTCATATAAGAAAAAAATTGTATGTATTAAATTATTATGTAATAATTTTACACAGAGTAGAATATTATTAGAAAGAAGAAAAATATTTCAGAATGCTTATGAGTCTGGATACTAAATCATTTAGTAGTGGACACTCCAGTCCACAAAAAAATCTAGTTTGTACAGGTATCAGAATCTAAGCTTCTTGTTTTTTCTTCATCAGTGTTGACCAGCATAGACATTAAGACTTTTTTACAGGCAAGAAAAATTGAGAGCAGTAAGAATGATCTGTCATAGCCAAAAATTGATGTCAAGAAGGTTCAAGCTGAAATGTAAAAACACGTTGTTCCTTCAGGAAAGATTGGAGCAAATTACCCACGGACATTGCAGTCTCCATCCTTGAAGATTTTTTAGACTCTGCAGGACAAAAATCTCGAATTCAAGCAGCAAACTCAGCCACAGTACTGACTGTTGACTGTCACTGCACAGCTGTGTAGAGCGGCAAAGCCTTCAACCATACATCATGCTGCAGAACGCAGACTGCGGTCTAAATCATCTGCTGCAGTGAAAGCTCAGACAGGAGGAAGAAGAGAGTTCTGAAATTTTATGGAAAGATGGACACATTGAGATTAAACTCATGAGAAGCCATCTTCCTGAAGACAAGCTCCAGTTTTCACATACTTATAGGCAGTTAAAATAAGGATGAAGAACTCTACTGGATAAAATCATGATCCTGTGATATTGAGGACTCTATCACTGATTTGAACAGATCCAGGTTTTCAGCCATCATTCTCTGTTTCAGAGTACTTGTTCTTAAAGAAACCCAAAAACCCCCACCAAACCCCATGAGCAATATCCATCCACCTGCAGCCATGAAAGAACTGCCCCCCCAAAAAACAACCGAACAAAAAACTCGAACAAAAAAAACAACCCCGAGACAAAAGTAAAATTAGTAATTATCTCACGGAATAAATCTAAACCCATGGCCAAGTGGCAGAAGTAAGAATGAACTACAGTTTTGGTATCTTGCTTCAAAACACTGGAAAGTATTCCTAACTCTTGATACTGCAGAAGCCTCTGAATTTCTCATGAATAACTAAACATATTATAAATACTTTCACTTTGATATTCAAAGACTGATATCAAAATATTGAAACATTCCCTGAGTTTCCTGTTTCCCATGACTTTCATCTCAAATTTTTCTTAGTGACCTTTAAGAAGGGGAATTTTTTTGCTCTCTTGGTTTCTGTGAAAATTAATGTAGCCAAAACCAGAACTAAGACTAATAATTAGAGAGTCTTGTCTTGTCTTTTCGTTGTTATCTCTCCAGATTTCATTGCGATAAGTTTTGGGTTAAGTGCATTTTTTAAATATTTATAATCTTAAATACATTCACTTCACAGTCATTCTAGGAGCTGAGGGAACTAATTGAATTAAGCAGATTTAGAAGACTAACTGATTTTAAGATTTTATATTCTGCATAATTAATGCATTAAAACTAATTTTAAATAGTGAAGAAATAATTTTCTAGTATACTCTTAAGAGTATTCCAAGAAGCAGTAAGAAAAAAAAAGAAATAAAAATTTGCACAACGCGCAGAAAATGCAAAGACTGAAAAATGTGTAACAGATGATAGCATGTTTTATTGGGGATTCTTCTAGGTTTGTTGGCGGGGGGGGGTGTTAATGTTTTGGTGTTTTATTTTGCCTTTTTTAAATTTAAAATATACAGAATGGACTTTCTTTAAGAGGTGATATGCAAACAAGCAGTGAAACAATAAACCCAGACACCCCAGAGCAAGTGAGCTGGGTTCAGCAGTGTAATGGCTGTGCTCCCTGGGCTGCAGTGAGAGAACTGCAGTGGACTGAGGGAATGGGCCATTGCGCTCCACCTGGCACTGGTGAGAAGTGGCTGAGCGAACAGAGCTTGTTGAGGCTGGAAAAGAGGAGGCTGAGGAGAAACCGGCTGCACTCTATGAGGAGAGATATAGAGGAAATCGAACGCTGCTCAGACAAGTAGAGCAAAAGGTCAAAGTGACAGCGGCGAGTAACAAGACCAATTATATCGAATATAAGGAAAATAATCTAAAAAATGAAAGTTAAGCACCAAAGTAAGGGTGCAGAGCAGTTTGGATTTTCCACATCAGAAGACCTGCAAGACAAATGAAAAAACCTGACCTACCTTTAAAACTAGCCTTTCCACACAGTGCCCTCCTGCCCCTCACCTTGCTAATATAACTGTAGAAGATTAAAATAAAAAAAAAAAAGGAGTCAGATTTAGCACTTGACTTATTAGCAGATATTGTCTGTTTGTTAGCTACACAGTGCAACCTAAATACAGTTCTGTACTACTGAACATTGCTCCTAGGTACATATCCTACATGAAGGAGGCTGTATCCATAATTTCCACATTATTTTCAAAAGCTGTCTTAGTGTTTTTTTTGCCAAACTGACTTTTACCAAGCTATCCTTAGTGAAAGAAAAAGCAAACTAAAAGAAAGCTTAGGTTGCTTTCATATTCTAAGAAACCAGGCTGGAGCCTAGAAGTAGCAGGTCTGGTGCTTCCTCCATCTCCCCCTTCCATGCTCTCTCCCCTCTTTTACTATGTATTTACCTCGTAATTTAATGAGTCACAAGAGTGCACAGAAGAATTATTATCTATTTATCTTTTAAAAGCTACAGCTTCAGGTACTCTAGGGTGGACTCCATGGTAACATGACATCTTGCAACTTCATAGCTTGCAAGACCAAGAAAATAGAAGAAACAAGCAAGATAAAGAACGTGAGTGGATGTTTAAAAAGGAAATATTTTTTATTTAGTGACAAAGACTGTTATAAGTTTTATTCATCATGTATTTGGCCTTTGTAGTCTAATTATAACTTACTCAGAGAGCTGTGTTGCAAATGAACATCTGGACTTTATCTATTCAGCCGTATTGTTATTTGCTCTGCTTTTTATTCTAAATTTATTTTCACATAACTCTGTACAGCGTTTCATATTCCCAAGGGAGTTTTTCCTACCAGATAGTATTTACATGTCCACCTCCTGCCTAGATTTTCAGTAGTTTTTCCACAACTGTTTTCAAGTGTCAGAAACAAAGTGGAAACCTATCATCACATACAGTTAGGTTCACATAACAGGATTTTGAAGTAGAGGAGAAATATGAAGTTACTAGTTTTCAAATACAAACCCCCACTTTCATTACATGCTTTATTCCAGGACACTGTGTTCTATCTGCTCCTGCTTGAGAAGTCCTTGCAGTCTAATCAGGATATAACCTCTGTGATTCCACAGAGATGATCAAACATATGACATCTCCTTTGAGATTTAACGCCTTGCCACCTATCCTGAAAGGCCCTTTATTTTCAAATCTTTAAAAAAGTCAGCACAGATCAGAAGAATGCCAATTGTCTTAGAGTTCAGCTTCCTTGCCAGCAAGATTTAAGGCAAATAGATTTTAAGATAGCTATTCTGAGTTCTTACAGCTACAGCAAAAATGAAACCCTGGAGTAGGAAAGGAGCAGCTTCAGAAGAGAAATGCAAAAAGCTGTCCAGCAATAATTTTTGAGAAGATTCAGCTGTTGATATTTGCTTGTTTTTTATTAGTTTTCAACCTTATTACACACATCCTGCCAAATATCTACTGTACATCACTTTCATTAGCAATTCAAGGGTATAAATTAGTTGCTATATTGGATATGCCAAACGTGCATATTGGCATGCAATTTAGTAGGGCCCAGATCTTCAGGTCTTAGCAAAATAGAATATTCAAACAAAACATTTTTCTATACTTCTTTTTTATGTTAGTATGTCTTTCATTCAATCATCTTTCTTCTCAAGTGTCAACCGTGAGAAATAGATCATTGGTTTTTACTCACAATTCCAGTTGGGTAGCACATTTTTCCAACTTTAAATACATATCTACCAGTAAGTTATGAGACGGAAGTATGAATATTAACATCTTTAATCTAAAGCTGGAAAATGACTTAAGAAAATTTGATAAAAAAATCATTAATACAAGTACTAGCAAAATGCATCAAACCTACTGGGACAGGCTACAGATATGCTGAGGTATTGAAATGCCCGCTTAAAACGTTACAACATGGTTTAAGGACTAAATCAAGACAACTTTAGCCTTATGCTCAGTGCTACTGTGGCCCCTTATCTGTATTTCCATAGAGCAGCTTAAATCCTCCAGTCCTGTGTGTAATGGAAAGCAAAAGTGATGCCCAGCACTCTGTAATCACTGCTTGCTGTGTCAGGACACAGAGAGCATTTCTAAGACACCTACTGACACCTGATAGATAACAATAACTGGAGCAAATAGTAAACAGTACCTAACACTCCAGCTCCCAGAAACGGATCCTGGCTGCTGTAAGCCTATTATGAGTAGTATTACTTTTAATCACTCAGTGGTCATTGTAACAACTTCCCTTTTAAAAGCATTTACCTACAGCTATTGCAAAAAAATCACCATTGTAAAAGTTATGACAGCTAAGCATCTCTCATATGCTAATATCGACAATACTAATACTGTTCTCCTTTACATATTGAGTAGGCAGATTTGTCGTTTGAACAGCAGCTTAACCGTATTTTGGCAGTCAACTATCACCACTTACATTTAACCTAAATCAGCATTTCCTCAAGTGATAGATAACAAGTAAGTAAGCAATTGACACTGTTCTGGCAAATTATTTAGATAAATATATCTTTCATAAATTCTGAACCAAATTCCCCTCAGCTTCTGCCTCACCTCCGCAAGCTTCTTGGTTTTGGTCAGACCTGTAGAGCACCTAGTAGAAAACAAAGCAGTAATGTAGTTCTTCCTTTCCAGTACCACAACTACTAGGCAAGAAACTCCTCTTTCATATAGTCAATTGATTATTTCATCACATTAGTAGTGCTTTCAAGGGAAGACACAAGCTGCTGGTCATTCAGATGTCATCACAGTCCACCTCCCTTCCCTTATGAACTGCTTTACCTGCAGTAACCACTGACCGAAAACAAGTTAAAATAGGAATAGTTATAATTAAAATAAAAAAAAAATATTGGGTTTATTTACTGTCTTCATGAGAAACAAGAGAAGTAGCTCACCAAGAACAGTTTCATAGTCTTTAGAGAGAGAGGATAAAAGACAGAAGCATAAATTACTTAGAAATTTATTTTTTCCATCTGACAATGCAATAGTTGTTTCTTGCTTTTCAACTGACATCCCTTCATACTGTTGTGCTCTGCAGAACAATAGAGGCAGTTGTAGAAATGAAATGAGTCACAAACAACATGTGACTTAGGGCATGCAAGACAGAGCTGACGATATCACTTTGTCTCAGCTGCTAAAGAGTGTAACAGAATCATGTTTGATTCTGGTTGAATACATACTTTTGCTGTTTATCTGAACATATTTTTTCTTTTTGAAAGTAAGACAATATGTAACATGCAGTGTAGCTCATAACTTACCAGTACTAACTTGCACTTTGGTTAGCCCTAATGTCATGATACAAGACACTAATCATGCATGGAATCATCTCACAATATGGAGGTGACAAATATCTCTGCTGGATCAGCAGGTAAAGATTAGTTCCTCCATGTAAAAGGTAGTTGGCTGTTATGGCAACAGACCTTCATGATTCAAGATATATTAATATTAAATTGAAACGGCATTTCTCTTCTGCTAGAGCTTTGATCATTATGTACTTAGATAGGCAAGATAGAAACACCTTTTTTGTTCCTAGTCTCTCAGTGGGACAAGAAATAAATAAAATGGAAATAAAATTTATAACTAAACTGAAGTATTTTTTCTCATCTGTTGGACTTAAATAGCTAATTATCATCTCGCAAATCTTTGCAGGCTTACTCCCTTTAAGTGTCAGAGCATGCGCCTATTGTACACCATCCATTACATAGTGACAGCCTGAGGCATTCCTGTTCATGTTAAGTATCGGATTAGAAAATAAAAAACAACAAAAAACCCAACCACACTTAAAAATAATTCTCAGGTTTTTTTTTTTATCTAACCAGAAAACTGTAAGTCGAGTGCTCTAGATCAAGAAAAATAAATAAAGAAACCAGTTTGAGCAGAAATTAAATGTCCAAATGAAATTAGTGCTTTCATGCCTATGTGAAACTTCTATAGCTCTCAGTGCCAAGATTAGTTTCCTGAGTTTAATAATCTGAGAGCAGCAGTGCTCATGACTGTTTCTCCCAGTATTATCTGATTATTTGTCGGAGACTTAAACCTCAACATTATTAAAATCCTAAATTTTAAAATCCTTCTGAGATTGGGTCTAAAAAGTTAAAGGTGAGTGCTGTTAAATGATCTACCAAGTGCCAATATTGTTTCTTCCACAAAGAAGTCTAGAACTACATTTCACTGGCACAATGGATGCTGCCACACCAAGTTCTTCCAGAACAGCTCTGACATTCAAGGTTCAGCTGAATTTTAAGTGATGTTTGAACACACATTCCCTCAGCTGTAGTTAAAAAGAGGTCGTTCTGAAAAGGTATCTTTGTGAAGTTGTACCAGAAGATGTCTGGAAATCATCTGTCATCACTGTCATCTTAGCATGTTGACAAGATGAGAAACAACCATTCTCTTGCTCTCTTGTCCTCAAGTTAAACTTCAGACTTCATAATCTTTTGTTGGCCCAAATAAACCAATTTGTGTTGTTATCATGAGTCTCAAGGCTTGGATTTAACCATTGAATGAAACAGAATTCTCTGTGATTCAGACCTGAGTGCACAACTGAATGCCTTTCAGTTCAAGTTGTACAAACAAGGGTAGTGATGAGGTAACCTAAGCTCCAGTAACTACTACATACATGCTCTTTGCCACCTCCTACTGTTAAGTACAGCAGCAGGACACTGAACTAATATGTCACATTTTGCAGGCTGGGTGGTCTTAGGAACATCCAGAATGAATTACCACAACTCAGGAGTATTACAGTCCTGGTAGTCACTTAGTGAGCTGTGTAAATGCACTTCCGTAAGATTGTATGACCATATCCAAGCTGTCATAAAGAACTCTGTTCTTTATGACAGTGATTATTTAAATTGATTTTTTTTAATATAATTTTTATAATATCTACCAGGAATGCAGGCATGTTTTTACCAATAGGAAATGTCTGCATGTGTTACTACAAACCTTACTCTTAGGAAATTTCACATGTAAATAAATGCCTAGAACAATGCAGCTGATAAATTAGATACATAAATATATATAGTCCAAAAGACCAACAAAAAGGCTTATTTCTAATGACTTGTGTTTCAGCATCACTTTCAGAAGTTCCTAACATAACTCGACTGTATTAGGAAAAACACATACTTCCAAGATGGCCCTGCACATTAGTATTCATGGAACTTACAGCTGAGAATCATTGTAGAAGGGCCACAAAACTCATTTATTTGAAAAACAGCAATTTGGTCACTAGCTTAAAAAGCTTCGTAGGCAAAATAACATAGCCACATTTACTTTGGCAAGTCATATATTATTCTGATCTGATGGTATTCTATTCAACTGAGATCTGGAAAAATGAAAAACATAATAAGAGTCAATATTTCTTGACTGACAAGGTTATAGTAATTCTTTAAAAATACCAGAAGTAACCAGAAAAAAACAATTAGTATCAGTGCTAAAGAAAATAGTTATAAAGTTCTAGGTTATGATTCCTTATTAAAGGCTCAAGGATTATATTGAATTACTGGATATGAGATTGCAGTGTGAAAACTAAAACTAAAACAAAAACTAAAACTGAAACTAAAACTAAAAATATCACCTGGAAGCTATTAGTCCTATCCTGTGCCACTGTGCCCTGTCCATCCCCCTCTCACCTCCCCTCCTGTTTCCCTGCAAAACTCTCCTGTCTAGACGAGACTGGGTTAATGAAGGAGGCCAAAATCCAAGTGCATACTTGTTTACAGGGATTGTTATTTAAGAAATAGATGCTCAAATTCCTTCAGAAATAGAAATGCTTGAGATCTGTCTTCATGTTTGTTTTAACATGAGCATTTGCTCTAGTAGTACTCTGCTGGAAAGTCACTTAAATGGCCTGTAAAACCTAAGAGACAGCAGAATATGTGCAAGTCTCACCTTCTCTGGCTGGCAGCAGTCAATCAGTCATAAGTGAAAACAAAAGAAAAATTTTAACTCTGGAGAAGGAAGACCTATACTTTTGCTTTGGCTCGGAGCAGGGTCAGAATAATTCCACACCACAGGATGAATCAGTAACAACTCCTGACTCTTCACATGGGGGCAGGGGAAAGAGTGAAAAGGAAACCCTTTCCTACCCTCCCAAGCACATCTCCTCTCCCCACGGTCCTTACATTTTGCAGATCACAACAAAGTGACTTGTGCGTTCTTGCCGGCTCGGAGGAGTTTCAGGAGCTGGGTGGACGACAGTGCTGAGCTTCGAGCAAAGAGTAGAACAGAGAGTGCCATCGAGTGGCAAGATTCCAGCAGTACACTCCTGGAAGTCCCTTCTAACGCCTTGCTCAGCCGCCCATTTTTTAAGGTCTGTGACTGTTTTATTTCTTCACACTAACATTTTAGCATTTAAAGCAGGGTGCATAGAGTGGAAACATTGATTTCTGTCTTATTTGGGCTTGAACTTTCAGCATTTCACTGGAGATCATTCTTACATGAAAGAGGAAAGAAAGGAGAGGAAAAAAAAAAAAAAGAAAAAAAACCAGCAACACATAACCTCAGTCCAAACTAGAACAGAATTAACCAATAACTTTAAGTCAACCAACACTAGAACCTATCCAGGTTTTGAGGCAATTATAAAGCCTTCTACTCTGAACACAATGTAATACTGCTGACATTGCAGAAAAGCCTTGAGCAGAGTTAAAATAGTACATGTGAGCCCGTCTACCAAATCTTCCTTCTTTCTTAGAAAGTTAACTATAAGTTGAAGTCAAGGAGATTTTAATTATTACAGTTAAGTGTCTCTCCTTTTAAGTCCTGGAAGAGTCACCTTTGAGTGACACATATCAGTATGAATAGATCTCATAAGTTTCTGAATGATGTTTAGCTGTAAGCTTGGTGTTGCATGTGCACTCTGATCTACTTTACAGACACTGTACTGTTTTTTTCAACAGCTTTATCTATAAAATGAGACACATTTTAGTACTTTTATTTGTTTGGTTAAGGTGTGGGTTTTTTTTTTTTTTTTTTTTTTTTTTTTTTTTTTTTTTTTTTTTTTTTCTGAGAAAATTTAACTGCTGCTAGTCCTCTGTCAGAGACATAACCAGTGTGGCAAGAGCCATTTTTATGACTTGGAATCTCCTAGGTCATCATAATATTCAGATGGTTCCCGGGTGGGTAGTTAGTGACAGAAGAAAAATGGTTTATATTTTCTAGGACTGCAGCATCATACTGTGCCCAAAGACTCATAATGCATATGGGACTTTTATTATTTGACAACACAGGAGATGAAAGAGGATTATTCATTAAGTTCACAGGTCCTGGGTGTGATATTTTCTGGGTAGTTCACAGCACAAGCACAGCCGGATTTTGAGTGCTGAGAAAACCATATTTCCTAGTGAGGAATATATCCTCTCCCCAGTATCACCACACATTGTAACTGCAAATCCTAAAACATTAAAGGATAAGAATTTGAAGGATATATACACAGGCCGTGTTAAGGTAAGAGTAAAAAACAGGTTTTAAAAAAAAAAAGGGAATACTTCCCTGCTACACACCTGAACAGCAAATGGGATTGAGGAGAAAAACTGAAAAAAGTGAAAGTTTAACCAGATTAATGAGACTGCAGCATTAGGAGACATGTTGAATATTTTTGTCTTCATGGTAGAAAGTTATTTCATTAATTGCATTATGGGATGCTAAACATTTGTCAGAATAATGCAAGAAAAAAATTCATATATAGACTTTAAAACATGAAACAAACAAAATATCAAAATATTAATGTGTTCCAACCAGTGATACCCTGTGTGTGTGTATAAATATTTATATGTGTGTGTGTGTGTGTATATATATATATATATGAAATACAGTGTGTATATGTGTGTGTATATATATATATGTGTGTGTGTGTGTGTATATATATATATATATATATATATACAGAAATACAGAGTTATTTCTTTTTTTACGGTATTATTTTCTCCCAAGAATCAGAAAATCATTTATTACACAGTCACCCATTTCTAACATCCTTAAAAATTTCCATGGAAGTGCTAATTAGTACTTCCTTCCCTCAGCTCACTGATTGAGCTAGGACTCCTAAGTTTTAGACAAGTACAAGTTTCATTAAATTTCTTGATTTTTTTCTGTCCAATTAATCAGAGGATAGACAGCAAAAATAATCTTACTTCATCCTGTTTCTCCAAAGTTTCTATAGTTTAAGAAACTTTCAGAAGAAAAACTAAATCAATTTGTGAAAAACTGTCTATACTTCATTCTTTCTTGTTATGTCATCACACTAGGGAGCTGCCTACCAGATACCATACACAGAAAGCAAAATACTCTTATTAGAAATTAGTACAGTCTCTAAGAATAAAATGTGTTTTAACAACTTGATGCTAGAATGAACTTGGTAAAGGAATGTTTACTGTTTCTCAACTCCAGTTATTTATCTTTTACAAAATAACACGCTTAGCACACAAACCCTTTGGGTTTCAAATTAATGTCTGCTTGAAAATGGACACCAGATGCTTGTGTAAGCAATAGCATTTTCATAAAAAGTTAAAATCTAAAATGAGCCAGACATGCTCCAATGCAAGAACTTTGAGCAGTCTTTGGTATATTTAGCAAATTATATCTTGAAAAAAAAAGATGAAAATAACACTGAAAACCTTTTAAAACCTTTTCTTTATAGAAGCCTTTTCTAATAACAAGGCTAATGTTTCAGGGATAGCACTTCACAAAACTAAACCATTCCGGGTTTTTTATATTTTTTCTATGGGGTTTTGGGGTCTAAAGGTATGTCCTAGGGTGGGCAAACTCAGGACAAGGTACAGTTTATTCATTTCCCAAATGCATACCATAAAAAAATTGGAGCATTTTTTTATTAAGAGATAAGCATCACAATGCTGATCCTATGACAGGATAGGACAACGACTTTATGCTGATATTTTTGACCCATTAGTTATTGCAAGTCGGATACCAAATGTTGTATATATATACATGTGTGTGTGTGTGTATATATATATGTATGTATACATACATAAATATATACAGCTCCATATGGCCAGCTGTTTCCTATCTGTGTTCCAGTCTGAAGCATTGAATATGCATGGCAAGACTTGTGTGTACTACACATACAGCGCTCTGTTTTGTCCTAAACTCCATCCTTCTTGGAACATTTCTCACAGAAGCCTACACAGTGGGAAGCCAGCTGGAAGCAGGCAGAATTACATTTGACCTTTCAGCCCCTTACAGATTTCTGATATTCTCAAGTGGGTTTTTTTGCTTTACACAACCAGCATCACTTTTGGACAACTTTCAAAAATATAGCACCAGAACATGTACATGGATGTCACCAATAAAAAGCTGATAGAAATTCCAATATCTCACCCTCAGGAAGGGATAACATTTTACAGTCAGGTAGCAGCTGAAATACTTAATAGGTACCGATATTGTGATTGCGACACGCAAAGCAACCACAGGGAGACGAGAGATTTCGCAGGGCAGAGAGTTCCTCCGAGAGAGCCCAAGGTTGAGCCAAGGCCGAGAGCCTCTCTGCCTGTTTATTTCTTACTTTTTATACATTTGTGGATCTGGCTGTGGATTGGCTTCTGGAGTTTTCACCTCCCAGCCGAATGGCCAGACCAACTGTCAGTTACAATTGTTTTCAGGTTAGAAATATGCAAACAAAGGACAGAGAATGAAAAACAAAGGATTTGTTTATGTTACACGTGTGAGGAAAAGTGAAAACTGCTCCTAATATTGTACAAAAGCTAAAGAGACTGACTCCATCTTATGAACAATCAGAAGGCTTTAAAAAACTCAGAAAAAACAGGGTGACACTGATATCTCCATTTATATAACTGCATTTATTGAGTGTTGCCATATTCTTTTTAGCCTTCTGATTGTTTGCATTTTTGTAGTGGAGTCTCTCATGGAATGTAACAGAGTGGTTGTTTTCTCATTCCTCTTTGGAGGAGGGACAATTGATGGACTTCTAGTTTGACCAGTGGGGTTGGAGAGGTGGCAGCCTCATTCTCCAATTCCTGGTCAGTGTCCAGAATCTATATAAACCAAGGTTGAGAAATAAGCTGCCCTCCTTTTGCTCTGACAAAAGACTGCATGAGTGTTGTTCTTTTTGTGTCCTCTAGCGACAATCTAGTTATTTCCCTTATTTCTTATAACTTTCATATGTATTATAGAGAGGTGGAAAGGGACTAGATATAGTTCATAACTATTTTAGTGTGAAAAAATCTAAAGCTCAAGCAAAATTCTGTCCCAAACTATAGGCAGTGAGATTCTGTTTTGAGAAACACAATTAATTTTTAGTAAAGTGGTGCACAAAAAGAAGTATATTTCACGTATGGAATACCTTAATTTAACTCTGTTAAAGAAAAGCAATATTTTTTTAAAAAAATATTCCTTTATATAAAGAGCAATATGCTGTGCTCAAACCCTAGAAAGAGTGATCTTGCAAGTAAAATAAAATAAAAATAAAAACAAAAATCTCCAGTAAGTAGTTAGGTTTTTTCCTTATTAATATTTTTACTAGGCTAAAAAAATATTAAGAGACTATGGAATAGAAGAATTGTATAACATGAGCCTATTTCTAGTCTTTCAGACACTTGTCACACATTTTTGTTGAATTGCTTTCTTCTTTTTGGGATTAGAGCTTTCCAACAAGAGTTGATTCTGTCTACCCATATTACTCATATCTAAATATCATGGCAGTAATTTATGTTATCAGCTGCTGTTTCTCACTTCAGGAGCAACCCCTCTCTTCTGGCTTCACCTCCTTCACAGCTGCCAAAAACTGGGTGCTTCTTTAGCCGAGTACTTGCTGCTTACTCTTTAGCTGAGTGGCAGTTTGAGAATGAAAGTGATAGAAATTTAAATTTGTATTTCTCCCCTCAATCTCACCATGTAAGATATTTACAGTCACTCAAATTCTTTACTGATTGATAATTTCACTAGTTTTCAGGAATAAAAGTGTGCATTCCATAATTTTTGACAGGAAGTGGAATCAGGTGTGGAAGGCTGCCTTACCTATAAAGGCAAGAGTCCAGCTGTAGTTTGACCCTGTCTTAGCATTGATCAGAAATACAGAAACTAAGGGGTGCAAGCAAGCATCTAAGGGGAAAGCAAGCATCTACAGAGCAGAACTTCTAGTCTTATTGCTTAAAGTATGAAAAATGTACTGAAACAAGCAAAGTTATCTGAAGGCACAAGATCACAGCTTGGCTTCATTATTTCACTATCTCGACGTTTAGAGTGAGTGTCTCAACAGAGTTCAGTATAACTCTCGTAATATTAAGGAAACCAACACATGAGTTTCAGTAATTTTACCACCTAGTGCATCTAGATTTGCAGATAGAAACTACCCATAAGGTGCATCTCACTAAAGCTGTGCACCTGAATGCCAAGCACTTTCCACAGCAGAGAGTTTTCCTCATTTTAAACCAACTGAGCTATTAGCTGACTTATGGGACAGCAATATGTGTGGTATTTTTCACATGTAGAAACTAGTTTCACACCAGCTATTCAGCCTTGGATTCAGAGTTTGATAACTCCATTTCACTCCCCTTAGAGCCCTCAAAAAGAATTTTATATAATTTTCCCAGTATTTAATACAGGAAAAATCCATGCTTGTGTTCAAATTCAGAGGCGTTCTTTCAGGCCAAATGCATCCCCCACGGGCCTTAGAGTTTCTCTGAATTACATCCAGGCAGTGACCCTGCTCAGAAATCCCCCACTATAAAACCTTATTGTTAGCACAAACACTATTGCTATTCCTATAACCTACTGTAAGATTACTCTTAATAACTGCTACAGACATAAATATAAAACTCCCAACTTTCTCAGCATTCCTATCCTCTAAGGGGACCCAGAACTTTGCTTATTCCCAAATCATTTTATTAGTGACTATTCACGGCTGGGACCCATCTTAATTGGACCTGGCAGCTCTCCATGTTTGAGGGTGTCCTTAGATATTTGTTTTGTCGTCTGGCTAACTCTTCCATGGTCAGGGATACATCCTCTTTTCCCAAAGCTTTATGACGAATTCTTTTCTTAGTTTTCAACCTGCATAGAGGAAATTTTGTGCTAAGAATATATTTGCAACATTTTCACAGTATAATTACAGAATCTTAAATCAGAAAGTTTGAAGGACCAAATGTTTTTCAGAATATAAGGCGGGGAGGTGGGGGGAAAGCCCCCAGTGTCATAATATTAACTGTGTTTAAAAAAAAAAAAAAAAAGACAGGTTTGTAATCTATAGATTTTTCTTCCAAAAAGACAAGCATGAATTAAAATCCCAAACAAGCAAATAATAAAAAACTTTATTAAATAATATATGAATAATACATATGAAAACTATTTCAAATCATGGAAATTTTCCCAATAATAAAATCATATTTTATGGGTACCTTAAAATTAATAATTGCAAGTTGTTTACATGAAACATGTTGCTATGTGTTGATATTTGTTTTCTTTGCTCTGGTTAAGGGGTAACAACTTCTTTACATCCTGTTTTATACTGCAGAACTTTATACACAAATATAAATATATAGTTATTTTGTTTTGCCCTACTCTAAAGAATTGTACCCTTTTCTTTCACTCTGTTCTGCTTGTGTCTTTTGTTATTTTCTAATTCTCAGCCCATTAGGTCAGATATCTATTCTCACTTTCAAAAAAAGACAAATTTCTGTTCAGTGTTGCTTTTCTCATTGGCAATTTAATAAATGGTGCATCTGCAGCTTTCTTGATATGAGAGATATCATTCTTATATGGCATATGAGAATGGTCATTCTTTTTGGCTAATTTTTGTATAATTTATCTATTCATAGCTGAATTTCAGTGTTACATTATTAATACAATACTTAAATGAAATTTTGGTACCAAGCCAAGCTAAATAGTTATTTATATTTTTTTTAGCTTTGGCTAATGATTTAATTAATTAATTGCCTCAGTATCAGCTTTTGTATAATTTTATATACAACCCAAGGATTCCAGTAGAGCAAATAAAATAAAAGCCCTAGGAAAAGCCCTAGGCACCTGCCCACAGGTACAGTGAAATAATGGAAAACATTTAATCTATTCTGTCATTCATCAACATCCATTCGCCCACATGAAATGCCACAAAAATACACTTTGCATTGACCCTTGTTTTTTCCTCCTGTTGTGTATGGCAAAACCAGATAAAACTCCTGCTGCACCCCATCTGACTTATATGAGCCCACAAACCCTCAATTCACTTCAAAAGTATGTTCAGAGTTCTGACACTTCTCTTCACAGGGATTGTTGTACTTTGTCTACATCATCACCACTATTCTGAGCTCCACCATCAACTGTGTAAGCTATTCAGCTTCATGTGAATTTCTGCACTAGGGAGACCTTCTTTGCTCTTGCCAAGAACATTTATTAACTTTTGACATACTGTTTCAGGAAATGTAGCCTGTTATCACAAGGGCCGTTAGGTCTATATTTAAACTTCGATGACATAAAAAATTAAAACTTCAATGTATTAAATCTTTTCATTTTACTGGGAAAAACTATAGGACAAAAAAATAAAGCTGAGTTATTAATAGAATTATTGTTAAAGTCTAGACTGTACATTCAAGATTTCAAATTTCTACATTGTTTTAAGGAAAAATGAAGTAATCTGCTCAGCCTGGAACTATGTAATTTGGATCAGGTGTTAGGATTTATCTTGGGACTGGCTGTTCTTCAAGAGGCTGTGGAAATAATGACAGTGAGTTGTTTGCAGCAGCAGTTCTGCCTCTTGCAGAAAACCTCTTTTTCTCCTCAGAGAATCCTAAGATTTTTCTGGATATTTACAACAGATTTATAAATATTAACTCCTATATCAGTAGAAAGAAAGAGAAGACTTCAAATACACAAGTATCTACAGTAATGCAAACTAAAATCACTCAAGCATTCTCTTTCTTACCAAAAAAAGAAAAAAAAAAAAAAATCTTGCAATTCACCTTGATGAAATTCTTATATATGGGGGGGAAAAAAAGAAAGTTAAAAAAAAAAAAAAAAAAAAAAAAAAAAAGTGGAAGGTCTTTTTATCTCTTCTTGTTTAGTTTGGAGAAAAAAAGGCTTGGGGATGACTTTATCACTCTCTACAAAAGCACGAAATAGGTTGTAGCTGGGTGGGGGTTGGCCTTTTCTCCCAGGTGACAAGAGACAGAACAAAAGGAAATAGCCTCAAGCTAAACTAGAGGAGTTGCAGGTTGGACGTCAGGAAAAATTTTTTCACCGAAAAAATTGGAATTGGAATGGGTTGCCCAGGGAAGTGTTGGAATCACCTTGCCTGGAAGTGTTAAAGAAATGACTGGATGTGGCACTTAGTGCTGAAGTTTAGTTGACGCAGTGGTGCTTGGTCAAAAGTTGGCTGATGTTGAAGGTCTTTTGTAGCCTTAATGACTTTATGATTATATGATTTTAGAATTAATTTTTGAAAGTACCTGAAGAATCCTGGAATTCTCTTCTAGATGAACTTGAATGCTGTTGTCTCTCAGAAATGAATGCAACTTAATACAACTGTAAAAGATAAAAATGACCAATCACATATGTGATTGACATCTAAGTTATGACCCCTAATATCACTCTATATCACTGCATTTCTGATTATGCCAGGAAATGTGGTGTAGTTGTCTGACTAATGTCATGGATATTACCTGTCACACTTGACTAAAAGTGAGTATGAAGGAGGTTGGTGGTATTGAGGAGCTAGGGGAAGCATAAAGCTAGGTAGTAGAATACTAATTTTGTATTTTTTAGCTCATTTCCATTGCCCTTTTGTTCTGCGTAATTCTCTCTTCTTCCTGTGAGGAAAGAGACATAAGGTGTGCAGTAAACCCTACTGAAATGGAGTTGTTTGTGAGAGAGTATCTATATCACTGAGCTGTTGATTAAAAATCACTCAGGAAAGACCTCTTTTAGATGGGCAGAAGCCTGTTTCTACTCAAGATAGTCCTTTCTATTCCCTGTCTATCCAGAAGTCTTTCCAAGAGGTCTTTCTGCTCAATCCCTCACTTTTGTATCATATCCTCTGGTAAAGCATAAACCTTTTTGCTGAGAATATTTTCTCTATGTGATATTTCCAGTTGGGGTCACCTGGTGATAATCTATATCCTGATCACTTTTCCTGTATCCTGAGAATAGGGTATTTTAACTTTGCTTACCTTCAGCATTTAGGCTGTCATCTTTGGGAAGAGTAAACCTTTTAAGCTTGGAGAAAACAAAGGTTTGTCTACCCTGGCCAACTAATGCCATTTTTACACCGATTCTTCTGAAGCTGTTTATCTGCCTTTGCTGCTCATCTGTCTTGTCTGCCTTTCCCTGGATGTTTGTTTTTCATTAGCTGCTGCCTTTGACTCACATTCTGACAGCAATTCTTGTTTGTAGTGTACAGATAAACTGATGGGGAACATGACTTTTATAAAAATGGGCTCCATAACTACTGAATTCTTCAAACTCTCCTACAAAATTGTTTCTGTAATTACATCTCAAGGCTTACCTGCTTTTTCATTTCTTTTACATGGCAACATGTACAAGGATGTACTTAATTTTTGTGGCTCTATCAATTGATGTTTCTTCTGCAGTCTTTATTTCTCAAATTCTTCATAATTTTTTTCTGCATGGAGTTGGAAATGTCTTTTTGTTTCCTGCAAGTGCCTGAGGTTTCTGCAGTACTGTTTGTTATTCTACTGGCTTCGCTTGTTCTTTCAGGCTGTTATATTTAAGACTGATGAGGCATTCATTCTCAGTCAAGAAGCTTTTTAAAAGTACACGGAGTTGTATAGATAAATTAATTGCTACAATTAAATACTTGTATATGTTTTGGAATGATTGTTGACTTTGCCCCCTAAGCACATTGTCTTTAATCAAAGATTGCAGAGGTGAAAATAATCAATTACCTTCTGCCAAGTTCTACTAAAAATATCCTCATTTCTCAGATAGGTTTGCTGACTGACTACAAGAGAATTTGCTGTGCACACAAAAGGTAAGCAGAGAAGAGCAACAAAATCACACTGGAAGAGGAGATCTATGATAATTTCAGATAATGTGTCCAAAAATTTAAAAGGAAGATCTCATAAAGTAAGAAATACATTGTATTAAAGCTTGTTTACACTCCTAGATTGCTGTTTTAATTTTTAGCAAGCACTGTTATGTCCTGGATGTGACTACCATCACAATTCAGAAGGCATGGCTCTCTGTAGCAGGCCTTTAAATAAAATTAGATTATGATGTTATTTTAATAATAGCCTATTATTTTAATAATAGGAGTTACTCTTATGATACTGCTGCTAGGCTGTCAGAAACTAGTGTGGGAATTTCTGCTCTAGACTGCAATGTGGATATGCCTTTAGTTTGAAAAATACTGCAAAAATTTTTGAAGAAAAAATGAGTCTTTATAATATAAATTTAGCACATAAATCACCTACAGAGTGAAGAACATTAATAATTTATGGCAGTTCTAATGATACTGTTGGTGCTATTTTACATATGAGTATTTCCCTGCGACAATCTGTTTTTAAAAGGTCAGAAAATCTTATAGATTAAGCATTCCTCATAATTTTTAACATGGGCATATTTAACAAAAAGAAAACAAAAAATCAGGATGCAAGAGAGGACACTCAAACAGGACTGCAGTTGTAAATTCAATGTTAAGATGAAATGTGATGATACATTATCTCTTTTTGGAGTAAAGCTGTATCTATGGCTTCTAAATGCAGAACAGAGCTATGAAACTATGAAGCCAACAACTCTTACTGCTACCTTTTTTCTCTCTCCTTTTTTACTATTTTTTGATAAGATTTTCATAGCAGCATAATGAAACAGTGCTATGTGACATTGCACTAGGGAGATGCAGTTAATGTATGCCATCTTTGTATAGAAGATAAAAACGTATCTCAGGACCCATCACACTGACTGCAATGGAAGGCTGCTGGAGGAAGCTGATACAGTGTTATAGCACCCTTGGAAGGGTAGTCTTAGTAACATACTGCAAAACTGATGACTGAAGTCAAGAATATTCACCTTGGTCCCAGGGCTACGTTTCTGAAGGGAACTTTGGGATAGAAGATAGATGGAGAAAGAGGATAAAAGTGAAAAGGACAGGAAGAACTGAAACTAGGAAGCAGAAAAAGTGTACTTACACATGGCATATTTCCCTTAGCAAGATGGGGAATACATGGGCTCTCACTAACCTGGCATATCTGTATTGTGCAGTGCAGGAATAGGTGTTTTTGTTTTGTTTTCTTTTCCTGTAGTACATCTTTGTTTCACAGCCCATACCCTGACAAGACAGCTATCTTCCTTTCTGTCCAGACCACAGCAGTGTAGCACCAGCAAGGAGATTTCTGCCCGGTCACTGCCTGCAGTGCCAGCTGCAAGACGTGCCAGTGACACTTACAACATTCCTCCTCAGTTATGCATGACAATGCACTCCACTGGCTCATGGGGTAGGACACAGAGTGATGTGTTCACCTGTTCACAAAGTATGTATTAACAGCTTGAGGCTTGTTAGATTTGAACCGAGCAGTAGGAGGGGCAATTAGTGAGTTCAGCTCTAGGTTTTGCTCCAACATGAGCTTACTAACGCTCACTTTCCTTAATTCTGAACTAAATTGTTGTAGTTTAACAGTAACATAAGGAATTTTTATTTTTGTACTTTTTCTTTTAATGCTGCCATGACTAATTAGACTAACCTATTTCAATAGAGTCATTGCATTTCATAATCAGAAAACATATAGTCATGGACTGTACTGGAGATATGAAGCTTAAACACAAAATCAATTAGGTAAAATCATCTCCCAAATTTCACTGGCACAAATACAGAATATTTTGTGTCACTGTTTCTGGTAATTGAAGACATCAATTTTATGAGGCCTTGTCACACGTAAGCTGAAATAATGCTTGAGAACCTCAAGTCTCATCTGTCTTTTAATTCAATCACAATTAAAAAACTTCTAAAAAAATAGAGAGACATCTTCTCACTCTTTGTGTAGATCTAGTAAAGGAGGTATATAGTGGTTGCACACTAATTGCTCATTATGTTGTAACTTTCAACATTACTTTAGAAGAACTTCTGTATATACTAAATCTCACGCAAAAAAATTCTAAATTGAAGCATTCCTCTAGGTAGCCAAACATACCTTTTGAACATATTGGCATGCCCAGGCAGACTGTATGTATTGGGTTTGCATGGCAAGGTTTTGGTACCAGGGAGGCTACAGGGCTGATTTCTGGGAAAAGCTGCCAGGAGCATCCCCATGCCTGACAGAGCCAATACCAGCTGGCTCCAAGGTGGCCAAGGCTGAGCCCAACAGCAACAGTAGTCGTGTCTCTGGGATAACATATTTAAGAAAGCAGTGAAAAAATGGTCAGGGAAAACCAAGGTCTGTGCAGAGGGAGCACAAGGAGATACTTCAGGTGCCAGAGCAGAGAGAGGTCTGGGAAGGATTCACATTAGGGATGCTTATGGATGACTGAGGGATCCCATTCTGGAGCAGTAGGAGAGTATAAGGAGTCCTAGCCATGAGGAGGAAGAAGCTGTAGAGACAATCTTTGACGAACTGACCACAGCCCCCATTCCCAATTCCCCTGTCCTGATCAGGGTGGATAGAAAGGCAAGAGAGTAGAGAAAATAAAGAATGAAATTGATTCTGTGAAGAATAAAGGAAGGGGGGAAAGTATTTTAAGATTTAATTTTTATTTTCTTATTAAACTACCCTGATTTGGCAGGTAAGAAATCAAGTTCTCCAACTAGGGCCTGTTTTGCCTATGATGGTATTTGCTGAATGATCTGCCTGTCCTCATTTTGACCCTCTTATCACTTTTTTCTCCCCACGTCCAGCTGAGGATTGGAGTGGCTTAACAAGTACCAGACATCCAGCCAAAGTCAACCCACTACACACTAGAAAAGCAGAATTAGATAAGACTCCTATAGAGACAGATCTTCCCCTACAATGTCTCCAGGCTGCTGATGGAGTGAAGCTGTACACTTGGAAGTGTAGTTTAGATAATCTAGGCACTGGGAAAACAGATTTTTACTTCTCTTTAAGAGCATAAAGAACTTTCAGACTTTGTGATCTGGATGAGTTTTGATTAATCAACAGAAAGTTCTCAAATTCTGCTTTTCTCTTCAGTGAGCTGATAGTCAATTATTTCATCTGAGATTTCTTTTAGCTTTGAGGGCTATCTTCACATAATAAAAGCTTTTCCTATGCCCTGGGGTTCATCCAAGACTACAGTTCAAGATTTTCACCCTTCTGTTGAGGATAGTGCTATGCCATCCTGTGAAGGATTACTCGAACATGCTGAGTAAAACATTTGACTGCAACTAACTTTAATATACAAAGCAAACCTTTCCTGGCAGAGACAGCAGCAGTGAAGACTGGCATCAGTCAATGCTGGGACAGAGTTGGCTGCCTGGAGTTATTGTGTTTAGCATAATATAGGTTTGGAAATGCTTTAAGGTTTGTACTCCTCTTAATGTGCAGCAGAGTGGAAAAGGGATCCCACAGTAGTTGCACATTTTGGATCTCACATTGCTATTGCATACTGCAGGGATATTCAGCAATTGGTTTCAAGAAAAAACAAAACAAAACACTATTCTTCTCAGTGATTATGGCTGCAACGCTACAAGGGCCAAGCATGTGAACATTTCCCTGGTACTTTGGATATCACTGTCCAAAAAGCTGTAGGTCTTTATAACACATGGCTTAAGCTGTTATTAGCTGCTGGCAGACTCTTGGGTGAGGTTGCTGCAGTGTCATTATACTGCAGAGCTTTCATAAATGTTACATTGTATTGAATAATAGATGATTTTATGTGTAGTTTATTCACACTGGTGAAAGAAAGAGAGGTTTGAGCTGTTTTGCAATGCCTTAGAGGAATGCTATCCAGTAGATTCAACATTTTTTATTATTTTTTTGTCTGATGTAGGGAACAATATCGCCATGAATGACAGGCAGCTGAGAGGGTGCCTTTTCCTTTCATTTAAATGTACTTCACCAGGCAGGGACGTGTACTTTCTGTGTTCAAATCAGTTATGCCTAAATTCTTACTTTTAGGCACTCACAGTTTACATCATCCATCTTAATAAAGTTTCAGCACAAACCCAACCTCCACTAGCTCCTCCAAACTGTATTAAAGATAAAATAAGGCCAGATTCCAGAAGGTGGCAGCCAACTCTAAAATATGTCAAGACTAGCCCAATTCAGTGTACAGATAAAAAGATCTAGTGCACAGATGATGCAGAAATAAGCAAGAAAGGAGTTGAGGCAATTTCACATGATTACTGTGGTTCCTTTATGTTCTGAATCTTATAATGTTTACAATTTCTTTATACAAGAAATGCCAGCTTCCCTTGGTTTTAGGTGACAAAATTGCGCTTCTTTAACCTACATCTGTTTATTTTTTTTTATTTATATTTTAATATTATCAGAAGAGGTGTAATCTCTGATAACTCTTATCCCCCCTGAGAAATGCTTATAGGTTCAAAATAGTATTTCCCAACTTGGAATTGATCATGTAGATCAGATACAAACATACATACTGCTTACTTTTCTAAAACCCTAAAATAATTTAAAAATACTAGAATAATAAAACCCCATAATTTTACAGATATCTCTGAAAACAATATGTATATAAGTACTTTTGAAAAAACTGTTCTAAGACGTGAAAATATTCTTATAAAGATACAAAATGAGCACTAATAGCAGCTGCAGTCTATGGGAAGATATTTTTTCACAGTACAATGCCTGTAGTACAATGACTAATATCTGTTTGGCTGTTACTATTAAAAAAACCCCAAAAAACAGTAGCATTATCTTATACTGATGACATATACTAACAATGATTCAGTAAATTATTCAGTATTTCATAAATAAAATAGTTATTCAGTCCTGTAGTTAGAAACCAACACCAAAATATATATGCTTAGTGAATCCATTACTAGGCAAAAGTTGTTTTTTTGGTGGCCAAGATGTAGCCACTCTGCCATCTAAGGGCTGAAATTTGCCCTCACACATGATACGGATTGCCCTGTCAAGCATACCACTTAAAGAGCTGCTGTCAAGGGCAAGGGAAGATATTCCCTGCAATTGTGCAGGAGCATAATTTCCAGCCTACTCTGAAAATAATGCTTCCTGGTCTGGTCAAAAAGTGGCTTTCAATCTTCAGTACTTCCTGTCCTTGTCCATACTTCATCTTCAGCACCCTAGGAAGGGCACTGGCACTCAGGGACAGACTGAGTCAAAAGATAACTTATATCAGCCAGTTATGCAAGAGTATGACTTGGGTATGCCTGATGAGGATCTTGAGCAGGTTTGATTGCAAAATTCTGGTTGACTTCTTTAGGAGACTCACTGATTGCCCTCCAGACAGAGTAGTGTTGGTGTATCAGGGTGTGAATGACACTACTCAGCTGGTAGAGTTCATTGTAGTAAGTGCCTGTTGTCACCCTCTGAACTTTTAAACTCCATGGAGCTTCCCCAGTGGATATTTATACTCAAATCTTTACTCTCATTTTACTTCTTCAAAAACATTATCTAAACCAAAATGGAATAATTTTTATTTCTTAACAACAGTTTCAAGAGTGGAACACGCTAGGTTGCTAGTGTTGCAAGCAGAATTAAATCAATTGCTAGATTTAATATAATTTAATTCAGAATTTAATATAACTAAAGAAAGTTGCTGAAAGACATTTGTGTTTGAGGTTCTCCAGTTTGTTTAGTGGGAATGACTTCCAGCTCTGGGCATTAAAGCCTATGGATCTTGTAAAGAAGGGCAGCACTGGTTGGGCATGTAAACAATCAAAATTTTGCATTTTGAAAGAAAAGTTAGCATAGCTGTTTATCTGTCAGAATTAATGATTTTACTAAGACTTAAAGACTTTTGGTCACTGCAGTTTTGCTGAATCTTTGTGCTAACGTTATAAGCAACATACAAACCTGGCTTATTCAGAAGGTGGTTTTGTATATTGGGGAGGTTTACCTGATCTCAGATAGGAATGTATGCCACGACAATTGCAATCTGCTTCACTCAATTTTGCATACAACTCCCTGATTTTGCATATGCTTTCTTAAAATGTCACAAGCTCTTAAGGCAACACAGTAAGAGCAACACATAAGGATGAAGGAAAAGGAATGTAAATGTTGTCCTCTCCTGATCAGACACCCGGCTTTCTTGCATGAAAACTTTAAAATGGCTCAAATGACATAAAAAGTCTAAAACACATCCAAGAAAAGGATGAGGCTTGTGTTAGCAAGTAAAGATGATTTAAATATGCAAATTTTAATATTATTTTATTAATAAGAATAATTTAATAAATTATTACTATCTTTAAAATTTGAAAATATTTGACAACTCTAGACTATAAGTCAAAAGTTTCTGAGCAGCCTGCTGTACCTGACTTGTTACAAAAACAGAAGAGTCTAGCTATACTTTTGAAACAAGCATCTTAAATAAAATTTCTCATGATCTTCAAGTAATTTGGGATCCTACTATTTATTGGCATTACATCTCACCTTTAAAATTGAGAAGTATCAAAATATTTTTATGCTCTTCAAGTAATTGAGTTAATTCAAAGTCCCATTAGCTCTATTAATGAGCTTACCTTTCAGTACCTTTGAAGCTTTATGGTGCGCAATTTTCTGTAATTCAGTTGAATCAGGTTCTATTTTTTCCCCCAATCAGCAAATGAGTTATTTTTCTATTATTTAGGGCACTGAAACTCTCCAAGACCTCCACGAGAAAAAAGAAAAAAAAAAAAGAAATTATATAAAAGGGATTGCAATTAATTTCAAATTCTGGGAAGTATTTTGACATAAAGCATCACATTACAATCAGATATTGCTATTTAAATGGGTTTAAGGGGTGTGTTTGGGTTTTTGTCCATAAGGAAAGAAACAAATCATTGCTATTGTAAACACCACATTTTAGTAACTATTGACTTTTAAAAATGATTATCACTATAAATAAATGCACTAATTTTTCAAACTGCTGAGAGGTCACAACCCCCAGGAAGCCAACTGAGCTCTCTGTGTTTGGCAAGAATCAGATTCACAACAACAGGCACAGTTACATTGGAATATTAATCACACAAGAGATAACAAAGAGTGTAAGGGAAAAGTGTTTATGTGAGATAGATGGATCTGACAGAAGTATTAGTATGACAACAAAGCAGCCATCTAAAATGAAGGAACTTCAAGAAATTTAGTAAGTAAAGTCCATGCAGTTCTTGAAAGTACAGAGGAGTTGTAAAGCAAATATTTCATTACCTTCTCTAAAAAAAAAAAACAAAACACCACAAGAGAGAGACAAGCTTAGGGGGTTTTCTCACTTATTTAAAAAAATTCTTACAAGCTGCACTTATGTAAGAGAAATGACAAATAAGGAATGCGGAATACTTTGCCTGTACCTTTTGATTATCTCAATATTCAATAATTCATATGATTCAAGTTTTTCTTAAAGTTAGAAGTCAATTACAGCTCTTGTGTGTATATTCCTGCATAGAAGATAACTTTTTTTTTCTAATACAATTACAGTATAGAAATAGGATGCCTCTAGATAAACCTAAATTAGGAACTACTTTGCCCTAGTGCAAAAACATGAAAAGAAAAAGTTTACATTTTCAAATAAACTATGTGACCTTACATTACTTTTCTTTTCACAGACTCACACATGCATGATTATGTGTGATATACCTATCTCTTTTTGTACATGGATGAACATACTGTTGAACAGACTTAGTCTCTGGAGCTAAACCTCTTTGGTTGGTGCAACTTCTCATCTTTTCAAGAGCCAGCAAAGTTTTTATAAACTGCTGCATTAAATTCAGAGTAATTTCACAGATATTTTCAATATTTTAAAATTATTTCTTAACAAAGGTATCAGCCTTAACCAGTTATGTCTACTGTATTTGATTGCAGACTACTTCCCACTTGAGACTGGGTAACCCTCAAATCTGAAAATCTCATTTGTAAAGAGACTCGAAACACATTTTCCACTTCCCCTTTTTATCATATGGCAATCATTATTTTCCCATTATCTTCCATAAAGGACAGATTAACTCACCCAGGACAGTCCAGCACAGACAACAGCAAACTAGTGTTGATAAAGCTCATGTGTATCCAAAGTTGTATCTGTGCATTGTGCAATAAATAAAACACCACCCAAGATTTTAAAATCACAACTGTGTTAGTACAGGGCCATTGGTTAACCCTCTCAAGTGGCCTTAAACATGAGGTTGAGCTCTATTAGTGAGGTGGTTGGTGTAAACTGTGAGGGACTTGATTGCATTTTACAGTGCAGCCAGAGGTTTATATTTGGCAAAGGGCCTTGTTTCTCAGTGCCAAGTAAGTTAAAATATTATTCATGAAAACTAATGAATTTTGAATGTGCATTTCATGATGGTATTGTTGAAAATTCATGATTTTTATTACAATCTTTTGAAATTTTTTTTTTCAAACAGAAAAGATCTTCAATTGGAGAACTATTTGAAACAGTTATTGTAGTACTATAATAAAGGGCTAACTTTTGTGTATCTCTTATACAAATATTTTTAATATGTTAACCAAAATGTTGTCAAGGTAACATAAATTTGGTCCATGACAAATCCTTGTGTTTTTTCTTTAGAAATTTTGTTGCTCTTGCTAGTTTTATTCCTAGATTTCCTGTTGGGAGGACTCATTTGGTTTTGCAAAACAGTTGAGATGAAATCAGAAAGAATGAGAATCTGCTCATTTAAAAATCCCTGGTATCTAACTGTATTTGCTCTGTGTTCCTAGGACTAAAATGACCACAATAATTTTTTTAGAATTCACAAAAATTATTCAGATAAGTTTATCTTAATTCTTCCCATCTCTCACATCCCTATGCATGGCAAAAATGAGGATGAATAAAACAGAAACATGTAGACAGCTTAATAACGTGCTGGAAAATCCTCCCCAAACTACATGGATGCATTCCCAGATACAAATCTTGCAGTCTTAGTTTTCCAGTGAAATAATGTCTTCTCTAATACAGTATATTATGGAGGACATCAGACAATCTATTTAAAAGAGAAGTTATCACTCAGAGCAAGTGGAGCTAAAAAAAGGTAAATTAAAACTGAGCTAGAAAGGAAACTCTGAGTTTCAAAATATTCAGATAGGTATTTGAAGTTTTAAACTGTTCTTTTGTGCATCCACAGATTCTGGTCTGAAGTGCAATTAGAAATTTGCAAGCAAAAGGTGCTGTCACCTTATTCACCACCTTAACAATTACAAAATGTAATATATCCTTTTTTTTTTTTTTCATTCAGGCTCTTTTCAGCAATTCTCTCACCTAGCAAAATACTTGACTTCCTATTTTACAGTAAAAGTGATAAAAAACCCCAGCAGGGATCTCTGAAGAATGTCCAGTCCATAGTCATTCTTTTGTACATGATAAACTGTACTTACATCATCCCCACTGGATATTTGTCTACTATACTACTTAAAAGTATCACTGAAGAGACTCTCAACATCATAAGAAGATGACTATTGCACTTGGAAAACATTCCTTAAAAATCTAAATAATTATTTAACATATGCTTTCCTTTAAATAAGCTTTTCTCCTCTGACTTGTAAGCACCACTTAGGAGCAAGAAAAAACCCCACAATTCATATATTTTTTACAATATCGGAAGTCACTGGAGTAATTTTATCTATTGAAAGTCAGGATACCCCGTGTCCTTTCACATGTGCCCCCTTGCTTTTAAAACCAGAGTAATTCAAGAGAATTGCTTTTCCTGATACTGCCTTTTATTTTTGTTATTTACACCATTTATTCACGACATCAAGATAATTTTGATTTCTTATTCTGTTCTCTGAGGAGCTCACAAATACTCCTAGTGTGATATCAGCATTAAATTTTATAGGTGTACTCTCCATTCTGTCATCCAGGTTTTTAACACTAATCTTACGAACATGTCATGCGGAACAGTGTCAAAAGCCTTATTGATGTCAAGGTATAACAACCTCAGTGTTTCTTTTATCCACCAGGTCAGGTGCCTTGTCAAAAAAAGAAATTAGAGTACTTTGACACTATTTGTTCTTGACACATTCACACCATCTTTTTAACATCTCACTATTTGCTAGATACTTACCGATGAGTTAGTGTATGATCTCACGTCTTTCAAAAATGAAAGTGGGCTGGCTGAGATTTGATCAGAACATTCTCTTCTCACCCTTACTGGTCTTTAGAAAGAGCTGCTCTATTTACCGGCCCCTTCCCTTTCTTCTTGTCCTTCTAAGAGTAAAATGTCTTAAGGCACAGCTAAACAGTTATAACTAGTTTCCTTAGTAACATCAAATGAATCCATTAGGCTTTCTAAACTTAAGATTCCCTAATTTTGTAGATGTTGTCCAGTCTCCTGTTTCTTTTTTTTTTTTTATTCACACCTCTATTTTAAAACATCCGATTTGAAAAATCCATCATTCCTTACACCAAATACTTTTTTACTGTTTACATACTTTTTTATCTGTTTAAAGAAGATTAAGAAATGTGGAGGAACAGGGGAAAAACAAACAAACAAAACAACACATAAAAAACCAACAACAAATTAATGAATATGTAAAAATATATTTTGGGCAATATATTCAAATATAGTTCTTCAAATTTAGTTTGTAAAGCACATGCTTTACTTGTGACTTCCAGTAAGGATTTTTGAAATGGTCTCCTGGTAGTATAACTAATAAAAATCATGTTTTTATATCAGGAAACAACCCGATACTGCTGTGATTTAGTTCTACACTGGAGCAAAGGGATTACTTACCTTTTCTGAGTGACCTTTATCTATCTGCCAATTTACAGCTGTGTTGTTGTAATAACCCCCACAAGAGTTTACTTCTGTGAAAGTTACTATCCATGCTGGAATAGAGACTTAATAGTGCCTTCAGAGAATAGTTACTTAAAAACTCTCCTGTTCACTTTGTCAGAGTGGTATGACTTTGACGTGCAATGTATTCTGAGGTAGTCCACAATTACTCATTTGTGAAATCACAGAGAGACAATTTATACTTCCCTCCCTTCTATTTCTACATTTGGTGTTGACAACCAAGAGAGGTATGGTGTGGGTTTTGCCCTGATTCTTCACATTTTTCATATGCTTTCCTTGGTGGCTGCCTCTCTAACAAAGATTAGCTGTGTGACATCATGAATGGCTTTGCAATTTTCTGAAAAAGCACCTCCAGAAAAAGCTCCACTGCAGCAGTATGAAACAAAATATTTCCTTTTGCCTTAACAGTCACCATAGTCTTTGGTTAAGTATCACAGATCTGTTCTTCAATATCTAAAGAGGTTCAGGGCATCAAAACGACATTTTTAATGAAAAAAGTACTGCCCTAACTAATTCAAAGAAACAATAGAGTGATAGCATCTTACAACTCTGCTTTTGTAAACACTACAGCCTTGATTTAGTCCTGAGGTTTCCAAGCTCAGTTACTGAAACAAAAAAAAAAATCACTTGATTTGGAAGATTTGCACATTTAAAATAAAGAAAACAAAACCACAAAAACTTATTAGACAATGAAAAGGAGGCAAACTAAAGTTTTGAGAATGGAAAATACAGTGTAACAGAAAGGAAAGCGTTAAAACACTTTGTGCTGGATTTGGCTGGGGTAGAGTTAATTTTCTCCATGATGGCTAGTATGAGGCTGTGTCTTGGACTTGTGCTGAACACAGTGATGGTAGCAGAGATATTTTTGTTATTGCTGAGCAGGGCTTACACAGAGACAAGGCTTTTTCTACCTGACATACTGCCACACCAAGGAGGAGGCTGGAGAAGCATGGGACAGCCAGGACAGGTGACCCCAGGTGATCAGGATATTCCAGGCCATGTGGCTTCAAGCTCAGTTTATAAGGCAAGGGGAAGAAAGAGGAAAGGGGTGAATGTTTGGAACAATCTAGTTTATGTTCCCAAGTCATGATTATGTGTGATGGGGTCCTGCTCTGATGGAGATGGCTGAACAGTTGCCTGCCCATGGGAACCGGCGAATTTCTTGCTTTGCTTTGTGCATGACTTTTGCTTTCCCTATTAACCTGTCTTTGTCTCAACCCATGAGTTTTCTGGCTTTTACCCTTCTAATTCTCTCTCCTGCTGGCAAGGGAGCGAGTGAGGACTGCCTGGGGAGTTTGGTTGATGGCTAGGGTTATACCAAGACACATGCAAAAATTTAAGGCATTGCAAAATATATAATTTAAAAGAAACAAAGTGATAAAGAAGCAGTTTGAAAGAAAAGAGATACTTGTATATTCCATCATTATGAGCTTAATGAATCACTTAGCTCTGTTGTGGAAAAATTAAGTTTACATTTATAATAGGAGAGAGCACAGTAGCAAATTTTGAGAGACTGGAATGAACAAAGGAACTTTGAAAATGAGAAGCCTGCAAAAGGCATGCAAAAAAAAAAAAAAAAAAAAAGGAGGAAAACTGTTAGGAACTTTTTCCCACGCGAGACAGTAAACGTGTAGTCAACATGAGAAATAGAGTGAGGATCAAAAATAAAGGAGCCATATTCAGAATGAATAGCTGAATTTTGATATTCTCCTGGAAATCAAAGTAGTTGGAAAACTATTTAGCTTGACATTGATGTGCAATAGCAGATTAAATCTATAAATTAAATATTAAAGTACATTTCATATAGTATAATCAATATATTACAATTTCTAATATATTCTATAGGAAAAATATAAATTTGCTTAAAATATTTTGTTAATGATTGATAAGTATAAATATATGCAAATAACAAGTATAATGAATTAGCATTTACTCTAATTTAAGCAGCTATTTTCACAAATCTTTTACATTTTCAGGAAAAAAGAACCTTGGGAACATTATAATCTCATTCCAATTTCTATAATGTTTACAGTACTATCAGTGCTAAATTATTCACTTAGAGACCATGAAAAGTTTCCTATCTGTAGAGAAACATCTCCTCTTAACTGCTTGCTTACAGAAACCTGGCAGTGTGCAACTCTGGATATTCACATCTGTGAGGAGTTTTCATGATCATAATTGTTGCAGCAGTCCTCTTGTTAGAGGGTAGAAATAGGCCATGACACAGGCTTCTTATTTATCACAGCATGAAAAAAATCCTGGTTTACTCCTTACAGCTCAGCCATCCTGACTCCTGCTGCAGCAAGCTCCTACTGTAGGTTTCCCTTGCAGCCTCTGACTGCTGGTTATTTCCTGCTAAACTATGACTGCACGTGTTGGTTTGCAGACTCTGAATGCAGGCTTTTACCTAGCTAGACTGTGACTGCAGGTTCCAACAACAGGCTCTGACTACAGACTTACCTCATAGCAATGATTCACCCTCCCTAGGATCCTTCCTTCCTCGCCATAATTCTCTCTCTCCCACAAGGCTCCTCCTCCTTCATTATTCCCCTCTCACCAGCTAACCCACTCCCTTTTATCCCACGTATCTTATTGGACACAGCTGTGACTCATCAGGGATGAGGCTGTATTGGGTAATTAACACAGCTCTTACTTATCAGGGACAAGGTCACCTGTATTCCCTTCTCCTACACATAATGTCATTTATAGAGATCCCACACTCTCCACCTACACTAAAGTAGCCAGGCCCTCAGGTTCTCTTTCCCAGTCAAGAGTAGCAACCCGGATAGCGCCAGATGCTGAAACAGCAGATTCATTCATTTCAACAACCAGCTGCAAACAGAAATTTTTGTCTGTGGTGGAGGGGAGAAAGATACTTTGACATTTGTTCATTTGCATGTACTGAGATGCTGAAACACTCAAATTTGTGGGATGACAGTGAAGGCCCATCTAAACAGCCAACAGTTAGTCCTGTCAGGGGCTTTGAGGTCCTCAAACTGGGACCAGGATCCCTGAACTTTCCTGGAAAGCTGTGCTTGCTCTTCCCACACAAAGACTTTACTGGAAATGCAGCTGAACTGGGGTGCATCTGGAGACTGAACAGATGGGAAAGAGAGGAAAGAAAAAGAGGTAAAAAGATGTTTGATAGTGAGCAGATAACTCTTAAGACACCTGATATGGATATGAAAATATACTAGAAGGCATGTAGGGAGCTATGATGAACAGGAAAAGCACATTCATTAATGTATAAAAAAGTACCTACCACAGAAAAAAAATCCCATGCAATTTAATTTACGCATACTAAAACAAAAACTGATTCTCAATTAGCATGTGAAACAGATTTTTTTTTTCTTAGTCTTCAAGAGTTCATTCAGTATTATGCACATTGAATGAATATGAATGAGTGACTGAAGGGCAAACCTCACCTTTGCTGAACCTGTCTCATCTACGAGTTATAAAGAGAATTTAAAAGTTTACCCCTACCTTGAAAATCACATAATTGCAAAACTTTCCAAAAGAATTTCCTTGTGAATAGTCTAATATTTTTAAGGTGTGCCACACCCCCGCCCATCCCCCCCCACCCCCAATTTCTCCAGTTTCAGTGAGGAATTATTTAGATTTCTGAAATAGAAAAAAGGTTTTTTAAGTATTAGTCTTCAGGCATCCATTTTCAGATTTGTAAATTTAAGTTGGGATAATGTGTGAGGAAGTCTTAATATGGTCCAGATAGTATATGTTCACCTCACTTAAAGCCTTGCTCTTCCTTTCAGATCAATAGAAACAATAAGCTTCTATTTATAGAAATAGTCATATGTTTCACCTTTACATGTGCTGTGCAACTTAGCAGGGCAGGCACAGGGAGGTTAAGAGACATGATAAAGTTAACAAAACAAGTAATAACAGGAAAGCACAAGAAAATAAGGGCACAGCCATTTCTACATGTAGCTCAAGATCATGTCACCAGCAGTAGCTAGTTGTAAATAGATAAAAATGAATAAAAATAGAACTAGAATAAAACATCCTTCCCTTTTATGCTATAGCCGCTTAATTTCTTATAAGTCAGCAGGGAAGAGAACATCTCAAAAGGCTCTTTTAAAGATAATTTTTATGTTTTAGCCTGGCATGGATAATAATGGCTTAAGTTTTGGATGTCTCTAGATCTCCCCTAAAACTCTTGTATCTGTATCTTTCATACCATCTTTCAGTTTTAAGTTACCAAAAAGACTGAAATGTTACAAGCCTCTTAGAGTAACCATGCTATTTCCTCCCTCAGTCCTTTTACTGCATGGATTCCATATACTCCTGATGATTTCTAATTGTTGTTGTGTCAATAGGTAACATAATTTGTTCTACAGCCACTTCAATTGCCAATAAACCTTTCAACAACATCCTCATTAAAAAAAAAAAAAAAAAAAAAAAAAAGGCCCCCAGGATTCAGCATTGCAATTTTCCTAGCTTTTGCTGCTCTGAGCAAATTGCCATCTTAGAGGGTTAAGAGAAATCCAGTCACATGGGATGTTATAAGAAAATTTAGTTCCATTTGAGAGGGCCAATACATAGTTTTCACCTGAAAATGCAGATCAAGTGAAGCTGTGCAATGTGAAGTAAAATTCTTCAGCTTAAGCCAAGGTTCAGTGGTCCCTGGCTTCTGAGGGCAGTGTAATTGAAACATTTCCAAGAATGTACTTTTTTATTCTGGAATGAAAAAGCATTTCTCGAGAATTTCAATCAGGAGGTAAATATCAGCTCTTTAGTCAGATATTTTACTATCATAATTTATTTTCTACTTCCTTTCCCATTTTATTTCAACTTCATATGCATGCTTTGCAACAACATGCAGTTGTTTTTATCTTACTCTATGTCTCTACTTCAGAGAAGAAACTGGTCATAATACTGAAGTTTGTTGCATTCCGGTTGTCCTCTCTCTCCATCTCAAAATCATTTCCAAAAGTGCTGTTTGTCTTTGGTTGAAATCCCTGGGATTGCACCTTACTGCTGACCCTGTGGATTCATCTTTGATGCTGATGTATTTCAAACACTCTCAAAATATAGGTACTGTAAATTACTTCTCTTCAGCTCTCTTTTCAATCTTTTAAAGAACAAAACCTAGCATGTTTCTAAGGTCACGTCATTTCTTTCAAAGTCATACAGAGTGTCTTGTAGCTCTTCTCTGTCCATGATATCTTCTTCTTCATTTAGTGTCTTATTCTTCCCTTCCCACTTTTCCAGGAGGAAAGACAATAGCTCTCTCTTTGATGAGGTCAGGATATGGTCTTCCCTTTCCTCATGATTTGTGTCTCATGAAAATCTTTGAGCCTAAATATTTCTGTTCAGGGAAATCTCCCATTTTCTGCTGGACCCCTGCTCACGGTCCTCTCCTGCCCTTGAACACTGACAGCTGTTGGCATCTCTGGGGCTTCCTTCTCACACCTGCCTCTGATGGAGACTCCACTTCAGCTACCACTTCTGCTCTCACCTGTTAGGTGGTAATTCAGGTAGGAGCAGGAAAATATTGTGGGATGTGCTGAGACTGAGGATTGTATTAATGACTTGAAAATTAAGTTAAAATATCAGCACTTGGAGTATCATGAAACTTAATACATCAATTTTTATCCCATTCAGAATTATTTTTCTTGTATCATAAAGATTTTATAATCAATTTTTAATTGTTATCAATTTTTTATTTTTATCCATATTTTAACCTGGCTTAAATCCTACAACATAATTAACTTTTCTGTGGAAGACAAGGAATCTATGCAAACCTGCCAGGAGAAAACTTACAGTCCATAGTCTGTCGATGTGCTTTAATATACTGCTCTTTGTTCTTTGTTTAATGCTACATTTATTTACATTGTTCTTTGATTTAACTGTACATTGACTGTTTCCTTTTATTTGCAAGGTGATGATTCTGCTTTGTACTTTTACCTTTCTATCTGCAATCACTCCAGTGAAAGGACTAGGCAGAATAGAAAGTTATCAATATTTAAAGAGTGGTTTTACCTGCCAAAACCAAAGTTTTTATATTAAATAAATGGCCTCTATACCTACAATAGAGAAAGGTATATATCATTTATATATATCAGAATTTAGAAAGACTAAGGAAAGATTTTTAGTAGGCAGCAAGATACAGAATTTAGAAGTTATGAAGTACAGAGAAATTTCTCTCGAATAGGGGTCCATGACATAAAGGCAAATATTTAAGGAGAATAGTGTGTTTAAGTAATGAAGTGAGGACTAAAGGGGACCTTCAGTGTATCACTTCAAAAGAAGAAAGAAAAGCCCAAATTAAGTACTGTCTGGCTTTTGTTCTTTGAGGAATATTAAGAAGTTGCTGAAATCTGAAGCTAGAGAAACTCAGGGACTTCTTTTTAAGGAAAAGTAGGAAGGTTTCTATTAGAACAAGGTTAAAGAAATTTGGTTTCTCCATCTCTTCAACTTGGCTCTTCTTCTGAAAGATCGTTTCGGCCATGTACAAACAAATTCTTGGCTGTTAAAATATCTTGTGACATTTAAAACATCTAAGACACACAAATCCAGACTGGCTGACCTAATGACTACTTTGAGTCTTAATCTCTCTGCACCTGTGATAATAAAATTGGAACTAGAATGTAGCAGACAAGAGGGAAAACATAAACTAGCCTGCCTTCCTACTTAGCTGGCCTTGAAGCTTAATGGTGGGGGAAATCCATCTGGCTCCCTGTAGGTCCTGGACTCATGTAAGAGTGCTGTCCGGGCATGGCCATAAGCACACCATGAATGGGAAAGGTTATGGCACAGAGAAGGTTATGGAAAGTCTTGCCCACTTTTACCCTCCCAGTTACACAGCACCTGATCTCCTTCCCACCTCCAGGCATTGGATGCACAGCTTGGCCACTAATATTCTGCTTTCTAGTATAATTGCTTTATTTTCCTGATGAATTTTAGAACTGCTTACACTTCAACCAAGGGCCCCTTGTATAAGGACCTTGTACTGCTCTGTCTTCCCTTTGCCAAGTCAAATGAGATAAAGCGAGGGTGCCTTCCTGTCCTTCCCAGCAGATCATTTTCTCTCCCTTTTAATTCCTTCTTGTCTGCTGTGTGGTATTAAATCTCTTTTGGCACAGAGTTTTGTGATATTTGACACAGATCACTTGAAAACTGCAACCACGCAGATACATGTGGTTGCATTAGGAAGTATTTTGTTGCCCAGGAATTATGTGGGATCCAGCACTATTACCTTATAAAATAAAACTTAAAATATGAACATAAACTTACCTATTAGCAAAGGAATAACTCTCAGGAGCTACTCCATTCACAGCAGAAATGGACAGGTGAATCAACCTTTGTGTTCTACAAAATCTAATGTAAATTCTCCAGTACAAACTGGGAACAGCCTCTCATTCTTGAAGAACTTGAAGAAAAAAGAGAAATACTGCATCCTGAGTCCAATTTTCAAATATATGATGGGTTCTCTGACAGCACCAACTCAAAGTTTGAGTAAGGACTCCTTCTTTCTATCTTGTTTTAACATGTTTAATCTCTCTTGCTCTTACTGAACACCTTTCAAACCGATTCTTAGTTTTGCTATATTCTGTTTCATATAGAAAGACTTTTTGTAGTAATGTTGCCAGAAATTTCAGAACATTTTTAGCATGCATAAATATTATGGTCCCCTTATAATTTTATACATGAGATTTGTTTTTCACATGACTAAGTGAATCACAGTGAATTTTAGTTTAAAATATATTTCTTTTTTTTTTACCAAATATTTACTGTAGTATAGTTTTAAAATTTTTTTTCCACCCTGTCTGTACTCTTTTCTCAACTCTCTCTGCATAAGAGAATTTTAAAGAAATTCTTTGAACCCTTTTACATACCATAAAATCTATTTTCATATTGATCATTTAATCCCCATAGCAAATTGTTTGCTGACTGTACCTGAGGTTAGACAGTCTGTAACTCCTAGTAATCTATAATTTTTATAATGCTGTATTGCTCAATGGTTACAATTATTATCAGATATTATTTTATCTTGGACTATGCTTAGTATGTTACATATTTACTGAAGAATTCTTCCTTCAATGAAAACCGGATAGTCTTATACATATGGTATAGCAGAATGAAAATAAAAGGAGGAAGATACTGCACAATGAGATTGAGCTGATCTTTATCCTCTTGTGTATTCCAAAAAATTCCATCTCTCAGTACGGATGAGACATATCTCATAGGGCAGGACAGCAGAAGGACACAAAGCCTCCTTTGAAATGTATGTAAAATTTCTTGGAAGATACTCCCAGATGAGTGCAGAATGTGGCACAGATATTCTGTGGGAATACAAAAGATTGTTCTGATGTGGTTAGTCATGAAACCTGGCAAGTATGCAGTCCTTGATACACAGCAATATGTAATGGTATTTTTAATATTCTGTTCTGAATATTGCCATGTAGCATTTACAATCTTTATAAAGGGGAAATGATTCTACAGACTAAAGTATCTCTTCCATACAGAAAATCCACTGTAAAGAATAAATCGTTAAATGGACCTAATTGTCCTATGTATAAACATAACCTGCTTACAAATTTTTGGTTTGCAGATGGATATTTATACTCAAGTATTGTAATTTTCTATGACTGTTAAAATGTAGTTATCTTGGTCATTAGTTGTTCTCTTTATTCATGACATCTGGTTTAATCATCAACTTATATGTCAGCTATTCGAATAATTAACATAACTTGAAAGAAAATGGAACACTCTTAGCTGTCTGATTTATATCAGTGGTCATATGGCACTTCACCTGAGTCTGGCTGTGAGATTAAGTACCATCACTAATAAACCATTGGCTGATACAGTTTTTCAAAAAGTCAGATGATCAGTGCTTTCTCTTGTTCCCGCTTATTAGTCTTTACAGATATAAGAGACCTCCCAGTTTTATTTTAAGATTTAACATTATATGGATTAAATTTTATTTTGAATTGATTTAATTTCCATAAAAATTCTGGATATAGGTTCTAATTTTGGACTGACTAACAAGAGCCTCCACCTGCAGACAGTATGAAGCAATGACTTCTCATCTCTTCAGAAAACAGGACTCATAATTTCCAAAATCTCAAAGAGTGACCCAGCATGTTCTTGTCTTTAAATAAGTAGATAATGCCATTATGCAATAAAAATTTTAAATCACGGTATTTTTTCATGTGGTCTCAGCTTGTCATATCTACTGCTAAATTTCTGTTACATTTCCTTTGGGACTCCAGCTCTGTAAGTACAATACTCACAGAAGTGGTAAAAGCTGCTCATATGACAAGGGAATATTCAGGTCTGCAGAATTTTCTTGATAGAACTTCTAATTTATCCCTGTGTGGACTTTTGTTTCAAATGTATGTCAGCATTTTTAAGGTGATAAGTCCAAAACTGTGTGCTCTATCTGTGTGGAACCTCTCAGAAAAGGAGTTCTTTCTTCCCAGATAACTTTTTATGTTCTATCACAAGCTCACACCTCCTTATTTGAAGTTTATTTCTTGATATAATTACTCCTGTAAAATGGAAATGAGAATGTTGCTTTCAGCTAGTATCTCCTTTTAGAACAAGGCAGGAAAAATATCTAAAGCTTTCATTTTATATAGATCTGAAATGAGAAAAGGAATTAGAAATCCCTTTTTGAATGGAATGTGCAGTTTAGTTTAGTATTCTGTAAATTATGGTAAATTTAGCATGTTTTTCTGATTTAAATTCAAATGAATCAAATTCATGCTCTAAAGCCTTAGAGTAGTACGTCATTTAAATTTACCATGAGATATACCACTGACATTATACTGCCATAAGTTAATATTTTGTTTTAGGCCATAGTCTGAATACTAATAGGTAAGATGACCTCCTTAAAAAAAAATCTATTCTTGATTCTTGATCTATTTTAATTGTAAGAAAAGAGTTTTTCCATCCTCACTTGAATTTTTTATGTCATATTTCTTTATAAATTTATCCCTTTCCCCCTAAAGGCAATATCTTGGCAATAGAGACATTAAAGATGCAACCAATCTAGAAAAACTTTAGCATATTTCAAGGTATTTTATCTAAGTTAAGCATTTACTTGTGTCTTGGGCTCTTTAAAAGCTTATTGAAATCACCTTCTGAGTTTTTTTAAATCATTTTAACCTCTTATATGACACATTTTACTATGCTTTTCATTTCTTCTGTATATACATCTTGCATTGGGTGCACAGGTTATTCACTTCTATGGAATATTTCTTTCTATTGCAAAACTACACTAGTACACATCACAACTAATTAGTTATATTGGGGTTGTTCAGCCTGAGAAAAAAAGAGTCCCGAGAGCCCTTAAAGCACCTTACAGTACATAGAGAGGGAAGACAAGACAGCCAGAAAGGGACTTTTTAGAAGGACATGTAGTGATAAGACAAAAGGGTGATGAGGAAGTGGCTCTGGGAAATCTGATCTAGAGGATGGCATCTCTGCCAGCAGCAAGGGGGTTGGAATGATATCTTTAAAGTCTATTTCCACCCAAACCATTCCATGATTCTATGAATCTGCACAATAGAAAATCCAAGTAAATCTGGTTTCTCTTCTTGGGGATACATAAAGAAATCAGAACAACTTAGATTTGGAAATGTAATCTTCCCCAAATAACACTGATTGAGTCTTGCCTAAAATCAGTCTGTAAAATTTATGTGCTCCTGGCTGGTGGCAGACCAAAACCTTGCACCTAAATATTTCTTGAATGGGGGCCACAGCCATAATTTTGGGGTCAGAATACACTCAGACATTTTTAAATTCTGAGGTGTCAATCTGGCCCAATTAATTTTTAGCCCACAGTTTTTTGGCAGACAAACCTGCCCTTGCCCCATCTTTCCCTCCCTGTGGCTCGGAGCCCACCAGCTCCAAGTCATACCTGCTGTGGTCCCAGCAGAGATTATGGTACTCATCTGAGGCATGGTGTCCTCGTATCAGAGCTACTTACTATAAAGTCCAAGCAGCAAGCGCAGGTCAGTCTTCAAAGTCCATGCAGATATAATGTAAGCTGCAAGGGGACCTAAGCCTCTGCCAAGGGCTTTACTCAGTTTGGAAGAGAAAGAAATCGGAAAGAGAAAAATTCTGAGGATAACAGTGCTCAGTTGAGGCTGAATACTTATTGTCTGCCTTTGCTTATGCATGGATACATGTACAAATTTTGCAGCGGAACATGAACACTGAGTTTTGAAAGTAGCTCGTCCTGTCCCTCTGGAATATGAAACACTTAAATATTGTGCTTGTTTTATTGTCAAGCTGTCAGGCCTGATGTTTAGAAGTACCTGCTGCAACGTATATTGTTGCACTTCAGTAGTGAAAATGCATCCCTGAGGGGACTATCCAATGATACTTAAATGTTATAAATAATGGTGTTTAGTAGATTTCATCAAGAACCTTTTTAAAAGCAACACTAGGACACCTGTTAATAAATTTTATGGGAATATCTAACACTTTCACGACTATTTTTGGTATCTTATACTTCTATTATGCCCAAGCAACCCCACTGTTTTTATTTTCAATTGTTACAACTACTAAATCAAGAAAGACAAGTGAAACGTGGCTCACAGTACTCACACAGAAGAGACCTTAACCTTCACTCAGACATCGACTGACATATTTTGTTGTCAGTTACTACTGAATTACTGAAACAAATAATAGTGAATACATAGTGTTTCCTTGCCAGAATGTTACAAAAGGCACTTTGTGATGCAGCACATTTGCTGGAATACGAAAGCTGAGTGGACGTAATGGTTATCTCTTAAAATGATTCGCCCACTCCTTCACTTTTGAATATAGACAGTTGTGTGATTCTTATGTGTGCTTGTGCTTGAACAGGAAACTAATCATATACTTACTAATTATAAGAATCTGCAACAATAAAAAAAAGTAACTGATTTAAAAAAAAAAAAAAAATAGAGGGCATCTTTGTTCTGTCCTTACCTTTGTTAATTTGAAGATCTGTAAGTTAAACCTCTACCTGTAAAAGAATAACTGGGGTATTACTGATGGTAAAGTCAGGACCTCTGGGGGTATGAATAGGTTGGTGTATTTTGTGACATTTATAATTTAGGATGGATAATAAAAAAAGAAATGGCTCCACAGAACCTACTATCACAGCTCTTTAGCGTAATGACTGCATTGCACAGGCCACTAGTGCCAAGCTAGCTATGCAGGTAGCCTGCAAAACTTGAAGCAATGTAGAATTATTAGCTCCATGCTAAATTTCCAAAGTTTTTCCAGTAGGGCTAATCAGATCCTATTTTACATCCAAAATAAATGTGGTTCCCTCTGAGACCACAGTAGTGTGGACCTCCTGGGAAGGAATGTCTAGTGCGTGGCCTCGTCCCACCTGTCGGCAGTTTTAAGGAGAGTTTTCACCACCAGAGAGATTTTATGCTTACTCTGTGCCTTGCTTACTCTAAAGTGTTAGCTAATTTAATCTAAAATAAAGAGGAACATAAGGCAGTGAAAGCAAACATTTCTAAATTAGAAAGCAACAGTATTAGTATATCCATACCCACTGCAGTTCTACCTACTTATGTGTCTCTTGCACTGGAATAAAATTACCATGTAAATGAAACCATGTTGAAATACTACTAACTCACAGATTTTTAACAACCCATCACAGTCTATCAAACTCTTATGCAACAATATTACAGGTTTGTTTTGTTTTGTTTTGGGGGGGGGGTTGTGTTTGGTTTGGGTTTTTTTTTCTTTGGATTTCTAAAAATAGTGTTTAAAATTTTATTGGATGGGGCAATGTGAGTTGTATCAAGAAAGTTGGGTAGTTTTGCAATCAAAATTTCAGAAAACATAATTATTATTTTACTTAACGTTCATACACTGGTTTGTACAGCAATTTAATTAAAAATAAGCACATATGCCCATGACAGTAATAGTCAATTTAGTGAAAAATTGTATAATGGAGAATTTGAGTCAGTGAATTAAATCATGACCTAACTGATGAGATGGGACATCATTTCAATTTAAACATTTGTCAAACCACAGAACTCACCTCATATCCTTTTAATATTTATTAGTTATTTAGTAAAGGTTGAAATTATAGAGAAAAATGATTACTTACAGCATATTTTCTGCTTTGGTAACATCTCCTTTACTGACACTATCAGATTACTTTCTTTTGAATGCTTTCTCTGTCATATCTTATCTGTCTCTCATTCAGTCTGACCCTGGATGCAGTCAAGTGGCGAAAAAAAAGTGAAAAAGCTTGTGGAAGCAAGAGGACAAGAAAGAAAATAAATAAGTGAAACTCTTTCTCCCCCATTTCCTTTAAAAAGAATGCTTCCCTGTAATTTACTGCATTCATAAATAATCATTCCATAATTATTTACATCTCAGCACTGATCATTTAAATAATCTATAACCAAGGTCAATTTAAGCATGTAACAAAACAATCTAAGGCTATTAGACATCAAATGTTTATTCGGCTCTTAAAAATAAATTCTATGTTGCATTCAGGAAAAACAAATTATGTGGGGGGTTTTTTTTGTGGATTTTTTGCTTGTTTGTTTGTTTTTCTTTTTTTTTTTCTTTTTTTTTTTTTTTTCCCTACTTTAAGCTTGTCCTTGTTTTATTGAAGAAAACATCACTTTAAAAGGTTGGAAAGAAATAGAAAAGTGGAACATTCAACAACATGATAGATATGTTAACTTCGCACATTGCTTTTTTTTTTTTTTTTAATGGCATAAAAAGGTAATTAAGCTTATTTCCAAGACAGCTGCAATACCATGTTGGGTAAAGGAGTCAGGAAAAAGACAGAAAAAGCAGTAAGAAGAGCCCTTAGAGAGTGAGATATAAAGTAAAGAGACTTGGGCATCTGCCCTCTGGAAAAGAGGTTTCTTAGGTGAGCAGTCTCCCCACCTGTCATAAAGGGACGTCGACCAGAATATCAGCCAGGGGCAGAAATGAACAAGTGAAATGGCAACTTATACACTGAGAAAACACTGAACTTACCAAGTCCAGGAATTCTGCTTTCCAAGAGAACACCTGAAGTGAGTGGCATAGAAGCTTTTCCCACCCTGGATACAGAAGCTATTGCTCATACCCCATGCTAAGAGGTAGCAGCAAAAGTATATTGTTGATCTATCTGTTGGGCAGCTGTAAACACCTGCCATGCATCAATCAGTAAATTAGAGTAGTTTGGTTATTTGTGGGATTTACAATGATTTCCTGAAAGGCACATGGGTGCTTAAGATTCCCATTTAGTATAAAATGCTTTCAGATGTCATACATATTTGAAACATATAAAATGTACAGTTGTTTTTTGAGATAAGAAAAAACATTGCAAATACTGTAAATTACTGTAATCAAGCTGTTTGCCGTTTATCTATGCCCTTATATACCACAATGCTTCAGTAATCTCAAAAATGAACATTACTTATCTATTTCACGGCCAAGAAATTCTGGCATCTCTTGTAGGTTATCCAGTACATAACCAATTAAGCAACATGTATTCAGCCAGGTGCTCAGGAGTAGAAAATTCTCATATATGTCACTTTTTGTTGCACTGAGTACTGTACGCAAGAGTTTAATTCAGCATTTTTGGCTTTGAAAATGAAAACACAGCTTCATTTTCACTATCCTGGTGTTTAGTATTTTTTCATGGTATTACCATTCAAATCTCAAGGTAATCTATATGTCAAGCATTATATTCATGACATGCAATTACTATAAGTAACAAAATAAATTGGCTCTCTCACTGTTGAAAGAATGACACAGAACAACACTCTGCAATTCCTACTAAACAAAGAGAAATGGCCATCAACACATTCTATTATTTCCAGACAGAGTAAGTGCAACCTTTTAGAATCTGCAGTTCCTTGGTGCTTTATACACCATGGTGTCATCTTTAGTAGAACTCAGTGTTTGAAGATAAGTAATAAAATATTACTGTTGCTACAATGACACAACTCTAAGAAAATAAACTTTATTGACAAAATCTTGAGAGCTTTGGACTTTAATTTGCTTTCCTTGAGAAAAACTCCAAACCCTACAGTAGATTCAACTATGGATTTGTCTGAATGCTCTTGTAGCAATTGATACATGAAGTTTAACTCAGCAGGGACTACTAGTGTGTAAGCATGTTAAGAGAGGTTGGAAGAAAAGCATGTATATGTATAATCATGTAATAGCTGACAGCCATGTCCAAGAAACATGATTTCATAATAGAGATATATGAAGAAAGATTAGTTATACAAATACAGGCAGAGCCTATACCAGTGTCTTGTTAAAGGTTCAACACAGGGCCCAACATTGTTTAGCTTATTTCTCAAAGACTTGGTTGAAGGGGCAGATGCCTCCTCAGCAAGTTTGCTGACGACACAAAGCTGGAAGGTGCAGCCAATACCCCAGAGTGCTGTGCAGCCCTTCAGAAGGGCCTTGACAGGCTGGAGAGATAAGCAGAGAAATGTAACAAAGGCAGGTGCTGGGTCTTGCACCTGGGGAAGAATAACCCCACGTATTAATACTTAATAATAATAATTAATACTTAGACAAGTAATACACAATGAAAAGTCACCATTCTTGCACTCACAGCCAGCAGTCCTAACCTGTATTACTTATGCCTTGCTCCTATTTCTATTCAAAGTTTTATACTATCCTGGACTTGAAAGCAGACCAACTCAAGTGCCCCACTTGAAAAACATAATCTCAATTTGCACAAAACCTTTGCAACCAGTTCTTTCTAACCATGCTAGTAGTGTATTCATTTGGGGTGAAATCCTTGCATTAAGCAAAACCCTGTGTGACTTATGTTGCTGCTAGATTTACAATATATAAAACACCACTAGAGTCAATTTTTCTTCCCAGTGTCAGTAAAATCTACTTAACAGTTATATACTTCGAACAAAGTACTTGATTAAGCATTTGCCTCAAGTTGTTGTAAAAATTGCTTCATTACCACTATGGAAGTAATCACAAAGATTTACTCTGTTGGTAGATTTATTATTTTTAGGGGGTTTTTAGGTTTTTTGTATTCTATAGTAAGTGTACACCTGATGTTTGGAAAAAAATTGTTTGGTAATACATTGAATAAAATATTGCTAACAGCGTCATATATTTGTTCATGTAAGAAAGGGAAACGAATCATTATAAATGATTAAGCCTACACTTCAATATGCTTTTATTCAAAGTCTGAATTCTTCTTGACATTAATTGCTGTGCTTCACTTTGGGATAGCAAATCTTCATTGTATGATTCTTTTTTTTTTTTTCCCTCATACAAATAGAGGGTTTACTATTGGAGAACTAGAGCACTAGAACAAAACCACCTTCAGTATAGGATCACAAGGTACACTTACATCATGTCAACCTCTTTTTTTTTTTAATTACCTTCAGCAGAGCCATAACTTTCTTTCCAACTGAGAACAGCATTCAAGAAGGCAATAATATAGAAGAACAAGGCTTTCTTAAGGCCATTTGTGTGTCTGGTAGAAGGAAGGAGAGACATAAACATGTAGATGGGTTTTGTAGAAGCTGCATCTGAACTTCTCCACAGTCAATGGAAAACTTTTGTCTTCTGTAACTTAGGAGAACAAGCTGAAACTGTTATATAGACAGAGACTTTAACTAATCCCTCAGCAATCCTAGTTCCTGTTACATTTTCCTTCTTCCCTTTAATGTTAATATACAAGTTTTGATTCTCGTAGACTGGCCTTATCAAGCAATTTGGTTTCTTACTATCAAAGATGCTTGTTCAAGTGGCAAAATATTCCAGTGACACCTCTAATCACCCCCAAGAATAAAGATATATTACATACTTTCCAGAAAGAGTCATTTACACTTTTAAAATTAAGACTTTCAGTCTTTCACCTACTCCTCATACAGAATCTACTAGTAAAGGAAACTAACTCTATTAAATTTTCAGTAATAAGTCATGTAAGTTAAAAATCAGTATGAATAAAAAAGTTTATCATAGATAGAGAGAAAGTAAGGAACTAATAATTAGAGAAGGTAAAAGGAATAGAAATGAGATTTATTTCTTCAGAGCTGGTTCATTTTTACTTTTCTGTTCTCCTCCCAATGTTTTTGTACACCATGCTATTTAGCTTGATGTATGTATATATGTATATTAAAAAAAATAATTAAAATTTCCATCTAGTTTTAGATATACTAGAAAACTTATATGTTTCCATAATATCCATATATTTAAAAAATAAAAATTACATTAAATTTTCCATCTAGGTTTAGCAATCCTAGGAAACAACTTTTAAGTGTGAAGGGAGTTTTTTGTTGTTGTGTTGGGTTTTTTCCTACATTTTTTTAATGTCTTTTGTTTTTGTTGTTTTTGTTGGGTTTTTTGCCAATAATAATTGGCCAAATCTTAGGAGAAATTCAGAATTAGCTGAGAAGGAATTCTAGTAATGCCTTTTGACAACCTTCAGGAATAAAACATTCCTATCCTCTTCTTTTCTTCCATATTTTTTGTAGTTTCTTTGAAAGTTTTACTTCAATTTTCTACTTTTAGGTTGCGGATTATGCATTACAGTCTATTATAGTATTTTTTTGTACCATGCTCCTTCAAGAAACATCTTTGCGCCAAAGCTTTACACATTGATTTCCATGAAATTATTTTTTTTTTTCAGACTGAGAATTTCAAGTTAGTAAAAAGTTTCTTTTCAACAGTGTGACTAAGATGAGTAATTTATTTAAATACTGTTGAAGTTGGAACTTCAAAAGGATTATCTGTAGTCCTTCAACTGCTAACCTGGGAACACAAATCTCCATTGGGAAATGGAGACATAAATTACAGACTCTTGTCTAAACTAAACATAGGAAAGCTTCATTTGAGGTCTGCTTTATTCTACATGAATATCATAACTTATTGATAATAATTACAGTCACTGGAGAGATTTTTTTTTTTTTTTCTGTTTTCCACAAAATTGATGCAAAATTTTTGGTCTTTGCTCTGATGTGAAAGGATAAAAATACTTAAGTCTCCTTAGCTTTCTTTAAAAGCTCTATAAGCCCTAATGGGCACAGTAGTTTCATTTTTCTTCTAGCAACCATTTTGTCTGCTGACACAGCAACAATGGTGTATGTTTCTACCCAACAGCTAAGGTTTGGTCCATAAAGGACTATATTTTCTAGCTACCTCTAACTTTTCACAGGAATTTTCACACCTATGGGAAAAGAAGTTTATGTACCCAAAAACTAATTTACATTTGATGCTAAGTGGCCTGTTCTAATATGTCTATTAAAAAAAAACAAGACAAAAGGAGAAATTTCCTACAGAAGAACCAAGACTTGGTAACAATGCCAACTTATATGACATTCAGAGCTGGAATATTTGTCCCTCTATTTTTACCTCACAATAGAGAAATTAACAATAAAATGGTAGAGGGAACCCACAGAAGTGACAGTCATCAGACTTTTTTGGTTTTGAAGGTAAGCACAGAATACTAATTTTTTTCCTTTAGTTTATATTTAGCAGAAATCTACTCAAAATTAATGAACTAGACCATTTTTCACAGCTCTAGCTGGATCATAGTAACATTTATTCCTTTTTTATATGGTTATCTTTTTTTTTTTCTTTTTATATCTTTAATTCTTTGAAATCCATTCAGAAGAATGCATCAGGAGTTTAAAACATTGTAGATTTATGTTATTTTTTATTGTATGTGAAGTGTCTTCTCAAATAGTTTTCTCCCCAAGGAGTTTGCAGTGGCTAGACATTTCAGAGGGACTTGACAATTTTTCAGTAATTGAAAAAAACTTATCTCAGGAAAATATAATATATTTCATAGCAATCTGATTGGAATTATTTTAGCTTAATTAAATTTAATTAAAATGTTTCATTCCCCTGTTTGTTCAAGGTAAACTCAACAGCAAAAACTGTGTAAAAGAAGTTGACATATTCTGGGAAAGAAAACATTCAAGGTCTGCAATCCCACTCTTCTTTGGGGCTGATAACCCTAAACATAGCATGGCACCATCTGACACTGCATATACTTACAGATCATTAAATTGTCACACAGAAGATTCTTATTGACATGGTTTCAATTTCATAAATTCCTAATCAGCAAAGTTTTTTCCATATCAATATTTAATCTTGAATCAGAGTATTTATGGATTTTTCAAAGAGTTTCCACAGCATTCACCAGAACAATCTTCTCAACATAAAAGGCTATCGCATTGATCATGCATGATTTCCCCTTCACAAATTCCCCCCATCTAAAGAGGTTCTGTTGACACACACAATGAGACAGAGGAATACATTCATCCTCAAGAAAGAAATAAATTACTTTTCCTTTTCCTTTGCTCCCTGTCTGTAAGTTTGGCAGTGGATGACAGTGACTCGATTGAGCAACTGCATTAGAACAAATACCATGTCAGAAGTTAGCCAAAGGCTTCACTGCTAGTTGACCTGAAATGCTGGTAAGACTACCACATGGACAACACATATATTCAAGTGTTTTTCATGGCTCTTTAAAAAATTTAGTAAACTGATGCAGAGATGAGTAGAACTGAGTCAAATTCTTATGTGGAATACAAATGTACTTGTTGAGACTGCTTTGAGGATACTTATTTGGGGGAAATCATTGTTCCATAAGTTAGCCTTATTTTTTTATTACTTTCTAATTGCAATTTGCTGGCAAACACATTATTTTATTCACACTGGCCCATTAAATTTTTCCCGTAACCATCCCATATATTTTCACCCACCAATCACTATTCAAGTATTTTTTCTGAGAGCATGTGTTCTAGCAAGTACAATAAACACATGGTAATAATCTGTAATTAATATTAATGCTGTTGATCAGTTAAATTTGTGAATTTCTGCAATGAATTAAATTTGAAAGTGTCTTCTGTGCAGAAAAAGATAACACAGGTGAGAATTCTTTCCATTTTTCATCACAAGACTCATAAACGATCTCTGGAAGATGGGATTTTGATAGTATTCTATTCAAATATCCTGACAGACAAGAATTATCTAATATATCATATTACGCCTCTTAATATCATTATTTTAAAATTTGTTTACTGAAATAGATGTTAAAAATCAGTGATGTGAAACAAATTTGTAGACAAAAGGTATATTAGGTGATCCGGCTTCACTTAGGTGTCTATACTTCCCACATAATTATTCAAGAGGATTTAAAAGATGTTAGAACCATAAATAGTCTGACTCCTAATCTTTTTAAACGTCTACTCTCTTCCCTTTATGAGTTTGATGAAGGACTGATGATCTGAACATAATGTTAATTTAAATTGGATGGAGGGAATGATGAAGCAAACTCTTAAAAGTTATTAGGTTTTTCCATGCTTTGTTGCAAACAGGACTTGAAGGTGGAGGTATAAACGATGTGCCTACCTCCTCAGAGACCCTGAGCTGTCAGACGTACAAGAAAAAAATTATACTGCTAGTTTAGGTTAATCTTCTAATTCACAAATTTTTATAGTGGTCAACAATACAACTTTAATGGTCCTATTCTGGATGAAGCTATTTTTGAATAGGAGTGTATGTCACACATATGATCAAAGTTGGGATGCAAGATAATTAAAGGGAGTTGATCACAAATAAGAACAAAAAAATAATGGTATTCTACAGAGATCCAGTTATGAGAGTGTTTGTGAACACAAGTTCTAAAAGCATATATGGTGCTATCGGACAGAAAATTAAGTGTCAGAAAATTAGAAATCAAAAGGGCTTTGCATAATGCAGATGATGTGTCTTCAAAATGTGTCAAGCACATCTCTGACATAGCAGAAAGATACATACACTACAGATATTGCTCAAAATGGATCTGCATCCCTAAAAAATAACCTGTTCCTTTCTTTCTCTACTATCTTAACAGGCCAACTTTTATCTGATTTTTTGTAGATTTAAAAATAATTTCTATAATATGAGAAGTCATATTTCTTTTCTTTTTTGGCATTTTTTTCCTAAAGCATTTTGATGCAAAACACCTGTACAGAGCATAGAGACCAAGTTCAGAAGCGTTAACATACTTTTGATCTATTTTGAGACTCACATTCTTCCCCTTTATTATTTTATATAGATTTTTAGAATTTATACTCCAGTCTTTCCTCAGGCAGCCTAAAACCCAAGAACTTTGGTTATTCTCACCTTCTTCTAAACTTCTCCAGCCGGCTCATTTCTGCTCTGGTAGAGCAGTGTCTAGGACACAGTATGCTAGCAGAAGCCGCAAAAATGGTAAGAGAACAAAAAAGATTATTTCATATCTTGCAACAGCTCTGATCTACTTTGTCTATATTATCTCTGTATGCCTGTTATTTGAAGAATTTTTTTTTTTTTTTGGGGGGGGGGGGTGGAGGAGGTTTGGTTGTTTTTAATGTATAACTTCATTCAATCTTCTCTTACCTCCTTACCATTTATAGGGGGTTTGGTGACAAACTCAAAGTTGATAATATCTAAAAGAATCCTACATCTCAAACCAAGATATGGGATCAAATTTTACCAAGCCCTATAAAAAATGATCTTTCGGGAAAAAACAGACCCAAACCAAAAAAGCTAACTTTTTAATGGTGTTTTGTTTATTCAATTTTAAAGGAGAAAAACAAAAGGAAGCAAGTTTTCTGGGGACACAAAAAGCTGAATTCTATCCCCAAGTTTTGGAAATGCATTTCTTCAACTTCATGGTACCAAAACCAGATTTATTTTTTTTATTCTTCAGTGCCTACTTATTCAGTATCAAATCCAAGTATATATAGATATTTAGTGACCACTTATTAAAATTATGTACAAAGCAAATAAAAAATATGCATATATATTGCAAAGTCTAGCTGATATGTAAAATTCTGTGAAGTTACTTATTCTTATGGGCTTGGTGTATCACATTATATTGTCTTCAATAACTTTGGTGATGACAGCTGTTACTTTACAGGATTGGCAAGAGCTAAATTCAAAGTGTTACTGATACTCTTGGTTTGCAAGAAAAAGAAGAATATGTATCTTTTGAGAGTAAGTCTTTCAACCTTTTGAATATTTTCTATTTGAATGAAATATAAGTTTTCTCTTTTATGAAGGGTACCATGCAAATTTTTTTCAGACTATTTTTTTTATATGCAATTCTTAAGAGGAGGAAGCAAACCAACAGCAAAGATATCATAAAAACTAAATTATAAAAATCTATGTTTTGATAAAGAAAGATGCCTTAGGTACTAAAATAATAAATAAAAAAATAATAAATAAAAATATTAAAAGGCAGAAGGACATTGTACTCCTGGAAATTACTGTGTCATACAATGCTGACAATTTTGCTATGTCAAACACCAGCAAATACCATCAAAATGATGACGTTCTTTATTTTTTAAAAAACCCCATCAGATTTTTAAAGATCTTTTCATCATTTTGGAATTAAATTCAAATATGGGAAAAGCATGTCTTGAATGCCTGCTTCCAGCAAAAAAAAAAAAAAAGCTTTGCTGTTCACTGACATTGTCATTACCTCAGTCTTGCCCTCTGAGCTACTATAATGTAACTATTGTCTGTTAAAAGACTTAACAGACAGATTTTTCAGATGTCAAAACCCCAAAATACAAAACACAAAAAATCCCCCCCAAAGCCAGTCCCCAAACCCTACCAAAACCCTGACTAAAGCCATATTCTTACTGACAAAGAAAGAAAGAGACATTCTTGTCATCAAAATGGCAGCAATTAAGGATTTTAGTCAGGTAATGTCAGAATTATAGGATTTAATGATACATTGCTGTCTAAATTAGTCATGCCAACAACACAGAAATGAAACATAAAACAATTAATGACAAAGCATAAATAAATCACATTATTTGAAAGGATGTTGTAAATTTCTAGTGCTTATGTTTTATGTAGCTGTGTTACTTTCTTTCACAAAGATTTAAATGGTAAATTACCAGAGATGGTAATTAAAAATTACAATAATGTTTTCAATTTTCAGAAGAAAAAAAATTTCAATATTTGCTGCAATATTTAGCAAAAACTGAAATAATATTAAAAATTAAATATTTGAAAATAATGTTTTAGATCTCATGTTTTAGATCTATTTCTTAGATCCCCATAGAACAACATTCCTCAGTCTGAAAGGTCACAACTACAAATAAATCAAAACTGTCACCACCTAGAGCATCACACTGATAAAAGAAATAAAACAATTTATGGAGCTACCCTTCCCACAACAAGCCTTTGTCAGACTGTCATCTATCTAACTTCAAACAGTTCTTTATAGAATACCATTTTACTTTCTTCTACTGTGACTTTTCCTAAAAGTGTCCATTATGAACTTTCCATTTATCAAAAAAAAAAACCAAACAAAAAAAAAAAAAAAAAAAAAAAAAAATAACACCACCACCAGGTTTGGGACACCTTTGGTGGAGTCTTTCATGTTGCTTACCTGTGTATTTTACTGCCATTTCAACACTAAATGGTCAGGCAGAAAAATTAATGTATTAATGCTCTAGTAATTGATAAAGTTTTACATAAATGTTAGATGCTATGAAACATTTACAACTGATTTTTTTTTCCAGTGATCCCCAGAGAGTGTGAGGGAAAAAATCTGCTAATGAACAATGCCAATAAATCCACCTTATGCATTAGCATAGCACAGATGTTCTTGGTTTCACAGCTTCTAACACTTGCCTTCCTCCCATCTGCCTTCATTTCAAAGTACAAATTTAGATTCCTATAGAAAATTAAATTTTGTCACAAAAATTTTCCAATTAAAATGAAAATGTCCATTCCATTTCCATAAATAAAATGTAATGGTCATGTATAATTTTTTTTAACATTATAATTATCTATCAGTTCCCCTAATGTGGCTTTTCCTGATGTTCATTAGAAAAAAATTTATTTTCAATAGTACTTCTGTTCATGAAGGCAGAATTTATTCTAAAATTTTTCACTGCATGTGATGTAGAGCTTTATGACAAAAATCACACTAACTTTTGTGGCATGTTCTCATTAAAGAAGTTTTCCAAGGTAGTTCACAAAATGAACTTCCAGGATTTAGATTGAAGCCGAACTCCACTTTCTGAAAGCTATATGAAACTTCTTCAACTTCCAGCACTTTGTCAGTCCTTCACTGTTAAACTGAGAAGTAACAATGTCAAGTTTTAACATAGGTGATCTGGTTAATTTCCTGAGCTCAGTCCTGCTGCAAGTGGCTACAACCTTGCTGAAGTTAATGAAATTGCACTCGTGTTGATAATTACCACACTGGGGCTTGTTATGCTGAGATCTAATTCTTTCCTTGGACTACAACTTTACTATGTTACTAAGATTTTCAGACAGAATAATTGAAAATGCATTGGAAAGCCCTACATAATGTGGGGGGTTTGGTGTTTGTTTTGTTTTGCTTTGGTTTTGTTTGTGTTTTTTGTTGTTGTTTTAAATTTTATGGCAATAATCATATATGTTATGAAGCGGTTTCTAAAATTAATTGGACTTCAAAATTTATGCTATCAATAAACAGTCCTCGTAAGTGTAACTAGCTTCTAGAGGACATAGGAGAAAAACACTTCAGATTCTAGCATTTTTGGATTAAATTGTTCAAAAGTAAAGTATGCTTTTAACAGCTTTAGATGCCTAAAAGGGAAACTATCCTATGTTCAACAATTATTTTTTTCTTTAATAAATTAAAATTAAGAAAACCCCACCCAACAAGGAGACCCCAACCATACTTAATATTTAATTCAAATTTACCTCAGGCTCAACCTTTCTTTTATAAAGCTGTAATTGAACACTAATGTGCATTTTGGTTTATTCTTTAAGATTGTAAAAATGGGATACACGAGGGAAGGTAATTATCCATCTGAAGTTCTAACTATGAAAGCTGGAGCTGTTTAGGAGTAGGAATACAACTTAGGTTGAGTGATACATCTGGGATATCCCACAGAACTTGTGGTAGACCTTTCAATCAAGATACTAGTTTTGATAAGTAACTTACAGGGATCAAACTGCTCACTAGATCCAGGAAAATAGCAAGGGTACAGAAATACTATAGAAGAAAATTTTATAGGCCTACTTATTTTGTTATCTGTTTAAATATGTGTAACTTTTTTAATAAGGCTTGGCTGGATAAAGAGATAAGTGAAATAATTAATTTATTTTATTTAATTACATTTAGATTATTATATCAAATACTTTTGATATAAGTATTTGATATAATAAGTATAAGTAAAATAAGGCATGATATTGCCTTATTTTCATATAATATTTATATCATATATGATATGAAAGATGAGTCTGAACTTCACACTCATCAAGGCACAGGTAAGAGAGTGAAGTAGCTGTTTTCCTTGAATGGAGGAGCTGTTTCAAGGAAAGTCAGTTATTAGGAATGTTTTGTCTGATACCAGAGGTTTGTGCCTAATAGAACCTACACTTTGCAAAGACAGAAATTTCTGACAGGAGAATTGTTAAAGTCATTTGCTAAGTAAGTTTTTAATAAGGAACAATATTAAAAAAGCAAACAAACAAAAAAACCCCTGAAAACCTGCAGGGCCCCAGGATATGGTTTCTCTACAAATGGTAGTGTATTTTGGCAGAAGTGAAGTTTACCTCATGACTACAACCTGAGATTAGATATAGTCAGACATCAGAAGTTCTGATGAAATGAATGAACCAAATTTCCACAGCAAGTCAGATGAATATAGAGCAAGACATCTTTTGGATCTGATCCTGGGGAAAAGTAGGTAAGCACAGTTTCCTTTGTCTCTTAAATGTGAAGATTTGTCACTGACTTGCCTAATTCTGCTGTTGCAGAAATTGAAGGTAATACATATTTTTAACCTGACTTGAGAATGAATTCCAGGAAGTAAGGAAAAATTAATTAAATGGTTGGTTTACATGTATGTGTCTTGGTGTTGGAACTGACATTTTTCAGCTTCAGGTAAGTGCAGTATGTGAACACGTGTCCTGCAGTAACTTTTAGATGTCAAACCAGCAAGAGAGACATAATTTCAGAGTAATATTTACAATTCCTTAAAATAATTTCCACTTTACATTAAGGAGCCCAGTTTCTGGACACCTCTTTTGAACATCTTCTATTGAAATATTGGCAATGATGATAAGGAATTTAGATATAGTCTCCAGCGCACTTTCAATGAATATACTATAGGGTATAGGGCTTTATAGGGCTATTACTCAGAGTATTCATTCAGATGCAGTTAATTATGATTAGCTGCATCTGAAGTGATGATCAGGCTATTAACAAGAGGGCTAGATTTTTTTTAAAAGAGAAGGTAAAAGAAGGAAGCAAGAATTTATGAAGAAGTACTAATTGAAACACCTTTCCTTGTATCCTTCCCATTCTGAAATTATTATAGCTTGATTACACTTCTAAGTAAAAATAATACTATGAGATCTGGTATACATGTGTATATATTCCTATGGAACATATAACTTTAAGGGAGAATTTTGTACTCTAACCTGGTCAGCAAGACATTGGTATGATCTGGAAGAGCTATAAAAACATCCTATAAATTATTACCAAGTCCTACAATATAAATTGAATTGTATTACTTTGAACATTACTGGTACTCACAGGGTAGATTTTAATGCATATTTTAGAAACAGCAATTACTTTAACAGTTTTAAAGATATGGTCTTGTTAAGCTTTTTTATTTGATGAAAAATCTACTGAGCTTTTAAGATCATACTACAGAGCTTATGTAGATTTATCAGGAGTGAAAAGCATTATGATATTGCAGATAAAGATTTAATGTAACAGTCTGAATTAAATACATAAAGTATTTTATGAGCAGTACATGGAATCGCTGTTTAGCTGTTTAATGATGTTTTAGAAACTGAGCTCATTTTGACATGAGGATACTTGAAGCTTAAGAAAACATTAACAGGTACTGAAATTTCTGAAGAGACAAGTGCACTTTCAGTGATCTCAGAACTGGTTTTGCCTTTTCCAGTGATGAATTTGTCCTACACTGCCTCAGTGAATCTGAGGGAAACCATAAGCCATGTTTACTTTTTGCCCATGCTGATAAATTGCTGTTTACACCTCCTACCTTCTTAATCCCGACTCATAGTTTTGCATACCTACCTCATTTGGTTGGTGACGCATTATGAGCAAGATAATTTCCCAACAGCCTCACAGCATAATAACAGGTCAGCTTTCCAACTCAACTGCAGCTTAATTTACGTGAGCAATTCAACCTTGTGTCGTGCTTCGATATTGAATCTCACCAGAATATAACATACTGGCAGAGTTTTTTTCCTGGTAGTGTTTGCATGTCAAATACACAGTTTTTCTTTGAAAATATGAAATTACCTTTTTCTTTTTTCACCTTGCATTTATCAGGCTCATCAAATTCTTCAGCTTCTGCAGTTTTCAAATAACCTGTGATATATTTTAAAAAAATTTCTGATAACTATTTTTGTAAAGTTTATTTAAATTCATTGAAAACCATATTTTAAATTGTAGGAACCCTTTCTCTCCTTAAACCCCTCAGTATTAAAAGTATTAAAATAAAATTTCTGGGGTTTTGTTGTGTTTTTTTTTGTTTTTTGGTTTTGTTTTTTTTTTTGGTTGTTGTTGTTGTTTTTGTTTTGTTTTGTTTTGTTTTTTTTTTTTTGCCTTGTAACAAGCTTTAAGTCAGATTGACACCTTATTCTAGTCTCTGACCTGCAGGAAGAAAACCTTTCTTGTATTTCTCAGAAGGCTGACATTTAATTCTTTCATTGCCTGGTTTCTACTGAGAAGGTGCTAAATGCACACAACCATGCCCTGACCAAATAAAGGTACTGTGTCAGCAATGACACTAAGTCATAGAGCAGGTCAGGTACCATTCTGAATTTTAGCCATGAAAGAACAGGGAGGAATTATTAGTTATTCAAAAATGCATATCACCAGCACCCACAATGGTAGTCCTCAGAACAAATGATATTATTACCAATGTTCTGGTCTTGGAAGCTTGACTAAAAAACATGATCTAATAAAAAAATCCTTCATGTAATTACTAGAGTGCACTGGTGAGTGAACACATCCTAATTTCATTTACATCTTTGTTTCATGCACTTCTCAAAACACATGTCTGGAGAAAACACATTCAACAAATTTCAGAAAAAAAAGGTTGAGAAACTGTGTAAAAGAAAACTATGTATTTTTGTTGGCTTATAACTTATGAATAATATCCATATTTTAATTTCTTTTTACAACAGAGCAGAATGCAAGAAGATCAAATAAGCCATTGCAGTTAATTCAGTTAATATGTACTTGACATTAACTACAGTGCTGAAATAATTGTTATTATTGTTTGTATATGCCCTGGATCTGCATCATGCAGCCTGCAGAATCTCATACTGTCAGTAGCCAGAAACTTGATTTGAAGAATCCACACTTCTGGTAGTCTCCAGATGTATGTGAAGGTGGTTCTTAAATAGCCTTATATGTATATATATTCAAGATGCAGCATGTATGCAATGACACACAGAGATGCTATAAATATCCTTCATAAAGCACTTGTACAAAATGCACCCTGACTAGCAAGGACTGTCTGTGCAGTGCCCCATAGGTGAAGGGGTCTTGCTTCCAGTTCCACAGCTGGCAAACCACGAGCTGTCCTATATATCTCACTGACATATTATTCTGGACAGGGACTAGCATCAGACTCCCTTGAAACAAATTCTCCATCTGAATCACTGCCTGACCCGAGTTAAATATTGGGTAATACCTACGTGAGAGGTTGAAATTAATTAAAAGTTATAAAATCATAAAAAATTAAAACGAACTCATAACTTCTATTAAGACAAAATCTTCTATTAAATGCACAGGACTGAGGAAGTATTTTTCACTGATTTAGTATTTGTTACTGATTCCCAACTCACGGTCAGGTAATTCCTGACCGTGAGTTGGGAATTAGCACAGACTAGTGAAATCATTCTCAACAGTCAGTTTTGTAAGGTAAGAGAATTGGGTGGTTGGATGTGAAAAAACAGTGCTGAATTGCCTCTGGTCTAGAAAATAATCCTGGCATGTAAATGCAGTCATTGTGTCCAGTGCAACACTCCTTTTCTAGTCAACCTTTTCCATTTAAATAAATGGAAGTATATGGCACAAATGCTCTGAAGCATGTGGCTCTTCTAGCTGTCTTCTACATGCATGTTAGAGTATTGGTTATAAATATAACCCCATGCATAGCTGATAACATGAGGTGTTCAGAGACTGCATCTATTTGTACGAGTTTCAAAAGCTAGTTGAAATTGGCTGGGATCTTGTCTGCAGCCTCAGGGTTAGCATACATAATATCTGTGTGATTTCAATTGAACCATGTTCTCCGCTGTGTAGCAAATGAAAAGCAGATTTCTCATGGCGAAAGTGAGGCTAGAGGCTGCTTTGTGTTCTTCAGTTAGAATTGTTCAATTGCTTTGATAGTTATTTTAAGATAATTGAAGGTCTTCGAAAGGAAACAACATTCACGACTGTGTGGTCTAAATTTACCTACTGCCAGCTTCATCCCAATAAACTCATGCGACTCAGCATTCTGCTGCGAGGTCATCTAACAATTTAACAGAAATCTTTCATGGATTTCTCTCATTAAAAACAGAAAGTGGTTGACTGTTATTTCATTCCTGTGTGCTCATGGGCACAGAGGTCATGGTAATTATAGCTGTAGCAATTTTAGGTCTTATAAATCTAATTGATTTCAATATCAATGTGCACATAATCCACATTCCAGGATCAAATATTTCCTATCTCTATACTGAGATAATGTAATATTCTCTGTCCCATTCCTTTATAGTTAAATCTCAAGAGAAAGGACCTACATTTATCTTATCTCCTAGTCATTACCAGGGAAATTATACTGCTTAGTAAGAAAGGCAGGGAGGAAGGTACAGAGTTGATTTTTCTTTTAGAATGGGGAAAAAAGAGAGGTTTCTACACAATACTATGCTGTAATCGGTTGGAAGTATCAAAGTCAAAAAGGAGTACTTTTGCAGATACTTTATCATGCAATGTTTACATAATAAAATACATACACTGTAGTTCTTAGTTGTGATAAAAGACCTATTTTATTGTAACTAAAATACAAACTTGTAATTCTGTCAACTCTATAAAATAACTTTAATGAAGCTTAATACTACGAACATGACAGTCATATAAAGCAGTGATACAGAACACCATTTAAATTGACACAAATGTGGGACTAGTATGTGGGACTTATCCAAAAATGTGTTTCCCTGTGATTTTCACAGTTTCCAAAAGAAAAAATGCAAAAAGGCACCCACAAATAACTGTGATAGAGTTCAGTAAGCTGAGCTTATACATTACTCTTTCCAGGCTGTAATTGGTTGGTTTGATCATGATTTTCATATACTGCTGAAAGTGCATGCTATGTTTAAATAAGATGTTTCTGAGAAATGGAAAAGAAACTTTCCTGTTTGCTGACTGATTGAGACAAAGCAGGAACAGGAGAGTTTAGGCCTTGGATTGGAGAAAGCCTCTGTTTAAAAAGCTGGTCAGAAGAGGAAGAATGAATGCAAGCAGAGGATGTCTGAGCTTGCCTATGGCAAGAACAGATCCCTAACCCAGCAATTGCACTGAGGAAATTTTCCTGAGAACTCAGAGGAAATGAAACAAATCCAGGAATGCACTGAAACCTTCAGGGCACACTGGACAGAGGAAAAACTCGCTTACAAACTGACTATAATACCACTGTCTTTTAGTAGACCTGGTCTCTATTTTCTGCTTTCAGAGCTACTTGGTTTTTGTTTGTTTTCTTGCAAAGCCTAGCATGATAAACTGGCAAGGCTTTGGTGTGCTCACTTTTAAAGAGGGTGGTGCAGTCTCTTCAAAACTCTGACCAACATGAGGGTTTGGTTATATGGGCAACGAAGATTAAAACCAAACCAGTGTATAAAACTGAGTTAGATGCTCCTAGTGACATCTAGAAAGAATGTTAATTAAAATGTTAATTTGTATCTTCAGTCTGTGCCATAAATTACTTTGGCATGTTTCTCCCGTTTGACAGATACCAAAAAACAATTAGCACCACTTCATAAAGAAAAAATTGTCGTGAATTTCTGTTACTGTACCTTGAGATTAATTCTCGACTTTCAAAAAATGTAAAATTTTAGGAAAGCAAGCGGCTATTGGGGATTGCTGTTGTTGCTCTGCCTGCCCTGGCTTTACAGTGTATGTTTACTTTATAATGCTATTCAGTCTAGTTGTCTTCAGAAGTAGCATATTCACTCTAAAATCTAACAAAATAAGATAAAGCTATCAAGTGCAAATGTCAATGAACAAGTACTTTGATTAGGGCACTAAATGGAAGTTCAATAACAGTCAGTATGTGATATAGGTTGCAGCTGTCCTGTGGATCAGCTCTGTGGGAGCCTTGTCCCACGGCAGCCTGGGGAGCTGGACAGAGATCACTATGCTTTCCTGACATTAAATAAATAATTCTACCCATCACAGCTATCTTGTCTCAATCTGATTAAAGTATACTCTGTGAGGATCAAAAGCCTTCTATTAACTGTTAAAATAAAATGACCAAAAAAAGATTTTTATCACTTAGACTAAATAAGATATTAAGGGAAGCTGTTTTCAAAATATTTGGAACTGTATTTTCACGTATTTAAGCAGAATTTTTGAAAGCTAGTTGCATTCAGCAGAAGACAGGATCATAATTTTTTTACTGGGGGTCTGTTGAATATGTCATATGCATAACTTTCATGGTATGTAGAACCAGGACAAAATTTTGATTCACTGGAGAATGTACTTGAAAGCAATGTCAGTCACCTGGCAAGAGGGAATTCAAAATAATTTAAAAATCCCAAAACAACCAAACAACAACAACAACAACAACAACAACAGGCTTGAAAATGTAAATGTCCCTGCATGGATGCTTAGAGGCCATCTCCACACAGAACAAAGCATTCAGTATTCAGTAGTATTTTTTATTACCTTATCTACCCATTTTAATTAGAGATCAGTGAATTTCATACAGCTTCACTTGCCTTCTCTAGCATTCTAGCCACAGGGCAGACTAAACACAGACTCATCTTTCTTTGGTTACTTGTGATAAGAAGCTGAGAAGTCTCTTGTGCTAGTCACTGATGGGAATATATTTAGGACCTAGAGCTACTGTTGCTGGGATTGTTCCTGGTGTTTTCTCTCCTTGTTTGTCAACTCCTGCTGCCTCTAAGGGGAGGAGATACTGAGCATTGCTCTGGGAGAGCAAAAGAACTTCAAAGAAATTGATGACCCTTTGCTTCTCAGATCAACTCTCACAGGTTGAGAAGGATACTTTTTCTTATTTCTGTGACAGCAACTAGCCCAACCAAGCAGGTTACAGCAGAGATGGCTAAAATAGAATACATATAAATTGATATGTACTCCTGCTTTACCCACTAAAGCTTAAATCTGAAGCTATACTGAGGAATTAATAGGGAAGCAGCACAACTCCAGAAAGCAGCAGTTGTGAGTAGTAGTCATTGCCATTCTAATTTGTTACACTTATGTGCTGGATTTTTTCAGAGTGAATATTTAAGACCTTCAAACCAAATACAATAATCTTTCTACTCATCTTTATGATATAGAGATGAGTGGCACCAAAAAGAGAGCCATGTAGTGATAAAACAGCACAACACAGTATTAAAAAAAAACAAACAAACAAACAAAAAACTATCCAAAGTCACCAGAGAAATTTTAAGTTAAAATATGACCATATCTCATGGCTTCACCCTTCTCCAGGGGAATAAAAAAGTGTACATTTGTGTGTCATCTAAAAAAAATGACACTAAAACCTTTGACTTGCCACATTTGTGTTAGTGTGATGGAGCTCTCCTGACAGGCTGGTCTTTCAGCAACATGGATTCCTTCTTGCAGGACTGACCCTGTTACCATGTGAGATGTAACCAGAGCACAGCTGGGGTAGGTAAGGCACCAACTGCTTGGCTACCTGTAGTAAAAAAGAAATTAGCTTTAGCTGAACAAATTAAATATCAACATTTGTTTTAATGTGAGCTAGACAATGATACCTGAATGACAGGACTACAGCATACATATTCTTAATGCTTTAGTTTAAATAGTAACACTTTGTATTTTGCTGTATTTGTATGCTGTGGAGGAAAACAGGAAAGAAAATCCTACAGATGGGAGAAATTGTTGCAATATAAAGGTAATATGCAGAATCCATATGGTATTCTGAAAATATTTTATGCAAATGCATAGTCAAAATTCTTTCCTTCTGTAGAAAACCACAATTTGTAGTGCAGTATCTCTGAGCTAATGAAAATCTTACAACCTCAATACTGATATTTTGTTCTCCCAAAAGATTTTGATCATCACACATTTCTTGAACATTTCTGAGAAGGATAGGTTCTTCCTCTTTATTTCCTACTAGATTGATAGATTCAGATTCTTTTCCTGAAAAGTCCTGTCATTAGTATGGGCAAGAAATTAAGAAGCCATAAACTCCACATTCCAGCCTGTGTTCAGAATGAGCATCTCTCTTGTCTTTTGGGGAGTAAACTCACTCTAAAGGATTATAGAGTTTTAGTGCTGCTATGAGGCCTACCAAGTTTCTTCATGACTCAGCTGAGATACAATGCACCTTACAGTTAATGTGGGTTTAGCCCTAGGAATACTGTGCTTTTAGAACTTGTTGGTGCTCTTTGCATGATATAGTCTTTGGTCTGATCACTGCTTCATCACCTTCTGCCACTTGTCAGATGCATTCAAATTTCATTGACAAATCAAGTTGGAAATCCTTTGAAAAACATCATAAGAGTTTTTAACAATTTCTACAACCCCACACAGAAGAGAGGAGTTTTGGCAGCAAAGTATAAAAGGCATTTCCCAAAAAGATGCCGCCTCCTGGCACAGCTTTTTAAAACTTGCTGGTTTATAAACCAGTCAGTTTTTAAAAAATCTATATTTGAAACAAGACTTCCTTCCACACCCCACTCAGGTCCTATAAATTACTAGCTTGAGTCACTCATCAAAAAATATCCATATATCTCTATAATTTATCCCATGGACTATATAGCCTTGCACTGGAGAAGTTACTGTACAAAACACAGTTTTGTAATATAAAAAATATTACTTCTGGAAGAAAAAATATCATTGTTACAGGTAAAATTAGTGACAAGCTTGAATTTTTCCAATTGTGTGTGGTCTAAGATTTCCTTTTTGTTTGGAATCTTGATGACTTACTTTTTTTTTTTTCTGTATCATGTCTGTGCAACTGTAGCAACTCTTGCAGGATCTTAGAGCTTTTATCCGGCCTTTATATTTGTACTCATTTTTAACCTGACACCTTGAGCTGTCAGCTCTCTTTTGAGATCCAATGGGTTCCCACAGGACCATTCACTGATCAGTAAAAAGCTGAACTTGGACGTGACCTCTAGGTCCCTTCTTCATTTTCCAGCTTGTTAGCAGACTGTTCAAGTCTAGCAGTCTCATAACGGACAGAAAATATTGCTGTAGACTTATTTTGTGCTTTTCTCCCCCCGTGGTACCATTTATCTCTTGATTACCTCTTATTACCATACCTCTTGGTGGTGTGTGTGTGTGTGTGTGGTTTTTTTTGTTTTTGTTTTTTTGTGTGTGTGTGTGTGTGTGTGTGTGTTGGTTTTTTCTGTAGGTTTTTTTTGCTTGTTCGTTCGTTCATTTTGTTTGTTTGTTTGTTTGTTTTTTCTTCTTTTTTGAAGAAAAATAAAATCTGCTCTAACAATACATGGGACATGAAAACTTTGCCTGTAAAATCTGTGTGTGAAATACACATTCTATGGGAATGCTAACAGAAATGAAATTGCCAGATCATTCTTGAGAGAGAGGAAAACAGAGCAAGATTGTCTGAAAAGGAAATCTTTGTGCTATTCTGAGGTTTAAATTGGTTGTACATACAAATACTTTTCTATTCCTAGATAAGTATTTTTCTTTTCATAAGTCCACATTAGTAGAGACAAGCCTGGGATTTTTTTTTTTTTTTTTTTTTTTTTTTTTTTTTTTTTTTTTTTTTGTCTCTGTTTAAATAAAAATGCAAATGAAGTCAAAATGGATTTTAGTTTGAGGGAGAGATAATATGGCTATGTATTGGAGTTATTCCCAGGTGACACATATACAGTTGAGTAGCAGTTTTTTTCCCCTCTCTCTGTTAAATTGAAAAGTTCTAACAATTAGCAGTTGAAAATCCTAGCTCCTTACCTATATTGTGCAGGTAACTTTGCCCTGAGGGATTCTGTGAGATGCTTATAGCTCATGTACTGCATATTGTACCATACCTTAATTTTTTTTCCTCTGAGGCAAAGCTCAACTCTGAAGCAAGCAGTGAGACTGGGACAAGAGTCATTGTGCTTTCAAATACAAGAGTTGCTTGAAATCCCATTGTAATTATTTCAAAATTTTTTAAAGCTTTGCAATTTCTTTGAACTTATAGGCTACAAAGAAAAAAATTCTGAAATCAAGTTTGCTTCTTATCTCTGAGGCATTACAAACCCACTAGTCTCTCTTCTGTGTTCAGCAAGATCATGGATCAATTCTTCCTGGAAGCTGTGCTGAGGCACATGAAGATAAGGAGGGGATTGATGACAGCCAACATGGCTTCATTAAGGGAAAATCCTGTCTGACAAATTTGGTGGCCTTTTATGATGCATGTAGAGTGTTGGTGGATAAGGGAAGAGCAACTGCTGTCATCTGCCTGGACTTGCACAATACGTTTGACACTGACTTGCAAGACGTCCTAGTCTCTAAACTGGAGAGAAATGAATGTGATGGGCAGACCCCTCCCTAGATAAAAAATTGTTCAGATGGTCACACGCAAACCGTTGTGGTCAATGGCTCAAGGTCCAAGTGGAGATGAGTGACAAGTGGTGCTCTTCAGGGGTCGGTATTGGGACCAGCAGTGTTCAATATCTGTGTCGGCAGCATGGAGAGTGGGACTGAGTTCACTCTCAGCAAATTCACTGCTGACAACAAACTCACCAAACTGAGTGGTGCAATTGATACTCTGGAGGAAAAGGATGGCATCCAGAGGGACCTCATGAAGTTCAACAAGGCTAGCTGTCTGCCAAAATACAATGGGAAAACAATTCAGTAACCTATCATCAAGAGATATTCTTCCCAACTCTCAAATCGGTAAACTATATTTTATTTTTAACTGGTAAATCAAGTTAAATAAGTAGATTAAATTTGGTTCTGGACCTATGCCATGTTCCATGTCTGCTTATACCTGTCATCTCAATTAGCAAGAAAAACCAGCTACAGTTCTTCCCCTAACAATCTCCTTGTGAGAGGTTCAACACCATAGCAAAGGTTAACTTATTTGGCAATACAGGAAGGGGAATCTGAGCAGCAGAATGGAAATCAAATATTTAATGAATTCCCTAAGCAACCTCCCACAAAGATCAGGTCTCCGTAAAGCACAGGTCATTATTTACAGCAACTCCACTGTTGCAAAATCCTCTAGGGAGAATGTAAACTATCCATTCTCCTTCAGGTTGTCTAGCTTATCCAATTTCATTGCTATACACTAGCTAAAAATTCTTTACACAATCCTTTTGCCCTCTTGTATATCTCCAGAGGTCACAGCTTTTTGTTTGATTGTTTGCTTTGTTTTTTTTAATATTCCAAGAGATTCTATGAAGACTGCCTCGGTTCTTTAAATATCTGGTTTCCATAAAACTAACTAAGAGGCTTATCCAGCATCACTGTTTTTTCCAACCCTGAAAGGTTCTGGAATTCTTTCAATTTTGATAATTCTTCAAGAAATTCCAAGAAGTTCTTGTCTATAATGTGTGAATTTGTTCTGAGGTTGTTTCAGACTGCATATCAGACTGCAGGTGGAAAGTGACAACATCAGCTTTAAGAATATTAAAAATACTCATTAGAAGCCCATGGCAGTGAAGAAAAACCAGAAAAACCTGTCAGGTTTTCATAATTGATTTCTTTGTGAGTAGTTTTAATGGCCTTTTCTGACCTCTGTTCACTACAACAATATAAAATAATAGGAAAAGTCAAGGAAAAAAATTAAGGACTGAAAAAATAAAATCAGTTTACTGAGAGGAATGCTGAAAAGTAATTTACTTCTTTCAGGGATTTTATTGGCAATATAAAAGAGATTCATTGGAATTTTAGCTTATAACTACAAGAGTGTACATTGCAAGCCAAACCCAAACTCGTTTAAATAAATAAATATTTTTAAAGGTATGGTATCCTATAAAAAAAATATCTAGGCCTATAGTAATTTTATATCTTTAGAAATGTTTACATAAAGAGTAAATATAATTTAGGAATTGAAAATATTAACAGAAGGCACAAAAGACATCATAATGGTGACTTTCAACCTCTAGTTCTATTCATAGATTCAAGATTCCACCCTGAGAACACTGAAAACACTTGCCTTGGCTGAATTTATTTTCATCTGCATTAAAACTGACAAGAAAAATGAAGAGGAATAGAGTGAGATGATATAAACTGAAAAAAAAGGTTGCAATTTAGTCACTTTCAAACCAACCCACCAAATTTCTGACACATTTAATAGTCTTAAAACAAGTTTGTTTGTTTTTTTCATTTGCACACTTTAGCAAGGCTGCCTTATGTTGTGGCACAAATCTCTGAGGAGATCATTCACCTGTCTTTCCTGTCAAATTACATTGCAGAGTCAACAGAAGCCAACAAAGTGTGATATCTCATGCTAGACTTCTAGCTCCTGATAAATTTGGTCAGTGGAGTAACTCCTGTAATTCAAAATGTTTTAAACAATTAAATATTTCAAAACTATAAAAAAGGAGTTAAAACTGTGAACTTAATGTGATCATGTTCAGTCAGATTGTTTATGCAATAAGCAAAATAATTCCAGAGTAGATGTAACTAATGACTCAGTGGAAAAGAGGTGAGAATATATAAGTAAGCTTAGCAAACTTTAATCAGAAAAATACACAGGCCACTCTTGATCCCATGACCCCTGGTAAGAGTGGGGAAATTCCTCTTATGGTTCAGCTGTGACTCCAGTGAAGTTGTTTGTGCCACCATATATCTTCTAGGTTTGATAATTTGATTGGAAATTGAGCTAAAACTCAGACTTTCAATATTCAAAGAATGCTAATGATAGTTATACACTATATATTTTTAAAATTATTACTCTTGACATTTTGCTGTATAATGTTGCAAATCTAACAACAAATTGTGGTATTTGCACTGGTACTAGTAGGCTAATTTAAAATATTTGATAACTATATAACAATTCTGCAGAGAACCATGTTTGTAAAGATTCTAATTTGTAAACTGATAGCTGAATACTAAGCAGGCTAATCAGTCATCTTATTGGAAATGTACAGTAGCAGAATATTAGGATAAAAGGGAATTTGAAGGTAGGGAGGGAATTTGACGGAGTGTTGCCTTAAGCTAGTCCAATCAAACACATTGCAGCACTAATAATGTTGAATTCACTTACCCATTCTCACTTCAGAGGGTCCAGTGGGTTTTTAAAAGTAACAGATTCAGACACTTATTTTTTTCTAAGACTGAAATCTGAGATTCCAGAGACTTCTTTTACTACATGTGTGTACCCTAAATTATCTATTAATCTCTCCATTTTGTCTTGGATTTTGAAGCAAAGAGATAGCCTACAATCAATAAATATTAGACACACTATTTCATGAGACTACAGACAACTCATCTAGGTGAGTAACTACATCCTGTATTAAATCTTCCCTTTAGAATTTACCTACATATTTGCTAATATGTGCCTTGTGTTTTAAGACCTCAGCTTTTTGAAGAAAATTGTTTCATATGTTCTCTTTTCAAAGTTCCTGGTTTGTTGCAAAGCATGGCAGACAAAAGTAAGCAGAAAATGAATGACACATTATCATTTAAAAATAAATGGCAAACACTACTAACCAGAAAATCTAAAAGATCAAAACATTGAGTCCTTCCAACTTATTTGCCAATAGAAGTGAGAAAAAAAGAAATAGAAAGCAAAAGGAAAACACAATGTGCTTCCCTTTTCCCACCTCATTATCTGTGAATCCATTTGGGAAGAACTCATCTGGTTGTTCATTAGAGGTTTCAAACTAGCAGAATGATCACTTTAAAAATAATTTTAACAAGGGGCTCCAGCTTTTTGTAGTTTAACTATACAGCAATTAGTGTATTTTTCAGCTGACTTTTACAATCTTTTGTTGCTGTGTGGTAGAGCATAACTTAAACTGCAGCTCCCCCTGAGTACAATTTGCAATATTCAACATGGATTTAGATTAGACAGTGAAGAACACAAGTGAGCTGTAATACATAACACACAGGTATCTTTATGTAACAGTACATTTGAAGAATGTGTTTGATTAATTTATTGACAACTGTTAAAAAACTTTTTGGGGTTTTCTCAAAATACATGGAACAGCAAGAAATACACAGTGGTATTATTACAGCCATAATAACTGGTAGGATTTGATGTAGAATTTATAATGCTGTCAGACTGGGAGTTCTGCAGAGTAATAACTCTAATTCAGTGAGAAAATATGTGTTAATATGTCATAATTTATAAAGATTAAAAAATGAACCTTGTCAGAATAAATACAGACAAGAAAAAGTTGCATTTCACATGAAAGGTTTTTATGTATTAGAGCAGAGAAGTCAGAGGCATGCTGTCCTAGTTAATAGAAGATTTTTACTAACCAGAACAAAAATGAAGGATTATGCTATTATCAGGTGCTAGTTGAGGGAAGAATGCAAAATAACTTTCTAATTAAGATAAGGATGTTCCAGGATGGAAAGATGATGTTAAAAGTGAACAGAAACTCTTAGCAGCTTAGCTAATATGAAAAGAAATAAAGTAATAACTATCATTGAAGAATTGGGGTTGAAAGGGACCTTTAAAGACCATCTAGTTTAATCCCATATAAGGACACTACCTTTCTAGAACATGTAAATATAGAGATGAATAGAAGTGATATTTCATAGCAGAAGCTCTGAGTTACATTCATAGGGGAAAAAAAAAAAAGTATTTTAATGCCAACAGAAAGAGATGATTACATACACACAAAAGTGATAAAATATTTAGAATATTTTCCTGTTACAAACTAAATACAGGACATGATCAGAAGGTTAATAATAATTTGATGTTCTTTTATAAAGCAAGCATTTCAAAATAATTCATATCATTTGGAAGCATCCAAATTCTGCTATTTATCATGCAACATTAAAAAAAAAAAAAAAAAAAAAAAAAAAAAAAAAAAAAAAAAAAAAGGCTTCTGCATGACATGCCTCTGGATTGCTCAAAGGAAAGAGTAAAAACAGTGTGGGAAGTGGAAGTGTTTTATGCAACACTTTCTCTGTACAGCTGGGTAAGGATGGGCACTTTGTATGAAAGGGTTCTGCTTTCAGTAACATCTGTTAGTTTATCTCATCTGACTCATCCAGCCCCTGGTAATAATGCCACTCTTGCACTAGAGTTATTGCTGTATTAAAGCTGTGCCAGTGCAGATTAAAGCAAACAGCTGCCACAGGTACACTGCACATGTAGATCCAAGGGAAGGGGAGCTGCAGGGACAGCAAGCAGGAGGTGCTGAGAGACAAGCAGTGTGCAGGGCTGTGTCACTGGAAGGGGCAAACAGATAAGACAGTTGTCATCTTGCACCAGCTCTGTTCAAAGAGTTGTGGCAAATCTTGGACAGGAAAAGGTCCCTACCCTTGGAGGGCAGGAATGTTAAATGGCACCACTAGAGGCTTTTAAGAGAATAGAGACACTTCATGGCAAGGCAGATTAGAAGAGATTTATTTGATAAAACTTGAAATAGCAAGTAGATTCATTGCATGGTCAAAAACCAAGGATGTACTTGACTCCCTCAGACAGCATGGGAAAACATTGATAGCACTGCATAATGCAGGTTATATTCCCTAGTAGTGAAAGAAAAGTGGATAATATAGATTTATATTAACTTCATCTGAACAGGAAACTTATAAAACCATGAGCTTTTGAAATGCTGGCTTTCATTTGGGGGTGGGGTGAGGAATGGGGAAATTCAGAAGTCCATAAACATGAATAACCTAAACTGACAGTATTTTTAGGTTCAGCACAGTGGAAAACTGGGTATTGAAATTTCATTAGAAGCTTTGTTCATGAAAGCTACATACCCTGTATTTGAAAGAAAATAGTTTAATACACATTTATTTTAGCCTAGATTATGCTGACATGTTTTACTTAGGCATGTTTGAAATGCGAAAAACAATTCAGAGAAATATGCCAAAACTTACACTTTTCTGGAAGGCTGCCTATTATGATACACTGGCACTATTCTCATGTTTGAATGAAAACTATCTAATCTAAGCATCAAATACCAGACCAATAAGGAGACAATTCAACTGACACTGAAACATTTTTTGAATTATAGAGGGAAAAATAAACAAATTTATCTCCACTTTTTTTCTAAAGAAATAATGCAAAAGGAAAAGCATGTTTTCAAGGTAGTTAGAGTGTTTCTGCTGTATTGGAACTGGAAAGATTAATGATATCCAAAATTAGGAAAGGAAACTTTTTTAGCAAGGGCTACCTGTGGTGAATTGACTATCAAAGAAATCTGAAGAGCTGCATTAAATATGTGTTAGGCCTGGCACATCTGGCAGGTTGGGAGGATATAAGAAGCAAAACAGAGCAAAGAGAAAGAAAATAGCCTAAGATTAAGGAGATATACCAGCTTTCAGAGCTGAATATATTGTGGAATTTTAGAGGCGAAAGATAATTTTGTTATGTGCTTTGGGAAAATAACCTGAATGGGCAAGCTATGGTTGTCACAGCAACCATTGGTATGCAAAAGATCCCACAGAAAACATTTATTGAAAATGTCTAATGAATCTGGACTTGATTATGAGAGCTGGTGCAGGCTTACTTCTCCAGGGGAAGATTAAATTTGATGGTTTTTATTGGAGGGAAAAAAAGTATCTTTTATGCTCCTTTAACATTCTACCATCTTAGTTTTTGTCAGGCTTAAGTATGTTCATCACAAAAGTGAGTTTCACAGTTTTCTACATAACAAAATTTGCTTGACAAAAAGAAGTATCCAGCTGGTAATGGATAACAGACCACGGAAGTGATCCTTAAAAAGACCCATAAAATTAAAAGAAAACACTGAAGATGGACAGAAAGCTCTTGTAATTAAAATTAACTGGATTCTAATTTCTGTGAATGGAAGTTTCCTTGCTGAAGATTACCATCCCCTGATGACTACAGAAGCTCTGTTAAAAGTTATTTAAAATTCTGATTTCCTTAAGAGCCGACTTTAAATTATGCCATTTTTATATTTTAATACAGAAAGCCTTGCACATTCCTGCTGTATGATGATGATGACCTTCTCTAGTAAGGCAACATACAGTAACAACTTCTTCTTCCTCAGGTCTAGAAAAATTGATCTCTACTATATGTAATAGCTAACTGGAAGGATCCTAGAGCCAGAAATATCAGTCCGTGATGAATAATCCTGCAGTACTCAGTTTTGACTGATAAAACAAAACATTATGAGGAAAAATGTTAGTATTTGGAACAACCATTAGTTTGTTGATTGTGGATTGTAATTAAACTCCTGGAAAAGAATGTTACTGTCAAATGAGCTGGGATGCATGGCTGTGTTTGAGGACGAAAGGCACGCCTAGTCAGATCATGCTTGCCAGATCATTCAAACATCAGGAATCAGAGAAATAGAGGAGAAAGAGGGAATTTGTTCAAAGCTACATACCCTATATTTAAAAATGTACACATTTATTTTAGCCTAGATTATGCTGACCGGTCTTACTTAAGTAAGAAGAACACTTAGTGCCCTTCCTAAGGTGGTGCCATCAGTTCCACCACTGACTGTAACAACACCAAGGCACACTTTTGTATGTCCTGCACTAATATTAAGGTAAACATTCTTATTCAATCTACTCATATCCTCATTTAGAATCAGGTGCTTCAACAAGCATCGTTAGTTTAGCAACCCTCAAGCACGCTCCAATTGATATGTCCGTGCTGTAATCTAAGAGACTATGCCATGTCTCTGTCGTGCTAAGGTTTCACTACTTGCTCTAACACATTCAGTTGTTAAACCAATTCTTCCTGCTTATATAGCAATTATAAGGATGTTTAAAAGACTCATATGGTAAATATCCCATGATGATAATCTGCTCCAGAAATAGCACTCACTCTCAAATGATTTTGGATATTTGAGAGTGAAAGTTTGAGTAAGGATGGATGTTCATTTTCTTGACCTTACTGCTGAGGTGTAGATAAAAGAAGTAAAATCAGGAATTTCAGTGGTAGCAAGAGGTTGCAAACTCTTGGCAGCTTTTGGCTGAAGCACAGTGGAGATATGTCATCCCTGAGAGTTAACTGTCTTGTTCATGTGGCTGGTAGCACTCTGCCAGCGTAGCTTGCATACTGGCAGCATGCTGCCCTCCTGACAGTGGGGTGGGGAGCAAACTCACAAGAACATCCCCATAAAAACCTCTGAGTATTAGACTGAAGGGAAGCTTGTTCAAGGTGCTGGATATATAGTGGTAGGCTGCATGCAAATCAACATAGAGCCTTCTTCACAGCTATTTTACTACCATGGAACCAATGGAGTTACATTCTCCCATCTCAGTTTTCCCTATGTCTATGTTTTCTTGCAAGCCCTACTTCATCTGTAATGGTTTCTTTTAAAATAAGCAGTTCTAACAAAAAGGTATTTCTAGTTGTTCTAAATAGCATGGTGTGGCTTTCCACTTGTAGTTCATACGAATAGCACCTGAGTATTAAATTTCAGGGCAGAAACAATTAGCTATTTTATGCAAGTCAGATGCACTTATACTCCTCATGAAACATGTCAGCCTGACTCCTTAATTAGGTAAGAAGTGTTCAGACTTTGCTCAGGGTATAATCAAATGTTAAAAGTCAACCACAAACAAAGCTTATCAGCTAGAAAAGTCATTTGAACCTAATGGCAAAGGAAGTTCTGAAAAGCGGTGTGCAGCTAGGAGGCTCAAACATATTCTCAAGAACAAAATCTGCTACAATAATAATTAAAATAAAATCCTCAAGATAAATCCTGTAAAATGGTGCTTTGAGTGTGTGCTCTTTTTATTGAAATAAAAAAGGAGTTGAGAACCAAAGATGAGCAAACAGACATTTAAAAAGTGCTATTACTAAGACAATAACTGTAGTTTCCCCCACGAGATTAGACGGCCGCCAATGGCAAAAGAAGAGTCTGACTCTCTGGCTCCGGGTTGGATATTACAGCTTTTATTCTCAAGTCCTGCTCAGCTTTTGGAGACCTTTCCTGGTGACTCGCCGATGCCAGAGAGACCCGGCCCCTCCCCTGCTGCGGCTTTTTCCCCCAGGGGGCAGGGCCCAGAGGCACCACCCAAGCAGTGATAAGTGGGGGGGAACAGGGTTGGGTTTGAGGGGGATGGTCACTGCTGGGCAAGGACAGATAGAAAAGAACATTACAAATCTGATGAAATATAAACCCAATTAATGCATTACAACAAATAACGAAAGCAATTTTTTTTTTCCCGTACAAGCTTCCAAAGTGAGGGGAATTATAGATTAAAAATATGGAATTTTGCAATACTCAAAGAGCTCAATCTTTCTTTATCTGTTATAGTATGAGATTATAAAACAGAATTTCAAAATTCTTGTGAGATTTCTAGCTTAATGAATATTTGCATTTTAGTAGCATAATCCATTAAGTTATTTGACCTGGCTGAGAAGAAAATTCAACTGAGTTTAGATAACTACTGTCAGATTTGCTACTTGAAGTAACTTAAATTTAAAATCTTTAACCTATGAACAGTGTATTTTTATATATAAACAACATCTTCAGGTAAAATATTCTCAAATTTATAAGTAACCACAATTAAATGTATTTTTGGTATTATAATTTTAACCGTAAACATGCTGGTTTGATGGTTCATCGCCACATAAAAGGCAGCAAATCAAAGCGCACACTGGGCATTTTACTTACATCATTTGAAGAAAGAAAAACCTTTTGCAAAAACACACCTGGGGAAGATTTATGGCTGCATGGGTTCAAATAAGGATTCGCATAAGGAAACAAGATGAGGTAAAAAGTGAAATGGATGTCTCATCAATGCACACTGAAATGAAATAAAAAGTTCTTTACCCATTGTCACAGGCAAAACCATTATGACTTCCTGCATCCTACAAAAGAATAATCTTCACTTCCCTAGTCTTCACAAGCACTGATTTTGCTGTGGTCATATTGAAGCTGTCCCAGTCTCTCCAAGGAGGTGAGGCGTAGTTGCAGGAGTTTTGTGTACATTGTTTTCTTTCTGCTTTTCCATCATCCTTCTTGCTATATTTCATCCACTGCTCCAGGATTCTTTCTGTTCTTGCCCTGCCTGAGGTCACTTACAGCGTCCCAGGGTGTCTCTGCCTTGGCTTGTCACCTTCAAGGCTTCATTTCAGTGCAGGCTCTGTCACCTGCAGCCTTGCTACCTAGGCCCTGCCAGGTATGCTGTAACCTCACTCAAAAGTAATTTCCTGGAAAGAGGGAATGACAAATATTTGGAGAGTCTTGTCTCTCAGCCTTTTCCCTCGGGAATAAGTACTGATCACCATAAAAAGTTATTGCACATTAGTGCAGACAAACAATAACCCACCCCCCACAAAGAAACCAAATAGCAAGGTTGTCTCACAAAGGAGAAAAAACTGACTCCTTTTCATAAATAATAAATGAATAAACAAACAAATAAATAAATAAATAGTCTGGATCAACACACCCACAAAGGGTTTAAATAATTAATATACTTCTATGCACCTTCCCTCTCAGTTCCTAAAAGTGTTCCTTTGATTTAAAAGAAGTTGTAACTGAAATTATTGGAGCAGAACTGAACCAAAGCAGTAACCTACATTTTGAGAAGTCTGAGAAATAAAAAATGCAGATACTTAGATTTTGCATTCCCATGTTTATGACAACCTACCAAGCAAAACAAATAAACCTATGTATGCTTATAATTTAATCTGAGAACAAGGCTGCAATTTTAGACTTCAGATAATGCAATTCAGTTTCCTCTGACCTTGAACGTTGGACATACTCTCAGGCCAAAGACAAAAACCAAGAAGTTTCTTCTTCTGGAAGGTACCCTTTCTAACATAAGACAATGGGATATCTTAATAGGAGATTTTAATATCTACACAAATTTCTGAATCTTCTCAATATCTCTTAATTAAAGACATGATGCCATCAGTCTCTGGGAGGGAGGCATTAAACACGTATCTCAAATTAATCTTGAATCAAGCTGAAACACAAAGATTTCTTACACAAGCCTAAGGGACTTCTGTGCTGCGCATCTTGGTAGGATTTGTAGAAACCTCTCCTCTGCTGTCCACTGAAGTTCCCTCTGATATGAGAAGCAGTGGAAGATGTTCCCACAAGGAACACAGTAGGACAAGGATTAGCTAAGAAAAAGAGAAAGAAAAAAATCACTATCCTATAATGTACATAGCAATTTTTGTGATTCACACCACTCATTAATCTGATCAATCTTGTATAATGTGGATCCAAGAAAGCCAGGATATATAATTGGGTTTTCAAAGCTGATTTCACTCAGCCTAATATCAATACTTACTGAGATAAATTTACCTTCTGTTCATAGCCATATCAGGTGAATGGTAGACTGCTTAATTTTCTAGTCTTGAAAAGCTAGTCCAGCATAAATGATGAATTGATTGAATCTGTCACAGTTAGAGATCCCATATGGATTGACTTTAAAAGAAAATCTTAGATAATGCAAATCTTACCTTTCTACATAATGATGAAGAGTCCACTGGATGAATAGGTAATGCATATCTTATAAAACAGAACAAAAAAAGCTATATTTTTCAGTGTATACTGAAGTGCTAGGAATTAAAGTTCCATTTTCTGAAAGACACATCAGGCAAAACCAAAATAAAACTCAGGGATTAAGGCTTGTCTTAACAAGTAGTCAACTATTTCACTGTTTGTTCATAAATTATTCATAATACATATGAAATTGAAAACCTCCATGGTGACCTCTATGAAGTGTCAATAATTCTGCTTGGGAAAAAAAAACAAAAAAACAAAAAAACCAAAAAAAAAACAGAAAAGAGATTTTTCTACACATTTTTATTCATCATGCAGAAAAATTTATTCCCTTAGATCATAAAAAACTTTTTCTACATTTCAATAAATAAATTGTTGCATACAAAGATCAAGTGGACTTCAAGGAACCAACAGAGACCAGTGATGTGCCAAGGTAGATTAATGGTGTAATGGCAGTTGGGGTGGAGTGTGAAGGGAGAGAAGAATGATTTATAGGCTAATCCTTGAAAGGTTGTACATTAGTTTGTTTAACAGCATGAAGATCTAATTATATGGATACAGATACTTCCTTCAGGGAAGTTCTTGTCCTTCTCCTTATAAAACTGTCAGTAGATAAGGACCAGTTGCACTGATGGTGGGAAGAGAAGAAAGAACTCTAAAAAACTTTGTTGGTTTTATGTACATTTTGTTCCAGTGAACTTGTCCAGTTATGTTTAAATTACAAACTATTCGTAAATAACACAGCAGTGGGTGACTGTATAGCACAACTTCTCTAGCTGCAACATTCAAACTCATATCATTTGACCTGCTGCTGTGAATAACATGCTTTCAATAGACCACCAAAGAAAGAAAATTTCAACATCTTTGATTTTTTTTTTTTTAAAGTTCAAAATAGTGTAGAGAAAGAAAGGTGAAAAAGTTGGGTACTGCCAGCTGATATTATTGTCCCTGTGCTCTACTGAAAAAGAAATAAATTTTCCCTGTGTTGTAAAACAAAAGAAAAGAACTAGATTTTTTTTTTTTTTTAAGATATACTGTCAAAGGCTAAGCCCTTTGGGCACTACACAAAACTGATTTTCAGTCTGCTTTACTGACTGTAGTGCCATTTCTTTCCTACTTACATAGTGGTAAAAAACACACCTTGTTTGAACATTGTGTAGCTCACTGGAAGGTCTGTTTTATTTGTATTGCAATACTTCAGCATTAACAGCAAGCAAACTCAAACTAGCAACAGGAAGGTTCAAACATGAAAACAAAATTGGTTACAACACAGAGTAAATTTATCCACCCCACCATGTGTCTTTTAAAGTAAATCTGTCACAAAACAACTGCATGCACCTATACTACTTTATCTTCTACTTTACTTAACTTTTTTTAAGCAGCTCAAGCATTCAGGTTGACAATATACACATTCAATCTATTTTTAGACTTACAAACCTTCCTAGGTGGATTTTCTAAGTGGCTAACCTGTCTTTATTGAACTTTTCCACAGTGGGCAAAGAAAATTATCTATCTATCTATCTATCTATCTATCTATCTATCTATCTATCTATCTATCTAATCTATCTCCATCTATCCATCTTTAGATGATTTTGATTGGGGCTATTATCTGCTCTCCCCTCATTCTTAGATAGAAAATTGTAGACTGAATCACCTTATTTCTTTAAGCCTTTTCTGAATGAGTTTTACATACTAGAAATCTAATTGCGATAATCCTATGTGAATTGCACTCCCTATTGCTGAATTGCACCAATTTTTTTCATGACCCAAAATTCTATTTAGTTCTACTTGTGTCCTATGCTTTTAGCCCTGTCCTTCTTGATACATCTTGTAAGTTCTCTTTATTTCAACAAATACTGAAAAATAATAATACTGGAGATTCTTTTTTCTGTGCCATTAATGCATCAGAATCCCAGAACTTTGCTAATCCTTGGTTTATCATATCAAACTTGCAGAAGAAATGTAACACAGCACAGTAATATGAGACTAGATTTTCAAGAAGAAATTCAGAGCAGTCTGAGAAATCTGAGAATGCAGAATTCTTAGATCTTCTTAGTTTTAGCAGAAACAAATTTCTAGACTTGTATTACATTAATAGCACCTCTACTTTTTTTGAAAGAGAGGAAGGAAAAGACAGCTTCATTGTTTCAGTGTTACTGCAGTAAAGTATGATTAAGTTTGACTTCAGATTACATCAGAGGCTATGAAATATCTTGGAATATATTAGTAGGGGCTAGAAAACATAGAAAATATTATATGGGATAAACTACACCCTTGTCTACTATTTAACATGCTAAAAAATACAGTACTTAGTATTAACCCTGATTTATTCTGTGGGGAGCCCATAAATTGTGTGGCAAACATAGGACTCTGATGTGTTCTCCTTTTTACAGCTCCCTGATTCTCTCCATTGCCTGTTAAAAAATTGCTTCCTTTTTTAAAAAGTTATTAGAACTTGTGAAACCTGTCCCAACAGATAAATCAGATTCATAATTTAAAACCCAAACCAAACCCAATGAAAAGAAAGAGGTGTGTGCCTAGAGATCTCCCTCAGTGAGATCTACTTCCACACAAACTGTTCTGTCAGACAATTCCTGGTATAAAAATACTTCATCTGTGACCTGCTACTTTGTTGTGAAATATACTACAATCCTTCCAATGAAAAACAGTCTTCCAAAAATATTCTTAGCATGAAGATGAGCATGCCTTTTTCCCTTACATTTTTGATAAGGGATGCAAACTGCATTTATGGTTTGATGCAATTTTTTGTGAGGTAGGTAGCACCTACATCTGGGAGCCATTCATCTATTTTGGGTGCTTCTAAACCGGTGTCAGAAACCGTCAGCAGGAGGTGTGAAGAGTTTCAGAGCCACTGAGGTCTGCCAACCATAGCACTGACAAGCCAGGGAGGAGGAAGTAAAATCTGGAAACAAAACTGAAGAAGCAATTTGAGAGTTAGAAGAATTAGAAAAATTGCAAATCCCACACAAAGTCTATTCCAGGGTTCGGTGGTTTTTTTGGGGTGGCTTTTTTGGTGGTTTTGTTGTTTTTTTTTTCCTAAAGAGGATGGTATAATGAACTTATCCAGTCAAGGCAGATCTTCAATATAACACTTTGTCCTTTTATCTTTTTCAGCATTCTACTCTTTTACATGAACCTTCTATAGTCTTAGCAATAGAGCATTCCTGAAATATATATAAAAAAAATTATCTACCCCCTGTTGTATTCCAGAGCTTTGACATTAACTATGGTGAAGTTTGAAATTGAAGAACTGGGAGAAAGAAGAGGAAAGTAAAGAAAAACTTTTTATTACTACACCCTTTTCTTTCAAAATTTCCCTTTCAGCTTCTTCTTGTGTTCTAATATTGTTCACACAGAGGGTGCTAAGCTTTGCCCCACATCTAATCTCCTATAAAGTGCTCTGGCAGAGGTTCTCTCCTTTAATTTGGATTTTTTTTATTATTATTATTATATTTTTATTATTATTATTATATGGGCTTGCAACACATACTTCATAAATGAGTGCAGGGAAGACTACAAAAATACATATGGCTTCAGAAAGACATAAAGTACAGTTAATATCTACCTGTGACTATTCAGCTGTTCTCAAGTCCCTACCTTCAGGCAGATGAAAAGCTATGTTAGTAGGGTGTAGTCGATACAGAAAGCTTGTAGTAGGTATAACAGTTACTAAGAAAATATATTATTTTTTTCCCACTCTTTTTTTTTTTTTTTTTTTTTTTTTTTTCTTTTCTTTTCCCCTATGTTATGTAATCTTCCTTCAGATTTTGGGCCTAGAGAATATATTTATATCAAGCAAATACTTGATTTGCTTAACCAGATGACAGTACATCTATTCCAACCCAGTGGCCACACTCCATATATGAGTGTGTGTGTGTATACATATATATACACATACATATATATATATGTAATTTCGCATATAGATAATGTCAGTGAGTTCAGGCAGAAATTAGTCCTAGGAAAACAAACTTGCTGAAGACAAAACAAAAATCAAATGAACATTTAGTAAGGACAAATAATTTTGAGAGAGAATAACAAGTGTTCACTGATACATTTGGGACTGTTTTTGGAAACCAATGAATTGAAGCTATGTTATTTTGTACACATAAAAATTCTCGTAGCATGGTAGAAAAAAAAAAATAGATATGCCAAATTCCATTAAATTCTTCGGTAAATATTTTGAGAGTTTTGAGAAAAGTAATTCATGCAGACTCCAACTTCAGCCAACATGGTAAGTACAACTACATTGGTATATGTCAAGATTTCAAGAAGTACATTTTTTTTTTTTTTTTCCCCATAACATATATGATAGAAATATTTAAGACACTCAAAAGTTCTGTTTGCTATGATGGTTGCAAATATAAAATATTTCTATGAACATTGGCTACTTTAACATGTAAAGAAACACTCTTTCTTTAACATACTTTTTCCCATCCAGTCTTGAGAATGCATTGAGATTTTATTTAGACTGCATTGCATTCCCTAATGATATTAGAAAATATTACTTATAATAATTTTTGCTAGGTATCATCTCTGAAACACAGTAATGTTCAAAAGGGAGGCTGGGCCAAGGATTAGGTTTTGAGATCAAGAAATCTGTTATCTTATCTTTGTACATCCATCTAGAAGAATGAAGAAATCTGTATAGACCTCAGTGTCCTTTAGAGGGTCATGATATCCAGCTCCTCACGAGAAGGAATTGGGTACCCATTTACTTTTTAAAAAATAAATCAACAACTAAGGTTTTTCTTAATGTCAGCATACTTTATGATTGCCTGGATTAATTCTTCATGTTCAGACCAGCAAATTCTTCCCTTTCAGAGCAATTTAGAGAAGATGGTGTGATCTTGTAACACTGATGACTATATTTATGCTTTTACCAGTTTTCAATAGAATGATAGCTATAATTCGAATCATTGCATTTTGATTGGCACTACCACCACTATGTCTACCAGCATAAATAATATAAGACCATTTTTCTATTATTCATAAAGGCTAGTTTTTGTTTGCTTTCCTAATCAGTTTAGATATTTAGTTTGTTGGCAGAGAGATGAGTTAGCTATGAATAGCTTTAATTATTTTTCTGCAACTTGACAAAACTGATTATTATCAAGGGAAATTAGATTTTCAAAAGCAATTTTTAAAAAAAGGACAAATTAGCTATGTCAGAGGTCTTCCATACAAGAAGAAGTGAAAGGACTTATCAAGTGGTTTCTAATTGCGACTGATGGTAATAAAAAAAAAGAGAATGCCATTTAATGAAAGATATATGCATCCTTTAAATATACCTCCTGTTGGGTTTTCTTTGTCCCCATCAATTGCTGAGGCTTTCATTTTATCTAATTGCCCCCTATGGGATGTAGGAATACCATTTCAGTGAAATCATATGTATTTTTTAATCCATTATGGTTCTTAAGTGAGTAGAACACCACCATGAAGGAATAACATTTGAAATACAGTTTCAAAATTATTAGATAAATCCAAAGTTATCTGGCTTCTTGCTCAGAATTCATGAAAAATACATCCATGAAAGTGAAATCACCATTGTTCCTTAGCAACACATTCATGACCAGCAAAGTATTGGAAACTGCTTTGCAAACTTTCCTTCCTCTTCACAAATAAAAACAAAGATTTCCCATCAGTAATGATGGAAGTTTTCCATGATCCTAAGACACATGCACATGACAGTTGAATAACTTATTATAAATTTTCCAAAGAAAAATATGTTAGAGAACTGAAACTTGTACATGGTCACTTAACTGGGCTGCACTGGTCTGCATTAGAATAGGTTTCAAGCCAAAATTAATTGAACCTTGGTGTTGGTTGTTATGCTGAGGGTTTTTTTTTTTTTGGTTGGTTGGTTGGTTGGGTTGGGTTTTTTTCTTGTGGACTGGAGGTGGGGGGAGGATTTTTGTTTTGGTTTTTTGTATTTTGTTTTATGTTTTGCTTTTGTTTACTGTGGGCAGGATGGAATTTTTGCATATTTTAGAAATCCCCACTACTACTTTTTACAGGAGAACATATTAACAAAACTATTCAAAATCACAGATTCCAGATACAATGTGATATCTAGATCAAAACAGCAAGATGCATGTCTTCATATTGCGGCAGTATATGTAATGTGCTAGAATTGCTCATTAGAAAGAAAGTCCTTAAAACATGAAAATGACAGCTTTAGACATGCATAGGACTGTAATACTAGGTTCCTCTTAACTGCCTTAGGTCAAGGGCCTGTAATTAAATTATTCTATCCCTACTGAGAGAATAATGCAACAATAGACTGAGAACATTTTAAAACAAATTAAAAAAGGTCAACAAATTAATGACTGAAAAAGACATGCAACTTTAAACAATTTTCCAGCCTGGCAAAACAGTATATACTAAAATATAGAGGATATAAAAGCATCATGAGCAGTAAAAAAAGACTCAATGGAGTTTTCATTGAGAGATGACATCTAACTGATGATATATAAAGCAGTCAAGGTTTACTTAGAAAAGCACTCAAAAGTATCTGCTGAAACTGATCAAAGCAGACAACAATATAAAAACTAAGATTATATAGCAAATTGATATGAATGGGAATGAAAAAACACAACATATTTTGTGATATTAAATAATGCTTGTAATAATTACCAAATTTCAGTGAATTAGACTAATTGTACAACAAACTTGAGTAGGTTTTGGTTGGTTAAAAAGAAAGATTTTGATTCTTTGGTTACAGAAATTAAGAAGTCTAAATTTCTTCAAAATATTAAAGCTTTATAATGTGGGTTGTATTAGAATAATATAGGTAGAATTCCTATAGCTTTTCTATTATTTATTACAAAATGAACCCAGATTGTATCAGTACTTTTGACAACAAACTGGATTTTATTATTTTGAGATTTTTGAAAGCCTTAGACTTGATATATATCACTTTATGAGATTATTTCCATTTATTATTTAAAATGGCAAGTAATAGTAAATGAATAGAGGGATGGAGGAAAGACAAGAAACAGGATGTAAAATTATTTGTATTAAAACAGCAAAATACACAATGGCATAAATAAAGGGGGAAAAAAGTTTAACCAATTTTTTTGTCTAGAACTTTGAAACACTATTTTCCTTTAAAAGGTATTTATACATTAATTATGTGAAAAAAAAATGGCAAAAACATTGCAACAGCTACTATGATATATAATCAGCTCTTACATTTATTCCACATATATGTGGTATGTATATACACATATATACCTTGCATTTTCTCATTATTGTTTTGAGCACTTATATTTTTCCTCTGGAAATAATACAAGTTATATAAATCAGATCATGTTAAAAAAAAAAAAAAAAAAAAAGATAAAAGCACAAGAGTACCACACTTGTTTCATAACAGAAACTTATAGCCCCAGGATGCAAGTGCAAAGCAAATTGGGAATTCAACTAACAGCCAGGGCTTTGTTTCCTTGCAGACTTTCTCAAAGGAACTCAGCAAGAAGTTGTTTAAGACACACAGTTAGTACTGTACTGTTCCTGACTTTGCTTTTAACTGTCTGCCAGAAGTACAAGTTGAGTTAGCTTGGGCTAAATACAGGAAATATGACCCTGCATGCCTGCGTTTGCTGTTGTTAGTTTACAGATCAATTTTGTCTTTGAAGCCGGTTTTGCTCTAAGGTGGGACTTCCAGAGATCCTTTCCAACCTAAATGATAACCAAGCAAACCTGTGAAGCATTGGTTTAGACCTCACAATGTCATAGAGAACAAGTTGTGAAATTGTGTGAGTTGACACATATGGGTAACCGGGCCAAACACCAAACTACAGCGGAAATGCAGAGTAGATTATTTAATTCTGTGTGGCAGAGAGACTCAGTCTGTGCCTTTATGATCTCTCTCTCTCTTCCAGTAGGACACTCAAGCATATCTGTCAGAGTGTGTTATCTCTACACAGGAATTCTACTTCTCAAAACAGGCAGAAGATGAACAACACTAGGCACAATGAATGATAATCTCAGCAATCCCAGCTGCAAGGCCACTTTGAGCAGAACTATTCTCTCCTTGCCAAATCTTCCAGCTTTGACCCTTTCCTCCCAACAGATATTATTACATGCTTTGCTATTCTTAAGACTATTTGAAAGAATCATTAGGATTTCACGCATGACAGGGGAAGTGTCTGGGAGTATCTATGAATCTCCCAAATACTCACCCAATCTAATGCAGCTGCTTTGATGGGATCTCTCTTAGGAAATTTATTACATGGCAGAGGCAGTAGCTCATTAAAGTTCTGGCATCCCTGCTGTATTTCTCAGTCTTTTGATATCAAAACCCTTGCACTCCACCTCCTTCCTTCTTATTCCTTAACCACTGTTCCCAGATCAAAGACTATTAGAGGGAGATTACACATTTAAGCATATCTAATTTCCTGCACTCATCAAAGAAGCTGTGGTTGATACAGGCAATGATGATATAGACAGTGCAATCAATGGAGTCCAGAATTCACTATTGGTCAGTTTTTCTCAGCAGCAAGTATGGATGTCCTTTAGGGAAATCCTAGCCACAAGCATTCCAGCCTCCATGGACTGTACATTGCTGTTGACAGTAGTGAGAGCAGCCCAGATCCTGATTTGCAGACATGATAGTTAAAGTGCTTTAATTAGGAGCTGAAACCCACACCTATGGACTTTATAGGCGAGCAGCTTATTCTGCACTTGGCAAAGCAAGGGAAGCACAACAACACATAGAGAGTAAGAGGTGCTCAGCATGTCTCTGCTCCTGAGCTGAGAAGCTGTGCTAATAACACCACTCCAACTCTACCAAAGTGATTACAGGAGGAAGACAGGGAATGGGAGGAGATGTAAGCAGCAAGGGAAGAAAGGCATGACCGACCCTGGGGAGAGCAGGAGACAAACAGAAAGCCCAGCATAAGGCTCACAGTGACAGTACTGACACACAGTGCCTTCAATATCAGCCTGCACTTACAGCAGCTGCATTATCATGGTAGCATTTCCTGCCCTTTTTAGTGGGAACACATGAGGCTTTATGCTTATCTAATATACTTTTAGCAGATTGATGCTTTTGGCATCTTAGGTAGCTTTCTTAATACGATATAAAACAATGTTCAGTTATGTTATCTCGGGACTCTTAACACTGTTAAAGTGCAAAAAAGCTGTCCTGTATCTGAGGTGTTCTCTGCTGATGCCTGGAACTTCACCAAGATGTTTCTAACCTCAATTTAAAAATAGTCCAGATGGCAACATACACATGCAGTGCTAAAACCATATTATTAAACTATTACTGAACAACACCATAATGATCTTTAAACTCTAATTTTAACAACAAAGTATTTCAAACTTGATTCCATATAAAAATACCAAGCTTTGATTTCAAAAAAGATCATTTTAATAGCCACTTGACATCATACTTGCTTACTTATTCATGTATTTAATGTGGCACATCTTCCTCTCTTATCCACTTAAATAAAAATAACTAGCTGAAGATGTAATTTCTCATTGAGGTATATACTGGGAGTAGGTGACTTGTTGTAGTAATTTCAAGATGTTACTGATAGTCTTCTAAGGGCTACTTATAATGAGAATCTTGCAATTCCTACGGTATTTGTATTTCTAATAACTTCATTTTCTACTACACAGCAAATTAATTTAATAAAAGTATGTGCAGTCTGTCTAAGATAATACAGGCAGGGAATAATGAGCTAAACATAAAAAAAATTCATTTAGAAGAAAAATTCAAAACACTGTAATTTGGAGTGTTCCAAGCAACCTAGTGGACATGACAAAAAGAAGAATAAAAATCAGGACAGGGAAAAAAATAAATCCATTTAATGCTGAACATACTGAGTTGTTTTGACTTGGTCTCTAGAACTCTTAAATCTTCTATTTTGTTCTCTGAGAGAATGTTGATAAGACCTCAAGAGCATAGAAACAACAATGGCAAACAAAGATTTTTAGTTCACACTAATTTTTTTCAGAGCTATTTTTAGGGCACAATTTTGCCAAGTTTCCTTTCAAATCTGGGATTTACATTCAGTTGCTTCGGTAGTAACAGAGGAGTTCTATGCAAATAAAGCATCAAATAACCTGCTTTGTGGCTGCTGATTCAAAACAAAGCAAATTAAGGAAACTCTTAGATATGTGCCTGCTATCCCTTCTCCTTCCTATCACACACTCACATAAAGTAGAATATAATCTCAAACTAGACTAGGAAAAGATCCTGCCAGAAATATGGTAACAATTGTGTGCTGTCTGGGAGACAGACTGAGTAAATTGGGCTTCCATGACATTATGCTCATATATAATGGTAAATTAATGTTGGCACTGCTCTTGGCTGTCTGCATTCACACCCAGAAATGTGGAATTCATTTAATTGGATGAATTTCAAGTAATACTGGAAACTTCTGCCAATAACCAAATTGAATCTTCCCAGAATTAGAAAGATAGAGACCATCCCTGCAGAAAAGTGCTGAAAGGTTTGACAGATAATTGCTGACCCAAACTGAAATAAGTATATGTTTCAGATTGAAAGGCAGAGTTATTCAATAGCTCAATTATATAAAATCTCTGTGTAACCCTGTTTTAGGATATGTGCCTAATTAAAGAAGTGTTTCCCTTATGATTTATACTAGCATGACTAATACCCTAGAAACTTTTTTCTCCCAAAAGAATGTTAAATTTAACCATGGCAGTGGCTTTCTGTTAAGAGTTATCTACTTTTTAGGTAGTAGCTTTTTAGTTTATGTCAGTCATATTTCAGAATAATCTTATCAGTAACGAAATGTGATACTCTGGAGTGATAGAATGCTTATATGCTCTGGATTTATACTATTTTCCATTATACTGCATGAAGACAACTTTTATTAAATGAGTAATGAATTATGGTATTTCTTAATATCATATGCTGATCATATTAATCTCATCAGGTTCAGATGAATTTGTCACACATACCTTTAATAATGACACTAGAAATAGTGATATAACCTTCTTTTTCTTATTCTTCTTAGCTGACAACACATTTGTCCATTATTCTTATTGATTAACCTCGACACTTTCTCTCTCTTTTTAGATTCCTCTTGAATGTCAGATTCTGTTTGTCTGTTTCCCTAGTTGAGTGGCAAGGGAGACAAAATAAGATGAAATTCCAGCAGCCAGAACAACTTAGTAAATATGCTGCTTCAAACACCTCACCTGGCAGATTCAGTTATCTCTTGTCTATATGCAGAAAAGCAATGCATTATTTATAGTAATTTCCATACCATAATTATTCTTACATAATAAAACCATACAAAAAAAACCAGTGTAAAAGACAATGTTCATCAGGTGCTTACACATCTATTATCACAAAATTAAATTTATTTCTTTTATATATTTTTTTTCCTTGATAAGAACAGATCAAGCTTTTATAGATTAGGTCCAGCCATAATAAATGCCTATGGTGCATATAGCTGACATATTAGTAAAGTTAAGAAGAGATTGCTACAATGCTTCAAGGTCATGTCACATAACACTTGTTTAAAATACAGTGTTACCAAGAATGATTAACTGCCGCATTCTAATCACAAAAAAAGGAAAATTTTAAATGACAGTTCCTGTCCCTAAGCATTTTCACATCAATTTAGATATGTGTTAACTGAAATACACTGAATATTGACTTACTCATTAAAAAAAAATTAAAAAAGTATTTAGCATATTTGGCACAGTGACAGACCACATACAGTCTCTGAAATCAGTAATGTTGAATTGGGAATAAACCTGAGTAGGTTGGCATGCTCTGTGCACTTCATAAGCTGCTTTAAACGTAGGCAGTATAGAATCAAGGTATCTACTCTACATCAATGGCAATAGACTGTTATTTCCCATTTGCACAAATTTTTGGTGTGGCTGTTTATCTCCCACTGGAGTCCCATTTCCTGCCAGCTATTATCACCCTAACTCCTTCCACTAATGTGGCTCTTATTTTTTCTATCTATTTCCTGTGAAGTGAGTGTGCAGAAGAGCCAGACTAGTAGTATGCCTTGGATTTTTTTCTCCAATAAAAACCAATCCTAACAGTTTTTCTTTTCTTATTACAGAAATATCTGTGCTATGGACTTCTCAGATTCAGCACAATTTTAGACTTCAGGCCATGTAGGCTGGGAAATTCAGGTCACTTCATGATCTTTATCACAAGGACAGATGCATGAGTTTTTGGAAAGGTTGTTCTCTCTTTCCTTGCTTGGCTAACATTTACCTTCAAAAATGTAGGGGTTGAAGAGAAATGGAAATCCAATATCCATCATCACGTAAAAAAAAAGCTCTGGTGTGTATTAGCTATATATATATGTATAGGTATTATAAAACTGCATAGATATAACCAAACTTCAGGAAGTATCATTAACTGTTAAGGCATTTGAGACAAGCCTCAAAATGTAGGGAAGCCCATGTTATCCAATATGCTGCCACAGAGGAAGAAAACTCACTTTGCCAAACAAAACCACCTCTTCTCAGCAAGAAGTTAAAGATACCTAGCTAAAAAAAAAACCAACAAAACAAAACAAAAAAACCCCCACAAACCCAAAAACAAAAAACAAAACAAAACAAACACCCAAAAAACAGCTTAAAGGACAGCATAATTTCTCCTTTAATGAAAATCATTAACAAAGAGCTCAGACTTGCATTGTGTATAGTGGGAAAAATTGTAGTTGACTTGCATTGTTCCAGCACACATGGAGTAGCATTAAAAAAGTCTACCAGTGTTCACGCTGTGAACCACGCAAACATTTGGCTTTGTAAAATAACAAAAAATTTGCAAAATCAAAGCCAGATCAACAACCTTTTGTGCAATTCTTACTAATTTTTGTAGAGCTGAACTAAAACTGCTCAGGAAGCGAGTGCACTGTGGCCAGTGGAAAAAGGCACAAGATGCTCCCTGTTTTCATTTGTTGAACAAAATAAAGAGAGATGCTGACAGAATTTTCATTAACCAGCAAAATAAGGGAAGCTTATGGGCTAGCTTGAAGAAAATGGGGAAGCTTGGGGGAAGCTTGAAGAAAATACTTTTAGGGAGCTAATTTAGATTGTTATGACAGTAATGACTGTCAGATCAGAGCCAACATTACTATATATGAGGTGATTTAGCAGCAAATGACAAGCCACACTGACTCTACCTAAGGAGTTGTTTTTCAGAACCATATTACTTGAATACCTGTAGGTATAAGGAAAATACACGTGACCAACTGCAGGACCACCTTAAACCAGTTTTGGCTTTCCCTTGTATTCCCATGAGCTGCTGCAGTGTCAGAAAAGGTTTAGTTCTCTATTGAAGAACTGATGCTTGCATAGGAATGGAAATGGTTTAGACTAGAAAGTGTTAATGCACTTCAGACATTTTCTTCTTTAAGTCTCTACAGTAATAATGCATGATTTCTGCTTTGAGAATTTCACTAGGAAGAAAAGATTATAAATAATATTCTTTTGCTCATGAATTCTATACTTTCCCTGCTGTTCAGTGATATTTTCCCTTCAGTAGAATTCTACAAGAGAGAGTGAAATGACTAGTGATGCCTTCTGTTCCTGTCTCTCTCTTTGCTGTCACACAGGAAAGAGGTTTGGCTTTCTTCCCTCTTTTGGCAAAAAGAACTTAATAAACTTTCATTTTTTTCCCCTTAAGTTAGATTAAAAGGTTGCAGTTCTGCCAGAATAAAATAAATGTAGACAAAATCTTTTTATCAATACATATTTCAACATACCACATTCATTCTTAAAGATTATAGTCTTCAGAATGATGTTACTCAACTAATTCATTTGACAATTTTTTTTGAAGCCAGACAATTTAGTAACTTTTAGTAACCAGGAAGAAGTATCTATTATTTAATACTTAGTTTCAGTGGTCCTTAGCCTACCAGATGCTACCTTCTTTTCAATGAGCTTTGGCAGAGATGCAGAAATATAAAAACTAAAGGACAGGATGCAGAATCACATTCAAATAAAATTTATCATCTGACAACAGCCTACTGTAAAAGTACCCCTGCTCTAACTAATGCCAAGGCCATACAAAAATATGTACATAGAGACAAAAAGCTATTGCACACTGGGAGCTCTTGTGTTTCTGTAAAAATGCCTCAAAAATGCAGTTAGAAGATTTATTGGTGTCTAAAATTATGAGCCTTAATCCAGACCTAGTTACTTCTGCAAAATCAACTGGAAATGGACAGGGAGGAAAAACTGGGAACCTAATCCTCTTGGCAGACAATATTCACTTGTTTCAAAGGCCGAAGACTTCTGTGTATTTGTTTATTGTTTGCATTGGCAACCAGTCTGAGCGCTGGTTTATCAAGCAGCACTACCCACCCATGGTTTGACAGCTGAATAACTGAGGAGGAAAACCTGGAGAAAGCCAAGGGACAGGACGGTGGCAGAGCACAGCTGACTCTACACAGGCAGATTAATGAGTCTACAAAGATTGGTGTAGACAATCCCAATTAAAGACACCACTTCAGGCTGAAGACGGTACCAAGGAAACCTCAACCAGCACTTTACGGGTATTGCCTACTCTATCCTTATCCAGGATTTTATGTCAAAAATTTCTGACTATATTCCTTATGGATGCTGAAAAGGATTAAAAAAACATGTACCACAAAGGTCACAAAAGTATGGATTACTGCTAGCAAATGTAAAAGAATATAAAATATGCAGTAAATAAGATCAATTCTACTATTAAGTAGTCTTTAAACTGCTTATTTTTGTAAGCATGAATAAATACATGACATTTCCCTTGTCAATGTTAAACCAGAAAAATACTAAGTTTTGTACAAAGGTTCAAGTTCTTTCAAGTCCCTCTTGACTTTGTTTGGTAGCATTAGAAACTGCATTCATCAGTTAAACATGCAGTGATGAAAGGCAAAAAAGTGAAGATAATTACATAAATTGTTTTCACTCCTTTGCTTTATCTGTGAACATTGAAGGAATGTAAGAGAAATGTTGAAAATTCTCTGATTAAACTCAGTTTTTCCTGCTCTAGTTTATAATCTCTGGAAATTCACTGAACTGAAAGGCATTTTAGGACATTAGAGGACACACAGACTTCCTTCTCAGATAATCTTTTTTCTATTTAGCCCTTCAAGGAAAAGATTCATAAATACAATTCAATTTTTAAAAATTTAACCAAAATTATAATTAATGAAAATATAATATAATATAATTCAAAATAAAAAAAATTATAATTTTGGTTTGATTTCATCACACTGTATTAAAAATAACTATTAAGGTTAAGATCAACAGTTCTTCTTGACAAAGATTTTCCACAGTGTTTGTTGTCTAAAATACAAATTTTCACATTGCCGTTGTTTTTTCAGATGAGGCCTGTATCCCCAATGTTTTTATTTTCAAAGAAATAGAGAGTCTGGAGGCAGATGAAGGAAAAAAAAAACCCAAAACCAAAAAAGGGTATGTGTAGGTAGTAGGCACGTTTGTGCTTTACTTAAAAAATAGTAAAACTAAGTAGTAATCCTCATTTAAAACAAATAATATAACATTATTTTGTCCTGTATTTGCAGTAATAAAAGACAGGAACAACAATAAAAAAGCAACCCAGCTCTTGTAGACAACCAGTAATACTCCAGGTAGAAAAATTGGTGGTTTTAATTTTTCCTTTTTTTAAAATTATCTCCACAATATAGACACTTTTATGGTAATCTATTAAATGCCCAAAATAGTGCAAGTGACTCCATGACAAAATTTGTTTCAATCAGATACAAAGGGCATGAGCATCTGTTCTAGTCTTTATTACAGATTAAAACAAATTTAATGAAGATGTGATTACTTTTATATTATTAATGAGACATTTTAAAATTTAGCAGGAAAATTCAAGATGTACAAAATTTTTATTCAATCTAAGAAACAAATTTGGACTGTGGTGGATTGACCTTGAATGAATACCAGGTGCCCATCAAAGCCATTCTGTCACTCCCCTCAGCTGGGTTGGGGAAAGAAAATATAACAAAAGGCTCATGGGTTAAGATAAAGGCAAGAAAAGATCACTCAACAGTCACTGTCACAGACAAAATAGAATCAGCTTGGAGGAAAATACCCTGAATTTATTACTAATCAAAATCAGAGTAAGATAATGAGAAATAAACCCAAATTTTAGAACACCTTACTCCTACTCCTTCCCTCCTCACAAGCTAAATTTCACAACCACGTTCTTTACCTCCTCCTGCCCAGAGGTGCAGGGGAATGGGAGCTTTGGTCAGTTCTTCATAGATTGTCTCTAATGCTCCTTCTGATGCTCAGAGGCACAGCTGCCTCACCATGGTCTGCACCACAGGCTGCAGGAGAATCTCAGCTCCTGGAGCACCTCCTCCCATCCTTTACTGACCTTGGTGTCTGCAGGGCTTTTTCTCTCCTAGTCTCTGGCTGCTGTTGCACAGGCTTTTTTCCCCACCTTAAGCACATTACCCAGAGGTGCTACCACCATCACTGCTGGGCTCAGCCCTGGCTGCTGTAGGGTCTCTCTGGGAGCCCTCTGGCTTTGGCTCTGCCGAACACAAGGGAAGCTTCTGGTGGCTCCTCATAGAAGCCGCTCCTTTAGCCCCTCTGCTACCAAAACTTTGCCATGTATATTCAATATAAACATTATTTACTAATTTCAAGCACTGTCTTTTGGGCCCTGTAGGAGCAGGAAAACAGATATCCAAGAACAGCTGAAGCTATATCTGTGTCACCTTTAATCTTTAAGCAGTTGATGAAACACTGAATTAATTGGAACTACTGAACCAACCCTAACCTTTTTTTTTTTTTCCCCAAAGTTTTAACAACTTTAATTTGCAAAAGAACAGTGCAAATAAAAATATGTCTCTTGTCCTAAATATTTTTTTCATTAATTCAGAAGGACCAGAAGCATAATGGTAGGCTTCTAAAGGGCTAATGTACCTGAAAAGATGAACTGTCATATATACATATATACCCTACTGTTTTAGGTTCACTGCACTGAGCTAAGCTATCTGTCTAATTTTAAAAATTCTAGTAAAGCAAGCCTTGTACAGAAAAATCTACTTCCCTGTGGATAGCTAACTTTTCCTGAACGTTTTAAAATTTTGAACTGGTTTTGTACATTTCCTCTTCCCTTTTAGTTTCTCTAGGCTGCATACAGAATTCTGTTTAAAACACTTTTTTTTTTTTTTTTTAATTTTTTGTCAGGAATAAGTAACTGCTCAGCTATACTGGGATTAGCTCTCACGATTGTCTCAGGATATTTCAACCTAGAAGAACTATGGAAAAAGGACTGGATACTGCTGTGAGGAACAGAGCATGTTTACGTATGTATTAACACAAAACCCTCTGATCTGAATGCACTCATAAGGAAAGGTTGCAGGCATTTTTGTTAGTCACTGATTTCTAATAATTCTGCAAAATATGCACTGAAACTGGGCCCCATATGTTGTGAATGCACATACTTCCATGTTATAGTCTTTGCTTAGGAACTTTGGAGTCATTATTCTTTTGCATACCTGTGAGGCCAAGATCCAGGTTCGATTTCCCAGACCCTGGGGAGTCCAGGCAGTGAACCAAAATCATTTACTCTCTTTGGTTGTAGCTTAGCTGCAATCTCTGGTCCTCAGCTGTGGATGAGGAGAATGGGACAACTCAAGCAGGGTGTGTGTGGGTGTGTGGGGGTGCATGTGGAGCTGTGTGAGTGTTATCTTTCTTTTCCTTCATTCTCAGCATCTCAACACCCAGTCTCCTGACTGAGCGTGTGAAGTGCCACATCTTATATCCTGTTTGTCCCAACACTTTGTATTATGCTCCTTAGGCTTAGGAGGAAGGTAAGCCCTTCACAGGAGCTGCTCAGATGGCTTCATGCCTCTGAGTTTTCACCGTTTCTGATTCAAAAGAAACACTCTTCCAAATGCTGATTGGATAGTGTAGTGCCATTTTCCTCCAGGAAACAAATCACCACCACTGGTAATAGCTCTCTAGAGAAATACTCACAAATTGGATGACTAATAGTAAAAGATGCTGAACTGTTCTAACCGGATAAGGGAAAATTCACACAAAAGATCTTGTTGAGGAGCATTTCCAAAGAATCCCTTGTGTCTCTGAGAAATATTTCAATAATACTATTCCTAGAACTTAAAACAAATGACTGCTTTATTGAATATTTTTTTTATCACTAAGAAACCAATAACATTTTAATTTTCTAACACCTAATACAGGATCATTGAGCTGAAGAGGAAAAAAAGAAATTACTCAGACTAAGCCCTTGTCATGAAATTGTTTGAAATACCACCAGTTATAAAGTCTCCATAACTTGCATAGACTACACATCAGAAAAGCTTCATAGTATCCACTTCCAATAAGTGCTGTATTGTAGCTCTCTGCTCATTTTCTTACACTCTTGTTGATTCATTCCAGGTACTATTTTTTCTTTAACTGTAACACTCAAATCTGATCAAAATACTGAATACTGATGTTTTTTCAGTGATGAACGTACATATAAAAATGGCCCAACCTACAAATCAGAGGCAAGAATATACTGAAAAAACACTTTGAGCAATTTAGTTTAAAATATTTAATACATCATTTAGTTTGGATCACCTGTGACCTGAACAATCACCATTTTCAGACACTCAGTACAGTTAATTGATTCTCAGTAAATTAAATGAGTACCTCCTGGATAGGTAATTAAAGTAATTAAAGTATTTGATAATCATGCAATACTGTCAAAATCTGTAATGTGGAATAATAGTGTTTGATAGTTCAATGTTTGTGTTTCTCCTTTGTGATACATACAGTTTAAGGACTAGGCATTACAGGCTGCATACTAAACTAGATGTCTCCAAGCAAATGATTCTGCTGAAGTGGAATTATCCCAGATATAGATTGGTATGAATGTAATTGATTGTATTGTGTGCTTTGACAAAGGTAAATATACTTAAACTGGAACATCCAATAAAAAATTCCAAGACAAAAGTGAGTGTTTTAATAACTGATTTACCTGCAATAAAGCTGACCTCCAAAACTTCTAAAAATCTCTTAACAATATGCAAAATGCAAAAATCTACATGTTCTAATAAAAGAAAATCAAAATGTCAGCGATTCAAAAGTAATTTAAAAGATAATAGCACAGAGTTAATGTGGGAAAAGAATGACTTGGTGGGTAAGATATTTTTTTTGACACTCAGATGAAATGTAAAGTTAACTACATTTAAGGTCAGGTGTTTAGATGCATTTCCCTTATTGAGAGCAGAAAAGTTACCTGGCAAATGTTGAAAGCAAAAAATTAGGTAAATTGAAGAAATATCGCTAATTTTAAATTAATTATATTTTTGCTCTACCTTTTAAATTCTATCTTTTCATGATAGAATTTGAAGAAATATTAGATCTCACTAATAATGGGGCATAAGCAAGCCTCAGAGCCCATGATTTAGGAATTCTGCAGGTGTGGCAGCAAATCCCTCATTCCAGTTTCCTATTTTGAGAAAAGAGGATCCAGCCTCACTCAGGATACTTAGCTAACCCTGCAAATAGAAATAAGTGAAAAATAGCTCATATTGTGGTGTAAGAAGGAATGGTCATAGCTGTAGGCAGTCATTGAGCAGCTCCCCCTCTTATTAAATGAACTGTGAAAGCAGGAAAAGGAAGGTGCAAGGCAACAGTTTAAAAGACAGTTTAAAAAACAAGTCACCTATTACTGGAGTACTCAAGCACTTCTGCATCAGTGCTGCACAAATTTGGTTTTTAGGGTTTGTGAGCCTCCATATTCCTGCTGCCTAACTTGGAACAGAGGTGGCTAAAAAATATTGATGAGACTTTCCATCAGCCTTTCATTTTTCAGCAGCATCCAAATATAATAAAACTGTGATCTTAGTATAAAACATGCTGCTGCATGTTTTCTACTCAGAACTTGATATTCTCTATTTTGAAATTTTGTATACAGATAGAATAGGAAAAAAACCCCAAACATTTAATCCTTATCATTAGAAAGAAAACAACTTAATCCACAATTTATTGGTCATAGCCCAAGAATATTTGGTAGCCATGTGTTAGTTTTATTTCCTAAAATTAAATTGCTCAAAATATTGTGGACTGAAAACATCAGGTGAGAAATAATCAAGAAACTATCAAATAGCAGACAAAACCCTCATGACTTTCAAGTCTACTTAGTCAATGTTCATCTGTGCTTACTAGACCGCTTTTCATTTTAAAACATCATGCTATATGATTCGTAGCAGCTGAAAATCTGATTATCTGTGCACATTTACATTGCATGTCTCTATATTATCTGTGTCCAGATATTTAGGAAATCAGAGTTACATCAACTTCTTAATTTAATTACTTGTTTTCCTGAACATGACATTTGAAACAAAGTAATGGTATGGATAAAATTAGAAGATAATAGAAGGTGCATTTCCTTCAAATACTTTAAGATTTATTATTGGTATCAACAAGTGTGCAGAATTTTAAAATCACTTTTTTTTTCGCTCATCATAAACACAGAGAAATAACAAATAATATCACTCAAAAATACATCAGAATAGGGCAAAGCAAGTAAAATAAATATTTGTATAATTTTTCCTGCTAGAAAAAAATTCTGCTTTTTAACTGAATCAGCCTAGTTGGCTCCCATAATTTTGCCACGAGCAGAACAATAACATACCTGTTTTCCACCAGCACCATTGTCCTTTTCTTCATCTGAAATTGGCATTGTAGGGCAAAGCTAAATACACAGCCTTCAGTATCACTTCCAAAGTTATTTGTATCTCTCTTGAAATATAAAATGTACAGAACTTAAAAGAACTTACCTCAGCAAAACAGCTATCATTTTATCAGATTAACAGAGAGCAGAAGTAATTTGAATCTTTACTCATGATATGCAAGAGAATAAGCCCAGAAAAATATCCTTGAAACCAGAGAGTAGCATGCCCAGAGATCTCACGCACTAAGCAGTCACCTCGATTGTTATTTAAACTCAAGATCTTCTGCCAGGTCTTTGACACCAGCAGTTTGGGCATCGAGGCCACCAGCTGTGCCACCACCAGCTGGGCTGCCTGGCTTCTGGGGTAGCCCTGGAGACATTGCCACCCATGGAGCCAGCAAAGAGTGCATCACCCACCCCTGGCAATCGGGTCTGGGACACCAGCAGCTGGGAAACTGCCCCAACCTTCCCACGACTGAGGGGACCAGCCAGTACAGAGCCTGAGGCAGTAGGGAACCTGCAGTGGGCAAGAGCAGAGAGCTCAGAAGAGCTCCGAAGGAAGCATTCTGACCTGTGACTCAACTGATCCACTTTACAGAACCCAACATGTGGGCTGCACGGGAAACAGAGATCCCATGCCAGTGATCCCATGAGCTAGTTACCAGTACTTCTAGCAGCTGAGAAGCCAGGCATCCCAGAGCCATTCGTTCAGTCTGATGACACTACCGTGTCTGCTTTGGAAGGGAGATGGGTAGCAACTCACATCACTGATCACAAGAAGAAAAGAAATCCTTTTGCAAATTGGCAAGGTCAGAAAAAAGGGCCTTGATTTACAAATATTATTGGAATTCTGCACAGCTAAAAATATCCACTAAGTTTGTACAGACCAAGGTTAGAGATATGAGACTGAAAGATCACAAGATTAAAACCTTAGATAAGCCACAAAGCTCTACAACAAAACATTCTACCAGCAAACTGCCCTGAAGGAGATATAACAATCTAGTCTGCATCCACATCCATCTGCTTGTGCCTAAACACTGGTCTCTAAAATTTCAGTGCAATGTGAGGTACTGTGACCATCTCAGTGTAGGCCCAGTGATCCGTTTGCACTGGTAGCCTGCCCATAAGTGGGACATCTCCAACAGCAGAATTGGGGTGCCACATTCATTTTCCTACATTCCAATCTCTTTGAGGGTTTTTTCCTTGTGTCCTAAGCTAACTTTTGAAACACTGGACTCTGGAGATAAAAGGCTTCAGCGCTCTTCAGCATGCTCAGACAAAATACTTGGCATTTTGAAGGCTCACTCTAGCAGCAAGACAAATAGCTGGGGACAGCAAACAGCAAGATGACAGTGTGTGGAGATCAACAGTCCTGTGAATGATTTCCAAGAAACTTGTCACTGTGAACCAGCAGCTTAATGCCTCTCTAAGAGCACAGATCTGCGACATCAATCTGTGACATGCAGCCATTGCTTCAGAATCTTAAAAAACCCCTTCCCACATTTTTCTGGGGTTGCATGACAAACTCCCTGCAGCTACTCAGCAGGTATTCCCTGAGATGTAAGCTGGTCCGACAGCAGAGAATTGGTTGGTCGAACATTATGAAGTGAATGCTCATGCTCTCAGCAGGGAAAATGTTTTTGTGGATGCTACTACATGCAATGGAATGTACAGTGAAAACTCTGCTGAAATGGATGTTCTTGCCTTGATAAGATGGATGGGATGTTTTTGAATATCCTGCATAAAGCTAATGCAGGCAGCACACCACTAACAGAAATTTTAAAAGTCAGTTTTCTGCAGCAAGCCATCATCAATTCATAACTTCCACAAAGAGGTGCTACTGCTCTGAGGATCTGCACTGCTGTTTCGCCATACTTATTTTAGATGCAAATATAAGTTGCCCACACTACTTCCTATTTAGAAGTAAATTGAGTATTTCTAGGCAGAACAATGATTCTTTCTGTGGTGGGTGCTTCAGTCAATAATTTCTTGTTCATTATTTCAGATACTCAAAACACACAGTTTTTCTGACTTCCAAAAAAATGCTAACATATTTATTCTGTTTTAGCATCTCAAATCATATGCCCAAGCTTCCACATCACCTAATTTTGGGCAGAGGCTTTTTACAAAAGCATGTACTGACAGGACAAGGGGGAATGGCTTCAAGCTGAAAGCTGGTCGGTTTAATTAAAAATTCTTTATTGTAAGGGTTCTGAGGCACTGGCACTTGTTGCCCAGAGAAGCTGTGGCTGCCCCATGCTTGGATGTGTCCAAGACCAGATTGGATGGGACTGTGAAAAACCTGGTTCAGTGAAAGGTGTCCCTGTACATGGAAGCAGAGTGGAACTAGATGATTTTTAATGTCCCTTCCAAGTCAGTCTATTTTATGATTCTACAAAGCCTAACATTTTTCTTTATAATACTAAAAGAGGCTTCTTGAAATGCATAAACACATCACCAGTGTCTTTCAGATATCTAGATGGAGACTCTTCTGCAGACAATTGTCTCTGTGAGAGCCCACAAATAGTCCTCTTTTTGTGTATGCAACAGAAATGTTTTCAAAACCAGTATTTTAGAAATTCTTCCTTTTATGCCATGCATTTAATAGTGGCATTCACCTATGTACTGATACTTTAGGTAGGGCTTTATCTTTACCTAGATCTTGGATATTTTATGGTTCACTATGACCAGGATCTTTACTCTCAGTTATCACCACTCCTTGTTTTTAAAAAATCATCCTCTGTTACTTCAAGATAGTGATGGGAACCTAATTAACCATGGCTTGGAGTTAATCTCTCTGCTGAGAGATCTAGGGTTAAAGTTTGCTCTATTTTTGTTCTGGTAAGCCTGCAGAAACCCTTTCTTTCTGCTTCACACAGGTACTAGTCTTGCCAACATCAGATCTTTCTTATCTTTGAAAGTATGTGATGCACTTCTGCAGAGACTTCTCCATTCTTTACATGAAGGAGACCATTTCAAAGAAAGCTGGAACTTTTCCCCTGAATAAGACTACAGCTCAAGATATTACTTTAGCTTGACAGAGCCTTACTTGTAGAGGTGAAAACAGAATTTCAAACCAAATTGATTTCCAATTCTAGTGAGCCCCGAGCTCCCACATATGGAAACGGGACCAAAGTATTCACAAGAATTGCAGGGATGGTTATATTTGGTGCTGATATTAAGGGTAGAAATAGTATCACATGCACAAAAATCCCCTTCAAATCTATGCTGTTGAAAAAGATGAAGTGTAGAAGTGTAGAATATAAAAACCCTCTAAGTACTGCTTGCCGTGGATTTTTGTTTTGTGTGTAGAACGTCAAGACTCTCAAATACTTCCATCTAGAAAAATGACTGCAACAGATGCCAAAGGTTGTACTGCCTTCCTGTGCCTTCCCTTAAAAAATATCCAAATTACTATAATGACCTACTTGGCACATTCTGTCAGTTCACCTGGTAGCCTTCTAACTTCAGTATTTCCAGAGGAGCTGAATGCAGCCCTCTTCATATTTCAATCCATCTGGCCTCATCACAACCCCTTTTCTAAACATTCCAATTTATTTAGGTTTCCTTCAAAAGTTTAATTGGTGTGTAAATACTTCACAAATTCGCTAGAGCCAGGAGTTCCATCTTTGCTTATACTTAAGAAGTATATCTACTACTTGCTTTGTCCAGTAGATATTCCATCTCTCTCATTATCCACACACTATGAAAGGCAAACATGGGATAATATAGACTGATTTTTTTATTCCAAGTGTCCCAGTTCACAGAGAATGGACATTTTGAATGCACCAGACAATCCCCCTGGTAGTTTTCAAGAGATATTTTGCTGGTTTTCCCTTCTGTTTTACAGGGGCTTGGCAGTTTAGCTAAAAAGCCTCCATAAATTGAAGTTTGCTGGCTGCCACAGAAGAGCCTTTAATTTCCTCTATGTCTGCCTGTACTACTTAGCATAGTTCAAGCAAAGAGGAAAATATTACCTTATGAACCAATAACTTAAGGTAAGTCTTACACCCCTTTATTATTTATATACTATTAAAGGCAGGCAAAAGGCTTTAAACATAAATTAAAATATAATCTTCTCTTTGAAAGCATACATTCAAACAGGACATTAATTTTTAAAAATATAATAGACCAAGTATAAAGGCTGGGTACAAAGACTAGAGGTAAGAATAGAAAATGGACTATGAGTAAAAAATAACTTAGTAATGATGGTTCTATGCAAGTATGCCTGTAGCCTGACCTGGTTATCTCAAAAGGCAATAATGTTAGTGACAATATCTCTTTCTGAGAAAAGGTTTATCTTCATGCTGTGACAGATCTGAGCCACTCTGAATTGAGTTATAAGTTTTGTTGTTTACAGCCTGAATACTTTGAGATGCCTCCGCTGTCTGCGAAACAAGTGGGATGTAAAAATCAAAAATTTAAGAAACAGTAAAGGACAAATTCAGAATCATTGGCTGAGAGGATTATGTTCCAGTCTGCTTATTATACATTTCTGTAAACCAGAAACCAGAACAATTGCAATTCTACAAAATCGGTTTGAAAAATCCTAGTTCAAGAGAAAGTTGTGAGAAGCATGAGTGTGGTTTGCAGAGACAACAATACATACAGTAAGAGAGACAAAAATACACTAAAAGAAGCAAGAAGTATTTTTTCCATAGCGTATAGATGATTTATCTTATTTGCCATAGTAGCCTTGATTCTTTCCTTCTATTGTCATGTAAATAAAGGTATATGCAGAATAAAATAAATATATCCACAAGGGAGAGAGGCGGAATAATTTGCCTTCAACGCTTATTCTGTGCAAATGATTCTAAACTGCTCCCTTATGGGCACATGCCTAAAAGCAGGAGAACAAATTTGTCTCTAAACATATGACAGCACAGCTCTGCCATCTGAAGCTTTCTCTCAGACCTCAGGGGTCAATTTCAGTGCTACTCAAATCATTCAGTAATGTAGAGCCAGGCAACAATTATATTTTATTCATATAATGCAAAGTAATACCTTTAAGTCCAAAAAAGGGGGAAAGGGGTAGTGAATCTGAACAGGATATGGAGATTAGCTTTTATAATCATAACAGTGAATATCCTTAGCTGTAAAAATCAGAGAGGTGCCAAATACAGCCAAAAAGCTGTATCAAGAAGCTGCTGTTGTATCAAGAATCCAGGTACATAAACATCTCCTGATGCGAGACTAAAGACATCTCAGAACTTGGAGAGAGGTCTTAACCATCCTGTGTGAAAACCCAGAATCTTAGGTTGTCTTTTTTGTTTGTGAGAGAACATCAAGTTTCCAAAAGGATAAAGAAAGAGGGACCTTTACAGAAGAAAGACCGGTATAAATATAGGACTGGTGGGGAAAAAAAAAAAACTCCATGAATTTACATTGCTTGGACAAAAAAGAAGGTGAAAAAATTACTAAGAACAGTGTGACATCATATTTATTGAAAACTTAAATTGATTGAATAATGATTATTACTAGTAGTCAAAAATTAAATAAAATTTATTACACTTAAATTCAGAATATAAAAAAGGCACTCTGGATGGAAACATTCATTAAGAACTTGTGAAATTTGCTAGGTAAGGTGATGGTAACAGAGTCTGAAATCAGGGTGGCTTTTTTCCCCAAAAGATTATAGCCTACTGGAACAAGAAACAAATTGGGCAAAATCTAGTCAGATACCCTTCAGCAGACAAAGGCTATTTCTTCTGTCTATGTATGTGACAAGTGCTAAATTGAAATTTCTAAAGGTTGAAAAATCTAAAGGTCTCTTTTATATCTTTAAAACATTTGGTACTAAGTGTCTTGTGCTAAGCTTCAGAGAACATAAAAATACAAAATACTTCCTAAAAGACTGTAATACCCATTCACTGCATGAAGAATGAGAAAAAAAAAAAAAAATTACACATATTTCCATTCTCCTTGTTAATGTCCTTACTAAGCATTTAACTTTTTCCTTGAAAATTTTATTTCAGAATTAGGAGAGTAGCATATGATAAAAAGAGTGGTTACTGGAGACTCTGAGTGAAGTTCAGCAGCATATAATCCTTGCACAGCATGCCAGAGTTGCATCTGAAATTTCCTTGAGAGAAGTAATAACAGAAGTTGGTTACCAATCTCTGATGTCTGCGATTACCGCCTTTGGGAAGACTCAAACGTTACAACAGCAGGGACTTGATAAGATATGAGATGGAAGGGAAAAAACCCCAAAACTATTTCCCAATAGAAATGAGAAAAAAAAAAACCAGATACCAGTACAAAGTGACTAAAATCTGACGGAATCATTACTTGTAGAGCACGCAAGTATAGGGAGGCAATGGAAAAGTGACACTAAAACCATTAAAAAAACCCAAAACTAAACCAAAACAGAACAAACCCTAGCTGGATCAAGACCTTCAGAGGCAAAGAGCTCTAAACATAATGTTAGTGAGGAAATGAGAAAGGTTCTTGAGGAAGACACTCATAAAGAAATAAAATATTTTAGATTTTGTTCTTTTTGAAACATAGAAGATTTAGCAGGAAGATAAATACTGAAATAAAAAGGTAGACAGCTCTGGTTGGTTTTTTTGTTTTTTTTTTCCTACAATATACAACTGGAAAGTATTCACAGGCTAAAGAAAGGTAGTGCTAAATAATGTCAGGAAAAGACAAATAGTAAAGTGAACACTCATGATAAGAAGATCCACTTCCTCAAACGTGAGTTACCATTAGCAAAGAGATGGAAAGGTAAATTCTTTAACTCCATAAACATGGGAAATGCCTGAGGTAAAACTGGCTTTGAGGAATCACTAAAAAAGAATTTATCATCACAACTTTCACAGAAGATAGTGTAAACAGTAGGAAAAGAACACTTGGCCCATTAAAAAAAGAGAATTTCAGTGCTACTCATAGTCAAACAATGCCCACGATAGATTTATATCATCAAAATGTGCATATTCATGAAGAATGTGAACGACACACATTTGGATGCAGAGCTAATTTGTATTTACACTGTATTGACTGGGGGAGGAAATCAAGTACAGAGTCACAATAGGCAAGATCAACACTCTGACTCTCTATCATCCACAGTGTAGATGCACCATTGTAATGCCTTCCTGGCAGAGCAAATGACTTACAAGGCAGACAAACTTTGACCATAATTGGCATTGCATCCAGCATATTTTTACAGTAGTTGAGTCTGACCTTATAAAACCAACTCTTCTTTTCCACAGACTTTTTCAATTTGGAGTTATCAGTTCAGGCTGAAAAGGCTCTTAAAACATAACAAGAGTTTCTAGCTATGGGAACTGAAAATACTGAGTCACGTCAGATATCACACACTCTTTTGTCTAAGGCCCTGAGTGACAGGTTGATTTGATTGATATATCTTGAAGTCCCATTACAGCTAAGAATGTCAAACTGCAGTCAGCTCTGTATACAGCTGTTAACTCTCTTTATTCACTTCTGCTACGATAAAACTGAAGGGTTTATTCTACGACATAATAATTAATACATAGAACCTGATTTTTTTCACGTGCTTGTCATTCCTAAGATAAAATACAATGAGAGCAAAGCAAACTGTCTAAGAACAATGCAGTTCCAACTTAAGAATTTCTGTGTGCTGAGGAAACTTATTAAGCATAAAGAACAATCTGTAAAATTTTACTCAGAGACTAATCTGCCTCTGGGAATCAGAAAATCAGACTCTGCATGGTATGAGATCTATCCAGGACACCTATGAGAAGAAGCTGCAAACAATTCCCTTATCCTTATCTATCATGGCTTTCAAAATCACTTTTCCTCAAACTACTCCGGTATCAAATATAACTCAATTATTTCTTAATTCAGACTGTTTTGACCTCATCAGCTAAAAATGTTTTGACATTTTCTCTTCCAAAACTTTTACTACAGTAATTTTACAGGAAAAAAAAGTCCTGGATTTATATATTTTTTTTTCTTCCACTCATTAACTTAATAGAAATAAATAAATACAAGAAATTTACATGTGGTGAAAAATAATAATATCTGAAAGCTCATTCCTGGGTGCTGAAAACTGTAAGAAAGGTATTGAACAGTTTGAGAGTGGTTCATCTAACTTCCCAGTCCACTACCAGAATTCTGTTTTATAGTGGTTTCTATGAATGGAACTTCTTCCTTTTAAAGTTAGTAAAGGTTAATATTGTAGACCCTCTCTTGTATATTTGTTTTAAAGATGGAGTTCTGCCATAAAAAGAAGGAATCAAGAAAACCTAGTCTGAGTTTATGAACTGTTTATATTAGTTCCAAGTGAAGACATTGATTTGAAAAAGAATAGAACGGGGTAGAACTGGAGAGGGAGGAAAAAAGTCAGACATGTGTTGGGTCAGTCATTATATATTTTCTAATCTTTCTTGGAAATGATCAGTGAATAAGTTTTCATAAAAATCAAGAATCTGGATGAAGACATATGAGAAAAATATGAGTTTGCTCTCCGACAAATCTGAAAGCTGTTTATAATTTTACTTTTTTCTCCCTGCTTTTTCCAAGCTTTCTTCAAAGTCATACTCTAGAAAACTTCGATTCTATCTACGAGTCTTTTTTTTTGTTTTTTAAATCTGTCAGTGATTAATATCTCTTCAAGACCTCTTTGTTTCCTTGCATATATAATTTTAAAGTGTATTACAGATTATAAAGTGTATAACAAAGTTAGTCTTCACGCTAAAGATAATTTTTTTCTTTTCTCTTTTTTTCCTCCTTCTTTCCTCTCTCCATCTCTCTCTCTGAATAATGCCATGCAAAAGACTTGGGAAATGAGAGCCTGGCAACCACAGTCATGCTGCAAAGATTGTTGTAGGAATGAGACCTTTATATAAAAACCCACACAGGTAGCAGCAGTGCAGATTCCTAGAACAATTACCTTATTATTTGCTAGTCCAGTATTAGTGCAGTTACCCATAAAAATTAGAAGAGTTCCTCATCTCTGTATAAAGGCTTCTTGCCAAGGCTGTTGTTTCCACCCACTGTAGTGTATTTTTGACATGAGGACACTAGTTCATTCAGGTCAATGATTCACTTTATATGGTCTAGTAAACAGCCAACTTCATGAAAGTTTTTGGCTAATAGTTCCTTATAGCTGGCATAACAAACAGCTGACTAAAGTATTCCAGTGTTCAGGGAACAATGATAACAGCGTCTATTAGGGGTATGCAGCTACGCCAAATACAATCATATATAATCAGCTGCACCAGAAATCCCTGTCGACACATTGCAGAATATCATCAGTCAGATGATGCATCTGCTACAAGTGGCAGCTGTTGTGCTCTGGAGTGCAGACAATTAGACATGAATATACTCCTTGGGCTATCTGCAGCACTCAAGCATGGTATTAACTGACACCTGTTAAGCTGTAATCCCTACAGTTTTGATATCTATCCATGATAATTATTGAAAATACAATTTGGGATATCTAGAGACATGAGATCCCATAAATAACAGTGAGCAGAACAGGAATACTTCATGCATTTTTGGACTTTAGGAAAAGCTCTTTAAACAGTTCACAAATGGTCAGGCTTACTAAAATTATAAAAGCCTCTTAGCAAAGTCATAAATGCCAAGCACCAAATGTATTGACATGTAATTTAATATGTGCTACAGTGTGCCTTTTTATATGTAATTAGTGAAGTAGCAATAAGTAATATTGCAAGATGTATTAGCTATGTGAACATAAGAATCAGAGAAAAAAATCCCGGTATGTAAGGTTACAAAGAAACTGAGCATAAATCACTGCCTTTGGCATAAATATTTACACAGTCAGTGAGCTGAGATTTTTATTGGATTATGCTTTTTTTTACCAGATCTAGGTTTTTCTTTGTATCACTAGATTAGGTAGTAATTTTGATTATCCATCTGACCTTCCCTGGATGACAAATTTTTCTTGTAGTAAGAAAATAATCCAGAGGTTTATTAAATTGTTACATACATCTATAAGAAATATGGACTCTGGCAAATGTCCTTAAAAAATACCAATCACACAAAGATATTTAAAAATGTTCCATAATTAACTCTTCCTAAATCTAGAAAAATATGACTGGGCAAAACATGATTAATCATGAAAGTATATCTGAAGGCCAGGGGTTTGCAGACTGTTTTCAAATCCTTAAACTCAAAGTCTGTTCATTATTGATTGAAAAGAAGCAATGAGAACAATTGTTCTCATACAAAGTGATAAAGCAGATATGAATTAAGCACACACACTTACATACCCTTAAAAATCATGACAAAAATTTCTGTCTAGGTTTATTTCCCTTTCTTTCTGATAATTTTTCTTGCAAAGAGTGAAAGAGAAAGAAGAGATTTTGTATAAAATCTAATTGCATAGAATATTAAAATTATGGCTCTCAAGACACTATAAAACATGTAATGCCTTATTTTACTAACTGTAAGAGTTGTTAATTTGCTAATTGAAAATCTATTATTTTTTAATTTATTTTTTTAAGCACAGTGGGCAGCATGAGGTTAACATCACTAGAAAAACAATATTTTTTTCCTTTAAAACCTGTTGTGTTGCTGAAGATTTGCTTCTTAACTTCATCTAGTTTAGTGGTTTTTTTTTTTTTTTTTTTTTTTTTTTTTTTTTTTTTTTTTTTTTTTTTTTTTTTTTGTTTTTTTTTGTTTTTTTTTTAAATATAATCCTGAATGGTCCTTAAACTGTATCTAAGGCATTAAAAAGAATCTGGTCTTCATCACTGCACGTTACTTTATTATCTGAATTTGGGTAAAGCCCATAGAGTATGCAGTATAAAGTCATTTACTGATGTCTGTACTGATAACTTAGCTATTAATCCAGTGAGCAGCCTCATAAAACTTACTGAAGATTGTAGCCTACCAGCACTTAAAGACTTACATACTTGTCTGTAAGACTGGAATCTTAGCAACTGGCTAAGAGAAGGCAAAGCACTTATGATATTCTCCAATAATGGAGAAAAATCAAACATTTGAAAACAGCTTAGATATCCTTTCCATGCAGAGAACACTAAACAACAATCCTATTGTGATGATTACTCAGCTCTCTGGAGAGCTTTAAGGCTGAGAAGGCACTGGCCACATTGCATGCACTAAGAGACAATTCTTTTTTCTCCAACAGTACTTACCATGCTGCTTCACACATCAGACTGAAGGCACAAAGTGTTACAGGATACAGAACATGACAGCTACCTCAGAAGTCAGCAGCAAAAGCAGCACAAGAGTAAGGATTGGGAGTTGATCAGGAACTAGAGCCAAATCTACTTGGGAAGAGAGAAACCTTGCAGGAAGATGAAGCCACCAGCTGCAACAACTCCAAGCACTGATTACCAAGCAAACACAGCAGGCCCACCTGTAGTCTTAGATAATTTTTTTAAATCCCATTTTCCCCCAGCAAAAAAACCCTCATTTTGTCTTGCTGAATGCTCAGAGATCAACATAATTTATATGCCAGATGAATATGTGCAATGAATTTTATTGCAATAAACATTTTGGGAGTATGAGGATAAGCAAATTACTAGGGAAAAAGGTATTACTTGGAAAGGAGGAACTATAACAGGAAGTTATTCATAAGCTATTTCACTGAACAATAAAATAGTCAAACAAAACTAAAAATGCTGCTTCAGTGGTATATTTTTAATACAGGTTTGGGAAATGAGAGCTAAAGGTCCAACCAATGGCCTGAGAACAGATTGTTTTTGCTTTCTTGCATAGCTTGATTCATGTGCATTGGGAAGGGTGGTTACAGGTCTCTGTAATTTCAGCAGTGTGTACGAATTTTGTCATGAGATCTGAATAACACTAGAGGAACACGTGTACACTCTGCAGCAACACTTTCAGAATTGTAGATTTAAAACCCTCAGTCATCCTGTTAAGACTGCACTTTAATAGAAATTGAACCAGTCTTCCGGCACTTAAAAGGGCTGTAGAGGAGTACTTATGCTAGGGGCTAGGTGAAAGTCAGCAGGCAAATAGGAGCACCTGATTCAGAATGAGGAATCCCCTGAGAGGATGTGGTTGGTATTCATGTGTCTCCAAAAGGCCAGGAGGGAGTAAACATAAAAATAGGGTGGACAAACCAGACTGATAGCCAGGCTGTCTGACTGGCATGTGCAATGACAAATGCAGAGTCACAGAATCACACAGAAATAATCAGTCCAGAAATAAAGACCTCTGAGGTCTTCAAGTCCAACCTATGACCCACCACCACCATGGCAGCTAGACCATGGCACCTAAGTGCCACACTCAGTTGTTCCTTGAAAACCTCCAGGGATGGTGACTCCACCACCTCCTTCATCAGCGCAATATTTTATCACTCCTGTGAAGAAAATCACCCTTTCTTTGGAAACAAAGTAGAGCAAAGGTAAAATTTCCTTTCTGTGCCAGAACTGCAAGGCTTACGCAGAAGAATCAGAACAGAATGCTGATGGTAATGAGGGTATTTCCACACTCAATGTATTCTGTGCAGCAGACAGACCAGAGGGGCTAAATCACTAGAGTATATACGCAGAACTACCAAACCAAGTAAATGAGGTGTTAGTGACCAGGACAGAGTGGGATTTATCTGAGAGTTCTGGAGATTGTAAGAAGACACTGCAGAGAAGATGGGGTCAATTAAAGGGTAAAGAAGATATGTTCAACTTTTATGGTGGTAGATAAAGTGGTTGCAGAGCTATCATTCATCCGGTTAGGGGAGGTTCAGACTGCACATTAGGAAATATTTCTTTATGAAAAGGATGGTCAAACACTGGAATAGACTTCCTAGAGAGGTGGTTCATACCTGTAGCCTGTCAGTGTTTAAGATCACGCTTCAAATTTTGGGTCAGCAATGAAGTGGTCAAGAAGATGGACTAGATGATCTCTGTAAGTCCCTTCCAACTTCCAATGGAAGCAGTCCATTCTGTTATATTTTAAACCCCACAATAAAAGAACTAAGGGCAGTCAGTGAAATTACTTGAAGATGTGTTTAAATTAGATAAACTAATGTTCTTGTAAACTTGCTGCCACAGAAAGAAAACTGTCAACAGTTTTAAGAAAGGATTAGAGAAACCCATGCACAACAGCTTCATAAGCCAATACCAAAGGTGTGAGGCAGGGAATATAACTGTGGATACTAGGGGAATCTCTGGGGAAGAGACTGTGTAAATTGGCCAGACACCCATGCTGTCCTTAAATACCATCCTCTGCTGCCACTGCCAATCTGACATAGACTTGGACATTGCTTGGGCTAAGTGCATTGATGGGGTATTGTTTCCAGGGTTCACAGAAGTCTAAGGGGAGTGATAACAGGAAAACGAAGGTGTTTTATTCAGAGGGATATTAGGATAATTTAATTTGTAATTATGAAAAGATTTTTTAAAATTATCTTATAAAATGAAGCATTATTTTCATGTGTTATTCTTTTAATCTTGAGAAGTTAAGGCTGTTAACCCAGAGATCTTTCCCAATACTAGCACTTGCTACAGGTTCTTACAGAAAGAGTCCTAAGGAGTTATAATGTTAATGGATAAGAAAATGAGATGCCACAAGCAGAATAACTCCAATAATGATTGAAAATACATAACTAAAATGTTTGCAGATAATTATTCTCTACAGAGCAAAGATGACAAAGCGGTCAATTCTTATACAGCTGACACCCAGACCTCCCAATACAAAATCTGATATTACAGAGCTGATATTTTAATGGGGGCAAAACTAAAAACTGTATTTTTCTTCCCTTTCTCTCTTCCATTATACAGTGATTATTGCAGGTATGAAGAAAGTTCATTCTCCTTTCGTTCAAGATCCTCTGTGTCTCATTTTAATAAATAGGGCAGTCATGAAGCTCAGAAGCTTTTTAGAATTTACAAACGTCTTGATTTCTTGTTTGTCTTTTAAATCCCTCTCCAGAGCTGTGGAACAACTGGCAATATATAGTGACCATCTGCACCACCTTCATTTTTTGACAGTTCAAATTGATTTTCTTCATCCTGTGGAATTCATGTCTGATGTTATGTGTTCACAGCATCCAATGCATCTGGGAAGACATTAGTAGAACGTCGGGATGAGCAAACTGCACTATGGCAGATGAAGTATGGAATCAAGCTGTTTTTGCCCTTTATGTGCAGGGTAAAGGTTTTATCCATGTTTCAAGGCTTCAAATTCAGATAATTTCTAGAGCCATATATGTGAAATATAGCCCAATGCCACTGATTTACTTTGCTGATTGATGGCATTTATCCTCAAAGACACAATAGAGTATGTTCATATAAAGTCAGCAGGGCTTTTTAGGACTTGCACAAACCACTTTAACAGAATAGACACTGATATAATTCAAATCAGGAATAAAAATAGTTATGATGCAGAGAGCCAGTGGTGCATAGAAGTCACACACAGATCGGAAAGGGGAAATAGTGATTAATGCCTCTTCTCAAGAACAGCTTTACTCAACTAGATGAAGCAAAAGTGAAGCACAGTTAGAACAGTCTTCCATCTTCATTATTTTACAGTAAATAATTTTTAGACTGGAAAGGTATTGCCTTAATTTGCTTGATTTATGAAGACTGATCCAGCAAAATATTTTATCATGCTCCTGCAAACTTCTTCTGCAGTTCCATTAAGTTTACTGGAATGACTCACATAATTAAAGCTAAACACATATTCAGAACTTTGGATGACTATGACCTAAATGTTAAGTGTAGTGACAAAATTGCATTCAGAATTATTAAATGCAAAGGATAAGTTGATAGGAATTTAAAAATAGAACAAAAATATATGAATTCTGCACAAAAGCCATAGAAAAGTATATCCCACTTACACAAAAGATATCTAAGAGAATGCAAAACACCATAAAATATGAAGAGGATTAGCATGTAGCTTAACATATTTTCCCAATTAATTATCTTAGCAGAAAAGGTCAATAAATTGAAGTTTCACAGAAGTTTTTCTACTAAAGAATTTTATTTACATTTATTAAAAAAAATAGTATACCTTAATTTGTAATACTTCACAACATCATAATACATTACTTACTTCTAAAAGGGAATAATACACCATTCAGATTTATTTCTTTGGAATGTTAATATTTTGTCACGCAATAGTCTAACTGAACTCATATTTCTTAGGCAAACCATACAGTGTCAAATTTAATTAAATGTTTGCTTGTCAGGTTTCCTAAAAATAGATAGGAAAATCACCTAAAACTACAGAAATTATGCTGTTCTGTAAAATGTGAGACAGTATGATTTAAATGTATTTTTCCCTTTCAGTTCTCAGGAACATATGGCCATTAATAAAGTTTTGTGGTTTAGGTGTATAACTTAAATCTCTTAAAAGAACAAAATGTACTGTAGTTAAACAAAAAGATAAAACCCACATTATATTAAAGGCATGCAAGATTTTGGAAACTGGAGGTAAACAAACAAATAATTTTAGAAGCAGCTCCAAGAATCTGGTTAAGCCTGTGGTGACTTGCTCACAAATGTATGCTAACATGCATGTGAGGAGACGCTCATTATCATAGCACCGTAAAAAGGACTGGCACGGTGTCCTAAACTTTCCCAAAGTAAAAGTTGATGTACCAAGAGTTTAAGATCAAAATTTTGGTAGGTCTAATAGAGTCCAACAGCTTATGCTAGGAAACTTGAAGATGAGGTGGCAATAGTCATCATAGAGAAAAAATACATTTATGGAAAATTTGCACTGTATATGAACTAATTCATATGTAGAGATATAAAATATTTCTTTATATGGTAATATAAGAGGACTCATCTGGGCTTGAAAACTGTAATGTGATGTGAGTAGAGATAAATGTGCTTAAAAACTCTTAACACAAATGTGTGTTTGCATCAGTCCCATTCTTTAGCTGATGGATCAACCTCTAATAAAACAAGAAAACTGCTGTTTCCAAATGCTTGTAAGTGCACTGCTTTCTATTTATTCTTTCTCACATATAGATATGCATTTCTTGACTGCTTTGAAATCACAGCACAAGTCTCTTTGTTCTCAGATGCTGTTTGGAAAACATAGTAGAACAAAAGGAAAGAGAAATAAGAAAATAAGAAAATACCTTACAGTCCAGATTCCCTCCTCTTAAAAAACCCTCAAATAAAGAAACAAAACCTCACCAACCTATATTCTCCATTTTGTAATTCTTACTCCAGCTACTTTCCCTTCACACCACTGTAATCTAATGTAAGCCTCAGTGACTTCTTCTTCCAGAACTGTACTTTTGTACATAAAACTTTTTGTCTTCTATACAGTTTCTATAGCTTGTAACCTCAACATCTGTGCCTCTCTTCACAGCAAGGCCAGAGAAGCAACAGAAATTTTCTAAATGTTGTTTGTACAGTCTTGTTCCTATGAACAGTACATTTCTGATCTTGAAAAGGACTTCTGAATCAATGCTATCCGGAAGCTTTCCCCTCCTTTCTGCACTTTGGCGTGATATACTTGACAAGGTCAGAGAGGTAAAGAGAAATTTTAACACTTATTTAATACTTCTCCCTTAAACAGTAAACCTGTTCTAGTACCGCTCTTTGTCTCTTTTCCCATGCCATTATTCTCTTCCCATACTTTTTCTTTGTATGCTCCCTTTCTCCTCCTGCATTTTGTTCTACCATAGCAGTAATTATTATCTTGAGCAATAACCCAATCCATGCTGCAATCAATATTGTCAGCCTTAGTAGCTGCCATCAGATTTTTATCTTCCCTTTTTACTTAAAACCAGGGATTTAGGTAAGTACAAAGATAAATCATGCAACAAAAATCAAGTCCAAACACAATGGAAAGAATTAATTTCCCTAATTTTTCTCTCCTGTGCAAAATGGAAGTGAAGCAACATTGTCTGCAGAACCACTTTGAAAATTAGTGGAAAGCCCAGGAAGATTAAATCTACAGCTTCCAGAAACAGTGTAACTCCATCACTGTGAGGAAAATACTGGGCCAAACTATGAAAAGGCAGTAGAAGTAGATTTTTTTACCCTTTTAAAAATTATGACTAATTTTGGACATCTTGTAATTTTTTCATTTGATTTTGACAAAAGATTTATTTTATAGACACAATTATTTAGTGTTCTCCTTGTGGGGGAGTCAAAATGGTACCTTCAGTTAGAAGCTGGAACAATCTGCAGAGGAAAAATTACACTAATGTTTATGACACATTTTAGATATGCACTAAAACGTCATAGACTATGACAATTTTTTATTTGGGTACTAACCTTTAATGAAAATATAAAGGCTAATCCAGAGACACAGAATTTGTCAGCCAATAGTATTTCCTATTGACTTTACTAAAGTTTGAATCTACCCTACTGTATTGGCCTATTTTCACCTCTTTCTGTCATAAACAGAGATACATGTTCAAACAGAGAGTTCATTGTTGCCTTCTATTTGAGAAGCACAAAATTCATACCTAGGTTACTGCTTTCTCCTTCCTGATGCTGTTTTTTAAAAGAGCCAAGGAAAGAGAGGAAAAAGAAAATTTCAAGGATATAAAGATACAAAAAGGACTCCTAGACCTATTGGAGTGAGTTCCACAGAGGGCCACAAAAATGATTACAGGGATGGAACACCTCTTCTATGAGGAAAGGATGAGAGAACTAGGGTTGTTCAGCCTGGAGAAGAGAAGGTTCCAGGGAGGCCTTAGAGCAGCCTTTCCATACCGAAAGGAGGCTTACAAGAAAACTGGAGACAGAGATCTTTTACAAGGGTATGTAGTGCCAGCTGAAGGGTTACTGGCTTTAAATTGAGTGAGGTTAGATTTAGATTGGTGAGGCACTGGCAGAAATTGCTCAGAGAAGCTCTGCATGTCCCACCCCCAGAAATGTTCAAGGTCAGGCTGGATGGGGCTTTGAGAAAGCTGATTTTGTGGAAGGTGGCCCTGCCTTGGCCTTGCCTGGGTTGGATCTAGGCACTCTTTAAGGTTCCTTTCAACTCAAACCATTCCAGGAAGCTATGACACATCTTCGCTTGACTTTCTTTCCATTTCCCTGAGGCTTAGGGAGAAATCTGGTGACTGTGTTTACTGTTGCAACATGATTTGTGTTTGATGCCTATGCATCACTGTTCTGCACATCCCGATGCAGACCAAAAAAACCACTTCCTTTCTGTCTGTCTCTTGAAGGTTGCAGCACTATGTCTCAGTCATCCTGGGGAAATGGAGCTGGAAAACATCCTGACTATTTTCTTAACAGTATTAAAATACTGTAGATGATCCTCTCTCCTCACATGAGTAAACGCCGTCATAGCTTGTCTGGTTCCATGGTAGCATGGAGAATACTATCACAGATGCTTCTTTCAATATTGTGTAGTTCTTTCTTTCTTTATTATCAAGGGTTTCCTATCTCCCAGATAGCACACAAAACAACAGAAAGGCTTGCCACTGTGTAAGAAATCAGAACATTAATTTACTTAAATTATCTAAATTCATTTAAGATGAATGCAAATGTCAGTCATGAACTAAGAGGAACAATATTCTATTATTAGTAGGGGTTTTAAATAGTTATCTTTATACTATTTAACATTTTAGCTCTGTTTTTTCCTTTCAGATTTGTAAAAGTAAATAAGAGCATTAGTAAAGAGGGACAAATAATGAGCTCAGTGATTTCCTTTCCTATTTTTTAAAAAAATGTAACAGGATAGGATAGTTTGCATTTTTATTTTATGTTTTTTAAATACATTCATTGAATGACAAAACTTTTGAGAAATTAAAAGTTATTAAGGAGTCTACAGTCTAAAATCTTTCACTCTAGAAGTTTCATTCTAATAAGACAGACTAAAAATTATATTTACCTGTGTGTGTTTTTTCTTCTTATATAACTTCTGTTGTCACAAAACAAATAACCTTCTCTTTGACACAGTTTAAGTAAGTCACACAGGAGACATCCTGATAAAGAGAAAGCAAAATTCTTTTTGTTGCCTATTCTTTTGTTATTTGTGAAGAGAGAAGGATGCTTAAGGGGACAACTGAAGCTCAGCTGAAGAGTTAAGAGTGGGTGGGAGTTGCGAGGGAAAATTTGACTTACTAACTGTTGCAGTGTTTGGGACAAGAGAACTGGGTAAACATCACCTAGAAAGAAAATAATGCATTTTTTAAAGAATAGTTTTGAAATATATAAATAGCTGTTGTGCTAGAATGAAGATCTTACATTTGTAAAGAATGACTGTATGCCAGCTCTCAAAATATCATAACGCACAGAAAACAATACATCTTGCCTTCTATAATGTATCTCTAATGCTTCAATCCTATTTTGCATTGTGGTCTAGAGGATGCTGAAAGCTGAACTTCTCCCTCGCGGGTCTCTCAAACAAGGAGGCATACATGTCACTAAAAGCTACTTTTATTTCTCAGATCAAGTCATGCATTAAATGAAGCTGGTTAGCCCCAAGGCCTAATTTTTTAATATACATTGCTGCCACTGCTTAAACATGTCAGAATTTAAGATATTTCTAGAGCTGGACACTCCTTAAAAAGGTGAAATCCACTTAAAGTTTTCCCAATATTTTCAAATTTTTTTTTTTTTTTCCCTTAGTCAAGTAGGCTAGATTTTATTGTGGTTAATAGACTTTAATCAGACTGGATATTCAGGATAAGATTTTACCTCAGCTCTTCTCAAATGATTCCTGTCCTGGCCTCTGTAAGAAAGGTATTGCTTAAAGATCAAATGATACTTTCAAATTCAAACAAAATCTGAAGCTCAGTTCAAAGTTTCAGAGGAGACATATCTATACTTTACATAGAAAGCTTGTATTAAATTCTAGTCTCAGTGTGGACCGTTGAATCAACACAATGCATATGGCATTTTCTTTTTCCTCTTATTTTCTATTTATCTTTTACTGTCAGTAGTTTCCCCAGATTGGACTAGTTAACACTGAGTAAAATGGTTACGAATACGTTTTCTTGTTGCATCAGCTATCATGCTTTAGTTACTTGAGACTTATCAGTCTATTTACTGATTATATTGTCCAATTCTATACAACTGCTGGTCTTGTACAGAAACTGCTGATATTTTAGGCATTGTGAAGACAGCTGCTGTCTGATTATTGATGAAATCTTACTATGGCATCAAGGAGCTCAGTGTAAACAAACCCACTAAATGCTCACCTTGCTTTTTGTCCGAGCTCTGTGCAAGGCTGTCCTGTTACCAGCACTGACACTGCCCAGGGTAAGCACAAAGAGCATTTGTTTGCATTGACAACATCACCGCAAAACATTTTGCAAGACTGTGTAATTCTCAAGTGGCTTGTAAACAAGTGCACTTTAAACATGAATACGCAGCTTAAGCTTATTCTGGCAAGATACAAAGGAACTTGAGTAGTGTAATATGCTTTTATGGTAGATGATATAGCAGCACTGTAATTTAGACTTTACTAATGCTGTTGTAGAAGTAAAGCTTACACTTCTTTTTTTTTTTTTTTTTTTTTTAACATAAGCACTGCACTTAATTGCAGTGTCTGTTGTTTTTTTTAAAAAAAAATTAAATAAAACTGTACAATGTGTGTGAGGACAAAAAAACTGAAAACAAAATTAAAGCTAATACCATGCTGCTGATGTAGACAGAGGTAAGGAAATGCAAACAAACAAACAAACAAAAAAATCCATCACAAATATACAGAAAATCTAAAAGTGTCTCATCAGCTATTCTATATGTTCTTCTCACCCTTAGCAGGATTCCTGTTTGATTATTCTTGAAATTAATTCTGATATGTTTCCTGTTAAATGTATCACATTTATTTAGGGTTATATGGTAGCACCAGATGGAAATGCTATGACCAAAAGTAAGAAGTACAGGAGACATTTCAAACTGACAGTGTTAATTACATGCTGAAAAAGTTCTAGCTTTCCAAGAAAAAGCAATTTCCAACTTCCAAAACCTTGCTATTATTTCCAAGAAAAAAAGAAAAATCCAAGGTAAATAAAATAAAAATCTTAAAAGTTTCAGTGTACTGCTTCTGAATAATATTATCCACAATTTTAAGACAGACAATCCATTAAATAGAAAAAAGATTATTTTTACATAAAGCAAGAGGGTACAAAAGCACAGCTTTTGTAATTTTGGTAATATTGCAGTTCTACAAACATATTGCATAGTATGTGTAAGAAAATAGTTCCCATCTTTTCATATATACTTCTATACACAAGAAAACCATTAACATGAAGGTTACAAGACAAAAATGGTTAGCAGACCTTTACTGAGTAGTGTTTGAAACAATAAGACACTCAGACTTTCATCCAAGTTTCATGTGCATTACAGTGAATCCGCTGATAATTCCATAGTCTAAAATTTGTGGGTTTTAATTTTTTTTTTTTAATTTAGCAATTATTTGGAAGCTAAAAACAAAGCAAAACAAACAAATATAACAAAACCCTCCTAAATGATACATTGTGTTAGTAACCAAATATCTTAAACATCCTTCATTAAATCCTTCTACACATTTACAGCTGTATCTTCCAGACTTAACCCTCTGCATCTAAAATGGTTGAAAGCAAATTCTTTTATCCAGTCAAGCCAATTTTGCAAGCAAACCAGCATAACTTCACTTCAACGAAGCAATGTCTTGGTATGTTTTCTTAGGAACACCAAAAGACCCACATGTGCATGAATAGTAACATAACTGCAAGACACTGACAAAAAATGTAAACCTTGGATAAAAGTGAAAATCTACAGCTCAAAATGCTGCACAGATCTAAACTATGTTACATTTCATGTTGTAATTACAACTTTTCATCTCTTCATTCCAACAGAATTAGTAGAAACAGCAGTGTCATAGTGTTGGATATAATAGAAGTGTCTCTCTTTGGTCTTAACACTTAACCAATGGATGAACTGCAATATAAACCATACAGCTAACAGTGCTCAGAGAGGTTGGCTGATGCTTTTATTTTTCTCTCTCTTTTTTTTTTTTTTTTTTTTTTCCAAACAAGAAAGAGACAGTATCCTATAACATGACACAAATATTTTTTACAGGAGAAAAATCTAACATATATATTAAATACACGTAGCCAAAATGGTCTTTGCAGATATTTCATTGTTGTCATAAGGATGGCATCTTAATTTTTTATTATGGTTAATGCATTGAAATTACTTTTCCAATACTCCCTGAAATCATGTGGGCTGCAAATATTTTTTGAAATAAAAATATGTTTTCTTCCCTTACAGTTTTCAATGGATTTAAAGTAAAACATCAATATTATGAAATACACCAGAATATTATGAGAACTTGCTATTCTATCCCATAGGTTGTTGAAGCTCTTAAGTATATTCTACTTCATATTGATGAGACTCCAATAATGAATATCCTGACAGTGCAGAGCTACGTGAATTTACTGGTTTGTTTTTTAGGACTCCCATGTACTTTCCACATATGTCTTCTGAGTTCTCTTCATACATAAGTGGCAAATTATTTCAGTCTTGCTGTTAAAATTAATCTAGTAAAAAGATATTTTCTTTTCTACCTTCCCATTCACAACCAAGTTGGTGTGAAATTTATTAAGTTTGGGTCCTTCCATCCAGTGAACAGAGACATTTTTTAAACTAATAACGGGTAAATAATCTCAGAACCTGAAGAACAAACAAATAAGAATTTTTCAGCAGAAAATTAATGACAAAGTATCTGCAAGTCATCCTGCAGGTTTGTTTGAGGAGAAAAAAAGCTTCTTAGCTATTTGTAGGAAGCCACAGTTTAATTCACCAAATAGATCTGTTCATCTTTTAAGCAACAGGTGTATGTAGGTGTGAACAGATAATGAATACACATAGATGTATTCTCATACATATCTTTATCTTTTCCTCCCGAAATTAATTGTCATTCCACCATTCTATTACTTGTGTGCATAAGAAAAAGACATCTATATCGCTACAGTTATAAGGGTGTGTTGTATGGCTACATTTTCTGATGTCTAATTGTCATCTTCTTTGTCACCTGTAACTCTTTTTGTCCCTTTTACTGTCTTCAAAATCCTCATGTTCTAATACATTTTCTTGCAATATTTTCTAGTATATTTTCTTTCAAAGAAGATATATCTCAAACAGATAACAAGTCAACTGTTAACAGCCTTCTTCTGAAGACATAAAATAATAAATTTTAAATCTTCATTTAGCTGTTAAAACCAGCAAATACAGAATTCTTGCTATGAGGTAAAATTCACACCTCTGAAGAGGGCCAATGCTAAGGCAAACACCAGTCAAGCCACTGACACATCTTGTACTGGTCTTCTGCATAGGAGTGAATTTCACCTTAAGTGAAAACAAAGTCAGCCTTATTAGCTGTTAATATGGTGCCAAGGGCATCACTGTACTAATTTCCTCATTTTCATTTCTTTTCTCTGAGGGAAAAAAAAAAAAAAAAAAAAAAGGTAGAAATACCCACCTTGCACTATCTCCCTTGGCTTTAGAATTACTTTGCAAAAGCTCTCATTTAATTGGTAATCTTTGATTCAGAAGCCTCTAAAAATACAAGCTAGGTAATGTAATTTAAATAATAGAATTAAAAAGCAAACTTACCTCACACAATCAAGCCATCTTCCACATTAGGAAACAATTTTATATTGTTTTACTGTCCTGGTTTCTGCAACTTTCAAGATACTCTTGTTAATCAATATTGTGACAAATTTGCCAGCAGCATACCAAAGTATTTTTTATAAGATTTCAATTACCAATCAAGCCAAGTAAGTATGAAGATTGATAGAAGAAAGAAATCCCACATGAAACTTGTAAAAAAAGAAAGTTAGTAGGGAGATCTCAATGCAAATGTGGCTGCATAATTTAAACACAGACCTGGTAAAGTCAACATAATATCGATGTACTTTTTAATACTGAATGTCATTTAATATGTGGCTTTATATATAGTACTATTACTTTGAAACCTCAGCAGCAGATGGTAAACAAAAGAGAATAATAAATGTGAATGTCATACAAGTTATTAGTGCACTGCTTCTCAGTATCACACATTACATTACTACCAATGTTTATTCTGTGTTCAAGTGGCAGCAGTTAGACATAATCAGAAAATGGGCAAGATGTACCTTTGAAGATTTCTCTCTTGGTTTTGTATTTGCCAATTATAAGAACCTTGTGAAGAGCAATACACCGATCAAAAAACATATAATCAGAATTTCCTTCTTTAGCCCGGTCTTCTTTTCCAGAAACTGCATGTTCTACTTAAAGCAATCACTTCACATGCAACGGCCATGAAAATACTATATAAGGTCATTCAGATCTGGCAAACAAGAGCATGTCTTTTTAACTTTTAAAGTAATATTGCTGAGCACTTCCAAAATTTACCTAGTGTACAAAACCCTAGACTTAGTAGACAAATAGTAACAACAAATTTTTAAAGAAACCAAACTCAGGGAGGAATTCTGTCTCTTTTTGTATTAAAAACCATTTACTGAATTTGTTTAGTAAAGCAAGCATCACACAATGCCTTAAAATTTTAAAATTCAGGGATAAAAGTTTACATCCAAAAACATGAATGGAAAATTGTGCTTTCAGACAGTAAAGTTATATATCACACAGGGGTAACCAATTCATCTCATCATCTGATTCTGGGTAAATTCATGTACTGTCTCTCTCTCTCTAGGTACAAATTTATGTGCAGTTCATATCCAGGTCCTGCAAAAATCTAGAACAATGTGCTTCACTTCAAGTAGCAAAGGCACCTGTGTTATTGTCCCTTTTGGAAAATAAGGTGATCTTATGTTCTAGGTTTCCTGATGAAGAATACATTGATTTCTGAATATCTCTCTCCCATCTCTGTGTTGAGTGGCAGCACAAACCACAAGAGAAGGCAGCGCTGTATTCCTGCTTACAGTGGAAGAAGTTGCTCTGCAGGCCGTTTGAAGCGTCAAACTGGTCACAAGGGAAACCGAACTGAACTGTGAAGCAGAGGGATAGTAACAAAAGGCTATTCTGGTGTGAGGATAAAATGGAGTCATTCTAGCTCCACAAGCAGATGTTGCTACTGGATTGACATGTGGAGCCTGCTCCTGCTGGGGACAGGTAAAGTTTACCATTGGGACAGGCACAGAGCTCATAGATAGTCTGACGAGGAGCTGAAGAGCTGGGTGAGGAGGAGGACGAGGAGAAGGAGGAGGAGGAGGATGAAAAGGACCCCACTGGTAGATTTCCCAGGCGGATTGTATCTGCATTTAAAAATATCTAGAAGAGGGATAAAAAAAGAAGTACATAAATTTCTTTCAGCAGTGAGACACATTTTAAAGAAGTGCTTTGAGGCAGCTGTTATGTTTTAGAAATATATTTAAAATTTTAGAAATATTTTTTGGAAGTATTATAAAGATATATTTGAAATTACTCTTTTCAGAAATAAAAAAGCTGTCAGCATTTATTGTTTTTCGTCTCTGTGTAGTTATTTCTGCATTAATAGTCATTATGACAATATATGCAATTACTTCACCAACATGCTTAGTCAGGTACAAACATTATTATACAAAAACATTTTGACAATACTCTTGAATAGGATGAATTTTCACTTGTACACTTTATGATCAACATTTATTCATTTATAGCAGCAGCATATACTTACTCAGGCAGACTTTGTATTTTAA